>NC_143130.1:146804846-148120679 GCF_059928025.1 Delphinapterus leucas | reverse complement strand
CTTGAAAGCTTTAAAGTCCTCTCTCAATCCACATAGATATTTTCTGCTTGGATCTCCATGCAATCTTTCTGTGTGTGGGTGTTTGTAAGATAAAGACCAAAAGTGGCCAACAGCCCTTTGAACCCTACAAGGAACAAAGGCTGCTAACATCAGTGGCTGAAATTACTGTAGGCAGAGCCTGCTGCCTTTCACAAGGCTGCTTCTTAAAGCCAAATCTTTACAATACAGGCCCCCTCCCCAACCATTTTGGGGGAGCAGCTAATTCCATATTCTCAAAGCTACAGGAAGTAAAGGAATACTGCTAATAAAAGTTCCTGAACTGCTCTTCTTTCATGCATATACACATGCATTTAGTCAACAAACGTTTATGGGACATTGCTAAAGTGTCAGACAACAAAAGGATCACAACTTGGACTTAGTCCCCAGGATCTTTTCAGTCGGCTGGAGGCAGATTGTTGCAGACAATTTATGAAAAAAAAAAAAAAAAAAGTTAAGGACTATAAGACACAGAAGGAGACACATGGAAGAGAGTGCTTGATTTTTCCTGAGGGTGAGATGTCAAAAAGACTTCAGAGAGGAAGTGGCACTTGGGTTGAGTCTTGAAAGCTGAGCTGTCTTGGGGGCAGGAGGAGACTGGAAGGGGTAAATTATAGGCAGAAGAGCAGCAAAAGCAACCCCAAATGTGAATGAGCCTAGCCTGGAAGAGGTACTCTGAGTACTTCACAATGGCTCTAGTGTCTGTGTTTTGGAAGAGGAGGGGTAATGGAGAAATGAGGCCGAGAGAGAAACCATTCAGAGCCATGGCTGGAGAACCCGGCAGCTGCCAGATCCTTGAGGTCCCTCTACGTATGCTAAGCAGTTTGAACTAAATCCTAGAGGCAGTAAAGAGATGCTGAGGGATTTCAAATATAAGAGTAATACAATCACACTGTTGCATTAGAAGGAACACTTTGGCCACAGTCGGAAAAGGGAATGAAGGATTATAAAGGGAAATGCTGGGCGGATCCAGGAGAGAGAATATTCAAGGCATGAACTTAGACACGGGATGTAGGGCTAGATATGGAAGGTATCAAGGAGAAAATCTTGATAGAGTGGATAGCCGGGGGGAGGGGCAGCAGAGAAGAAAAGAACTCTGAGTTGATTCCAGGTTTTTGGTTTGGTGATGGGGTAGCTGGTAGAGCTTTTCACCATAAGGAGGACTAGAGGATGAGAAATAGGATCTCTTTTGCTTAAAAACGACGACACCAAAAGGAATCAGGGCCTTCCTGATTATAATCTAGGCTAGGAAACCGCATAAATGAAGTTGCACTTCAGGGTGTCTCGGAAAATCCTTTTTCTGTCCTTGTGGCCTTTGAATGTCATGGATTAGATTAGCATGCCAAAGATGAAGCCACCTTACATTTGTTTTGGAAAAAGATGGGATATAAATAATTAATATATAAAATACCAAGATATTTATTTTTTAATCCATTCTCTGCACATATCTAAAGACAAACATAGGATCTTTCTAAACTCTTTTGTGAGGTTTGAGGGGACCATTAAATTATACACTCTTTCCACACCTGAATTCTGAACCCATCAAGAGAAACAGAGGAGGTGAAAGACATGGCTTGGGTGAATAGCAACTGTAGGCTCCCCCAAAGTGGATTAGGCAGTGGCTCCTATGACTCCGTGGCTGGTAGAGGACCATACCTGAATGTGAGACGTTCCTTCCTTATCCCAGACTCACCAATCAGCTGAGCCATTCCACTTTCCGTGGGGAGCAGTGATGAGGAAAAAGAGAGAGGCCAAGAGTGGCTCAGGGAAAACCCTCCTTCACGGAGAGTAACAACTTTCCCCCAATGCCCTAGTCTAGCAAACTTTTTTATTATTATTATTTTCCTAATGTAAGCAGTACATATGATAGAATCCAATTCCATTTAAAAAACATCAGGTGGCTTCTGTGTCCCAGGCATTGAACTAGGCACTGGAGATAAATAGATAAAAGACAAAGTTCCTTCTTCAAATGTTCACACCCTATTTCAGGAAGATAGATCTGTAGAAGAAAGATAACCAAGTAACAGAGCAGAGGGCTAAGCAAAATATTTACAAGCAAAGAGGAAGTAATAATTAGTTGTAACCTTGGGTCACTGGAGAGAATATTAAAAAGCACCTCAAATTTTTTTCTTTCACTACTTATAATATTTCAAGCTATCATTTATTTTTCATTAGTGAAGGCTTTTTTTCTTTTTCTTTTTCTTTATTTTTTGTGCCAAGGATGTGAAAGTGCCTGACAGGCAATTGTGTAATGTATGGGTCGACATCTGTTCTTTCTGCCTACTCAACACCCCTTCTCCCATTTCTGGTAAAAGAAGCCTCTCTTTCCTTTAGAGAACTGCCCAGCCCCACCTTTAGGGCCCTTGCTTTCCTGCCTAGGGGGTACGCAAGTGATCTAGTGGGCCAACTGGATTCTTTTGAGGGATGCTGACTTAAAGGCAGAAAGAAAAAGGACCTCATGCTTTTTGAGATCCTAAGTGATAAGGACCAGGGAAGCTGCTTTGTCATCATGTGGCAAACCCTGCTGAGAGTAAAACCATCAGGAGAAAGGCAGAGCAGAGAGGTGGAAATATCAGTAGAAACAATGACAACATTGTTGGAAACCCAGTTAGCTCCACCCCTTAGATTTCCCAATTAATTACCCAATAGATTCCATTAGATCTGCTACTTATAGCCACGACCCCCAGATAACACAGTTTTTATCATAAGCTTACAAATTACGTGGAAACATTACTTATAGATTGTTTTTATTGTACCCTTGACCGAAGATGTTAAAGTTGAGACTTCCACAAAGCTTTATGAAGACCCTTCCTTACTGCTTTAATGCTGTAAGATATGCTCCAGGAATTGCCAGTTATTCTACAAATGACATAGTGTCATCTAATGATGGAGCTACTCTGTATGCTTTTTTTTTTTTTTTTTTTTGCTATACGCGGGCCTCTCACTGTTGTGGCCTCTCCCGTTGCAGAGCAACAGGCTCTGGACGCGCAGGCTCAGCGGCCATGGCTCACGGGCCCAGCTGCTACGCGGCATGTGGGATCTTCCCGGATCGGGGCACGAACCCGTGACCCTTGCATCGGCAGGCGGACTCTCAACCACTGGGCCACCAGGGAAGCCCGATGAAGCTACTCTGATACAGTAACATTTATCAACTATCACTTTCAGTTTTTAGTTCTCCTATTATATCATACTTATAACTCAACCTTCACTAATACAAGTTTTGATGATTTATTTGATCCATTGTGATTTTTTTTTGCATTACCATTTACTGAAATACAGTCACCTTGGTTCTTGTTGCCCTTTAAAGAGACCAAATTCATTTTCAGTTCTAATTTAGTCATTAACATTGCGCTCTATCTTAACATTCTATCTGCTTAGTTCATCTTAGTGATGTCCGCAATATTGTCACCATGATATGTGGAAATCGTTGCTTCACACCTTCCCTGAAGGCGAAAACCTCAGCAAAATTAGAATTTTTAATTCTAATTAAATGGCTGACCCTCTGTTAACTCAGCAGTAAAACAGAGACAGTGAACCCTATTTCCTTGTTCTTACCCTGTAAAATTGAAATGGGACAAGTGAAAGCATGTGGAGATATCTGAATACCAAAGGTAGGAGTGTTATCCACTGCTTTTGTATTTTACTTCCCCTACCAATTTCTGTTCTCATAGAGAGCCAAGTATCATGGGCCTCTGTGGCTATCCCATATATGTAAGATGGTAGTAAGATGATTAAAAGAGGACAGAATAAAACCTTACCTACTTTCCTTGGTAACTTATTCCAGTGTTTCAGTACTACCAGGAAGTTATTTCTAATAAATATTTCTAAGTAAATACTACCGGTAAAACACTATTGAATACTAATCCTTTGCCAGGCACTATGTTTTATTCCTTCTAAAAGCATTTCCTCTTTTTTAACCCTTGTGTAGACAAAGAAAAAGCAGTAGCCTATTCTGTAAAAATTATAAGGTCACACCTCAGCATTTTCTGCAATAAACTACCTCAGTGCCTTTAAGCATTCTTTATTTTGATGATGAAAATTACATATATTATAGAAAATGACTGTGCCATTCAATTACTATCTTACTCTACCACTTTTCAACTTTTACTGCTTGGGAGAAGCAGATTTCCCAAGGCTCTAATTTTCTCAACATTTAAACTGATGCGTATTTATAAAAGGAAGAACTAGGAACAGAGGACAACGCATTCAAGGTTTGCCTCAGTGACATCTGCAAAGTTAAATCACCCTGATATGTGGAAATTGTTGCACCTCAACTTCCTTAAATGTGAAAATATTGGCAATAAAGCTGAAATCAAAAGTAAAGTTATTTGGTATGATGGAGAATAAGAATATGGCAAGTAGATAAATATTTTGAGATATCTAAACAGCCTTCAGTCTGAACTCACACAGGGGTGGATCCTTGACAGCCATGTTTGAACCATGTTATCTGATTGGTAAGGGCAGACATATGACCTGTGCTAGGCCGATCGATGTTCTCGTAGGAATTTAGATTGAGAGGTGCCAGCCAGCCTAGACTGGTCAACTGAACTGAGGACACGTAACTGGGTACTGAGGAGGCTACCATGTTGGGACATGTGCTTACTTAGCAGTGAAAGAGGCCAGCTGAGAAAGAGAAAAAGGAGGAAGCAGATATACAGAGAGAAGCAGAGCTCTGAGTCCACAAGGTTCTGAAGGGAGATGGGCAAACAGAGGGATGCATCTGGGGAGCAGGGACTAGTTCACCTGGGTCCTTGTCAGTGCTCCAGTTCCAGGCTCAGGTCTCTTAAGAAGCCCAGACAGATCTCATGCCCTTGGGTTCTGCAAGACTCTCCTGCTTTCTTGTGGTAGATTTCTCTTTTTTTTTTGTTTGAGTGGGTTTCAACTATTCATAAACAAAAGACAGTGGTTCGCAGCTCTGGTTCAGCATCAGAATGCCCTAAATAGGTTTTTGAAAACCCAAATAGCCCTGCTCTGTTCCCAACAGGTCTGATTCAGCAGGTCTGGGATAGAACCCAGGCACAGGAAATTTTTTAAAACCTCAACCTAAGAACTATGGTTCATGGAATGGCAACCAGTACATAGCAGAAATCTGGGCATCAAAAGAAAATGGAGGGCTTCCCTGGTGGCGCAGTGGTTGAGAGTCCGCCTGCCAATGCAGGGGACACGGGTTCGTGCCCCGGTCCGGGAACATCCCACATGCCGTGGAGCGGCTGGGCCCGTGAGCCATGGCCGCTGAGCCTGTGCGTGCGGAGCCTGTGCTCCGCAACAGGAGAGGCCCCAACAGTGAGAGGCCCGTGTACCACAAAAAAAAAAAAGAAAAGAAAAGAAAATGGACATTCCAGACCAAGATAACAATGGCAAAAGGGGAAGGAATAACCATAGGATGCAAGAGTGCACATCACTTCCACAAAGCTGCATGCTGTAAATGACTCATCCTAGCGTGTACTTCCACACTGAACAAACTCTGGGCAACGTCAGTCATCAGTCATGAAAGGGGTTTAAGCTTCCAAGGATTCAAAGTACTTCAGGTTTGCTTCACATAACAATAAACTATCCCCTGCAGGTTTAAATCTAAATCATTTTGGTGTCTGGAAGCATCAAATCTTAAGAAAACATTATTTAGGTAGACAATTATAGGTTGTGATGGGCTAGGCAAGGCACAAATGAAAACAAGATGTGGGTGTGCAAAAGAGGCAAGTAAGTGGGAATTTGGTATAGAAATTCTCCCCTGCACAGGGAGAAACTGAGTCTGAAAGTTGACTGTGTTCATCTGACAGCAAGATTAACACCCAAATTATGGAATAAATTAGTAAGTATAACTACAAATGAAATCACCCTCTTATAACTTTGACAAAGGAATTTATCTCAGGTTTAGAGACTAGATCTTGTCTGAGATAGATGACAAAGATTACTGTAATATTTGTCAATTTTTTTTCCAACAACTATAAAAAGGTTTATAATATTCTTCTCTATAAAAATCCATCTTTTAAGAACTACATTCTTTGGTTAAGAGGCACTGGTAACAAAAATATGCTTAGCTCTCCTGCAAACCCTGGGAATGAATTCTCCACCAGGGAATGCATTCATGTCTGAAAGGCACACAAGGATTCATACACAACAACAGGAGTTTCAATAAACTGATACAGAGAAAGAGAATCTGATTTAGGACTTAGAAACCTCCTCTGTATAATAGGTACAAACTTGGCAGCGAGTAGAACTCTGGCATCATCTTCCATTAAAGTTCAAGGCACTTCTGTCAAAATGACTGTAGGAATTGCAGGGGTGTGTGTGTGTGTGTGTGTGTGTGTGTGTTACGTCCTTCATGAAAAACCTCAAGAACCTGCTGGTAATTGATTCGAGAGCACCATGATAACTTGGGCATTGGACAGTAGGACAGTAAGACCCCTCAAGGAATGAGTCCTCTACTATGGTCACTTCATTGCTTAGTATCTTCCAGCTATAGCCCCATGTGTAGTACCAAAAGGGAGGGATAAGTGTTGAGTGAAATGCAGTGAAAAGAAAATATAATCACTACCACTCCTTTATGACACTATTCTGGGCAAATAAATGATCTTACCTTTTGGAATTATGCTTTCTTAACTCCAAACTGAGACGTATCCAAGTCAAATACAAAGGAAGATACTAATGACAGCTTTGAGAGTTAGGTGTGTGGTTTAAGGCAAAAGCTGGCAGAACCATAATTAAATATCCAGTTTCCTCAATAGTTTGTTCTACAAATGATGTAATAATAATAGCTAACATTTGCTGAACACATATATCAGACACCATTCTCACAGGTTACATTTTTAACTCTTTTAACCCTCATTTTGGCCCCTGAAATCGGTTCTATTAATACGCTCACATTTACAGTGGCACAGAAGGGTTAAATTACAGCCAAGGTAAAATATCTGGAAGTGACAGAGCCAGGCGAGACCCAGGCAACTGCCACTTGTGATAAACCCCTTCACCTCTAAGCTTTACTGCTTCATATACTGTAGTGACCACACAGTTTTCACTTTTCTCCTTCCAGTCTCTTCAAGTATTGCTGGCCTGATGGCCATTTCCATAACACCAAACCCGCAGTAGGTACCTGCTTGTCCACAGTGAAGGCTCCGAAGAAAGGATCTGCAGAGCTTCCATTAATTCCCATATGTCAAACTTTTGTTACTGGAAAACCAGTAGTCACAGATTCTAGTCCTTACTCTACCTTTAATTAGCTGGTGATTTTGAACAAGACTCTCAAGGCCTCAATTTCCTCATTTAAATAAAAGAATTGTATTAAATGATTCCTGATTTTCCAGCTCTACAAAATGTTATGATGAAAAGAAAAAGATTCTAGGCCTCTTCTACAACTCCCCATGTTGGCAGGCCTTATAAGCATCTCTAGACAGGAAAATCAGTCGTGGTGAAACCTGTTGGTATCATAAAGGAAAGCTGATGTGCTTCAGGACAGGAAAGACGCACACCAGAAAACTACTGAAGGACTAAAATATGCTGACTGTACTAGTCAAATGCATGATGGCTCTCTTCTTTTTTTTTTAACTTCGAAAAAATTTTAAATACAGAAAATTACACAGAGAAAAATACAACAAACACTTTCTATATTTCCTTCAGTTTTTTTTTTTCTTTGTTGTCTTGTACATTTAAAAATATATCATGGGGCTTCCCTGGTGGTGCAGTGGTTGAGAGTCCGCCTGCCGATGCAGGGGACGTGGGTTCGTGCCCCGGTCCGGGAGGATCCCACATGCCGTGGAGCGGCTGGGCCTGTGAGCCATGGCCGCTGAGCCTGTGCGTCCGGAACCTGTGCTCCACAACGGGAGAGGCCACAACAGTGAGAGGCCCGCGTACCGCAAAAAAAAAAAAAAAATAATATATATATATATATATATATATCATGCTGGGGACCTCCCAGGTGGTCCAGTGGGTAAGACTCTGTGCTCCCAAGGCAGGGGGCCCAGGTTCGAGCCCTGGTCAGGGAACTAGATCCCACCTGCATGCCGCAACTAAGAGTTCGAATGCTGCCAACTAAGAGTCTGCATGCCGCAAGTAAGAAGCCCGCATGCTGGAACTAAGAAAGATCCTGCGTGCTGCAAGTAAGACCTGGGGCTGCATAAATAAGTTAATTAATTAAAAACAATATATCACGTTGAAGTACCACGATCGCTTTTCCTTCTCCAGGTGACAACCATTATCAAGAATTTGGTATTCATCCTTCTAGTCTTTTTAAAATAAATATAGTCTTTTTGGGTACATAATCTTATCAGTGAAGCATAGAGTATCTCTAAGGCACAAATTTAGAACTGTATTCATTGTGTTGCAGTGTTTGTGCCTTTTTACATCTAACGTGATGCTGCCAGATTGTTCTTCAAAGTGACTGCTCCAATTTACTCTCCCATTAGCCATGGGAGTTCTTGTTTCCACACACGCTCACCAACATTTAGGAGTTTTCCGTTTTAGTTTTGATTTTTGGTTCTTGGCTTTGGTGGAGTTTTTTGCTTGCTTGTTTGTTTGTTGCCAAACTGATGGGTAAGAGTGGTATCTCATTTTTGTATTAATTTTTGTTTCCTTAATGACTTGGAAAGTTGAACACTCAGGTTTCTTCTAAAAACTGCCAGTGTGTAGCCTTTGCCCATTTTTCTATTGGGTTGCCATTTTCTTATTTATTTAGAGAATATGAATAAGCCTAACTTCTTAAGGCTAGAGGGTCATAAGTTACCGACTAGTTTGGGAGCCACTGGTCGGCCCTGATTGGGCAAAGGGGCCACCCAGTCTGGGGGCAGGCTTTGTAGCAGAGCCTGTATCCAACAGCAGAAAGAGTGAGATCGTGCCATTCCGCAACCAGCTAACTAGTTACTCATCTGGGTGGCTAGGTTGTAGACAGGGCTTTTGGGATCTTTTTCATTTGCTTGGCCATTGGTCTGTTCATTCTGCTACTCTACACCTCTATTTCCTAGGCAGTAAGAAGGAGGAATCTACGCCAGCCTTTTCATGATCTCTCATAGACTGAAGAAGAAAAAAGGCCTGGACTCTCTTATGCTTTGTAAAGACAGGTTTCACCTAGATGAGACAATCTGAAAATGTTTCTTCTCAGCTTACAGAACGTTTAAGGAAAGAGCAGATTAAACTAAACTGAAATGGAATTTTTAAAAAGGCATTTAGCTTTATTTCTCTGCACCTTCTGAGAAACAGGAGGAAATATTTTTGTTTTCTTTGCCCTGGGGTTAACTAGAGACAGCCTAGTGTTAGAAATACAACAGATGTAAAGTCTCCTCCTCTGTGAGGTGAGTGACTATGTGGCATAAGCTCCTTCCCCAAGACAACTTAGATCTTTGAACATGTGGGCACCAGGCTGCTCTGCGGCGCTGTCCCCAGCTTCCTCAGTGGAGAAGAGCCACGCACCCTACAGAGGTTTAGAAAGAAAACAGTGTTATGAAAGAGAGCTTAGTCTCTTTGGATTTTCCTGAAATAATGATCTCGTGTCAAGCCTTGACTGTTAAAATGAATTGTATTTTGATTAATGACCTTTATTCTGTTAAAAAAATAAATGACCAAAGTGTGTGTTTATATATGCAGAGAGGTATATTCTATGTGTCTGTGTGTGTGTCTCCTTTGTTTGTGTGTGTATACCCAGAGTGAAAGAGCCAGCTGTTTTAGCCATTTATATTTGAGGGGGTGGGGGGTGCGTAATACAGTAAGTTCTGTTGAAAGGAGATGATGGGAGAGAATCTGATACCCTGAATCTTTCAACAAGACAGAGGTCAGAGGGCAAGTGTGGAAATAAACTTAGAAACTAGCTTCTTGTTTCTAAATCAGTTTTTCGAAAAGTCAACCTAAAATGTGAACTCCTTTTGGAAGCTAGGTTTCGTTGCTATTGTTGTTAGGAGGCATTTGGTTTGTTTGCTTGTTTGGTTTTGTTTCTCAGTTGATTCTTCCCACAAAATTCAATCGGGAAGTGAGTATAGGTGGGGGATTGTGAGGTCCTGTTCTATCAAAATCACCAGCTTCAGCAAACTCTTCCCCCAATCCTTTCAACAACAGGTTTGCAGACTTGCTATTCTTCTGTCTTCCCAGTTATTCCCTGTAACCTGAAAACTACAGATCTAGACATTATCATTTGAATTTATTTAGAATTACTGACTGTGAAGTCAGTCATCCTCTGCTTGTTAAGAGATTCACTTAAAGACTGGAAAGCCTCCTGTATAAATGACTTGTAAGCGACCATGTGGGCTCCGTGAAGAGGAAATGACTGCTGCTGTGTAATACGCAGAGACTGTAACCTCTAAGCAATGTGGCCAAGGGAACTGCAGAACCCGACAATGGACCTAATTAGTAGATATGTAGATGCGTGAAAAGTATAGTCAGAGGGAGCTTGGGCTTGTACAAAGCACCCCAAGTCACCACATAGTAGAACGTAATGTAGTGGCCCAAAAAAGTACAGAAGAAAGTGGAGCGACATACGGCCTTTACTTTTTTTTTAACCTTAACTTTTAAAATAAGTCTAGATCCAGCAAAGCAGTAGTATGCCAAAGCTATTGTTCTTTAGAATAGCTTTTCCATATGTAAAACTAGAATTGTTTCCCTAAGTAAAATCCATTTTCCTGAGTCTTGGTTTGAAGTCTCTGAATCTCAAATTGGACTAGTAAAGTTACAGTAGGAAATAAGCCAGAGACATACCAGAGCCAACATTACATGCTCCTGACTCAATATGGACCCATACACTTAACTCTACCCCTCCAAAAATATTGGCACCAGTGCTAAGCTATCCCATGATTTGTCTCATTTCTATAGTTACTGCAGAAACAAATTATCATTTGCTTTCTAACAGAGAAAGTGAAGGAGTAGAAAACAGAAATCCTAGGCTTTATCATTACTTGACCTCTAGGTTTCTTTTTCCTGTTGGCTGTTTGTCCATACACGACATTTGCTTCTTCACAGGCATGTTATGAGCGTTAGAAGTAACTCCTGGGCAGACCTATATTTAAACTAAACCAGCCAACGTTTGTTCATGTTACCTTTTAACATATGCACCAAGCAGTTTCGCAACTCTTTTGATAAGCAAATTCTCGACCTAGTAATCACAGAATCTTAGTGAAGAGGAATATAAAGTTCATCTAGTCCAACTTCTTACCCAGTACAGGAATCCTATATGCTTGAAAAATCCCTCTTTTATACAAATGAAATGTCTAAGGCAATTTTCTCTTCATATATTCAGTGGAGGAGGAAAACATCGGCCACCTTTTTCATTATAAGAACTCTTTCTAGACTTAAATACCATTTATTTTCTCCCTTCAGTCTTCCTTTCTTAGGTTAAATAGCCCACTTTCATCGTTCTTCAGAGATTTGATTTTCCATGCTTTTAATCAGTTCAATTGCTTTCCACATCCTCTCATAATGCAGAAGCCCAAGCTGGGCATGTAACTGAATGACAGCTTTGCCACTAAGTGTCTCATTAATACTGAGTATGGTGACTCAGTTTTCATGCCACGCTCCTGTTAATACAGCCCAGCAACATGTTAGATTTTAAAGTATCTTTAAAAACAAAAAATATATATACATACACATGTATGTATGTACGTGTGTATATTATGTGACTGATTCTTTACTTTGACCTCTTTAACTCTGTTATTTAAAAAAATACTTTTAACATTAACTTGTTTAAAAGTGAAAAGTCCTCAAATCACTTAGAACATGTTTGTCCTAAGGTAAAACCCAGCCCTCACAGGATTTAAACATATTTAATCACAGATGACACACATAGCTAGTAATACACCTTATTACCAGTCCCAAGTCCACTCCTGGAATTCCTGAATTTCATATGTGTATCATCATGTTCTCTGGCAAAGTAACAACACGCTGTGTAGTTCTCTGGGACCCGAAGCTCAAGCTGACCATAATCTCTTTTTAGTAGCTTATGGCCTCCCTGGGGCTGGGGTCCCAGAAAGTGCTGAATTCTCAGATGTGTGGATGCTTTACTCAGGAGCCCAGGCTGTAAATGACAGAGTGCCAACTCAAATTGTCATCATGGGCAAAACGACAGGTGGGGCCTGTTAGTGGGTCACATTACCGAAGGAGCTGGACCCAAGTGCTTAAATGATGATTGGAGGCTATCTTCCTCCATCTTCCAGCTCTGTGTTCCAGTGCGTTGGCATTCTTAGGCAGGCTCCCCCTAAGTGGTGGCTACAGGCTTACATAATACCAGTTGAGGGACCCTAGCAGACAGAGGGGACTCCTCTTTTCTGGTAGTTCCAGCCAAACTCTTGTGGCAGATTCTCATGTCTTGGGTCACATATTTATTCCTAAACCAATCACCGAAACTCTGCTTGGTCTGATCCAAGTTCAGAGCCAACCTCTAGCGCTGGAGGGCGGCATCAGCTTCATGCATCTATTCATAGCCCTTCAGTGTCTCCCCATGGCTTTCAGGGAGGCCACAAATGGCATGGTCTGTGACACACAGAACGGAATCGATAAAGACTTGAAGAATGAGTCCACTGGCTGGCAGTCTGGTCCCTTTGTGACCACTGGCCCAAGACCTCAAACACTTAAGGACAACAGGAGCATTACTTAGCAATGCACCAGAGAAAATGCTTGCTGGGTTGGAATGGCTGGGGGTGGTGGTAAAGGGTTAGGGTTGAGAAGATACAGTCCTTTCTGTGTAATTTCAGGGAGGGTAACCCCAGAATTAGAGAAATCGCTCCCATGCATCTAAGAAGCAGCATATACTTAAAGCCTATAATGAGAATTCCTTTAGCATTTCTTTGATCCCTGGTTCAGTGAAGTTCCGATCAAAATTTTGCAGTGACTTTAGGCCAGCTGAGTAAAATACCCAGGGTGGCCACAGAAACAAGGCTGGATAAAGATGTATGAGGTATATGGAAAGGAGGAAGAAACAACGGGCTCCATAGGGAAGTGAGTGCCTATGGGGCTCTTGGCAGAGACAGGATAGCTGTTCTAGGAAACTGCCTACCTTTTGAAAGTGATGTAAGGGGTTTCTTGCTGAATATCATAGTAAAATGAATGCCTATCAGCGAATAATCAGAAGATAAGATCCTATTCTAGTACTGTGCTGAAATGTGCCACAATCATATTTACTATGGCACAGTGATTAACTTTTCTTTTTTTTTTTTTTGCAGTACGCGGGCCTCTCACTGTTGTGGCCTCTCCCGTTGCGGAGCACAGGCTCCGGACGCGCAGGCTCAGCGGCCATGGCTCACGGGCCCAGCCGCTCCGCGGCATGTGGGATCTTCCCGGACCGGGGCACGAACCCGTGTCCCCTACATCGGCAGGCGGACTCTCAACCACTGTGCCACCAGGGAAGCCCCACAGTGATTAACTTTTAAATTCCAGTTTATAGTCATTGATATGCCTTCGCAATTACGCCTTGATATTTGTGTGTATTTTATACTGTGTTTTAATAATACCTTCTTAGAAGATTACTATCCACTCACAGTAGTTAGAACTTGAAATAATTAGTCTGTTTACCTTCGGTGCCTTATTGAGTCTTAAGTTAATTATAAAAATATTTGTAAGTAATAAAAATAACCTCGTTGGGTAATATGGGCATTGGTATTGAAAGCAAAAGAAAACCAGGAAATTTAGTTGGATTCCCAAAGGAGTCTTTGTCTGAGAAAGGTTTGGGAAGCACCATGCTAGATGTCTCCAAATGTCCTATACTCTTGGCCTAAGCACAGAAGGAGAAAGCAGTAGACAGAAAAAGAGAGAGGAAATGGAACAACTCTCTTTGCAAAAAGGAAAATCTCTGGAAAATAGCATTTTTATTCTCTGTGTGCTCTGGAGGAAAACAGGCTTATACACAACTTCCCCTTTAAATAAAAAAAAAAAGGCTAAACTAGTAAGACACTGAGAAAACTAACTGAGAACATCAAACTGATGGTGTAATAAATATGGCAGAAATATTTTATAACCTTATAAAAAATCTAGCTGGCCAAAACAGATAAAATTGAAATACACATGCTTACCTCTAAAATCAAACTTGCAAACTTGTTTGCCGGGTGTCTTCCTGTGTGTCCCTCCAGATTTTCTCTCCATCCTTCTCCACCTTGCTCTCTGCTTTGGCACCTGACCTGTGTGGACCACATCAGTGGGACCCTTTCCTGGGTTTGGCCACTGGAGAGCACCAGCAGGAGACTGGAGGGGGCAGAGCGGCCTTGGGCTGTGGGTTGCCCTCACCTCCTGAAGGTTTCAGATCCCCCCCACCCCGGGGCAGCCTTCTCTGTCTCCTGTTTCCAGAATCCAGCCTGTCCCCTCGTCCTCTCAGGTCTAGGGGTACTAATGGAGCCCCACTATTTTCGCACTGGCAGACTTGCACAAGCCCATGACCACTCTACTAAAAGTACTCCTTTTATTATTCAAGTCTCCTGAATGATTCTAATGAAAGTCATCTCTTGATGGGATCCTGGCTGATACAACCTGTAATGTATTCAGTTGAAGAAAAAGTAATTCAGTTGTAGAAAAAGTTCTAATGGCAACCTGTGCCTTGTTTTATTTCTAGTCCTAACATTTACTAGTATTTTTTATGAGAGTTGAATGCAGGCCAAGCCAAGGCATAAGGAGGTTTATGACCAAAAAAGCCTTCAGTCCTCTACCGGCGACCTAGCACAGAACAGAGTGTGGAGTGAGGACTGCTCAGCTTTCAGCATGCTGACATGACCCTGCTGCCTCCTCCCCACTGCCCTCAAAATCCCTACCTCGTCCTTCGACCTGTCTGTCACCTTTTCTTTCCATTGGGTAGCAGTGGGGCAAACAGCACTGACTGTAATAGCATTCAGGACAGTACTAAGTACACGGTGAGTTCACTTGGGGAGACAAGCCTTATTTATTCATGAGTCATAAAATTATTAAATTAGTGTTTAGTAAAAGATGAAAGGAAATTGCTAGAACCTCAAGCACCTCGACAGCAGGAACCATGTCCCAGTCATGTGTCGGGGCCCCAGACCTAGCACAGTACCTGATACTCAGTAGGAGCCCATTAAAACACTTACTTACGAACTAGAGTGTTCCGTTCTCAGGGACAGTAGGATGGCAAGTGCCATGGGAAGCCACACTTGTGTGTCTTGAGTGTACACTTCCACCGTGTGCACAAGTTCCCTCTCACTCTCCTTATCAGGACGTCATCAACGTCTTCCGCAGTGGTATCTAACCTATTTTGGGTCATGGACTTCCCCCTTGGAGAACCTGATGAAAGCAATATACCTGCTCTAACACCAACAGATAAATATAGGTCAAAGACTACAGGTAGAAAAAAAGAAATACTCTTAGTCAAGATGGTCCACACGATCCTGTCCGCTTGGACATGTTGCCTGTGTAGAAAAAGGGCAGGGCACAGGGTACTCCCCGAGGGATCTAAGAAGGTGCATTCTAGTCCAGACTTCACAGGAATAGAACCTCGAGGGACTAACTTTCTTTATTCAAACCCCAGCGTCTGATAATGAATACCTGTGGTGCTGGTGGTTGATGATGGTGGTGGCTCTCAGCATGGGCCGGGCACTGTGCTCAGTGTCGTGCTTACCTTAACTCTTAAGTTAGACCTTACTGCATCTTCATCACGTAGGTACTACTACCATCCTCATTTTAAAGATGAAGATGTTGATTCCCAGGGAGGTTTGGCAGACCTCTCAAAGTCATAAAAGTAGTTAGCGACGAGGCCAAGATTAGAACCCAGGCAGTCCCAATCAAATTCTTATACTCTCAACCAGTCTGCTACTGCTCCCTCACTAACAAGCGAATACCTGCTCTTAACTACCTTGTCTCACCAATGGAACTTTATTAGCACCCATCTGTTGAGCATCTACTGGAGCGAGAGGCATTGTGTTAGCTGCTATGGGAGGCTCAGAGATGCACACGACAGAGTTTTCTCTGGAGGCATAAGTGCCAGGAAAAGGGATGGGTAATGTCTCATTGACATTAATAAGGCCATATGGCATAGGCAAGGAAGAACTGGGGCAGAGCATGAGAGCCAGGGAGGTAAAGTACTGAGTGGGTGGGTCAAAAGCAGCCTGAGAGGTGATATAAACTTCCAGGGAAAAGGAAACTTGAACAGGAATTCAGAGAGTCTGAAAAAGTTATGGGTAGGAATGAAAATGTAAAGCAACTGGTAATAAAGACATTCACACTCTAGAAGGAGAAAGTCTGTTTAACACTAATCTGTAACATGAAGCACAGAAGATTACATCTTAAATATATTATTTGCATGATATAAAAGGAAAACGGTATCAAGAGGTTTTTAATCTCATTAGAAGATACCACTTGAAAGCAGGAAGGTTCGGAATGAGGCATGTGCGCACTGAGCCCGGTGTCAGCTCGGGAATGTCTGAGATCAGTGCATCCAAAATGGACCAGTCCTGGTTCTGGGTCTCGCTGTGATCCAGGCTCTGTGCCGGGTGTCAGAGACAAAGAGATGCACAGGATAGGGGACCTACCCTCGAGGGGCAGACCATTTGTTGGGAAAAACAAACTGCTTTGTGATTTACTATAAAAACTTCGTGATGCACATGATAACAGGGGGACGAACAAAGAGTCTATACGCTGAGGCCTGGAAGGTTCACAAGAGTCATCCCTGCTCAGACATGCAGACTGCGAACAGCTGTTTTATTCAGGCTACCTGGGCTCAGATGGTCCATTCTAGCACTATCTGAGTGGACTTTGGAACATAAAACAAAAGATTATTTGAGAACCATCAAAACAGCACTGTAAGTAAACGACACACAGTTTACTGTTTTGCACTTATCAAACGAAGTACAGTATGTGCAACTGTGGGTGTGGTTTTATTTATGGTCCTGAAAGAGGTTAGTAAACTCTTCCAGCCATTGGTGACTGGAGGTGTCTGTACTTGCTCCTTTTCTCAGCTGCTTCCCCTGCTACTCCTGGCTGGCTTTGTAGCTTCGGAAGACTCACAATGGCCTACCCTGGTCAGCAGGGTCTCTGGACTCCTTCTGCAAGTTCTCTTAGTATCTGAATACTGCAGCTGGAAGTCAAGCTTGAACTCCCAGAAGAATGTGTCTGCTCCTGCACTGCTCTCCGGTGTAGAGCTTTTGTGCATCACCTCCTCTGATGGTTTCTCCAGTGCTTTCTTGTTTGTGCTGTGCCTCTTCTCTGGCAGACCTCCCAGTTCTCTAAGGAACGTCACCCTTAGCTGCCAAGGCCTCGGACTCAATGCCCAATGAAGTCACAAGTTGGGGCTCAGCCCAGTATCTGGCGCATAATAAGAACTCAGTAAAGGTTTGCTGAAGAATGAAGACACAAACGAAGGCAGGCTCACACCTCTGGGCCTCTAAGGGACCCTGCCCTCGGCTGCACAGGCAACAATGCTCAGCTGCCACAGATGGACGGACCGTCCAGCCCCTTAGCTAGTCCCAGCCTCACCCTGGACATTCCACCCCTCCCATCTGCTCCCACTCCCAGATCCCCTGGTCTCCCTGGGTGTTCCTGTCTTTGGGTCAGGAAACCTATTTATCTTGTCCTTGGGCTCTCCTTGGAGGAAAATCAGCTTCTGGTCTGAGGGCTGCTGGGAAGACTGCACCCTAGAAATAGCAGATGTTTTCCTCTCTGGACTGTTGCTTTCCTTTTTGAAATTCTCACAGTTGCCGTATCTACTAGTCAAGGTTATTAAAACCATACATCTACAAACATCAAACGCTGCCCACGAATGGGGAGAAAACACACGGCACTTTTCATTCTCCCAACTGTCTTTGCCAACTGTCTTTCTACCATGTGAGAGCTACGTGGCCATGTGAGTTAGTGTAAATATATTTATAAAAGGGTGGACATACATACCATTGTGCTGGAGTGGCAGAATTTACTTTTAGAAAACAGTTTTCCTCGTATAATTTTATTTATCCATCCACCAAAAATCACACAGGATATGAGTAATAGCACCCCGCTGATTTATTTTTTTAGAGACGGCCACTAATGGTTATGCCAACTTCTCGGTTTCGCTCCAACCTATACACCTCTTAGCAGTGGCGCTGTGATTTTTCCCAACTCTGTGTTTAGTCCTTTTCCCACTAGGCCTGCAAAGTTGGAACATTTTCGGAGGCAGCCCATTGCATTATAAACAGTACTTTTTAACTGTTCCTTTTTGCCCGAACTTTTACAAGGTGCTAAATAAAAGCGTTCCTGGTAATTGTGCTTTTAGCCTTCTGCTTGCAGGCACTTCCCCTTTTGTCCATCCCGCATTTGAATCCCAGCACACTGCCCCCAACATCCCAACCTCACAGTGGCTTTGTCTACCCTGGCCCACACTGGAGGCTCCCATCCTCTTAACACAAAGCAGGGAGGCACTGGCCTTTCAACAGAACATATCCATGAGGCCTAGAGGCAAGATTCACCTAGGTGCCACTTGGCTCTAGGCCAACCGTTTCC
Source organism: Delphinapterus leucas (assembly GCF_059928025.1). Taxonomy (NCBI): domain Eukaryota; kingdom Metazoa; phylum Chordata; class Mammalia; order Artiodactyla; family Monodontidae; genus Delphinapterus; species Delphinapterus leucas. The sequence continues at coordinate 148,102,265 of NC_143130.1, read as the reverse complement.
TAGTCTGCAAAAGCTCAAATCAGCCGATCAAAACATTTATAGAGTACCATTTATGTAAAAGGCATGAAGAATGGTACACAACCATCAGAAATGTAGTCCTCACCCCTCAGAAGCAGCTCGTGATCCAGAAGAGAAGAAAGGCTTTGCACTTAAGTAGATACCCAAAACTACTGGGCCATACATGCTGACAGCCAACCTGAGGTAAAGGCAGCAAGGGCAACTGGATACATGTGGAAGGGATGGGGAAGGGAATTGAATGGGAAGTTGGAATGGGAAATAGTCAATCAGTCTGGCCAAAATGCAGGTGAGAAGAGGTACATTAAGACCAGATTGTCCAAGTCCTTGAGTGAAATTATGGAGTGTGTTGGGTTGCAGTCCTTGGGTTTATTTTAGAACTCTAAGGTGTCAGAAAGAAGCTGAATATACTTATTCAGGCGTGAATCAAAAGAAGGACATTCTTATTACTTTTTGCCTTGTTATACTTCCTTATTTAATATAGTGCTTACTATGTGCTAAGCCCTATTCTAAGGGATTTATAAATATTAATTCACTGAACACTCACAGCAACGCTGTGAAGTCAGAATAATTATTTTGTCCTTTTTACAGCTGGGGAAACAAAAATACAGAATTTAGGAGATTCGCTCAAGGCCTATACCTGTGCCACCTCACCTGCTCCCAAGGGAGAGCACATGATGGACCAAATGCTTCTGCTGAGCCCCTCAAAGAGGCAAATGAGATACCATGGACAGAGACTAATCAATAACATCTTCCCAGAACTTCTTCTGAAATAGTCTAAGGCCATCACTGAATTGTTCCTGAAAGCCCCCATCCACCAGCATTCCATCACCCAAAAGGAGGGAAGCAGAAGGTTTGCAAGTTTACCAAGTGTAGAAATTGACTAAGTTATACCTGAAGTGGGGAGAGGGGTTACAAAAGAACAGAGGAATGTCAGGAGGCAGAAGAGAGGAGGGAGTGCCTGGGGCTGCCCTTAGTCTCCATGGAGAATAGAACAAGGTTCTTTTTCTCAGACGTGAAGGGCTAAGGAAGAAGATTGTAACATCATGCCCCTCACCTCTGCTGTCTTTCCTCGTGTCCCATTTTTTGTTTTAACTTTCCTTTGAGAGTTAGATGGCCTTGGTTGTGAAAACTATGAGGACCTAGTGGTTAAAGGAAACAGGAACACCGAGAAATGTAGCACAATGGGGAAAGGAGACAGATGCTGGGAGTACAGAGGAAGAGGAAAGTGAAGGCCCACTACGCTACTCCAGGGGAACAGAAGGATGGGAGATAGGCTGAGAGTCAGAGGAGGAAGGCCGGGGTAGCTTTTCACCAGAAAGAGTCAGTGTTGGAGCGTGACCCTGTGAAAGAAATTCTTCCAGACCCTTGAGTCCATAACTCATAGTTTGAGAAATGCCACTGGGTAGACCACACCCACAGAGATATTTTACACTTAACAACAAGGCCAGAGCAGATGACAGGAACAGAATGGCCAACTTCATGGATTTTTCCCAGCTGCAACAAGTAAAACTGTTTACTTGATGAGCTCAAAATGCTGACAACTCATTTCATATAAGGAGAGAACCAGGAGGAGCACGCGTTGGTTCAAGAAGAAAAAGGTACCTGGCGGGGTAGTTTTGCAACTTCTTTACCAAGAGGAGAGCTGGGAGGAGGGAGTGGGCGGGGAACAGAGGGCCCTGCCTTTGGCAGGAGAGTTGGCTGAGCACTACAGCAGCTCTTCAGAGTTAGACAAATGGCCATTTTGGGACAATCATGTGATTCCTATGTAAGCTCATCTTGGAGCTGTTAGCTATTTACAGTCTCATGCTTCAAAGTCTCTTCAGGCTCTTTAAAGATATTAAAATGATGACACATTTTAAAATGTGGGGCTCTTTTTTTTCCCCCGATTGGTTTAATCATTCTCACGTAAAATAGGAAGCATCCAAAGTTAACATCTTCCAGTGTCCAGCTTTCTGTGTCTATTCCACTGGTGCACGACACATATGGACAAAGGTGATTTAGGGCCCATTCCAGCTAGTAAGGAACAAGGAGAGAAAGGGATCATATTCCAATATCAAGTCAAACTGGGGACTGGGGAGGGAAGAATGGGGATCTAAGGGTACCACGTGTGGTAGCACAGTGGTTAAGCAGTGGGGTTTTAGAGTCAGACTGACCTGAACGCTAATGCCAGCTCTGCCTTTCAACGGCTCTGTGACCTGCAGCAAGTTACTTCATCTCCTTGGGCCTTCATTCCCTCATTTGTAAAATGGAGACAACAGTACCCATCTCATAGGGCTGGTTGTTAGGAGGCAATATGAACTCACGTAGGTAGATGCTGGTAATGTAGGTAAAGCACTGGCACATATTAGGCGCTCAGTAAATAATAGTCATCATTATTCTCACATGTCTAGTCAGACCCCACTTCACTAGGCCTGGTAGGAATTTTGTAGAAGCAAAAATTCAAGAGGGTCCAGAGCTACCCTAAGGAGGTCAAGCACTTTGGATTTAAAAGGGAGATCCAGTTCTGAATTGATCATCTGAGTTAAAGCTGGGACAAAGAAGCCATCCAGGAGGCCTACCAAGTATGACTTTGACCTACAGTAGAACTAGGAGGGTCAATCCCAACAGAAATGGATCCACAGAGCAACACAAAGACAAAGAAATGAAGAAGGACTCCCTTCACCTTTGTATGACTGACCTGATTCTGTTTTCAGTTTTATCTCATATATTGTTCTGTTTGGGTTCAAAACTGAGAGCTACTTTCAGTAATCGTGAAAGCTCCCAGTCTCCTCGGGTGACATTTTTATTGTGGAAGTAACATAGGGTTGCCAGACCTAGCAAATTAACACATGGGATGCCCAGTTAAATTTAAATTTCTGATAAACAACGGATTTTTTCTGGTGTAAGTATGTCCCAGTGCAGTATTTGGGATGTACTTACAGTAAAAAATTATGTTGTTTAGCTAAAATGTGAATTTAACTGGACATCCTGTAGTTTATCTGGCAACCCTAAACAGTAGCCAAGAAATTGCCCTTTCTAACCTGCAGACTGGCAAAGCAAAGTTACCTCCCATCCATAATTGGTACTGGATTGGAAAACACAGGAAACAAAACAAAACAAAACACCACCAAAACCCCAGAGTTTCTAGGGCTGTTACTTCTCAGCAAATGTAGTACTAAATTTACAGACTTTAAAAAAAATATCATTTCCCCAACCAGAGATTTTTTTGTTTTTAAAGCATCTCAGTCTAGACAAAAAAACAAACAAACAAACAAATAATGGGAGGGGACTTCCCTTGTGATGGCATGTGAATAATTATTGGCTGACTGACGTTTAAGACATGACACTTGTAAGAGTATTGACCTCTTGCTTTTTTAGCTTTTTCTAGCAAGGCCAATAGGAGGAGTTATGTCCTTCCAAAAATCTCTCTTCTTTATTCTTCATGAAAAAAAAATACACATACAGAAATTATATTTCCCCAAATGAAGCAGCATTCTCTTTGGCAGGTTCAATGCCACAAAACTATGAAATTAATCTTTGGGGCCTAAACGGCACTGCCCGGCAGTGCTGGCCATTGTGTCTAGCTACAGCTGCAGCCTGGCTATTCACACTGAACCCAGAGAGAGGTCGGCCATGTTGTGAACAAGGCCACACAGTAGGTGGACCATCCATGCAAACAAACAAATACAAAACTCCCCCTTCCTTGGTTATATCAAAGCCAACTGAGTTCTTTCCTTCCTGATTGAAAGCCAACAAGATTTCTTACTTTGCAAAATATCCCCAAACAACCCCAGGTTCAAGGCCCTTAGCAACTCAAATTTAGAACGAGGTTTACTCTGTGGAGCCCTGGGAATTTGAAGCAAGTGGTACCATTCTTCCTCATTATTTTTCTTCTTAGACTTCCAGTGTACTTCCTAAGTCTACTCAGGTACAGCAATGACTCCTTCAAAAGTTAGGACCCAATGTTTCCGGGAGTTGTTTTTTTAATCTTCTTGCAAGTGTTGCATGAAACTTCTGGGCCAGGGTGCGTGGCCAGGTGGGACTGGACAAACACATGAAACTTGGTCTGGCTCACCAACCTGGCACCAGAATGTACTGGTCAAAGAAGTGCTTTTTAAATCATGGGAACCAGTAGTGAGAAGTCATTGGTGCTTTGATGGTGGCCACATGATGAATCATGAAAGAAGAAACTGAAGGAGAAAACTAAGCATCATAAACCCTTGGCAGAGAGCCTACATAAGGGTCAGAATGAAATGAACCGCTTCTCTAGGAAGCCTTCCTTGATATAGTCAAGGGGAGGCAGAGCTTCTGATTCACCTGATTTCCCTGTTTCTGACATAGATATATAGAAATAGTTCATACTGCAGGACATTGAGTATCAATCCATCTTGGATTGCTCACTGTTCTCAGAATACATCCCAAGCTTCTCTACCCCTGAGCCTTTGCTTGCATTTTTCTGCTGGACTGCTTCCCAACTCTCACCATGCCTGCTGAAATCCTACCTATGGGTCAAAATTCAGATGTTGAGCTTTTTGAGGCCCTTAAGTAGCCTCTGGGCTACTTCTTCTACGAAGGCTTCCCTGAAATGGCCTCTCTTTTGCCTCTAAATTCCTAGCGTGTCCTGTTCTTTTCACTTATATGCAGTCATTACCATCTTACTGGAAGTAGTGATGGAGTTGTTTCCCCACCAGTTATAATGCTCCCTGAAAACAGGGACCAGATCTCACAGAGCCTTGTTCAAATGGAGCAGAGGGCAGGTACTCAATCTATGTTAGCAGGATTGATGTAATTATTAATTATGTCTTTGATTTCTCAGTAATATCTTCTCTAGGAAATCTTTGCCGATGACCTTTCTGATACTGCAGAGCACTTAACTCTACCACAGAACTTATGATGTCATATTGAAATTATCTGTTTACATATAAGCCACTGGATGACAAGCTGTTAAGGTAGAAACCTTGTTTCACTCATCTATATGTCTGCAGTGCCTAACACAGTACCTGAAGATGGGAGGACAAGTAAATACTTGATGAGATGTTCAAAGTGGACTGTAAGCTCTTTGCGGGAAGGGTACATACATTCTCATCTTCTGCACCTTTGCTTTATAATCAACAAACATTCATTGATGTCGACATGCGAAGTAGGTTCTGTAGCAAACAGCTGCTCAGTTCTTTCAAGTAGGTCATACCATTTGATGAGCAAAAATATGGAAAATCTTTCTAAATATAAATGCTAATCTCAAGGCTTCATGTACTTGGAGAAACTTGAGACTTAGTTGTCTCAAATGTCTTCCTGGGTGGCCCTCTTCCTTAGCCCAAGATAGCCTCAAAAATTAATTTTTGCACCAGCATAACCTGCATTCCAATTATGATCATTATTTGGCATTTTCAAAATAAATCCAACTAAAGTTTTAAAACTAGATTGTGGTGATGGTAATATAACTCTCTAAATTTACTAAAAGTCATTGAATTGTACACTTACGATGGGTGAATTTATGGTACGTAAATTATACCTTGGTAAATCTGTAAAAAAAAAAAATTAACTTAGACTACTCCACAAGGAAAACATCTTCTTCTTCATTTCGACCTCCAGGGTCTACCATAGTACCAGATAGTGTGGCTGTTCCTTGTTAGCCAGGAGGTGCATCCACGCTAGCAGGGGAGATGAGGCAGGTCACCAAATGTCAACAGTTCTGCAGAGGTCACCACAAAGGTGCTGTTGTTCTATCTCACGGCCGAGAAGGAAAGGAGAGTCACCATGGAATATCTACTCTCTCTTGCATCCCTAATTAGAAACATGTGGAAGAGGGCCCACCCACGGGTCAACTCAGTGAGAAAGGCCCCGCTTCTTCTGCCCAATGCTGCATGTTGGTTGAAGTCAGACCTCTCCCTGGGCCTGCCATGGGAATGGTTTCAAATTATAGAAGTATCTCCAAAGGCCACCATCAAAGCACCAATGGATTTTCACTAGTGGCTCCCCGTGATTTGAAAAACACTTCCTTGACCAGCACATAATTAGTGCCAGGTTGGTAAACGGTAACCAGTTCCATTGATTTGTCCAGTTCCACCTGGCCATAAGCCTGTTGCACCCTGGCCCAGATTATACACTGCTTGGACCCCCGTCGGTAGGTGCAATGCAGCTCGTAACAAAATTTAAAAGTTCTGGGCGGCACCTCGGCAACACAGATCACACAGATGTCTGCATTCTCTCTTGTCATCCACCTAAGTTGAACTTAATACTTTGGTTCTTTCCATTTTACAGATGGAGACTATAGGACCAGTATCCAAACTGTCTCAATGAGATATCAAGAAAATGAATAAGAGATTACATAAACTCTATTTGTTAATGCCCTAAAGAAAATGCCAGATTAGTCTAAGATGTTATTTATTGTAATGCTCCCCAAAGAGAAATGCCTCTGTTCTCATTCAGAAAATGAACGTTCACTTTTCTTCAAACTCTGAGAGACAGTTACTTGTTTTAGTAGAAGAAAATCCATATTTACTTAGCATGAATAACACTAAAGTCTTACTTCGGGTCCAAAGAGCTACAAATGCTGGCAGACCTAATTATTTAAACACACTAAAATGGTCTTTTTTTAAACCCAGGGAGCATTACACGTAAAGACTGTTGTGCTGGCCCAACATGGGGTCTTCTGCAAAGATCAGATCATCCAAGAGGCCTGCTTTGATCTGACCAGAGACTGGTATTTAATCTCCTATGTGGAAGAAAGCCATAGTTCTTAGCTTAATTACGCAGCCACAGATCTGCTGCCAAGCTGCTCCAAGTCTCCCTTCCTAATGTGAAATAAAATGGCATTTACTTCAAACTATGTGGTGGAGCCAGCTTGTGTCAGAGAATATGCATTCCTTCTCCACTCATTTACAGATACATAAAAGGTCAGTGCATCATTCATGTGCGTTCAGAGCAACGATCAGTCTATACTGCATCACTTCTTCTAAATTTGCTAGACAGAGAACTAGGGACTGACAGCGGGTGATTCTTGCAAAGAAACTGTGAAAACTAGAGGAGGTTAATTTTACATGTGAAGAATTATCTTCTTGGTTGAGATGTAACACCTAAAATGAGACAAAGACTGAACATTCTTCTGGTGGAACTCACACGAAGTGCCATTAGCTGGTGTTCTATAGAAAACCAACTGGGTTCTGGCAACTGGATGACGGTTTTAGTAGGTGGGGAGAGGGAGTCATACTCAGAACCCATGATTCCAGTTACACTGGTCACATGCTCTACCGGAAAGTCACCACTGTTGCCTGTCATAGGGGCCAGAGGATCAAAACTTGGACTCGCTGGATGATCTTGAATGAATTTCTGACCCTCCCTGTGTCTCTGCTGCCTCAACTATTAAAACACAAATAAACATACCCACCTGCTTTGGTGTGAAATGAGGTTGCATCACCTTTTTGGCTCCATAAGCAAGACGTGTCTTGCTAGTATCACACTGCTCTGTGGAATTGAGAGTGTGGAAGCTTTGGGCTTCCAACATATGAATGAATGCCAATATCCAAATGACCAGCAGCCAAATATGAAGTGAGAGTCTCTGAAAAGAAGCAAGCATTTCAGGTCTGCCTTTCAAGAAGCTGCAGCCACACCCAACTACCTGGGTCTACACGGAAGTGACCGAACACCGTTTGGCTGAATTTTTTTGGCTGGCCAATGCCTCACTGACCACCTCTGAAAGAGGTGTGCACAGGGTGAGGGATCTGAATGAGTGCACAGGGGTCAGAGGGCTGGGGAGCAGCGACAGAGAGGACACAGTGGAACGGGAGTAAACTGGGCGGTGGAACTGTCCTTTGATCAAATGCTTGTTTTTCTCTAGGCAGAATGATTACAGGGAATTTGCTGTCAGTGCTTTTGGACTAATTTCTCCAGACACTTCTCTGAAGAGTGCAGCACTCTGATCAAACCCTCCCAAAACCAGCAGTTGAGGAGGTGGAAGGAGGAATTTCAAAAGCTGGTGATGTACACAGAATTCTTAGTCGGAAGCTAGATTCACTCCGCCGGCATACAGCACTTGCTAGACCCTAATCTTTGGCTGCCAGGCCTGGAGGGGCTACAGCAATCAGAGGCCACAGGGGTCTTCATGCCCCTGGCTTCTTGCTCCTTGATTTCAGACTAGCCAAGGGGAAAAGGAGAAGACCAGTCACTAGGATTCCCAGTACCAAACAATCCTACCTATTGTCCCACCATTCCGTATGCTTCCTATCAGCAAAACCATTTACAGCACTCCAGACCTATCCCTGGCCCCAATCTCGTTGACTGTCACTCAGCCTAGGGTGGTTCTAGGGAAATTGCAGGCCAAAAATGAAGGATACCTTTGTTTTCATCTCTATGATAGGATGGCATGTGGTCCTGAGTGCCAAGGTACTAAGATAAGAGGGGTGCTCAAAATGCCCAGATGGCTGGAGAATGAAAACCCGGAGAACAGAGCCAAGTTTGCACAGCAGACAAGGGCCACTGTGGCCGGGGCTGAAGTGGAGTCCATGGAGGCCACAGGCAGCAGCGGAACTAAAGGGAAGCCATCCCCCAACTCAGCTGGTGGGAGTTGGGCAGCTTCCCAGCTGGAAGGGGCTCTCAAACACATCCCTGTAAGCTACCCATGAAAGACAGAGATGCCTTAAAAACAACAAACAAAAGGAGCTGCTAATCAAGAGGAACTTTAGACTTAAGAACGGGATTCAGTCATCCTTCCAGAAAGATGCATGTCTGGGCCAAGGCCCAAGAGCATGACATTCAGCTGCTGTCCTCCTCTCTGGGGCCCAAATTTGGAGGGACTGAAAGGAGAAGAGATTCACAAAGGAAGCAGATGGGAAGGCCCCCATACACATGCAATGCAGTTTCCACACAGAGTATTAGAATTCACCAGGTATAAGCAATCACAGTTGTAATCGGCTGATCGGAACTGAAACAGTGTTTGGAATAAGAAATCAGCAAAGACCACAAGACTCATATCATTCCCTTTCCTCTAAACTTTGAAAGTTATAGCCATCTGGTGGCTGACGCACAGTGCTGGAAATCTTGGAACCACCCCAGGTTCTGACTCCTCAAGACACCCCAAGCAAGGGCTTTTTCTGTGGTTCGTAAAACAAAGGTGTTTTGTATATATAGCCCAAATGGCCTTAATTCTCTTCCAAGCTTACTACTTATAACCAGCCTATTTTGTTAACAATGGCTGCTCCCTCCATTTCTTCCCTAATACTTTCAGTACCATCCCAATTGCTTTTAGCAATATTCTATCTTCTGCGGATTCTTCAGATAGAAAGGCTATGACATTATCACGTGACTCAAACAAAACAGGGCAGTGGAAAAGAGAAACAGTAAAAGCTTGATAATGATGCTGGCAAAATCCATAAACGGTGGAAAGGAACTGCTAATAAGACATTTTAGTTTAACTGGGCTTTGAGAACCATTTTTCTAGAGTTGGGCCTTTTTTTTTTCCTGAAAAGTCCAGCTGCCTTGGTTCAGGGAAAAGAGCGGTGTAACTGTTGCCTCAGCCACCAGACAACAGGTTGAAGACTGAAGGACCTCGTAATCTGTGGAGACCCTTCCTTCCTACCAACCTTGCCTTGACAGCTGGATGGGGCAGAGATGGAGCAAGGGAGTCTTCTCCCGCTGGACCTTCGTCTGCAGCACGTTTTAAACTGAAGACAGCAGGGAAGCAGAACGATGGATTGGTTCTATCTTCTGCTTTAAACTTGCAGGGATACAAAGCAACTGACAGGCTCCAGGGAACTGTATTTTGCTCCTCCCACTTATTTAGGTAGCATCCAGGCAGCCGGAATGAATCAATCTTCATAATCAGAAACAGCTGTTGTTTATAACAGCCTTGGGTACAACACCTTTCACCAGCACATTTTGTTTTAAACACCACATTTCTCCTCCACGATGCTGCTCTTCTATAGGAACCTGGGCTTTTGTGGACGAACAGCACTTAGTAACACTCACTAATGGACAAAATAATATTTGTTTGATTTCTACAACAGGAGTTGAAACAGTAGAATTGAGTTTCGGTGGGTTGATTTGCTGCATTATAATATGTTTGGGGCCAATATCCAGGTACCTTCTTTTTTCATCCTGCCCTCCCTCCAGATGACATCAACATCCATGTGTAGAGTCTTCTAAACAGCACTGGTGCTATTTTAAGTATGGTAACTGGTGGGGGGACAAGATGATCTTGAGCTGAGATAGCATAAGGATTGCAATAGGAACAGGATACCCTTTGAAAAGAGAATGCAAGCTCCTCCTAAGAGCAAGAATTCAGGATGTCCTAGGTCACTGCTGGTTGCATTGTCATTTATCACTGGCTGCAGGACATAGTGACCAGATTTCCTGGAAGTAAAAAAAGGCTTTTTTCCTGAATTTTCTCTTGACGTAAACCATTATCTGTTTGCAAGAGATGAGGGAAAAAAAGGCATACACGTATGTTAGAACCTCCAGCCTTTAAAATAGTCATTACCTGCTTCCCAAATGGCCTACTTATTAAGTCTCATTTTTTCATTTTGCAATTATTTCCTCTTCAGAAAAAGCTGCCTATGGGTAGTCCGTTAAAATTGATTTTGTCGGACTTCTTTCTTGAACAGGCCTCCTCGCCGTTCCTCCAACACGCCAGGCGTGGCGCTACCCCAGGGCCTTTGCACATGCCGTGCCCTCCGCCTGGGTTGCTGTTCCCCCAGATGTCCCCATGGCTCCTTCTTTCACCTCGGGGTCTCTGCTCTAATGTCACCTTCTCCGTGAGGCCTTCTCTGACTACCCTAATAAATTGCAACCCTGCCACACAGGGTTCACTTAACTTTTAACACACTCCTATAGTTGAATATTAAAACAAAACAGTAGCAAGTAGTGAGCATATTACGATTACAGTCCTTCACTCAGTCACTGCTGCAAGCAAAATGCCAGCAGTGAGTGTCAGTCGCTGGCCCTATTAAGACCTCTGACACTGAACACCACCCCGAGGATGACGTTCATCGCCCTCATATGCTTCTCCATTGTAACGGCGCCGTCCTTCCTGATATGGATCACAGTCCATTTTTTTTTCTTTTTTACTGGATTACATGTTGGGCTGCAATTAACAGAGTTGACATGGCCCCAACACTACTCTACCTTCCTCCACACTCACAGAAACTTTCTGGACACTGAGTTCCATCCGTACAAAGATGAGGTGTATGGGTTGCAGAAGTGGGAGATAAGGAGGTAAGACGCAAGGGAAGAAAGGCCACTCTCTAAAGAGGTTCATCTCCAACATACTGTCTGAAGAGAGACGGGGCTCCCTGCTGGGAGGACAACGTGGCCGAAAACGTCTCTTGACTGCAGTGTCTTGGGAAAGCCTCTGAGAGAGGAAGTGAAATGGCTCGCAATGGGGTTAAGGGGGAAAACACCAGAGAACAGGGTGGAACCTGATTCAAATAAACAAGGCCGCTCACCACTCTGCAGAATTTAGTTTTGTTTTTAGACAAATTAGCTTTCCTTAGAGAGAAAGGTGACCCGCTTTTTCGAAAGAGTGCCCTCTTCCCTCTCACATGCAGCCGGCTGGTCCTACCTCAAGCACTCAGGCCTACGACAGGCCTGACGTCAGTATGGCGTTCTCCCCCAGTAACGCTGTAATCACATCTGTCATGTAGCTTTCTGGCTTTGTGGCTTCATAAAAAGCACAGGCACAGAGGACAAAAAAGTAGAATATTTTAAAATTCATCGGGTGATAAAAGGAAATCAGCTTTGGGTGCCTGAGGGGGAAACAGCCCACGAAGTTTTGATGTGATCCTTTCCATCCTGAAGTGAACAGGGTATCTGATCTTACTTCTACCCAAAGGAAGATGTCAGAGGAGGAAGAATTTTATGCAGGAGATGTGTTGGCATCCTCATAAGACTTTACTGATTCAAAACTAATTTACTTTCATGGTCTTGAATTATAGAAAACAGGAATATAAACGAAAGAATGTCCATGCATGACAATGGCTCCAAACTAACATAAAATATAGCAGAGTCAAGTAACACCTTACAAAACATCTTACATATTCATCAAATTATGTTTCCCTGTGATTGACATACATCATCCCGGTAAGTCTAAAAATATTCCTTATACAACACTATGACATTCTATTGAAATTCTCTAAGCATCATAGGTAGAATAACCATTTCCCATGATTATCCATTCTTTTGGTTGGAGGAACTAACTCTGTTAGTGTCCAATACCAGCAGCTCTGTGTCCAGTCCCTCACCACATCTCCAGCAGAGATCCTGAACCTACCATTAGCTGGAATGTTTTACAGCAAACAATACTGCATTGAAAGATGCTTCTTTAGCAGGATTTAATAAAAATGATTACTATCTTTATTAATATTGTTGTTGTTGCTAGGAAAATACTGTGTAATGTTCCAAGAGCAAACTGAGAACTCCATGCCCCTAGCATGGAGTGGCCTAGAGCAGCAAATCTCCAGGCACCTTTATCCACCCTCTGATTTTCATCTCCAAACATAATAAAAGTTAAATCCAGCAGGAACTATTTGGCTTTATGATCTTGGAAGATACACTGTTGCTTAATGTCCAGCTGTATTCATCTTCTACCCTTTGCCTCTCTCTACTTCTCTGTGACTCTCCTTTCTCCCTACTGGAAAATAAATGTTCTTTACCCTTGGGCCTGCCATTTTCTGCTCCAGAGCCCTGAATCGTGAGGCTGGTGATGAGTGGTGACCTCTCTGTGGCTCATTTCACCGCCGGTACCGGTGCCAATGACTTGGCTTCTACTTTAACAACTGGAAAGTGGACAGCAGACATCACACTTGATGAGGCTGCTCTGCCTCGCAAGCTTCCTCATTAGGCAGATGAAACAGAGCTGCCTTTCTTGGTGGAGAACATGAGCTATCTTATGCCCTCTTAGTTAATGAAGGGTCTTGCTGTAAGAATAGCTTTCCCAGTCCATTAGCAGGACAGTTCACTAAATAACCTGTTAACGTTTCTAAGAGCCAAATGCGGAACACCAATCTCCAAGGGGCACACTAACATCATAAAATAGAGTGACGCTGCCTCAAAGATATGTTCCTAGGCCTCACAGTGAAATAAGTGGTGGCAGGATATAACCGCGAGGATTTTTTCCCTGTCTTATAAGCGCCTCCCCTCTTAATATTGTCTGTGAGCTGAGATCAATGGCAGCTTTTCCAATAGAAAGTGCATTTGGTTTCAATTCACTTTCCTAACAACAGCGACTAACCCTTAGCAAGATGGAGGACATTAAGCTCCATTGTTCAGGCTGAGGATGGCTTACTTGGGTGGCAGGAAGCAGAACAGTCTTTTCTCTGGAGAAGAAAATGCCTGTGGGTAGCAAACCTTATTCCCAAACAGCCTTTTTTTTTTTTTTTTTTCCTGTATGACAGTGAAAGAAATCAAGGAATAATCTCTAATCACAGCACTGGAAGGGACCTCAGAAAGTCATCAACTGACTCTGCCTCTCCTGGAAGGTTTTGTTTCTTAAATAACTACATAAAGCCCGAGGCATTGTGATTTAATAAGGTCCAAGGGCACAGCAAAGTATTTCATAAATTATTTTAGTAAGCCCCTCATGGAGCCTTTTGTTATCTTAAAGAATGAGAAAATGAATGAGATTCTTTAGGCTTTGGCAGCTTTTAAAATTTTAGACGGTGGTGAGCGGAAAAGGTAGGAATAGTATCCAAGTTGTGTTCTTTTGGCAAAAGAAAATACCTGTGCCCCTGGTTCATGTCTCAAATAACCAGAAACTCACTCTCCATGATTATAATTATTCAGAAGCACCCTGCCAGTTACATTCTCTTTTCTCTCACTGACAGAAAGAATGGCACATTGGATAGGCTAATACAGTGGAAGAATTCTGATGCACGCAATGTCCTAATGAAGGGTCCTTCAGGAAAAGACAAACAAAGAAAAAAAACCACCCAAATGGCAAATTATGTAATTCTACCCTTGAGTTATTTAGAAAATGGTAGGGGGAAAAAATACCATCCACTGTCTGTTCCTCGAGCACCTCCTATCAAGGGCTCTAACCATTTAAAAACATGTTTCCTGGCTTCAGACTGGCTATAAATAAATTTAATAAGCATGAAAAAAAAATCACTGCATCATTTACAGTTCTCTCTCAACTCCAGCTGACAAAAATCCACTCCAGATGTTTGTTCTGCGAGAACAACAGCATGAGGGCGAACTTCAATCTCAAGCATGAGGGCCCCAGAAAAAGAGGATGTGTTTCAAGAGAAAAGGACGGCAAGTGGGCGGGGAGGGTGTGGAAGAACCTGGCTTGATACCGATTTCACAGAAACGCGGTAATGAACTTATTTTGTGTGTAAGAAATCCAGTTTATTAGACTTTCCCGTCTCCTCAACCCTTTCAAAGCCACAGGGGCTTGGCTGGTGAAGCCTGAAATGGATGTTTCATAACCTTTGCTTTTAAATTAAACAAATGACCTCAGATTTTGGAGAGGTTGTTGACTCAGGAGAAAGTATGCCATTAAAAGTGTGCCAGAAACAGATTTAATTGGTACAAGTCCCAAAAAGTGTTCGAAAGAGCACAGGCTTCCCGCATATAGATTTCAGGGAAATTACTCAAAGGCCGCACAGCTTTGTCAGAATTGGAGATGTGAAACAAGGCAGCTGAAAGACTCCGTATCAAAAGGGTAAATTCAATTCGGGAGATATTCATCTGATTACCTACGCCAGGCCGTGAATCGGATATGCTCCATTGTGCGCTCATGTTCAACCTGGACGGCTGGAGGAGCCAATGGCTTCCTTTTCCCTAACATATAATTAAGTTTTAAGAGACGATCGAGTTACAGATACAACGTTTTAAGAAATATTTCATTCAGGAGTGGCATTTACAGTGCTTGCCTGTTGCAAGAGACATTGCTCACTTTACTTCCTTGAGCCACGCTGGAGAGTGTGGGGATCAGGGCCTGGGGGCTCGGTGTTTGCGTTTCAGGCTACAATAAATGCTCTCTGTGCACCTGCCTGCAGGAAAAACCAGTCCAGCTGCCTCCTAAGACAAAAGGGCCCTGTATTAAGTGCTGAAAACCCAGACGTGAACTGACCCTGGCAAATTCCAGCTAGAAAAAAAAAATTCAATATTTTCGTCCCGTCCGAGAGAAGCTGTCATGTAGGTTTCTGGATTTCCTTTCCCATCACCACTGAGTCTGAACAATGGTGACCTGTCAACAGAAGTCACCTCCTTTCTCATGAGTCTCCTTGCATTTCTAGATTCCTTTCCTGATGGCAAAATCCACAGCCCGGCACACCATAATCTGTCCTCCAGAAATCAGCACACACTCTCCTGCTCTTTCTCCGCCAGGCTCTTCCCACTGGAATCTTATTTGGGTCATTAAGGACACACAAGTACATCCTCCCAAAGAGATAGCATTACTGACTTAACGTGTTTTTAAAGATTTCCCGAATACACACTTTCCACAAATTCCAGGTACATTTAATGGCAACAATGTTTATCACTAGGGCAGGCAAAAGATCAAGATTAGAGTTAGCTCCATGCCCAGCGTAGTTCCTGATGCCAGTTGGTCAAAGGCCATACTGGGTCATGCAAACCAGTGACTTCTCCTGGGAGAGCTGTTCAGCTTGGGCTTGTTCTAATTCGTGTCTGGAATCAATCATACTAGTCTCAGCTGATCTGTGCATTCTCATGAAGTAAAGAGATTTCTCACAAAATCTGAAACGCAACCAGATGAGGCATGGGCAGCTTTACCCCGGGTCACAAATGAATAAACTAAGAAGGGCAAGGTGATTACCTCAACTTGAGAGTGTAGCTTGGTTACAAAACCAGAAAAGGATCCATGAATTGTAACCTCCTACTTCTCTAAGCCAACCTTGAGTAGAGGGCAAGATGAATTAAGTAGTGATTTTGATAATTATTTAAAACTGCCATAGATAGTAAGGCTTTGGCTGCAAACCATTTCTGAATATATTTGGTGATAGAGAGCTAAACTTTAAAGGGTTAGCAGCTTGCTCAAAGTTGCTTCAACAGCTTCTCCAAAATCTCGCCCCAAGGGGTGGGAAAACCAGATGATCAGCACAGGAAAGCCAGGTTCCCTAACAGGACCATTCCAGCAGGATGTGCTCAATTGCTTGTGTCTGGAGAGCACATAGGACCCAAGGGCAGTTTATCTGATTTGGTGCTCATTAAACAGCTGCCCCAGAAAAACAGCCACCCCCCCACAGGTGCTAAGCTACATGAAGCTACCCTGGCCAGCCTGGCAAGTTCTCAGCAAGTGTGGGGCTGATTTACAGACTGCCACTTCGCAAGTGGGTCTGACCCCATGATGGAGGTTGGCTGTTGGCTGATATAGAGGGCCCTACACACACTGTGATTCGGGACAGATGGATCAGGGAGTCCACCGTCTTTATGCCCTGATATCTTAAGATGGTGGCCCAAAAGCCACCACAAGGTCACAATGATCTTGTCTTTCCTTGATTGCCTCTGACATAAAAAAATCTGTCTCCCTCAACCTGGCAGTTCTCTAGGTGCTGGGCTGTAGTGTGACTTTAGCTGTTTCATGCGTGTGGGCCTCATTTTTCTTATCTTTTCCTGTTCTATCCACTGTAGTACAACACATACAGCCAGCTTAGACGTAAGGTTTAGCTCATTACAGTATGTAGGAATTCTAGGGTTCCAACCAGATAAGGCTGCCAAAATTGAGAATTAGCCTTTATGTTCCAGGGGGCAGAGGCCAAGCCCGATACTGTTCTTGTTACCCCGGAACCCCCAGCAAGCATTTCATATTATACATGTTCCATTTTGAATGAATGCACGATTGGAAGACTAGACCAATTCTCAAGTTTGAGAAGTTAAGTGACTTGCTCAACATAACACAGAGGGTTTGCGGCGGGGCTGGCCCTTGAACACAGGTCTCCTAAATCCAAAGGTAGTGCTTTATCTACTGTTAAAACACACTGCTTCTCTAATGTCCATTTGTAAGGAGATTTCAGGGGGCATACAACCTCTCGCCACCCCCTTCCATGCCAGTCATAATGGACCTCCCACCGGTCTCCCATGGCACCCTGCCTCTTGTCCATTACATGGGCGTTTCCCTTGGCCCGGAGCACCTTCCCCTCCTTTTCCTCTTCTTGGGAACTGCTACTGATCCTTCAAGATCCAACTCAAGTGTCTCCTCACTGAAAAGCCTTCTGAGAACACTCCCAGCCCCAAACCGGGGCTCCTATGTGCTTCCCCAGCAAAATCCTGACCCTAGAGCCATCACAGCACACTCTGTATACTCATACACCATGATTCCCCAACCACCTGACTGTGAGCTTTCCAAACGGCAGAGCCTTAGCTTCTGTCTCTGTATCCCTAGCCATCTGTCTAGCACAGGACCCAGTAGAGAGTCCTAATAAACACCCTTATGGTAAATCAGACTAAAGTACTTCAATCGCCGCTCTTCTGTGAATGTGGGAGATTCCTCTTTCCAAAGCAGAGCTGTTGAGCCCCTGTTCTTTCCTCTCCGACACTTTCCCTGCACTGCCTACTGTCATTCGTCAGTGCAGTCAGCGCAGGCACATAGTTAAGGCTGACTGCACTTGGTAGGAATTTTAAAGCATACGTGATATATCGGTGAGAAAGATCACAATGGCAGTTTCATGCTTCTTTTAGGTGAGTACAGGTCTAAAGCTTTAAATAATTCTTTGATTGTCTCTCTTGTAGCTGTAGGTGCCTCATTCATTCATCAAATATTTAAGATGTAACTACTATTATCAGGCACTATTCCGAGAGATCCAGCAGTGAACAAAAGAGACAAAGGTGCCTCTCCTCAGGGAGCTTACATTGCAATGACCCTAAGACAAGATTTTCTTGCCGATTTACCTTAATTTTGGACTATCATGTCAAAGTGCAAGCTATTTCCCTTGGTTCCAGTTGGGTCTCTGAAGGAGCAAAGGCGGTTCTGCCTGGCTGGGCTTTGGCTCCCACCTGGTGCTCTGGCAGCCACTTATTCACTAATGTTGGTTTCCTGAGCTCTACCTTTAAAGATTTCAATGATCTATTCTATCTCTGGTCTAGTGGTCTCTTGGGGGAATGTTCTCCTTGTCACTCAACTCAGAAACAATTTATTTTGGCGCTTTTCCAGCCTCATTTATCTATACGCTATATTTATTGATTGATTTTTATTGAAGTATAGTTGATTTACAATGTTGTGTTAGTTCTGGGTGTACAGCAAAGTGATTCCGTTATATATACATATATATCTATTTTTTTCAGATTCTTTCCCCTTATAGGTTATTACAAAATATTGAGCAGAGTTCCCTGTGCTCTACAGTAGGTCCCTGCCGGTTACATATTTTATATATAGTAGTGTGTATATACTATACTACTATACTATACTAGTAGTGTGTACTATTACACTACAAATTCCTAATTTAACCCTCCCCGCATACTATATTTAAAAACAAAACAAAGTTTGTCTCCTTAATGCCTGGCCTACTGGGGTGTCATCCATCCTCTATAGCTGGAAGTAATACTCCTGGGAAACTTAGATCCTCTTAGCTGCTTTTATGGGCCTATTAGATAGAAGGATGGCTGAGAAAAATCAACATCAGAACCTAAAAAGGCCTCAATGTCTACTATTAAAACATAAGAAGCCCTCTCCAACACACACACACACGCACGCACGCACACACACTTGCATTTCATCCATAAAACTCAGACCCTTTCCCGAAGGTAGGGAGTAATTTTGCTCCAGCATATTGTAAATTATGGAGAGGATGTAACTGATAGATACAGGGTGCTTCCTGCACACACTTCAGTTACCAGCTGCCATCTTGGCTTCTCTGCCTTATCTTGTCTTAAGCAGAGGTAACTGATGGCTGACCACAGGACAGACATATAGTCTGTGCTAACTATATGCCATATGACCCTCAAGAGGAGGCGACTTATACACAGGTAAGCTTAGGCCTCATAGCTCATCAGATAATAATTGTTTGGAGTAGGAAGTGAATTCTGAATAAACAGAAGAGACCTCTCTCCACCCTGAAGAGAAACGCTAGGGCTGACTGTGGGCATAACAAAAATTAGATCAGAGAGGAGCCAGAACTGGAACTAGAAATAAAATGTTTTCAAATGTTTAAAAAGAAAAATAATATGTTGGCTTGAAGGCACGGACTAGCAATAGGGAGGTAATACCAAAAATTTGATGTAGAAGAAGACGATTTTGAGAATGGATGTGACTGGAGGGACTGACAAAGGTACACAGACGTCTGTGTTTACTAGCAAACTAATTAAAACTACTTGCTCAGTTGGACACAGTTGTTTAACTAGATGTTATAGTGGGGTACTCAGTCCATAGGTACACCCTTCTAAAGGAATCTTATAAGGGGAAAATGCCCCTTATCCATGGACCCTACTGAAAGGATAGGTGTACTGGCCAGGTTTCTTTTACCATATGACTTCTTGGCATTGGCTGATTAGACAAAAAGATAACCCAGCCACAGAATTAGCAGGTGTGAAAAGGTAAATTGGGCCGATCAGCTTATAAGGTCAACGTTCAGTGCCATGGAAAGCTGAGGCAGATATGAGAAAAATGAAGAGAATGACCTAAGTTTAAACCTTTCCAATTTTCATGTAATCTGGCTGTACTTTGCTTCCTATTTGCACAAAGCCATGAGAATGCCAACTTATCCTTACAAAAGAACTCAGTGGATGAAAATGTAAGTTCTGGAGCCAGACTCTCTGGGTTGGAATCCTGGCTCTGCCCATAATTGTGTTGCTTTCTAGGACTCAGTTCCTTCATCTAGAAAATGGGATAATGATTACCATCTGCCTCAGAGGCTTGTTGTGGGTATTAAATGTGATAGTGGATGTACAATGCCAGGCACATGATATACGGTCCATGAATGTTAGCTACAGTTATAAGTAGGCCCGACTTTTTTTAAAGCAAACTTGAGTGGCTTTCTGTTTCTTGCTACCAAAAGAACCCTGAAACAGTCTAGTAAATACTCTCTCCCAGACGTGAGACAGAGCCTGTAGAAAACACCACTGGCAACCCAATGGAGGCAGGTGGCTGCCATGAGTCTGATGGTGTCCCTTCTACAAGCCTATGCCCTCTCTTAGGGTATTACCTCCTTGAGAGCTCGGATGGAGACACATTCATCTTGGTATTCCTACGCCTAACACGGACAAGAGACTCAACGAATAAAGAGTGGTTCTCAAAGTGTGGTCCCCAGAACAGCAGTATTAACAACTCCTGAGAATTTGTTAGAATTGCAAATCCTCTGGCCCCTCCCAAGACTGACTGAAACTCTGGGAGCGGGAGCCCAGCAAGGTGTGTATTGATAACCCCTCCAGGTGATTTTGATGCATGCTAAAGTTTGAGAACCACTGGGATGAAGGTTCTGTTGGGGAAACACTACCACCCCATAGCCTTGACTGAAGAACAGCCCTACTCTATCTAGGGAGATCATTCACCTTTGAGCATGTGGCTTAGGAAGAGATGCCCACGTAACTATAAGGGAGGAAGGAGAAATGCTCCCAGCCAGTCGAATAAGTCTCATCAATCATGTTGATCAAGGAAATGACATGTTACCAATGGATCATCCTCACATTCTTCTCACAGAGGCTTCAGGAAAAATCGACTCCCTAACATGGCACGCCAGATGTCCATGATCCACGCTGCTGACTTCTCGAGTCCTACCCCCCTGCCTTCCCGTACATGCCCCCTACACTCCCAGTCATAAGGGATGACTGGTAGTTCTTCAAATGACCATGCCCTTGCCACCATACCTTTAGTAATGATGTATCCTCTACCTAGAACGTCATTTCTTCCATCTCTGTATCCTTAGCACCAAGTGTAGTTCCTGGTGCCTAATGGGTATCCCATTTCCCTAAATATTTGATGAGTTCATTGTCTCCTTACCTCCCATATCCCCATCCCTAAGCCACCTTACACATCTCGTCTGGACAGTCTTCAGAGTACAAATTATGATCATTTTATCACAAAACCTTAATTCAGTCTGGCATTCAAAGTCTGGCCCCGATCTACTTCCAAATTTATTGCACATGACCTCCTATATTTACCCTAAAACCCCAGGCAAATGGGGCTCCTTTGCTACCTTCCCAACATATGCTACATTTCCCTACAACACAGATCCTGTTATTTACTGAGTACCCTCTAGGAACTAGGGGATACAGGGGTGATCAAGACGAAGTCCCTGACCTTGAGAAGATGATATGAACTAGGGGATACAGGGGTGATCAAGACGAAGTCCCTGACCTTGAGAAGATGATATGAAAGCAAAGGAGGCAGACCATAAACTCATAAACAAATAAACTTATAAGATCAGGTAGTGATAAGGGCAATGAAGAAAATCAAGTAGGCTTAGGGGATAGAGAAGGCTGGGAAGGGGGTAGTGGTTTCATCTTAGATAGAGAGGTGACGGAAGACCTCTCTGAGAAGATGACACTTGAGTGAGACTGAAGGTAGTGAGGCAACAGGCCAAGGGAAGTTCTGGACAAGCGCGCCAGTCAGTGGGAAGAACAAGTTCGAAAGACCAGAGGCAGAAAGCCCAGAGCCTAAGGAACAAGGGAGTGGGCTGTACAGCTGGAACAGGTTTGAAGAGGAGGATAATGATAGGGGATAAGGGCAGACAAGGCCTATTTTGAACTTAAAGTCTTAGTTCTCAGCATTTCCTGATCTTTCCTCTGCCTATTAAAATCCTATCTATCCCTCAAGGCCTATCTCTTACATCTTCCTCCCTGGACCCTTCAGATCTCCCTTTGCTGAAAGAGATGTTCCCTTCTCCCTGAATCCCGGGGACTTTGGTCCATACCATACTTGTCTAAAGCACTGCACACATTCTACCTAATACTGTTCTTCTTTAGAATGGTTCTCAAACTGCGCTGTAAATATCTTGAGGGCAGGGACCATATCTTGCTCATTTCTGGATTTCCTGTAACATTAACACAGTGCATATAGTAGAGGCTCCACAACTCATGAAATCATCAGGCTGGAAGGCACTTAAAGGTCTCCTCATCTAGCCAAAAAGTTTTTTTTTGGAGGGACCATAGCTCTAAAACTATGCTACTATATGCAGGAATGCAGCTAATGCACAGGAAAAGTCAGTCTGACTGAATAAAATACAGTTTAATCCAACTGGTATTTATCGAGTGGCTTATCAGAAGAAGGAAGAAAAGCAAAGCCCTCAGAGAGATCCAAACCTAGGTCGGAGCTCAGCTGGACTGTCACTGGGCCAGACCACCTTGCCAGACCTTGTTACAAACCTCCCCAAATCCTAGTAAATATCACCAATGCATTCTGAAAGTCTTCCCTGCCACATAACAACACAAACTAAGTTATCCCCTGGCATCACTCCTAGAAACCAGCCATTCTTTATGATTGTTGACCTGGACGCCTCTCATCTTTGGTATAGAATTCTCTTTGATGATGTAAACAAGGATCTCTTCTCAGAGAATCCTTTGGATTTGAAGACCTCCGGGATCACACCCCCTCTTGGCATCCCATTCTCTGGGCTTCCAGCCCTGCCACCTCTGTAGTTGAAGCAACTGGCAAAACTGGCTTTGGTGTTCTCGTCCCTTCTGCCTTCATGACACTGAGATGTGAACAGGAACATATGTAGATCTGGGAAATGAGCCAGTAAACCCGCCTCGAAGACTGCTTCCCGAAGAAAACTTCTGGCTCTCATCTCATTTGATCTTAATGCACCTCCTGCTTCAAATGTGTCTCTCTGGCAAACTCTCACGAGCAAAACAGAACTCCTGACCAAGAAACGCTTCCTGGTGCTTGACTTCACTGTTCCTTTCTCCTTTTGATCCCTTGGCTGTGGTTCTATCGCCCGCTGGCCTCTCGGCTGAAAATCCTCAACAAGTTCCTCTCCTTTGTGAGATCCACAGCTTTTCAGATGTTTGTGGGCTGTGCCCATTTCCCCCCCCCAACTCTAGTGGCCCGCACCTCACATAACATTTAGGCTTTCTTTAGCTAAATGCTACAGGGCTTGGGAGGTATTTCAATCTTCTAAGCTTTTTCTATAAATTAGGCCTTTCATGGCAGCTGAACCGTTGCGGGAAGTGGTATATACCCAGCTAAGGGCCGTGGATTCTTAAATATTAGGGGGAGTGGGGCACGGGTAGGTGTGCATCCCCTTGTGAACAGAAGCACGTGAAGTTGTGTGTGTTGATACGTGTCTATGGCTTTGGAATCAAAAACTGAAAGGTCACTAGGACACAAGTATTTGTATCCCAAACTCCCTCCTAAGAGGCAGCAGTGTGCAAATCTAGGATCTCACAGGAGGGGCTCTGGCTTCTGTTCCCGGCACCACCACCTCTCACTCGCTGTGTGGCCTTTGGGCAACTCCCTTCTCGCCTTCAGGCTTCACTTGCTTGAGGTGGATTAAATGATTCATCACATTAAGACATTTTTAAATACTATGGAAATGCTAATGTTCACAATGTTGATCATCATTGTTAATATTAACCTTGAAGTGACATTTCATGTGTTCAAAGCACTAATTATAACCAACCTGCACCATGCCCCCAAGAGGTGGATTTTTAAAGCTGCTCCGCCCACACTCACTTGCACAGGGCCCTACCCAAACCAATGAACATTTAGTTTGAGGTTGGGCTATGCAGGGCTTTGGAGCCAAAGTGTGGACAGAGTCCGGCTAACTTGACCAACCTACCCCAAAGTTTGTGGTTAATGGATTACAAATTTGGGTAATGCTGGACAATAAATTACAACTATAATAATAAAGCTGAAAGGACACACAATTTAAGCAGAAACACCAGTGTTTTTTATCGGAAATGAAAGAAACCATTGATCATAGCAACTGTCTGAGATTAGCAGGGAGCCACATTTTCAAACATCCTGCAGTAACTCCAGAGCAGATCCAGCTGGAAAGCAAGAGTGGAAATAAAACTTGAAAATTCCTACCACGCTTTGAAGTCTGCCTCTTTCACAACCATGAGTCCCTGATTCGTCCCAACCATTCTGAGCTGTTCTTGCTTGTTGAATTTATTTTAAAAGAGACACAAGCCACGCACTTGCATATAATCTATCAAATGGACTCCAGCTTTTTGCAGGGATGGTTTGTTAGGGAATATGAATCCCAAAATACCTTCTCTTGCACATGAAATCAGCCATCAGTTCAACTGGAATAGAAAGGCTTCCGATACTAAAACTAGAAACCACTCTTGGTTCTAGTAAATACTACTTTTTCCTCTTGTGTTCTTTCCTTGACCCATCCAGGTACTTTTAATTTTTAGTTTTTTAAGGCTGTTATCTATGAAAAACTATTACTACAGATAAAAGGATATTAAGTGCCACCCTAGGCTCCTAAAATGGGCGCGTCACCACACTGAAGTGACTGCTATCCCAGTAAATTATCTGAGGAGGGATAGCCAATGACCTAGGTTGAACAAAGCTTCAATCTTGCACAGGGCCCACTGTCACCGCACGTCAGTCTCACCTACCAACTGTGCCTGGGTGGATAGGGGCTCAGCCAGTCCTTTCTGCTCAAATCCCAGGTGACTTCAGAATAGGACATGGTGTCTTAGGCCAGCTGGACTGTTAGATCCTTTCTCTACTGATCACTATGACTGAGATCCGATCATCCTTAGCATCTTCGACGGACGCCGGGAAGAAATGTCAAGGGCATCTAAGAAACATGTCCTTGGTCACAGAACAGTCACAATAACCTAGTAAGTAACCAGACACTGACCTTCATAATAACCTACACGCCTGAGTTTCTGTCAACAGAGCAAAACACCGAAGAAGAAAATAGTTTGACTCACAGTGCCTGGTCAAGAACAATGTAGATCATAAAGTCAAAAATCCTGATTTCTGCCCTTGGGTTCAATCTGCATAAGTCTCAGCCAGTCCATTCCCCCACAGGAAGAAAATTATGTTTGTGAAAGGCACGCTGAAAACTGACAAGCACACTTGCACATATGAGGAGTTATTTTAACTAAATAGGAAAAATTCAATTTGCCCTCTCATGCCTTCTCAGGACACAAAGCTTACGGGTAGGAGCAATGTCGGGGGAGTCCTTTGGTGTCCACTTCTCCCTTCTTTGGCTCTCCCAACTGGGAGCTGAATAATTCACTGGGGGAATGAATCCTCAAAGGGAATCAGACCGTGGACCCTAGCAGTGAACGTAGGTCTACATAATCCAAGCAACAACCCAGGCACAAATTTAATAAGGAAAAAAAGCCCCAGCAACACAAAAACAAAGAACTCTCAACTTTACAAACACTGGGAGTGCAACAGCTGGTCAGCCGAGATTAAAGGAGCGTGAGAGAACACCTCCCCATCTCCTGCCTTCTCCTCCCCCGTCGAGGTCCCCGCAGCCAGCCAGGGCTCGCTTTTACAGCCCTGTGCAGATGACCTTGTTCCAGCTAAGATAGGAACTCTTTGATCTCAGCAGGGGGATGCTCTGGGCCTGCAGCTGGTAGATATTAATAGTACAGGATCCGCTGGTGTGGAAGAGATCTCTCAGTTGGGCCAGGTCACTCGTATCCCCTGCTCTGAGTCAGAGCAGAAGGAACTTCATTTCCCCGCATCAGCCCCTGCTGGGTACTTCTCTCGGGTCAACTCGGATCATTTTCTCACTGGCTGCTCTCGGTCGCTTGTTCTCACCCCGCAACTGTTTTCAAGGGAGCGCTGTTTAAGCCGTGCCCTCTGCTCTTGTAGCTGAAATCTATTACAGGACAGGGTGAACCCTGGGCTCAGCCCATCACAGTGTGTTTCTCACTCTCACCAGCTTGCACACACTTCTAGTGTACACGTTTGCGTGGGAGAGAGGGTAGAGAGAGCAAGAGACAGACAGACAAGCCCAGAAGTGTTTACAGAGAGAGAGAGAGAGAGACAGCAGTATGGGGAGAGGGGGCTGTTAGAGGTATGCTGATGTATCAGTGCTAAGATTTCCGAGGATCCTTTCCATTATGTTTAATCTAGGACGACCAGGTCACTCTTCCCACCCTGTAAATCCGAATTTTAAAACCCCATCACCAAGCGAACGCTCCTGACCTTCAGACCCACATCACATCTTACAGAGTCAGAGCTAGAAAAGGCTTCAGCCATCATATTCAACCTGTCTGTCTGTCATTTAACAGAAAAAACTGAGACCCAAAGTGATCAAAAGAGCTGCCCAAGATCACAGAGTTAATAACACAAGGGCAAAGCTGATGGTACAACGCATGCTTATAACAACAGAGAGATTTGTACATTTTAATCATAGCAACGTTAACAACCACTGCAATATATTTGAATAGGTATAAGTGTTCTAAGAAATTTATTATTTTTTTTCATTCACTGGTAAGGAACTTCATTATAGGCTTCAGAAAAAAAATTCTATAGACTCTTTATCTGCTTAGCTATGGAAGGAAAAGATCTAGAAAACTCAATTGCTTCCATTCTCCCTTGGGTTTCATAATAAGAAAAAGTTGTCTAAGGATGAGCTGGTAACTCTCCCTTGGCCATGAACGGGACTTTACCATTTTTTTGAAGCGGTTACACTGCAGCCACAAAGCAATTTCCTTTATATCTGTTTTGCTTCTCTTCTTTGCTTGAGATAAACCAGGAAGCCAGGACAAAGAAAAGTACTCTTACTTATTGGCTTTCAGATAAGGAAACAAGATAGTCTCTTCTGGTCTCCTCCTTGGAACTGAATAAATGTGTACGTGTGTAATACTTATAATAATAATTTTTAATCACGTTCATAGGTCTTTACGTGATTCTCATGGTTCACTGTTGTTACAAAGCATTTACTATGGTACTGGTTCAGCATTTATTTACTGCCTACTACGTACCTAGAACTTTGCTGGTCATTCAGGCACAACAAAAAGAATACAAGAGAGCCTGTGACCTTAATCTTAATCTGGTGGGGAAACCATGAAAAGTTAATTTCTTTTTTCTTTTTTTTATCTTTTCTGTCTATTGCTGATCTGGTAGAAGGGCCACAGAGGAAGAAGAGAGAGTGAGACCAAGGCAGACTGGAACAGGCAAGGAGGTTTTGTGGAAGAGGTGGTCTTTTTTTTTTTGAATTTTATTTTATTTATTTTTTAATACAGCAGGTTCTTACTAGTTATCCATTTTATACATATTAGTGTATATATGTCAACCCCAATCTCCCAGTTCATCCCACCACCACCCCCCCCACCCCCATTTTTCCCCCTTGGTGTCCATACGTGAAGAGGTGGTCTTTAAATAAACCTCGAAGGAGTGGGAGGATTTGGGAAGAAAAGAAGAGGTAGGAGTGAAAAAGGGAAATGCCGTTCTAGAAGGGTGAGCTGTCTCTGCAGAGGCACGGAGCCAGGGCTCAGGAGAGCAGGCAGAAGGTCAGCATACTTGCTGGAGGAGCTTCACAGAGGGTGAAGAGGAAGGAAAGGACAGACTACAAAGAGTTAAGAAGCATCAACTTAACCTAGCGTATTTTTGGGGAAACTGATCCACACAAGAGAAAAGAAAAAAACCTGATTTTCAGCATTTGCTGATTTCCATGGTGTAAATACTTCCACCCTGGTTGACTGCAAGCTAACAAGCCACAAATTCCCGAATATTTTAAAATCAGCTTGTTGATTTTTGCCCATTCTCAGGAAATGGGCTAAAACAATGTCAAGATTCCTGAGTAGGAGACTGACACAGTAAAAGGAAGCCAGAAATGGGGAAGTTTAATTTGGTAGTGTAAGATGTACGTGGGAGAGGCTGGAGTTGGGAAGGCCATTTTGGAATTTATTAACATAATCCAAGTGTGAGTTTTTAATAAGTCAGCTGATCACAATACAACTCACAAAAAAGAGGGCACAGATATATTTGGAAAGGACAACCAAGTAGACTTGATGATGAAAGAAGTGTATGGAGGGAACGAAAAATGATGATTCAGCTTTTTGGCGGGAATGACAAGGCATCACTGAGTGTGGAAATACGGTACACAGAGCACTCTACAGTTGTTATAAATAAGTCATTCGTTTCACTCTGAAAAACACTGCTGAGAAGCAGGGATGTGGTCCTTGCAATTTTTGAGACCATAATCCAAGGCCAATCCATGGAAAACCACCTGGGCAGTTAGGAGCCTTGCTAGCCCTAGAGGTCCCATATATTCCATCATGAATAATTCTCAGAAAATGGAAAGTGCAGAGGGGCCTGGAACAGCTATGCTCATCCACCCAGGCCCACAGCATACTGCCCTGAAAGAAATCAGACTACGACTAGCAGAACTCAGAAATGTCAAGTAAGAACTTTCAGTAAAACTAGAAACCACCCACTGGCTCAGTGGTGTAATTCCCCTAGCTACATAAACCAGAGCCAGTCTGACCTTTGCTAGCATGGGAGGGTGGAGAAAATTTTGCAGATTTACCAACGTGGCTAGTTTTTCTTAATCCTTCTGTAAAGCTGATTGGGAACGCCACGTCTCCAGTACATGACACTGGTGTACACTTTTAGCCAGTCCAAAAGTACCCAGCACAAACAAAAGGTTAAATTGCTGTACAACCATGGGTAAAGCCAACATTTGAGCATCAGTCTCAAAAACAAAGTCATTTAGCAGTTCACCAGCCCTCATACTGAGGACCCAAAAGAACCTACTGAGGAGTGACGAGCCTTAGGGGGAGGTGATAAGATGCCTGTGAAGATGATTCACTCAGGTGAAAAAGGAAGCTCACTTATAGAGACAGAGCAACACACTCTCCAAATATAAGGGATCAGATGCCAGGAAAGGTGGCCAAGCCTATATCGCCAGGCTCCGGCTGGGTTCACTGGCCAGGGCCTGTTAGCTGTGTGTCTCAGTTCTCAGCAGAAGGCAGAGAGGCAGTGGCGGAGCCGTATGTCAGTGTCAAGTTTCAGCCCCTCTAAGACAGATCCCTTACCTTCAGACAGGGACAAATCATCAGCTGGAGACACCAGGTCTGCCTGAGAAGCTAGGGCTCCACTCAGATGGGTTGTAATTTGATTCGTCAAGATAACCTGTGAACAGACAAGGAGAAGGCGGAGGGAAGGGAGAAGAGAGAAGACCAAATTAATTCTTAGAGCTATCAAAAGGCTGTAGTTTAGGGGAAGACTGATAAGTACGCGGGTAGGAAAACCCCAGCTCTGACTTGCATCAGTTTTATCTTTAGGCCAGAACTATCTGGCAACGCCTCCAGGTCATTCAAATCACAGAAGACCGAGGAAACAGACTGACTTTTTTCAGAGCTTAAACCACTAATCAATTCTTTCTAAATGCTGAGTAAATTGGGACAGAGAAGTGTCGCCATATTACCCGAATAATAGAAGGCCAACCAGAGAATTAAGATGAATACGTGCACACTTTATCATTTTTAAATTATATTCGCAACATACAATATGACTAGCGCTGAAGAAAAGCAATAATTTAACATCTGGGTGCCTGGGGCTTCTTCCCTTGTTAACTGGAAAGTCAGAATTTTATTTCCAAATTTGTGAAATTAGAATAAAATTCATCTCTAAAGGAATAGCACTCTTCTTCTTTTCAGTAAGTTGAATTCTAACAAAAGAATTCCAAAGTCTCACTATGTATTTAAAACACAAATTAATAGAGTCCGACCTATACAAAGTAAAGGTCATAACATTTAAAATTCCTAGAAAGGACTCTAAAGTTACCGAATCCACATGATTTATTTCCACACAATATTTTTACATGTGGTTCCATCCAGAAATTATTCTTTTCCTTAAAAAATCCTCATTTATAAAATTTGCTCTATTGTTTAGAAACCTAAAGGAAGAACAAAACACAGATTCTCTCCTGGAAAACTGCAGCAAGACTAACGTTACAATCATTTCTCAAGATTTGAGGTGTTCCCAGCGTGGGCATCTTGGTGAACCATCTTGGTCCCTCAGAGGAAACATAACTTCTGAAAAACTAGGCATTTGGTACCTGGAATATGCAACTAGCCAAATCGTCATGGTCTGTCCCAAGGGTCAGCTATGGTTTTGCTGCCACCCTGATTGGAGCAGAAATGGAAATTGTCTCCATTCTTTATTGTCCAGCTTTTCAGCCACACCTCTGTCGCTGTCTCTTGAATGGACCAATGACACGTTATAAATCCTATGCCCATGGCAGCTTAATTGGGGGCTGAGAGGGGAGCACGATGGCAGGGTCAGGAAAAGAAGTGAAGTACTCTATTAACAAAGACAGCCTGTCCAAGGTCTTTGTGTGTCAACTAGGCTCGTGTGAATCCCCAGCTACTCTGCAGCGATGACCGGATGTTGCAGTATTCCACTGAGTATTTGCTAATCTCATCCTTCCTATTCTTTTGTATTGCTCATTTTCATCTGGACTGGTAAGAATCACATATGATAAGTCTTTCAATTAAAATGGCTGGAAATGGCCAAATAAAAGCCTGCTCTTTTAAGAAATAAATACTCATATTCAGGAGCAAGAATAAGCAATTATGTTCATTTTCCTCTTTATTATATAGGGTACGGGCTTTGGTGTTCAATAAAACTGGGTTCAAATTCTGACTGTGACACTGTGAACCTTGGGAAAGTTACTTGAATCTTTGAGCTTCATCTATTCATAGGTAAAATAACACCTATCTTATAGAACCGTTATGAGAATTGAATGAGATAATCAATGTAAGGTATTTAATATAGTGTCTGGCACGTGATAAATATCCAGTAAATGTAAGCCATTGTTGTTGCTATTATTTCCTTAAGAAGAATGTTATATAGGTTAATAAATTACTAATAAAGTATATGCCACATGCTTCAGATCATTGGATCTAACAACAGAACATGAAATCACAATTTTCTACATCAGGATATATACTTCAGTATCTGATCATTTCTACCAGTCTCAGTCCTTCCTAAGCTTAACTTAGTTTCAAAGAATTTGTGTAAAAATCTCAGTAAGAAAACGATAGTAATTAT
Organism: Delphinapterus leucas; assembly: GCF_059928025.1. Classification (NCBI taxonomy): domain Eukaryota; kingdom Metazoa; phylum Chordata; class Mammalia; order Artiodactyla; family Monodontidae; genus Delphinapterus; species Delphinapterus leucas. Next base: position 148,071,403 of record NC_143130.1, on the reverse strand, counting down.
TTAAAGCAAGACCAGTAAGAAACCGGCATTGTTTTGAGAATAGCACGTGATTTTTCTACCAGTGAAGAAAATAATGTATCTGTCATAGTTTAAAAAAAAAAAAAAAAAAGTGAAGCTTCAGGAGATCTAGACATGTAAGCTCTATTTTGGGGGGAATTCTTCTAAAAGGTGGTTTGGTGAAAACGACTAGAACACCAGTGATATAGTAACAGTAATGAGAAAAATAATTATTGAATACCAACCACGCAAAGCATGTCACCATGTACACCGGGGAAAATAAAGAGGTGAAGGCTCTGTGTGTCTTCTCTAAAACTTGCAAGTTAAAAGATAAGACATTTACTAAGATATTCAGACCACTTTTTCTCAATTTTATTATTATTTCCCTGGTCCTACAATGGAAACTTATACTGAGATGATGGCTTTATTGTACATAGCTAACAAGATGACACCCTGCTGAGCCTAAAACCAAACTACAGATGTGCCTCCAAAGATACCCACCCCCAGTGCCACTTCCAATGCAAGAGTAGATGGAGAAGAAACCATTTGTACTCTCCAATGGCAAAAGAACAAGCTCCTAAGTGGTTTCGCTAATAATCCACTCCCTTTTTATTATGAGTCTGAAAGCCAAATTGCTGAAGGGATACATAGCAACCAAACGCAGGGGGCTGCTCTTGCCGAATTGTTGTGATTTTCTAAATCTGTGATCAGCAAAATGATAAAACGGAAATATTTCCAAATAGCATTGATTACAAATAATCATGGCTTGGGCAGAAGCCTATAGATGTGTTGTCCTCTGAGGCAATCTGGAGACATGAAGACTACACTCCTAGAATAACTTATCAAATACTATTACACATTATAAACAGAGTCTTAACACTATTTGCTTTGCAAAAATGAGTTCTGACTGACACTTCAGAGGCTCTTTCGGGCTGCTCTGCTCCACTGGAAAGAGGAAGGCTTCTGACGCTCGGTACTAAATTTGTGCAGGAGCAGTGTGCACAATGATTAGGCTGAGGGCTTTGGAGTCAAACAAACGTGAGTTCAGATCCTGGGTTCCACCACTTACTATGTGACGTTGAGCAAGTTTCACAACTCTCTGGGTATAATTCTTAACTCACAGGGTTTTGAGGATTAAACTGGATAATGCACATAAAGTCCTGAGCATAGTGCCTGGCCAATGGGAAATGCTTAAATGGTAACCTCCATCACTGTCTTTGCTGATTTTACACCTTGCTTGTTGAGAAAGAAAACCCATGCCTGCTTCCCTTTTGTACAACATATAGTACGCTGATGACAAAGAACAAACATTTGCTGGTGATATGCTCAAAAAGCATAAGAATTTAATTGAAAGTGCATGCTATTTTTGCCATTTCTCTAGAAGTATGACTTATTAAAAACATACAACACACCCCACCCCCCTTCCTGCTACTACCATCAATTTCAAATCCAACGGCTAGAGTGAGATTCTTGGACGAAGGGGAAATTTTGCTTTTGTTTTTTTGATGGTAGTGATTACATCTTTACATCTGAAGCCAGGAGAAAATGGAATTCAGCTTAGTTTACTCTTCAGGCAACAGAAGACCATCTACCTACTGAGGGGAAACAGGCAGCCCTCTACATTGTATAAAGTAACTGTTAACTCCGTGCAACTCTGTATATGGAGAGACCGCTTACTCCCAGGGCTTCCTTGCAAAGCCGGCAGGTTGTAGGATGCTTCAGGTACACATGAATAGGAAATGCCTCCTCATATCATGTCACATATACCTTGAGTCTCATTTTTAGTGCTCCCCTCCCAAGGCAAAATGGGGGGGGGATGCTAAGTTTGCCCCTGGGTTCTAAGTTTCCCTTGCATCATTCAGCTTCCCTAAATGCATCCTACTCGACCCTTCTGTGCACTGTAGTTCAACACCTAAGCTCAGTTCAAGGGAACAATGAAGCTCTCAAAGAAGAATAAACTTCAGAGTACAGATTCATAAATAACCTAATAGGCCCCGCCATCAGAGAGAGCAGGGCTTCTCTTATAAGCTAGAGAGGAGATGGAAAAACAGGAAGGAGTTGAAGACCAGAAGAACTAGTAAGGCAGATGGTTGGGAATGAATGTCATTTTGGTCAGAAGGCAGAAGGTCCTGGGGATGAAAACCTAGCCAACACACAAACAAACAAAAACATATGACTCTCTTCCACTGAGTATCAAAAAGGTAGCTTCCGAAAGCAAATAGCTAGAGGTTAAGGGGGAAGGAGCAGAATACACTGGTCAGAAGAACCATCAGCCTCCAGGGTCAGGGGACTGGTGAGCTGGAGTCCACTGACCAATTGAGCCTGACTCCCCACTAATCTCTGTGTCCATTGTGGACCACCTGCCTTCAGTTGGCACATCTTTCTTCAGCTACGCTAGGACCAGACTAATTTAGGCTATACCCACACCCCATGCATGTCTCCTGCCCCTGGTCCAAAATAAATCCTGCCTTAAGGGGCCTCTGTATGTGTCTAGTCTGACCTACTCTACACTGAAGTATTAAAGACGAATCTCTATTGGGAGCTCCATGAGCAGCCACTTTGTATATTCCAGCCCAGTGGAAAATGGTGGAGAGAAGAGAAAGTGGGACAGCCCTGGAGAAATCAAAGTAGGGAACTGTCAGGCCTAAAGGTCCAGCTTTTGATAAAGAGCCTCCTTTTATTTGACCCTTGGGAGGTGACAAAGAGTGAGTTTGTGGTCAATCAGGAATAGAATAAGTTGGAATGGGATATCTGGCCCTGTTCGGTCAGCAGAAGAGAGATTCATGGTCAACAAAACAATAACTCAATATTTATAAGTCAGATTCTTTTAAGGACCGAAGAATATGGCACATGCCCTCATTCAGCTTTCTGTGGGGGCAGGTGAGAGGCAAATTTTATAATCCCCGCCTTCCAGAGAGTGAACTAGAGTCATCTGCCTGAGATTAATAGTCTAGATAAGAAAGGGGGTCTACAGGCCTCCCTGCCCACTCTCCCTCCTAAGACAGCACTGGGCAGAGGAGAGGAGAGCCAGGAACTCTCAGCCCAGAGCCACAGGCAGGTCCAGGCCTTGATGCCCTGGTCTCCAGAATTCAATCTAACATAAGTAACGAACAAAGGGATCTAACACCTAGAAATACATTAAAAGATTATGAAAATGCTACATTGTAACAAGCCCAATCTTGTGACAAGAGTCCTTTCACACTCTGACGTTAATAAATAACCACAAACCAAGTAGCTTCAGCTTCTACAGAAGTGTCAAGCATTTGAGGCAATCCTAGCCCAATTCTGCCAGTCTTTTTAGTGGCTTTCGGTGGCTTCAGATGCATGTGGCTGGTCACTTCGGAAACCCACAGGAGGCTTGAAAACTAAAGCTCTTCATGTCCTTGGTGCAACAGAGTTCAAGGATTCCTGGGCTAGAGGAATCATGAGGCAACCTCAGGCATCTCGGGGGCATTTTTATGCCCAGAAGGACATCTGCTTTCTCCTCCCTCCCGCCCATTCCCTGCTAGAAACCTGCTACAGCCTAACACAGAGAATCAGAGAAGTCTCAAGACCACTTTAACTAAGGCTGAAGGGCTAGGTGCGGTGATTATCCTTATACTCACAGCTCCCAAGGAAACAGGCAGCCCACTGGATAACCTGGCCAGCCAGAGAAAGGGCATCAGTTGAGTGACAGAGAGAGACCTCAGGGCTGCCTCTGCCCCCAAACTGCCTACCTGCTGTCAAATCTAGCACTCTCAGATTGACAGGGCTCTGAACTGTAATGGAACAGAACTTTTTTGTCAAATAATATACATGTACACACATGTATAGATGTATAACCGAATCGCTTTGCTGTACACCTGAAACTAACACAATATTGTAAATCAACTATGCTTCAATGAAAAAAAATTAAGTGACTGTAACCAAAACTTTCCCCAAATACTATATATATATACATATGACAGGGCTCTGCTTTTCATAGGTTTTGAAGGCAAAAAATGTTCGGATTTTTCCGTAAGATCTTATTTTTATACCAATATTATTTCAGTATAAAAAAATGACCTATCTGCTTAAGGTGTGCTTTTTTAAAATGTTACTTTTGGTATCTAAAATGATCCTAATTGCCAGGTATGACAGTGATGGAGCCTTTCTATCTAAACACAGGCCTTGAATAAGTCAGAAATTCTGAGTTTTAATCCTGGCTCGGGTAAGGGTTACTGAATGCCTTGCTCTTAAGGAGACAGAGGCCGGAATTTTCCTGTGAGAAATTGGTAAGGTTCATTGAGTCCTTTCATCACCAAGGCTTGAGAGAAAGGCCCTGGAGTGGTTTTCACCATCCTCTCCTCATGCTTCCCAACCATGACGGTGTCTGCCCCAGCCTATCTGCTGAATAGGAGCCGGGAGTCGGAGGGAAATGGGGGATGGGGAGAAGAAAACAGGCGAGGGCGAGAGGCAGAGGTAGAAGGCCAAGAAGGGCGAGAGGGGTGCTCTGGGTGCAGTGTGGGAACAGGGTAACTCCCCCCAAAATCAGGTGTAGACAGCCATACTCGCAAACTCACACCTCTCCCCTGACTATTCCCCACCTCCTCCCTTCCGGTCACTTCCAGCTTTGAAAGGAAATATCCAATATTTGAGGAAAAGTCAGACCAAATATTTTAGAGTGTGAGTATCACAAATCTGGTTTTACTCTTCACCGGCTTAGTTTTGCCAAGCTCTGGAAAATTATAAATCATTCCATTATGAAAAAAAGAAATTGTTTTTCTTTAGCTTCAGCCCAGAGAATATCAACTGTCAGCTCTAGAATAAAGAACTGATAGGGGTTTAGTATTCCAGCCTGCTATTTCCATCTTGAAGGTCTGCGTGACAACTGTTTTCTGGGAAAATCTGAAAGGCTACGGGGGATTTTCCTTTCGAAATATTTGTGGTAAAAGGACCAAACTTCAATTTGGCTTGAAGAAAAGATTATTGTGGAAGTTAGGAAGCCTGCCTTTTATTTCTGGCTCTGTCAACTAAACTGCTGTGCAATTTTGGAAAAGGCTCCTAACCTCTCTGTACCTAAAAGTGAGTCCATAAAAAACATGAAGAAAATGAGTCTATTATGACCATAAAGGTAGCAGCCCACTATGAAAAATGTTTCAAACCACATTAGCATTAGTGTTGTCCCTAAAATTCCACCACTATCATTGATTCTCATCATGTCCAACCTTAGGAAATCCATCTTACATAGAACCAATTGGCAGTGCCTGAGGAAGATAGGAGGGGAAAAAAAGAATAAGGGAGATAACTTTAAATAGTTTTGTGTTTATGGTGAGGATACTTTCAATCTTGATAAAATCCACACCTCTTATAACAGACCTGAAGAAGAAAACCTCTGTTGCAGATTTCATTGTGAAATTCACAGGTAAAGCTAGTAGGAGAGTCCTTAAAGAAGATATTGGCCCAGTATGAGGCAACATAGATGGAGGAAGAGAAAAGAATCTCCTCGGCTTTGCACAAACACACACTCACTCAATCACAAAGGGATGGATGATAATACTGCTTTCACCTCATTGTAGCCATTGCCTCGACCACTGTTTAGAGACAATGCACTGAGGCAGAACTGTGTCTGCCATTTTGGCCAAAAGAAACACACAAGAAAACAGCAGGGCACCCACAGGGTGGCTTTCTCCTTGGCCTACTTCTCCTGGGGTACGCATGCAAGAGGATGTAGTGGAAACCCTGGGCCCGCAGCTATTGTGCCGTAGATGTAGGCGTGAAGCGCTCAGCTTCCACTGTCGGCTCGCTGTTCCACTGGCCCCAATGGGGCTGAGGTTAACACGTGTTGGTTCCGGGCCTCAGATGGGGCGACAGTTGTAATGGGGCCACAAACAGCAGGTTGGTGTGCTGTTTCCACCTTCAACCCAACCTCGGCGGCATCCTGTCAGTGATGCGAGGCCCGCTGCAGGAAACAACACGCACCACTGGTGAACTGCGACAGTGCACTCACAGTGGCTTCAAATGGTGCATACTCCAACTGTGGGCAATTCTGCAGTTAGCATGGGAACAAAAAAGTCTCTGGTCAGCCAGGGCTTGGAAAAGAACAAGGCCGCTTGTCAGATGACTCTGAGGTTCACGGACATGGAAGAAACCTTCCTACCAGCCTTCATTGCACTGTGGCCTTTCCCGTGGCCGAGTGGCTTTTGTGTGGAGTTTGTTTGGTTGTCTTCGCCCGCACCCTTACTGCCCACCGAGCCCCACAAAAAGGCAGGGGAGGTGAATTTCCAACAACCCCCTGAGTTTCTGCTGACCTTTTTAGGTGTTTTTGTTACTTGGTGGTGCTTTCTATTCACGTGTACGCCTGGTCTCTGGGGATTCCCCTCCCTTTGATTTGCAAAGAGGATTAGAAAGACACAGCTTTGTGATCTGTCCATCACAGACGGCTGCTATTAACTGATTTCCCCTCCTTAGACTCATTTGAGACCAAGAAAACACTTCTGTTGAGTCACTTGCTCCCTGGGAATCTGAAAATACGGTTCTTGGGGGGAGTCCAGCCTGATAAACACTGACCTGGCTATTCTCCAGCCCCACCACACTGTTAGTGGCTTATAGGAGGGAGGAGCTGAAGCCCAGAGGGGCCTCTGAGAAACCTCCAAAGGAGGATGTGCCAACAGTGGTCTGACTCCTTGTTTCTCTATTTCACGGAGGCAAATGGCAGCCTAACCAAGGGCTCTCCAAACTCAGTAACTGGATGTGTGCATTCAACTCTATCTCCAGAGTGAATCTGTGGCATAAAATGGGAGCAAAGGTCACTCAGTATCTGTTCCAAAGGCGGTCAGAAGGTCTGCCTAGGAACAAACTTCCAAGGCAGCAGCTTCATCAGATATGCTCTTGAACAGAACTATTTATTTGACGTCCTCAAGGAAGGGATATTGTGTAAGGTGTTATTTAAAAACAAAAGGTGGGGGGAGGTTGGGAGCTGAAGCAATGTTGTCTATGTCTATACTTAAATACATGATATCAATAAAGGCAAACAATAATCAACTTCGATTAAACAGAGTCAACATAGGAGAGACACAAGAAGAATAGGCCCAGAACAAATACATTAAAATGGCTAAACATTTACATGGTGAGTAGGAACGGACTTCCTTCCATGGCAATGCCCTTGGAGTGGAGGTCTCCCATCATGGCCACTAACGAGCCAACTACCGATCACAAGCTATAGGCCCACAAAACAGATACCCTGGCCAAGGGCAGATCACACTCAGTGCCAGATGACAAATAGGTTTGCAGTCTCCAATACCCACGCTGGTGGCTTGGGACTGGCCACCTGGAGCACCGACCCAAGAGGAAATGTGAGGTGGTGTCAGACCTCTGAGTTGCTACAGAGGATGGTGAGGCACATGTGCTGCTAAACTTGACCAATATCACGTGAATGCCATCCTGAATTCCTTCCTTCCTCACTTTCAGTTGTTCGCCTATGATCATGTTCACCTCTCACGTGACGTCATTACCAAGAACGATCATGCCATTTTCCACGAGTATGATATTTTAAATTTTTCAGAGTTTGTCCACAGAATGGTCTTAGCTGACCCTAACTGCCGAGTGAGGGAAGCTGAAAAATAGCTGAGGTAGCTGTTGTGTGTTAGAAGGGTGGGCTCTGCAGTCAAACCTCCTGGTTCTACCACCTACTGGCTGGAGAGTTTCAGGTAGGATACTTAATCTCTCTCTGCCTTTCTTCAACTCTGTAACTGGGACAACAATCATACCTATTGTGGGGATAAATGAGTTGGCATATAAAGCACTTAAGACAGTGCCTAATACCTAACAGGTGCCTAACAAATATTAGCTCTTTATTCTATCCACTTCAGTTTTCCCAGTGAAAAAATTGAGGCTTGAGACCTCTATATTCTATCTCTGTATTTCTCGTGGTTCGCTCACTCGGGCTAAGTGCCCCAGTCTGAAATATCCTCCTTTACTCTTCTTTAAGTTTCCACCTTTCCGGGGCCAGTTCAGATCTTCCCTCTTCCATGAAATCTTTCCTAACTATGCTGGCTGCCACTGACTTCTCAGTTCTGGATATCCCCACTCTAGAATCAGTACCAAGTAATTCAGTACGAGAATTTTTCTCTAGTTATGTCATCTGTGTTATTCTTATCTTTCTACCTACAGCGTAAATGTTATGAGATTTTATGTGCTTCTAAAGGAGGGAAAGGAGAAGGGGGGAAACTAACATCTACTGAGCACTTCCTATGTATCAGACCCTGTACCAAGCACTTTACATACATTAGCTCATTTCATCCTCACCTCGGTGGAGTAAACATTATTATCTTCGTTTTGAAGATGAGGAAACTGAGGTTTACAGAAGTTGAGCAATTTTCTCAGACCAAATAGCACGTAGAAGAGCCGGATTCAAACCAGATCTGTCTGGCCCTGTAGCCTACACTGGTTCTACCACATAAAAGGCTCTCAACGTGAAAACTCACAGCCTTGTGGATCTTTGTTGATTAATTTCTTCAGAGCAAGGCATTTGCTGACATCAGATTGACCAAGTTCTGTGCTGTTTAATGCAAAATCACATGTAAAGGAAAACTGTTCAAAACATTTAAACATTTAAGAATAAGACAAACTTTCAGTAGCAAGAAGAAACCAGTTGACTGTTAGATTGCTGTCTGGTAGAGTTGGAAACATTGAGGCTTCAGGCCAGGGAGGAACCATGCTCTAGCAGGTATGGCAAGAGAAAGGATACAGATTCCTGGAGTCTATTTCTGTCTTGGCCACTAACCACTTTGCTAATATTTTCACTTCTGCTAAAATGAGATGACAAGAGTTTCAGAAGAAAGGTTGCCACATAAGAGCAGAATAAAAACAGGCAGTTAGCTGGTTAAAAGTGGTAGAGCCACAAACAACTTCGGGATCTAGAATAGGAGTTCACAGCTGGGACAAATTCCATTTAGGCATTTGTCTTTCCAGCTTCACTTCAACTCTTAGAGAGCAGCACTGAGTATGGAACAATCCTTAAATCTAAATGATAACAGTATCTATGTCTTTTTTTTTTTTTACTTTCTTCATTTTTTTTTTTTAAATTGAAGTATAGTTGACTGACAATGTTGTGTTAGTTTCTGGTGTACAGCAAAGTGATTCAGTTACATACATATTCTTTTCTGGATTCTTTTCCATTATAGTTTATGCTTTTAAATACCCTACAAGGGCTATCTTTAGTTTACTGAGGATCCATGTGAGTCATTCAAGAAGTTTGTTAGGGCTTCCCTGGTGTCACAGTAGTTGGGGATCCGCCTGTCAATGCAGGGGACACAGGTTCGAGCCCTGGTCTGGGAAGATCCCACATGTCGCGGAGCAACTAAACCCGTGCACTACAACTACTGAGCCTGCGCTCTAGAGCCCAAGAGCCACAACTACTGAGCCCGTGTGCCACAACTACTGAAGCCCGCGTGCCTAGAGCCCGTGCTCTGCAACAAGAGAAGCCACCGCAATAAGAAGCCTGTGCACCACAACAAAGAGTAGCCCCCGCTCGCTGCAAGTAGAGAAAGCCCGGGCACAGCAACGAAGACCCAATGCAGCCAAAAATAAAGAAAGAAAGAAAGAAGTTTGTTATTATCCTACTTGAAATGATGTTTGCATCTATTTTCAGACTGGTTACTCCATGCCAGGGTGGTACTAAGTGAGAATCAACGAATTGATTCTTAGTATGTTTGGTAATCAATTTATGAAGTGTATTAGTGCCTCTGCATCCTGGAGGCCCCAGTTTTACGGTGAGGACACAGCTGGGATAGAGGTAGTAGGGTCAGAGGTTTGTTCTGGGTCTTTGAAGTCATCCAGCCAGGAGTCTAGGCCTGCAAGGACTGGTGACCTCGGCAGGTCTGTGGCTATTCCTGCAGTCCTTTAAGGTGCATCATGATCCTTTTGCAAAGAAGGACACAGGACCTGTGGGTGGCGACTGTCATTTCCATATATCTGGAGTCCCACTGAATTCAGGATCCTGGAGCTGTGGGCGAGTCTCGTGGAAGACTTCCTGCTCCCATCAAGGCCTGGGAGGGATCACTGCTGGGAATGGGGGCCCAGGAATGGGAGGCCAAGCAAGCTTTCTTCTGTCTGGTTATTGACAACACAGTGTTCCTTCTCATGGACTCCTCCTGCCCTCCCCAGGACCACACTGAAATGACTAAACCTGCCGTCACTCCAGTGAATCCACTCAAATAAATAAGTCAATCCTCTTTAAGTTTGTGGTCTCAACTCCTTGTTGATTTATTGCAAAATTAAAGGGCACACAGAGTAGAACCATCAATCAGTAACCAGCAGAGGAATAAGCTCTTTGTGGAATGTACTGAGAAGCAGGAAAGAAGACGGGAAAAAAAATGAAAAGAAACCTCATGAAATGGTCATTTGTTAGGAGAACAGAGGGGGAAAAAAAATCCACATTTCACATGCAGCATAATTTAGGAAAAGTCTTATTAAAGGTTTCCTATCTCGCCAGGAGAGCAAGCTCAGGAACGCAAACAAAAATCCCTCAAAATGATCTGCCATTTATTAGTGCTGGTTTCTTGTGGGTTTTGCTGTATTCCACAGACACAGCCAGAGATCATGGGGACGAGAGGCTGGAACAGTGACTCAGCAGGCTCAGGACTGGGGAAGGAGAGGAGATATCAACTACTGTTTATTATAAAACAAATAAACAAATACAAACAGTCTCCCTCAGCCCTTTCACCCCAACCTGACCTTCCCTTAGCACCCTATTATTTAAAGTAAAAGCACCTAGTACCATGCCTTATTCGGAATTTTTAATAAATGCTATTTGATGAAGGTAAAAACTGAAGAGCAATATATAGTCCAGGGCTCAGTCCCCAATGGGTGCCAAATACCTCACTCAATGCCCTATTTACATAACCTCCTCAGTCCTCATTGCAATCCTGTGAGGTAGGTGACATTATTCTTCCACTTTAAGGATAAATGTATTCAATAATGTGCCTAGCTTACAGCAAGCAGCTATGCCTGTGTCACCCCAAAACCACTCTTTCAACCAGATACATCAAATTCAAGCATGACACCAAGAAAACTATTATGGCATTCTAAATCCTGCTGGAAGAGATGAAATCGGTAGTATTGGAAACAGCATAATGGTAACTCATCAGTCCTATGTCTCCCTTGCACATTTTCTACTCCAGGTAAGTCCCTTCTCTAGACAACTAGTATCGATATTCTTGCCCATTTCACAGGAGAGGAAAGCAAGGTGCCAAGAGGTGTGGGGAATTGCTTACACTAATAAAAAGAAGAGCCATTAGACCATAACATGGCTTTGATTCTCACCCGTGGCAAAATGTAGCTTTTGAAATAACTTGCTAATGGGGAAGAATTCCTTATAAAATCTCATCTGAATCTCCTTACCATCTAGTGATAAGGTAAGTATTACATCTCTTTCCACGTCAGAGAGGAAAAGTGAGTGGCCTATAGTTTACAGCATATAAATGGACCCAAACCCAGGTCTGCTGACTCCAAATCCCATGCTCTTTACATTCCTTGACCCTGATAGGGAGCACACCTCGCAAAGAGAGGCAGACTGATGGTAAAGGAATGACAACCATGAGAAAGCTGGGTCTCAGTGTCTTTCTGAAACAAGTATGAGCTGCTTGTGAAGTTGTGATGCCCAGTCCAATGGAATCTTGGCTTCACTTCTTTTCTCTACAGAGATGACTATCTATATAGTGTTAGAGCCTCTATGGTCTCTCTGAGGGTAGTCCTCCATTACTAATGCGAGGCTCATTATAAGTGCTGCTTATGGTTTATCAGAAGTGGTCCCATTCATTAATTCAGCCAAGGAGTTCCCGAGAGGACAGCGGAAGCAAGAGAAAGCCATATCTGGGACTAGGTAGGTTCAGGGCAAGACTGCAAGGAGGTTAAAGAATAAAGTATATAATTAGGGCTTCCCACCGCAGGCCTCACCATCTTCTCTCTGATCTAGGTACCCCATGGACTTTGTGCACTCATCCTTCCCAGCACAGCTAGAGTGGAACCCCTCCCAGACCTCCTTGCCCTGGCCTGCACTACCTTGCAGGGCTTTGAGAGCCCAAGATCCCGCCCTTGTACCATCTACCACTGCTCATAAATCTATACAGCCCTTTCTTCCCTCTTTCTAAAGAACTAAATCTTAAATAAGCCTTAGGTGACTTTGGCTACAGATCTTCAAGTTACCAGGTAGGGCCCCTAGTGACGTACCTACCAATGGCTCTAAAGCAATGGCTCTGAAGTGGTACAGGTGGGTCTTGAATCTCCAAGCTCCATGTTAATTCCTCTACACATTCTTTCCTTCCCTCTTCTGAAATAAAAAATCTAGCTCTACATCAGACTGACAGATTCCCCTACAGATCTCTGAAGCATAGTTGAAATATAAGCTGGATATCTGACAAAATAAGATTACTCAAGTAATTTATTTAATTATTAAAATTTAAAATGTTAATAAAATATTTCTTAAATACCAACTATGGTCCAAACAAAAAGATAAGACTGATATTTGCCTGTTAAAAAGGAGAAGTAACATGAGTAGGTGAACAAACTAGAATGAAAGGGAGCAAATAAATAATCTTTGTCATGAGAAGGATGAAAAGAGAGAGCTACAGGAGTCTAGAAGATGTGGAGAGATGACTTCTCACTGGGGGACTCAGGGAAAGTGTCATTTGATCTGGGCCTTGAAAGATGGGCATCACTTAGTCATTGAAAGTTATGTAAAAGGTCGTTCCAAATGGCAGAAGAGGCCCCAATACTGTAAAAATATTTCAGAGGAGGGCCTTAAACTCTGAAATACAGGAGTCACTCAAAAGGTAACCAATCTGCATCTTTCTACAATAACAGACCAGGCATTTACACCAGGAATTCATCTGTCTTTAAAAGGAGATCTTTGAAAAAATGGAAACAGGCCCCTCAGCCAAGAGACACTGGAGAAAACTTCCCCTCATCATGAAGCTTCTGAGGTCTGCACATCCCGACCTTTCAGGAAGGAGATGCAAGGTGTCTCCACAGTATCATCCTGCCACTGAACTTGGTTCCTACAGGACAGGTTCTTGCAGTAAAGAAATAATACCGTTTGTCAGTCAAGAGAGTCAAGGGCATGTGTGTGTGTGTGTGTGTGTGTGTGTGTGTGTTTCAAACTGTAGAGCTAAGTTTCAAACTGTATTTAGAAGCTAAATTCTGCTAAAACACATCAAAGGGTATCAGGCCCCGTTATAGAGGAAAGGAAAAGCCCTAATTCATATGCAACGGGGTTTAGGAAAAATCTTTATGAAAGGCTTCTTAGCAAACTAGTGGAGTAAAAACTAAAACAAAACAATAACCAAAAAGTCCTCAAATGACTGTGTGTCATCAGAGTCTGTCCTGGTAGTTTCCCTCCAATTCCCTCACAGGCAGAAGAGACCCCATTAGATTTCAGAGTTTTCCTACCCTGGAGAAAAAAGGCATTATGAGCCAAAGCAGAGTCCTCTGATTTGTTCCACTTCTTTAAAAAAAAAAACTATCTTTTTCCTGCCAGTTACTTTTCAATATGACTGACAAAATTTTCCACTTTTCTGTTTATGTTTTCTAAGCCAACAGCAAAGCTCAACTAAGGTTCAAATAAAAACAGTAACCAATACAACATATAAGCATATTGCTTTCATGTAAATTTAGCCACTTATTTGGTAGTACATGAGGGTCACAGAGAAGTCCCCCTGACCCCAACCTAGACTTGGAAATAAAGCAAATAAGATGACCCTCTGGGGTTAAACTACGTAATCAGCACTTCTTGGCTCAAAGCAGAATCACACAACAAAAGGATAGGTTATGTGCTCCATAAAATAATGGATCTAGGCAACAATCATCAATGCATGTTCATTTGGTGAACCAGTAGGTCAAAAGTTGATAGGGAACTTGACAATGGAATGATCAGACTACCATCATCTGAATACACTGATCTATTTAATCACCATTAAAGGTGGTACAACCAGACATTACTGCCTTATGATGATAAAATAGGAAGTATACAGCACTACCTATAGAATATTTTTGCCTAAAAAAAATCTAAATCCTAATCTAATAACCACTAGTTTATGAGATATGGAAGAACAAGTTAAACAGCACCATGACGAAGCCATCAGCCAATCACTAGAACGTGTGGCATTCCACATCCAATTTCTCCAACAAATCAATGTCACAAATAAAGCGGGGGGTGAGGGGGTGCGGTGCTGTAGATTATAAGTGAGGAAATATAACAACCAAATAGAATTTGTGGACCTCATTTAGATCTTTACTCAAACTAAACAACTATAAAAGGACATCTTTGAGACAATCAGGGACGTTTGAATATGGGCTGGGTAGTAGAGGATACTAATGAATTGTTCACTTTGCTAGGTGTGCTGAAGGCATAGCAGTTATGGTTTCCAATGCCCTTACCAATGTAAAGAGGGAGAGTGGATGGAGAAATATGTTCCACAGACAAAATTAAAAATACATACCAGGGAGGGAAGGAGCGAGGAAGGAAAAAAGGAAGGGAGGAAGGAAACATAATAATGGTACATTTTAGTAGCTCGCCATGAATACTTACATTGGCACAATAATGTAAATGTTAAATATGGTGTTAACTAAATACTAAGATATAACCATACTGGAAAGAGGGAAAGAGTGAATAAGTGGTCAATGGTCATTTCCACAGACATCATCTTCAATGGGAAAATCAAAAATAGAATTTCAAGTATATCGTTTAGAAATATGGAGGTAACTAGCAGAATCAACAAGGAAGGAAGGAAACACAGTCATGGTACAATGATTTGAAAGTGGCTGCTTCCAGAAAGTAAGAATCAAAGGGGAGAAGTGGACGTGGGGCAGGGACATGCTGTTTTTCAGTATAAGGATTATATGATTATTAGATTTATAAAACTATATGCATGTTGTACCTTGATGAAATACAAAATATAAATTAAAACATATATCAGAATGACATGGGGAGGAAGTTAATCAGCCAAAAATTAATATAAAGGATAGTGAGAGGCAGAAGACCTAAAGAGTCATTTCACCAAAGAAGACATACAGATGGCCAACAGGCACATGAAAAGATGCTCAGCATCACTAATTGTTAGAGAAATGCAAATCAAAACCACAATGAGGCGTCACCTCACACCAGTCAGAATGGCCATCATCAAAAAGTCTACAAACAATAAATGCTGGAGAGGGTGTGGAGAAAAGGGAACCCTCTTGCACTATTGGTGGGAATGTAAATTGGTGCAGCCACTATGGAGAACAGTAGGGAGGTTCCTCTAAAAACTAAAAATAGAGTTACCATATGATCCAGCAATCCCACTCCTGGGCATATACCCTGAGAAAACTCTTAATTCGAAAAGATACCTGCACCCCAATGTTCATAGCAGCATTATATACAATAGCCAAGACATGGAAGTAACCTAAATGTCCATGGACAGAAGAATGGATAAAGAAGATGTGGTGCATATATACAATGAAATACTACTTGGCCATAGAAAGAATGAAATAATGCCATTTGCAGCAACATGGATGGGCGTAGAGATTATCATGTTAAGTGAAGTTAAGTCAGACAGAGAAAGGCAAATATCATATATCACTTACATGTGGAATCTAAAAAAAATGATACAAATAAACTTATTTACAAAACAGAAATCTACCCACAGACATAGAAAACAAACTCATGGTTACCAGAGGGGATCGTGGGAGGTAGAGGGAGAGAGAGAAATTAGGAGTTTGAGATTAGCAGATACAAACTACTATACAAAACGTAAGTAAACAAGGACCTACTGAATAGCACAGGGAGCTATACTCAGTATCTTGTAATAACCACCTATAATGGAAAAGGATCTGAAAAAGAATATGTGCGCGTGTGTGTGTGTGTTATGTGTGTGTGTGTATGACTGAATCACTTTGCTGTACACTTGAACATAACTCAAGATTGTAAATTAACTATACTTCAATTAAAAAAAAACGGATAGTCAGAGAAACAAATGGCGACAGCACTGATTCCAAAGCCAGCTAGGGCTGCCAGGGCCCCCAGTGCGTGCTACTCCCGGGAGCATACAGATCACCTGACAGGCAGAGCTGGACTATGGAGACGGATGCAGCAAGCTAACAGTTCCTGATACCATAACCAGCTGAATCACTTAACCCCTTTATGATCAATTCCGTACTTATCAAGTAACCTTCCAATAATTCGTTTTTTCATTTAACCTGCCTTGAAGGGGAAACATGCTAGCTAGACAGGCATGCCTCTCCAATGCACAGAACAGCTTTCTTTTTCATTTTAAAATGAATAATTTGGCATTCTGCTTTTATAACTCAGTCCCTGGGAGCTCTGGGACCGAGAACAGGGCCACGTCCTCCTGAGTGTGGTAAGCTCTGGGTCAAAACTTGGGCCGAGGCCAGACAACCAGGCAAAGCCCACCTTGCCAGGCAGCCTGACTCTGGCTAGCAGCCTCCCCCTTCAGGAGCTGCGCCAGCTTCAGGGTCCTCACCGCATTACCTTGAGCTCTTTCATAACAACCCAGTTAACCCCTATTATTTCCCCATATTAAACTAAACAATGGAGAGGCACCCGTGTTTGGCCACTTCCAGGAAGATGTAGTGGACACCTGTGGCTCTGTTCAAGCAAATATATTCTTCACCTTTCGGGACCCCACAGGGCACTAGGGGCAGAAGCTGACGTCCCAGAGCTTTCTAAATAAAGGAATGCTCATAAACTTAAAATAGTAGTAGAATATTTCAACATTTTTTATAAAGAAACATAATAATAAACATTACTGAGTACTTTCAAAGTGCCCTTATATGTAATAGCTCATTCAATCCTCGCAAACCCTGTGGTGTGAAAACATTCTATTTTTATTTCCCTGTACTCATTAATTTACAACAGTGGAGAATAAGACACAGTGAGTCTTATTCTCCACTTGAATAATTTGGCCGGGGTCACCTGGCAAGATGAAGCATGGATTCCCATCTGGGTCGTACAGCTGGAGGGTTTGGTTGAGGTGAAGTGTCTTGCTGAGACTCATACCACAAATCAGGAGCAGAGCTGGGAAAAGGCATCTCTCACAGAAGCAAGTAGAAGCTGACAGAACCCTGGAGACATCACCATCTCCCAAAACCACGGCTACTGGAGCCAATTCCATTAGCTGTGAATGAGCTGACTCAACACCCAAGTTACATAAAGTCCCCCCAGTGATCAGTGGGTGGAGCAGAGACCCTGCGGCAACTCAATCCAAGAATTCAAAAATAACCCCTGAAATCAAAACCGAATTGATTACAGGACAAAGAAGGGAGTATGGCACATAAAAACTGTTCACTGTTCCATTTTTAAGTTGAAACAAGCACATCACTAAGATGACAGGCATTTGCTTTACTCCCCCGGAGAAAGGGAAGGCAAAGAAGACGGCGACATCAATTTAGGAGAGTCCCAAGCTTCTAACAATAGCGCTCTTTTCTCAAACCTACCATTTATTGAGCAGTTACTTTGTGCAAGCAGTGAGGCTAACTTGACAAACGTTATTGTCCCCATCCTCCAAATAGCTCAAGTTAATGGATCCTTTACTGAGTTTCACATGGATTACCTCCCGACCACTATCGTACGAGGTAGGCCAGAGTATTGTATCCATTTGACATGTGAAGAAAGCGAGCTTAGAGAGTTTACAAAAACTGCACAAGGTACTGGGAGAGCCAAAACCTGAAGGTAAAGCCCAGACCCCAGATCTACTGGAATGCAAAGCCTTGCCTCTTAACCATCATGTCATGTTGCCTCTTTATCTCTTCTGATCTTTACAACACACCTCCCAGGTTAGTGCCATAATCCTTACTTTACAGATGAGAGAACTGAGGCTCAGAGAGGTTAAATCGCTTTCTGAAGACCAACACTGGTAAGTGGCAAAGCTGGGGTTCAAATCCAGGATCCTTTGACTCCAAAGCCCCAGCTCTTCATCACGACATTGTATCATCTCTCCTTTCACTGGGATGTCAGCTCATTCATACAAGGACTATGTATCAAGGGCTTAACTACACACTAGGCACTGTTCTAGGCTCTTAGGATACACTGTGAATAAAATAGCAGGAAATCCTTGCCCTTGGGGAGTCTATATTCTGGCAATGGGAGGCAGACAATGAACTCAGTAAGTGGTAAAGAGTATAGCATGTCCAAAAGTGATCATTTCTGGGGGAGGCAAACCAGAGTAAAGGGGACCTAGTATAAAGTGTGCAACAGTTGTGATTTTAAACAGAGTGGGCAAGAGAGGCTTCATGGGAAAGCAGAAATATGGACTTGAAGGTGCTGAGGGCAGCAGGCATGTGGACATCAGTCAGTTCTCTATCTCCTCAGCAGAAATCTTTAAAGAGAAATCCTCTAGCCCTTTACCATCTTATCTCATGTGGAAATGCCAAGAAAGCAGAAAAGTTCAAAAGCCAAGGGCCTTTGCTTTGCCCCCTAACTTGCCGAAAATGCATACTGCAAGGTGACAAGCAAATACGCACACAGCTCATCCACTACTACAGATGGAAATAGTAAGGCTGGTGACTGTGCATAGGCAAGGGGGAAAGAAGGGGTGCTAAATGTTTTACCTATCAAGAATTAGCTCCCAAAGTAAGCGGCCTTCCCCAGGCAATCTGGGCGATGTCTTTGTCAAGCTCTCAGCCTACAGATGTTAGCATTATACAACTATTCCCATAAAACTGCTCCGCATAGCAGCCAAAGACTAGCTGAACCCCTGTGACCTAAATGTGATATCTCTAGCAAAACCAACAAGACAAGCTACATCACACTTTCCATGAGTACACAAGGCCTAGGCCATCCTGCTGTAAGAGTTTATTACAGAGCTAGGGTCACCAGGGAGTTCAGCCTGTGTCTGTGGGAAGTTACAGAGATAAGCTCTTAATACAAATAAAAAAAGAATTCCTCTATTAGGAAAATCCTAAAACGCTATCCTTCTATTCCAGAATTTCTAATAAGAAAGAGCTAAAGCTAGGCACTCAAGTTTGGTACTTGGCCTCCCCTATGAATGGTCCCTGGTTGAACTGTCTTCCCCTTCAGTTCACAAGCACTTTTCTTTGGCCGTATCTGAGGATACAGCAGTATATACCCTATATTATCTCCTGTATTGGGCTAGATCACAGGGCATCTCACAAGGTAGGGGAAATGAAGTAGCTTTGTAATGGAAGTTAAGATAGAAAAGTTATTACCAGACTTAATTTAGTAAAGTCTTCCAGACTATTTGAAATTTATTTCTAGCTTTTATTTCCTTGTTGACCAATGGAAAAAGAGAGTCGTTCTAGAACAGCTGTTCCAATGGGCAGCTGTGCATGACCGGAAGCTTCAAATCAAGTAAGCAGCTAAACCCAGGGCCCTGATCAAGGACCTGTACTACAGCCTGAGATCACACCACTTTCCACCATGCAGGTTCTGCAAAAGAAATGAGAGAGGAAGAGAGAGAGAGAGAAGGAAAAGCCGAGAGAGGTAAATAACTTCAGATTCCATCCCTCACTGAGTCACATGTTATATGTTCACGGAGCACCATTGTGTGACAGGCATTGTTCTAAGAGCGATAACGGAGAGCAGGACTAATAAAGCCTCCATCTGCCCTGTGGAGGGAGTGCCCATGCTAGTCAGGGTCCAGCAATATACAAGGAAACCAGGAGATGAGCCAGACAATCTCAGATATGATGAGCGACATAAGGGAAAAAAATACTGCGTGGGGGGCTATGGATGGGAGGGTCAGGGTAGGCCTGTCTGAGAGATGGCACTTGGGCTGCGATCTGAGTGGTGACTCAGGTGGTACAGAGTTCAGGGCAGAGAGTCCCAGGCAGAAGAGATGAGTGCTAAGGTCCTGAGGCAGAAACCAACTTGGAGTGCTCTAAGAACCCAAAGAAGACCTGTGTGGCCGGAGGTTAGTGAGTGAAGACAGAGGTCAGAGGGGTGGGCAAGGCCGACTCTGGCGGCATCTTGGAGGCCAGCACAAAGGCTTTGGCTTTGGATTTAAGGGTGGTGGAAGGCCACTGGCGGGTTTAAACTTGGGGATTGACATGATCTGGTTTATGTTTTAAAGTGTGCTGATTCTGAGGAATGAAACCTTCAACATTGAATCCCCCTGGCAGATTTTGGTACAGATTTTGTATTCTGTGAAACCCACTTTAAATATTCATGAGGGTTCAATCCCTCTTGTTTGAAAGAAAGGGAGGGAGAGAGGGAAGGAGCGAGGAAGGAAGGAAGGGAGGAAGGAAGGAAGGGGAAAGGAAGGAAAAATACCCACTAAGGCTCCTCTTCTTCAGGCCGCTGAGAGTTGAGAGAGGCGTAGGGACTGAAACACAAGGTCTCAGAAACACAGCGCAGTAGGAGAAAGACCCATTAAGGGTCTAGACTGGAGCCAGGGGAGTGCTCTCACAGCCCCATCTTCTCAGGGGGGCCAGAGGGTGAGACCTGAGAGGAGAAGGTGTCTGATCACACTGCTCCAACAGAATCTTAACAGTAGTGATGGCCCTGAAGCAGAATATTTCTAGCCGGAAAGACTTTCAAAGAATTCCAGCTCATCCAAGGCAGAATGTAGTCCCATTCTATCAGTCAGCAAGTCCTTACTACATCTCTACCAAACGCAGGGTAGGGACAGAAAAAGATGAAAAAGTGAACACTGTGTAAATTACAGACGCAGTGCCTTTGAGGATTAGAAAATCTCACAGGGGAGCTAGGAGAGAAGAGGGAAAAGATCTACAGTGGCACAGAGCTACCTTCACATATATGTAGATATTTAAAGGCAAAGCTCAAACCCAGTCTTTGGATTCCTGGTCCATCACTGTCTCAGATGAATGAACTCACAAGGCCCATCGTTTATAATTCTAATTGTAATGAGATGGGATCAGACATTCTTGAGGAATCTGTAACTCCTCCTGCTACTGCCCCAAGAAGACAAAGGTCATCCATAACCAGCCACTTGGTTGAATCCACTTCAGCAAATGCAATCTCTTCCAACCCACCATCGGTTTCGCTTCCCTATGGGGAAGCTACAAAATGTACATGGGAGGAAGTGAGAGTGACCAGCTGGTGATCATTTGTCCTTTGTGAAAATGCACAATCTCCTCGTGATATATAAGCACGCGCAGAGGCAAATGGTAGCACGGTGTGTGTGGTGGCGAGTGAGGGTTTGTGCACACACGTATACATTCTAACAGATCATCCAAGAAAAATAAGCAAGACCTAAATATGTCTACAGAGTGTCTAAAGTGATCTCTCCCAGAGAGGGAAGATAAAATTGGCCTGCTTTCTCTGGCCAACAGGGAATGCAATTCTCTTGTTGCTGCCCACGGAGAAATGTTAGAACTCAATCAGAGGCTTTATTTTATATGTTAGTCTCTACTCTCCACTCAAACAGTTTCCAATGAAAATGGCATTTAGGTCACATCTTTAAAACAACAGCAATTTATAACAGCAGTTGACAGTCTACAATGAAGCCTCTGGCACATGACCTGACATCTGAAGAGTTCAGTTTTATCTGTGTGAGATGGGAACTGTAAAACTGACACGCCAGAGTCGGGCCGGTGGGAGTGTGCGCATGAAATAAATTGCTTAATTTATTATGAGAAAGCACTGTGAACACAGCAAAAATATGAATATTTTTATCTGATATTCATACCCAATGTGATATATATGATTAATCTGATGTTAACTCAGATATATCAGCTGCGTTATAATCCTCTATTGTCAGCTAGAGAGACATGAGACTGAATTCTAGGCCCATGAGCCAACTGTTTCAAAGGCAGTTTCCTCGACAACCGTAGGGAGGACTCGCCTTCATGGGTCTGTACAGGCACGACAGGAGCTCTGGCATGGAAACTCCTTTATAAAATGGCTCATATCTAGAAACGTCATCCTTTTGATTCACATTAATATTGGCTAAATAATCCATCAAATCCTTACTTAATTCTCATCTATTATCTCTCTGGATTTTTACAGCAACCTTCTGAGGTATATAGAAAAATTGTTATTATCCTTATTAATATGATAAAACTGAGGCTCGGAGAAATTACTGGAATTGTACTTTCTAAAAGGGGTAGGATTCTAATCCTAGATTTTGACAATGTCCAGCTATCATCATTTCTGCAAAACGTCATTACCCAGCAAAATATACATTAAAATGAACTTTAGCAAAACTATAGTATCAGAAGGCAAATAAGTGTTTGCCTGAGGCCGGGGGCTGACTGACTGCAAGGGAACATGAGGGAAGTTTGGGGGGTGATGGAAGTGTAGTTATTAGGTGTACATATTTGCCAAAACTTATCAAACTATATACTTTATTGTATATAAATTTAAAAAATTTAAATCTGATGTTAATATAATCTCCCAATTTTACTTTCCATAAACAAGAGCAATTATTGCTCTTTATTATTCTCTTTCTACTGCCTTTGTCTAGAAGAGTAATTATCTCCTTTGAATTTCCCAGTGGTAAACATGTTCTGTCATCATTTCCTTGATGTTAAATGCAATGACATGCTAGGTTTGCACAGGGGAATGTTTTGCTTTTTTCATATAATACCATTTGTATTTTGCCTTACCTTGGTTGCCTAAATTGAGGATGTTTTTTATATTTGTGGTTGTCACAGTGTTTCTATGATTAGGGCTAATCTGGGGATCTGAATCAGCTGGATTGTTCACATTTGGAGTTCAAAACCAAAAGAACAAACATTTCCAAAGAGCAAAAAAAGTAATGGCTTTCCTGAGAGCACAATATACTTCCCCTTTCCAAATTGCCTTTTACCTAGCCGAAGAGCGTACAGGGTCACTGGAGGCAACACAGAGGCAGACTCACAAGTCTACTCTTCTGGGTAAGGGCACCTAGTGAGAACTCAAGGCTTTGGTCTCCTGCTTTGGAGCTGATTCAGAATTCTGATTCAGAATTCTGATTCTGTCTTCCTAGAAGATGGGTCCTCTGTCTCTGCAGCTCTGCACAATATATCGAACTACATAAATAAATGGTTTGCTGATGTTTTTGATCAAATGGTTGCTGATTTACCTATTTTCACAGCACCTCACAAAGTGCTTTCATACTTATTAGAGCACTTGAGGCAACAACTTGTGAAGTCGGTGCTATTATTAATCCCATTTCACAGAGATATCAAAGTCACTGGGAATATATACAATTTGTCAAAAGACACTCAGCTCTTAAGTGGTGGAGTTAGAATTTTGTTTCATAGCCTGTCCTCTGTTCGTTTATACCACCTTGCCTCCGATAACTTCACTTAGATCAAAAAGCCATCCCCCTTCCAGAGAAGGAAGTATCTAACGCCTGTTTCTGAGAGCGCAAACATTGATCACTTTTGCTAGACAAGGACTTCCTCATGAGTAGGGAAAGAGATAAAGAATAAACATGATGGGATCATCCATCCACCATCTACAAACTCAGTGCATACACTTTATCCCATTTGGTGGCATTACATCGCATTCACTGTGCATTTCCCATGTCACTATACTTATAATCCATATTTCGCTGAGCATAATCATATTCGTCCCTCAAAACACTAGCCATCCACTCCCTCCTCTGCGAGTATTTCCCTGATCTTCCAGAGGGAATTATTTTCTTTCTCTACTTGATTCATCCCAATAGAATAGCACTTACTATCTTATTCTGTGTAGTTAATTATTTTCATCCCAGTCTGTCCTGCTGCTCTGGGAGTACCTTAAGAACAAGGACGATGGCTCAATCACCTCTGTGCCATTGGCACAGCACCTGATACGTGGCAGATCCTGATGAAATGATTGCTGAAGACTCACTATGGGTCCTAACAATTATTTGTGATATTCTTAGCCATAAATGAGTGATGAATCGTAACAGACCAAACTTTACTAAGGCCAAATCACTGTCTCAGAGACACAGTAACTCTGCCATTATAAACCGACCTCCAAATCCAATTTAAGAATTCCATTTTACCACTGATAAAAGTTATCACAGGTGTCTAGTTCATAAGGGTCTATTCACTCCAGACATCAGGGTAATAGGAAGCCCTGTCAGTAGAATGAACTGGATACAGGATAGGAAGCTGAAATCCAAGACTATCCCACTCATTCCAGGACATCTGGTCACTTGGCCAGGGTTCTACCCAATCCACTTGACCTAGATTTTCTCATTTATTTCTCACCAAACCCCGTGGTAAGTATATGCTATCATAAAGGTAAAGTTCAGAGAGATAAAAGTCTTCAGACTATATATTCCATGTTCTTCCCAGTATTCAGCCTCCAAACACATACCTTCAATTTGAGATAAGTAACATCCAGACCAGGCAGATGAGAAGTGGTAAAGGAGGTTAAAACGCAAAGCAAACTGCTCTCTCTCTTTTCCTGCCATCCACTTTCCTTGAATGCTGAAAGCTTCTGACATCTTATTCAGTACTCTGCAATCCCCCCAAAACTAGACGCAACTAACCTCTTCTCTGTCTGAACTAGTTCCTGGCCTCGGTCTGCTGCCCCTGACAACTGTCTCAAGGCTCCATTAAAGTTCCAATAACCAACTTATATCCACTTTCCCTTTCCTCTCTTTCCTACTCTCTGAAAAGGCAAATACACTATTGAGATGCCTCCTGTACCTCTAGCATTCCTCACAAATTGGTAAGGTCCCTGGTATTCCACAGTATTAATTATTGGCTCATCCAAAATCTTCTCAAAAACCCCTGGTCATCCAAAATACTACCTACTCCCTACTCAGAAACTTTCTCTTCTTTTCTACTCTGGTAAATTCTATCTCTACGACTGTAAACCTCTGATATATGTCAGAAGTCTGGTTCCATCCCTGCAAGTCATCCCTAGTCTTGGAACTCCTAGAGGATTAGGAACCTTTTCGGCATTCAGATTTCCTTTTGGGTGGTCCCAAAGGGGCTAGGCACGTTGACCAATATGACAACCCTACCACAGGTTACCAGGAGAACATGGCTAAGTCATAACAGTCCTACTAATTTAGGGGCTATAGTCATGGGTAAACACAATCCTCACCTGTATTCTGAGCAACATGCCCTGGTTCCTAGAGCTCTATCCATTGTTTTCAGTGAATTTGGATGAAGTGGCAAGGAAGGTCATGAATTAGAGGGTGTGTCTGCAGAGCCATCTCAAAGGTTTGGCAAAGTGGGACAAAGGCCCACCCCTGTGTTTTGGGGGCCTTGGCTGTTCCCCAGAAGAGAAGTGTAAGTCAGTGAGAAGACAAACACCCAAAAGGTGAAATTTACACAGAAAATAAATTTGCTGCTGACGTCTCTTTGCATAATGCTTTTTGAGATCCCTTTTACATACTATACATTGTTTATGATTTTTGCTTTCTGGTTTCTGATGATCAAGGCTGCCATTAGTGCTCATTTGAACCAGATGTTTTCCACAAGAAAATGTCAGATGAGGGGTAAGGACTAGACCCATTATGAAAGAACGTAGGCCTTACAACTTCCCTCCTCTAGGAGACTGCAGATTTGACTCCACTTTCCGAATTGAAAGCCTGACATATTCTTTTTTGCTTACGGTAAAATGTAGTTTTGTGTCTTCAGATAAGAACTAATTGTCAGGAAAAAACCAACACTGCGATGTATATTAATCTTTGCTGTATATGTAACCAATATTAATGCAATAAATCTAAAATGTAAAATTAGAATTAAGTATTCATAACATAAGATTGAAGTTCAAAAACCTTACTTAATTTTGGTTGAAAATATGTTGTTAACGTCACTGGGACTGTCCACCCTGTGAGCCCTCATTCCGTTCCATCCCTTGTCAGGGACCATTTGCTTCCTTGCCCTCCTTTCAGTTCCTGGGTCTTCCCTGGGTTCTGTGAAACCAGAAATACCACCTTTCTGCATGTAAGCTGGTTAGATTTGGGTTTTTATCATTTGCAACAAAGAGTCCTGACTAAAATGTTGTATTATGCATTAGAATTTTTAATGTGCAGACTCCCCTGGTAGAGCAGTTTGTTTCTGAGGCAATCTGCAAAAACTGTGGGAAAGTGCTTGCAGACATTGTTACCTTCAACCCTCACAACTGAGGCCCAGATACTTGCTCAAATATGAATGGCTCTCTGCTTGATGACCTGTGGTGACCTAGATGGGAGGGAAATCTAAAAGAGGGTGGATATACGTGTGGCTGATTCACTTTGCTGTACAGCAGAAACGGACAGAACACTGTGAAGCAACTATACTCCAAGAAAAATTTTTATAAAATGGAAAAAAAAAAATGAAAGGCTAAGAGTCCTGGGGAGGATTCCAACCCAGGCTGATAAGACTCAGAATTCCATCCACCTCCTCATGACATGGATGAGGGGGGCGAGTGAAAATTCCACAGCAGGGGACCTGAATGTAAGTTTCAACTGCACTTTAGTAAAAAGCTTAGGTGGTGCACTGGGATAGGTTGTTTATCTTTCCTGCTACCAAATCTGAAAGTTTTGTGCATCTGAATAAACAGATGTGGCCTTGGGGTTTGGGAAGGGTTGGGAAGGGAGTGGGGAGAGGTGCTGGTTGGGGGGGTGTGGCCTCCTGGGATACGGGCTGCAAAGGTCATACAAGTTTGACCTTCACTCTGCTCCACCCGCAGGATCTCAGGTCCCCCCCATCTAACACTGCCTCAGCCATGGAACAATGAAAGGCAGAACTTGCTCCTAAAACCTCGGACCCCAAATCCTCCTGCTTCCTTGTCTCTTCTTTCCAACACTGCTGCTTTTTCCTCCCACTCTGTCTGCCAAGGCACAAATACACATGTGCATACAGACACACACACACACACACAAACACACACACACACACACACACACACACACACACAGCGACTCTCACATGGAACAATGCACTGTGTTATCTTAAGGTGAAGGGCTTCTAGGGAAAAGGGGTGATGCCACCCAGCAGGGGTTACTCCGTACAGCTAGGATGGCTCTGAGCCCTGCACTCACTAGAAGGAACAGTCTCACCCAGGAACCACCCGTCAGCCTCCTTCCCTGCCTGACCCTGGAATCCCTGGTCCACCACCTCCTGCCTCAGAGACCCTTGCTCTGCTCTCTCTTCTGTTTGAATCTTCTAAGTTCCTTCTGCCTCATCCCTTTGCTACTCACAAAGCCCAATATCAATCCTATACCTGTTTGGGGGTAAGGGGTGAATATAAGTCCCTTATCCCAAAGTCTCCTTTGCTTTGGGATAAGGAGGATTTTTAAATATCCAACACAGAGGGTCATATGTTACCCAGGGATTGCCCTCTAAAGTTGGCGTGTAAGGCAAAATTTACATAGCCAAATTTCCCTGGAAAATCCCTTAAACCTCCCAGTAAAGAATGTAGGGTTTTGCAGTTACGACTCTGCACAGTAATATGTGTATACAGTAATATGCATAGCATATAATTAAAATTACACGTGCAAAATACAATTCTGCAGTATTTTTAATTATATATACAAAAGAGCGCAAAGTTGAACTTGAATAAATTAACTGGGACGCTGATGCTACCTCTGTATCTTTCACCCCAACTCCCACAGGCTTTTCGCACACTTCTAAATAGGCTTAAGGGCTCCATTTACATGAAAAGACAGACAGCTCCGGGAACCTTTGAGGCCTTCTCTTAAGATACACAATCACCACAAAAGAAAAAGGGAGAGCATTCTTTCACACAGATCTCTTTTCCTGTTTTTGCCTTGTGGCAGGAACAAAAGAAGATTTCTGAAAGAGAAAGCCAGTAAGAACTGCAGGCAGTAACTTCTACACCAGACTGTGAAAGATGCCTAGTTTCAGAATGCTTCCTGGGGCTGCAACATCCACAGCACGCAGCCTTGAGGGAATGCAAGGGTCTTCGTGACCAGTTGGTCTAAGGTCTCTGAAGGATGCACCAGCCTTAAGAGAAAATCAATTCTAAGAAACCAGGCAGAATGAATTGCAAAGGGCATTCGAGCTGAAGTGTGAGGTAAAACAAATGCTACCTGAGACCCCTGAGGATGAATGGAAGATGAATAATTTTTGTATAAGTGCTTATGGTTTTGAAAGAACTCATTCTCCACATATATCTTTAAATACAGTGTCAGTAATTGTTTATGTCAGCTGTTGAATGCTCTTATAAATATGAGGAAATAAGCTTATCCTATATCATTATCCCCACTATCCTCTTCTCCTCCCCACTTATTTCCCCTCCCCACATTCATACACACAATGTCTCAGTCACTCAAGCTTGCCCCTACCCCAGGGCCTTTGCACCAGCTATTTCTGTCTGTCTTGAATATGTTCTCCTCAGTTCTCCCCATGACTGGATCCTCCTCATCATTTCTGTCTCAGCTCAAGTTGTCTCCTCAGAGAGGACTTCTCTAACCACTACGGCAACCAGTCTCTCTACACACACTCACCATCCCCTGTTATCACGTACCCTGGTTCTATTTACCTTGTCACATTTATCCTATCGGAAAATATCTCATATAATTGTTATTTTGCTTATTGCCTGAATCCCTCCACTGGAATGTAAGCTCCTTGAAGACAGAAACTCTGTCTTGTTCACCACTCTCTCCTCAATACCTAGTTCATGCCTGGCTCAGTGTAGGTGTCCAATAAATATTTGATGAGAGAATAAATGAATCTCAGGCAAAACAGTCATAAAGCTATGGCCATACAGCCTTAGCCCTACTGCTTGGACCACAGCATCATGGCCAGGGCACCATGCCTAACTGGTACCTGCTACCTTAAGTACTAGGAAGAGGCCAAGAGGGAAGATAGAGCTTTAAGAGATCAACTTGCAAGCTTAAAGTTATAGATAGCCAAGAATTATCATAGGATTGATTGGTTTGAGGCTTCTCTATATACCATCTTCCCTCTCTGCCTACTGAAAAGAGGGGAGAGGTATCAGAGATACAGAACCATCACCTACCAGGAATATCAGGTATAGCCCTGTCTGATATCTCCAACGGGACCAAGTCCCTCTGCCATGAACTAAAACCCAGACTCCTTCTACGTGGCCCAGCCAGACTGAGCAAGAACACAGGGTTCCAATTTACAGTTCTGTGGGGGAAGCAAGCATGGTCACGGCATAACCATTAGACCCATGATGCTTTCTTCCTTGACCAAAAGAATACACCCACTTCCTTTCACAGTACCTGCTGACATTCAAGTCCACAGAACTCTACCGAGCACACTGTAGACCCAACACTGCACAAAGTACATTGCTACAGAGGATACTGACAGGAGAAAGAGTCAGCAAGCTCAGTACCAACTTTACTGTGGGAGACATAAGACAAACATAGAAACATACAAGGCTGACTGGAAGTACCAGAAGAGGCCCAGAGGGTACTCACTTTGAGAATCACTTACTGCTGTAACAAATAATCCACTCAGAAGACAATATGCAGAAAGCTGAGGGAACCAATAATAATAAATGTATGTGTCTCTTATAATCAGAGCTATGAAAGACACTGAACAGCTAACTGGAGAATCAAGGATACAACAGCACAACAGTAACAAATCACGATGAATGGGGGAAACAAACAAATACTTGCCCCAGTATCTTCTAAGGTGTTGGGCATCATCCTAGTTATCCCAGTTATGTCTACATGGGTATTTAATTCTTATAATAACCATGTAGGGTAGAAATTCAATTTTATCCCTCCTTTTACACATGAAAAAATTGGAGC
This sequence comes from Delphinapterus leucas, assembly GCF_059928025.1. NCBI lineage: Eukaryota > Metazoa > Chordata > Mammalia > Artiodactyla > Monodontidae > Delphinapterus > Delphinapterus leucas. Next base: position 148,041,809 of record NC_143130.1, on the reverse strand, counting down.
TCAGAGAGATGTGATTAAAAAAAAAACATGAAGGGGACATGTCAAAATTGGAACCCAAATCTTGAGACTTAGCAGCCAGTCCTCTTTTTACTTCCCCACAATCATTACCTTGATCAAGATCTCACAGAACCCATCTTTGTGAGACAGAAAACCACACATCAAATGAGTCTTCCAAAGCCAGTGTTTTTGGTGAAAACGACATAAACCTCCAAATTAAAAACAAACAAAGGATGTAATTCAGGAAAGCTATAGAGCCCAGAAGGCAATATCTTCTCCAGATGGCATAGAAATAATGACACCAGTTTTGAGCTGTATCATTTCTTTTTCAGAAATGTTTGGTACAAATATCCACTGGAAAATATCTAACCTGAAATAAAAAAGACTAAAATAAATATAAACACTGGTTGCTTACCAAAATTTTCTAGGATGACTAAGAGAATTTACTTTATAAAATGTGTTGCCAGCTTCTTTGAATAGACCTGACCTAATGTAAAAAATATATATTCGTGGTGCTCCATGTATGTATCCACCATAGACCTGTGCTTATCTGTGGTCTGCTATCCATCTTGCTTTGGAATCATATGAAACCGTGGCCATTTATAACCACACTGTCTGATTACAACTGGCATTGCATGTTTAACCTTGCCAATTCTTCCTCAATCACTAAAAAAAGGCAACCCCCTTATGTTAAATCACATGGGGTGACCCCAACAAAGGCGTTTAAAGCGCTTTATCGGTGCTCTGAGAGTTTTTTAGTCATCCTCCTTTTCTTTGCATTTTGTTCAGTTTTTTCAAAATAGCAAGAGAACAGATAGGCCCAATGGGATAAAGGTTGAGTGGAAGCGACCAGCATGCTGATGCACTGCATCTCCACAACTTCCTGAAATCCTGATGCTTCTTCTACATGTGATTTCCAACATTTAAAAATTCATTCACATGCATCTAAAAGCAACACTGTGATTTCCTTGAGAAAATCAAGAATTTTAGTAAGACATTGTAATCATATAATTTCTAGGAGCGGTAGATGTGAAAGAGAAGTGATGGAAAAAATCCCATACTTTGAATAATTTCACTGATGACAGCTCAAGAAGACGTTCATTTAGCACTTTCTCCCCCTTTTTTTGAAAAGAGACTCTTTTGTAATTCAATTCACTTCATTCAGCAAATATTTATAGAGCACCTTCTATGTGACAGGCTCTGTTTTAGGGGCTGAGATTATAGCAATAACTAAAACAAAGTCCCTGCCTCGTGGAGCTTACACTGTAGTAGGGTACATGGTGTTGGTGTGTAGGTTGAAGAAATGACAAGTAGGCAAGCGCAGCTGTAGTCAACACGGAAATCCAATCAAAACAACGGCAGACCATGTAAAACCTTGGGGGCCATGGTGAGGATTTTGGATTATACTCTGAGACGGATGAAAAGCCACTGGAGGGTTTTGGGCAGCAGAGTAATAGGGCATGATTTATGCTTAGAAAGAACACGCTGGCTGCTGCACAGGGAATAGATTTAAGAGGGCAAAAGTAGAAACTGGGAATCTAGGCTATTACAAGTTGCTTAGATCACTAATGATAGTGACGTGACAGCATGGTAGAGGTGGAGGAGGTGAGAAGAGGAGAGGTTCAGGGCTTATTTTGAAAGCAGAGTTGACAAACTTGCTGATAGATTCAATGTGAGTGAGGAAAATGCAATCAAGAGTGACTCCAAGGTCCTTGGCCTGGGCGACTGGGTAAATGGTGTGCCATTAACTGAGATCATAAAGATTATCAAAGAAGCAGCTTTGGGGAGAAATCAAGAGCTCTGTTTTAAATATATTAAGTTTGAATGCCTGCTAGACATACAAGTGGCAATGTCAAGAGGCATTTGGGTATATGAGTGTAGAACCAAGGCATTCAGAGTTGGAATCGTCACCAGTGTATGTATAGCTGATATTTAAAGCCATGGGACAGGTACAAGCAAAGATAGAAATGTAAAGAAGTTGCCATAGATTGGAAGAATTAACATTGTTAAAATGTCTATACTACTTACAGCAATCTACAAACTCAACAAAATCCCTATCAAAATTCCAATGGCATTTTTCACAGAAACAGAACAAATAATCCTAAAATCTGTGTGGAACCACAAAAGACCTCAAATAGACAAAGTAACCTTGAGAAAGAACAAAGCTGGAGGCATCATACTCCCTGATTTCAAACTATATTACAAAGCTATAGTAATCAAAACAGTATAGTATTGGCATAAAAAGACACATGGAACAGAATAGACAGACCAGAAATAAACTTATGCATATATGGTTAATTAATTTATGACAAAGGAGCCAAGAATATATGATGGTGTAAAGGCAGTCTCTTCAATAAATGGTTTTGGGAAAACTGGACAGCCACCTGCAAAAGAATGAAACTGGACCCCTATCTTACACTGAACACAAAAAAATTAACTGAAAATGGATTAAAGACTTGAATGTAATACCTGAAACCACAAAATATATGCATAAGCTCCCTGACACCAGTCTTGACAATGATTTTTGGATTTGACACTGGAAACAAAGGCAACGAAAGCAAAAATAAACAAGTGGAACTACAGCAAACTAAAAATCTTCTGCAGAGCAAAGGAAACTGTCAACAAAATGAAAAGGCAGCCTACTGAATGGGAGAAAATATTTGCAAGTCATATATCTGATAAGGGGTTAATATTTAAAAAATATAAAAAATTCATACCACTCAATAGCTGAAACAAACAAATAAACAGACAATCTGATTAAAAAATGAGCAGAGGATGTGAATAGACATTTTTCCAAAGAAGATATACAGATGGCCAGCAGGTACATGAATAGGTGCTCAACGTCATTAATCATCAGGGAAATGAAAATCAAAACCACAATGAGGTATCACCTCACACCTGCTAGAATGGCCATCATCAAAAAGACAAGATAACAAGTACTGGTGAGGATGTAGAGAAAAGGGAACTCTTGTGCACTGTTGGTAGGAATGTAAATTGGTGCAGCCACTATGGAAACAGTATGGAGGTTCTTCAAAAAATTAAAACAGAACTAGCATATGATCTAGCGATTCCACTTCTAGGTATTTATCTGAAGAAAATGAAAATGCCAACTCAAAAGGACACATGCACACCCAAGTTCACTGCAGCATTATTTACAAGAGCCAAGATATGGAAACAGGTTAACCTAAGTGTCCATCAACGAATAGATAAAGAAAATGTGGTTGTATAATGTATATACAATGGAATATTATTCAGCCATAAAAAATGAAATTGTCATTTGCAACAACTTGGATGCACCTCAAGTGAAATAAGTCAGACAGAGAAAGACAAATACTGTATGACCTCACTTATACATGGAATCTGAAACAACAACAAAACAAAAACAGAAGGACCTCCCCTCCCCAGCTCATCAGAGAACAGATTGGTGGTTGCCAGAGCCAAGTGGTGGGGGGTGAAACAGGTAAAGGGGGTCAAAAGGTACAAACTTCCAGTTATAAAATTAATAAGCCATGGGACTGTAATGCACAGCATGGGGATTATAGTTAAAAATACTGTATTATATATTTGAAAGTTGCTAAGAGAGTAGATCTTAAAAGTTCTTAGCACAAGAAAAAAAAAATTTGTAACTACGTATGGTGACCAATGTTAACTAGACTTACTGTGGTGATCATTTTGCAATATATACAAATATTAAATCATTACACTGTAGACCTGAAACTAATATGTTATATGTTAATTATACCTCAATTTTTTAAAAAGTTCTCATCAGAAGAAAAAAATTGTAAGTATGTGTGGTGATAAATGTTAACTAAACTTACTGTGGTAATCATTTTGAAATGTATACATATATCAAATCATTATATAGTACACCCAAAACTAACACAATGTTATATATCAATAATATCTCAATTTAAAACAAAGAGGTTAAAAATATGCTCATGTTTTCAAATTAGCTGTACTGGACAAATCGCAGCTTTGGTATGGTTTTTTTTTTTTAATATTTAAGATGGAAAGGACATTAGAGATCATCTAGACCAATGCCTTCATTTTTATAGATGTGGAAACTAAGGCCTAAAATCATTACACATACAGACAAGTTCTTTTCACTTGTTAGAAATGTTAGTTTCTTCCTAAACTGTTGAGTTTGGGGAGATTACTACAGCATACCATTACCACCAAGACCCAACTAGCTCTCCAAACTAATTATAACTTAGAAAGGAAAAAGTATGCTCAATACAATCAAAGATTGGTTCCAAAATGTCATCTTATGGTATATTGACACAATGGAGTACTATGCAGTAGAAAAAAAAGGAGGAAAATCTCTGTGAACTGATATGGAATAACTGAAGGATACATTAACTAAGAAAAAGTACAGAAGAGTATCTATAGAACGCTACATTTTTGTGTAAGAAAGAAGAGGAAACAAGAAATATAAAAGTATCTGTTCAAATAAGAAATATATATACACACATATCTGCAAAAAAGAAACAAAAAACGAACAGTGAAGAATTAAGACCCAAGACGCGAGCTTGAAAGAGAAGGAGGAGCCAGCAAAGGAGACAGAGAAGAGCAGCAATTGGGAAGAAGGAGAAGGAGCAGAAGAAAGAAGAAAGAAGAAGGAGAAGAGGAAGAAGGAGGATGGGAGAGGGAGGGGAAGTTGGAGGCGAGGGAGGGGAAGTTGGAGGAGGGGGAGGGGAAGTTGGAGGAGGGGGAGGAGAAGCAGCAGCAGCAGCAGCGTAATGTCCCAGAAACCAAGCCAAGTAAAGAAAACGAATCAAGGATCAACTGTGTCAGATGCTACTGAGAATGCGTGAAAGGTGAAAACTGAGAACTGGCTATTGGAATCAACAAAGCAAAGGTCGTTAGTAACCTTGGCAAGATTGGTTTCAGTGGGAGGGTGGGAACAACAGCCTAATCAGAGTGGGATGGGAAGAGAATTGACGGTGAAGTGAAGACAGTGAGTGAGGATTTAGATGCATCCTTTGAGTTGGAGGAAACAAAGGGTAGCCAGAGGGGAAATGTGAAATCTACAGTAGATTTTCAAGATGAGAGCTATTCCAGCATTAATGCTGACAGGAAGTGGAGAGAGAGAAATTAAGGTGGAAAGAAAGGTGTGAGGTGTTCAAGGAGGTGACAGTGAGTGGGATCCAGTGCACGAGTTGAGGGCTGGCCTTAGACAGGACGAAGGAGAATATGGGTGTAGATAGAGTTGACAGGGTTGTTAGTGGAAAGATGAGAAACAACCTCTTCTGATTGCTTCCATTTTCGCAGTGAAATTAGAGAAAAGTCATCAGGGCAGAGGAGAGAGGAAGTATCAGAAGTTAGAGAAAGGAGAAGTTGTGAAATGGTTATTTCAGAGAGGGGATAATAGAACTGCTGAGCAGGACTGAAGGCATTCAAGTAAAGATTATGAATATAAATTTAGACAGTATGTGTTTTTCTTCAGTGAAAGCACACAGTGGACAAAGAGTTAGCTTTAATTAGTATAGAGGTCTTCCTAAGGGTATGAGTATGATGAAAGGCAAGAAAGGAAAAGAAGTTGAGGGTATATACAAAGTTGTGACTATCACAGTGGACCATGGACTCAGTTTGGGGATCTTCATGTGATCAAAGTGTTTTTGGAGTGGGGATAATAGAATAAATGAGCTATAAATACAGGAGGTGGTGGTCAGGGAAAAGGATACTTGAAGTCACGGCTGTGGAAGAGGGGATGGCGTAACCGGTAATATCAGGTGTAAGGTAAGCCCATCAGAATGGGTTGCTGAAGTAGGATGGAAGACTACATCCTTGCGGGGAGGGAGTCACCCTGGGAAGGTAGAATGTTGGACACATTATCTACATGGGTAATGAGGTCATCAAGAATGATTATAGGGACTTCCCTGGTAGCTTAGTTGTTAAGCATCTGCCTGCCAATGCAGGGGACACAGGTTCAAGCCCTGGCCCGGGAAGATCCCACATGCCATGGAGCAACTAAGCCCGTGCGCCACAACTACTGAGCCTGTGCTCTAGAGCCCGCGAGCCACAACTACTGAGCCCACATGCCACAACTACTGAGCCCACATGCCACAACTACTGAAGCTCACGTGCCTAGAGCCCGTGCTCTGCAACAAGAGAAGCCCCAACAATGAGAAGCCCATGCACCACAATGAAGAGTAGCCCCCGCTTGCCGCAACTAGAGAAAGCCCGCTCACAGCAACGAAGACCCAACGCAGCCAGAAAATAAATTTAAAATAAATAAATAAATTTTAAAATAAAAAGAATGATTATAGGGAAATGGAGTTAGGAGCCTAGCAGAGACCACGAAGTTGATCAATGACTATAGCTTAGAAATGGATATTTCATAAGTCTGATTTCCTCCAGCTTAGGTTCTGTATTTTTTTCCCTCTCTAATTAGAGCCTAACTCTTGCTTCCGAGTGAAACCCAGCGTCTCAATATGGGTCTAGGTATCAGTAATTAAAAACAAATCCATAGTGCCTGAATAAGTAACAATAATCTGTTTCGTGTCCCTACACTAGACACTTTGATCTTGGCCTACCACAAGCAGGTCTCCTTCTAAGGGAGACCACCTATCAACAGTCGTTTCTGCAGTGTTGGTAAAAGGTACATCCCCTCCCCTCTCCCTCACATTCTCTGATATAAACAAATGAAATTCTCTGTAAATTTTTGTGCAAATGTAGCCTATAAATGGCATCCTTCCTCACCTTCCTCCAACCATGTTGCTGCTCCCATGGCCTCCTGTGTAAAATTCTAGTTTCCACTGCCGAGGTGGTCATTTTTTAGACCAGGTTTACTCATTCCCAGTCAAAGGTGACTAGAGCAGAATTAATCAACTGAGTCAAGGGCAAAATATGAGGGGAGAATTTGACAGTGGGCAGTGGGTCGGGAAGAAGCTTTGCGGACTGCAGCTGAGACACATCAGTAGATGAGGCTCCATGAGCTCCCCTGCTGAAGTCTACCTTCCAGTACCAGACTCCATGAAGCTCCACACTGTCATGGCTCCTGTTCTTGAATTTCCAGGGGATTCTTCTTTCTTTGCAGTAAATCTTCTTTTCATTTGGGCTAGCTTCAGTGGATCTTTATTCCTCACAACTATACAAGTCTAATTCCAACAGTACCAGTATGAGAAGGAGGGAGAATGATGCTCTCTAGTAAACCATCTCATGGGGATGGTCATGAGCTGCCCTAAAAAAGCAGGCAACTTCTGGGATGGCCTTGAGTGAGAATATGGTGAGAAAGGTGCCTTCATTGTTTGACACCACACACACACACACACACACACACAGACACACACACACACACACACACAGACAATCTGACATCACGGTCTACATTGTAAACTCTATCCTTGAGACGACGTAGTTTTCTAAAATAAGTTATATTTTGAAGGAACCATAGAAATCATTATTAGTAATACATAAACATACACTTACACACATATGCTGTTTTATTAGTCAGTGAACCTAGGGCTTTTAAGTTTTATTATGACAAGACATAAAGCCCATGGGAACTTCCCAGGGTCCAGTAATTTTATTACTGACTAAAGAGATATGTTTCTGGGATGAGAAAAAAAACAAAGAATCAAAACCAACAACTGGTTTCGAATCCTACTACCCATGTCATCTCACACAATTCATGTTTCTGAATCTCAAGTACCTCACCATTAAAAGGGGAGTAGTAATAACTTTTTCCCAGGGTTTTACAGATATTTAAATGAAATAAACTATACTAAACATTTAGCACCATGTCTGGCACATAGAAAGTATTAAAAAAAATGTCAGTTTCCGGGCTTCCCTGGTGGCGCAGTGGTTGACAGTCTGCCTGCCAATGCAGGGGACACGGGTTTGTGCCCCGGTCTGGGAAGATCCCACATGCCGCGGAGCGGCTGGGCCCGTGAGCCACAACTACTGAGCCTGCGCGTCTGGAGCTTGTGCTCCGCAACAAGAGAGGCCGTGACAGTGAGAGGCCCGAGCACCGCGATGAAGAATGGCCCCCGCTCGCCGCAACTAGAGAAAGCCCACGCACAGAAAAGAAGACCCAGCACAGCCAAAAATAAATAAATAAATGAAATTTAAAAACAAAAAAAAAGCATGTATCTATTCTAAAAAAACAAAAAAGTCAGTTTCCATCGTTCAGTTTGAATATTCTCACTTTCGTCATAATAATAAATCTACCCATTAATCAAAAGCATGAACTATCTATTGTTTTTATTTTTAAAGCACCATTTTATTTTTATTTTTTTCAGACATTATATACCTCCAGATTCTAAGTAAGGACTCTTGCTGCATATTAAGTGCTCAACGCATAAATCGGGAGATAATTTATTTTATTATTTTTTGATTTTCTGCTTTTCCAAGTGATAGAGAAGACATGTTTTTTTAAAAAAATACATGTATATTTTGATATATAACATATATATATATATATCTGAATCACTTTGTTGTATACCTGAAACTAACACAACATTGTAAATCAACTGTACGTCAATAAATAAATAAATAAATAAATCTGAAAAAAAAAAATACACAGGGACTTCCCTGTTGGCGCAGTGGTTAAGAAGTGCCTGCCAATGCAGGGGACACGGGTTCGAGCCCTGGTCCAGGAAGATCCCACATGCCGCGGAGCAACTAAGCCACAACTACTGAAGCCCGTGCACCTAGAGCCAGTGCTCCATAACAAGAGAAGCCACCACAATGAGAAGCCCGCACACTGCAACGAAGAGTAGACCCCGCTCGCTGCAACTAGAGAAAGCCACGCACAGCAACAAAGAACCAAAGCCGCCAAAAGTAAATAAGTAAAATAAATTTTAAAAGCAAACAAACATAAAAACTCTAATATATTCATATAATAAACTTTAGGATTCTATAATACTGTTACAATGTTAAAAACATTACCAATCCCACTACCTTAACAAGTCAACTGTTTTCATTTATCCACACTCCAACCTGATACATATATACACGTGTTTTTAATTTTATATTCTGCTTTTATTGCTTACCATTATACAAAAGTTCTTACCAATTCAAAGTCTTCAAAATCATCATTTAATTTTAAATTGTTATCAATTAATATAAGCACAGTGTATTAAGGGAACTAGTCGTTCTTCCACTGTTAAGACACTGGGGGCGTTTTTCCCTTCATAAGTAATGCTGCAATTAATTTGATTAGTACACCGTCATTTTGTAATTTTTTTTTCAATTTCAGATTTTATTACTTTTCCCTAGAACCTGTATCCCCAGCAATAAAACGTTAAAATAAGAACTTTGTTCTTAGAAATACTGATTACTTACGATCTCTTTAGTACTCTTTATATGAATAAAACCAGAATTAAATCGATGACTTTAGTATTTCTCTGACTCAATTTGATCGCTTCCTGTGCCCAAAGTTTAACTTTTTGCACCAATTGTCAGATCTGTAGAAGTTCAGCAGCAAGAGAGACTGGTGATGGATTAAGACTGTAGGAAAGGCTCGTGAAGGAGATGGGCCTTGACCCAGGCCTTAGAAACATAGAAGGATTGGGAACTAACCTCAGAGAAGAGGGACTCTACAGATAAGGAAAGCAGCTTGAGAGAAAATACCAAAGTATAATGATAAAGCAGTGTGACTCACAGAGCTATTTCCCTGAGAGCAGCAGAGGTATCTCTGGCAAACAGCTGCAACAAGCCTGAATAAGAGGAGAAGGATCTGAAAGCCAGACGTAAAAACTGAGACTTCCCAAAATGAAATTAATTCAGGGTCCTAGTCATCAAATCAGATGAAACATTTAAATGGACTTTTCGGTAAATCTTTTCTGGGGGTGACTTCAGATACCCAAATCGACCTGGCAGGATGAAGAGAAGCTTCTTACTCCTTTCCACAGAGAATGCTTAGCAGACATCAGATGGTGAGGGACATGACAGAAATGGCCAGTGAAATGGCAACCAACACCGGCCAGGACAGGTAACAATGATGCTATAACTCCAGTTACATGAACTATAACTCCAGGGACCAGTCCTCAAATTCAATGCCCAAATAGGGTAAATCTGTACCCATTCGTCAAATTCAGGGTGTCACCTGACCAAATCTAGTCAGAGGTAAGGTGTAGCACATATTTCTTTGGTTGACCACAGTATAATATCCTGGATCTAAATGAACTTTCTTTGCACAGTATTTATTATTCTAATAAACCAAATGGAATGTTTAGAGATGACTGGAGCAATCTGATTGGCAAACTTACAGGGCATTAATTCTTCCAATGTGACCTGGTGCATAAAAAGTGAAACTATAGCACTCATGTAAACAATCCATCTGCCTTATTTCCCTCCCCCAGGCACCTCAAATTTTCAGCTTATGTTAGCTGTAAGACGAGCTAATGTTTTTAGTGTAGAAAAATGGCATTATCCCAAACAGAACTTACTTTAAGAAAAAGAGGAAAAATGCTATAGCCATACAGATTGTATCAGTAGGTACCCATGACCGATGACTAAGATGAATCACTATCACATTTCAGCAGACAGGTGAGACCATGGCATGAGCATCTCAGAAACTAAATACTAACTTATTCCAGGCATCAAAAGTTCCACTTTAAGTGGAAAACTGTGTGATAACTTTTGCCCCTTAAATATGTACACTTTTGAACTGATCCCAAAGAAATGACTGCAAATCAATAATACAGTCTAATTGTCTCATTCTTTCAAAACAGGTCCCTCCCTTCGGGTACTTTGAAAATTAAAAGTGAATGATTGTCTTATGAGGCAAACAATTTATCAAAGGAGTTGGATAAGTCAAATATGAAAGCAGGACTTGGATTTATGGGGCCAGAACCAAGAGACAGAGGCTCTTTCCAAGGGTCAAACAAACCAGGTAGGTGCCCTTTAAGGTCGATTCTTAATTATCTCCAGGTAATTACCTCACACTTATTTTTGGCAAGTCTTGCTTTCAACTTCTTGCTGATGTTATTAACTCTTTCTATCAACTCCTTTTCCCCACTGTCTTTGAATTCATTCTTAGACCTAAAAGAGGAAACATTTTTTGAAACAAGCTGAAACACAAACTCCTTAAGATATTAATATTTTTAGAGAGGAGAGAGACGAAAAGGAAGAAAAAGAAAGGGTGGAGGAGCCAAATAAAGGAGGAAGAGAAAGAGAAATGAAAAAGAAAGAGAATAGGGAAGAAATGAGAGGTACTAAGTGAAAAGGAGGGAGGGGGAAGGGGGAAGGAGAGGGAAGAGAAGAAATAGTTCTATTTAGGATGATAAAGAGAATACTTCCAGAAGTGGAAGAATCAAGACAATAGAGAGGGATATGCTGGACTGTTTTCCAGCTCCTCCCAAACCACCTTTTTATCACTCAGTACTAAGGAGTATTTATAAAGCTCAATGGTATGCCTTGCATTGAAACAGACTAGAGCTCTTCACAATGTTTATGCCATGATCCCTTTGGTGGTTTGATGAAACCTATGGACCCCTTCTCAGAAGAAAAATGTTTCCAAGTGCATAAAATAAAATACATAGGATAACAAAGGAAACCAATTTTATGGAAATCCAGTTTTCAAAATAATTTTTGAATATATAAAATATTAATAAATGTGCTTCTTAATCCATTAAATAGCAAAATCTAGTGGTGGGTCTAATATAATTACTAAAACGTCAAAGTAGTGATAAGTGTAAAGAATATTTCAAGATATTTGGAGCAACTGAAATGTAATATTAAGTATCTGTAGTTTAAAATCACAGGTTCTGCTAATACGACTATGGTTTATTGTCTACATTCAAAATTGAAGAAATGCTCAATTTCATTAAAAGGTTGGTGAAAATGGAGATGTAATTTTTTTTCTTACCCAAGTTCATAGATATCCAGAACTCAGGGAGAAGAGGGGTCCACTGACCCTAGGATAAGTATCTCTTATCCTATTCTTATATACAGAGTAAAAACAACTGGAAGAGTTAGTCTCTTTTAATACTTTTAATGATACTTTTAATCTAGCAGCAACATAAGATTCCACAAAATTATATAGACCAAAGCTGCTGAGGAAACCAACAACTCTGAAGAAATATAACTGAAGAAACAGCATGAAGTAGCACTAATTATAAAGGTTTCTTGGAAAAGGCAAGTCCTTTCCAAATTCTTAAAGGAGTGCTAACACACTGGGGACACTGACTAGTTGAAAAAATTAAATATGAGCCCCAGCTCACACTACACATCAAGGTAAGATCCGGACAAACTAGAATTAAACATAATTTAAACTATTCAAAACACTAGGAGAAAATATGGGTGTTTTACTTTTTTGTTTTTAGTGATTGTTGAGACACAGCAAGATTTAGCAGAGTATTTGAGGCTAAATAAATATACCCTTTGAAACATATGGTGATACAGTGAAGTTGGGAAGAGTGTGGGCTCCCAGGCCAGATGGGCTGGGTTTATGCCACTTCCATCTATATGACTTTCTGGGCCTTACTTTCCTTATCAGTGAAACAGAGATAGCATTACCTACATCACTGGTTTGTTATAAAGAGTAAATATATATAAATTTATACATATGAAACTGTTGACATGATAGCTAAGTGCTGAAAAACATGTCTATTATTATCATTACAGCTTCTTTTAAGGTCCTTTTAAGCCTAAAAGAAACTATAAAGGAAAATACTGATATATTTGATTACACAAAAATGTAAGACTTTTATATATCAATGGTTCCATAAACAAAATTAAAAGGTAAATGAAAAACTAAGGAAAATAACTGAAATAAGCATGAGAGACAAAAGATTAATGACCTTACTACAAAAAGAGTCCTTACAAATCAATATAAAAACACACATTAACATCCCAATAGAAAAATGGATAAAAGACCTAAACAGACAACTCAAAAAGACAAAATACATCATGTAGAGAATTTGTTCAAAAGAGGATTTAATAAGAGAAAATACCGAAGGTAAACAGTTAAGTAGAAAAAACTGGACCAAAACTACACATAGCATCCTATCAACTTTATAAATACTCACACAAATGCATTGAAAAGAGCATGAAATAAATAAAACAGAACATTAAAAGCATCTCTAGATAGAGGATTATGAGTAAGTGATTTTTATTTTCTTCTTTTTATTTTTCTGCCTTTGTGAATGAAGAGTTTGACCACATTTACAATGAGAAACATTCTTTTTTAATAGAAAAAGAACAGAACACTGCAGCATTCATTGGAATAGTGAAAAATTAGGAGCCATCTAAATGTCCATCAATAACAAATGGGTTAAAAACATACGTAATATGTATGCATATATCAAATGACTTCATAAGCAGCTGTTATAAAAGAATGAAGTACATTTTTCTGCAGCTTTTACATAAAAGGAAACAACTTGCAAAACAGTTAAGTATAACCCCATTAAAAATACTGTGTATATTTCTCCATTATTTGCCAAAAGATATGTGTGTGTGTGTGTGCACGTGTGTGAGAGAGAGAGATGAAAGGAGGAGTGGTGAAGGAGAAGCAGGAGAAAAGATTTGGGTCTGAGGGGGTGTACTGAATTACCAGAAGCTAAGATAGGACCATATTTAAATGTAAATTCAAAAATACATATCCAAGCTAGATTCACATCATCTTATATGGCTCCTATTTCTCCATCATATTTCTCAAGCCCTACATTTGAGTCCATACACAGACAATTTCCCAGGAAAACCAGGACCTAATCATTCTCTGAAGCTCAAAATGTCCACAGCTAAAATACAATAAGCAATGCTTTTTTTTACACTGTATTTTGCTGTTTTCTAGTTTTAGCTGCTTGGCTATAGGTATACTCAATTCCTTCAGGCTGTAGAAAGAAGAATTTGAGCTCTTTCTCTTTTGTAGAAGCTGCAAAAGACCCCTTAGAAGTGAGTCTCAAAAAGGAAGGCTATTGGCTATGAAAGACACTCCTTTTGAATTCTCAATAAAAACCAGTTCCTTCCTGAACCTTCCAGGTTATGAAGGCTTCTCCAAATGGCAGACAGGTCCATCTTTATGTGCGTGAATCCGAGATAACATGGCTGAGTAAGAACTGCATTGGGTCACAACAGACACTGGTGGTTTTCCTATAACATTAGAAAACGGAGAATTTGTACATAAATGTATTAGCATTTCATCTTTAAACAACACGATTCTTTCTCACGGTCAAAAACTGTATTTCAGGGCTTCCCTGGTGGCACAGTGGTTAAGAATCTGCCTGCCAGTGCAGGGGACACAGGTTCGAGCCCTGGTCCAGGAAGACCCCACATGCTGCAGAGCAACTAAGCCCGCGCGCCACAACTACTGAGCCTGTGCTCTAGAGCCCGCAAGCCACAAGTACTGAGCCCGCATGCCACAACTACTGAAGCCCGCGCGCCTAGAACCCGTGCTCCACAACAAGTGAAGCCACCACAATGAGAAGCCCACGAAGTCCATGCACCACAGCGAAGAGTAGCCCCTGCTCGCCGCAACTAGAGAAAGCCTGCACACAGCAACGAAGACTCAATGCAGCCAAAAATAAATAAATAAAATACATTTAAAAACAAAACAAAACAGTATCTCACACTTTTATAAGGGCTGAGCTGCCAAAGTACAGAACTAAAGTCTGAAAAGAATTCAGTAGGGCAATGAGCAAAGTAGCTGGGCGCGGCAGACAAGGAGGCAACTTAGGTTAGCTTGTGTACGTGGAGGAACAGGTGTGACACTTACAGGACACTTCAGAGAATAGAGCCCATCACAGGAAAGTCTCTTCTTAAAACTATTTCCTTTATTTTGTTTTCCTAAACATTAGAGCCAAATGACAACGCTTCCACATTCCTCCAAAAGCTTCAACAGGTTTTAAGCTATTTACTAGCATTTAAAAGAGAAAAAGCCGGGGCCCTCTCCCCTTCTGTAGCTACACTCCCCTTTAAAAAAACAACACATGCTTGGCTCTTTCACCTTATGCTTTTAAGAAGGAATTTTAATGGGATGGAGCTTCTCGAGGTGCACAAACTTAGGAGGGAGGAGCACAATAGTAAATTACACCTTGCAAAGATTCTGAGCCCACTGGCCACTGCCAGTGATGTTAAGTCCATAAACAAAATCCGTCTTTAAGAAAGAAAAAAATGTCCTCCTTGAAAGGTGCAACAGAGAGAAGATGAATCACTTCTTTTATTCAGGGTCTGTCATACAAGAACCAAGGACTTGTCAATGACTCCAAACAGCAGGGCTGTGACAACTAGTCAAAGACAAACTTGTTCTGTGCCGCATCTCTCTTTTCTCTGGAAGCATTTTCCTCGCAATTAATGTAAGTTATGAGGCTGCACTGGAGAGCTCAATAAACTGACACTAAAGAACATTAGCTGGCTTTTTTATGCTGAAAACCAAGGGAAACTGATATCTCTGGCTTGTGTCCATGACGGGGGAGGTGCCAGAACCTCTGGTCACACTTTGCTACAGTCCTGCCACTGCACTGGGGCTGGGCCCCCAGCTCACCTCTCCCATCTTGTTTTGCCAATATTCTCTCCCTTCCTGTGAATGCCCCCTACTCCTCAGCTCTACTCCCCTGCTTTTTTACTGTTAGATCCCAGCCCCTCAGGTGTCTGGTTTTGAGATGTCATTTTAATGTAGGTCTAAGGGCCTCAGTGAATGCTGCTCATCCTAAGGTTATGAGCAACTTTGGGCAACACCCAAAACGCCTGTTGTCAGAGAATCTGGGAGAAGATTTGGCCTATTTTGGGTAAGGTTTTTCTCCCTATGGACAGAAATAATAAAACCATGACCACTGTGTTTTTTCATTTTGTAAATATAAATCCAGAGAATTCTGTAAGATTTGAAAACATCTAATTAAAGGATTTGACTGAATTTTGGTTGTTTCTCTTAAAAGTAAACTCTATAGCTCTATACCTTGGGCATTATAATGAGAAAATTAAGTATCTTGACTCAGAAGCAAATATGGAAACAAGCTGTGACTTATTTTTACCACTGTTCTATTCCAGAAACTTAAAAGCATGGCCTGCTTAGCGAGGATCCACATAAACACAGAGACACATTTGCTGTAGTCCTAAGAGCAGAAGATATCAATTAATTAGTGGGTGTGAGAATAAAGACAAGACAAACGATGGGGGGAGAGGGGGTAGCGAGCAGTGACGAAAACAGCAAAACTATCATAAATAAATAATTCAGAATGGATGCTCAGTACAAAAGTGGGAGCAAAGCCAGGCTATAGTTCTGAGACTGCATCTAGGGTTATTTTGAGCAACACATTTATTCACTAAAGCACCAAAGCAGCTATTAGAGGAAACAATAAAGAGGTCCCTTCCCCCTGGAAATCTGAGTCCTGCTTTGGAATTTTTATGACATTTCATTCTTAACAAACAAGAAGGTCTCACAACCCTCTTCTAGCTTCAAAGCATCCCTATGGTAGTGGCCTGTGATTGATATCCTTGGTCTGATTTATATGTTGTTTCAGGTATTCTCAAAAGTCATACAGTTTATTCTTTATGAAAGAATGGCAGCTCTGGCAGGCAAACAAATATACAAAACCTCCATATCCCTAAGCTACAGGCTTACCCTGATTACTGTGACTCACACCTGGGTCACTTTAACAAGGAGCCTTCATGTCACCAGTGCCTTCTCTGAAAAATTAGGATATTACCAGCACCCTCAGCTATCAACTAAAAAAAAAACAAGCCCTGAGATTCCCAGCTGGAAAGTAGAGCAGGGTACGGTGAAAGTACGTGGGTAGACTATAGTCCAGTTGCTCTGTTTCGTGCAACAAGTGGGTTCCTAAAAAGTCAAGGTTTGAATACTTTTTTTCTTCACTTTTGTAAATGGAATCATTTACAATTCACATCAGGAACTTGCTATTTAATAAAATCCGACTGTGGTTCCAGTTGTAAAGTAAAGAATGCTTTTATAATTAAAATAAAATATTCCTGCTTCATCAATTTTATACATTCAGACTTGGTTTTACTGGAGTGCCTTAAGATAGAGTATTCACAGAGTATTATCACTAGACTTAGATATGCATTGTTTTGTTTTAATGATATTCTTTTCTTTTTCAGCAAAAACACAAAGAGGTATTTCTGTACCCCAAGCTCATCCTCTTTACAACATGAAAGGACAAAACCGGTGCTGCAGCTTCATTTAGCTTAGCGTGTCCTGTGGCATGTGAGGCATCTAGAGCAACAGACACTTTGGGAGTGCTGAGACACTGGCAAACCATTAAGGAAAAAAACTGGAGGCAATGTCCCACAGACCATGCAGCAGTGTTTCTAAACCAGCTGAAGAGCTGAACCACAATCAGGCTGCTCTTTCAAAACAAAAACCCTTCTGTATACCTGAGTTAGTGAGGGCAGCATTTTCAAGCTGGCCCAGCTTGGCCACTGCTGGCCCTTGGCCACAGCCGCTGATACCACTCAGGACAAGGGCTCAGGTGCCTTTTCCCCAGACCTCCATGACCCACTGGCACACAGGGGCAAGAGTGCCAGCGCCACTGGGTGCATCCATCCAGATCTGCCATTTCAAAGCAGCTGCCTGCAGGCCTTGTCTACATGGATGCAATGGGGCAGAAAAAGTAAAATGCTGGGGAGCTGGAAAAAAAAAAGAAAGAGGGAAACCTTACAGACAGTATGTTGGAAGCATATGTTTTAGAATCACTGCAGCCAGCTCCCTGTCAAGAAAATATTGGCCAGGTTGGTTGGTCCAATCTCATGCAGCGACAGATGGTTTCTGCCTCACTATTCGGGTCCCTGCTCCGAGAGTAGCAAGAAACAAAGGATATCGTGCTTTGTGGTGTAGTTATTCTGCCACCTAGTGTTACACATGAAAACAAATAACATCTTTAAAAATAGATGCTGTGTTAAAAGAGAGTCAAGAACCTTGCTAAATTGCATTTTTTTCTTTCTTAAAAAGAACATCCTTCATTTATGCTGGCATCCTGGGGAGGGACCGCCAACAATCACAATAGTGCTTTTCTCATCTGAATGGAAAGCCAGAGAGCATCACGTCCAAAGTTTAGGATGTGAAGGAGAAATAAATATAACCTCAAAAACCCATTTTAATGATTTTTAAAAGCCCTAGTCCCTCCATGTAAGGTAAATACCCCGAATAGAATAATGCAAGCCAGGAACTGAAACCACCTGCACCTGGGCAGGGAAAGTGTAGCCACTGCAGTTTCTGTCCTAGAGAAAAGAAAACAGGGATTGCTCCATAAGGTGTTATCACCTGTGTAACTAATGCACCAGGAGGTAATGAAACGAGTTGCGGGGCTTAGAGTGAAAACCTGAGTTTGAGTCCCAACTCAGCACCTACCTGTGCTGGGTGAGTCACTCTGTATCGCTGAGCTTTGGTTTTGTTTTCTGGAAAACAGCTGTACTTATGTCTATTCTCCCTACTTTCACAAAACTGTCCCGAGGATCAGTTTGATAATGTATGTGAAGGCATTTTGTCCACGATAAAGCACTGTGGAGACCATTTCCCCACTCTGTTATACCCTTCTTTGGCTTATGGCATCGCCCATATGTATGGAGCCCTCCGTGTGAAGGGCTTGTATAACCAACTTGTGTTTATTCTCAACTAAGTGCTTTTACGGTTAAAAAAAAGTATTAAATAAGGAAATGTTTAAATAGTTCATGAAGCATTGGAAAATAGCCCCCTCCACTACACTAGAGAAGAATTAGCAATATAGTTTAAAATCCATAGCAATATAGTTTAAAATCCGGTTACTCCAAATATATCTCCTTAAAATTACATTCCCTTGAGAATGATAAAGCTATCTTGATCAGCTGTTTCTACTGAAATTGATATATTCGTCTATGTTCTTAAAAGTTATAGAGAATCTGAACTGAAATGTCCTTCTTGTGGGCAGAGCTTTCCTTGTGATAATAAACCAGACATCAGGAAACTTAAGAGCTTTTCATTTCCGTTCCCGTACTCACTTAACTGTGTAACTTCAGGCAAGTTGCTTAAGGTTCTCAATTTCAGTTTCGGAACGTGCAAAAAGTAAGGGGCAAACTAAACCACTCCTCCCAGTTCAAAGATGAAAAAGCCGTTCTGCTTTTGACAGTGAAATTCCAAGAAAATTCAAAGCTCATGGTAGACTAGCTACAATGTAATCTTCAGCGAAGTCCTAAGAGCTGTGTAAGTTTTCAGTCACAGGATACAAAAGACAGCCTTAGGCGAGAGGGCCGCTGTGGAATGGGTGTGTTTGTGCCCTCTACCAGGATCTCTTAAAGCTGCTCAGAAACCACCGTGGGCTAAAACAAACAGGCTGTAAGAAATGCTTACCCAGCCACCTACCTGGGCTTTCAAAGTTCCAAAGAAAGACTTTGCTTCCATTTAGCTCCGAAAACACCCTTTGCTCTTTTTAGTAATATATTTAACAACGCCAAGAAAAGAGTTCTATTTATCCAGATTTCCTCTCTCCCTACCAATGTCAACATTAGCAGGGAGGACGGCAAAAACAGCCTGGAGTTTTCACGATGTGAACATCAGACTGAAGTCACACGGCAGAGAGGCCCGGTTTGGAACATGATTGCCAATAGAGGATACAACTCATGCCTAGAAAAACCCAGCCGTTGATTTCTGTTTCAGAAATCACAACCACACTAGGTTTACAGGCTCTTCTTCCCGTATGGAAGCACCTTATTCCAGATTCCCTCTCCCTTAGGAGGATGTCACTGCCTAGTCTTGTAAAAATGCTCAGCTTTTGCTCATTCTCCCCAGTCTCCCCAGCTGCTATGTCTGTGTACATCCTGGCACATCTGGGCCAGGAAGATTAGTCCTTTCCCTTCCCCCATCTACTGGAACTTCTATCCCCTGTATCAAAAGGATTTTTTCAGGCCTTTCCAATACTCCGCTGGAGGCCATGGAGACAGATCTAATCAGGGTTCTCATCAATCTTTCTCTGCTGGCCAAACAGAGCCAGGAGGCTAAACGGAAACGTGCTGGATTCTTTTTTCTCCCTCAAGACACACTTCTGTCCAGAGAGTTAGGACCCACTGTGTGTTTCTGGGAGCTAACATTTTCCTGGGGAAAGTTCAGGGATTTCACATTTGCCCCAAACCAAACACACATGAAATTTTAAGTCTTGAATTCCACAGAGCCTTTTAAAAGGAGGGGCCTAGCCTCTCCTTGGCTCTTAACAAGCCTGAAGGCTTGTGGTAGCTCATCCATTTTGGCAGTTTCCCAGAACAGCTGACAGACTGAAAATAAGCACACTGCTGTCCCCTCACCGGAACGCCCCATACCACCTCCCCTCCCCCACCCGTGCCCTGACATCCACCACTGCCACACACACAGTCCCAGGAGAGTAGATACACGCTTAAAATAACACATAGGTAAACATCATCTCCGCCCCATTGCTCAGAGCTTAGTATCGATCTTGAAGGTTCCCGGTTTGGGATTTCAAATGTAAACCATCATTGGTCTAAATCAGACTGTGGAATTAAACCCCTATTTAATATGTGAGAGCAGGAATTCACCTTTTGGGGAGATGTGTCTAACGCCAAAAATCTCCTTGGAGAGATGCCTCCATACGCTTCCAAACCGCCTCTATGTCTCTGTTCTTCTTGATAAGCAACAGGAAGATACATGGGGTAACTTTTGTTGAACAATTTGAGTCAAGTATTTGAGGCACACCCCTCTGTGACTGGGAACCCTTGGCGGAAAGCTGATTTGGGAGAAGGATGTAAGAAGCATCACACACTAGTAAATCACACGAATGCTATAAAATCTGAACAATGGGCTTCAAGTAGGAACCTAGGTCCCCCATGCAAGGCACCCTGCCATGTATTATTAAATACATCAGGTATCTGATCAACCACAGCTGGACGGCGACTTGACTCAGAACATAGCAGCAGCACCAGTTCCCCAAACGGGCAAAGGGAGATAGGCAACCAGTTTGTAAAGCCTTTCAGTAAGAACTACTTTCTTAGAAGCATTAACTTTATAGCCACCCCAGTTTGCTGGACCCTACCCTGGCTGGGGCCCCTTGAGATCACAATACAAGCGGGATTAAGACCCCTACGACCAGGACCGGGCCTGACTGGCCTAGAGGGGATGGAGGAGAAAGTGAGGACGGAGGTCACGGTTTTGCCCAGGTGTTTTCACCTTGGTGTCATTCGACACATCTCAGCTCTTTTGTGTTTAGGACATTCATCTACCCAAATGTTAGAAGATTATTTTCTTTATGAAGTATGCTGATTAATTGCCAAGGCAACACCTGTGCGTCCCCTTTTTTTTGCTATGGGAAGCATTTTAGGAAATCCATGTACAAGACTGCCTGGAGATCACCCACCCAGTGGCTTGGAATGCAGTGTGACCAAAGGCATTTCCAGGGAGCTCACAGGGCACAATGGCCATGCATGGGTGGATTTGCTGGATGGATTAGACAAACCAACCGCAACCTTTCCATCTTTTGTTTCCATCCCTTCCAGTAGATTGGCCTTGTTACCAATACTGATGCCAAGACAAGCAATTGCTTGCAACAAAGAATTGTTGTTAACCTCTACCCCCTGCTTCATTCACCCTAATTATTCTCTAACAATACAGTGGTTTCAAAAAGCCTCCAACTGTCCAGCAGACACTATGGGCCAGAGGAATCACTGAACACAAGCAGCATATCAATAAAAGACAATACTGAAGCAGCTTCTCTCTGGGTATTTGCCCCATCTTCTCTGAGACAATGGGAGAGAGAGCTCAGGGAATAAAAAGGAAGTTCTGCCCTGCAGATCTTTTGTTTGTCTGCCAGTGCTGTATCTGTTCCAAGTTCTTGGGCGTATCCTTTACCACTCTCAAATACAGGAAAAAGCCTCCATTTCCTAGGAAATGCAGCTTCTGTGTTTTTGATGAATTCTTATTGTAGCCAAATCAGACTTCAATGAGGATTCTGGTTCAGATTTTTTTTTTTTTCTTCTAAGGTCAAGTGCATCTCATGTACAGAGAGATGTGGGCCACTGAGCTAATTCATAACAACATTACAACAACATAAATAGTTCTTTCCATAACATTTTAGATGGCAGCACAGAGCCCACCAACAGATCAGCATTTTGTTTGGTTTTGTTTTTTTAAACAGATAACATGGGTTGACAGAGTAACTGAATAGCAAAATAAGAGATTGGTAGCAGGCCATCGTGAAAGGAAACCTGTTTAGGAAATTGAAATTGATATAATAATCCTGGAGGTTTCCAAACAGGGAGAAAATAAAGTCAGCAGAAAATTAAATGAGAGGAAGCCTCTGTTGATTACAAATCAACATATAATTAGATTGGGATGCACCCATGGTGATGAAATGCCAAAGGAAATAGAAGGTCAGTTGTTTCCAGTGCTCAATGCTGTCAGTCCCGTGTTTAAGGAGAACAGACCCACACAGTGAGCCAGGATCTCAAAGATATCCCAGAATAAAGGGGATTCATTATAGTCTGTTTGAGTCATCGAGTAGTGTGTGTCCACATGTAAATGGAACATGGGACCCGGAATGTGTATCGTGTGTCAATTACTGTAGAGCAATTGAAGCAATAAAAACCAAGGCTCCAAACCATGCCCACTGCAGAGCTATAAATAAGCGAACTAAGGGAAACTAAATTTCCCCAAGGGAGAAAAAGGCCTGATCAAAAGCAGTCAGCAAGCCCTAGACCTCAGAAAATACAAAATAACACCAACTATGACAATTTAATAGTGATGTTGCTCAATACTTCTTACATGCTGGATGACCTAGCCAGAAAGATAAACTATTAAAAATATGAAATAATATGCAGAAAGTTGCTGTTTGCCTAAAGGTTTGCATAATATAAGGATATTTATAACTGGAAGGCCCTCAAATGCCAAGGCACAGGGTGAGGGAACCAGAGAAACTTCAGAGGTAAGGTATGGCCAGGCTGAGACAAACTGGTCTGTCATCTATGTACACAGTCAACCCAAGCAGGGGGGATCCTGGGGACAGGGCAGACACCACCGGGTCATTTAATCCCGGTAATAACCCAATAAGTGTTGTCAGATAGGGAAAGTGAGGGAGTGTGTGCCCAAGGTCGCACAGCTCTGAAGTTTTGGGGGTGAGGTACAAATTCAGTCGGTCTGACTCCAGAACTTGTGAAGAGAGAGACAGAATTGGGCAGGAGAATCATGTAATGGTCTTTTGAATGGCAGGGAAAAAAAACAAGGGCTGGACTGCCTGGGGTAGGGTGGGGGCGGGCGGGCAGAGACTACAAGTTTTTAAAAAATAAAATCTGAGAACCAAAATAATTTAAATTTAAATAGAAATTATATTTATTAGATTGAGCCAAAATGATGAAACCAAATATTTTATTATGATGTCACGATTGACAATTTTAAAAGAGCATAAGTAAGTTTTTCTCATAACAAAGGAAGAAAGAAAAGAAACTTTAAAAAAGAGAGAAAGAAAGTTGTTTAATGCTAAGCTCGACCCTGAATAGCAGCTTACAAGAGGGAAGAATGTGCAATTCGGGTTTGTTAATGTACCAGAGCCACAGTTTAAAAGGAAAGACAAGATGTCATAGAATAGGTCCTGGTGGGTATCAGGGTTAAAGCCATGATAGCATACAAACAGCTACTGGCCAGCAGAACAAATGATAAACATTCTTTTTTTTTTAAAGGTAACTTTTTTGTGTGTGTGTGTGGTATGCGGGCCTCTCACTGTTGTGGCCTCTCCTGTTGCGGAGCACAGGCTCTGGACGCGCAGGCTCAGTGGCCATGGCTCACAGGCCCAGCCGCTCCACGGCATGTGGGATCTTCCCAGACCGGGGCACGAACCCGTGTCCCCTGCATCGGCAGGCGGACTCTCAACCACTGCGCCACCAGGCAAGCCCTAAAGGTAACGTTTTAAAATTTTTTATTTATTTATGTATTTTTGGCTGTGTTGGGTCTTCATTGCTGCATGCAGGCTTTCTCCAGTTGCTGAGAGCTGGGGCTACTCTTCGTGGTGGTGTGCAGGCTTCTCAATGCGGTGGCTTTTGTTGTTGCAGAGCACAGGTTCTAGGTGCGCGGGCTTCAGTAGTTGTGACTCGTGGGCTGTAGAGCGCAGGCTCAGTAGTAGTGGCGCACGGGCTTAGTTGCTCCATGGCATGTGGGATCTTCCCGGACCAGGGCTCGAACCTGTGTCCCCTGCATTGGCAGGTGGATTCTTAACCACTGGACCACCAGGGAAGTCCCGGTGATAAACATTCTAAGATAGCAAGCTCACCAGGATTGCTTGTCTCAGCAGACATGTCACATATGAATTGGGTTTTCTTTTAGTTTCATGAGATAATATATACAAAGTCACCAGTGCAGTGCCTGAGGCCACTCAAATGCTAGTTCCTCTCCTTTTCTTTCTGAGCTTCCCACCCTAGCCAACAAAAAGATAAGATAAGCTCTCTTTCTCTGAAAGCTTAAGTTGGAGAAATATAAAATAATTACCTAAATCTTCAGAAAGAAAAACATCAAGGCAAGTTCCTATGGGTTAAAGTCCTGGAGTTCCGGCATTACCTATGAGTGAGTTGGGATGAGTATGGGAATACAGCCTGTTTCCTTGAGAAGTAAATGAAGTAGGGATATGAACAAACATCCACACGAAAACAAGAGGCCGGCCGTTTGTACCCTGGACACTTTATCTTACTCTCCTAGTGACTCACCAGAAAGAGCAAGTTCCTGTGCTTTAGTTGGAAAAATAATCATCCTTTATCACCATATTTCCTCCTAGCAATCAATGAGTAAAGCACTTCTAATGAAAGCACTTCTAATGAAAGATTAGGTAAGTGAAAAGTATTGATTATACCTATGCTGTAGAAAGTGTACACTGGACACTCGAGCTTTAAATCACAGTGGCTGGAGGAGAAAGGCTTACGCTGCCAGTGCATACCATCTTCTTTTTCTCTCCCTTCTCCCTGACAGGACAATCACCAGAAGTTCCTGTCTATTGTCTGTCCTTCCCTAAAGTGCTTGTGTGTGGAAGTGTGGATTTGAAGCTGTTAAAGGCTTCCAGATCCTGGGGTGAAAGGTGCTGTTTTAAGTCATCCCACTCATTACAGATGTAATAGGCCTGGGCCGTGGCTCTAAATATATACAACGAGGTCTGTTCAGACATGAAGGAAGGAAGAGATCCAAGGCAGTCTTTATTATTGCAGATATAACACCCCGGGTAATAAGGGTGCCCTGTAAAAACCGCTGTTGCTGATAAAGAGGGGCTGGGGGCTCCTGGACAATTTCAGCGTCACACTTAGTGAAAAGGTCTCTTTGCTCCAGATGCCTATATGGATGTTCTCGTGGTCAGACAGTGGCCTTCCAGGTAGACTAAGTAAAAATACGGAATGGTTGTGCACCAGAACAATGTGGCCAATGGAGCTTTCTCACATCCAGTCTAAGATCTTTCATTTTTTTACTCAGATATTGCATTGCAATTAGGGTGGCCAAATTTTCTCAACCTAAAAACCTTGTCACTAAAGTATATTTAAGGCAACAGTGGAACAGAATATTTGAAATGAGATTGTTGGAACATCTGATAATTATATCAGATTCTGCTGGACAAAGAGGCCTCATGTGGTTCTTTTGGCTGGTGGTGATACAAAGGAGGCTTTAGAGTCTCAGAACTGGATCAGTACCACTGGGCTGGGCTGTTGGGATGGGTGGGTGGGAGTGGGAAAGAGTGAAAGAAGAGAGAAGGCAGTGAACAAAAGAAGAGAGTGGTGAGTTGATGAAAACATATCAAAGACAGGCACCTGGGACTCAGTGGGAAAAAAAAGAAAAAGAAAAAAAAAAAGGACTCCAAAATATAGCTTCTTAAGGAAAAGGAGAACCTGAGTCTAGAACAGGACCACTGCTTCTTCCCTTGGAAGGTCAGTGTTTAAGTCTGTTAGGGCTGCTGTAATCAAGTCCATTAACTGGGTGGCTTATAACAGAAAGTTATTTTTCACAGTTCTGGAGGCTAGGAAGTCCAAGATCAGGGTGCTATCATGGTCGGGTTCTGGTGAGGAACCTCTTCTGGAATTCAGACTGCTGCTTTCTCATCGCATCCTCAGGTGGTGGAAGGAGCAAGAGAGTTCTCTGGGGTCTCCTTAATACAGGCACTAATCCCATTCATGAGGGCGCCACAGATCATAACCAGGGAAGACAATGTAATACATGATGTGGTCTAACCATGAGAATTGAGACCAAGCTGAGAGTTTCAGTGATGAGGAAGGGTTAACATGATCTATAAGCAACATTTTCCTTGTAAAAATTAATAAATTCTATTTTGTAAAAAGAAAAAAAGTTTTAAAATTTTATTTTATGTATTTTTTTATACAGCAGGTTCTCATTAGTTATTCATTTTATACACGTCAGTGTATATATGTCAATCCCAATCTCCCATTTCATCCCACCCCCCCACGCCCCCTCCACTTTCCCCACTTGGTGTCCATACATTTGTTCTCTACATCTGTGTCTCTATTTCTGCCCTGAAAACCGGTTCATCTGTACCATTTTTCTAGGCTCCACATATATACGTTAATATACGATATTTGTTTTTCTCTTTCTGACTTACTTCACTCTGTATGACAGTCTCTAGATTTATTAAAATCAAAACCATAATGAAATAACACTTCACACCAACTAGGATGGCTACAAGATGGACAATAAAGGTTCATGTGGAGAAACTGGAGCCCTTATACATTGATGGTGAGGATGTAAAATGGTTCAGTTACTTTGTAAAACAATGTGGCAGTTCCTCAAAAAGTTAAAACATAGCGTTAAGATAAGACCCAACATTTCCCCTCCTAGGTATATTCCCAAGAGAAATTAAAACACATGTCATTGCAAAAACTTGTATACTAATGTTCATTAACACCATTATTTATAATAGCTAAAAAGTAGAACCAACCCAAAGTCATAGAGACAAAGTAGATTAGTGGTTGCCTAGGTGTAGGGGAAGGAATAGGGAGTGACTGCTAATGGGTACAGAATCTCTTTTAGGGATGAAAAAGTTCTAAAACTCGATAATGGCAATAGTTGCACAACTACAAACCAAAAAAATACTGAACTGTGTACTTTAAATGGGTGAATCTTATGGTAAGTGAATTATATCTCAGTAAAATATTTTTGAAACATAATGCTAATTTGTAAGTTTTCTAAGTAATGTTGCTGATAGAGCCGACAAAGAAAAACCTACAGAAGTGAGGCGTGAAACATACGATTGAGGTGCATCGACTGTAACGAAAAAAGAGAGTGGTGGGGGCCTTGGCAAATGGGAGAGACATACCTGCTCTAAAGCCGGCGGCAGCTCTGCAAGTCTAACCAATCATCAACCAGCAAGAATGTAGGCCAGGGTATTCCCTGGTGGCACAGTGGTTGGGAATCTGCCTGCCAATGCAGGGGATACAGGTTCGATCCCTGGTCCGGGAAGTTCCCACATGCCGCAGAGCAACTGAGCCTGTGAGCCACAACTACTGAGGCCGCATGCCACAACTACTGAAGCTCATGCACCTAGAGCCTGTGCTCCACAACAAGAGAAGCCCCTGCTCACCGCAACTAGAGAAAGCCTGCACACAATGAAGCCTGCAATGAAGACCCAATGCAGCCAAAAATAAAATAAATAAATTAAAAAAAAAAGAAGAATATATAGCCCAATGTTGCCAGATCTTCCAGTTTTCAAGAGAAGTCAGAAACCTGGATTTTTATATGATGATATCTCTCAACTTGTTAATACTGAAACAGAGTTCGTATTTTCTTAAAGGCATCACTGAGTTAAGTAACATGTGTCTCTGGGCCAGAGAGGATTCCATGATGGCCAGCTCGTGACCTTCGATCAACACATGCACCTTCCTTTGCTGTTAGCAAAGACGACTGCATTCAAGGAGCTCAGAAGCCTTTATATATTAAGTAACCTCCACAACTTGGGACAGTTCAACGAGTTGACAAATATTTATCATAGATCTCTTGGGTATAAGGCACTGGAAGTTAGGGGCAGTGTGAAACAAGAGTATACATCCTGGTCAGTCAATTGTCATCGCAAACGGAAAGTGTGGCATTTGTGAGGGAGGTGGCTCCAGAAGCCTGCACGAGACAGTTACACCCATGGCACTAAAACTAGGCTCCTAAGTTCCGGTATGCTGCTGGGCCCCGTCATGTGAGCCTTAAAACTGAATTCGTTTATTTTTTCATTGCTTCAGAGAACAGGAGGAAGCAGACTCAGAGTTTCTCAATGTGCTTATGAGTTTCCATTCAAGATGCAGCTCATTCTTCCAGAGTCGGAAGGGAATAGACACTTGAATCCAGGTGCTCTGTAGGCTGGAGATTTAAATCCCTGAGTGGGCTCAAAAGCAGAAACATTTTTTCCAATAATCTTCTTCTGAAGAAATTTCCCAGGACAGGGAGCTTTGAGGAAGATACATCCCTGCTCACATAATTGAAAGAGCAGGTGAATAAAAGGGGGAGGGGTCAGCTGATGTGATGAAGGGTCATACAGGTGTCCTTGAAAATGGGCAAGTCCTGGAGAATCAATCTGTGTGCTTTCTCAGAGACTTAAGGAACAGATTGTTACAATTAGTTCAGGGTCTGCATACAAATGACACTCCTTTTGTGTGGATGTCTGCAAATCTCTATAGGGCCAGCAGTCATTTGGAATCCAGGTCAGCCAGGGAAAGCTGAGTGGGAACATGTGTTTCTGTGTCTCCAAGAACGACTCCCCAACTCCTTCCCAAAGCAGCACATGCAGATAATGGCCTATATGGGGTCAGTGTCCTGCTAGCTTTTCACTGAGCTTCCAACCACATTAAAAAAATTTATTAGTCATGCGTAAGAAAATAATAGAATCCAAAGTGTGTTCTGCCATAGAAACAACCAACATGGTTAAAACACCCGGCTAGTGATTCCAAAAACTCTCCCTATACAGCATGAATAGATTCCTGATCCATAATCTAAACAGAATGCATGCTCTACTGTTCTCAGCCCCCTTCCTCTTCGGCTTCATTGATCTAATCAGCTTTAAGTACTTCACCTCTCACTAGCACCTTAATTTCAACTCAAAGTGGCACAAAGGAACCTCATCACTCCCCAAGGCTGGTTCCTCCTAATTTTTCATTAAAAGCATCATGATCCACCCAGAGACCTGAGGCCCTAATCTGGGGCATCATCCAAACATCAACTTCTGTATCCAACCTGGCATTACAGTCTGCCCATTTGACTCCCACGATGCATCTCAAATCTATCCCCTCACCTTTGCCCCTACTGCTACCGAGTCCAAGCTCCCTCTGCCCACCGCATGACAGGCCAATAAATCAGGAGACAAGGAGTTGAGGCAAGGACTCTGATTTACTATTCGGAAACCCGCAGACTGAGAAGACAGTGGACTAATGTCTCCCAAAAAACATCTTATCAGGGTTTGGATGCCAGTTTCTTTTATAGAACAGAGAGGGGGGAAGAGGTGGGGAAGTAGAGTAAAAAGGCCATAAGTTTTGCAAATATCTCCTGGAATAGCCAGCCTCAGGGAGGGGATGTGTTAATTTCTTCTTTCTTGCAGCCATTCACAGGTGGACAGGGTCAGGATGTTTCCCTGAACAAAGGCACTTTGGTTTAACATTCAGGCAGAAGGGCAGGGTTCCCTGAGGCAGGCCATTATGTATAGAGAGAGTATCCTTCTAGTGAACAAAAGCAACAGGAAGCAAAGGTTAAAGTAAAAGAAAAAGATCCAACGTGGGGTCAGAGTTGGCTCTTTCCTGTTACACTACTGCTACCATTTCTAGACCATGCAACAGCTTTCTAACTGGTCCCTATTTATTACCCTCTTTTCCCATCCCACGCTATCAGCAGAATTTTGTTACTGAAACATAATCAAATAAAGTTACTCTTTCTTGAAAACCTCCATATGCCCCTCCAGTGCTTAGGAGAGAATGCCTTAGGATGTTACACAAGGTCCATCGGAATCTTATCCCAGCTTAACCTATTTAGGCTCATTTTTTGCCACAATCCCATGTTTAAAATGTCTTCTTCTACCCCAAACATGCTGTGCTCTTTCATCCATGCTGTTCCCTCTATTGATGACGCTCCTCCTACCTTTGTCAGTCTGAAAAATTTCTATACATTCTTGAAGTTTCAACTCTTAACGTTTCCTTTGCAGAAATATTTGCTACTGCTTCTGCACTTTCCCAAGTATTTTGCCCATACCAATCACAAAGCACTAACACAATGTTGAACTTCAGGTCTGAGGTGACGTCTTATTCACAACTTTATTTCCAATGACCCAGTACACTCAGGTACTTATTAAATGTCCATGAACTGAATGACTAAACCAGGAGATTAAAGCATTCCAAAAGCAAGAGAAGTGGACCTTCCAGTATAACTAAGTACAATCATGAATCTAAAAATGAACATTTCTTCTAAAATAAACTTCATGATGAGTAATATTAACCAGACAAAATAATGTAATCAATATACGTGGCCTCAGCTTAGACACCTAGAACTGACATTTCAGTCCTGTGAATGTGGTCTCTTAGGGAAAACAATTAGTATAGTGCCCCACAAATAATAAGCACTATATGTGTGTTTGCTGTTGTTATTAGGGGGTTATGTTCTGACCCAGAGTCCATCTAAATAAATATAAAAATAAGCTATCATAATGGAATTCTACTGTCTAAGTAAGTGGCCTACAATACGTAATCTTACATTAAGAAACTAAGATCCCCACACGTACCCAAGTTTCCCAATGCAAATGAAAATACCCTGCTTCAAACACATGTATGAGCCAATGGCCTCTGGCCATAGCCCACATACTAGCATCTGAGGACAGATACTTAAATGTTTTTGGCACTATCTCCTAGGTTTTTCTATAGACCAACATCATGCCAACTGATCTACACAGCCCCTCCAGTACCTACAGCTATTTTCTAGAGGCTTGAGTGAGTCAGAAGAAAATGATTAATCAACTTGGAGAGATTTGAAAGCTGGAAGAGAGCCATCCTGTGAGTAAAACCTCGGAGCTATGGGGCTGCAGCCATTGGAAAGTTAGGGGATTTCCATGATTGAAAACATTTGGCCACCTTGCTATGGTCCTCTGACCTTGCAACAAAGACAGAACAGACTTAGCTGGGTGATTTACCTCTGACAATATCCTATGTCTGCTGCCTTTGGCTGTTCACTCTGACTTGACAAAACCAAAGTTATTCCCCCAGAGGCTTATGACTTTGGAACTGGCTCAGAAAATTCCCTCTGCTTTTTCCTCCCAATGGATATCATTTTCAGTCCTTGGCTTCACTTTTATGTATAGTGAGGCTTAAATGAAAGGTGTAGGTAAAGCATCTAGCTCAATACTTGGCAAACATTAGGTGGGTCTACTCTTTTTTAGGCCACGTTGGTCTCCCAACACTCGGGGCAGATAGGACCGCAGTGCTTTTCTTTTTTGAAAACCTGGCAATACCATTTAAAATCACTTTTCCTGCTTAAGATCTGTATCACTTGCCAGTGTTCCTCATTTCATCTATTCGAATTCTTCCAATGCTTTTACAGGGACTTGCTTTCTGAAGTTACATGTTTTTTAAGATGCTACTCTAATATTATCCGGCTTTTATTTCCCTAAAGTACTAGAGACATTGCATCTGAGTAGTATAATTGCATGTTCCCTGTTTGTTGTTTACATGTAAGGTTTTATTGATACAAGAAGAGCTTCTTGAATTTCTGATCTCTTTGTCTCCCCTAGTATGTCTCTACTTCCATTTTCTTGCCCTTTCACATTATGTACACTGCCCTCTTTCTTTCTTTCATGTAAACATATGATCACTTGGATTTTGTTACCATTTACTGCCATCTCTTTCTTGGTTCTGCTTTCTGTTCTATCACTGCGTTCATAACACATTCTTTGTGTCGGCTATCAAAAATGTGTCAGCAGGATCTACTAATGCCTGATTGTTTACCAGTCTCTTATGTTTCTCTCTTTACCATCATCTATTTTCCTTACATAACTTCTTAGAACCACATCCATTAACTTAATAAAGAAAGAAATTTTGGCAAAGCTTTCTGCTTAATTCTCTTCCCTGCCAGGAAAATATCCAAGTACCTCTCCATTCAACAAACTAACTGCTTGAGCATCGTCATACATCTCATATATACATACAAACATATACATGCAAACTTTCACTGACAGGGTTCTCATCCATTGATTCATGGTTCACAAGGCACTTGTTGAGCAATGCTAGCTGCTGCTTTTCACTGCGTTGCACTGGAGAGAGGGCCCTGGGGATTTTGTCTTTTGGCCCACAGATCAGTAAACACATTCGGGATTAACACTGAAGAGATAAGAAATTCGGGAGTAGGGCCCTAGAACATTGATTTTGGAGGAGAACAGAAGGGAATTTCAGGAAAAGGAATAGAAGTTAGGAGCTGTCAGACCAAATAAGGAAAAGAAAGGGAGAGATGAAATAGGGTTAGACAAAGGAAGATTCAGATAGAAAACACAAGATTAGAGGAAGGAAAGTGGAGTGGCTAAGGAAAAGA
This sequence comes from Delphinapterus leucas, assembly GCF_059928025.1. Lineage (NCBI taxonomy): Eukaryota > Metazoa > Chordata > Mammalia > Artiodactyla > Monodontidae > Delphinapterus > Delphinapterus leucas. The sequence goes on along the minus strand of NC_143130.1, from coordinate 148,009,420 downwards.
AAGAAATAAGGAACAGAGGCAATGAGAGAAGAAAAAGGTGGCATGCAGCTGGCCATTCACTTGAAAAAGAAAGCATGAAGGAAAATATTTAGGAATAAGTAAATACAGATGAGAAAACATTCCAAGTCAATGTGTCATCCTCACTTTAAAATCCCCTTTGTTATTATAATCTACTACCCACAATACAGCTTCAGGTTAGAAATCCCTCAGCCTATAGAAACAGAAATATCTGTCCTGCTTATTCGTTTGAAGTCAGTTACTCTCATCAAATCCTGCGAAGACTCAAATCCTGTCAATCGACACAACTCAAAAATGAGAAAATAACTAACTGGGATGTTCTTCTGACAGTTTACTTCTAATAACTGGCCTTAATTTTGGCCTTCCATATGTGATAATGACGATGATGGTGATTTTTATCACAAAGAATTTTTAAAATTCATTTTGCTCCAGGCAACTACAATGACCAAAGACGCCTCTTGCTAATTACTGATTTAAATCCTAAAAGTATATTGGAGACAAAAGGGCATGAAAATTACAGCCAAGCACTCCTAAACTGGGTAGGTATCTATATATGGCAACTCCTAAGAAAAAGAAATACCTGCACAGCATCCCATTTCTTTGGCTCTAAGGCTGAATCTATTCCTACTCTGTACAGATTTGTAGAAGATATCTGTTTCTTTGAACCTCCCTTCCTTTTGGTGGGAACACCGTGGTTTGGGGAACTATCCTGACCTTCACTGGAGGTGGTGCTGGTGGGACTGTCATTCCAGGTGCAGGTGATTACCCTAGCCAAGGGGTGGGCTTATAACCCAAGCCAGCCAATCAGACTCTCTCCTGGGAATCTGAATAATTAGCTGAACAATAAAGATCAGAAAATATATGGAATGGATTCATCCCAGAAGTGGTACTATGATGTGTCTACTGGTTCCTGTTTCCTATATTACTAGAGCTGTCCTGCTCTACTTTTCCTTCAATTCTATGACCTACTCCATATCCATTCAAAATTTGTTTTTTTTCCTTTAAATTAGCCAGAGTTAGCTTCTGTTGCTTATAATCAAAAACTCTCAAATAATACAATCCACATTACATTGAATCAAAAAGTCATCTGGGGCTTCCCTGGTGGCACAGTGGTTAAGAATCCGCCTGCCAATGCAGGGGACATGGGTTCGAACCCTGGTCTGGGAAGATTCCACATGCCGTGGAGCAACTAAGCCCGTGCACCACAACTACTGAGCTTGTGCTCTGGAGCCTGCAAGCCACAACTACTGAAGCCCATGCGCCTAAAGCCCATGCTCCGCGGCAAGAGAAGCCACTGCAATGAGAACCCGGTGCACGACAATGAAAAGTAGCCCCCGCTCGCTACAACTAGAGAAAGCCTGCACGCAGCAACGAAGACCCAACCCAGTCAAAAAAAAAGTCATCTGTGTAAGACTGTCCTATAGTTTGATGCCTTTTGTAAACTCTCAACTGGCTACAGGCCTGTTCTCTGTGCCTTCTCAGTCCTGGAAACCCAGCTGAAAGAGTTTAACTTGTTCTGAGGAGCAGGGGATATGCTAGAAATGAGTCACTTCAGCCTAGTCAAAAGTTGAAATGTTAACATGAGATGAAGCTGTAGCCTGGCTTATGATGGCACCAGAAACTGGTCACGACCATTCTGTCAAACCCTTAGCCATTCATTTAGAGATGAGGCAATCTAGAGAGCTGCAGCAGGGTGGACGCAGGCGGGTGTTGTTACAAAGATACAGATCTACAACACAGCTCTGATCCTGGCCCCAGATTGAAGGCTTGTCTAACCAAGAAGGCATGGCAAGCCCCACATTGGAGCTGGGATACTTGCCCTGTGGGTTACAGCTTTCAGGGCCAGCCTCTTTGGAGGCCCGGTGACTGACCAGCTGAAAAGGGAGCACTGCCCAGCATATGCCAAGGACCTTGCAAGAATGTAAGTGAGCCTAGGACTAGAGACTGGGGCCTAGTTACTGCCAACACCCTGGAGACTGCTCTACTCTGAAGCTAACTGTGAGCAGATTAACCCAGATTTTATTGCAGCTGTCTACTCCATGGGGTCATTTCTTTCTGAGCCTGCAACACGTAAGACCTTGAAAATGGTAATTCCTGCCAGAAGTGGAGATGAGGAAGCCAGAGGCATCTTACATAATGTCATGCTCTTACCTACAGTGAGAATTGTCCAGAAGTCTCAAACATTATTTCATCATCTTGGTTCTTATCGCATACTGTTCTAAAATGCAATGCACTGCTCATCTTATCCACAAAGGCCCCTCCAGAGAAGAGTTTTATAAGAAACCCGAAATGCAGGGGGCTTCCCTGGTGGCACCCCTGGTGGCACAGTGGTTAAGAATCCTCCTGCCAATGCAGGAGACACGGGTTCGAGCCCTGGTCCGGGAAGATCCCACATGCCACAGAGCAGCTAAGCCCGTGCACCACAACTACTGAGCCTGCGCTCTAGAGCCCACGTGCCACAACTACTGAAGCCCCCGCACCTAGAGCCCGTGCTCCGCAACCAGAGAAGCCACCGCAACGAGAAGCCCGTGCACTGCAATGAAGAGCAGCTCCCACTCACCCCAACTAGAGAAAGCCCGCGCAGCAATGAAGACCCAACGCAGCCAAATTAATTAATTAATTGATTGATTAATTAATTAATTAAAAAAGAAACCCTAAATGCCAGTAGTTCCATAGGTGGGCCAACAATACAATTAGGCCAATAGTGACCAGGTCTGCAGCTCCTGGCCATTAAAACATGTTAACTTGACCAGCATGACAACTATAAGTTGATATAAAAGATTTAAATATAATTCAACTTAATGTAAGGGAAAATAGTTACTTCTCAGAAGTCTATAGGCATTTACTTACAAAAGATCTTTCCACTTATAAACTTTCCAAAACATAAAGCTATGTCTCAGTCAATTTAGCTCATCAGCAAAAGATGTTGCTAGCTGTTGCACGAATAGTATCTTTTGGGGCCTCAGAACAAGTAGACTTTTGGAACTTATCTGTTTGTAAGTTAAGAATTTCTGTAGTATTTTCAGAGAACATTAGGTTTTCTTTCCAAATCTACTAGTTTCTGGGATTCCAGATGAGTCGCTGAAAAAAAAAATCGTACTTTATTCCCAGGTTCACAGCCTACAGAAAGCTACAAAAGCTGAGACTCGGAAGGGACTTTAGCAATCATTTAGATTAAATTCCATCATTTTGTAAAGGTCAAACTGCATGTGTGGGCCAGTCAAGAAGTAGTCACACGGCTGGTCAGTGGCTGGGCTAAACTGTGAGCACAGATTATCTGACTTAAGTCCGGAGCTTGTTTCACTATATCAAGTGCTTTAAAACAAAGCTACTAGATTCTCATTCATTCATCCTATTCAACACCAATTTATGAAACACATCTGATATGCCAGGAGCTGTTATATGTAGGCACAAAATGATAAATAGAATTAAATTCCTTAAAAAAAAATCCAAAAAAGTCACTTTCTAAAAGTGCTCCTCGGTGTTCTAGTACATTTTCACACTGTGGTAAAAGCAAGAGAATTGAGACAAAAGATGAAAGAAGGTTGTACAGTCCTAACAACAATAATGATTCAACATCAATTAACCAGTGTGTGAATTATTTTGCCAGCAATAGGTACCATTTTCACTAAGCTAATAAGTAAGGCCTTGAAACCATTATGACCTCTACTCCTGCCCCAAGGTGACACCTCCAGTCCTGCCTAGGATGGCAAAAAGGGAGCTATGGTGAAAAATATCATGGACTTTGGGCTTTGGAACTAGAGGGGCCTAGGTTTCAAAATTCTGGCTCTGCCAATTAATAGTTTGTGACCTTGGATAAGTTACCCTCCCTTAGTCTCAATTTTTTCATCTCTAAAATGGGGATAAAACCACTTACTCTAGATGGTTACCGTAAAAATTGTTGTATGCAAATCATTTAGCTCAGTGCTGCCACAGAATGAGCCCTTACCACATAATACTATGATTATTATCACTAGTAATAATAATAATAATAATATGATCTGTGGAACAATTCTATAGAAATGAAACTAAATATGTGAATGGCCAGAAGATGTGTTTTGCAACCTTTACATAGGCATGCCCACCATATTTAAAGGAAAGTTTTCTCCAATTAAACATTAGAGCACGGATTGAACTTAGGTTGGTCAGACTATAGAACCTGAACATGTGACCACTCTGTACACTGTCTCCAAACAGAAATACCCTCTAGTAGACTAACCCTCAGGAAGAAAGCACAATTTCACTGAGAAGACCTGGGAGGGGTTTGGTCTCCTCAGAACTAAGTTGAAGGGACCATTGCGGAAGAGGTGAGGGTAGTGTTGCTGCCTTGGAAATCAGAACTGTTAAAATGTATTGAGCGCTAACACTTAAACAGCTTTCTCGGTAATAATCATAGCTTCACTTGTATTGTTTCATTTAATCGTTACAACAACCCTCTGAGGTGGAGGTGTCAGTTTTATCCGTTTTTCACAGAAGGCTTATGCAACTTATCAAAGGACACCAGTTGGTGAGGGGCAGAGTAAGGATTTAAACCCAGGGAACCTTCAGACTGAAGGACTGGCTGCGAGGGGAGGGGAGGTACACTCCTGGGGTTTTAGAACCTGGTCCTGGGAGTTGGGAAAGTTCCACCTATGTCTCAGCCATGCTGAGGTCCATATCAGAGGGTCTGAGAGAGGAAAAAAAGGGAAGGGACTGTCTGAAAAAAGGCAGGGGAGTCCTACTGCCTTCTCAGTCAAAGCCAGAAGCCTTGGAGGACGTGTATCTCTACCTCCTGATACTCGGCCTCCGACCGACTTGGGATAAGGAGGCATTACCGTACCGTGAAAGGTACCTTCGTGCCTGGAAAAATCCCAAAGCTGCCTGCAACACTTTTTCTTTTAATTAAAAATCCTTGAAGACTCTGTCAAAGTTCCATTCCGTATGGCCAGCACCTAGTACAGTGCCTACCATGTGAATGGGGCACAATAAACATTTCTGAAAGGAAAAAGGGAAGTGAAGGTTAAGAAAAACTAGAAAGGATTCTCAAACACTTTAACAGAGCACGGTTATCAGAGGCCTAGCTCAGTAAAAGAACACTGGCCTGGGAGTCAGGAGATTTTGGTCCTACCCAGCTCTAAACCAGATGTATGAAACTGATGAGTCACTTACTCTCTCTGGCCCTCAGTTGGCTCATCTATAAAATGGGTTGCATAAGATGATCTATGAAGGAGATAATATGTAAAGGAGTCTTGTTCAATGGCTGGCCCAGAAGAGGCTTTTAACTTAGGTTTACTGATATGATGCTTTCCATCTTTTAAACTCCATTCTGTCATTTAACTTGGCTCCCTCATCTTACATGTGAGGAAACAAAAGCACGGAGAAGTTACGTGGCAGTACAAGGTTACCCAATTAACTTAAATAACCCAAGACAACAATCAAGTTCCCTCGAGTCTCAGCCTGGTACCCTTTCTTCTACTCACACTGCACACTGCTTCCTGACTTGATCGGTATACTTGTTTCTCTCCTGCTATCCATGAAGCTATTGAAAATGATGCTACATGATTGATGGTATTCAAGGAAGCCATCAAATCCATGCCATTGTCTTTGAGCAAGACGCATTTTAAAATGCCTAAAGAGAACAGTATATATATACATACATATATATATATATACTTTTAACCCTCAGAGATGGAAATTCTAGTACATTTCTCAGTAGTCTACTCCAATTTTGCTTGTTAGTAAATACTTCCTTTTGTCTATCCCCAATCCTTCCTGCTGCAGTTCAAGCTTCTTGTGTTATCCTCAGGTGAGATGGAAAACACAGGTCATTATGTTCTGCTATGCATGTTTATGGACATAAAGACTGCTATTAAATTGCCCTTCATCCTCCTTTCTTTCCAAGCTGACTAATCCCAGTTTCTTTAAATTCTCTCACTTCTTCTTTCCCAATCCTTTAATCACCTTTGTGGCTGAATTCTCAGCCACCTTGAGACTCAACCCCTCCCCGTTAATTACAAATCACAGAACTGGGCACAATTTCCTACTATGGTTCTGAATATTAACTAGTAAGCTGATTGTGTCATAGTTCCTACCAGCAGGTTCTCTAAATTCGCATTCCAAGATCATGCTTCGGTTTAAAAAACTATAGCACCCTAATTTAGGCTGAAAGTAGATTATTTGCAGCTTCTTCATAGCAAACTTAAACTTGAATTGCCCAACTCTCAACATATTCCTATCTACTTTCCTCCAAGGCAGTTAGGGAGAACTACTTTAAGAAGAATCCAGGTAAATCATAAGTAAGGAAGTAAATTAGCTGAACGGGAATCCTAAAATGTGTATCGAATGTCAACATAAGTAGATTTGGGTTTTGTGCATCACTGTTTCTACATTAATACAGATAGTTCAGTGGCATCTAAGAAGTAATGAGTTGCCAAAGCACAATTTACTTATCATGTATTGTTCCTACAGTGTTTTCTGTTTCTTGCACAATTTTTCTAAATTCACAATATTTTAGAACAAATTTTTTTTCTAAATTGCACAATGGCACGTCTAAATGTTTTTTCTTTAACAAACATACTTATCTCCTATGTGTTTTCTATCTGTGCCATTGAGGCTCAAAAAAAATAACTTTTTAAGATGTCTTTTGTTGTTTACATTAAGAATTAAGATCATGGTAGTATGAAATTAGCAATCTGCTGAGCCATATATTAATATCAACTTAGTGAATATTTTTCAGATACCCACTATGCATACACTCGGTACTTAGAGAGTGGAACAGAATATGAACAAAGCATAATATAAACCTGGAAGGTTTTCCAGAGGAGATGACATTTAAGTTGAACACTGAGGAATGAGCAGGATTTTGACACGACACTCAAGCTGAAGGAACGTCCGCCAAGCAAAGGAAGGCAGAATGGCATCACTGATACAGCTAATGAGACACTGGCCAAGGAAGTCATTGGGAAAGAACAGAATTGGATTCTGGAGAGATGCTATTTTTACAATAATTTTTCCAACTAAAAGTCATCCAAGTGACGTTCACAGAGTCATGCCACTTTAGCGTGATCTCAGTTACTTAGTAAATAACTAATTGACACAACGGGCTTCGTGCAGGATGGAGACTGTGTAAAAGGAGGCAGTTTAAAAGGCCAGGCGATCCAGGGAAACAAAGCCATTTGCTTTTTATGGTTTAAATAATTTCACCCGCTACAGTTTCACAATCTTTCTTCATTCCACACTGGGATCAGTTTGGTCCCACTTGGCAAGCATGGGACTTCTTTGTGCATGTGTGCTTCTCAGCAAGAAGAAGAACAACAAAAAAATGTGGCTGAGGTTGATCTGTAATTTTTCACTGTGGCTTTGAATCATGGATGATATCAGCACAGCTCCAGAAATTGGGTTTGTCAGTTAAGCCTCCCTCCCTGCCGGCTAAGCCCCAGAGCATGAAACATAAACCATAAAGAAACAATGGCAGGGCTCATGGGTTATTTATTGTTGTTCTCCAAATACATCTCGGTAATAGAATGGAAAATGGTCAACTGGGAATCCAAACTATATTCTCATCGAGGCCAAGATAATTTCTTAGGGTAGGCTTTTCTTTTCTTTCTTTCCTTCCTTTTTTTTCTTTCATTTTTGAAAATTTGTTAACAAAGGAGAAGGAAAATCGTTGAGAAATGTCTGAGAATGGTTTGGCAGGATGGAGTGTGTGGCTTAACTAGCCAGAAGGAAGGAATTTTGAGTGTATCAAGGCAGAATTCTCAATCCATATCCGCTTTACAATTACACATGCCTGTGGGTTTGTGCTAATCTCATCAATAAGTTGAGGGAGTTACAGCCCTGGACGGGAGTTGGTGAACTTGGAGGACGTGTATGGATACTACGTGTATGTGATCGTAGGCACACGTGTTTGTGTGTGTCCTTTCAATAAAAATGAAAAGCTATAGAAAAAAATACCAATTCATTAGACATTTATTAAAAACATGTATATCCTGGATCAGACCGTGGGCTAGGAGGGCTAATAGTAGTGAGAAAAGGACCCTGTCTTGGAGGGGATCCTGAACCAGAAGGAGAAAGAGGAAAGTAAACATATTCAGTTGGATGGGGGGAGAGGGGGAGTTCCTATGCCCCCAAATTGTGACTCAGGCAACTATGTGGACAATGATTTTCCACTAACAAAAATAGGAAAAACGTGAGAGATGGTCATTTTGGAAAGAAAGACTAACAGTCCAGACCTGGGCATTCTGAGCTACAGGCAGCTACACGACATCTAGTAGATTTCCAGCAAACACGTGGACACGTGAGCCTGGAGCTTAGGAGGGAAGTCTGGTCTAGAGGTAGTGATCTGATACTGGTCGGGGTGTGGGTGGATTCCGCAAGCATAAATGAGAGACCTCCCAGTGAGAATGCACAGTGAGAAGAGAACCAAGGATGACTGTGATTCAATAAACCCCCCTTGGGTGACCACTCTGTGTAGTCATTTTATGAGGTACTTCCAGGCATAGAGGCAAAGATGGGAGTTCCGGCCCTCGAGGAGATTACTTTTACAGGTATTTGAGTAAGACAGATTTCTTTCTTGACATCAGTGGTACCTCCTCTACATTCACCCCCAAAATTTACCAAAGTGACACAGAAAATATTGTTTGATACTTTCTATGCCTTCCCAGTACATTTTCCTAGTTTTTCATTTTGTTCTTAAATTTAGGATTATCAATTGTCAGTTTTCTCTCTGCCTTTGGAACACTAAGCTCCTTGAAGTCTGAGGCCACTATACCATGTATTTCTTTTTTAAGTTCTCAAGACTCTACATGAGAATAATAACTATCACTTATTGAGCACATTTAGGCATTATTTGGAAGGGCTTTACAGACGTTATTTCATTTAAACATCACAACAACCGTACAAGGTTGGTATTACTACTCCAGTTCATAGATGCAACAATTAGGATACAACTGCTGGCAAACAGCGTAACCAAGACACAAAGCCAAATGTACCTCACGTTCACAGGAGTAAATCCATGCTCTTTTAAAAGTCCTCATGCTGGGACTTCTCTCGTGGCGCCGTGGTTAAGGATCCACCTGCCAAGGCAGGGGACACGGGTTCGAGCCCTGGTCCGGGAAGATCCCACGTGTCACGGAGCAACTAAGCCCGTGAGCCACAACTACTGAGCTTGTGCTCTAGAGCCTGCGAGCCACAACTACGGAAGCCCACGCACCTAGAGCCCGTGCTCTGCAACAAGAGCAGCCACCGCAATGAGAAGCCCATGCAATGCAATGAAGAGTAGCCCCCGCTCGCCGCAACTGGAGAAAGCCTGCGCGCAGCAACGAAGACCCAATGCAGCCAAAAATAAATAAATGTATAAAAAAAAAATAGGAGTCCTCATGCTGTCTCTATATGTCCAGTCCTCATGAAGAGGGAACAAATGATACCATCAGTGAAAGGAGGTAGGTTTTGTAATAACTGAGGATCTGCCATCAAACACCCTCATCCACGCCTACCTACCCCAGGACTAGTGAGTTAGCATGCTTTGAGAAGCACTAAGACTATTTAGTAAATGTCCAAACTTTTAAGGAATGAAAACTTGACAAATGAGAAGGTGTTGTTGTATCCATCACATAATGAACATGTCTATTAAAAAAAAATGAAACAAGTAATGTTTGATGCAGGTTCTGCAGGCTGGCCTTGGGTCTTTTCTTCAGTTTGTAAAGAATACTGTGTTGGGCAGTAAAATTTGGGATTCAAAAGAATCTTATAAACTTGGAGAATAAAGAATTGAAAAGCTAAATAAGATTCAAAAACTCAAATTTGACACAGTATCCTGAGGGAGGATTAGAATATTTGACATTAATATAAATGAGTTTAACAACCAAGTGAGAACAAGCAAAATATGGTATATCCATGCAATGGAATATTATTCAGCCATAAAAGGAATGAGGTCCTGACTCATACTACAGCATGCATGAACCTTGAAACATTATGCTCAAAGAAAAAAGCCAGACACAAAAGGCAACATACATTTTTATATGAAATGTCTAGAATTTGCAAATTCACCGACACGGAAAATAGGTTAGTGATTGCCAGCAGCTTGGGGGAGGGGAATGGAGTGTGACTGCTAATGGGCACTGACTGGGTTTCATTTTTGGAGGCATGAAAATGTTCTAGAATTAGATAGTAGTGACGGTTGTTCAATCCAGTGAACATACTAAAAAGCCACTGAATTGTATACTTTAAATGGGCGAATTTTATGGTATGTGAATTATAGCTTAATTAAAAATTTCAAGTTAAAAAATCAAGCAAGCACACTTCCTTGGCAGTCCAGTGGTTCAGAATCCACACTTCCACTGCAAGGGGGCAGGGGTTTGATCCCTGGTTGGGGAACTAAGATCCTGTGTGCCACGCAGTACAGCCAAAACAAAATCAAGCAAGCAATGAGACTCATAAGAAGAAGTACTCAGGAATCACAAAACAATGTTCTTTTTATTAAAGGATTGGCCAGACCCTATGGACTATAGCATCAAGTTCTGGGATCCAGATGGTTTACAGGACAGCCACAAAGTTGATTAGGCTTGAAAAATAAGACACATATGGAATACCAAAGATATGGGAGTGATTCTACCTAAAAATCCAAAGTCAAAGGGGGTGATTTAATAACAGTTTCTTCACATATAAAAGGGTTCTTAAGCAGAGAATAGTAACCCACTGCTTTCCATCTCCTCTGAAGATAGAGCAGAAGAAAGAGGGCTCAAAAGGTAATAAAGGGACTCAGGACAGACACAAGAAAGAGCCTCCTTAGAGTGAGAGTTTGACAAAGGGCAAGGTTACTAAAAGAGGCTGTGGGCTCTCTACCACCTCTGAAGATCTCTAAAATAAGGGCAGAGGCTTCAGGACTTTGAGAATGTTTTCAAAGCCACATCTGTGAATCTGTCATCATGCTACACTAGAGGAGGACACCCTTTCTGATTTAAGGTAACTGAGAGGGAAAAATGGAAAGACATGTTATGGACTAGATGAAGTCCAGCCGGGTTTATGTTAAAGTAAATTTATTTAGGATAATTCCAATTTCCTATTGTTTTCCTTTATAAGTCATCCTTATGGGAGAAAAAAAAAATCAAATTCTCCTGCTCCAAATGAACTCAGAAGCTCTGATACACAAGATTCAGGTGTTCTGTCAACAACACACCCATACTGGGAGTTTTAGCTACTTAGAAGTTCCCTTTCTCTTTAGTAATCTTTCCAGAATTTGGTAGTTTTTCCCTAATTCTGAAAGTATCTCTGCTATCAGCCTTTTATCCACCTAACCAGTCTGTCAGACTGTTGGAATTTTCCCATTGCCCTGTCGCCAGACTTTGTGCTTCACTGAACCCCTTCTGCTCCCCTCCATGACAACTGTGTAATCTACCATGTCTAGTAGTGCCAGGTTAGAATATCGATATTCCAAGTTCTGCCTTGATAACATATATATACACCCCGTCATCTAATACATCATATTTTCATATTAAAAATTCCACGAAATCAAGCTTTTGGATTATATTAGTTATCTACTTTTCCAATACAGAACTATTTATTTTCTGAAATAATTAGGGCAACTTTTCACAGATCTTAACTGTATGACTTTTATCTCTAAAGAGAGACCGATATACTGATGTCATAATTATACACTTGAAATTTCTGCTCTTGATTAAAAGATCCCTCCACATCAATAGCGCTCATGCTCAGGTAACAGCAAAATTAAGTCATCACTTACAAACAGGCATAGCTTCCAATAAGCACATATTTCCTTAGTGTCCATCCTCAGAGTATCACAAATATTACTGGCAGCCACTATGACAAAATGTACTGCCAACTGCCAGTGATAACAAAAAGTAGACATCTCATCTTACTGTAGCCAGAATCAAAGTTAGACCAGAAATGAATCAGGAAATATTACAACCTTTTCCTTAACCCCTAGTACTAACTGGGAATTGAGATGGGGGTAGTGGGATAACATCAAATAATCTTTACAAGTCAGAACAGAACAGGTCTTAAAGTTGTTTTTGGCTCCACTGCCTCTGGGTCGGCTCCTGAGACCGAAGTCAAGCTGTGACTTACAGGGTTATATTCATTTTCCTTATGCTGCTGAATTTTAGTAGCATAGTTTCCACATACTCTAATTTCTTGTTTTCAGTGTTGTATGACATGTCTTGTAAACAGTGTGAAGCTGGTTTAACTGTACAACATTAAAGTTATATCCCCACTAGGTCTACAATCTAAAGACCTGCCACTTACAGATAAGGAGTAGTTCTGACCTCTGGGAACTACTGAGAATTATGGAGAAATCCAACAAGGCCCTCTTACTTTCTGAGACTAACCTTCAACAAGAAGGCTTTGCTAATTTCTACATAGCTGTCCTTTCAAAATTAGGTAGACAAACACTTTACAGTTCAGACCCTGAGTCTTCCATGACTTCCTCTGTTTTAGAGAAACATTCTTCTGCATAGGTGCCCAGCTCTCTGCACCACATTTTGTAGGTCCCATTCCTCCACAGAGACTATGAAAATGAGGTTTACGTCAAATTTAATTTAGCCCAGAGCCACACAGTCCCACAGGTAAAAAGTCTTGTGAATATCGCTCTAGGGCAGGGATTGTATATTTCCAGAGTTCAGAACAGATCCCAGTAGCGCTTCAGAGTGTGTCCACCTGTTAATACAGCTGTTCTTGCGCTCTTCGTGGGTTATGGTGCCAACCCCCAATCAGTCTGATGGAAGCTGAACCCATTTCCCCTGTCTTGCACAGCCCTATTATAGAACACTGACTGACTAAAATAGCAGTTATATTCTTGATCAAGGGGCCTTTTACAAAGTATCCTCCGTAAAGGAGCCACTCTCTCTATATTAATCAACCACAAATGATATGCCTTTACACTGTGTGGGATTAAGCTCTCTGAAATCTCCACTGAGATTCAAGGCTGGAGGTTTTTAGGAAGGAGGAATGAAGAATGATCAGAAAGCAGCAATGAGGAAACAGATGATACCTACCCCACATCCAGGGCTCATGGTAGGAGACTGGAAAATAACCACCACCACTTAAGAGGGCAGCATGCTTAGATGCATGAGAAGCAAAGTTCTCCTAGAGTTAGAAGGTGAAAGGAATGTTCCAAGAAGAGGCTGAGGATATAGGATATTTTGCTGATGTCAGATTCTGAATTCTAGAGACACAGGACTTGGTGGGGGGAGAGATGTGGACGAGAAAAATCAGAGTTTGCGACATTTTGGGGAGTCAAGGATTCTTCATGGCTTTTGGAAAATTGATATAGGTATGTTTGATATGATGCCCTCTTAAACTTTTCTAAGACACCACGGTACAATTCACCTCGGGAAAGTTATAAAATCTCCTTGAGATTCAGTTCCCTTATCTGTCAAGTGGTTAGAAGTGGGGAAAAAAACTAATAACACCTATCTCCTAGGGCTGTTATGAGGATTAAATGATGTAATAAATAAATAAATAATGCAAGCACAGCACCTACCACAGAGTACATGCCCAATAAACACCTAATTACCTTTTTCATTTGTTCTTTACAACAAACCCAGGAGTCAAGTGTTATCTCCATTTTAAAAGGCAGAAATAGATTTGTAGTGAGATTCAGTAACTTATTTAAGGTGTCTCTTTTAGGAAGAGGCTGAGCTGGAATTTTTAACTCTGTTTACACTGATGCCAAAGGTCGGTTTGAGCTCGTTCTGCTAAACCTATTGTCTCTCCTATTTGTTTTTCTACTACAGTTAATATCAGAACTTATTTCCCCCAAATTGGTTGAAAAACATACTGCCTCTATAAATGCCAAACCCAGTAAAACAGGTGTACCTAGCGCAGGACCACATGTGAATAGCTATCAGACAAGAACCACTTGCATTAAATGATGGTGAAAAGTAATAGACGATGAAGAGACCATTAGGCACTTAAAAATCCCCTAAGAGCCTGAGATTCTCTTTGGTTCTGAGTGAGTTCCTCTATGTTATAAGGGCACAATTTGGCTCAGCTTTCATTTGCTTCCTCTTCGTATACTGAAAAGAACCAATGTTAATGAAAACCAGTGAAGCAGCTGCAGTATATACATAGTAGAAAATGAGCTGAGCAGTCTAAAGACATAGATTCTGGCCTGGCCGAGGCCACTGGGCAGCCAGATGGCCTTGGGCAGGTTCATAACCTCTCTGGTGGTAATAATCTATCGATTAAGAGCCTGGATTTCAGAAGCAAAAACACTAGGTTTGATTCTGGTTCTTCTGCTTACTACTGTGTGACCCTGAGCAAGTCACTCTCTGAGCCCCAGCTTCCCCATCTCAAAATGGAGATGATAATACCAAATTTACAGAACTATTACTACAAGAATTAAATAAACTATTGCAGGTAGTTAGCACAGAGTTGGTTTTCAGAAAATATCTAATTGTTACCACTACTAATCTCTTGGTTTCACGTTCTCTGTTTCTCGAACGGGGCAATAATACCTGTCTTGTCTCCTCTGTTCGACCTTCCAGACAGTATTATTTGTGATGATTATCATGGGTGAAATAGCATTTGGGAAAATGTAAAAGACCATGAAAGAATGTGGGGTTATTATGAGGATAACTCAAGAGAGAATTGAATATACTATCTCTGACATTTAAGGTGACAGGGATGATTAATCTTGGAAAATGATAACTAAGTCCTAAAGGTCCTAAATATCTAGCTGAGAAAAATAAAATGTTCTTCAGGTTCTCAGAACTCCAAGTTCTTTCTTCCGTAATATATTTGGAACCTCTAAAGGATCATTTAATTCATTGTATAAATGTAAAACAACAACAAAAAAGCTGAAATAAAGGGAAAGGTGGTTTCACAGCACACAAAACTGGGAAATTGTTACTACAGCACAATGCAACAAATTGAGTCCTGGGGGAAGGATACAAGTTATAGTTGCTGCATGTGGATATCAGAGGCCAGAAGCCGGCCTCTTCTATTCTGTGAAGTGTCATGTGCATAAATTTCTAGACGGTCATTCCCTTTAATTCAAAACTCTGGTGAACAAACAGCTGGAGCAAAGCCACATGCAAAACACGACCAGCCATAACACTCAGAACATTGGCCATCTCTCATTGCTCAAACTCAGCCCTTAAACAACTGACTTGCTTAACTCAGAGTTGTTGTTCTATGTGTGTTATAACTGAGCTCAGAGAATCTTAGGGAGGGGGCCTTAGAAGTCATCTAGCTCCCACACCTCCCCTTGCTGGCAGAGTCGTCTTCACACAAATCCATAAAGAGGCTGGACAGTTCAGGGACAAGAGTGCCCCACTAACTTGGTTGGCCCTGGAGTCAAGGTTGACCAGTACTGGGGCTAACACAATTCCCTTGCCCTGAGGCTTCCCTGAGGGGCTTGCTGTTAGAGTAACATTCTGGTCTTTTTTGCAGCCCTGTTAAAGGATTCCGAGAAGGATTTTTGGGCAGATGTGAAATAGGCTCCCTTCTCTCTCATTCAGAGTATGGAAGACATTGTTCTTTTTTTTTTAAGCAAGTCCATGACAGTATTGACTTTCACTGAGTTACCCATCAACAAACATCCCTAAAACTTCTCCTCATTACTTGCTATCAAACCAAGCTCCCACCTTCCTTTTAGGACTTATAATATTTTGCTAACCTAAGTGTGGAACTTTACATTGACCTCTGTATTTAAAATTTAGACTCACTGGCTCTGATAGCTTATCACAGTGGTTAAGAGCATAGGCTTTGCTGTCAGACAACTGGTCCCTGTTCCAGCTGTGCCACTTTGGCTGGGGGACTTGAGTAAATAACTTAATATCTCTGTGCTTCTATACTGTCCTATCAAATGGAATATTAATAGTATAGACCTCAGAGGGTCACTGTGAGGATTAAATGAGGGAATCCACATAACACATTTAGCATTTGGCCTGGCACACAGTAAATGCTCAATAAATGTATTTGTGATTGTTATTAGCAAACCCATCCCATCGACCTACACAGATCATTTTAAATCCGGTCTCTCTTCTTGGATGTGTTAGCCTTCTCTTTCAACTTTCAGGCAACCATATATTACAGAATCATGTCTTTTCTGTTTCCATCAAAGTTCTAAGTGAGAAAATTGGACAGAATAGTATCAGCAAACATTCCTTACTGTGATGATCTCCTTCCAGATGGACATCAGTGCATCATCCATCAGCTCAAAAACCACTTGGTTACATTTGTTCAACCAGCTATGAGTCTCCTTAATTAACCCAACTAGACAACAAGAATATAATAAAAATTTCTGCCAAACTCCTCCCAGAAATAAAAGTCTACTCTATGACATTCCCATAACTAATCAGATGGACTGTGAAAGAAGGAAATAGAAATGCTTTGCTTTAATAAGCTCACATTGTCTTTTAATAATCATCACAAGGTGTCATTTGCCTTGGTGGTGGTGGTGAGAGCAGCTATATGTAAGGCTCTGAGCCAAGCATTTTACATAGACTATCTAATTTCATCCTCAAGACAACCCTTTGAGGTTGGGATTATGATTCCCTCTCTCCCTTTTTACAGAGAAGGAAACAGACTTAGTTCATACATTTTATAAATGGCTGATCAAGCATTCAAACCCAAATCAGACTCTAGAGACCAAACTTCTATCCAAGGGCATATTATCTCTCTTTTGTACTAAATGGCACCCTAAGGCTACATAAACTATACGGCTAGGGTCCAGTTCCAGCCTTGCAGGCCCAGAAACTTGACATTGTCAGTATCCCAGAGTTGACGAGGCTTAAATCTCACACCTCGCCCTAACCAAGTTCATAATAAACTGGCGCAGCAAACCAGAATGCCAACTTACTGATTTACAGTAGTGATGTATCTGTCACACAGACTAGACACTCATAACATTCTGACCAGAGCATTTTCCCCTTCAGACAGTTCTACCTACAGAGGCAAATGGTAATCATGAAGTATCAGAAAGAGGAGTATGCTATAGGACTGGAATACTGAATTGAATTTCCTACAGAGGAGGACTCTTGACAGGGGAACTGAAACTTTGAAGACTCCCATTCCTATAGGCATTACTGGGGGCACAGGGCACAACCAGTATTCACTTTGGGTGCTTCTGATGTTGACTAGCTTCCTTTCTGACACATCACATCTGTGTTTTACTCATGTTTATGACAGTCTTTGGCCTAGAGACTATCACTCCCTTTAGGTGACTGTCCACAACTCTGCTCTGCTCCATTCTCTGACGGATGGAGATATATATATATATATATATATATAAATTTACTTGCCAACCAAGTCCTTGAGTAACCCCCATATCTAGTCTATGATCTATGATATAATTAGTTCTGGCCTAAAGCCTTTGACTCAGTTAAGAAAACTAGGTGCTCTCCTAATATCTTTTTTATTTTCATTTTTAGTACAGAAATAGGATTTGAGATGTTCTTTTTCCTATCTTCTCCAAACAGTGGTTTCACTGGGGAAAGGGTACAGAGAAAGGGCAATGTGATCAGAGAGAAGAGAAAGAAAAAGGATTACTAACTTATTCTTTATATAGCTCTGGGTTATTTTATTTGTTATAAAATGCATGTGTTACTTTCATGGTTAAAAATTCCAATGCTTTAAAAAAATAAAAGTTATGTAGTCCAATAATATTGATATAAATCTTCTCTACAGCATACCTTCACTGGTTGTCTAGTTTACTCTTAAACACCTCCAGTAATGGAAATTCACAGACTCTTGAGGCAATTCATCCCGTCTATGGACAGCTCCATTAGAACATCTTCATATTATTAAGTTCAAAATCTGTCTCTGTGTAGCTTCTGCCCATGGCCTTGGCTCTATCTCTTGGCCCCAAAGGACACATCTCATCCTGCTTCCCCTTAGACACTTAGAGGACTCACGCCAGCTTAGATACCAAGCAAAGCATAACCCTACTTGCTTGGCTTTTCTTCTGGGCTACATATTTTCTAGGGTTTATGAGAAAGATGCTGAAAGATGACAGAAAGACATATGCTATGCAGTTTTTCTAGACTATGATTCCTGAGATTGAGCCAGAACACCCCCTGGATCCTCAAGGGTCTGTCATGGATGGGTTTACTGCCTTGTTATAACGCTCTCACTTAGAGAAGAAAGCAGGTAGCCAGACACTAATAAGGGCTCCAAACCACAGTACATGGAAAGGGTCCTGTGCACAGGCAGTCAGGCCCTTGAACTAAAAATGGAAGTAGCCCTACATGCAAACAAATCAGAGTCAGTAGGCACTGGGGGAGGAGGGGAGGAGGAAAGGTCATAGAAAATGTTCTGGGTTAGGCCACTTGTTGATTTTAGACATTCCCACCTAGGAAATGCACCATAAGCAATGCTCTCATTCTGACCACGGTGCATTAGTCAGATAAACAGACTTCTCAGAGAGAAGATCAAGGAGGACAATGCAAATTTTTAAGTGTGGGAACATCACTGACACTGAACTGAAGCTTGAGAACTTGAAAGTGAAAGTGACTGGAAATGAAGTGAAAGAGTTTGCTGGTAAAGAATGGAATGTGAAAATGAAATAACATTTTAAATGGAGCACACTTCTCATTGCCTTTCATTTTACTCTGTGACTCAAACTGGGAATTTCTGTAACACATACAGAATCCTGTCTGGTAGAGTGACCTACCTACTCTATTCTGACAACCTTATCATAAATATCTGGGGAATAACTCACTCCACGTCATTGTGATAATGATCACAAGCACATTTCTTTGCTTCTGCAGAGTGCTATGGAGATGACAAAGCACTTGCCCGTTTTCTCATTTAACCCTCACACAAACTCTGTGAGGTAGAGATTATTGTCTGTTACAGGTAAGGAAATTGCTTTAAATTCAGGGTTTTTTTCTGTGATACTACAGCAGCCGGGGCTGCTACCACAATCCACCCAGACATCACCGAAGGCAACCAAGACACAAATGATGATCACCCCACTACCTTAATTAGTCTGAGGCCTAGTCAACCAAATAACCAAACCCGGTTTCTGCAATGATTCGTGTCTATGTACACTACGCTGAGTTATCATCCCTAACATCTTTAAAATAAAACACACATAGACAAGATATAAGATAGTCCTATCTATTTGGCCCTGGTGTATGTGATACTGCAACACAAATACTGGTCACTTGTATTTGCTTCAGGCATGCATCTAAAACCTGTGGTTCCACTGTTACCTGGTCTCAACTTTTCTAACTAGAGACCTATTCTAAAGATATTCCTAGAGTGTGTTTCACTCAGATTAATATAGCCTGATAAAATTTCAGTGCCAAATAAGGAGAAATGTGCTACATTCCCTGGAGGTACATTACACCCTGGCAAGCAGCTTCCTGCAATACCCATTTAAAAAGATTAGCAGGAGGAAGAAAACCAAGGTTACAATAAAAGAGTCATTACTAAAAGTTCTCAGGATAATTCCTTTCTTTGAAGTCTAAACTCAGCATCTTCTAACATGATGGTAGTTAAGGCATGAGTATCCAAAGGGCAGTAGATCCCTGAGGGTATTGAACATTTTTCAATCATTTTCTCAACAGTAGATTTAAAGGGGATTTTCACATTTTTCAGACCTAAATATTCTTCTTTCTCCGGACTTCAGTTCTTTCAAATGTTGAAGACAAATGAAATGAACAAGACAACAAAGAAAAATTTTAAATTCTCTTGGAAAACCTCATCTTTCTGAAAGGAATCTTAGTGGGAGGGACAACTTCCCCTGAGGGAATATCAGTGAAGCTGTGAAAATACAAGGCCCTGGGAACCAAAGAGGTCGCCCAGCAAAGGCCACTCAGAGGCAGTCAGCAGTGGCTACTGCACACTTGGTCACTACCCTCAACTCAGGAGGGACACGAGCAGTTCTCAAATGCCCTTGTTCACCTCGCAGTGCCTAGCATGGTGCCTGGCTCACACAGCATTCTGTAAATATTTGTTGACTGAAATCAGATAAAATGGAAAAAGGCTCCCATATGTCTCAAAGTTTTAGACGTTAGCATACTAACGTAGAATTGTTCGCGATTGGAAGAAAGGAGAAAGAAATACTATTTTGAATCTAATGTCTTTGAGTCTTGTAACGTGAAGGATGAGAAAATCCTCCTGGTCCATCAGAGTCCCCAACCATCATCCATCAGGAAGGAAGAAAGGGCTTCCATGAAGCGCTAAAACCTAGAAAATATCTTCAACCACTCAACAAAACAGAACTTCACCTCACGACAAGCCTATCAAAGATCTCCACAGATTCCATTCAACTCAGAAAAGACAGTACTTTCAGATTGCCCTCAGGGTTTGCTTGTGGGTGCTGACCACCAAACTGTTGCTAAGCACAGTATGATGGGACAGCTTGTCACCACACAGATTTGGTACACAACATCTAGAGTATAACGCACAACCCCAAAGAGGTTCTGCTGTTGAATAGCGATGCTGTGATGTATGGTATAGTTGCAGACCTGGGAGGAGGGTCAACTGGCCTGAATTCAAGCTCTACCACCTTCCAGCTGTAGGGCCATGGACACATTATTTCACCTCTCTGAGCCTTGGTGTTTTCATCTGGGAAGTGAGAGGCTTAAAGCAGTTGACCTCAAAGATCCTTTCTGGCTTCTAGCACTTCTAACACTCCATGACTCCGTAAAGAAACACAACTAAAATTAAACCCTTTATTGCTTACATGCCATGGAAGAAAACAGGTTGATGCATCAACAGGTCACAGAGACATGGGTCCCATTAGCAAAAAGCTCAGCCCTTTCTGTGGCTGAAAGGAATGAGAAGAATATTTTGGCTTTCAGAATGAGCAAAGATATGGTTTGGACTTCTGTCTAAAAAGACAGCATGTCTCAGCAGTAGAAATGGTGCCAGTAGCCACAGGCTAGGTCACTGCCTTTGGTGAGGGAGGCCCAGCATGCAGAACACAAATTTCTTAATTACCATGACTATAACCTTTACCACACCTTGTTTTTCTTGGGGTCTCTCCTGGTCAGGTAATCTGAGTTAGATTCAACCCAATTTATAAATTTTGAGACTTTTCCCACTGTAGGTAAAATTACATGCTATTTTAAGAAACCTCTTGGGGGATGAGGAAATATGTTGTTTTTCTTTTAAATATTATACTGTATAACGATTCCAAATGCTAACTGAGCTTTTAAAGAAAAACATGAGTTCCCTAAAAATAGGCCGTCTACAATGCCTCTTAGATTTGGTCACTTTATACATACTTGCTTCGCCTGTAATTAGAAACAAAATAATATTTGGTGAACATATCTAAAAGGTTAAGAAAAACTAAATGTAAATGTTCCCCAAACATGAATCAAATATTAATTAGCCTGAGCTACATGGCTACTTTAAAGCTGTACTCTCAAAAAATCTCAAATGAGCTCCAGTTTTAAAACTCTTTGGTAATCAGATATCAAATCCAAAGGCCTAGGTTCAGTCTTCAATTTTCTCTGATCATTTTTAAGTAGCTGACTACTAAAAATCTTTCCAGTCTTGACCATTATGACTCTACTTAGTACTGGCTTCTCCTTCTTTTGCGACTTCATTTTCTCTATCTCCTCTCCTGACCTATTCTAATTTGGCTCCTCCTCCTACTATAACTTCTTCAATGTAACTTAAAATTCAGTGGCCATCCTCTGCTCCCTCTTTCCGTATCTTTCTCTCACAGTCTCACCTTTGGATTTGGCAAACTCTACTTATGCCTTACTCTGTGTGGATGACACCCTAATCTTTTTTTTTTTTTTTTGCAGTACACAGGCCTCTCACTGTTGTGGCCTCTCCCGTTGCGGAGCACAGGCTCCGGACGCGCAGGCTCAGCGGCCGTGGCTCACGGGCCCAGCCGCTCCATGGCATGTGGGATCTTCCCGGACTGGGGCACGAACCCGTGTCCCCTGCATCGGCAGGTGGGCTGTCAATCACTGTGCCACCAGGGAAGCCCTGACACCCTAATCTTAATCACTAAGCTTGACCCTTTCCTGTAAGTTTCCATTTTCTGTCTTCCCCACTGCATGTTGGACTGCTTTACCTTTTTACCTTACCATTATATCAAACTGGAAGTCACAGAAAACTGAATCAAGCAAGAAAGAACCCTGTGGAAATGAACTAAAATCAAAAGTGTCAGAATGAATTCACAATTTCTAAAATATGTATATGTGTGTATGTGTGTGTGTGTATGTATATATTTCTCAGCTCTGTCCACTAAAGGGCCAAGAATCAAAGATACCACAGTAGCAATGAGCATACCTATTCCCGGAATTTAGTCTCTAATACCATTTCCACTAAAAAAACAACTGGGGATTCTTGGAGAAATGTGCAATTTGAGGACTAGGAAGGGATAGGTACAAGAGGAGCCTAAGATAAGTTATTATGCCAAAAAGTAAGGAATTATTTTTAAAAAGAAAGGAAAAAAAGAAAAAGAATGATGGGGATATGACACAAGAATACATTGGCTAAATCTGGGACAATTTGAGCACCAAAGTAATTCAGTACAGTATTAACCACTGAAAAAAACCAGGAATCCATCAACCCAAACTGGTAAGGGATGGATGAAGAGATGGATGAATAAACAGACGAGGAAAAGATAGAGCTCTCTTGCTCACAGGAAAATGTCTAGTGATGGCTGGTAAATGTGGAGGGAATATGAGAGTTGGAAAATCGTGATTTTGCAACTACCTTAAAAAGCTTGATGGACTTCCCTGGTGGCGCAGTGGTTAAGAATCTGCTTGCCAATGCAGGGGACATGGGTTCGAGCCCTGGTCCAAGAAGATCTCACATGCTGTGGAGCAACTAAGCCCATGCACCACAACTACTGAGCCTGCGAGCCGTAACTACTGAGCCCATGTGCCACAACTACTGAAGCCTGTGCGCTCTAGGGCCCGCGTGCCACAACTACTGAGCCCACGTGCTGCAACTACTGAAGCCTGTGCGCCTACAGCCCATGCTCCGCAGCAAGAGAAGCCACCACAATGAGAAGCCCGCACACCGCAACTAAGAGTAGACCCCGCTCGCCACAACTAGAGAAAGCCCTCACGCAGCAACGAAGACCCAAAGCAGTCAAAAAAAAAAAAAAAAAAGCTTGAATTATCAAGAATCATTAATGGACACTAAATCTGGGTGAACAATGAGGAGCAAGATATTTGCTTCCTACTGACTGCTTAGTGCTTATAAGGGAGAAAGAGTAACTATATAGAGAAAAATTTAATACTACCTAGACCTGGTGATCAAAATTTACATCTCCAGTGAGGGGCAGATGGACATTATGTGTCTCCAGACATGATAACCTGAGAAGGAAAAAACACCACCCGGCTGACAAGGCATAACCCGAATCTAAGCATGAGGAAACATCAGACAAATTTTTTTTTTTAAAGTGGGGGGAGGGGGAGAGTGTAGCGGTGGACAGACAGACCATATTCTTCAAAATGTCAGTCATAAAAGAAAAAGAAAGGCTGTGAATATGTTCCAGTTCCAGCTTAAAGGAGACTAAAGAGAAATGACAACTAACTGCAATACCTAAAACTAGACTTTTTTCCTGTGCTAGAGGGGAAAAAAAAATGCTATAAAGGACACTATTACATTACTGGGTTAAGTGACAAAAGTGAAATATGAATGATAGTGTAGATAAAAGTATATAATCAAATTTACTAAAGTAGATAACTCTCTACAATGGTTATGTAAGAGAACATCCACTTTCTTTGAAATATATACTCAAGTATTTGGGGGTAAAGGATCAAGATGAATGCATCAGAAAAATATTATGTATATGTACACAGACAATTGATAGATAAACAGAATAAATTATAAAGCAAATGTGATAAAATATTAGCAATAGATGAATCTGGGTAAACGTATTTGAGTATACTATTTTTTTGGGGTGGGGGGTATGCGGGCCTCTCACTGCTGTGGCCTCTCCTGTTGCAGAGCACAGGCCCCGGACGCACAGGCTCAGTGGCCATGGCTCACGCGCCCAGCCGCTCCGCGGCATGTGGGATCCTCCCGGACCGGGGCACGAACCCGTATCCCCTGCATCGGCAGGAGGATTTGAGTATACTATTTTTATTTTGCAACATTTCTGCAATTCCAAGTAAAAAGTAAAAAACCAAAACACGGGACTTCCCTGGTGGCACAGTGGTTAAGGGTCCACCTGCCAATGCAGGGGACATGGGTTCGAGCTCTGGTCTGGGAAGATCCCACATGCTGCGGAACAGCTGGGCCTGCGAGCCACAACTGCTGAGCCTGCATTCTGGAGCCCGTGGGCCACAACTGCTGAGCCTGCGTGCCACAACTACTGAAGCCCACCCACCTGGAGCCTGTGCTCCTCAATGGGAGAGGCCACTGTAATGAGAAGCCAGCGCACTGCATCGAAGAGGCGCCCCCACTCACCTCAACTAGAGAAAGCCCGCACGCAGCAACAAAGACACAAAACAGACAAAAATAGATTAATTAATCAATTTAAAAAAAAACAGAAAAACCAACCAATCAACCAACCTGGATTGAAAACCATTTATCCCTACTTCGAAGAGAGTAATCTCTGTCTTCTGTTGACTTTATTCCCCCAAGCAAGCTTAAAATATTGCATTTTTCCTCATACTCTTCTCTCCTCCCACCTCTCAGAGCCATGTCACCATATACTGCCTATTCACCCTTAATAATGTTTCACATCCATCCCCTTTTTCTTTTTTTAACATCTTTATTGGAGTATAATTGCTTTACAGTGGTGTGTTACTTTCTGCTTTATAACAAAGTGAATCAGTTATACATATACATATGTCCCCATATCTCTTCCCTCTTGCGTCTCCCTCCCTCCCTCCCACCCTCCCTATCCCACCCCTCTAGGTGGTCACAAAGCACGGAGCTGATCTCCCTGTGCTATGCGGCTGCTTCCCACTAGCTATCTATTTTACGTTTGGTAGTGTATATATGTCCATTCCACTCTCTCACTTTGTCCCAGCTTACACTTCCCCCTCCCCATACCCTCAAGTCCATTCTCTACTAGGTGTGCATCTTTATTCCCGTCTTACCCCTAGGTTTTTCTGATTTTCTTTTCTTTTTTTTTTTAGATTCCATATATATGTGTTAGCATATGGTATTTGTTTTTCTCTTTCTGACTTATTTCACTCTGTATGACAGACTCTAGGTCCGTCCACCTCACTACAAATAACTCAGTTTCGTTGCTTTTTATGGCTGAGTAATATTCCATTGTATATATGTGCCACAGCTTCTTTAACCATTCATCTGTTGATGGACACTTAGGTTGCTTCCATGTCCTGGCTATTGTAAATAGAGCTGCAATGAACATTTTGGTACATGACTCTCTTTGAATTATGGTTTTCTCAGGGTATATGCCCAGTAGTGGGATTGCTGGGTCATATGGTAGTTCTATTTTTAGTTTTCTAAGGAAACTCCATACTGTTCTCCATGGTGGCTGTATCAATTTACATTCTCACCAACAGTGCAAGAGGGTTCCCTTTTCAACACACCCTCTCCAGCATTTATTGTTTGTTAATTTTTTGAAGATGGCCCTTCTGACCGGTGTGAGATGATACCTCATTGTAGTTTTGATTTGCATTTCTCTAATGATTAATGATGTTGAGCATTCTTTCATGTGTTTGTTGGCAATCTGTATATCTTCTTCGGAGAAATGTCTACTTAGTTCTTCTGCCCAATTTTGGATTGGGTTGTTTGTTTTTCTGATACTGAGCTACATGACCTGCTTGTATGTTTTGGGGATTAATCCTTTGTCAGTTGCTTCATTTGCAAATATTTTCTCCCATTCTGAGGGTTGCCTTTTGGTCTTGTTTATGGTTTCCTTTGCTGTGCAAAAGCTGTTACGTTTCATTAGATCCCATTTGTTTATTTTTGTTTTTATTTCCATTACTCTAGGAGGTGGGTCAAAAAGGATCTTGCTGTGATTTATGTCATAGAGTGTTCTGCCTATGTTTTCCTCTAAGAGTTTGATGGTGCCTGGCCTTACATTTAGGTCTTTAATCCATTTCGAGTTTATTTTTGTGTCTGGTGTTAGGGAGTGTTCTAATTTCATTCTTTTACATGTAGCTGTCCAGTTTTCCCAGCACCACTTACTGAAGAGGCTGTCTTTTCTCCACTGTATATTCTTGACTCCTTTATCAAAGATAAGGTGACCATATATGCGTGGGTTTATTTCTGGGTTTTCTATCCTGTTCCATTGATCTATATTTCTGTTTTTGTGCCAGCACCATTCTGTCGTGACTACAGTAGCTTTGTAGTATAGTCTGAAGTCCAGCAACCTGATTCCTCCAGCTCTGTTTTTCCTTCTCAAGATTGCTTTGGCTATTCGGGGTCTTTTGTGTTTCCATCCAAATTGTGAAATTTTTTCTTCTAGTTCTGCGAAAAATGCCAGTGGTAGTTTGACAGGGATTGCATTGAATCTGTAGATTGCTTGGGTAGTAGAGTCATTTTCACAATGTTGATTCTTCCAATCCAAGAACGTGGTATATCTCTCCATCTATTTGTATCATCTTTAATTTCTTTCATCATGGCCTTATAATTTTCTGCATACAGGTCTTTTGTCTCCTTAGGTAGGTTTATTCCTAGATATTTTATTCTTTTTGTTGCAATGGTAAATGGGAGTGTTTTCTTAATTTCACTTTCAGATTTTTCATCATTAGTGTATAGGAACACAAGAGATTTCTGTGCATTAATTTTGTATCCTGCTACTTTACCAAATTCACTGATTAGCTCTAGTAATTTTCTGGTAGCATCTTTAGGATTCTCTATGTATAGTATCAGGTCGTCTGCAAACAGTGACAGTTTTACTTCTTCTTTTCAAATTTGGATTCCTTTTATTTCTTTTTCTTCTCTGATTGCTGTGGCTAAAACTTCCAAAACTATGTTGAATAATATAGTGGGCAACCTTGTCTTGTTCCTGATCTTAGTGGAAATCGTTTCAGTTTTTCACCATTGAGGACAATGTTGGCTGTGGGTTTGTCATATATGGCTTTTATTATGTTGAGGAAAGTTCCCTCTATGCCTACTTTCTGGAGGGTTTTTATCATAAATGGGTGTTGAATTTTGTTGAAAGCTTTCTCTGCATCTATTGAGATGATCATATGGTTTTTCTCCTTCAATTTGTTAATATGGTGTATCACGTTCATTGACTTGCGTATATTGAAGAACCCTTGCATTGCTGGGATAAACCCCACCTGATCATAATGTATGATCCTTTTAATGTGCTGTTGGATTCTGTTTGCTAGTATTTTGTTGAGGATTTTTGAATCTATGTTCATCAGTGATATTGGCCTGTAGTTTTCTTTCTTTGTGACATGTTTGTCTGGTTTTGGTAGCAGAGTGATGGTGGCCTCGTAGAATGAGTTTGGGAGTGTTCCTCCCTCTGCTACATTTTGAAAGAGGTTGAGAAGTATAGGTGTTAACACTTCTCTAAATGTTTGATAGAATTCGCCTGTGAAGCCATCTGGTCCGGGCTTTTGTTTGTTGGAAGATTTTTAATCAGTTTCAATTTCATTACTTGTGATTGGTCTGTTCATATTTTCTGTTTCCTCCTGGTTCCGTCTTGGGAGGTTATACCTTTCTAAGAATTTGTCCATTTCTTCCAGGTTGTCCATTTTATTGGCATAGAGTTGCTTGTAGTAGTCTCTTAGGATGCTTTGTACTTCTGACATGTCAGTTGGTACTTCTCCTGTTTCTTATCTAATTCTATTGATTTGAGTCTTCTCCCTTTTTTTCTTGATGAGTCTGGCTAATGGTTTAGCAATTTTGTTTATCTTCTCAAAGAACCAACTTTTAGTTTTATTGATCTCTGCTACAGTTTCCTTCATTTCTTTTTCTTTTATTTCTGATCTGATCTTTATGATTTCTTTCCTTCTGCTAACTTTGGGTTTTTTTTGTTCTTCTTTCTCTAATTGCTTTAGGTGTAAAGTTAGGTTGTTTATTTGAGATGTTTCTTGTTTCTTAAGGTAGGACTGTATTGCTATAAACTTCTCTCTTAGAACTGCTTTTGCTGCATCCCATAGGGTTTGGGTCGTTGTGTTTCCATTGTCATTTGTTTCTAGGTATCTTTTGATTTCCTGTTTGATTTCTTCAGTGATCTCTTGGTTATTAAGTAGTGTGTTGTTTAGCCTCCATGTGTTTGTATTTCTTACAGATTTTTTCCTGTAATTGATATGTTGTCTCATAGCGTTGTGGTCGGAAAAGATACTTGATACGATTTCTATTTTCTTAAATTTACCAAGGCTTGATTTGTGACCCAAGGTATGATCTATCCTGGAAAATGTTCCATGAGTACTTGAGAAGAATGTGTACTCTGTTGTTTTTGGATGGAACGTCCTATAAATATCAATTAAGTCCATCTTGCTTAATGTATCATTTAAAGCTTGTGTTTCCTTATTTATTTTCATTTTGGATGATCTGTCCACTGGTGGAAGTGGCGTGTTCAAGTCCCCTACTATGATTGTGTTATTGTCAATTTCCTTTTTTACGACTGTTAGTATTTGCCTTATGTATTGAGGTGCTCCTATGTTGGGTGCATAAATATTTACAATTGTTATATCTTCTTGGATCGATCCCTTGATCATTATGTAGTGTCCTTCTTTGCCTCTGATAATAGTCTTTAAAGTCTATTTTGTCTGATATGAGAATTACTACTCCAGCTTTCTTTTGATTTCCATTTGCATGGAATATCTTTTTCCATCCCCACTTTCAGTCTGTAGGTGTTCCTAGGTCTGAAGTGGGTCTCTTGTAGATAGCATATATACGGGTCTTGTTTTTGTATCTATTCAGCCAGTCTATGTCTTCTGGTTGGAGCATTTATTCCCTTTACATTTAAGGTAATTATCGATATGTATGTTCCTATTACCATTTTCTTAACTGTTTTGTGTTTATTATTGCAGGTCTTTTCCTTCTCTTGTGTTCCCTGCCTAGAGAAGTTCCTTTAGCATTTGTTGTAAAGCTGGTTTGGTGGTGCTGAATTCTCTTAGCTTTTGCTTGTCTGTAAAGCTTTTAATTTCTCCATTAAATCTGAATGAGATCCTTGCTGGGTAGAGTAATCTTGATTGTAGGTTTTTCCCTTTCATCACTTTAAATATGTCCTGCGACTCCCTTCTGGCTTGCAGAGTTTCTGCTGAAAGATCAGCTGTTAACCTTATGGGGATTTCTTTATGTGTTATTTGTTGTTTTTCCCTTGCTGCTTTTAATATTTTTTCTTTGTATTTAATTTTTGATACTTTGATTAATATGTGTCTTGGCGTGTTTCTCCTGGGATTTATCCTGTATGGGACTCTCTGTGCTTCCTGGACTTGATTAACTATTTCCTTTCCCGTATTAGGGAAATC
The DNA here is from genome assembly GCF_059928025.1 of Delphinapterus leucas. NCBI lineage: Eukaryota > Metazoa > Chordata > Mammalia > Artiodactyla > Monodontidae > Delphinapterus > Delphinapterus leucas. The sequence continues at coordinate 147,980,123 of NC_143130.1, read as the reverse complement.
TTCAACTATAATCTCTTCAAATATTTTCTCAGTCCCTTTCTTTTTCTCTTCCTCTTCTGGGACCCCTATAATTCGAAGGTTGGTGTGTTTAATGTTGTCCCAGAGGTCTCTGAGACAGTCCTGAATTCTTTTCATTCTTTTTTCTTTATTCTGCTCTGCAGTAGTTATTTCCACTATTTTATATTCCAGGTCACTTATCTGTTCTTCTGACTCAGTTATTCTGCTATTGATCCCTTCTAGAGAATGTTAAATTTCATTTATTGTGTTGTTCATCACTGTCTGTTTGCTCTTTAGTTCTTCTAGGTCCTTGTTTCTTGTATTTTCTCCGTTCTATTTCCAAGATTTTGGATCCTCTTTACTATCATTATTCTGAATTCTTTTTCAGGTAGACTGCCTATTTCCTCTTCATTTGTTAGGTCTGGTGTGTTTTTACCTTGCTCCTTCATCTTCTGTGTGTTTCTCTGTCTTCTCATTTTGCTTAACTTACTGTGTCTGGGGTCTCCTTTTCGCAGGCTGCAGGTTCATAGTTTCCGTTGTTTTTGGTGTCTGTCCCCAGTGGCTAAGGTTGGTTCAGTGGGTTGTGTAGGCTTCCTGGTGGAGGGGACTAGTGACTGTGTTCTGGTGGATGAGGCTGGATCTTGTCTTTCTGGTGGGCAGGTCCACGTCTGGTGGTGTGTTTTGGGGTGTCTGTGGCCTTATTATGATTTTAGGCAGCCTCTTGATAATGGATGGGGTTGTGTTCCTGTCTTGCTAGTTGTTTGGAATAGGGTGTCCTTCACTGTAGCTTGCTGCTCGTTGAGTGGAGCTGGGTCTTGGCATTGAGATGGAGATCTCTGGGAGATTTTCGCTATTGGATATTATGTGGAGCTGAGAGGTCTTGTGGACCAGTGTCCTGAACTTGGCTGTCCCACCTCAGTGGCACAGCCCTGACGCCTGGCTGGAGCACCAAGAGCCTGTACTCCACATGGCTCAGAATAAAATGGAGAAAAAAAAGACAGAGGAAGATAAATAAAATAAAATAAAATAATTAAATTAAAAAATAATTATTTAGAAAAAAAAATTTTAAGTAATAAAACAAAAACGGACAGACAGAACCCTAGGATAGGTGGTAAAAGCAAAGTATACAGACAAAATCACACATAGAAGCATACACATACACACTCACAAAAAGAGAAAAAGGGGAAAAAATATATGTATATCGTTGCTCCCAAAGTCCACCTCCTCAATTTGGGATGATTCATTGTCTATTCAGGTATTCCACAGATGCAGGGTACATCAAGTTGATTGTGGAGATTTAATCCTCTGTTCCTGAGGCTGCTGGGAGAGATTTCTCTTTCTCTTCTTTGTTCGCACAGCTCCTGGGGTTCAGCTTTGGATTTGGCCCCACCTCTGCATGTAGGTCGCCTGAGGGCATCTGTTCTTCGTTCAGACAGGACGGGGTTAAAGGAGCCGCTGATTCGGGGGCTCTGGCTCACTCAGGCCGGGGGGAGGGAGAGGTAGGGATGCGGGGCGAGCCTGCGGCGGCAGAGGCCACCATGACGTTGTAGCAGTCTGAGGCACGCTGTGGGTTCTCCCGGGGAAGTTGTCCCTGGACCACGGGACCCTGGCGGTGGCGGGCTACATAGGCTCCCAGGAGGGGAGGTGTGGATAGTGACCTGTGCTTGCACACAGGCTTCTTGGTGGTGGCGGCAGCAGCCTTAGCGTCTCATGCCCGTCTCTTGGGTCCGCGCTTTTAGCCGCAGCTCGCGCCCGTCTCTGGGGTCCGTGCTTTTAGCCGCGGCTCGCGCCCGTCTCTGGAACTCCTTTAAGCGGTGCTCTCTTGCCTCTTCGGCAGCTCCAGACTTTTTCCCGGACTCTCTCCCAGCTAGCTGTGGCGCACTAGCCCCCTTCAAGCTGTGTTCATGCAGCCAACCCCAGTCCTCTCCCTGGGATCCCACCGAAGCCCAAGCCTCAGCTCCCAGCCCCGCCCGCCCCGGCGGGTGAGCAGACAAGCCTCTCGGGCGGGTGAGTGCTGGTCGGCACCGACCCTCTCTGTGCGGGAATCTCTGCGCTTTGCCCTCCGCACCCCTGTGACTGCGCTCTCCTCTGTGGCTCCAAAGCACCCCCACACACACACCCGCCGTCTCCGCCCACAAAGGGGCTTCCTGGTGTGTGGAAACCTTTCTTCCTTCACGGCTCCCTCCCACTGGTGCAGGTCCCGTCCCTATTCTTTTGTCTCTGTTTTTTCTTTTTCCCTTTCCAGGTACGTGGGGAGTTTCTTGCCTTTTGGGAGGTCTGAGGTCTTCTGCCAGCATTCAGTAGGTGTTCTGTAGGAGTTGTTCCACATGTAGATGTATTTCTGGTGTATTTGTGGGGAGGAAGGTGATCTCCGCGTCTTGCTCTTCTGCCATCTTGAAGCTCCTCCCACCCCTTCTTTTGAATTCTTACAACTACCTTATTTCAAACATCTATCATTTTACAATAATGTATTGCTGCAATCTGCAGATTCGTCACTCCAACCCTAGGCTCTCTACCCTGAAACATCTTATACTGGGTTGGCCAAAAAGTTCATTTGAGTTTTTCTGTAACATCTTATGAAAAAACACAAACGAACTTTTTGGGCGTCCCAACATTTATTTATCATATTTGTCTCCCAACAATATTACTTTCATGCTGTCACTCATCGACTCAGATTTTCACAGTGGACTCTACATTGCCTCATATAAATGAATAAATCAATCAAAAATAAGTGCCTAACTTCTTAGCCTAACTTAAAAAAAAATTAATTGCAGTTTGTTGGTAGAAGAGAGTTGAAAACACCAAAGAGCACAAAGAAGAAAGTCAAAGTAACTCACAGTCTCAGAACATACACATAACTACTGCAAACAGTTTGTTGTGTATCTTCTCTGATTTTTTCCCACGTAATAAATATAAACACCTTACAAAATCTGGATCATAATGTACATTCTATTTTATAACCTAAATTTTCCACTCCTCCCTATACCATGAGTATTTCCCCATTTGAATAAATATATTTTTTTAAAGATTTAATTTTATTTTTGGCTGTGTTGGGTTTTTGTTGCTGCGTACAGGCTTTCTCTAGTTACGGCAAGTGGGGGCTACCCTTCGTTGTGCTGCATGGGCTTCTCCTTGCGGTGGCTTCTCTTGTTTCAGAGCACGGGCTCTAGGCACGTGAGCTTCAGTAGTTGCGGCACGCAGGCTCAGTAGTTGTGGCACGTGAGCTGTAGAGCGCAGGCTCAGTAGTTGTGGTGCACGGAGTTACTTGCTCCGTGGCATGTGGGATCATCCTGGACCAGGGATCGAACCCGTGTCCCTGCATTATCAGGCAGATTCTTATCCACTGCGCCACCGGGGAAATCCGTGAATAAATATTTTTATACAATATGATTTTAATATCTGTAGAACATTCCATTCTATACTTATAATCTTCTTTAATCAGTTCTCTGAGGCTTTTTCCCCCAATTTTTCATTCTTATAAATAGCACAAATAAAAATATTTGTATAAATATATTTGTACTCATTTCTTAACGATCTCCTTAGGATGAATGGCTGTTTTTTTACAACTTAAATTAAATCATATCGTCCACTACTTAATACAAAACACACTATGAGCTTTTGGGCTCCTATGCTTTTACTCCCTTTCTCTTGTTGCCTTCATGACTCCTCTGTGCCAATCCAAACCAGAGACAGGCAACAAATCTTAAATGTCCATGTATCAAAAGTCCTCAAAAAATGGTTTTGGAATAACTAACGTCCTATTTATTCTCCCAATCCTCGCTCAAGTCTCCCGTCTTCCACAGGGCCTTCCCTATAAATACTGCAGGCCACAGTTATCACTCCTTCCTGCTAACCACTGACCAAAAAAGATGGGGTACATTTTCTCTCATTGACAAGCAGATAAAAAGTACCTGCATCTCCACTTGGCAAGTAGGAGAAACATGACATGAAAAGGTAATTTAATTGCCAACAGTCTGGTTCAGAGTCTCTGAGTCTGACTCTGTGCCCTAAGATGAGCCCCGAGAAGAGTGTTCCCTGGGAAATTTTCTGTGATACTAAATCCGCCCCTGTTAGGCCCTAAATGTCTGATGAAAGCACATGCTGACTGGGTTAGCTTAAAGTTAAAACCAAATGGCTTTTAAATTAATTACCTGCATGAGTACTTCAGGTTAATGAATTCTCTTTCCAAAACTATCACTAAGATTCAAGAACTGTCCTTTTCATTGCTTTCAGGTAGATCTGTTTTTCTAGAACTGCACTAAAAGGTCTGAGAGGGGACTTTATAGAAACTGCTTTAATAAATAGATGCAAATGATTTATATTTATAAGATCAATACATTATATATTAATAGGAACTTCTGAAGCGTATGAAAGTGCTTGAGAAAAGATTTTTCTCTTAAATAGTTTCAATATGAAACTTCCTAATATGATTGCATTTTTTTATGATTGCATTTTAAAAACAGATTCGTGAGTAGATAGAATAGCAGTGAAGATCCAATATTTAAGCAAAGCAGTCAGGACTACTTTGGAGTAAAATTTTAATCCTACCATAGCTTCTGGAAATCCAGCTACTGCCTTTATGCATTTATAGAGAAAATCAATGTTTTATTTTACCAACTTCCTTCAAGTAAAATTTTAAGCATATATTAACTAAGTCATGGGCAAAACCATCACCAGAGCTGCCTTTGAGGCTGATAAAAGGAAGGGCCTCTGAGGATTAAGTTAGAAAACACTTGCAAAATTTGGTTCCTCAGCCTTTTTCTTGTCAAGTTAAGAATTTTCTGTAGTAAAGCTTTATGCACATTATTTACAGTTTTAAAACAAAAAGTTAATGGGTAACACTTGAAATAAAAACAATGACATAGCACTGTCCATTACCCTCTCCAAGACGGACAAGTTCCATCAAAGGGAGGTTAGAAGGAAGTAGTTAATATCGCTGTAGTAATCCCCAAATCAAAGCCTCCATTCTGACGGCCTGTGTTCTCAGGCTCCCTCATGCTGGACACTGAGATTGGTTTCATGGACAAGGAAGGTGCCACAAAAGAAATGATTAAAAACAACTAGAAGACGATTACTCCTTTGTGACTCCTGTCTGAGAGCCTGAAATCTGAGCAGAATTCATCTCAGCTTTTTTAATGAATTCTTCTGCTGCTGTTATGCGGTTAATTCTCCACGTTTTCTACTACTATGATTATTGAAAAAAAAAGAAAAAGGAAAAGGAGCCAGCCAATAGAAACATCAAAGGGTACTCCCACTTCTGTGGCCTTCAGATATTTTCCAGAGTGGGATTGTGGGGACAAAGGGGATGGTGGGGGAAGGGGAGTTGCTCTGTGTCCCTCTGGGAGAGACAATGAGCCAATCTGTTGCACGATGGCACAGAGCAAGTGGGCGGCATGTTTCACATCCCTAGGCAGCAAAGGTTCTCTCGGCAAGGCTAAGGGATGTTCCCTCGGCTGAGCCAAGACAGACCCCGGCTACCCCTGCACGGCGGTGTGTGGAGGATGAGAGCTGGGCCCTCCCTAAAGAGAGTCTAAGTGGCAGACATCCTGCACTGGGCCTCAGACCAAAACACTGAAGGGGGGGGGATGGAATGGGGGAGGGACGAGGAAGGCAAATGGAGAAACTTAAAACCAGCACAACTTTTCATTTCCTGAACCTAAAGCAAATAACTGTTTGTGGTATTCACTGGAGCTGGAGTTTATTTTTCTTTTGCCAAGCCTGTAGACTCCACAAGTGACTGAAGGGAATGTTGGTCTGAAGTTAGTAAGATGAGACTGAATGGGAATAAACGTAAAAACCTATTACATGGATACAAGAAAGAAAACTATTACATGCTTAAGGTCAGGATGGGAGAGTGACCAGGCTGAACGAGAGTTCATGTGAAAAAGATCTAGGGGGTTTTAGTTGACTGTGAACATTATGTGAGCCAACAGTGTGACTTGGCTGCCGAAAAATCCAATGCAATTTAAGGCCAGATTAGCAGAAGTATAGTGTTCAGAGTAAGAAAAAAAAATAGTCTCCTTGCACTGGTCCAGACACAGCTGGAGTGCTGTCTCCATTCTGGGTGCTGTGTTTTAAAGCATACATGGAAAAACCTAGAACATATGAGGAGTGTCACAGGAAGAGAAAGGGTATGGAAATCCTGTCACATGAGGAATAATTGGAGAAACCAAAACTGTTTCAACTGGGAAAAAAGAACATCATAGGCAGGTGAGCTATCTGCAAATAGCTGGAGAGTTGTTTTGTGAAGAAAGAGCAAACTTATCTCCATGACTCCAAAGGGCAGACAAATGGGCAGAAAAATAACTCACGATAATAAAACATTTTCTAACAATTCAAACTGTTCCAAAATGGAATAGGCTGTTTTGTGTAAGAGTTACTTCTCCACCATTGAAAGGGTTCAAGGTCTAATGAGCACCTGTCAGGGATGTTATAATTGAGTGTTCCAGCATTCAATGGGAGACTGGTCTCAATGCCTTGTTAGAGTCTTTCAGACTTTAAGATTCTGAGCCTAGGGACTTCCCTGGTGGTCCAGTGTGTAAGCCTCCGTGCTCCCAATGCAGGGGGCCTGAGTTCAATCCCTGGTCGGGAACCAGATCCCGCACGCATGCCTCAAAAGAAGTCCGCACGCCGCATCTAAGAGCCCGCATGCCCCAACAAAGATCCCGCGTGCCACAACTAAGACCTGGTGCAGCCTAAATAAATAAATAATTAATTAAAAAAAAAAAAAAGAGACTCTGAGCCTAAGAACTACATAATAAGACATAAATAACATTCCAAAGAAAAGGCACATATCATTTGCTTGTCATTCCACAATACCACTATAGTTTATTGAGTTTGTATTACGAGTAAATATGGAAAACCTTGCTCCAGTTACTCTTAAACTAAAGAAACCATTATCTGTAGGAATTCAAGCATTCTAATACCCTTCCTAATTTTTTTTTAACCTCTTTTGCCTTCTAGATAGCTTGTCTTCAGACACACCACATGCCAAAAAAAGCCAAATCCTTGAGGGCAGGGTCTATGACTTATTCACCTTTGCACTCCTAGGGCCAAGTACAGAGCCTGACACAAAGTAGGTGCTCAAAAATATTTGCTAACCATGCTGGGACTGTCCGAGGTGCTGTGGATGGAGCAATAAACAAAACAGGCCTGGCCTTAGCTTTCATGGAATTTACAATCTAGGAGGAGCCATCAATATTAAACAAAAAGCCATACAAAGGAACACATAATCATAAAACTATAACAAATATAATGAATAAAAAGTAAAGAAGAAGATGAGGGATTATAAGAGGAAATCTAATTTTCATAAGGGAGTGATCTTTACACAGAGTCCTGGAGGAGAATGGGAGGAGCGGCCAGGTAAAGACCAGGGGAAGGAAGACTACTCCAGGGAGAGGAAAGAACACATGTAAAGGTGCTGAGAGATGGGGAAGCGGAGGTGGGATCATGCAGGACCGCGTGGACCACACTTTTATCTCCACGTTTCATCCTAAATGCAACAGGAAGCCAACGAAAGATTTTGAGCAGGGAAATGGTATAAAATCATCACGCTGCCTACTGTGTTGAAAAGGATCAGAACAGTGTATTTCAACCCATTAGTGGATCATGAAGTGAATCTGGTTGATCATGCCCAGCATGAAAAAAAGAAAAAAAAATTTTTTTAAATATATCAAACTGTGTCATACAGAGTATAGATTAAGTATTATTTTATGACTCTTTTGTTTCAGAGTTACTTATAAAAACACAGCACACAGACATATGTGTACTGGGGGCATCATGAATGTATTTTTTCTTGTGAGTCACAGTCAAAAAATGTTGAAAGCCTCTAATGAGAGGAAATTAAGGGCAAAAACTGGGAGACCAGTTAGGAGGTGAATGGAGCAGTCAGGAGGGTAAAAAAGTTGAGAAGTGGACAGATTTAACACATATCCTGGAGATAGACATCAAAAAGCACTTGGGGATCATTTGTATTTCAAGGGCAAATGAAAGGTAGATGTCAAGAGTGACTCAGGTTTCTAGTATCTATTAACTTGAAAAAATGAACAAATGAGTGAAGGGAAAAATGAGTAAGTGAAGACGGCACAGTAAACCTAGCTAAAATTCACTGTTTTCTTCGTACTTACCTATAGAAAAAAGTCTATCCTAACTACTCAAAACAGTAAAAACTCCCCTGCCCACCCTCGGTTTCTTCAGTCTCTGATGAGCTTGTTAGCGACAAGGCCCATTTCTTCTTCAGCTTTATATTCCTGACAAGTAGTACATGCTCAGTAATTATACGCTGAATGAGTTAATGAATGGAGTAAAATAAAAATGAAAAAACAGTCTTATAGGAAAATGAAATGTCCTGTGTTTCTTAAAGTCAAGGAAGAGCGAATCAACTTGATAGATCTTTCTAATAAGTTGCCACTTATTAATGAAAAGTCACATTTTCCAAAACTAAAAGAAAAATCTCTTTAACTGTAATCATACTAAAAACACTCTTACTCCTTTAACTGCAGAGCACTAAACAATCTTCAAGAGTCCTCTTCTACCACACTGTCATACCTCCTTCTCACTCTGTTTGCCAGTGTGCAAGAGACTCAAAGTTCTAAATTCACAGCCTCAACACTACCTTGATTACTCCCATATACTTGGTAGAGAGCAGGTGTAATCGTCAGTTTAAAAGAAAGTAAATGAGTCATGGAGAATATCCAAGAAATCTAAAGCCAACTAGCAGCAGAATCTACAGCAATCCATCCCTTGCCTTCTGGTTTGTAGTTAGCCATGTGGCACCTTGATGACACCCTGCCTAACTAACACCGTACTTTGTTGATCTGGGTACATATGGGCTGCTTATTAAATTTCCTCTCCCTCAGGGGCAGACATGGTGTCTTCTATTTTTAGTATACTGTCCATGATGCTTAGCAGTCCCGAACATAGTAGACACAACGTTTCTTGACTGGACTACCAGTAAGATTAAAATGGAGATCTGCTGACTTAGAGGTTGTTACACTAGACCCTGCTCCCTTCATGAAGCTGTGCTGGTCTTGCATGCAAGTTTTATCTCCCAGACTTCCATTACAAAATAGCAATTGCTCTTTCCAAAGTGAAATACATTTTCCTTTGTAAGTTACACATGCAGCTGTGCTGTTGAAATGTCCCTCAAGTAAAGATTTTTATCTGTGCTGCAAAGGCGGAAAGTGTAGCTCATAAGCTTAATTCTTTACACAAATCCAGTAACTCTGTTCCTTAGGTCCCAGACAGCCCTCTTGGCGTGTTTGTTTGTTTTAATGTCCCACACTCTTTCCCCCAAGTTCCTGTAGTAATTTGTCCAGTGCGAGTGATCACACTAAGACAGACTGTTGTTGGTGCAATGAATACAATTCCTATTATCTCTTATAGCTAACATGCTATCCCACACAAAAAGAGCACTGAAAAGGTAGGTACAAGCAGAGAGGAAGCCCAGAGTTAAGAGGCTTGAAGGAGGCCTAAACAAACATGTTCAGTTAGAAAAGCTCATTCCTCAGCACCCTTGCCTCAACCTGATTTGGTTAAAACAGACTGGAGGCAGATATCACCTCCTGTTCTGTCCAACTATCCATCTTGATTTTTAGGTATCTTAGAAAAATGTATATCTGTTATGCCATACTCTGTCACTGAAAACTTGAGGTATTCCTTTTAAGAACAACACTGTTGTAAAGAGAATTTTGAATTTGATCGAGAGTTTTACTCTGTCTCTTAGCCCTTCCTCAGAGCAGTTCTGAGAAATCAGAGTATCATTGTTTCCATATGTTGATGAGAAAACAAGAGATGCGCACAACTTTGTGCCAAGCCAATCATTTGGATGCTGCCTGAAGACAGAGTCCTGGTCCTCAGGAAGTCTGCCTCTCCTAGAGGAGGGAAATGTGCGCAAAACTGATTAAAATACAAGGTAGAGTGAAATAAGTGCTTCAATTACAGGCCAGATAAAATGGTACAACGAGCAGCACTTAAGTCCAAGTGGAAAGCAGAGGGCAGAATTTAATGATGGAAGGAGTATTTGAGCCTTCTTGAAGGATGTCAAGTATTGTAGAAGATAAGAGGACACCAGTCGGCAGTAATGAGACAGACTGGGACCTGGACCTGGGACCCTTTGCTGCAGTACTTGCACCTGGACAAATGTCTCCTCAAGCAACAAAATACAAAGAAACTATAAGGGACTAAAATTAACTGCATACATGGGCAGCTGGGGCAAATTACGGACAACAAGGTACAAAAAGGCCAAAAACCCAACTGCCACTTCTAAGGAGCTGGGAGCAAAAGCAGGGTACTGCGCATGCCCCCTGCACACACCACCACCAGAGGGAGGGGCAGACCACCTAGGCCACGCCTCCGGCCCGACCCCTGGACCCGCCCCTACCCTCAGCCCATATAAGGAACCAGCTCGCCCCCCATCAGGAAACGAGTGAGCAAGGGAACCTGTTATTTGTTCTCACTCCCTCCTGCTGCAGCAGGAGCCCCAATAAAGCTTTGCCTGAGTTTCTTGTCTGGCCTCTTATCAATTTCTATCGATTAAGGAGGCCAAGAACCCTAGTCATTAACAGTAACAGCATAATCCAAGCCACATAGGTATGTAAATGTACGCTGTACTCAGGGAACCACATGAAACCAATATGGCTGGAGCAGAGGGCTCACAAGGGAGCATCAACTGAAGAGTGAAAGCTCACATGAATGAAATCCACAAGAAGCTACCAGTAAAAAATAAATGTGACTTTAAAGTTTAGAAACATTTTGAGCACCTCGAAGAAAAAGCAGCTACACCAGCCTTAGTATTAAAAATCCAATTTAGGATGAAGCTGACAAATCAACAAATCTGAAAACATAACTTATTATTTAATTCTTAGATTTAAAAAATCCATTCACATAAATGATCGATTCCAAAATTCATTCATAAAATGATCCTATCCAAATTCCTGGATATGACCGCCTCTTTTTTTTTTTGCGGTACGTGGGCCTCTCACTGTTGTGGCCTCTCCCGTTGCGGAGCACAGGCTCCGGACGCGCAGGCTCAGCGGCCATGGCTCACGGGCCCAGCCGCTCCGCGGCATGTGGGATCTTCCTGGACCGGGGCACGAACCCGTGTCTCCTACATCGGCAGGCGGACTCTCAACCACTGCACCACCAGGGAAGCCCTGACTGCCTCTTAACAAGGGAAACTCACAAGATGAATTCTCATAAGATAAGGTAGGATATAAAAGTTTAAAAGAGAGAGCGAGAGAGAGAGGGAGAGACTGACATCTAAGTTCTCAACCATTAGGTTGGGGAGGCAGTTAAGAAGAGCTGCCTGGAGAGATCTGGTCTGTTTACATTAACATCAGCTGAAATATATGGTTAAAAACAGACCACCTGAATTCTGGATAGAAAAATCTGCTTTCAGAGAACCAATATATAATTTTGGTGGCTGACATTTAAGAACTGATCAAGTTTGGGACCAATTGAAAGGAATAGTCTGGAGAGCACTGGCTTAGTGTTCTATTAGTCATTAACTGAAACATAAAGTTTATAATATGATCATTTAAATTCAGAACAGCAAAGTCTTTTTTCCAAGAGGAAAAATATACAACATTCAATAACTTTTGCAAGTCAACACAAAGTCCTCTTCTTTTCACAATGAAAGATGACGGAGCATCCAAAAGGAAGAACTCATGAAAGGCTCCTTTCAAACAGTGGCCCTTGCTGTGTCCTCTTGGTTCAGGGCTCATAAATAAAAGGACACAACAGCTGCAACTTATGATTAACCACGGTATAGTATTTCAAACAGTGAATAACATTATGGTTATTGTAACCAACAAAACTCCTTATATTGGTTCAACACATGACCTTGGTTTTTGTCTGGCCTGTAGGTGACCTGAATTGAAGAGAGATGTCTGGGTTGAAATTTAACTCGGTGTCTGAAAAGCTATGTCACATGGCTGGAAAGTCAGTAATGTTGCAATTTCAGGAACCCCTGCTCCTCTCAATGTGATTGGACGGTGTAAAGGTGAATCTGAGAGGAGCAGTGAAAAATAAAGGTAATTGGTCAGTCTAGGACAGCCCTTGAATAATGTCCAAACATTTGCGAACAGTCTGAGAAAACCACTCATGTTATTCTTAAACAACCAAGGTAACTTTCCTGCCCGCCATGGGCAAGTGCCCTCTAGATTAACGTGGTAAACAATTCCTGAGTGATTAATGACATAAACTCTTTCTCCACCCTTTACTGAGGGCAGAACTCTTAAGGAGAGCTGGAAAAGCCTTTACCTCTTGATTTATAGGTTAAGACCAAAGCAATCTGAGTTTTCTCTGAGTATGAGAATCTATGCTTGAGTAAGACCTGGGCTCTCAAAAGAGAGACCACATAAGACAAGGAAGAAAGGATCTTCCATTATCTCATTCCCCAGAAAGTATACTCTGAGAAGCTGCTGGTGTCCCCTCAGTCTTAGACAGGTCAAGACTGATTCTAAGAACTATTTTCCCCCTGCCCATAACAGGTGATGAAAACTAAAGGAGAGCCTGACTTTTCTCATTTCAACTGGTAAGTAGTCATGCCACTTAGTTCTTAGTTTCTTATCATAGGATCAAATTACCTTTTATTGGGTTGTCCTATTAAGTGGCCCGATCACGTAATAACTTCAAACTCTGTTACACAGAAACTCAAGTTTCCATAAAGCAGATCTATGGCCTCTATAAAACCATAATCAAGGCACATATGATTAATTTTTGTCTGTTTATCATAACCAGTTCACATCTTAACACAATTTAAGATTTAAGCAATTGCATTTCTGTTCCCAACTCTGCCAACAAATCACTCAATCCCTCTAAAGATGAACAATAACATTTATCTAACACAGATACATTCTTTTTGTATATTTCAAAAAGGCTGCAGTAATATAGCATTAACTAAAAGTATCTGGACAATTAATATTGAGAACTAAGGAGATACATATTTCCCAGGATAGAAGAGTTTGTATGAATCTTCCAATCATTATTACTAATAAAATACATGATACAAACTTATTTACAAAATGGAAACAGACTCCTAGACATAGAGAACAAACTTATGGTTACCAAAGGGGAAAGGTGGGTGTGGGAGATAAATTAGGGAGTAACATATACACACTACTATATATAAAATAGATAAACAACAAGGACCTACTGTATATAGCACAGGGAACTCTACTCAAAATTCTGTAATAACCTATATGGGAAAAGAATGTGAAAAAGAATATATATATATGTGTGTGTGTATATATACATATATATATATATATACCTGAAACTAACACAACATTGCTGTATACCTGAAACTAACACAACATTGTAAATCAACTATACTTCAATAAAAAAAATTTTTAAAAAGAAATATATGACATTAACACAAAGAACTTAAAATTCATTAGTCATCATTTAAATTAATGGGATAAATTGCTAGCTTCTAGAAAGGTTATGGATTATGATCTTGAACAATACTGAGCGTAGAATAGATCCTAAATGGACACTGGCTAAATTGAGCAAATTAGCCACAGGGAGTAAAAATTAATTTTTTAAGAATAGAGAGGTAAGATAAAATTTTAATCTGAACTTGTCATTTTTGTGTCCCCAGAGTACAGAGTACCTTGAACATAAAATAGGCATCAACAATGACAATGTGAATGAATGAGCTAACTGGTTGCTTAATTAATTAATGGAAGAAGGGCAGTCGTATAATAAAACTAAGACAGGCTGAGAAGGGAGAAAGTCATCTCGGTCCATAAGGACAGTAGAAAAAACATGCCTGTTTGGTGCTATTATTTACCTATTTCTATATATACTTTTCAAAGAAGAGTTTATAATCTAATACAATAATACAAAGTATTATTTCAGCCTGGATTTTTCTAGCACAGAAAAGGTACCTGGGCCAGCCTCATTTTAAATAGGGAAGTGTGTTTATTTCCTTGGAGAGCCTAATGTAAATTAAAGGAATTGATTTCAGGGTCATTTTTCAAGGAAGACTACTAAACCCTTTTGTTAAATCAAATTACTCTGAGCAAGTTTTCTGATATTTAGCTTAAAAAAATACATAAATACCATCTCCTTTAATATGTCAGCAACTCTTAGTGGAAAAAGTAATTTTGAAATTAAACATCCATTTCCATTACTTAAGCAATCTAAACCTAGATTTAGGAATTTAAGGGAAGGGTCAGCTGCTTTTTACTACATGGAATAAATAATAAAGAAAAGGCAGTTTGAACCTAACCATATCTCTTTGCTAATACCTCAAGTTTTAAGATTTATAGTTTCTAGTAAAACTTTATCAAATGGGTAGATAAATGGATGAAATTTGTTTTTCTTCATGGATCCATAATTGCCACTGAGGAAACCAACACTATTTTAGGTTATATCTCTTAACTTTTGAGGCTAGTGGCGAGGTAGTAAACAAATATACTTGGTTTCACAGTCTTAAAATAAAACAACCACCCTTCCCATAAAGAAATCAGCACTAGATGGACTGAGGAAATTATAGTTGTCACTAATTCACTCAAGCACTTACTGAGTATCTCTGGAGATAAAGAAAAATATGGTTCCTAAATTCTGAAGGTTCACAGTCCAGGTATGAATTCAGACAGATAAGGTAAGTTATACTCTAGCATCAGAACCACCATAATAGAAGTGGAGAAGAGAGAGGAGTTCCTTACTCTGCCTAGGAAGTCTAGCAAAGCCTCAGCAAAGAACTGATGAGCACCAAGCAAAGAAGCTAGCAAAATGCATCCTAGCAGAGGGTAAGTCAATGCAAAGACACAAAGGTGAGAGACAGCAAGAAATGCAGTGTGTGAAGCATACGTACATGGAATGGGATGCTGGGAGTTGAGACTGGAGAGACAGGCCAAGAAAATTTGACATATCAAGCTAATGAATCTGGATTCTATCCTGTAGAGAAGTCGAGAGATGTTTTTAAATAGGAGAGTGGCTGGATCAGATGTATTTCTCAGTGGATAACTCATTCTGTCTTTCCAGGGCAGATCAACATCACCCTTAAATTTGATTAGTTTTCACAAGCCCCGTGCTGGAAAGAATGCCAGGATGGGGGTGGGGTGGGTGGGGGGGAGTTACTTTTCTGAAGTCATTAATTCAAGACTCACACTATCAATACAACAGTCACAAGTAATAGTTTGGCCAATGTGACTGTGGGGCCATGGCCAAACTGAAAAGGCTCTTGCTTTAAAAAAGGGTGCTTTTCTTTGTTTTTTTATAATCACCCTCCAGCTCTCTTGTTTTTCACTTTGTAAGGTATTTACCATCCAAATCAGGGTCTAAAGGGCTCTGAAAGAATATGAGAAAAGTAAGGAAACTGGTATCAAAAATCCTCCTGTGAAATATGTCCAAGATGTAATGATGTAATACAAGAAAAAAAAAGTGCAAAACAGTATGCAAGAGAGAAACACATTTTTGTTCAGAAAATGCATAGGAAATACATTCATATATGCATTGAAGAAATGTGAAGGACTATATACAAACCTGCTATCAGCAGTTAAGTCTAAGATAATGGGGGACTTTTTCTTTTTCTCCATAATATAATTCCTAAAGGTCCGAATTTTATGAGTATGTTTGACTTTTACAAACAGAAAAACCATTGAAGGATCAATGTGATTTAAATAGTCTTTAGCCGGTGGCCTATAATCACAAAGGTTGTGGGAAGCCAGATAACTGAACTAAAGTGCTTCCAAGTGACAGTCACCTTTAACAAAGAGGTTCGCCACATTTCTGTGTGGTCAGCATAACATATCAAAGGCAGGGTTTCCAGATTAGCAGGCGATCCTCATCTACCTCCACATTTTATTCAAGAACAATGGTGTAATTCCTTGCTAATTTTTTCCCTGTGGACATTAAAATGATGATTTTAATACTGATTAATTTACTGTCAGTCTGTACAAGCAGCAAATAATTTTTAGTTTTTGTCTTTGCGAGAAACATATATTCATGTTGGGCCTACAGAATTTCTTCCTCTTGGAGGAGCAATAAACCGAAATGGTGAATTGAAGAGATTCAAGATGTCTGCATGTGTTCCATTTACCCTGCACAGAAACTCTGAATTTTTAAGGCTAAGTCTAATGTGCCAGCAATAACCTGCCAGAAATACCTTATTATATAGTTAGTCTTCATTTTTCAAAGTGTGCTCTTACATCTTGTTTCATGGGATTCTCATAACTCTGTGAGGTAGTTGGAGCTGGAAATTATCTCCATCTTTTTTGTTCATGATTTTTACATTTGAAGAGATACTGAGCTTGGAGGGGGGCAGTAAATAGAAAAGGAATGCATTCCCGGTGCATAAAATTTGGAGAAAAAAAAAACAAACAGTAAAAAACCAAGACAGAACCAAACCAAACAAAAACTCATTCATAGTCTTACCACCAGACATAACATTGTTACTCCTTGGTTGTACAGGTTTCCAATATTTCTTCTCTGTATTCTATTAAGCCCATTTTAAAATGCGGAAATTTTCACATGGCTAATGAGAGTCGAAGCTAGGGCTGAAACCCATGAACACTTTCCATCACAGCAGGAAGCTCCTTCCTTCCTACCAACCTTTCCCTCTTTCAAAATGCCCAAGCATTATAAAGAAGAAAGCTTCAGAAACGCAGATTCTGATATGTTCATATTTTGTTTCTAGGTACTCAGTAAACTTACCAATGGTCTTTGGAAATAAACACCTCTAGTATAAAAATGACTGTTGAACTCAATGATCTCTAAAATTCTCTTTAACTCTGAAACAATTCTAATCTTCTCTGAATGAAAAGTGGCCAGAGGGCAGGGTCAAGAATGAGTCAGAAGGATATAAGATGAGGGCAAGTTAAGTAAGTCGAAATCCCTTAAGTAAGGTGTTAACCAAACTAGAATCAAAATCACTAATGTCATAAGTTGGAACAAGGGTCAATCGAGGAAAGAAATACAAGTCCAGAAGGATGAGGCTGAACCAACAAATACACCTGTCAGAGATGGCTGGTTGATCACAGAGCCTGTTTCCTCTTCTTCTTGGACAATAGTACGTCACATTTTCTAGTTGTCCTTACGTTCAGTACGGCCATGTTAAGTCCAAGCCAATGCAATATGGATGGTACTGATCTGAGACACTTCCAGGCTTGGCCCCTAAAAACCTCCCATTTGCAATTCTTCATATTCTTTTTTCTTCCAAAGTGACCTTGGAAGTCGTTTGTTGAAAATGGTTAAGCTACAAAGTGGAAGGAATTTCTGCTTGGAGAAGAGCCTCCCACCAATTAAAAACATCTAATTAAATTTGATGAGAGCAAGAAATAAATTTGTATTCATTCAGTCATTGAGATTTGGGGGTTTATGTATGACAACAATCAGTGTTAGGTGACAAATCAGCCAGTCCCTGTGGGCAAGGCCAGACCCTGACATAGTCATGGATCAGCCTGTCTTCCTCAATCTAGGGCCATTAACTGCTGACCAGGCTTTGATAGGCAAATTCCAACAGCATGCTGAATTACTTCCTGTCAGTGAACTCTTACTCTGATTTCACACAGGTTGAGAAAGTCAAATGACAGATGGAATCATACATGTGTTATAAGCAAATCATGAAAAGATGCAACAAAATCCAAATGTCTACTCAAGTTTTGAGAAGACTTTGATAGTATTTTATGGTGGGAAAAACATAATTAAAACAAATTATAGCATATAGATTTTCCAATCAGATATGCAAAAGGGAGAAAGGGAAGGTGTTATGAATTACATGCTTGTGTCCCCCCAAAATTCACATATTGAAACCCTAATTCCCAGTGTGATGGTATTTGAAGATGGGGCCTTTGGGAGGTAATTAGGTCATGAGGGTAGAGCCCTCATGGTGGGATTAGTGTCCTTACCAGGAGAGACACAAGAGAGCTTTCTTCTCTTCCTACTGGCCATGTAAGGATAGAGCAAGAAGGTGGTTAAGACAGAGGGAAAGTAAAACTAATATTTCTAGAAAGTCTACTATATCCTAGAAGCCTTCACGTATATATTCTTAGTTAATCCTCACAGCAAATCTGTGTGGTACTTATTGTTATTCTCATTTTTACAAAAGAAGAAGCTGAGGATCATGGCAATTAAGTAATCAACCGAAAGTTATACATCCAGGAAGTGGTAGGGCCCGCATGAAGCTCTCATCTGCCTCACTGCAAAGCTCATGTTCTTTTCACTGTATTCTTGCTACCTTGATATTTGCATGCATCTCAAGGGATTTGCAAAAGTTTCCCTGACCCTAATACACTTCTTGAATGGCCCCAAAGGTGACAGCCCCGTGTCTCACCAGTCTAGGTGCAGTCAGAGAGTCAACACTCTTTAAATCTCCAAGAAACAAAGAGGCAAAGGCCTCAACATTTTCCCTGGGAGGTGGCCACTTAGAACATGCTTGGAGAAGATACTTAAAACTCTTCTCTACAGTGGATGTTTCTTCCAGCTTCTGGCAGGTAGTGAGAAGATTAATATCTCTGGCTCACTTTTACCACATGAACGTTCATGTGGGCACATGCACACGTTAGCCACCTGCACTTCAAGTCACCTGACCTTCAAGCCGGATCACCCATCATCAGAAACTGGCATACACCAAGAGGACGTATGAAAAAGAATCCAAATTAAATGGGGATATTAAAATATTTACAGAACTTACATATTCCCTGTTTAAGAAAACCCTGCTGCCCTCAAATCTACAAACACATTTGTTATAATATGTGAAAGCATTACGTTTGGAGATAAAGTTAAAACCAACATGCTGATCTGAACTAGTGGGCAACAGACTGAAATGCTTACAGCAGTCAAAACTGGAAAAAGGAAATCACAGACTTACTCGGTACCCTTCATAGCTGTTAATTTAGCTTTGGAAAAAATCTCTCCTAAAGGAGAACTTCTAAATGGAAGCCACAAGATGGCCTGAATCATGGTAGCAGTTTGTAAGGGGGGCCAACATCCCATGAGAGCACAGGGACCACACAATAGACATGCGGCTTCTCAAGTCCCTTTTCACTTCAACCGCTATATCATCACGACAAAATACCTCAGACTGCTCTAGGGCTTGAAATTCTTCATCTATAATGCACATATAATTATATTCTTTAGGAAGGTATTGGATCTAAATGAAAAAAATAAACGTACTGTTTAAAGTCAATTGTACTTATTAGACATTTAAGATTGGAGAACTGGATGCCTGATTTTTACTCAGAGTTTTTCCAGTGACTCACTGTGTAATTCTGAGGACACAGTCCTTTGATCTTTAGTTCCTTAGCCCTTAACCAGAGAGTTTTAAATTGTGGGCCCCCCCTGCCAATCCTTTTGGAGGCACCCTTTCCAGCTTCTTTTGCCCTCAGATGAAAGGATCTATAGACGTGGAAAATTGTTATTTGGTGATTTCCTATATCCCCCTTTCTAGTGTTTCAGCCATTCTCCTTTTACATCTGAGGGACACTGCAGAGAAATCACTGCTGTGCACAATTGAAGCCACAGGCTTAAAATTTCACTGTTGGAAGGGCAGGCTGAGAAGGAACAAGTCCGGCTTTAACACCACAAATATCTCCGATTACCAAATGTGGGCAGACAAAATACAAAAAAACAAGGAGAGATAGAAAGGCCCTTGGTATTCTTCAAAGCTTCCCTTGTGGGATGAAAGTTCTTCTTTGAGGCTTCCAAGGCAGAAAGCCTAGGCAGCCTGCACACCTGGAGTGCATTAGTGGGCCCTGGACTTGAGGTGAAACAGGCTGAATTTCATCTAGACGTTTCCCACAATCCATTCTCATAAAAGCTCCCAATAATTTACCAGCTTAGAAACAGGGCATGGTATTCATGAAGCGCTGAACCCTGGGATTACCTTCCAGAGTCTCTGGATAAATCCCACTGCTCATCTATGTAAACACACTTTCATCTTGATTACCTTTAGCTCAAGGAGAGTTTCATTTTGTTTGCTGTGGCACAGGGTCAAGACCAAAACCCACCCTCAAATCATTCTCATACCTCTCCCAGAAGCCTTTCAAAGAGCATCCAAATGTTGATGTAACTAATGAGTGAGTTTTCACCTTAGGCTGTGTGCTCACCTAAATACAAAACACCCCATGCCTGTACTGTTGCCTCCCTTTCCTCAGCAGCCGCATGGAGGTGATGCTGGCTTGTCTTGCCAGTTCCCCATCTTAGTGCTCCAAACATATATGGACAAGAAGTCTCACTGTAGCCCCTAGGAAGGATCCAACCTCCCCATGGTGGTCGTATGGCTGCTCTTGCCCAGAAAAACCCTTTTGCCTTTCCACATTTCCCCATCTCTTTTCCTTACCTCTTGAAGTATATAATTCAGCATAAGGGCTCACCTAGCCACTATGATTACTCTATTATTCTATGCATCTGTTCCCTAAGGTAACTCTCCCCACTCCCACCTACTTAAAGAAGAAATAGAGCATAAGGCCGGGGCTCTGGAGCTAGACATTCTAGTTTTGCATTCTGGCTCTGCAATTCATGGCCTGTATGCCCTTGGAAAAGTTACTTAGCCTCTCTTTGCTTCAGTTTCCTTATTTGTAAAATGACGGCAATGATGGCAGCTACCTCAAAGAGTTGTAAAGATCAAATATATGATACAGTGATACAAACAGTTCATATGCACTCAACAACAGCAAGAAAAACAACAACCTAATCGAAAAATGGGCAGAAGACCTAAATAGACATTTCTCCAAAGAAGACATACAGATGGCCAATAGGCACATGAAAAGATGCTCAACATCATTAATTATTAGAGAAATGCAAATCAAAACTACAATGAGGTAACACCTCACACTGGTCAGAATGGCCATCACTAAAAAGTCTACAAATAATAAATGTTGGAGAGGCTGTGAAGAAAAGGGAACTCTCTTACACTGTTGGTGCGAATGTAAATTGGTGCAGTCACTATGGAAAACAGTGTGGAGAGTTGCCATATGATCCAGCAATCCCACTCCTGGGCATATATCCAGACAAAACTCTAATTTGAAAAGATGCATGCACCCCTATGTTCATAGCAGCACTATTTACAATAGCCAAGACATGGAAACAACCTAAATGTCTATCAACAGGTGAATGGATAAACACACACACACAATGGACTATTACTCAGCCATAAAAAAGAATAAAATAATGCTATTTGCAGCAACATGGATGGACCTAGAGATTATTGTACTAAGCAAAGTAAGTCAGAAAGAGAAAGATAAATACCATATGATATCGCTCCTATGTGGCATCTAAAATACAACACAAATGAACACATCTATGAAACAGAAACAGACTCATAGACATAGAGAACATACTTGTGGTTGCCAAGAGGGAGGAGGGATGGGGGAGGGATGGATTGGGAGTTTGGGAATAGCAGATGCAAGCTAGTATATATAGGATGGATAAACAACAAGATCCTACTGTATAGCACAGGGAACTACATTTGATATCCTGTGACAAACCATAATGGAAAAGAATAGGAAAAAGAATATAAATATATATATGTATAACTGAATCACTTTGCTGTACAGCAGAAATTAACACAACACTGTAAATCAACTATACTTCAATATAATTTTTTTTTTTTTAAAAAAGATCAAATAGGGCTTCCCTGGTGGCGCAGTGGTTGAGAGTCCGCCTGCCGATGCAGGGGACGCGGGTTCGTGCCCCGGTCCGGGAAGATCCCACATGCCACGGAGTGGCTGAGCCCGTGAGCCATGGCCGCTGAGCCTGCGCGTCCGGAGCCTGTGCTCCGCAACGGGAGAGGCCACAACACTGAGAGGCCCGCGTACCGCAAAAAAAATAAATAAATAAAATAAAAAAGATCAAATATATGATCTTAGAACGGTGCCTGAAATGCTGGAAAGCATGACGATGATCATGATGATACTTCCATTGCCAATCCTGAGTACTTTCCTTAAAAAGAGTATTCCTCTGATTGGTCCTCTCTAACAGCACAGCCTCACTATCAGTGGGCAGGATGAGCTGCTACTCCCAGGGCACATCGAGCAAGGGCAAACGGAGGCACTTGCAAGCAAGCTATAGGATAAACAAGTTTGGGCAAAATATTACTCAAGGGCAAAATAAAGATGATTGAGGTGGAGCTCTCAAAACACTCTGTACTCCATCAAACTATATGCTCTAAAAATGTAGGTGATGGTTCAGAATCTAGCCAAAGTTGGGATATTTTAAGGTGACAGGTGCTGAAACTCCTTTCCTTGACCGTTAGGATGACTATTTGAGTCAGGCAATGCTCTGGCCTATACATGTTCTTCAGGACTGAGAAACTGTTGGTACCAAAGGCCCAGCTCTAGTCACAGAATGCCAGGGAGCAATACACACATAGACACGACACTTTCTACCATTTGCACAGGAACCAACTGTCTTGAAGTAAGACCTGAACTGGCTGGAGTCCTAGCTTTTTGTGGCTCCTTGTAAGCCATCTGTGTCTCCAGCATGATGTTGGCATAACACTCCTATGGTGTGCAGGATGTGTTGTCTGTTTACCCATGTCACAGACTAGCAGTCTAACACATGAGCCCTTTGGCAGTATTACTCCCAACACATACAATAATAATGTAGCATAATATTTTTCAAGTTGCCCACCTCTCTAAATTGTTATCAATAGAGATGTCCTTTGAAAAAAATAATCCAGGTACCATAGAGTAAATAGTATCAATTTCTGTGTGTGCCATGGCATAGAAAGGTTGTGAAGCATTGCTCTAGACTAATATCAGAAAGAAACCTACCATTCAATAAGCTCCAAACATTTATTGAGAACCTAGTAAGTACAAGTCATGTGATACTAGTCCTTTACTATTCTGCACTTCGATTTCCTATCTGTAGGTCAGAGAAAAAATAAATATATCTAGCCCTTTGGATTGCCCTGAGGGTAATATTAGCTATAAGTGCTCTGAGCTTTTTAGGTAAAGAAAAAAAAAATTGAATTTAAATATTTATTTTTAATTTGCTGAATGAAATGTGTCTTATCCCCAAACAGATTCTTGCCAAGAAAGAAAAAAGATAACAGAGCCTCATCTTAAAAACAAAGCCTGGGCTTCCCTGGTGGCGCAGTGGTTGAGAGTCCGCCTGCCAATGCAGGGGACATGGGTTCGTGCCCCGGTCCGGGAAGATCCCACATGCCATGGAGTGGCTAGGCTCGTGAGCCATGGCCGCTGAGCCTGCACGTCCGGAGCCTGTGCTCCGCAACGGGAGAGGCCACAACAGTGAGAGGCCCGCGTACCGCAAAAAAAAAAAAAAAAAAAAAAAAAAAAACCAAAGCCTGTAATCCAGGGATTATATATGAAGAGTATCTACCACATTCTAGTATAACAAGGAAATCACATACCAATAAACAGTAAAAAGAATGCTCACACATACTGGAAGCAGCCCCTTTATATTCAAAGGAAAAATATTAATGGAAGAAGAAGGGGTTTTAGTGTATTCTGCAGGGAGGTGGCACTGATCTCTGCTTCTATGTCAAAATGCCAATATAGAAACACACTCCCACGATACTTGACAGCTGGACACTTGGCATTCTCTGTGATTCAGAACAGAGCAACATTTTTATCTACGCATTTCATTCAAGTGTTTCCTATTTCAGCTTCTTCAACAAAACCAAATATGTTGCTTGAGTTCTGACCTCAAAGAATCCTGTCTAGAGTCTGCCTAGAAAAAGTGGGGCAAGATGATGTTTTTACAACCCAAACAACATCAATTGCCAACCACACGAAACAGGGGCAATGAAATGGATGTGTTAGTGTGGAGAGGAGGGCTTTCATGGTGCTTTACTGAGAGCTCCCTTCTCTCTCTTGACCCTACATCCTGCCAATTTCCAATATGCTAGTTACGGGCCAGGACTGGGAAGAAGTCACAACCTTCCAGATGCAGAGCCTAAAAGTTCCTTGGTTGACTTATAGGAATAAGAGAACATCAAAAAGCCTGACCTTCAAACTTTTAGCAAAGAAGGATTTGGGAGGGAACGTGATTCAATAGGCTGTTTACTTGGATGATCGAAATCTTAATCCAGTCTCCGATGCCAGCTCCTCATGTGATTATGGTCAAGCACTAACCCCATTTCTTCATTCATGAGACAGAGTAGAGGCAGGGAGACGATGACAGAAAAAAGACAGGATGTACAGCACACTGCAACATGGAACTCAACTAACACTGAAGCAGGTAAAATAACAACAGTCTCTCCTACAGCTTCAGAAAGCATATTTCAATTAATTGGGTCAGCAGGAAAGAATTTTATTTAGAATTTTGATAAATGAGTCCGAGGTTAAATACTAAAAAAAGCTACTTATCAATTAATTAATTCTAGGTCTTTGCTTTGCAAAGAGATATGGGTTTCCGGTTTATACTTGCTGTTGTCAAAACAGCCTCAGGGCAGGAAAGGAGGGTGAGAAAGGAAAGAGAAGACCCTGATCACTGCAAAATGAAGAGGGCAGCACAGTCACCAGCTCAACGTTAGAAAAGGGCATTATGAATGAAAGTACTGCCGAGATGATCTGGTATTCTACCCACTTGGATGAGCTGCCTCTTTCAGGCAATGCCAAAGTCGTGTGCACTGAGCTGTTAAAGATACCTGAGTAGGAAAATGTTCTCCAGCAAGGTAACTTCCTTTAAAGTATATTCAGCGCCTGGATATCTGGTTATCTCAACAGAGACTCAACAAACAATGGACAGGACAAGGTGAAAGGTTGGTCAAAGGTCAGAAGATCTGAACCTCTTGGCTGGAGAATTCAATTCTTTTAACCCTTGGGAGGTTTTCTTAAAGCAATCTTATTTATATGTGCTGCCAGGAGTTTCAGCTCATTTTTTTTTTTAAAGCTTCATTGCTTTTTATTTCCATTTCTTCCCCCCACCTCTCTCTCTCTCCCCTTTTGCTTCCCTCCTCCCCCCTCCCTCCTCCTCCTCCTTTCTCTCTTTCCTTTTCTCTCTCTCTCTCTCAAATCAATTTAGAATTGCTTGGAGAAACTTCAATGATATTGCCCAAATCAAAACGGTTTTATATATTTTCTCCTTATGAATGGACTTCAGTGCAATCCTAGTGAGAGAAAAGATAACTGCTTGTGATTAACTGCATGTTTTTAAGGAAAAGTCCATTGAAGAAACCTAATTAAACTTGAAAAATGGATTTTGGTAGATGGGAATCAGTAAGGCATATGTAATTAGATTACTCTGGTACTGGCCAGCAACAAGGATCATTCTAAAAAACAAGATCATTCTGAAAAAACAAGATCATTCTCTAAAAACAAGAACCTAGGTGACTTTATGTGCACACACCCATATAAACAGAGGCAGCTGCTGTCTTTCTGGCATCCAGGAAAAGATGGTACCTTTAAAAGTTTCCAGGAGAAACATCAGTGAGTATGTCTGTGTACAGCATTCTGTGCTGTTTGCCCTTGAAAGTAGATGTGGCAATGTACACTCAGTGGCATTCTAGAGTCTGGAAGAAAAACCTTTCACAGAAACAAGGCTGAATGCTCAATATTATCTTTCTTGGCTCGTTCTGGTAGTTACACCTTGGGAAAATCTCCTTTGCTCATTTCGTGATGTGCCTCAATTGTGGATGGCAAACTTGATGACAATATTAGGAACAGAGTGATTCACAGCAGATCTCTAGTAAAAAACAGAACTCAAGTCTTGGCACA
This sequence comes from Delphinapterus leucas, assembly GCF_059928025.1. Lineage (NCBI taxonomy): Eukaryota > Metazoa > Chordata > Mammalia > Artiodactyla > Monodontidae > Delphinapterus > Delphinapterus leucas. The sequence goes on along the minus strand of NC_143130.1, from coordinate 147,954,495 downwards.
GTGCAGTTGATTAATATGCTCCGGGCCCATGAAATACATACTCTTGCTGCTAACTGAAACAATCCAGCAGCCTTCTCTGGTAGTTACCTGGGTGTTACCGTTCTGTTAGCCTACCCTGTTTTGGCACTGTTATAACGATTTCAAGGTTGGTTACCATTTGATTCCCAGAATCTGTATATTCATGGTCCAAAGTTTGCCTTTTTGTATTTAAAATGGATGTGTTCAGAAGTCTTCAATATGAAACATTAACAAGTGTAAATTCATGCAATGTTCATCCTCTCTGGAGACCAAAGGTCTTTACTGATGCTATTTTGTTTTAGTTTTTAATGCTTATTCTACCCCTGAATGGCAGACATTACGATCCTCACTATCCTCATGGACAAATCATCCAAGGATAATTGAGTTGCCTGAGGTAAAGGCAGTGGTGAAGCTGAGAAGTGAAATCTGAATTTCCTAATTCACTATTTCAGCACTAGATGGTATTACCTTATTTTTAGAAATGACAAAGTATTTGAGAGCTAAGAGTGCAGGTTTTGGAACTAGCTGGACCTGTGTTTGAATTACTTTTCCACTATTTACTGTTGTGGATCTTGGATAAGTGACTTAACCTCTCATGTCTCACTTTCCACCCTTCCTGCAAAGCCCCAGAAAAGTAGATAAGTGTGAGTTGATGTGTTTCCCAAGACGCATACACCTAAGAGACAAAATCTGCCTCCTCCTTATCTTCTAGTGTTTAGAATTAGATAGATTGGCAAGTCGACACACACCCAGAACCCAGCTAATAGAACACAGCACCCAAATGGAGTCCCAGATCGGGAGGAGGAGCGAGCAGATTAGAGCACATGCCTGACAATTTCCTGATGCCTGCTGTGAGCAGGCTGCTAGCTCAGTTACTGCAATAGAAGAGCAAAGGAAGGAAAAAGGCAACACCTCAATGACAGATACTGCAAATTCTTTGTAACTATTCTAAAAAGTGAATATGCAGTCGAGAAATCATGAAGCCATTGTCTTTGAACTGTCAGATTTTCAGATGAGGAAGTGGAGGCACAAAGAGGTTCACCCAAGAGAATTCATACAATAAGTAGTAGTAGAAAGATTTGAACCCAGGTCAGACTGATCCATACATTTTCTACCAATACTGTGAACTTACTAGAAGATGATGACCCAATGTGTAAATGTTAACTGAGAACTTATCTCAGCCACCTTGAATTTAAACAGACACCATAAATTCCAGAACTTGAATTTGACTTGGGGACCATAAAAGAACTCTGGTCCTACTGCCAAGGCGCTGGCACACTTAGTATCATGCTCCAGTACTGATTTAGACAGAAAAGCATCACAGAGTGAGTCAGTAATAGCTCATCCGATACAACCCAAAATAGGTGTTTCTTAGTTACTTTCCATGTAAAGGTTACTGCTGTCAGCTATGTTTATAAGGTATGATGAGCTCATCCCAAACACAGGCGGGAGGGCCATGAACAAGTGCACATACCAAGTCCTTATAGGCTATGCCTACAATGAAGAAAGTGGAAATAATCAGTCTGATGAATTTAATACTTAAATTACCCTGCATGACCGATGGAACTCAAATACTGTGCCTCTTGGTACGCTTTATTTCTATTCAGCAAAAGCATCTTGAAGTCTCCCTCGCCACTGACAGCAAAAGGATTAAAAAGGAGTTTGAGGTTGTGAGCCTCCATTGAGGAGGGGGGAAAAAAAACATGGGGGAAAAAAGAAATGAAATGACAAAATACAGTAAATTAGTATACACAAAGATCATGTATTTTAAACTAAATCAGTCTGTTGCTTTGTTTCATTTTTAGTTGAATCTTTCAGGAAAATCCTGATCACCAGGATTCAAAATTTGGCTGGAGAAAGGGAGAGAACCAGTATTTGCAAGGATTATTAAACTAAAAACTAAGATGTAGATTATAATACCACTGAGCTCGCCATCTATAGCATTAAATTTTCTTGTGTAATGCAGGACTAATCAACACGAGGTTTAATTAACTCATTCTATTCACTGCAAGTTCAAATAGATGGGTCAGAACAGATGTGTAGGTCTCATTTAGAGGATGACATTTAAGTAAAGACTGGAAGGGGGTGAGGGAGTTACTTATGTGTGTATCAGAAAGAATAGCATTTTAGTCACTAACCTTGATCCGACCCAAAGCCCCTAAACTTGGCCCCACTGGATGGAGTCTCACCACATGCTCTTGGCTGTACTCCAGCATTGTTCCATATTTCCAGCATAGCTTCTCTTAGGCGCGTATGCTTTATTTTTAAATAGCTTCCATTAAAGGGTTCATAACACTAAATCTAAGCTGTCTGATCTTAGCCCAGGGTCACTGAGGCCCATCAAGATTATATAACCTTGTCTTAGTCAAACTGATGTATTTTTTCTTTCTCATTGTTGTTCTTTATTTCTTAACTATCCTGGACCCTAAAATCTATCAGAAAGTACAACTCACCAGCACCTCCACCAGAGTCTAAATGTGCAGAGTAGCAACTAATATGGGCAGAGCAAAAACAAATAACAAAATATGTAAAGGTCATTAGGAAGATATGGGGAGGAGTAGGAATTAATAGGAGCTGCTAATCACCTGTGCAGTCAACGCTAAACTGGAAACATCAAGATGAAATAATCTAAGACTTGGGCTAGTCAGTGCCATAATTACAAAGACGCCCTGCAGAGTAAGTTTCTAGTGGTTGAGGTTTCTGTGGCTAGAACGTTCCCCGTCACAGACCAATATGTGGCCACAGATGTCAATATAATAACGTATGTAGGAGTATTTTGTATATTTTACCCATCTTAAGACTTCACTCTTTCAATGCTATGCGTTCTTCCTTGAGTAAATATTTATCTACGTTGTCTAGTGGTTACAGCCCAAGGAAAGAAGCCAGGAAACCGGGATATCACCCCATATTCTGCTACTGCTCTTCAATAGGTCAACGTGAGAGTCATTTCTCCTCTTAGGTCCCTCTACTAAGGCACTGAGACAGTCTATGCCCCTCGACCAAGTTCTAGAGACCTTTACACAAAATTACTCATATTCCACTGCTCACCCTGCTTGCCCTGCCCCAGCTGTTTACCCTCACCATTGTACTGCACACAATCAGGATGTTACTTAAGAGTGCTCTTAAAAGAACACATGGTGTGTGGCTGACAGGGTCTTGGTGCTCTGGCCAGGTGTCAGGCCTGGGCCTCTGAGGTGGAAGAGCCAAGTTCAGGACACTGGTCCACCAGAGACTTCCAGCTCTATGTAACATCAAACAGCGAAAGCTCTCCCAGAGATCTCCATCCCAACGCTAAGACCAGCTCTACTCAACGACCAGCAAGCTACAGTGCTGGACATCCTATGCAAAGCAAGACAGGAACAAAATCCCACCCATTAGCAGAGAGGCTGCCTAAACTCATAATAAGGTCACAGACACCCCAAAACACACCACCGGATGCAGTCCTGCCCACCAGAAAGACAAGATCCAGCCTCATCCACCAGAACACAGGCACCAGTCCCCTCCACCAGGAAGCCTACACAACCCACTGAAACAACCTTAGCCACTGGGGGCAGACACCAAAAACAATGGGAACTACGAATCTGCAGCCTGTGAAAAGGAGACCCCAAACACAGTAAGTTAAGCAAAATGAAAAGACAGAAGAAACACACAGCAGATGAAGGACCAAGGTAAAAACCCACCAGACCAAACAAATGAAGAGGAAATAGGCAGTCTACCTGAAAAAGAATTCAGAGGATTGATAGTAAAGATGATCCAAAATCTTGGAAATAGAACGGAGAAAATACAAGAAACGTTTAACAAGGACCCAGAAGAACTAAAGAGCAAACAAACAATGAAGACAACACAATAAATGAAATTAAAAATTCTCTAGAAGGAATCAATAGCAGAATAACTGAGGCAGAAGAATGGATAAGTGACCAGGAAGATAAAAGAGTGGAAAAAACTACCGCAGAGCAGAATAAAGAAAAAAGAATGAAAAGAATTCAGGACAGTCTCAGAGATATCTGGGACAACATTAAACACACCAACATTCAAATTATAGGGGTCCCAGAAGAAGAAGAGAAAAAGAAAGGGACTGAGAAAATATCTGAAGAGATTATAGTCAAAAACTTCCCTAATATGGGTAAGGAAATAATCAATCAAGTCCAGGAAGCACAGACACTCCCATACAGGATAAATCCAAGGAGAAACATGCCAAGACACATATTAGTCAAACTATCAAAAATTAACTACAAAGAAAAAATATTAAAAGCAGCAATGGAAAAACAACAAATAACATACAAGGGGATCCCCATAAGGTTGACAGGTGATCTTTCAGCAGAAACTCTGCAAGCCAGAAGGGAGTGGCAGGGCATATTTAAAGTCATGAAAGGGAAAAACCTACAACCAAGATTACTCTACCCAGCAAGGATCTCATTCAGATTTGACGGAAAATAAAAACCTTTACAGACAAGCAAAAGCTAAGAGAATTCAGCACCACCAAACCAGCTTTACAACAAATGCTAAAGGAACTTCTCTAGGCAGGAAACACAAGAGAAGGAAAAGACATACATTAGCAAACCCAAAACAATTAAGAAAATGGTAATAGGAACATACATATCTATAATTACCTTAAATGTAAATGGATTAAATGCTCCAACCAAAAGACATGGACAGGCTGAATGGATACAAAAACAAGACCCATATATATGCTGTCTACAAGAAACCCACTTCAGACCTAGGGACACATACAGACTGAAAGTGAGGGGATGGAAAAAGATATTCTATGCAAATGGAAATCAAAAGAAAGCAGGAGTAGCAATTCTCATATCAGACAAAATAGACTTTAAAATAAAGACTATTACAAGAGACAAAGAAGGACAATACGTAATGATCAAGGGATCAATCCAAGAAGAAGATATAACAATTCTAAATACTTATGCACTCAACATTGGAGCACCTCAATACATAAGGCAAATGCTAACAGCCATAAAAGGGGAAATCGACAGTAACACAATCATAGTAGGGGACTTTAACACCCTACTTTCACCAATGGACAGATCATCCAAAATGAAAATAAATAAGGAAACACAAGCTTTAAATGATACATTAAGCAAGATGGACTTAATTGATATTTATAGGACGTTCCATCCAAAAACAGCAGATTGCACTTTCTTCTCAAGTGCTCATGAACATTCTCCAGGATAGATCATATCTTGGGTCACAAATCAAGCCTTGGTAAATTTAAGAAAATTGAAATCGTATCAAGTATCTTTTCCGACCACAACGTTATAAGACTACATATCAATTACAGGAAAAAATCTGTAAAAAATACAAACACATGGAGGCTAAACAATACACTACTAAATAACCAAGAGATCACTGAAGAAATCAAAGAGGAAATCAAAAAATACCTAAAAACAAATGACAATGAAAACAATGACGACCTAACACCTATGGGATGCAGCAAAAGCAGTTCTAAGAGGGAAGTTTATAGCAATACAATCCTACCTTAAGAAACAAGAAACATCTCAAATAAACAACCTAACCTTACACCTAAAGCAATCAGAGAAAGAAGAACAAAAAATCCCCAAAGTTAGCAGAAGAAAAGAAAGCAAAATGATCAGATGAGAAATAAATGAAAAAGAAATGAAGGAAACAATAGCAAAGATCAATAAAACTAAAGGCTGGTTCGTTAAGAAGATAAACAAAATTGATAAACCATTAACCAGACTCATCAAGAAAAAAAGGGAGAAGACTCAAATCAATAGAATTAGAAATGAAAAAGGAGAAGTAACAACTGACACTGCAGAAATACAAAGGATCATGAGAGATTACTACAATCAACTCTATGCCAATAAAATGGACAACCTGGAAGAAATGGACAAATTCTTAGAAGAGCACAGCCTTCTGAGACTGAACCAGGAAGAAATAGAAAATATGAACAGACCAATCACAAGCACTGAAATTGGGACTGTGATTAAAAATCTTCCAAGAAACAAAAGCTTAGGACCAGATAGCATCACAGGCAAATTCTATCAAACATTTAGAGAAGAGCTAACAGCTATCCTTCTCAAACTCTTCCAAAATATAGCAGAGGGAAGAACACTCCCAAACTCATTCTACGAGGCCACCATCACCCTGATGCCAAAACCAGACAAAGATGTCAGAAAGAAAGAAAACCACAGGCCAATATCACTGATGAACATAGATGCAAAAATCCTCAACAAAATACTAGCAAACAGAATCCAACAGCACATTAAAAGGATTATACACCATGATCAAGAGGGGTTTATCCCAGGAATGCAAGGATTCTTCAATATACACAAATCGGTCAATGTGATATATCATAACAAATCGAAGGAGAAAAACCACGATTATCTCATAGATGCAGAAAAAGCTTTTGACAAAATTCAACACCCATTTATGATAAAAACCCTCCAGAAAGTAGGCTTAGAGGAAACTCACCTCAACATAATAAAGGCCACATATGACAAACCCACAGCCAACATCGTTATCTGTGGTGAAAAACTGAAACCATTTCCTCTAAGATCAGGAACAAGACAAGGTTGTCCACTCTCACCATTATTATTCAACATAGTTTTGGCCACAGCAATCTGAGAGGAAAAAGAAATAAAAGGAATCCAAATAGGAAAAGAAGAGGTAAAGCTGTCACGGTTTGCAGATGACATGATACTATACAAAGAGAATCCCAAAGATGCTACCAGAAAACTACTAGAGCTAATCAATGCATTTGGTAAAGTAGCAGGATACAAAATTAACACATAGAAATCTCTTGCATGACTATACACTAATGATGAAAAATCTGAAACAGAAATTAAGGAAACACTCCATTGCAACAAAAACAACAAAATACCTAGGAATAAACCTACCTAAGGAGACAAAAGACCCATATGCAGAAAACTATAAGACATGGATGAAAGAAATTAAAGATGATACTAACAGATGGAGAGATATACCATGTTCCTGGATTGGAAGAATCAACATTGTGAAAATGACTATACTACCCAAAGCAATCTAGAGATTCAATGCAATCCCTATCAAACTACCACTGGCATTTTTCACAGAACTAGAACAAAAAATTTCACAATTTGTATGGAAACACAAAAGACCCCGAATAGCCAAAGCAATCTTGAGAAAGAAAAACGTAGGTGGAGGAATCAAGCTCCTGGACTTCAGACTATACTACAAAGCTACAGTAATCAAGATAGAATGGTACTGGCACAAAAACAGAAATATAGACCAATGGAACAGGATAGAAAGCCCAGAGATAAACCCATGCACGTATGGTCACCTTTTCTTTGATAAAGGAGGCACGAATATACAATGGAGAAAAGACAGCCTCTTCAATAAGTGGTGCTGGGAAAACTGGACAGCTACATGTAAAAGAATGAAATTAGAACACTCCCTAACACCAGACACAAAAATAAACTCAAAATGGATTAAAGACCTAAATGTAAGGCTAGACAGTATAAAACTCTTAGAGGAAAACATAGGCAGAACACTCTATGAAATAAATAACAGCAAGATCCTTTTAGACCCACCCTCTAGAGAAATGGTAATAAGAACAAAAATAAACAAATGGGACCTAATGAAACTTAAGAGCTTTTGCACAGCAAAGGAAAGCATAAACAAGACGAAAAGACAACTCTCAGAATGGGAGAAAACATTTGCAAATGATGCAACTGACAAAGGATTAATCTCCAAATTTACAATCAGGTCATGCAGCTCAATATCAAAAAAAACAAACAACCCAATCCAAAAATGGGCAGAAGATCTAAATAGACATTTCTCCAAATAAGATATATGGATTGACAACAAACACATGAAAGAATGCTCAACATCAATAATCATTAGAGAAATGCAAATCAAAACTACAATGAGATATCATCTCACACCGGTCAGAAGGGCCATCATCAAAAAATCTACAAACAATAAATGCTGGAGAGAGTGTGGAGAAAAGGGAACCCTCTTGCACTGTTGGTGGGAATGTAAGTTGATACAGCCACCATGGAGAACAGTATGGAGGTTCCTTAAAAAACTAAACATAGAACTACCATATGACCCAGCAATCCCACTACTGGGCCTATATCCTGAGAAAACCATAATTCAAAGAGAGTCATGTACCAAAATGTTCATTGCAGCTCTATTTACAACAGCCAGGACATGGAAGCAACCTAAGTGTCCGTCAACAGATGAATGGATAAAGAAAATGTGGCACATATATACAATGGAATATTACTCAGCCATAAGAAGAAACGAAATTGAGTTATTTGTAGTGAGGTGGATGGACCTAGAGTCTGTCATACAGAGTGAAGTAAGTCAGAAAGCAAAAAACATACTGTATGCTAACACATATATATGGAATCTAAAACAAACAAACAAAATGGTTCCGAAGAACCTAGAGGCAGGACAGGAATAAAGAGATAGACATAGAGAATGGACTTGAGGGTATGGGGAGGGGGAAGGGTAAGTTGGGACGAAGTGAGAGAGTGGCATGGACATATATACACTACCAAATGTAAAATAGATAGCTAGTGGGAAGCAGCTGCATAGCACAGGGAGATGGGCTCAGTTCCTTGTGACCACCTAGAGGGGTGGGATAGGGAGGGTGGGAGGGAGATGCAAGAGGGAGGGTATATGGGGATATATGTATATGTATAGCCGATTCACTTTGTTATACAGTAGAAACTAACATAACATTGTAAAGCAATTATACTCCAGTAAAGATGTTAAAAAATAATTACTCATATTCCATGTGATTCTTATCCCACAAAAGGTGCCCAAACCCCGGAATCTATATCAGTGAGTAATCACTCTGTTCTTGTCACCTCTGGGCTCCTGATTAGGTCTTCCTATTCACAGAAGGAAAATTTACAGCCCAAAGGTTATCCCTCAGGTCTCATTGCACCTACTGACTGCGGTCGGTCGTGGAGAATAAAGTTTTGGTTCTCAGGTCGAGTTTCTCCCACAGACAGTATGACAAAATAGCAATCAGCTCTTTGCAAAGAATGCAGAGAGTATAACTCTATCTTTAAGTCTGACCTGGGCTTCAGTAGCAACAGATCAAACACACAAACTTATTAAGTACAAATGATTCAAGCTAGCCCTACTTGGCTTTATAAATAAGAAACAAATACATGCCTCAATGAATTAGACACTGGGCTAAGTATATAAGAGGGTACACCCATTTGAATTCTGCCACTGACTTGTTGGGGAACTTTTTTTGGCAAGTCAAAACTTCCCTGACTTCAACTTCCTCATCTGTAAACTTTTTAAAGCGATATTTTACTATAACTGGGTTTTCACAAGCGATAAACTTAAAAATGCCTGTGAAAAATGCAAATGCCTACAGCTGTATAATCTTCATCTTCAGAATAAAACAAAGGCCCCACTCCTGATCCAGATGGCCCTACACTCAATAAGAGACCTTGGAGATTTGGCTCAGAAATGAGTAAACAGACTACAATACAGGAAGGGCAAGCTACTAGGGAGGGAGGCCAATGCAGGTTAATCATTAACAGGATTAAGTGTCTTATTTCTCTTTCATAACATAAGCTTGACTAGCTGGAAACATACCCAGCCAAGCACAAAAAGCCATCAGTGGTTAAAAGGAAATAATTGAATGAGAAAGGAACCATGGTTCAGGTCACATCATTTGAATTCTCTTAAATTCTTCCTTTAAGGGTCTTTCTTCACTTGAAATTTGTGAGAGATCAATTCAACCTGGATACATAGAGATTTAATTATTTTTCTTATTTATACAAACTCATATATTGTATGATTGAGCTCCCATAAGTTTATAGATTCTAGTGGAAGAGTTTGGCAACAGTTCTCAAGCCTGATCTCAGCTTCTTGCTATGTGACTTAGACAAGTCTCTTAATCTAGCTAAGCTTCTTAGTCCCCCAATTTAGAAAAAAGAAATTATGAAGTGAGTCCTGGCTAACGAAGGCACAAGCCCATTAGCCTCTTGGCTCTACTTTCCTTATAATATGTTTGTACTTTGCAGTGTGATCAGAGGTCAAGTCAGTGAGGACAGGACAAATACACATGTAATAAGTTAAGAATGTAATGACAGCAAAACATACAAGACCCACATCCTCCTCTCAACAACTGACCAAGCATTTCCTTACCCCTTCTGAATGAGAACTGGACAATTTAAGGGAAAAGGGAAGGTACAAACTGAAACTGGAGACCAAACAGAATGTAATAGAAAGAAGTATATTAAAATTGGCTGGTGGGTATACAAATTTAAATGGGGTTATAATACAGAGATGTTCAAGTTTTAAATATTTTCATCAGCCTAAGATAAGAATATGAGATATGATGAATAAGATGAAAGGTAATCACTGCCTACAACACTGCATTTAATTTTTTCTTTAGAAAATTAGAAAACAAAAATTTCTAGTGAACAAAACTTTAATCCTTTTCTCCTACTCTACTCTAGAAATGCCTTATTTCCCTTTCATACTGTCAGGCTCCAGAGTTACAAGTAACAGAAAATGATGAAGGATCAAATACGGTAGAAGCTCATAGGAAAAAGAGAACCTATTATATAAAGACATGAGCTCAGTCAGGCTGAGAGCCTGTCTACCTCTTCACACAGAAAACCAAAAGACTTGTGCTACTTGCTGCCGTGTGGAAGAGGAGCTAATTTGTATGTTGACCTAAAACTCTCCCTAGGCAGGTGGGGCTTGCTCCTTTAATGACTCCTGATGAAAATTCACTTTGTCCTACCCAAAGGCTAAAACCAAGACACAAAGCTTTTATTTTGGGAAACCTTGGTCTAAAACTCAATGAAGGCATTATTCTCTACACTTTTTTTTTCTTTTACTTAAACCCTTTATGCTCAGAAATGAAAATTAAAGTTTTCATAGTCTTTCCAAAATGCAACTTTCTATTTACAATTGTGAAAAACAGACACAACCTAAATGTAAAACATCTAGAAGAACAGTTATGCAAATTATGTTACAATGAAAGAATTTATTATGTGGCCATTAGAAGTCTGTTTACAAAAAAATTTTTAATAGGATGAGAAAATGTTCATGACAAAATGGTAAGTGGAAATACTATATAAAACTATGTAAACTATGTAAAAATTTAAATATGTAAAATAAGATGAAGCACATATAACAAAATGTTATTAACAGTAGACATTTAACGGTGGGGTTTTAGGTAATTAATATTTTATTAATTAAAAAATTATCTCAGCTTTATTGAGATATAATTCACATACCATACAATTTACCCGCTGAAAAAATTTCAATGGTTTTTAAAATATTCACTGAGTTGTACAATCATTACCACAATCAATTTTAGAACATTTTTATCACTTCAAAAAGAAATCCTGTACCCTTTAGCTATTATCCACAAGCCCACCCACTCCCATCCCTAAGCAGCCACTAATCTAATTTCTGTCTCTATAGATTTCACTGTTCTGGACATTTCACACAAATAGAATCATATAATGTGTGGTCTTTGGTCAATAGCTTCTTTCACTTAGCATAATGCTTTCAAGGTTCATCGACGTTGTAACATGTATCAGTACTTCCCTTCTCTTTATCATCAAATAATATTCCATTGTATGGACATGCCACGTTTTGTTTATTCCTTCATCCATTGATGGATATTTAAGGTATTTCCACTTTGGGGGTATTACAAATAATGATGCTATGAACAATTGTGTACAACTTATTTTCAATTATCTTAAGCATACACCTAGGAGCAGATGGGTCTATTTTTAAAACATTTTTGTGCTCCCAAATTTTATATTACAAGGTATTTATAATTCTTTTATTATTAAAGAAAAATGGTAACAAAAAGATATCCTCTTGATTTCAATTCTCCCATGGGCCAGGACTTCGCCTGCCCAATCTTTCATTCTCTCCAAAACCCAAGCCAGACGTTTTGTAGTTAATTATCTAAAATGTTTTTAATGAATGCTTGCTCTCAATTGGACCCTGTACTAGGCAAATTAGAGGATGTGAAAGAAATAGGAAATGAGGTCTTTGCTTTCAAGAAAGGAATGCTGCTAAACTCTAGAGAGAATGCTTGGGAGGGAAAATCATTAACATTAACCTAGGAAATAGAGGAATATGGCATATTCAAGTGGGGTGGGTTCCATCCTGCACTGGAGAGTGAACCATTCCATTGCTCAACAGAAAACTAAAGAGTTCTCTCATCTTCCTCTGTTTTAACAGAGAAGACTGAAAACTGAACTTCACAATCATTGTAACCCTCTGTAAGAAAGGCATTTTCTTAATGAAGAACCTAAGGCAGGGAGATAGTTAAAAGGCTCTTTTCATCACAGCTAAGTATTACCTGCTTTTTTTTATGTGCACGCACACATACATACAAACAAGATTTGTTTCCGTTTAGGAAACGCTGTGTTGGCAGGGCTGTGTAAGCAAGTGGAGAAACAGCATTGCCATAAGATGAACGGTCCACCTAGGACCACCCGTTCAACATGTGCCCATCAGTTCAAAATGTGTCCTGCCCTCGTGTATATGTGTATCACTAACTACCTCTCAGACCACCTGGGCCGCAAGAGGGAGGGGATTAACTTCTTAAAATGTAATATGCTATTTTAAATATATTTAAAAGTTCTGAAAAATAATAAACACCCATATAATCAACTTGAGATATAAAACACTGGAGGTATATTTTAAGGAATAGATAAATGGAAAAATCAAATTATGCAAAGTTAGTGACCAATAATAGAATAAGAAGGCCATACCCATCAACAAGAGGTCTAAGACTAGGGTAAAACGCTTTGAGTGCAGAAAACTGGAATCAGGCCCTAAACAATAAAATGAAACCAGGTCATTTTAAGATAATATAACTTGTCCCAAATATGACTCTGGCCTGGGCACTCCCTTGCCCTCCTTCACTGCAGCCTCCTCTGAAACCATGCTTCTCCCAGGGTACCAGATGAATCATCTATTAGAAGAATGAAGAAAACAGTCTCAGATGAAAAAGAACAGAGACCAAAATTCATGGAGCGTCCTGCGCACGCTGGAGTCTTCAGGGAACAGGGGCTGTATAAACCGCTGTGATAGTGATTAGGAAAACAAAGCAGCGAGGATAATCCCTCCTGAAAACTGAAACAGCAACGTGCCAGGAATGAAAGGCTTTGGTGGAGGTACGCCCTTGAAATATACTTGCCGAACATGACCTGCCTTTGCTAAGCCTGGTTCTTGTCATGGCTATTATGCCCTCAATTTCATGAACATCATGTTCACTTGGAAAGAAAAAAAACTTGTTTTAGTAGTAATTGCACATCAATACGAGAGTCCTATTATTTCTATTAAGTTAATTAACCTATTTTTGAAAAGTATACAAAATAGGTCACTTAAGTGGGTGTGACCTTACCTAGTGAACTATGCTTTTAAACTGTCTCCAACTATTAAGATTTATAGTTGCCTTTATCAACATCTTAGCTGGAAAAGGCTGGCTGAGTGAAAGGCATGCAGCACCAGGCAAAAACAGTGTTGGTCCCTATCAATCAGCCTATTATAACTTAATGATATTTAGATGATATGATTAGATTTTCAAATTGAATGCTGTTTAATCTAAATTCCAGAGTGCTTGTGTAATCATGCCATATTTTTAAGGCTCAGGCAAACAGTCTGAAGGAGAGAATTTGTAGCTGAGATCTATAAATATAATGTTCTTCCTAGACTGCTAAGGAAGAAAACTGCTTTACCACGGTATACATATGTGGGCAAAAACTACTTCTGAATTTTCACCGCTGGCATCATCAAAAGCATCAAGGGACTTTGCAGAACTGAACACCATGCTAGGCAATACACAACAGTTTGCCTTGCATTTTGGTCCTGGTCAGATGGCATAACATCCTAGAAGTCCATTTCTATTAAACATTAAATTTAATTCCATTTACAAAGTGATAATGTTCTTTCGAGCCTCTTCCCATCCAAGTGTCTCTGGCTCCATGATCATGTGGCCCACCCCAAGAAGTGATACTTGTGCTGTAACTAATCACATTGACTGCCAAGATGATGAAAGACATTTCTAAGCTCTCACATTCTAACACAACGGTCTCATTGTTGGAGAAATGCAGATTACAAAAACAATATCAAGTCTCCCAAGTGTGATAAGATTCTTAGAATCTGTGAGTTCCAACATTATACATAAGAAATATGAAGTCTTCCCATGTTGAGACCTCAACTGAAAAACAGTGAATTGTGTCAAAGTCACAGAGCAGCAGTCCAGTCTAACTCATTTTAACCCCCCACTAGTGATCTACCAGGCACTCAGAAACCATCTTAGTAAATTAATGAATGAGTGTGCAGAAGCTGTCTCTTTAACACCTCCAGAAGAAAGTCCAGGCTTCTTAGTCTTTGAAGCTTCAGCCTCTGTTCCTACATTCATTTCTCCTCAAATACAGATCTTCTTCTGTGCTTCACTCTACGAAAAGTGAATTATTGGCTGTTTCCCACTTACTCCGTTTTTTCCTCCGAATTCATGTCTTTGTTTGCATTATTCCTTTTGCAGAAAGCTTTTCTGATCTCCTTGTGTTCAAATCCCACCCGCACTTTATGAGTTTAGCTGTGACATCCTACACATACTTCAGAGGTTTATTCCCTGTGAAATGGATGTAAAGGGGTTCTGGACTCAAAGGTAGAGGATGGGGCTGGAGGAGGTAATTGAATTGAACTGAAGTGGAAGATTTAAGTAAGAGTCTACACCCTGGGAGAGACAACATCCCCACCTCTAGCCTCTTTCCCTCCTTCAGCTCCCTAAACTCTGACAACCAGCTGCTTAACCCTCAAAAAGAAAATTGCTGAAGTCCTCCCTGGACAAAAAGATGAGCTGTAGAGAAAAGACATACAGTTCCAGACTTTTGAAGGTCCACCCACAAAACAGTGGGGTCTGTGCCAAAAACCTTCTAATGAAGACACCAATCAATAAAACTGGCCATATACCTAGAGCACCTGTGTGTGTGTGACACACACGTGAGCATGCCCACACATGTGCATGCACCTCTTACTCTTCAACATGAACGGACTGCCAAAGAACATCAGATTTTTGAAAGAAAGCCTCTGACATGAAAGACAAAGAGCAAATCATAGTCCCACCAGTGTTACCTGTGTCATAAAAATAGTTTGTGTTTCCCAATGAAACAACTATATTAAAGATGTTTAAAGGACACTTCTGGGGATATTAAGGATATGATTTTCAATATTTAGCATCTTATACTTTGATAAGATCTGGATGATTATCAATATAATGATGACAGAAACTTCTATGTACCTTTTATTAAAGTTAAAATGTAGTTTACTAAAGAAGTAGTGAACTAAGAAATATAAATTTGGTATATTTATGTTCAGATAGTGTCCATCCTAGGCCCAATGTCACATCTAACCAAACTCCCTGTGCTTGACCAAGTCTCCAAATTATCCTCCACCTTCTCTCTCCATACGACTTCTCCTTCCCAATTTAGAAATCAGAACTCTTATTTCCTCAGAATTCTGATAAGCTGGCATGGAGAAAGTGATCTGCTTGATTAATATATCCTGAGGTATTTAATGCCGAATAGATTTGTGTCTCCTTCTAAGGCAAGGGGCTAAGGAAAAGAGGATGTTAGGGTAAGCAGACCTGGGCTCAGCCCTAGCTTGTGCATGACAATGGAATGACCTTAGGCAGATGACTGAATTGCTTTGAAGTTACATTTCTTTACCTCTAAAATATATATGATAAAAATCTATCTAATAAGGTTGTTTTCAAAACTAAGTAAGACAATGCTTATGGAAGGACTTGGCAACTATGTATAAAGTTCTAAAGAGGGCAGGGAGTGTAGGTGGAATATCAGAAGACTGATAAATGAGTCTTCAAGGTGAAATTTCAGACTATGAAGTCTCTGGGTAGGTATAAGGGTTATGGGAGCATTCATGTTGGTCCTTCAATCATACAAGGAAAGAGCAAGTCTACCTATCAAATCTTAATCTGGGTACTTTTAAGGGCCATTTCCATGTAACACTGAAAAGGGAGTGGAATTTGAGCACAGAGATATGGTCACAGGACTTTACTTCATCCATCCATGCATACATTCAACCATCTATCCATCCATCCATCCATCCATCCATCAACCAGGTCCTACCTCTGTGCCATCCACTCAGCTGGACATGGAAATACAAAATTGGACAAGATACAATCCCTCCAGTAATCAAGCAGGAAGAAAAGGAAATACACACAAGTGCCATAGGTTTCACAGGAACGATATAAAAAGTATGCACAGGGTATGATGAGACAAAAGTAATCAATTCCACTTGAGTCACAAGAGACTTTGTGCTGAAATTGGGGTTTTAAAAAATCAATAGGTATTCATCAAAGAAGTGGATGGAGAAACTGTAGAGTGTTCAACAACAGTATGTTCAGGAACCCACAAACTTTCAACGTGGCTGAAGGAAGCATAGGCCAATGAGAGGATTCAAAGCCAGAAACAAGGCAAAGATCATGAAGACAATGATAATCAATATAAGGAGTTTAAATCTTCTCTTGTAGGAACACAAGAAGCCACTGCCAAATTTTTTTAAGTGAGAAATTAATACTTTTATGACTTGCATTTTGGGAAGGTTAATCTGGAAATGGTATGAGAATAGACTGCAGTTGGGTAAGTCTGGTGGCAAGAAGACAACTGCAATCATCCAGCGACAGAGGAATGGGGATGGAGGTGTGAGTAGGGGATTTTCTCTAAGGCCTTTCAGCTATTTCTTTTATGTACCATGTTCACCAAATTAAGTGGATTATTCCATAGCATGCAAAACTAAAAAAAATTTATAAAGTACTTACAATCTCAAGTATAAAGCCAATGCAAAAGACAATATATCTTGGTTAAAGAGAGTTGGGTTTGATCATTACTAAAAAAGGAAAGTTTAATGAGGGAGACAAAATGATACAGAGAGCTGGCATGAGACTGGAGCCCTACACCACCAGGTCACCAGTACGAATCCAGTCCAGGCCTGGTGTGACTGGAAGTTACTTTGAAATAATAGTGCTTTGTTGGCTAGTGTGAAATAACTCATCTGTTTCATGCCAGTTCTCACAAGACAAGCATCTACATCACAAAATAAATAGCACTTCTGACCCAAATAGGAATCTGTCCAAGAGAAAAATTCTGGAAGAATAAAGTCTGAATTTCTACCTACCTACCCCTCTCCCCACCCTAAAAGCTGACCCCCTTCCCACTGTTCCATCCAAATCAATAACCTCTAGATGTCTGTTATCTCTATCTGGCAAAGCCTGCAGGCCACTGTGCAGTCCTACTTTCTCTCTAAGATGAACCACAGAGAGTTCCAGGTTTACACACGACATTAATGGGTGCAAGTTTCCCGATGCGTTACTAATGGGACAAAAGAATAAATTTCATCTTAAAGTTATTTTCAAACCTTCCTACTGAAGGACATCTGAAAGTACTTAAGAAACACACTATATCCCTAGTGGTTGAAAGAAAGAAAGGAAAAAGAAAAAAAAAACAACAACTCTGTCTTGCCCTATAAAGGTTATTGAAAATACCATGCGATTAATGCTATTTATATGGCACTGAGCTAAACTCGAAAGGTAACACTTAACCACTCTCTGTTTACCAAGTTAATCCACCAGATTTGTTTACTTTGTCTGATTTACTGAGACAAATACCTTGAGTGTCTGAAATGTTTTATCTGGCCCTGGGAAAGGAAAACTAAAGGAGTGTTGTGCTTTTATTAATAGATAAGTGCAAACAGGCCCTATCCTATCAAATGAACAGCTAGGACCTTTGGCCACTGTTTACTGAAAATAAAATTAGCCTTGGCTGGCAGGTACTTATCAGATCTGAGAATAATTAACTACCCACATCTGGTACATGTTACTGAAAATGCTAGTGGGAGCCATTAACTTTGGTAAGGGTTATTTTTCCTGAACAGCTAACATCCCCCTAACATACCATCGGAATGCACCCTTTTCTTCCCATACACGTTCAGGGCAGCACCAAAAGCAGTTCCACCAGCTGTTTTCTCACTTCAACTCAACAGAAAAACAGTTCTAGAAATCCAGAAGAAATTACTGAGACCTGGCTGCTTCCCACCACACTCCACAGTGCTCACCAATGGGATCACCTGCTGCAGCAAAACTGGAGCTTTGCAAACACACAAGGGTCATTTTAAGTTAATCAATAATAACACTTTGTACTTTAAGCTTTCTGTTTTGTCTTGTTTTTCTCAAAGGACTTCAAGGAACATCACCAATGTAGAGTATAGCTTTCACAATTCAAAAGGAGAGCCTAGGAACCAACATCCCTTACAGCTAGTCTGTTGAAAAGGCAGCAATCAAATTCAGGTACATTGTCCCTAGTTCATTTTTTTTCTATACTAACAATCTCTTTACCAGGTAAGAGTTTTCACAATGTTATTAAAGGAAAGGAAATGCTCTAAGGCATTCATATAAATAAGCAATGCAAAATAAATCATTTTACATTTATGTCACAGAAACTAGAGGCACGAAACTCAAGGTCTCTGCAATTAGCTTGCTGTGAAATTCTAAACAAGTCAGATGACTTGTTTAGTCAAGCGATCTCTCTTCTCTGTGCTCTGTAAAACTGGGAATACCAACGTACACCACAAAGCTGTGAGGAGGAGTAAACTTCTGACAGCACCAGGAAAACACATGTCAGTGGAGAGATAAGAAATTCCAAATCTCCAGGAACATTTCTTCTCCAGGAAAACAGCAGGACTATACTAATAAATTATAACATTTTACCCAGCACCATTTATCAAGGTAATTTCCCCAAATGTTTTGTAGACATGTAATTATGACCCCTTCTACTGTGCCAAGGGAACTTGCATTCTAGAGACTAAGACCTTGGGTGGTTTGAAGATCAGCAGTTGCCTTATTTCCAAGGAAATTGCAAACTGGATTTTATTAACAATGAATGGATGGCCTTTCTGTACACACATACCTTACTAAAATATGCTAGATGGGTAGACATCAGACACTTTAGTAGGTGAGGACACAAACTAAGAAATGGGGAGGTCTAGGGATATGGAGCTACTAAATAAGGCTTGGAACACAGAAGGAGGTAGGATTAATATGTGTGGAGGAAATATAATAAAGGGGAGGGAAGTAAGGCCAGTAGAAAACAGAAGAAACGAAAGCAATCGGTAGGACTAGGTAGTGTGGTCAGGTAAAGAATGAAGCCAAGCCAGTGGGGATGACAGGCATAAGCTGAAGGGACCTCAAGTGATTAAGAGAGACAGGAGGAGGGTCTCCCATGTGACACATCAAGGCAAGCAGGAATTATCTGGTTGAAATCAGAGAAAACGTTGTTGATTTGGTTTGGGTCCAGTGAAGCTGAAAACAGAGAGAGAAATGGATTTGTAATTCTGTGCACACACAGAATTGGGAGGCACCTGGAACATAACACTGAAAAATTACTTGGGTAAAACTGGCAAAATTAGAAAATGTTGGGCTTCCCTGGTGGCGCAGTGGTTGAGAATCTGCCTGCCAATGCAGGGGACACGGGTTCGAGCCCTGGTCTGGGAAGATCCCACATTGCCGCAGAGCAACTAGGCCCGTGAGCCACAGCTACTGAGCCTGCGTGTCTGGAGCCTGTGCTCCGCAACAAGAGAGGCCGCGATAGTGAGAGGCCCGTGTACCGCAATGAAGAGTGGCCCCCGCTCGCCGCAACTAGAGAAAGCCCTCGCACAGAAATGAAGACCCAACACAGCCAAAAATAAATAAATAAGTAAATAAATAAATAAAATTTAAAAAACAAGAGAAAATATTAAGTCCAAAATCTTCCAATTCCAATAATAAATTTGATTTGCTAGATTGTGAAAGATTTCTCATGTCAATGCCTTCTGTAGTATCCCTCTAATCATTCAATTATTCTAATGGAATACTATGTGTGGTGTGACTAGCGCAGCTTTCCTAGGATTATTCAGATTTGCACAGTCCAGAAACCACTCACAGTCTTAAGGAGGTGGACTGTCCAAACTATTTTCCTGTCATTAAACAAGCAGGTTGATTTCTCTGAAGTGTCAAACCCCAGAACTAGCAGCTATACTATATTAAATGCACTCTTCTGCCTTCATTAATCTTTCACAAAGAACAGGCTTATAGGGAAAAAAATGCTGTACATTTTCTAGTACATTAAACCTCCTATTAGCATCAGAATTTTTAAAAATGCTTTGGCTGAGAGTTTAAAAATAAGTATTTCCTCTGGTATAGAGTCTTCTATTTGAAATGTTTAAAAGGCTTCCGAGATAAACTTATATATTTGTTTCAAAAGCATTCAGTATTCATGGAAGCAACTTCAGTGTCCCTCCATAGATGAATGGAAAGATGATATGGTGTATACACACACACACACACACACACGCGCACACACAACGGACTATTACTCAGCCATAAAAAAGAATGAAATCTTGCCATTTGTGACAACGTGGATGGCTCTAGAGGGTACCTACTAAATGAAATAAGTCAGATGTCTTATATGTGGAAATATGACCTCATTTACATGTGGAATCTAAAAAACAAAATGAAAATAGACTCATAGATACAGAGAAGAAACAGGTGGTTGCCAGAGGGGAGGGCGCAGGGGAGATGGGCAAAATAAGTGAAGGGATTTAAGAGGTACCAACTTCCAGTTATAAAATAAATAAGTCACAGGGATTTTTAATATACAGTACAAGGAACATCATCAATAATACTGTAAAAACTTTGTGTAGGGACAGATGGTTACTAGACTTATCGTGGTGATCATTTCATAATGTATTTAAATGTTAAATCACTATGCTGTACACCTGAAACTACAATAATATTGTATATCAACTGTATTGGAATTAAAAAAAAAGGAAACTAATAAATATACCCAACAAACCCAACAAACCCTCTTAGAACTAATAAGTGAGTTCTAGCAAGGTCACAGGATATAAGATAAACAATCAAAAATCATTTCTATATACTAGCATGAACACAGGGACACTGAAATTAAATTAAAAAGAGACTTGCTATATGATCCAGCAATCCCACTTCTGTGTATATATCTGAAGGAAATGAAATTAGTATCAGGGCGAGATATCTGCATTCCCATTCATGGCAGCATTATTCACAACAGCCAAGATATAGAAACAACCTAAATATTGAGAATAAATAAAGAAAATTTGATACAGAAGCCATAAAAAAGGAAGAAAATCCTGCCATTTGTGACAACATGGATGAATGTGGAAGACATTACGCTAAGTGAAATAAGCCAGACAGAGAAAGAAAAATACTGTATTATCTCACCAATATGTGGAATTTAAAAAAAGGAAATTCAAACTCAGAGAAGCAGAGAGTAGAATCGTGGTTGCCAGGCGTTGGGGTGGGGGGAAGAAGTGGGGAGATGTTGGTCAAAGGCTACAAACTTTCAGTTATAAGATGAGTTAAGTTCTGGGACTCTAATGTACAGCATGGTGACTATAGTTAATAATACTGTACTGTATACTTAAAATTTGCTGAGAATAGATTTTAAGCCTTCTCACCGCACACACAAAAAAGGTAACTATGTGACGTGATGGATGTGTTAATTAACTTAATTGTGGTAATCATTTCACAATGTATACATATACCAAATCATCATGTTGTATACTTTAAACACATACAATTTTACTTGTCAATTATACCTCAATAAAACTAGGAAAAATACCATTTATAACCACTAAAATAAATGAAATACTTAGGTATAAATCGAACAAAACATGACAGTACTTGTATGCTGAAAACTACTCAAAACTGATGAAAGAAATCAAATAAGATAAAATAAATGGATACATATTGTGAAAAAAATTTTTTAATAAAAGCATTCAGTATTTGATTTAAAATAGCCCTAGATTTATATTTTAAGGAAATTGTATATGGCTTTGGAATAAAAAAAATTATGCCTGAGAATTTAGCTAAAGCCTATATAAAACAATTTTTTTAAAAAAAGGAATGTATTAAATGTGCTATTTCAATTTACCCATTAAACAAGAGAACTCAGTATTCTAATAGTGGGTGTTATGAAAATAAATCAAAGTCTCCCTGAATTGAAAGGTTACTTAATTATATCTAGATGCTGGAATTCTTTCAATCTCGCTCTGTATTACATCTTTCTTTCAAATTTTTGTTAATAGTAATAGGCTGGAAATGGAACCTTATTATAAAGCAGGGTTTCTAAACCTTAGCACTATTGGCATTTTAGGCTGGGTAATTCTTCACGTGAGGGGTTGTCCTGTGCACTGTAGGATGTTTAACAGCATCCTTGGGTTCTACCCAGTAGTACCCCTTCAACCTCTCTGCACAGTTCTGACAACCAAAAAATGTCCCCAGACATTGCCAAATTTCCTCTGGAGGCAAAATCACCTCGGCTGAAAACAACTGCTAGAAAGAAATGGCAACCACCATAGTTTCATTTAGGAGAAGGGGCGTAGTATTCCGGGGATACAACAAGGTGTGAAGTAAAAAGGATGGGCTTTAGAGTTAGGCAGATTGGAATCAAAATTAAGACTCTATCACTCATTAGAGTGTAGCCTTATGAAAATCAACTTAATTAAGCCTCAACTTCCTCATTAATGAAATGGGTATAACGACATCCTAGTAGACATTTGTCTTTGCCCTCCAGCATACGTTTTGGGGAGCAGGGGTTAAGAAGTCCTCTCTTCCTTTAGGGGAAACAGCTTTTCCACCCTCAGTCCATCTCCTGCTCCAAGGTTGAGCATATGAAGCTGGCTTAGCCAATGAAATAACTGCATGCCCGGGGCATTAATTAATAGTTCAAGGATTGGCATGTGACCCATGCTGGGCCAATTATACTCAATTCTGAGGCTTTTTGCTGGAGAAGGAGGAAAGATTCATTCCCTTTCTCCTGAAGTTGTTAAGCTAGTAGGACCATAAGCCTGGAGCTTCTGTGTGGGAAAAACCAACCCAGTGGAAAACAGATTTAAGAGATGTAGAGAGACCAAGCCCTGATGAAACGATTTGTCATACCTGAAGTCAGATCTACCCCTTATGTTCTTCAGTTATGTTAGCTAATGAATTCCCTTTTAACTTAAGCCAGTGTTGAGCTGGGTTTTATCACTTGGAACTGAAAGAGTCCTAACCTGGAAGTTACCTATCTCAAACGCTTGTTGAAAAGACCAAGTAAAATGATGAACACAATAAGGCTATAAAGAGCTTCCTTCTTCTGGGCTCTCAATTTATAGAAATCAATATAAACACAATTACGTAAGACCTCAAAACACAATGCAGTCAAGGATCAGACAACAGAACCCATGGCTTGGCTTTGAGCTCTTTTCAATAAACTGGTAGACATTCTAAAAGAGCTTAAATTCATGGAGCCAAAAATTACTATGCTTTAAGTTACCTACTATGATGTCAATGAATAGCACATGCAAATTCTGGTATGTTTTCTTTGTTGCCATCATTTTTAGGTGGCCAACAGTAAGGGTTTGCTTTGAGTATAAAGGTTCCATAGCTTGATTTTTTTTTTTTTTTTTTAACTGCCAAGAGACTGAAAGAAAGGATTAACTAGTGGATTAAATCAAAATAACAAGGATGGGACTAGGTTGAATCTAGTGAGACACGTACCTCAGATGTAAAACTCAGTATTCAAGGTAGAAGTAAGGTAAATAATATTTTAATGCACGATTTTAAAACTCAAAATTAATGCCAAAATTCCACGATGAAGAAAACATCACAATTTTAAATAAAGGCAGGGTCAATATCACCGATTTCTCCTTTTGCCCCAGGCTCCAAAATGGCTCAGCATGGCATTCCAGAACAGTAAAATCTCTAAGCTATAAAAAGCAGAGGTGTATCTAGTGTTCACAAACAACATCAAGGACTTAAATGCACTTGAGAGGCAACCTAGTTAAGAACTCTAAATTGAAAGCTAAGAAACTCGAGTTCAAGTTCCAGCTCTGCCAGTACTAAGTTACGTAACTGAGCAAATTACTTGGCTGTTCTAATATTTAGTTTTTTCACACATAAACTGAAAGGGCTATACCAAGTGATTATAAGATTTTTCTTAACTCTAAAGTTCTATGATTACTTTCTAATTTAATTTCCTTTGATGTCTAAAAACAAATGAATACCGAGTATGTTGCATTTTCAGTCCAGCATTTGTGCTATCTAGGAGCTTATGAAATGACAAGCTCTAACCATTCAAGTCTACCAGTGAAAATAACCCAGGTTGAGGGTGATTTTTGTTTGTTTGTTTAATGAGTGCTCTCACATGTTTCAAATGCCATTTGATTATAAGATCCTACAATGGGGAGGTCAGCAGCTTTCCATTGCGGGTATGGGGTAGCAAGGTTGATCTGCGTCTCTAAAAGCCGAAACAATTCACATGGCCGCCCACTGACAAGTCTACTGAAGCATAAAGTAATTGGGTTAATAAGTGACTGCTTATAATTCCCAACAATTTCCAGATATTGGAAAATGAAAATTTAAAATCAACAACAACAAAGAGAAGGTGACGAGTATCTGGAACAGGAGTAAGAAAAAAACAAGTAATCTTATTAATTCTTAAAAAATAGTATATTACATTAAAAGTAATAAAAGTAGCAAGTGACTCAGAAAGCACTGGAAATAGAATATAAACACCAAATATGAAAAACTAAAATGCCTGTGCTCTAGTCCATGCATGTAAGGTTTTTTTTCCAATTTTTTGCTGAACCCTAAGAAATAAAGAATTCTCCATGCCTATGAGATAAACGGACTCAGAAGCTTTTGAAAAGGACTTTGTAAATAAAAACAGGGGCTATTCTTTTTTTTAAAATCAATCTTAAACTTTTCATCATGCAAAATTTCAAACACAGGCAAGGTATACAGGATAGTATAATGACCCCATTACACCCATTAACAGCTTCAATAATTATCAATTCATGGCCAATGTTATTGGCTATACTCTCACTAATTTCCCCCAATTCTCATAAAGGGATATTCCTTTTAAGCCCCCAAATAAACAAATCTTTTGGGACTTCAGTATCCTTGTTTGTAAAATGCAAGCAATTATACTCACCTCCTTACCTACTATAAATGAAGTTATAAAAAACAACCAAATCTTTTGAGTCTCTTCTAACA
This sequence comes from Delphinapterus leucas, assembly GCF_059928025.1. Taxonomy (NCBI): domain Eukaryota; kingdom Metazoa; phylum Chordata; class Mammalia; order Artiodactyla; family Monodontidae; genus Delphinapterus; species Delphinapterus leucas. The sequence continues at coordinate 147,929,375 of NC_143130.1, read as the reverse complement.
CTTTCTATGGTATCTGAACATAAGAAATAACAAGACAGAAAATGGACTCAACTTTTGTTTAAACAAGTCTTTCTTTTAAGCAGCTCAAAGTGCTTTGGAAAAATTTATCTTTCATTCTCCCAGCACCTCTGTGTGGCAAATGAAAGTATTATTATTCACCTTCAGCAGATATAGAAACTAAAGAAAAAGGAAATGATTCAAGTCAGATCAAATGAAGAATCAACAGTAGGGGGAAAAAATGAATCTAAATTTTCTGACTCCTCATGTTCTGTCATTACAATATGCCACTTCGATCATTACTCTGACATATGTAGACGAAAATAATTGTTTTCTCTAAACGAAATGGACTTACACTCTATTAAGGAATTTGTACATTTAAGAGAGCAGTGCTATGTAATATGTAGGCATTCAATATATTGAGTGACTTTAAAGCTCACCTTGCAGAGTCATACAAGAGCACAATCCTTAATTAGTTGGCTCAGCCTACTTCAAGAAGACAGTAAGAAGTAAAGGAAGGAAACTAAATATACCTGTGGTTCACTGGAATTGACCAATTATAGCTGGCCATTTCACAGGTTTGAAATCTAAAATATTTTCTTGGCAGATGTAAACATTACTTCAGTGTTACAGTAGAGAATTATACCATTTGGGCCCAGTCCACAGTGCCCCAGGCATGGATGATGCAACTTCCAACTCAGTTATAGAGTATTTTTATAGCACTTACCAAGTCATTATAACTTCATATATTTCAGACATTTTCCTTCCAATTCATACAACAGCTCCTGTTCATTGCATTTGGTCAAGGAAGGTTGGTATGGGATGTGGGGAACGAAAAAAGTCTGTGGGAAGGGTGTGATGAGAATAGTCTGCCATGAGCTAGGTGTTCCTTAAATGTTGCCTATTATTCACCTCACGGAATACATCAGGGCAGAGGCTCTTTCTCTTTCTGTGGTCTCAAGAATAGCCGGCTGCGGCCTGAGTAGTGTCTTCTAGGACCATTACAGCAGAGATCACAACTACTTAAACATTCAAATGAATAGCTTAAAAGCGTATTTAAAAAAAAGTTTATATAATTCGTCTCCAATGATTTCTCTCCAACTTTGAAAATAAGATTAGAGGCCATGACCTACCCAATACCTGACTCCCTAAGACTTTTTGACAAGCCAGCTATAAAGCAAGCAAACAACAAACAGGTTTAAATTGTACTTTTAACACAATCCCTTGTGATTGCTGTTGTTACTGTTTTAATTTAGGATGTAGACCCCATGTGGAAGGCAGAAAACAGAATGAGGATATAATAGAAAGGACAGTGAACTGGCAGTTAAGCAACCTAGGTTTCCATCTTATATCTGCAGTAACTAGCTCTGCTGGGCAAGGTTGATAGGTTGAGGATAGCAGTTTTCTCATCTGTCAGATGAAATACATGGTCCAAGTGATTTCTAAATTTAGTTCTAAAATTCTCAGACTACCTAATTCCATACATTTTATTCTATTACTTCCATGTAATGTCCCATTTTTCATAATGCCACGCCTTTGCTATAACATGCTTTAAAATGTTTATCATCCCTCTATTGATTAGCTTATAGAAAAACAGTTTAAATCTGAAACAGAGAAAAAGAAGCATCATACTAAATGAATTCTTAATAACTCTCTTTTATAGGTATAGGTTTAAAAAATAATAATAGTAAGATTTTCTAGTTCTCCAGCTCCCACCTAATCAGGCCATTTTCTGAGATTCAGAAACGGCAGTTTATAAAAGGATAACATAGATGTCTGGGTCAGCACCTGGCACATTAACAGATGTTAGAGAAATATGCGTGTACCTAACGCCTCCCCCTCTATCCCCATTTTCCCAAAACTACCACCTCCACTACCAAAAGTAAGTCTTTTATAAAATGCAACACGCTTTTTGAATCAGAGGTGTATTGGAACCAGACTGAGGACTCAGTTCTAAATAAGAGTTTATACCTTTATTAAGAGTTCCAAATCGTACCAGAAAAAAAAAAATTATATATATATATATATATATATATATATAACAAAATTTCTGTTTTCAAATGATCAAGAATAGCCTTGGGTACGTTATTAATAAAAGGAAATTTGTAAATAAGTGGAAATCACAATAATTATAGTTCAAACATATTTTATATTTTCCCAAACAATTCATGAGAAAATGTCACTCAGCATGCAATGATTCTATTATAGGGAAATTAAATATTAATGAACATAGAATTTATAGTTTAAAAAAAAGAAACCCTAAGCCTTCTGGGAATACTACATGCACAATTTGCCAAACTTAGACCCAAGCAGAGCAAGATATGTGGTTGCGAGTTTCATAAATGCCAAGAGAAATAGTTTTTCTAAAATGCTTTCTTGACTTAAAACATTAATCCACCTAAAAAGCTGCTAACTAGATAAGGGGAGACCAGCAATAAAAAGCTAGCAATAACAATGTTATAGAAAAATATTCTGGAATTTTCAAACTTGAAATACAAAAGTCTTTCTCTGTGGAGATGAACTCCTTCCATTCTCCAAGGGCTCTGTCAACATCACCAACCTCAAACAGTTGGCTCACACAAAAAATGTGATGACGCAGGAAATTGTCTGGAAACAAACAAACAAACAAAAAAAGCATTCTCTCTCCCTGGAACCAGAGCTGCCCCAGTAGAGCAGGCAAGCAGCCAGCATGTCAGTGCTTTATTTTAAAGTCTGTTTAATTGTTCCATTCCAACTCAACAGTCCAAGCCCCTTTTCTAAGTACAAGATAGGGAAAAAAAGAAGAAAAAGAAAAAAGAAAAAAAGATCTTACAAGATATTATCTAGTTCTTACTTCACTAGCCCCTATTGAAGAAACCCTAAGTGCTAATTAGCCACATAAACTGTGCAGATGAACTTCAAATCTTTGTGGTACTAGTCTTAGAAGGGTCTCTCTGCCCTAAGGGCCAAGTCAATCCGAAACTCACACATGCAAATTGCACCCAAGATTCACAATTGCATTCTAATTACTGCTGTTTATCCATGAACTTTCCTATTTTTCAAACTGTCTATAAAAGGAGAAAGCAATTACAGCAAGTACCTTATCACATTCTAGTTGGATTTTTGCAAACATTTATTGACTTGGCTGACATTATAGGGGATGTAAGAACAGACAGGAGATAACCTACGTTTCTCTAGCATTTTGGTATTTTTTTCTGCTTCTTTTCTTGCCAAAAATCAATTGGCTTCCCAGTAAAGCACAAATAAAGCAAATAAACAAAACCAAAAATCTCACAGCTATTTACTGATATAAAGAAATTAAAATAATACTGTACTATGATACCAACTCAATTCACTTGGCATCATTTCCTTCTTACATAATATGTTCTATGAAACGTATAATTCTAGTGGCTTGTGTATGTCTTTCCCCTTCAAATTCAATAATCTACCCATTGATGTGATCGACCATTTGTACAAGGAATTTTGTTATGTAAATGTCTGTGATGGATGTAAGTGGACAAAAAATAATGATAATTCTGAGATTAATTCTCTTTCCAAATTCTCAATTTATGAGGAAACATCATGGGTATTTCAGTTAGAGACTCCTTGTCTTGCTATTGGTCATTTCTATAACCACCATTGAAAACTTAAAAGCTTTTTCTCTTCTGACCAAGATGGAGTAACAGGATCAAATTTACCCTACCACCTAAAACAACCAAAAAAATATTTTTAAGACAAAACATATGAAACAACTTTTTTTCCCCCAAGATACTGGACATCAGGCAATGAAAGACAGTGATCCCTTAGAGATGGAAAAAATGAGGAGTGCTCTATGACTGCCCCAGCTTACTAATAATTTCTAGGCTGTGATGCAGGGAGAGGAAACCCAGATGGAGTCCACTCAAGTTGAGGAGATGGAACCTAGGACCTGGGAAGAACAAGGCAGCTAGAGTTCACATGAGAGATCTGTGGAGTCTCCCTCAAATACTCAGCAGAGTACTGATTAGTACATGCATGTGAGGAAATTACTTGAGGCTGGAGAAAGAAAGATTTGATAGAAGTAAAGAGAAGAGTGCCTGGCACTCACACAAAGCCAGGAGTAATGCCTGTCTCCATCAACCAGAATGGAAACGTCATAAATCATGGAGCACTGAGTACAGTATACAGAAGGATCTTGCCTTGACAGTGGAGAATAATTATCTTTAAACCAAATGGTTCTGGTCCTGCAAAAGAAACCCCAAAAAACTTAAAAGCAATATCCAAAAGGATCAAACTGTTTCCAAATAATTCAACTACATCCCAAAACAAAGCTTAATATTTACAGGAGTACAAAAATATACAGTACCCAAGAAGGTAAAATTCACAATGTACCCAAGAAGGTAAAATTCACAATGTCTGGCAGCCAATCAAATATAACCAGACATAGATAGAAGCAGCAAAGTGAGACCCATAATAAGGAGAAAACTCAATCACTGAAATGGACTCAGAACTGACACAGATGCTAGAATAGTAGACAACGATATTAAAATAGTTATTATAACTATATTCCATATGTTTGAAAAGTTAGAGATAGCAAAAAGACCCAAAATCAAACTTTTAGAGATAAACACTACAATATATGAGATGACAAATACACTGGATGGAATTAATGGTAGATTACACATTGGAGAACTTGAAGACACAAGTTGTGAAGACACAACAATAGAAACTAGTAAACATAGAAATAGACAAAAACAATTAATGAACTTGAAGCTACAGCAATAGAAACTATCTAAAATGAAACAGAAAACAATCAGCCAAATGAAAAGAGCATCAGTGAGCTATTGGGTGGGGGGGGGACAACTTCAGATGATTTACTATATGTGTAATAGGAGTCTCCAAGGAGGAGGATAGAAGAAAAAGAGAAGAAAAAACTTTTGAAAAAATAATGGTCAGGATTTTCCTAAATTTGATGAAAACTATAACTCTTCATATGAAAAAGCTCAACAAATCCCAAGCATAAAAAACATGAGAAAATTACATGAAGGTACATCATAATTAAGTTTCTCAAAACCAGTGAAAGGAAAAAAACTTAAAAGGAACAAGAGAAAAAGACGCTTTATATACAGAGAAACAAAGATAAGTGCAGTTTCTAGCTGGAAACAATGAAAACAGAAATACAGTAGCGCAACTTCAAAAACCTGAAAGAAAAAACTGTCAACCGAGAATTCTATTCCCAGCAAAACTATCTTCCAAAAAACAAAGGTAAAATAAGGAGCTCTTTAGACATACAAAAGCTGAAAAAATTCATCACCAGCTTACCTACACTACAAGAAATAATACAGTAAGTCCTTTAGGCAGAAGGAAAATAACATCAGATGGAAATCTGGATCTATACAAAGGAATAAAGAATAATGGAAATGGTACCTAGTAGGTAAATATATATGATATTTTATTATTTAAATATATTTTAAAGACAACTGGCTGCTTAAACAAAACTTTATTGTGTGATTCATAACATGTGTAACGTGTATAAGTAAAATATATGACAACTACTATACAGCTACTGTAACATTCTTATACTATATGTGAAGTGGCATAATAGCAGTTAAAGATAGGCTGTGATAAGTTAAAGATGTACACTATAAATTCCAAAACAACTAAATAAAGTTATAGCTAACAAGACAATCAAAGATGTAAAATGGAATCATAAAAAATACTTAATCCAAAGGAAGAAAGGATACAAGGTTAATGTATGAAAGTCAATTGCTTCCTTATATACCAGCAATGAACAATTAGAATTTGAAATTAGAAACACAACACCATTTATCTTGGCACAGAGAGAGAGACAGAGAGAGAGAGAGAGAAATACTTAGGTGTAAACCTAATAAAGTATATACAAATCTATAGGAGGAAACTATAAAACTCTGACGAAAGAACTCAAAGAAGATCTAAATAAATGGAGGGATATTCCGTGGACAGGAAGACCCAATATTCTCAAAATGTTGATTCTTCCCAACTTGATCTATAGATTCAATGCAATCCCAATAAAAATCCCAATAAATTACTTAATGGATATGGACAAACTGATTCTAAAGCTTATATGGAAAGGAAAAAGACCCATAGTAGCCCACACAATATTGAAGAAAGACAAAGATGGAGGACTGAAACTACCTGACTTCAAGACTTACTATAAAGCTACAGTAATCTAGGGAGAGTGTTTTCAGTGAAAGAACGGATAACTAGATCAATGGAAAAGAGTAGAGAGTTCATAATTCACATATAGTTAACTGAATTTTGACAAAGGAGCCAAAGGCAATTCAATGTAGAAGGATCGTCTTTTTAACATAATGGTGCTGGAACAACTGGACATCCACATTAAAAAAACAAAAAATAATTTAGACACTTACCTTACACCCTTCACAAAAATTAACTCAAAATGGATGATAGAACTAAATATAAAACACAAAACTATAAAACTCTAGACAATAACATAGGAGAAACGCTAGGTGACTTTGGGCGTGGCCATGAGTTTCTGGATATAACAGCAAAAGCACTTTCCATGAAAGAAAAAATTGTCAAGCTGGACTTCATTAAAATTAAAAACTTCTCAGCAAAAGACACTGTTAAGAGAATGAAAAGACAAGCTACAGACTGAAAGAAAATCTTTGTAAAACACGTACTGGATACAGGACTTGTAACCAAAATATACAAGGGACTCAAGGGACTCTAAAAACTCTTAAACAATCTGATTTAAAAACGGGTAAAAGATCTTAATAGACATCTCACCAAATAAGACATACAAATGACAAATAAGTATTTTAAAAGATGCTCAACCTCATATGTCATTAGGGACTTGAAAATTAAAATAATAATGAGATACCACTAAACATCTATTAGAATGGCTAAGATTCAAAGCACCAACATTATTAAATGCCGGCAAGCATGTGGAACAACAGGAACTCTACTTCATTGCTGGGGAAATGCAAAAGGGTACAGCCACTTTGGAAGACAGTTTGTTTCTTACAAAGCTAAACATGCACCATCCCATAATCTAGCCATTCTACTCTCAGGTATTTATCCATGAAAAAAGAAAGCATACCTCTATTCAATGACTTGTAGTCAAGTGTTCATAGTAGCTTTATTTATAATATTCATAAACTGGAAAGAACCCAAAATATCCATCAATAGGTGACTAGATAAGTAAACTGTGTTATATGCATACAATGGAATACTACTTAACAATAAAAACCAATAAAATAATGATAGATGCAACACCATGGATGAATCTCAAAATAATTAAGCTGAGTGAAAAAGCTAGACCAAAGAGAGTTTACCCTGTATGATTCTATTTATATAAGACTCTAGAAAATGCAAACTAATCTATAGTGACAAAAACAGATGAGTGGTTTGCTTGAGGAGGGTAAGGTGGGGAAGGGTGAGAGATGGACTAAAACAGCTACATAGAAACTTTTGGGGATGATGGACATGTTCATTATCTTGATTGTGTTGATGACTTCATGGGTGTACACATATGTTAAAACTTATCAAATTGTATTAAATATGTGCTCTTTATTGGATGTCAATTATGACTCAATAAAGCTGTTAAAAAATTTTAAAGCTCCCATTTTTAGTCTCCTGTTTGACTCTTTAGCCACAGTAATTCCTTCCTGTTGTGTTGTCTTTCTCTACAATAGTCAGTTGTTTAAAATATAAAGTACTTCCTCATTCACCATTAAATTTAATGAAAACCTAATGTATGTAAGGCAGTGGACTGGGCAATTGAAGGGGATACAATTGGACAATACAGGGATAGATGTCAGGTGACAAGGGATAAGCAATACTGATGATGATGAAGTGTAGTTAATTTTACCAGAGTATAAAAAGCAGAGAATGATTAAACAGGAAGGTAAATTTTAGGTCACGAAGAACTCTTCCAGAAAGTCTTAAAAAATGGTAAGGTTAATATGTCAGAATTTCACGAATACAGAAGAAGTCAAACACAAGTTCTTAAAGTTAAATTCTTCTATAATGTTCTCATTTATTAAACTGCAATATATTAAATCTCAAGGAAAGGAAATAATATTAGGGAGGAGCTAATTCTAAACACTGGATTATAGGACACATTTACTCATAGTATGTCTTCTGTGTGAAAATTATGGAAACAATTTAGTCCCAGTACCATCGAATTGAACTACTTCTCCTGAGTTTATAGACTTCAGTTGATTGTTCTAAAATTTATCAGCTTTGGCACTCTCCCCACAAGGGCCAGGAATCTCTGGCTGTTATGCCTCAAGTGGAATAAGTCTCCTGGAGAAATTCTTTTGCTACCACAACTATTTCAGTGTGGTTCTAAGTGGTGAGTCCCAATGCTTGCCAAATTCCTCTGGTTTGATCCCATCTGGATGAACCCAAAATATAGCAAAATAGCACCTTCTACTTCCTGGTCATATTCAATTATCCAATATTCCTCCAAACTGACGCCTACTTTTATCTTTAAGAAACTGCTGGCCTAAGGCTCTTAACCTAATATATAACAGTGGGTAGGAATAGGCACAAGGAATATCCATTCCACTCTCCACCACTGCTGCACTCTTTAACTTTCACCTTACTGAAAAAGCGACCAAGGAAAGAAAAGTCTATGTATCTGACCATAGTTATGGACCAAATTACATGAACTTGAAAGTGCCTTAGCAATTAAGGGTTCCATATGGAGGAAAGTACATAGTGCCTCTTTCTAGTTGCACTTAACTTCTGTCTAAAATCTAAGCCAAAGCTCTTTCTCCCAAGCCCTCTCATTATTAGAGAAGCGAAATGTTTTCTGTCTAGTTTCTCAAGGTCCTTCCATCCACTTTAAGCTTAAGTGCATTCCAGTCAGCCAACGACATCTATGCAATCTGAGAGGCCCACAACTGAAATTCCCCTGAATCACTCCTGAAGCTTCCAAACTTTCTTTTGTTGCTTCTGGCCTTCGCTAATTCAATCTTAGCTTCTGTTTCCTAACTCATTCCTCCTCCCCATGCTATTGGGTTCAACAACGTAGTTCTACTTCCTTTTAACAGAACAATCTTGGGCCCTTTTATGATGAACACAAGATAACTTCAACCTATACTCCAAACAGGTACATATAATTTCACATCGAAGCTGTTCATCACACAAAGAGTTTCAGAATAACACTAAATATCTCAAGCTTCTCAAAAATATGAATTTAACATTCTATGTAGATTATATTCTAGATTTATATCCTAGTGTTTAGCTAAATGAAAACCAGGGGCCAAACCTAAGTATACTCCAGATGTCTTCCTAGGGTGAGTTCAACATGTACAAAAATTTTTGGACAAGATACACTGTAGCTAAGTACAGATGAAAGCTATAAAGAAAAGGGAAATGCATGAATCACTGTCATGGTATAAATAACTTTCAGGAATTCATTTCCGGACAACTCACTCCATTCATATTTTAATGCTAAATTTAGGAGAATACTATTGAATAAGAACGGCTCAGAATAGCTAATTATAAAATACCTTTCTTTTTTTTGCGGTACGCGGGCCTCTCACTGTTGTGGCCTCTCCCGTTGCGGAGCACAGGCTCCGGACGCGCAGGCTCAGCGGCCACGGCTCACGGGCCCAGCCGCTCCGTGGCATGTGGGATCTTCCCAGACCGGGGCACGAACCCGTGTCCCCTGCATCAGCAGGCGGACTCTCAACCACTGCGCCACCAGGCAAGCCCGAAAATACCTATTTTAAATTATTATTTATATATATGAGATAATGTTTCCTATGATCAGTAGATTTTTTATAATAATAATAATTTGTTGAACACAATATGTATAACAGGCACATTATATAGATCATATAGTGCAATACTCATAATAACCTTAAAGTATTATTATTATTATTCCCATATTACAGAGGAAGAAACAGAGTCCCTAAAAGCTTTAGTTACTTGCCCAATTTACCCTGCCAGTAGATGGCAGAACAAGATATTCAAACCCAAATCTCTCTGGCTCCAAAACCTCTGCCCTTTCCAGCAAGATGCACTTCCTGCCTGTTGAAGTAGCTATTATTAGTCTAGTGCTTTGGAAAATTCCTGACACATGGAGTCTGGGGTAGTATGGTGGAAAAACACTTGTGAGCCTAAGCTCTGGCAGGTATGTGACCTTGGCCTAATCCTGTTACTTCTGTAGGCTCTTTTTTCATCTATAAAATTAAGCTTGGGTAGTTAACATCTAAGGACCCTTCCAGTACTAATGCTTTATCAAACTATGATTCTATGATTTATAGACAATGCAAAAAATGTGGAGTGGGAGAAAGGATGAGTGACAGAAGGGTTAACTGGGCATTAGAAACAATATAGCCAAGTAAGTCCAGGATTGAGATAAAACAGAATTGAAAAAAACAATGGCTTTGTAGTATTTTATTCCCGACATGAATAAAAAGACTTTATGTAGTACCTATAAAGTTAAACAGGATCCTATCACCAAAGAATTTTATCAAATAGACTCGTCTATTTGAATTTAACATCAATTAAAATTTAAATTCTTTGAAATAAAATACAAAATTCATACAGATAGGAGAAACCATCAGACAAACCCAAACACAGACACACTTTGAGTTTTTTTTCACCAGGCTCTGAGAACTATGTGAGGTTCCTCTTATATAAACAGGAGTGTGTCGTGCCACAACTACTGAAGCCCACGCACCTAGAGCCCATGCTCTGCAACAAGAGAAGCCACCGCAATAAGAAGCCCGCGCACTGCAACAAAGAGTAGCTCCCACTTGTTGCAACTAGAGAAAGCCCGCATGCAGCAACGAAGACCCAACGCAGCCAAAAACAAATATAGATAAATAAATAAATTTATTTAAAAAAAAAAGGAAAACAGGAGTGTGGGTTGGCACTGCTAGGTAGAAGGCAAGGTAGTTGATGCAGTTTCCAGAAATAGGGGCAGAGAACAACCCACTGTACCTAAAAAGGCTCTCTTCATCAGCCAAAAACAATGACTGGGTGGGAGTTTTGTTCTGCTTTCAATATTCAGGCCAGCAAGGTCAGTCTGTGCACACTGGAATGATTTAAAACCTTTATAATAACATGGCTTCTCCTTATATTCAGCCAAGATTCTTCAAGCAGATTTCCTGATTCTTGCTCAGCTTTCTAATATGATGAGAACCAAGTGTCTCTTCGTTCGGTTACCATCACTAAAAGCCAATACGAGATGTATGCAGACAAGCTCCATGGGAAAACCTCACAAGCCAGAGGTGAAAGGACACCAAAGCTAGCTCTCCAACTAGAGGCCGGATGGACAGCAAATGACCAAGAGCTCTCTGGGCCTTGGGAGACCTAATAGCTTGGGATATACTGTCAGAGATGAGAAGGGGTCAAGTTTCTAGGCTTGTAAGCTCTGGTTGGATATCCATCTTTAGCTCTCCCAATAGATAAATACGTTTTATGTGGAAAAAAGAAAAAAAAGAAGATGAGCAGCCTGGCAAAAGAACCTAAGACAAACCAAATCTTCCACAGGACGCTCTCAGACTAAAAGGCTGAGGAATGTAGAGCGGGGAAAAACTCCCCAAAGAGGGAGGAGAGGGAAAAAAATTAAAGCCATCAGTTCTGACATTTGCCGAGGAAGGAGAGTGAGGACACTCCTCAAACTGCCTATAAACCAGGTAAAAGTGCCTGTTGGCTCGGACAGAGTCCACACACCCTAACAACGCCCCACGGCCGAGGCCACCACCCCTGGGCCTCCACTGAAAATTGCAGCTGCTTTCCAAAGCCCGGAAAGCAACAGGCAGAATATAGTGACAGCTGGAAGGAAGGGGATTAGGTGAGGACTTGGCATAAACAGGAGTGCAGCCAAAATGCACAAATATGAAGGGAGAGCGACAATTTTCCTGTGTGGTTTGTGTGTGTGGTATGGGGGGAGTTCAAAAGAAGAGTGAGCCAAAATTCTGGCCTTGATTGCCTGGAGGCTTTGGCAGTCTCAGCCTTTCTCATGGCAGACGGGCCAGGAAATGAAGCTTTCAGCTGTCTGCTTCAATGTTCTCCTCACCGTCACCATTTTCGTGTTCGGCCCCTGGCTCATTTGCATTTTCTTCTTCTTTTGGGGATTAGCGCATACGGGTAGACAAAATCCATTTTGGTTACTCAAGACTGTCATTTCCTCCCACACCTTACTTGTCAACTAAGAACGTCAAGAACATGAAATCCTGCCAGAGTACAAAACAAACTATAGAATTAGATGATCTGCAAGGGGCCTTTGAGACCTTCTAATCCAGCCTGATTTTACAGATGGGGAAACTTAAGAGTAGCAAAGGGAAGTAAGGTGATCTGCTGAAATCATACTAATATTTAGAGAGTAGCAAAGTCAGGACAAATATCCAGCTCTCCCATTCCCATCCAGCCAGTGCCCTGTCCAAAAAAATCAGTGTTCCTTTAGGACTCTATCTCAGACAAAATACTACTATTCCCCCACCGAACCCTTTTTAAATGAGGACATGATAAGAACTGTGACGTATTCTCTCTCTGTTTCCTCATCAAACATTCACACATAAGTTTGGTAAATAATTATCCAAAGTGTTAGGTCTTAAGGAAAAGAAAGAGACTTGGAGACTCATATAACTAACAGCACTCAGAGAAAAGACTCAACCTAAAACCAAGCAGAATGCTTTTATTTCCTTTGTGTTAGGAGACAGATCCAAAAAAAGGAACAAATGGGACCTAATTAAACTTAAAAGCTTTTGCACAGCAAAGGAAACCATCAACAAAACAAAAAGAGAACCTACTGAATGGGAGAAAATATTTGAAAATGATACGACTGATAAGGGATTAATATCCAACATATATAAACAGCTCACACAACTCAACATTAAAAAAAAAAAACAAACCCATACAACCCAATTTAAAAATGGGCAGAAGACCTGAATAGACATTTTTCCGAAGAGGAAATGCCGGTGGCCAAGAGGCACATGAAAAGATGGTCAACACTGTTAATCATCAGGGAAATGCAAATCAAAACCACAATGAGTTATCCCTCACAACTGTAAGAATGGGCATCATCAAAAAGAACACAAGGAACAAACGTTGGCGAGCATGTGGAGAAAAGGGAACCCTCATACACTGTTGGTGGGAATGTAAATTGGTGTAGCCACTGTGGAAAACAGAATGGAAGTTTCTCAAAAAACTAAAAATAGAACTACCATATGACCCAGCAATTCCACTCCTGGGTATATATCTGAAAACAAAACAAAACAAAACAAACAAACAAAAATCCCACTAATTCGAAAAAATACATGCACTTCTATGTTCATAGTAGCATTATTTACAATTGCCAAGATATGGAAGCAGCCTAAGTGTCCATCAAACAGATGAGTGGATAAAGAAGATGTGGTATGTATGTATGTGTGTATGTGTGTGTGTGTGTGTGTGTGTGTGTGTATATATATACATACATATATATATAATGGAATTTTTCCCTTTTTGCCAAAAGAAATAATTTCTGATATTGAGAAATATCACATTCTCAGGAAAAGGTAACCAACCTTTAAGGGCTTAAAAGATTCCTACTCTGAAAAGGAGTTTATGAGTGTGGAGAGATAGGTGGAAATATGGCCCCTTGGCATCCACAGGGGATTGGTTCCAGGACACCCCACATAGGCAGCAAAATCCTCGGATGCTCAAGTCCCCTACATAAAATGCCCCAGTACAGTCGGCTCTCCGTATCCACAGGTTCCACATCCACGGATATGCAGGGCCCACTGTATATTGGTTTATACGTAAGGTCATAACAAAGCAATCTCAAATTGTGGTTTCTTCCACTAAAAATTTTCTTTTCAGTACTATGGAAATCATGTTAAAATATGACATTAAAAAATGAAAACAAAAATACCTCACCTCCCTTTGCTGCATCTACTGCAAGAATGAAGACAGTTCTCAACAATCAGACTGTCGACATTCTGGAAATGTCAACATCACCCTGAAGGGATGCATAGTTACTGTGAAGGACCCCAGGGGAACCCTGTGGAGGGACTTCAATCACATCAATGTAGATCTCAGTTGCCTTGGAAGGAAAAAGAAGAGGCTCTGGGTTGACATACGGTGGGGAAACAAAGGACTGGCCACGATGGGCACTATCTGTAGTTGTGTAAAGAGCATGAGCAAGGGCGTTACACTGGGGGTCATTACAAGGTGAAGTCTATGTGTGCTCACCTCCCCATCAATATCCTCATTCAGAATAGGTCTCTCGTTGAACTCTAAAATGTCCTGGGTGGAAAAAACATCCACAGGGTATCTCAAGCCCAGAAAGATGAGTTAATTCTTGAAGGAAACTATATTGAACTTGTGTCAAATTCAGCTGCTTTGATTTAGCAAGTCACAATAGTTAAAAATATCAGAAAAATTGGGGGAATGATATCTATGTCTTTTAAAAAGGAATAGTTCAGCAGACTGATGAATAAGATCTAAAAGTTGTCCAGCTATGGAAACAAGATGTTGGATAATTCCTAAGACCTGTTTGTGATATTTTAAAGATGCAATAAATACCCTCTATTTTGGGAAGGGGGGTGGGGCACTGGACACTTCACTAACTAGTTAAAATTAGCTAACTTTTCCTTCCTTCTATACATTTTCATTTAACAGATTCTCTAGTGCTTACCCTTTACCAAGTACTATTCAATTCTGGGAATAAGGAAATTAAAGACAGTACTTCTGTCATAAAGGCATGCAAAGTTAACTGGGGGAAACCAAAATGTCAATGGCATGATCAGAGTAGTACTTCCAGTAATAAAGGTTACTTAGAAAGCACATGGGAGGGGTACCAGGCCAGCCTGGGAAGTTCCAGGAAGGCTAATTGAAGAAGGTGACACCTGAGATGAGGATAAAGAAGAATTGGTAGGTTAAAAAAATAAAAGTAATGAGTTCTTGTTTTATTCTTCATGTTTTTTTTTTAAATCTAAAATTCTTGTTTCATATGAGAATTTGATCTATTACATAAGGCTTTGGAAGGAAAAAAATGACATCATTATTGTTATATCAAAATATCAATAATACTAGTTAACAAAAAGTACTGGAACACATTAAATATCAAAAGACACACACAAAAAACCCCAAACACGCAACAGTGTACATCAACTATACCTCAATTTAAAAAAAACAGTAATGTTAATGTAACACCCAAACATGAGAGAACGTGGTAACTTTTCAGAGCTGTCACAGGAGCTCATCTATGCGTATCTATAAAGAGCACTAACTGTGGGCAAGGCATTCTGCTGGGTGCTGTAGTAGACAAGATAATGAATAAAGATGGTCTCTCTCACAGGGAATTTATCACCTCAATTTACCAGCATGTTCCCTCAGGAGAGAGAAAGGTCTAGAGCAGCAGTTCTCAAACCTTTCCCACCTGGGACCAATTTATACTCTTAAAAACTATTAAGGACTCATAGAGCTTTTATTTATGAGGAATATGTTGACCACATCAGAAGTTAAAACTGACGATCCCAAACTCCCATTCCTTCCTTCCCCACCCCATCCCTCCTTGGCAACCACAAGTCTGTTATCTATATCTGTGAGTCTGTTTTTGTTTCCTAGATGTGTTGATTTGCATCGTATTTTGGATTCCATATATAACTGATATCATATGGTCTTTGTCTTTCTCTTTCTGATTTACTTCGCTTAGTATGATAATCTCTAGTTTAGGATTAGCAGCGGCAAATTATTATATATAGGATGGATAAACAACAAGGTCCTACTGTATAGCACAGGGACCTATATTCAATATTCTGTGACAAACCATAATGGAAAAGAATATGAAAAAGAATATATATATATGTGTATGTATAATGACTCACTCTGCTGTACAGAAGAAATTAAAACAACATTGTAAATCAACTATGCTTCAATAAAATTTAAAAAAACTAAAAGAAAAAGAAATCAAAACTGAATAATTTTTAAGTATTTGTTGATTTGTTTAAAAGTAACACTAATAAGCCTATAACCTCAACATAAATAATGTATTTTTATGAAAAATAGTTGCATTTTCTAAAATGAAAAAATTTAGTGAGACAAGTGCCACTGTTTTACAGTCTTGCCAATCTCTTTAATGTCTGGCTTAATACATTCCAATATCTGGTTCTTCATTAATCTGGCTCTTCATTAAAATATCATACTTCACATGTCCTCTAGAAAACTCCACTGTACACTTGTGAGAAAATGAGAATGAAAAAGGCAAATAATGCCTTAATATTATGATGAAAAATGTTCACCCTCACAGATCCCTTGAAAGGATCTCTGGGGACCCTCAGGTATCTCATCACATTTTAAGAACCACTGGTCTATGGCAATAAAAGTCATATTCAAAACTGGGTAAATAAAGACTATGAGTTCAAGTTTACTCTACTTGAGGTTTTAACTAAGGGGAAATCTTGCAGTAAGAGTTCCCTATCTAGGCCACTAATTCTAAGAGTGGACTTGTTTTCTTGGAACTGAGACAACCCAGGTTGCACGAATGGGTCCACTTTCTCTGGCATTGTGAAGGCTGCCTCCTCAAAGGGCTTGGGCTGGGTGGGTCTTAACACAGTGATGGAGATGACCATATTCCTGCTTTGCTTGGGACAGTCCAGCTTTATTCCCATTGTGCCAGAGTAATTATTAGTACAGCCCCTTCACTCTCCAAAGTATCCAGTTTGGGCGGTAAGTTATATGGTCACCTTGACAATGCCTTGCACAAGCATTCTTCTTCTTCCCACCTTGTGGACAGGTCTAAAAGAAGCCATGCTGGGTTTGGTTTACATAGTAATATTCCTCTAACCTCTCTCCTAAAAAAAAAAAAAAGGCAATCATGGGAGAAAATTCCTCCCGATCTCTTGGTTTCTATGACTTCTTTTCCTTTCTTAAACTGTTGACAGCAACCATTCTCGACAACTCTATACGACAGCACGTGCTGCTTGTTCTCTTGCTATGCACCTAGTTCAGTGTTTGAACTACAGGGTGTCACTTGGCCCAACTATTTCAAATTGGTTGGAATATAACCTATTGATCAAGGGCTACAAATTAACCACACTGGGTTAACCGCTGGGCTAATAAAACACTAGGCAAAACCTAGCACACAGATTCAACCCATCACCAGAAATGGAGGCAACTCAGTAAGACAAGAGACTTCTTTGAAAAAGTATTAAATCTCCCAGGCCTAATCCTGTGAGCATGGCAGGGGGTATGAAGAGGAATGGAAAAGAAGTGCTGTAAATTCTGAATAGTGAACCTTGAAACTGACGTGGATTTGGCTTTGCATACCCGAGTGGCAGAGAAACCTCAGCAGTTATCCAGTGCTTTTAGAGAGCAGGGTAAAATTATAAGAACATTTTTATGAGTTGTGGCTGGCAAGCCCTAGCCTGTTAAAACTCTTTAAAAACCAATGCCTTGGTGGAGGTAACATTCACTGTTTACTGTAGCTCTGGTTGTTAGGGGTTACTGCTAAGGTCCCAGTTTTCCATGACATCAGCAGCATTCCAAGGGAAGTGTGTGTCGGTGACTTTCAGTAATGACTCCGTTTTCCAAATGTTCAAAGCTTCTGCCAAGCTGCCCTACACCTGCACACCAGCTGAGTTAGAGGAAAAGGAAAAGCAAGATGGATTAAGTGGGATTTTTGTCTGGGTTCCTTAATGAGACTAAAGGCTTCCTTCTTTCAGTGTTTGCTTTGGTGTAATAAGTGGATGCCAGTGCCTTTAGGAGTGACATGACTCATCCTTACCTTTTCATAAACCAATCAGACTGTCTCTCACAACTTCTCGCTATCATATTCTGGACTAACCTTTCGAGACTTTTCTTCTGCGGGAAAAGTTGAGGGCTTAGTGAGAAGATCAGCACGGCATGCCAACACTCTGGGAGGGATTCCGAGGGAGGCATCTGCTGCTCCCCAAATTAGCAGGAAACAGAAGCAGTGAAGAGACATTACTGCGTAGCTGCTAAAAGGATCACCTGGCTTTCAACGTTTCAAACCAGACGTGTCCTCTCAAGACAGCAGCAGACCTCATTCCAGAGTCTGTCCTCACCAAAACAAGCATCTGGTTAACTTCATCCAAGGGTGCCTGCTGCCCACTCAAGAGGCTTGTGACCGGTGCTGTGGCCAATACTAATTGTGTACTTATATAAGACAGACCTTTTTTCCAAAAGGCTTGAAGCATTTTTTTCGGCGTTAAACTCATCAGTGTTCATGACAACCCTCTGAGAGGTGGCAAAATATTAGTTCAGGTGTGAGAAATTGGGGGATGGGGTTGAGGAGAATTGAGTCCTCTGCCAAGAGTAAGGCAGGAGGAGATCTCCCAGAGCCCCAGCCCCACACCTTTACGCCTGTGGTAAATGGCCCCTCTCCAGGCTTGCTCCAGTCTGCCCAGGCTAACCTGCTCTTTTGTCGACCATCAAAAGGGTTGTGGAATACAAAATCCGTTGCTAACGAGGCAAAGCTTGGAAGCTAGCAAAGGAAAACAAGAACAATTTTATGTAAAGACACAGCGGAATATCCTCTTAAGGGTTTTGGTAAGAATGATTTATGCATTCAACGACTGCTTCTATGAATGACACAAGGTAGAAGATTCAGCCTTTCTGTACCTCAGTTTCCTCACCTATAAAATCTAACTATACACACACACACACACACACACACACACATATACCATTAAAAATACCAGAGATGTTTAGAAATTTTAATAATTAATGTTTTAAAGTGCATAGAGGTCTTTAAGGGGGGGAATCTCCGAAATGCTAAAAGGTGTCCTCTTTTATAGTATATTGCACAGTTCTAGAGGAAATTCCTTTAATTACTGCTATATTTGTTCTTAGGAAATAGGAATAAATTCATACACTTTCAAGTGATTCTTAAAATAAAAGCCTCTACAATTTAAAAAAATAATAATCACCTTTATCTTTGCAGAAACAACAAGGATTTTTTTTTAAGCTGTAGTGGTGACATGCTCTGTGGTTTAGGGTAGCCACAGATAACATAATACTCACAAAAATGTCTGTGTCTAGTAATTTCTCTTAGACTTCATTAAAAAGAATTCAAACATGAAAAAATACTAAAGGAATCGTTCTCATTCAACCGTAGATTGCCTGTGAAGACTGGAAAACACAAGTTTTTGGTTCAATCCCTGGATTAAACTATAAAAGTCTGTCCAGTGCAATCTCACGTTGAGTCCTGAGCCTGTTTCCTTGAATAATTTTTAAAGAGGGAATTTTACAATTATGGCTTCTTAGCAAGAGACTGAGCTATTACCAATTAGAAAACAAGTCTTTCAATAAACTTTCTGGTACACAGAATGAACAGTTATATCTGAAACTAAATTCCACAAGTCATTTTCATAAATAAGTACATATATAAATTAGGAAGAGGGGGTGTGGCATGGGGTATACCTAAAATGCTTAAATTCTAAGAAAAAAGAATTGAAAAAAAAGAAGTTTCTTTTCTTCCTGAAGATAAAAGATTTAATGAGTGACTAATCCCCCTTAGTAAAGTTCCTTTGGTAACTGCCCTATTCTAAGCCACACTAATTTTGCTAGGCGCCTTTACTGTTAAAAGATGTTGTTTTATGATGTTAAGCTACACACAAAAGCCATGTAACAAAATGGCAAAATATGCTTCCGATTTTGTTATGTTACCAACCTATACTTATCCAGAAATTCTAACTGCCAAGTGTCTTTTACCTAACACAGACAGCATCTTTCACCACCCTCCCTTTCCCACATAAAGTAAGAACGTCATTAAGAGTGGAAAACGGAATAAAAACCTGAGCCCTGGAAAAAAATACTAAATGGGAATCTGCCTCCAGCTCTGCAAATTTTCAAACTTGACCTGGCCTCTCGGGTCTGGAAGCTAGACTTCTGTGCCCAGAATATGGCTGGATGAGGAAGGCAGTCTCAATTCACACCCTGAGGGCTAGGAACAGAACACACACTCCATACAGACCTCTAAAGAGGTTCAGGGGCTTGTGTGACAGAGAAGCCTGTTTTAATTGGCCCTTGGTGATGTCATGTCCATGTCTCCAGGGCCCAGGAAATGCACCATGACTAATGGAGCGCCTCATTTGTGAATACACATTCCATCTCAGAGGAGCAGCAGCAGGCAGAGTTTCAAGGCAACGAAGACCCAGTTAGAGAATGCCAGCCAGTCAGCCGCGCACAGAGGGCCTTCAGTTGTCCTGAAATAGACTGCTCTTGTTCACTGCCTCAGAAAACCCTACAACTACCTGTATCCCTGTGGCCTGTGTAGGATAGTAGCCCTAAAACTGGGTTGTTTTGTCTTTTTTTTTTTTTTTTTTGCTGTGTTGGGTCTTCGCTGCTGCATGCAGGCTTTCTCTAGTTGTGGCGAGCGGGGGCTACTCTTCGTTGAGGTGAGCGGGCTTCTCATTGCAGTGGCTTCTCTTGTTGAGGAACACGGGCTCTAAGCGCATGGGCTTCAGTAGCTGTGGCTTGTGGGCTCTAGAGCGCAGGCTCAGCAGTTGTGGCGCACAGGCTTTGTTGCTCTGTGGCATGTGGTATCTTCCCGGACCAGGGCTTGAACACCATGTCCCCTGCACTGGCAGGCAGATTCTTAACCACTGCACCACCAGGGAAGTCCCTAGGGTTGTTTTGTCTTTTAAGTTACTCTCTTTAGGGAAAGAAAAATGGTCACTGTAATAGGGCACACATCCTTCCAGATTTCTATCAGCAAACCTTCTCTGTAAAGGACAAGATGATACAAATGGCCATATGGTCTCTGTTGAAACACTCATTTCTGCCCTTGCCGTGCAAAAACAGCCATAGACGATACATAAATGAATAAACATGGCTGGGTTGCAATAACATGTGATTTACAAAAACAGGCAGCAGGCTGATTTGGCTCACTGACCGTGGTCTGCTGACTTCTGTATTAAAGAGGAAGGACCACTCCTTCCTCTGCCACATACTCAGACCAAAGTACTCTCAAATAAGGGTGCAGTTACAGGAAAGGATGTGAAGGAGTTTCCACAATATACCTGTGATAGCTACCCTATCTAGAACCTAAACACAGTTTACAGAGAGGCAATCTAGCCCATGGTTTCAGAATGTAGGCTCTGCAGTCAAATGACTAGGTTACAAATTCTGACTTTGCTACTTCTGCATTTAAAGCCTTGGACAAGGTATATTATTCCTATGAGCCTTGGTTCCTTCATCTACAAAATTGGGTTCCAAACTGTTCCTACTCAGTAGGGTTAATATGAAACTTCAATGAGATAATATATGAAGAAAGCTTAGCCTAGTGCCTAGGATATTGGAGTGTCCAATAATTACCTGACACTATTGCTAGATTTTTTCTAAGCAACCATAATTACTACTCTTGATTGCAGCAGGCCAAAGTGAAGAGGCAGGTTACCACAAATGCTAGTACACGGTGAACTTCTTTCCAATTCCATTAATATCTATTCATGCTATCATCATCTTTAGTAGCTGCATAGAATTTCACAGGGAATGCACCGTAACTGGACCAAATGCCAAATGTTCAATACCCGTTTGCTGTCTTCTTGCCATTATAAACAACAGTATGATCAACATCTTTAAACATGCACCTGTGAACACTTCGAATTCTGTTCCTTGGGGCAAAAAGGTTTGCACGTTTTAAAGAACTTGAAATTATTCTGCAAATTGGCTCTCCAGAAAAGTTATACTAATTCCTATTTCCAACAGCACTGAAAGAGAGGATCTGTTTCCTAAGATTCTTGACAATACAACTACTTCGTTTCACCACTAAGACCCAGAGAGGTTAAATGAAAAAACTAAGAAACAACTAAGACCCAGAGAGGTTAAATGACTTGCTTAAATTTAATGAAGAATGCTTAATGCTTCCTTTGGCCTACAACTTTATAAAGCATTTCATAATTATTCTGATAATAGCTAATCTTTCCAGAATCCATATAATTAATTATTATTATTAAAATGCCATTTTATGGTTGAGAGAGCTGGAGCCCAGAAGTTGACTTAGGGTAGCCAAAGTTCTCCAGATAAGGCAAAGGATACAGAAGAGCGTGATCAAAATAGAAATAAACTTCATCCTATTATCAGGCCGTGCCAGGCTCACTATAACATCTCAGGCAAAATTTACTTTTCAATCAGGAAACTATTCTCGGGAACTAATTTAATTTTCCTTTCTTGTGGCAAATAGGTAATCCAGAGACTTTTTTTTTTCTTTGCTGTTAAAATAAATAAACCTATGAAACCAAATGTCCTTTTCTCACAAGGAAAACTTAAAACCTCTGAGCTTTTGACAAGACAGTCACAGACCTAGGCATTTGTTAAGGCTATTTTCTTCACTCTACCTATTATCTTGCTTTTTTTCTTCTTAACACTTACCACAATTTGAAATATATTAGTTATTTGTCTGTAACAACTAAGTTCCATTAAAACAGGAACTTGCTTACTAGTCTTAGTCTTGTTTATTATCTTTTCAGTACCTAGAATACTATGTGGAACATAGCAATTAACTAATAAAGATTTACTGGATGTATAAATCCTCCCAGATGCCATCTATGTATTTCCCTAGCTGTACAACCTACAAGGTAGGCAGGCAGGCTTTGGCATTATATATTAATAAGAGTTGTCATTCCCTATTTACAACACTGCAAAAAACAAACAAACAAACAAAAACACCAGAAAACAAAAAAACACCTTCCTAATGGAGAAGAGCAGCCTGTCCCTCACCTGCAGAGTTTGTAGGCAATTATATCCCAATCCAACCCCCACTATCAGTGGGACCACGCCACAGGCTGTCATACCACGATCTTCCACCTTACCCTTTCACCTAGGAGATGCTGCTACTGTTAGCCCGTGCAAGTGTGTGCACTTGTTTTATTTGGTTGGTTTGTCTTCAAAAGAGCCTCCTTGGTGGGTCACTAATTAGACAGAAGTTCTAAAAAACAAATGCACCACCTGTTGACTGTTTTATTGAAAGATGTACTGAATGTCATAGTTGACGACCCAACATCCATTCTGTCTCAAATGACTGATCTAGCCCTATGTGGCCCAATATGGCATCCACTAGCCATATATCATTGAATTTAAATTAATTTTAAATATTCAGTTCCTCATTGGCACTAGCCACATTATCATTGCTCAAAAACTGCCATATGTGGTTAGTGGCTACTGTACTGGACAGCACAAATATAGAATACTTCCATGACTACAGAAAGTTCTGTTGGACAGCATGGAGTCTAGTCAAACATGGTAATGCCATTCTCCTTGCCTGAAACTGATTTTAAAATGCGCACGTAAGGGGGCGCCTTCAAGACGGCGGAGGAGTAAGACATAGAGATCACCTTCCTCCCCACAAATACATCAAAACTACATCTACATGTGGAACAACTCCTACAGAACACCTACTGAATGCTGGCAGAAGACCTCAGACTTCCCAAAAGGCAGAAAACTCCCCACATACCTGGGCAGGGCAAAAGAAAAAAGGAAAAACAGAGACAAAAGAATAGAGACGGGACCTGCACCTCGGGGAGGGAGCTGTGAAGGAGGAAAAGTTTCCACACACTATGAAGCCCCTTCACTCGTGGAGACGGGGGTGGGGTGGTGGGGGGGGGAAGCTTCGGAGCCACGGAGGAGAGCATAGCAACAGCGGTGCAGAGGGCAAAGCAGAGAGACTCCCGCACAGAGAATCAGTGCCGACCAGCACTCACTAGCCTGAGAGACTTGTCTACTCACCCGCCAGGGTGGGTGGGGGCTGGGAGCTGGGAGCTGGGAGCTGAGGCTCTGGCTTCGGAGGTCAGATCCCAGGGAGAGGACTGGGGTTGGCTGCGTGAACACAGCCTGAAGGGGGCTAGTGTGCCACAGCTAGCCGGGAGGGAGTCTGGGGATAAGTCTGGACCTGCCTAAGAGGCAAGAGACCATTGTTGCAAGGTGCATGAGGACAGGGGATTCAGAACACCGCCCAAACAAGCTCCAGAGACGGGTGCAAGCCACGGCTACCAGGGTGGACCCCAGAGACAGGCATGAAATGCTAAGTCTACTGCTGCAGCCACCAAGAAGCCTGTAGGTCACTATCCACACCTCCCCTCCCAGGAGCCTGTGCAACCCGCCACTGCCAGGGTCCCATGATGCAGAGACAACTTCCCCTGCAGAATACATGGCGCCTCAGGCTGTTACAACATCACGCCAGACTCTGCCACCACAGGCTCACCTCGCATTCTGTATTCCTCCCTCCCCTCTGCCTGAGTGTGCCAGAGCCCCTGAATCAGCCACACCTTTAACTCCCTCCTGTCTGGGCGGGGAACAGATGCCCGCAGACGACCTACACACAGAGGCGGGGACAAATCCAAAGCTGAACCCCGGGAGTTGTGCGAACAAAGAAGAGAAAGGGAAATCTCTCCCAGCAGCCTCAGGAGCAGTGGATTAAATCTCCACAATCAACTTGATGTACCCTGCATCTGTGGAATACCTGAAGAGACAACGAATCACCCCAAAATTGAGGCAGTGGACTTCGGGAGCAACTGTAGACTTGGGATTTGCTTTCTGCATCTAATTTGTTTCTGGTTTTATGTTTACCTTAGTTTAGTATTTAGAGCTTATTATCATTGGTAGATTTGTTTATTGATTCAGTTGCGTTCTTCATTTTTAAATTTATATATATATCTATATATTTTTCTTCCTTTTTCTCGTTTTGTGAATGTGTATGTGTATGCTTCTTTGTATGATTTTGCCTGTATAGCTCTGCTTCTGCCATTTGTCCTAGGGTTCTGACTGTCCCTTTTTTGTTTTTTCTTTAGTATAGTTTTTAGCACTTGTTATCATTGGAGTATTTGATTTTTGGTTTGGTTGCTCTCTTCTTTCTTTTTTTAAATTATATTTCATTTTTAACAATTTTTTTCTATTTTAATAACTTTATTTTATTTTATTTATCTTTCTCTCTCTCTCTCTCTCTTTCTCTCTCTTTCTTTTTCTCGCTTTTCTTCTGAGCTGTATGGCTGACAGGACCTTGGGGCTCTGGTCGGGTGTCCAGCCTGAGCCTCTGAAGTGGGAGACCAAGTTCAGGACACTACTCCACCAGATACCTCCTAGCCCCATGTAATATCAAACGGCGAAAGCTCTCCCAGAGATCCCCATCTGAGCACTAAGACCCAGCTCCACTCAACGACCAAAAAGCTACAGTGCTGGGCACCCTGTGCCAAACAACTAGCAAGACAGGAACACAAACCCACCATTAGCAGAGAGGCTGCCTAAAATCATAGTAAGGTCAAAAACACCCCAAAACACACCACCGGATGCAGTCCTGCCCACCAGAAAGACAAGATCCAGCCTCATCCACCAGAACACAGGCACCAGTTCCTTCCACCAGGAAGCCTATATAACCCACTGAACCAACCTTACCCACTGGGGGCAGACACCAAAAACAACGGGAACTACGAACCTGCAGCCTGCAAAATGGAGACCCCAAACACTGTAAGTTAAGCAAAATGAGAAGACGGAGAAACACACAGCAGATGAAGGACCAAGGTAAAAACCCACCAGACCAAACAAATGAAGAGGAAATAGGCAGTCTACCTGAAAAAGAATTCAGAATAATGATAGTAAAGATGATCTAAAATCTTGGACATAGACTGGAGAAAATACAAGAAATGTTTAACAAGGACCTAGAAGAACTAAACAGCAAACAAACAATGATAAACAACATAATAAATCAAATTTAAAATTCTCTACAAGTAATCAATAGCAGAAAAACTGAGGCAGAAGAACGGATAAGTGACCTGGGAGATAAAATAGTGGGAGTAACTACTGCAGAGCAGAATAAAGAAAAAAGAATGACAAGAATTGAGGACAGTCTCAGAGATATCTGGGACAACATT
Organism: Delphinapterus leucas; assembly: GCF_059928025.1. Lineage (NCBI taxonomy): Eukaryota > Metazoa > Chordata > Mammalia > Artiodactyla > Monodontidae > Delphinapterus > Delphinapterus leucas. The sequence goes on along the minus strand of NC_143130.1, from coordinate 147,903,582 downwards.
AAACACACCAACATTCAAATTATAGGGGTCCCAGAAGAAGAAGAGAAAAAGAAAGGGACTGAGAAAATATCTGAAGAGATTATAGTCAAAAACTTCCCTAATATGGGTAAGGAAATAATCAATCAAGTCCAGGAAGCACAGACACTCCCATACAGGATAAATCCAAGGAGAAATACACCAAGACACATATTAATCAAACTATCAAAAAGTAAATACAAGAAAAAAAATTACAAGCAGCAAGGGAAAGGCAAAAATTAACATACAAGGGAATCCTCATAAGGTTAACAGCTGATCTTTCAGCAGAAACTCTGCAAGCCAGAAGGGAGTGGCAGGACATATTTAAAGTGATGAAAGGGAAAAACCTACAATCAAGATTACTCTACCCAGCAAAGATCTCATTCATATTTGATGGAGAAATTAAAATCTTTACAGATAAGCAAAAGCTAAGAGAATTCAGCAACACCAAACCAGCTCTACAACAAATGCTAAAGGAACTTCTCTAGGCAGGAAACACAAGAGAAGGAAAAGGCTTAGAGAAGGAAAAGGCTTATAAGAACAAATCCGAACCAGTTAAGAAAATGGTAATAGGAACATATATATTGATAACTACCTTAAATGTAAATGGATTAAATGCTCCAACCAAAAGACATAGACAGGCTGAATGGATACAAAAACAAGACCCATACATATGCTGTCTACAAGAGACCCACTTCAGACCTAAGGACACATACAGACTGAAAGTGAGGGGATGGAAAAAGATATTCCATGCAAATGGAAATCAAAAGATAGCTGGAGTAGAAATTCTCATATCAGACAAAATAGACTTTAAAATAAAGACTATTACAAGAGACAAAGAAGGACAATACGTAATGATCAAGGGATCAATCCAAGAAGAAGATATAACAATTCTAAATACTTATGCACTCAACATTGGAGCACCTCAATACATAAGGCAAATGCTAACAGCCATAAAAGGGGAAATCAACAGTAACACAACCATAGTAGGGGACTTTAACACCCCACTTTCACCAATGGAGACATCATCCAAAATGAAAATAAATAAGGAAACACAAGCTTTAAATGACACATTAAACAAGATGGTTAATTGATATTTATAGGACATTCCATCCAAAAACAGCAGACTGCACTTTCTTCTCAAGTGCTCGTAAACATTCTCCAGGATAGATCATATCTTGGGTCACAAATCAAGCCTTGGTAAATTTAAGAAAATTGAAATTGTATCAAGTATCTTTTCCGACCACAACGCTATGAGACAACATATCAATTATGGGAAAAAAGATTTGTAAAAAATACAAACACATGGAGGCTAAACAATATACTACTAAATAAACAAGAGATCACTGAAGAAATCAAAGACGAAATCAGAAAACACCTAGAAACAAATAACAATGAAAACACGATGACCTAACACCTATGGGATGCAGCAAAAGCAGTTCTAAGAGGGAAGTCTATAGCAGCACAATCCTACATCAAGAAGCAAGAAACATCTCAAATAAACAACCTAACCTTACACCTAAAGCAATTAGAGAAAGAAGAACAAAAAATCCCCAAAGTTAGCACAAGGAAAGAAATCAAAAAGATCAGATCAGAAATAAATGAAAAAGAAACAAAGGAAACAATAGCAAAGATCAATAAAACTAAAAGCTAGTTCTTTGAGAAGATAAACAAAATTGATAAACAATTAGCCAGACTCATCAAGAGAAAAAGGGAAAAGACCCAAAACAACAGAATTAGAAATGAAAAAGGAGAGGTAACAACTGAAACTGCAGAAATACAAAGGATCATGAGAGATTACTACAATCAACTCTATGCCAATAAAATGGACAACCTGGAAGAAATGGACAAATTCTTAGAAAAGCACAACCTTCCGAGACTGAACCAGGAAAAAATAGAAAATATGAACAGACCAATCACAATCACTGAAATTGAAACTGTGATTAAAAATCTTCCAACACACAAAAGTCCAGGACCAGATGGCTTCACAGGTGAATTCTATCAAGCATTTAGAGAAGAGCTAACACCCATCCTTCTCAAACTCTTCCAAAATATAGCAGAGGGAGGAATGCTCCCAAACTCATTCTACGAGGTGACCATCACCCTGATACCAAAACCAGAAAAAGATGCCACAAAAAAGGAAAGCTACAGGCCAATATCATTGATGAACATAGATGCAAAAATCCTCAACCGAACACTAGCAAACAGAATCCAACAGCACATTAAAAGGGTCATACACCATGATCAAGTGGGATTTATCCCAGGGATGCAAGGATTCAATATACGCAAATCAATCAAGGTGATACACCATATTAACAAACTGAAGGAGAAAAACCATGTGATCATCTCAATAGATGCAGAAAGAGCTTTTGACAAAATTCAACATCAATTTATGACAAAAAACCCTCTAGAATGTAGGCATAGAGGAAACTTAACACAATAAAGGCCATATAGGACAAACCCACAGCCAATATCATTTTCAATGGTGAAAAACTGAAAGCATTTCCACTAAGATCAGGAACAGGTCAAGGTTGCTCACTCTCACCACTATTATTCAACACAGTTTTGGAAGTTTTAGTCACAGCAATCAGAGAAGAAAGGGAAATAAAAGGAATCCAAATTGGAAAAGAAGAAGTAAAACTGTCACTGTTTGCAGATGACATGACATTATACATAGAGAATACTAAAGATGCCACCAGAAAACTACTAGAGCTAATCAATGAATTTGGTAAAGTTGCAGGATACAAAATTAATGCACAGAAATCTCTTGCATTCCTATACACTAATGATGAAAAATCTGAAAGAGAAATTAAGGAAACACTCCCATTTACCACTGCAACAAAAAGAATAAAATACCTAGGAATAAACCTACCTAAGGAGACAAAAGACCTGCATGCAGAAAACTATAAGACACTGATGAAAGAAATTAAAGATGATACAAACACATGGAGAGATATACCATGTTCTTGGCTTGGAAGAATCAACATTGTGAAATGACTATACTACCCAAAGCAATCTACAGACTCAATGCAATCCCTATTAAACTACCAATGGCATTTTTCTCTGAAGTAGAACAAAAAATTTCACAACTTGTATGGAAACACAAAAGACCCCGAATAGCCAAAGCAATCTTGACAAGGAAAAACGGAGCTGGAGGAATCAGGCTCCCTGACTTCAGACTATACTACAAAGCTACACTAATCAACAGTATGGTACTGGCACAAAAACAGAAATATAGATCAATGGAACAGGATAGAAAACCCAGAGATAAACCCACACACATATGGTCACCTTATCTTTGATAAAGAAGACAAGACTATACAATGGAGAAAAGACAGCCTCTTCAATAAGTGGTGCTGGGAAAACGGACAGCTACATGTAAAAGAATGAAATTAGAACACTCCCTAACACCAGACACAAAAATAAACTCAAAATGGATTAAAGACCTAAATGTAAGGCTAGACAGTATAAAACTCTTAGGGGAAAGCATAGGCAGAACACTCTATGAAATAAATAACAGCAAGGTCCTTTTAGACCCACCCTCTAGAGAAATGGCAATAAGAACAAAAATAAATGAATGGGACCTAATGAAACTTCAAAGCTTTTGCACAGCAAAGGAAACCACAAACAAGACAAAAAGACAACCCTCAGAATGGGAGAAAATATTTGCAAATGAAGTTACTGACAAAGGATTAATCTCCAAAATTTACAAGCAGCTCATGCAGCTCAATATCAAAAAAACAAACAACTCAATCCAAAAATGGGCAGAAGACCTAAACAGACATTTCTCCAAAGAAGATATACGGATTGACAACAAACACATGAAAGGATGCTCAACATTACTAATCATTAGAGAAATGCAAATCAAAACTACAATGAGGTATCACCTCACACCCGTCAGAATGGCCATCATCAAAAAATCTATAAACAATAAATGCTGGGGAGGGTGTGGAGAAAAGGGAACCCTCTTGCACTGTTGGTGGGAATGTAAATTGATAGAGCTGCTATGGAGAACAGTATGGAGGTTCCTCAAGAAACTAAAAATAGAACCAGCATATGACTCAGCAATCCCACTACGGGGCATATACCCTGAGAAAACCATAATTCAAAAAGAGTCATGTACCATAATGTTCATTGCAGCTCTATTTACAATAGCCAGGACATAGAAGCATCGTAAGTGTCCACTGACAGATGAATGAATAAAGAAGATGTGGCACATATATAAAATGGAATATTACTCAGCCATAAAAAGAAATGAAACTGAGTTATTTGTAGTGAGGTGGATGGACTTAGAGACTGTCATGCAGAGTGAAGTTAAGTCAAAAGGGAAAAATAAATACCGCATGCTAACATATATATATGGAATCTAAGAAAAAAAAATGGTTCTGAAGAACCTAGGGGCAGGACAGCAATAAAGATGCAGACATACAGAATGGACTTGAGGACACAGGGAGGGGGTAGGGTAAGCTGGGATGAAGTGCAAGAGTGGCATGGACATATATACACTACCAAATGTAAAATAGATAGTTAGTGGGAAGCAGCCACACAGCACAGGGAGATCTGCTCTGTGCTTGCGTCCACCTGGAGTGGTGGGATAGGGAGGGTGGGAGGGAGATACAAGAGGGAGGAGATATGGGGATGTATGTATATGTATAGCTGATTCACTTTGTTATACAGCAGAAGCTAACACACCATTGTAAAGAAATTATACTCCAATAAAGATGTTAAAAAAAAATGGGCACATAACAGAATTCTGGTCAGTAAAACATATGAGGAAGTCTGTCAAGTAGCTTTTCAGAAAGGTTTCCTTATTCCTAAAAAAAGTTGCACAAGAGAGGGTCTCTGCTGTTTTTGGATATTGTTGCTTTAGAATGTGATCGAAATGCTACAGCCACCTTGTGAACATGAGGAGATCCAGTCTAAGACCAAAGCTTCCCCACTAAATGGCAGAGTAGAGTAATGGATGGAACGAGTCCTAAATGAAATCAGTGAGTCACTGAACTGTTACCAAGTCTGTATTCTCATCATGTGAAATGACAAGATGGTAAATTTCCTTCTGTTAAATCACTTGGAGTTGAAGTTATATAACTTATAGACAAATACAACCTAATAATAGAGTTTTATTTATATTTTTGTATTACTTTCTAATAAAAAAAGTTCTAATCAGTCAATGGCTATCAAAAATCTACAAGGACTCTCCACTTTGATGTAGGTTCCAAAGTTCAGCTATGACAATGCTAAAGAATATCATCTCTCACAGATGTGAGCATATTAGTTTCTTTCTCCCTCTGTTCTTAATTCTATTTATCCTATCACTTTGTTATCCTATCAAATAACAAAGAATTTAACTCAAAATTAAAATCTCAACTCAGAATGTGTCTTAACAAATCTTGATTTTTTAACTAACACATTTTAGATGCTATTTTAGAATTTTCTCTATGTTTCAGCAAGTTACATTTAAGCCAGACTACAAATAGGTCAGTCAGTTTACAGATAGGAAAAGTGTCTCATTTATACCATAAAACTAACATGGAATCACAGTTATTATAAATTATACAAGTTCAAGATTTTTAAAAACATGCCCTATGCAAAAGGTATTTGATTAACCGGTTCATTCAAATGGCTGGGCTTGGGTTTCCCTGGTGGCGCAGTGGTTGAGAGTCCGCCTGCTGATGCAGGGAACACGGGTTCGTGCCTCGGTCTGGGAGGATCCCGTAGGCCGCGGAGAGGCTGGGCCCGTGAGCCACCGCCACTGAGCCTGCGCGTCCGGAGCCTGTGCTCCGCAACGGGAGAGGCCACAGTAGTGAGAGCCCCGCATACCATAAAAAAAAAAATGGCTGGGCTTCATTTTATAGAATAAGGTGAATGGGAGCCTGTGACGTCTCATATTTAGAATCCTCAATCACTTTTAAGATAACCTAAGGCTCTGCCAAAAATTTCCTTAATTGGCAAGAAAGTAACTAAATATGAGGATTATCCTCCTCATAACATATTTTCATGTGTATGCTTGTATTACTTGTTTGGCTTGGTTTTCACTTTAATGGAATGCAACCACTCCCAAAGCATTAAAATCATTCACTGAAATTTGGACACACTACTCTGGATGAATAAGAAAGATTGTCTAACAAGAAATGGGAAATAAGGATGTTTAATTGAATCAGTGAAACACTGACGAGCAACACAAGTCTACAGTAAGAACGAAAATGTAAACTCCATGAGGGCAGCACCTATGTCTATCCTGTTCCCCATTATAACCCTGATGTATTGGTAGGTGCCGCAGTATTTTCAACTGAACAAATGGACTGCCCAAAGGAAAACCCAAAGGACAAACATGTATAAGCAAAGCAATATGGAATGTGGCTGCACTTCCTGGTGTGTTAGGGATTGTGTGGAGAGGAAAATACTAGTAATGTGAGCTGTCTTTATTTACAAAGTCAGTGGTACAAGTAGAATCACGTGTCCTCTTTCCAGTCTGTAATATCTTGCTGAAATTCAAAATGAAACTACCTCCATAAAGAAGCTGAATTTTCTTTTTCTTCATTAATTAAAATACCACTAAAGAGAAAAAAAAAGGTTTTAGAATAGAGTCAAACACACAGGCATTCCACTATATTTGAACACCGTATGCTAAATGATTTTACTTGTTTTAAATTTAACCATGTCTCAGCAGAAAAAGGAGAAGGTGGAGCAGGTAATTTGGTAATTTAAAATTCTTTAGATCAATCACAAACATGAAAAGTCTATTCCTTCATTATTTAAAATAGAATCATCTTCAGCAAAATTTAAAACCTTTTCTCTGCAAAAGACCATGTTAAGAGGATGAAAGAACAATTTACAGCCTGGTAGAAAATATATGTAAACCACATATACAACAAAGGACTTGTATCCAGACTATGAAGAGAATTCTCAAAATTCAACATTAAAAAAACAAGCAATTCAATTAGAAAATAAGGAAAAAAGATATGCACAGACATTCCAGCAAAGAAGATACACAAATGGCAAGTAAGCACATGAAAAGATGTTCAATATCATTAGTCACTAGAAAAATATAAATTTAAACCACAATGAAATTAACTATATACCTATCAAAATGGCTAAAATAAAAACTTGTGACAACACCAATTGCTGAAGAGGACACGAAGAAACTAGAAGACTCAGACATTGCTGGGGGGAATGTAAAATGGAATAGCCACTCTGGAAATAGTTTGACTGCTCCTTTTAAAACTAAAAACAGATTTAACAAACAACCCAGATATGCACTCTTAGCCACATATCTTAGAGAAATAAAAACAATTTCACTTGGAAACTTGTACATGAATGTTCATAGCAGCTTTATTCATAATAGCCTCTAAATGGAAACTATCCAAATATCCTTAAAAGGGTGAATAGTTAAACAAACTATGGTACATCCATACCATAGACTAATACTCAGCAATAACAAGGTATGAATTATATATCCACACAACAACGTGGATGAACTTAAGGAAATTATGCTGAGTGAAAAAAGTCCATCTCAAAAGGACACATATAGCATGATTCCATTTATATAACATTTGTGAAATAACGTAATTATAGATGTGGAGAACAGGTTAGTGGTTACCAGAGGTTAGGGACTGGGGGATGGTATGGGTGTGGCTATGGAGATCCTTGTGGTAATGGTACAGTTAGATATTTTGATGGCGGTTAAACAAAGCCACACATGTGATTAAACTGCAGAATTACATACATACACACAGAGACAAATGAGTGCATATACAACAACTGGTGAAAACTAAGTCCAATGGATTTTACCAATGCAAGTTTCCTGGTTTTGTTATTGTACTAGAGTCATGCAAGATATTAACATTAGGGGAGGCTGGTTGAAGGGCACAGGAGACTTCCCTGGACATTTCTTTGCACTTTCCCATGAATCTACAATTATTTCAAAATAAAAAGTTTTTTAAAAATCATCTTAGGACAAACAATTCAGAGGGCAGACAGCAGAAGCAAGAAGAACTACAATCCTGCAGCCTGTGGAACAAAAACCACATTCACAGAAAGACAAGACGAAAAGGCAGAGGGCTAGGAACCAGATGAAGGAACAAGATAAAACCCCAGAAAAACAACTAAATTAAGTGGAGATTGGCAACCTTCCAGAAAAAGAATTCAGAATGATAGTGAAGATGATCCACGACCTTGGAAAAAGAATGGAAGCAAAGATCGAGAAGATGAAAGAAATGTTTAACAAGACCTAGAAGAATTAAAGAACAAATAGAGATGAACATACAATAACTGAAATGAAAACTACACTAGAAGGAATCAATAGCAGAATAATTGAGGCAGAAAAACAGATAAGTGACCTGGAAGACAGAATGGTGGAATTCACTGCTGCGGAACAGAATAAAAAAAAAAGAATGAAAAGAAATGAAGACAGCCTAAGAGACCTCTGGGACAACATTAAACACAACAACATTAAACACAACAACATTTGCATTATAGGGGTCCCAGAAGGAGAAGAGAGAGAGAAAGGACCAGAGAAAATATTTGAAGAGATTATAGTCAAAAACTTCCCTAACATGGGAAAAGAAATAGCCACCCAAGTCCAGGAAGCACAGAGAGCCCCAGGCAGGAAAAACCCAAGGAGAAACATGCCAAGACACATAGTAATCAAATTGGTAAAAATTAAAGACAAAGAAAAAAGCAAGGGAAAAACAACAAATAACATACAAGGGAACTCCCATAAGGTTGACAGCTGATTTCTCACCAGAAACTCTACAAGCCAGAAGAGAGTGGCAGGATATACTTAAAGTGATGAAAGGGAAGAACCTACAACCAAGATTACTCTACCCGGCAAGGATCTCATTGAGATTTGATGGAGAAATCAAAAGCTTTAGAGACAAGCAAAAGCTAAGAGAATTCTGCACCACCAAACTAGCTCTAAAACAAATGCTAAAGGAAATTCTCTAAGTGGGAAACACAAGAAAAGAAAAGAACCTACAAAAACAAACCCAAAACAATTAAGAAAATGGTCATAGGAACATACATATCAATAATTACCTTAAACGTGAATGGATTAAATGTTCCAACCAAAAGACACAGGCTTGCTGAATGGATACAAAAACAAGACCCAAATATATGCTGTCTAGAAGAGACCAACTTCACACCTAGGGACACATACAGACTGAAAGTGAGGGGATAAAAAAAGATGTTCCATGCAAATGGAAATCAAAAGAAAGCTGGAGTAGCAATATTCATATCAGATAAAATAGACTTAAAGAATGTTACAAAAGACAAGGAAGGACACTACATAACAATCAAGGTATCAATCCAAGAAGAAGATATAACAATTATAAATATATATGCACCCAACATAGAAGCACCTCAATACATAAGGCAACTGCTAACAGCTATAAAAGAGGAAATCGACAGTAACACAATAATAGTGGGGGATTTTAACACTTCACTTACACCAATGGACAGATCATCCAAAATGAAAATAAATAAGGAAACAGAAGCTTTAAATGACACAATAGACCAGATATATTTAATTGATATTTATAGGACATTCCATCCAAAAACAGCAGATTACACTTTCTTCCCAAGTACGCACGGAACATTCTCCAGGATAGATCACATCTTGGGTCACAAATCAAGCCACAATAAAGTTAAGAAAACTGAAATCATATCAAGCATCTTTTCTGACCACAATGCTATGAGATTAGAAATCAATTACAGGGAATAAGCCGTAAAAAACAGAAACACATGGAGGCTAAACAATATGTTACTAAATAAACAAGAGATCATTGAAGAAATCAAAGAGGAAATCAAAAAATACCTAGAGACAAATGACAATGAAAACACGATAATCCAAAACCTATGAGATACAGCAAAAGCAGTTCTAAGAGGGAAGTTTATAGCTATACAAGCCTACCTCAAGAAACAAGAAAAATCTCAAATAAATATTCTAATCTTATACCTAAAGGAACTAGAGAAAGAAGAAGAAGCAAACCCCAAAGTCAGCAGAAGGAAAGAAATCATAAAGATCAGATCAGAAATACATGAAATAGAAACAAAGAAAACAATAGCAAAGATCACTAAAACTAAAAGCTGGTTCTTTGAGAAGATAAACAAAATTGATAAACCGTTAGCCAGACTCATCAAGAAAAAGAGGGAGAGGACTCAAATCAATAAAATTAGAAATGAAAAAGAAGTTACAACAGACACCACAGAAATACAAAGCATCCTGAGAGACTACTACAAGCAACTCTATGCCAACAAAATGGACAACCTGGAAGAAATGGACAAATTCTTAGAAAGGTATACCCTTCCAAGACTGAACCAGGAAGAAATAGAAAATATGAACAGACCAATCACAAGTAATGAAATTGAAACTGTGATTAAAAATCTTCCAACAAACAAAAGTCCAGGACCAGATAGCTTCACAGGTGAATTCTATCAAACATTTAGAGAAGAGCTAATACCCATCCTTCTCAAACTCTTCCAAAAAACCGCAGAGGAAGGAACACTCCCAAATGCATTCTATGAGGCCACCATCACCCTGATACCAAAACCAGACAAAGATACTACAAAAAAGAAAATTACAGACCAATATCACTGATGAATATAGATGCAAAAATCCTCAACAAAATGCTAGCAAACAGAATCCAACAACATATTAAAAGGATCATACACCATGATCAAGTGGAATTTATCCCAGGGATGCAAGGATTCTTCAATATACGCAAATCAATCAATGTGATACACCATATTAACAAATGGAAGAATAAAAACCATATGATCATCTCAATAGATGCAGAAAAAGCTTTTGACAAAATTCAACACCCATTTATGATAAAAACTCTCCAGAAAGTGGGCATAGAGGGAAACTACCTCAACATAATAAAGGCCATATATGAGAAACCCACAGCAAACATCATTCTCAATGGTGAAAAACTGAAAGCATTTCCTCTAAGATCAGGAACAAAACAAGGATGTCCACTCTCACCACTATTATTCAACATAGTTTTGGAAGTCCTAGCCATGGCAATAAGAGAAGAAAAAGAAATAAAAGGAATACAAATTGGAAAAGGAGAAGTAAAACTGTCACTGCTTGCAGATGACATGATTCGTAGAGAATCCTAAAAATGCCACCAGAAAACTACTAGAGCTGATCAATGAATTTGGTAAAGTTGCAGGATACAAAATTAATGCACAGAAATCTCTTGCATTCCGTTACACTACTAATGAAAAATCTGAAAGAGAAATTAAGGAAACACTCCCATTTACCATTGCAACAAAAAGAATAAAATACCTAGCAATAAACCTACCTAGGGAGACAAAAGAGCTGTATGCAGAAAATTATGACACTGATGAAAGAAATTAAAGATGATACCAACAGATGGAGAGATATACCATGTTCTTGGCTTGGAAGAATCAATATTGTGAAAATGACTATACTACCCAAAGCAGTCTACAGATTCAATGCAATCCCTATCAAATTACCAATGGCATTTTTTACGGAACTAGAACAAAAAAATCTTAAAATCTGTATAGAGACACAAAAGACCCCGAATAGCCAAAGTAGTCTTGAGTGGAAAAAAATGGAGCTGGAGGAATCAGACTTCCTGACTTCAGACTATACTACAAAGCTATAGTAATCAAGACAATATGGTACTGGCACAAAAACCGAAACATAGATCAATGGAACAAGATAGAAAGCCCAGAGATAAACCCACGCGCCTATGGTCAACTAATCTATGAAAAAGGAGGCAAGGATATACAATGGAGAAAAGACAGTCTCTTCAATAAGTGGTGCTGGGAAAACTGGACAGCTACATGTAAAAGGATGAAATTGGAACACTCCCTAACACCATACACAAAAAGAAACTCAAAATAGATTAGAGACCTAAATGTAAGACTGGACACTATAAAACTCTTAGAGGAAAACAAAGGAAGAACACTCTTTGACATAAATCATAGCAAGATCTTTTTTGATCCACCTCCTAGAGTAATGGAAATAAAAACAAAAATAAACAAATGGGACCTAATGAAACTTAAAAGCTTTTGCACAGCAAAGGAAGCCATAAACAAGACAAAAAGACAGCCCTCAGAATGGGAGAAAATATTTGCATATGAAGCTACTGACAAAGGATTAATCTCCAAAATTTAGAAGCAGCTCATACAGCTCAATATCAAAAAAACAAACAACCCAATCCAAAAATGGGCAGAAGACCTAAGTAGACATTTCTCCAAAGATGACATACAGATTGCCAAGAAGCACATGAAAAGCTGCTCAACATCACTAATTATTAGAGAAATGCAAATCAAAACTACAATGAGGTATCACCTCACACCAGTTAGAATGGACATCATCAGAAAATCTACAAACAACAAATGCTGGAGAGGGTGTGGAGAAAAGGGAACCCTCTTGCACTCTTGGTGGGAATGTAAATTGATACAGCCACTATGGAGAACAGTATGGAGGGTCCTTAAAAAACTAAAAATAGAATTACCATATGATCCAGCAATCCCACTACTGGGCATATACCCAGAGAAAACCATAATTCAAAAAGACACATGCACCCCAATGTTCACTGCAGCACTATTTACAATAGCCAGGTCATGGAAAAAACCTAAATGCCCAGTGACAGACAAATGGATAAAGAAGATGTGGTACATATATACAATGCAATATTACTCAGCCATAAAAAGGAAGGAAATTGAGTCATTTGTTGAGATGTGGATGGATCTAGAGACTGTCATACAGAGTGAAGTAAGTCAGAAAGAGAAAAAGAAATATCGTATATTAATGTATGTATGTGGAACCTAGAAAAATGGTACAGATGAACCGGTTTGCAGGGCAGAAGTTGAGACACAGATGTAGAGAACAAATGTATGGACACCAAGTGGGGAAAGCCACAGGGGAGGTGGCGATGGTGGTGTGCTGAATTGGGCAATTGGGATTGACATGTATACACAGATGTGTGTAAAATTGATGACTAATAAGAACCTCCTGTATAAAAAAATAAATAAAATAAAATTCAAAAATAAAAAAAAACAAATAATTCAAATTTAATAGTGTTCTATCCCTTTGAAGATAATTTATGTGATTTTAAGTCCCTATGTTCCATTTTTTTTTTAAGTATACATGACCCCTCCACTGGACATTCATTTTTAAATAATATAATTTTTTCTTCTGCTCTCAAACTAAAAAAAAAAAAAAAAGGCTGGGTAAATGTTCCCTGGTTTCCAACTAGAATAACTGTTGAGTGGTAATACACAGAAAAAGAAACTTTCATATACAACCCCAAACTAATATATACCTGCCTTATTTAGAAAGCAGCTGGAATCTTTGCATCTCCAAGTTGGAAAGAACTTAAGGTTCTAAGTTCTCAGAGCTTAGGGTTCTAAGAATTCCAGTTCAAATTTCCACCACTGTAAGAATCCTTTCTGTAATATCTCTGACTGATCCAACCTTTGTTTGAACATGTACAGTGACAGAGCAATGGATACTTATTGTTTTACCTGCCCACCACATTTCTTTCTGACAAAAGCATCCCTTTTTTTTCTGTGGTGAACTGCTCTTCTCAGTTGTGGTTCTACCAACAGCCAAATTTCTCCTGCACTCCAGAGTTCAGTCCAGAGAAGGTACCTGAACCAAAGTGAGTATCCAGTCCCTTAGCCTGAGTTGATTTGCCCAGAGTTGGACACCTGGCCCAAGCTGGATCAGAGCCTATTCCCAAAATTTTTCTCAAATGTGATAGAGAAAGAGAATTTCTCTGCAGCGTTGTGAGATGTGAAACTCAGGCACTCTTAGCAACCATGTTTCACACAACGTACATGAGAGAGAGTCTGCAAAGAAAAAAAAATGAAGCCAAACTCAGAAAGAAGCAGTGATGGGAGAAACGGAGTAGGGCCAGATGCATTTGAGTCCCTTGTTCTAGTTGTTTCTGAGACCCAGTGGGATGTCTGCCCTTCCCACAGTTTGGCTAGTCAATCCTTCCCTTGTTCACATGAGATAGTCCTAGTATTTTTCTAAAAATTTTCTCTTTCTACCAAGCTAGTGCAAGTCAAATTTCTGCTGCATGCAACCAAAAGAATCCTAATAAAAATGAGAGGCCCATAACCTCACAATGCAGCCTGTTAATACCTCTAATTGTTAGAAGGTTTTTCCTCAAGTTGAAATACAGTAAGACCCCCTTGACATTCTAACCATTACCCTACTTCTGTACCAAGTCTCACCTCTTTTCCAAATATTCAAAGATCATGATCACATAACCTGTTGTGGACATTTGTTACTTTTTGACAAATGTTACTTTTTGACATATAGCATAAGGTTTCCCTGTTATTTCAATAATAGCACCCCAATTCTTTGTGGGAAATTACCTCTCCCCTACTGAATATAGCCTGGTGGGACTGTGAGTCAAGGTACCTTGCCTTCCTCTAGCCAAAGAGTGATCACATGGCCCAAGCTAGACACCCTAGTTTTGAATCTTGACAAAAATGCTGAAGGCTGCTGAGGCACAATCACTGCGGTGAAGCCCTGCAGAATATGACCACCAGGGTGACTGAGACCTCTACTGTGGCGCCCATTTTTTCTAAGCCTGATTCTTCCACCTTCTCTTTGAGTCTGTAATCTCCTTGATACTCTTCCAATGAGGTACGTTATTGTTTAACTAGTTTATGCAATCAAAGAACCCTAACTGAAACATACCCCCAAAATTCTTTTTAGACTATGTAACTCCAGTTTGTTAAACTGTACTATTTCATGTGACTTGACTTCCAATCTCTAACTTGAATGATTCCCAACTAAGTAAAACTCATTTATCAAAATATTTCCAAACAGTCAAACAAAAGGTGGCCTGATCTTAGCAGAGATAGGGATAATATGTCCGTCTTTGGTCTGGACATGTGCTTATGTAAATGCTGCTTATGTAAAGTCTGAGGGCAGACTTTGAGTTTATAGGGAACTAAAATTTTAGGTCTTTTTCATACTAAACTCTATAAAATTAAATATTTCCTGCCCTAAATTATATAGTTGACTTTTAAAAATCTGAGTAACATTTCAGCTTGTTGGGTTTATGTAGCTCATTCCAGTTTAGTCTACAAAGGTTTACTATCACCAATGTTCTGACATGGTTGTCACTGACTGTAGGAAAGAACTGAAATAGAGACTGAGTTTTATTCTCTGGCAATGTGAGCCTATCCTGAGTTAACAAAGGAATGAACTAAGAATAGTCCTATTATCAATCTTTACTAAAGGAATTTAAGAATTCTATATTTGGATATTTGAGTTATATTTTAAAAAAATCAGCTAATTAAATGTGTATTAAAGGACCTCTGGGCCATTGATATCCCTTCCCCTAAGGGATAAAGAAACAAAATTAGGAAAACAGAAATAAAACACACAAATACACAATCAGGCATATAGACCAGGCATTAAAAACTAGTAGATCACAAAGCTTTAGTTGTTAATTCTTAATCACCCCTCCTCCCTGACGTTGGCAGGAATTTCCAAGGGAAATGAAGTGAAACTGCCACTGTTTTACCTTTTATTATTTTATTTTCAGTATCCCACTTTGGTTCAGAAACTTCATATCGTTCAGCAATCTCAAAGAGATGTTGGGGAGACCGGCTAAAGAAAAACCAGTGGACATTTTGTCTGAATTCCTGAGAACTTTTCCATTTTAATTTTAATCATGGCTTTAGTCTAAGATATGCTAGTTTGAAGAACAAGTACAGTTGTAAAGCAATAGATAGGGATGATGCCTAGGAAAGTAGGCTGGCTGCCCAGTCTGCTCCCTAACACGGGTTTCCATTTTGGTGAGTTTATTTTCATCCAGGATCTGAATCTCTACTAGTCAGTCTCAAAACCCAATCTATTAAACACAGTAAGAATGGGACCTTATACTAAGAGGAGATTCACATTAAATAAGTTCACAGGAGCTGACAGATGTAATCAGGATACTGATTTATTAATCTCCTGAGAGAAATCAATCACTACATAGACCAGGAACATTTGAGTCCGCCAGTCTGGCATAGTTTCTCCCTTGAAGGCATCCTCTATGAACATGACAGTGATCACCAGGGGCTGAGAGCAGTCCCCAGCTCTGGCTAGAGCTGATAGCAAAAAAACAGGACTTCAGTACCATTACTTCAAGGGAATGAGTTCTTTCAATAACAGGAATGAGCTTTTGGAAAAGGACCCTGAGCTCCAGATGAGAGTGTTGTCAGTCAACACCTTGATTTCGGCCTGAACAGAGAACTCAGCCATGCTGTCTCCTATTTCTGACCTACAGGACTGTGAGCTAATAGACAAGTGTTGTTTTAGGCTACTAAGTTTGTTAACAGTTTAGTAGTCTGTTACACAAATATAGAAAACTAATACACCTATAGACCCGTGGTTCTCAAAATGTAGTTCCCCAACCAGCATCACCATCATCTGGGCACTTGTTAGAAATGCAAATTCTTGGGTCATAGGAATGTGGCGGGTAGGGCCCGGCAATCTGTATTTTAAACAAGCCCTCCAGCTAATTCTGAAGTGCACTAGAGTTTGGGAACCACTGAAGTACATGATGCTTAAGGCACAGGTAACCTTTACCTTGTGATAGACCTTGTCTAGGCTTCAATAGCTGGCCAATACATTTTCTGACTGATACACTCTTTCTCTGGGATGTTAACACATGCTATTTAGATTTGCAGTCATCTTTTTTTGCTTTGGAAAAATACTCTTTAAGACTTTTGTATAAACATCCACTGGGAGCCAGCACTTCTTGATTTCTAGTTTAACCTCTAAGGAAAAACCTCACTTCCCTCATTAACTGAGAGGTACCTTACTGTCGTTCCCCTATGGTATCTACATTGTACCTACTGTCTAGCTCTCTAGTGAAAGAATAATGTAGTGTATTTAAATCTTTACATCTTGGCTGTGTGTTTTACATTTTAGCCACCCAAAACTCTCAACTCACACAACTCTGATGGTCAATTTTGGCAATAAGGGCCTGGAAGTGAGCATCTTGCCTCACTAGATAAAGAAAACCTATAAGGCACAGTAGAAAGAGTCTTGGACAAGCTGTCAAAAGACTCAGGTTCCAGTTTAGGCTCTACCATGGTGTAATCTTAAGAAGTCAGTTAACATCCAGAGCCTTTATTTCCTCATCTGTAAAATGAAGAGCTCAAAATGGGTGGTCTCTAAGGTCTCCTGCAGCTAAATCACTGTGTGGCTTTCTCATTCACAGATCATTCCTCCAGAAGCAAGACCAGTGCCCATGATGATAAAAGAAAGATATAAAGTAGTAAATGATATTGCAAGTGGCTTAGTTTACATAATATGTCACAGGAAGTAGAAAAGATTAGATATCTTTCCATCTCTAGGAAGCTATCTTTGGGAATAAAGAAAAATTAATTTCAGTGATACATTAACTTTTAAAATTAGAGGGTTATCAAAATTAGGTTGAGAGTCTAAATTAAAATTATTTAATGCCACTTTAAAAGTAAAGTGATAACTTACTAAGAGTTGTATATTTAATACCAATTCATTTCATGTGAGAATAGACAGAACAGGATCTATATAAGCCCTTTATTATCTGCACTTCTGTCAGATTCAATCTGAAAATTACAGAAAATTTGACTGCTGAGAAACTTTACTCTTATGATCTAACTGACTGCTCCTCACATTACCTTTTCTGAAAGTCTGTTTCTCTGGGTGAGAATCTAAGACAGAAATAGGGAAACAAATAGGATTAAGCTTCTAAAGGAATGAAACTTAATTTTCTAAAAAAGGAATCTGGGAACAACCAACACCAGACCCATATTCTAGCTTGTAAATGCCACCTATCTTTGCAAAGTTTCAACATTTATCTTAAAAGCCATTTGGCAAAAAAAAAAAACCATTTGGCCTAGTGAGTCTTCCCAAACAATCAAGAGAACTTTCACTTGAAAATTAAGATAAAGAATTTATATAGGTTTTTCTAACTGGGTCATATTCATTTTTACATTCAATTTAATATACATTTATTGATCATCTACTATACTTTTCCGGCTCTATGCTAGGAACCTGGGGATAAGAGGCACGGTCACCACACCCTGGGAGAGACAGACTAATTAACAGGCAATTCTATCAGTAGATACAATGAAAACTCAAAACTTCAAGTCTAAATCTGGTTATGGATCAGACAAAAAGACAGAAATCATTCTACTTAACCTTCTAAGAGATAATAGATTAACATCTCTGGGTTTTAAAGTAAGAATTAAAAGCAACATATCCTTCTTGTCTTGATGGTGTGAACATAAAGCAGAATACTTCTTGAGAACATACGGTTCTCCAGGGACAAAAAGCACTAAAGCGTGTGCATGTATTGTAATGTGAAACTTTTATTTATGCCTTATTATTATTATGCAGTACAGCTGACTTTGGTAAATGGGCCCCTATCGTTCCCATTTCATATAACTCAAGGCCACTGTTCACTAAGTCCAACATTCATTCAGTAGAAATTTAATGAGTACTCTCTGCGTCCCAACACTACGCTAGGCCCTGGGGAAATACAGATGGAGGGTGTAGTCGTGTCCCCATGGAGTATGCAATCTAATAGAAGAAACAGCTATACAAGCAAGTCACTGGAATAGTGTGTGAGCAGTGCTTTTAAGAGCACATAATCCTAGCAGAGATGAGGGAGTTAACAGACCTCCTTAGAGGAAGAAATCAATCAGGTGGGTTGGGGCGGGTGCCTGATCTATGTCTACAATCAACAGTCTGGATTTAACAGTTGGAGGAATACAAAATGAGTAAGACAAAATTCCTACCCTGATTCCAATGGTGGATGGGGAGAGAAATGTAAAAGACCTAATTAGAGGCAGATTGAGATAGGAGATAAGCACTTTTTTGTAAGTGGAAAGTGCTTTGGAAAAGCAGAGCAGGGATGACTGCTTTCTTTTCAACAAGGGCAATGAAGAAGGCTACATAAAGGAGGTGGTATTTGTAGCGGTTCACTGGCTTATACTCTAGAAGGTTCTATTTATACTGGGAGACATAAATTGCTTCAGTTCTGAAGAGGTGCTTTTAGATTTTCCCTTACTTACTTTAAAGTCTTTACAGAGAAACTGCAATAAGCAAATGTATTTTCTGCATAAAGAATCCACCCAAACACCTTGACATTCTCATTCCACATACTTCACACATGGTATCTTTTATGTCTGGGAAAGTAGGCTAGGGAATGGTTCAAATACCCAAGGGCCTCAAAACATATACGTTGGAAAGCGTACCTAATTTCCAAAAAAGGTCAAACTGCAGAAGAACCCATTGTGATTGGAAAACAAGCTGTTCACTTCTGGGTATAGACAAATGGTGCAGTTTAGGCATAAAGGAAGCAAAAAAGCTCCTCTGCTGTCAAGAGGGTCCTTGCACAGCCTCTGCTCCAGTCCAGCAGCGATCTCACACTGATCAGAGGTATCACAATGTAAAACCCATTTGGGGGGTTGGGAGGTAGATACAGTTTTGTACAGTTGTTCAAAGGAGTAGAGTACTTCTGACTGATGCTTCTAATCTTTGCTTACAGGGATTTAGGACTAGAAGACTTGACAACAGAATAATCCATAAAGAAGAAAAGTAATTCTGCATCTTGAATGTGAGATGTTTTTTTGGCATACACAAGAACTAAATGGCTCCTCCAGAAAAATAATATGCACAACAGAACCAAGGTAGTGAAAGTGATCAGAAAATTAGTCCATACAAACTAAGAGCTAAGTATGAATATTTAAAAACTGATAACAAGGGCGTCCCTCGTGGCGCAGTGGTTGAGAGTCCGCCTGCCGATGCAGAGGGCACGGGTTCGAGCCCCGGTTTGGGAAGATCACACATGCCGCACAGCGGCTAGGCCCGTGAGCCATGGCTGCTGAGCCTGCGCGTCCAGAGCCTGAGCTCCGCAACAGGAGAGGCCACAACAGTGAGAGGCCCGCGTACTGCAAAAAAAACAAACAAACTGATAACAAGAATGATGATTCTTTTTTGTTACTATGGGAAAAAAACATCTTTAGCCCAAAGAAACTGCATGGCTATAACACAGATGTATATAATTCAATCTCCATTTCATTACAATTATTGCAGCCAAGTAATTCATGTCAGATCTAGCACCATGAGAAAACATCAGGTTGAGTAAGAGCTCCCTTCAACATAAATACTGATAGTCATTATGAGGATCAGGTATGGAGATGTCTTGCTTTTTGACTTCACAGGTATCATTTCAGTAACTCTTTAATAAACTCTGTTTTTATGTGATCCCTGTGGGACCTTGGTACCTTGTTATATTTAATATACTTCTAAATAACACCACGAGAATGGGCTTTGATGCAACTCCAGTTCTCGGAAAAGAGCCTACCGTCAAATTTCATAGCAGATTACATGATAGTTAAAGATCAACTGTCTGGGGAATAAAGACACAGACCTACTAGAGAATGGACTTGAGGATATGGGGAGGGGGAAGGGTAAGCTGGGACAAAGTGAGAGAGTGGCATGGACATATATACACTACCAAGCGTGGAATAGATAGCTGGTGGGAAGCAGCCGCATAGCACAGGGAGATCAGCTTGGTGGTTTGTGACCACCTAGAGGGGTGGGATAGGGAAGGTGGGAGGGAAGGAGACGCAAGAGGGAAGAGATATGGGAACATATGTATATGTATAACTGATTCACTTTGTTATAAAGCAGAAACTAACACACCATTGTAAAGCAATTATACTCCAATAAAGGTGTTAAAAAAAAAAAAAGATCAACTGTCTGATCACCCAAAAAGGGATTTACCTTTAAAAAAATGCATCTCTGAGATATCTAAATGATTACAATATCTCCAGAAATGAGGCACTCTGTCTTTCCCACTCATATCCAATCCTCTTGGCAATCGAATTGACCAAAGTCAAACTGTACCGATTAACCCTGCAAACCTGGATGTGTACACCGTAACAAAAGTGCTCTGCACTGCTCACATATAAGCTCAGCTTCCAGGCACTGGAGCTGTATTCATGACGCCTCAGTTGTAAGGGTTATCAGAGTAAGTTCACATTTTGAGGAGCATAGGGCACTGAGAATTACACAGCCAGCTACTGACAAACGGCTACATGTGCTTTTTCCATTGCATCTTTTCTTCCAGCTCTCATGGAAACAAGCTCTGCCACAGCCCCTTGATGAGCCAGCAGAGCCCAGTCATCTGGCAACCATGACTGGTCTCTCTGGCATCTGAGAAGAACATCAGCTAAAGAAAACGAGAGGATTAAAAAAAGAAGTGAACACAGAAAATTCATTTTTCACCCCCTTAAATTCTGCAGTTCCACTTGCCTGACTCTAAATTAATTTTGTTTTGAATGCTGTATAAATGGATTCTAGAGCCCTATCCAATTTTCAGACCACTTTGTTATGTGCCTAGTATAGGGCTCAGTAAAGTTACTGCTGGCATGAGTGCACCATAAAGCTTGTGACTCGCTGATATAATATTTTAAATAAGGATACATTTCTCATCCAATATGACATTATGTGGGAAAACTTAGCTTTTGTCACCTGTTTTCTCATGAGAGCTTGAGAAAGTTATATAATCTTTCAACTATATCTTTATGTCATTATGAGAATAAGAAAATCTGTCTTCTTTTTATTAACAACTGATTAGACCTATTCATTATTCAATATGAACCAAAACAATCTGCAAATTCAGTGACATCAAGGAGGTAGTTCACTGTTTTACTTTAGGAAAAACTCATATATGGCCCCGAAGAACAGAGGTGTCATAATGAAATACCTAAGTGCGAAATCACACCATCTTGTATATAAAAGTCTTTTTTGTCTAGCTAGAAGCTTGAAACTACCAGAAGTCTCATTAATCTACCACCCTCTGAATAACAAAGGTACCAACATAATTGCTCCTCCGTTAGGAATACACAGGCTTGAGGTCAAAGTGTATGAAACTGCTTACTCAGTGTTACCCAGCAGCTCCATGGTAGGAATGGAAAAATAAGGCTGGATCTGCACTGTTGGATGGGATTATGAGTTTACATTCCCTCCTTCCATTTAAGGACATTTCCAAAATGATGGCTCCAATCTTTATATGTGCTTATCACACAATGTGCTACCACTATAAAATTAAATTTCTTTTTAAAAAATGGGGAAAGAGTTCTACCCCCAGAACATCGATTTGCCAGATGATTTAAACAGCACATCATAGGTCTCTGACCTATAGACCACTAATCACAAGAGCCTAGGGAGCTAATGCATCATGTTGGAATATTAGCTCCTACAGAAACATAGTCAAATCAGAGCAGAGCCAACCAGGCTTTTATCCTTCTAAGGGAAACAGATGAAATTCCACACAGTTTCCTGTGCATGTAGGTCTTTTCAATAACAGTCTGAAATGCAACCATGAATTGATATCATCTCACGTTTAAAAAGACTAATAAATTCACGACATTTACATGGTTAATCTTATTTTTGGGAACAGGCAAAGCCAGAACGTGATATAAAATATAAAGGGACTTGCAGTGAAAAGAGAGTCTCTTTCTTTTCCTGTGTCCCAAGCATCAATTCCCTCCCTAAAAACAATCTCATAAAGATAAGCTATGCACTTGTGTGTAATTTATACAAATGGTAGCACATTAGACTTACTGTTCTCACTTTGCTTTATTTACTTAACAATATATCTTGGATTTTGTTCCGTTACCACTGTAGAACTTCCTCATTCTTTTAAAAAGTTGCATAGCATATTCTATGGTATACCATATTATATTTAATCAGTCCCCAACTGATGGACATTTAAGTTGTTTCCAAACCTCTGGTATTACAAATGATGATGCAATAATTATACTTACGTCAGTCATTTTGCTCAAATGAAAGTACAAATGCAGGAAAATTCTTAAGAGTGGAATTACTTAGTCAAAGGATACATGCATTTAATTTTTTTTATAGATTGTCCATTACAGAAGTTGTTTATCATTCCACCAGAAGTATGAGACCAACTGCTTTCTCAAACCCTTGACAATCCAGTTTTGATCAAACTTCTTTACCTTCTTCTTTATCTCCATGGCGTGTGGGATCTTCCCGGACCAGGAATCAAACCCGTGTCCTCTGCACTGGCAAGTGGATTCTTAACCACTGCACCACCAGGGAAGTCCAACATCATTGTCTTTAAATTATAGCTCAGTATTTTTATTAAAAAGATGGGCTAGCTCCATCTCAATACTCTTCTTCCTCAGCATTTGTCATTATGCATTCTTATCTTTATACGCTTTTCAGTTGAGTCACTTGGGTTTTCCAGATATACAATTATATCAGCTAGGAAGTATGGTTAACACTCCTCCTTTCCGATTCTCTTTTTAACTTCTAATTGTTTTCTTGTAAGACTACTTTGGCCAGTATCTCTATAACAATATTAAGGAATAATGGGAATAGAAGTATTCATTGTCTTAATAACATTATGGAAATGCTTTGGTGTTTCCCTATTAAGCAAGATGTTGGCCTCTCAAATGAGATATATACATACATATATGAAAAAAGTGTCTTTACATGAAAGACAATATAGTATAGTAGTTAAAAGCACAAACTCTGCAACTAAATTCTTCTACATATAAGCTATGTGGTCCTGAGTAAATAAGTT
Organism: Delphinapterus leucas; assembly: GCF_059928025.1. Classification (NCBI taxonomy): domain Eukaryota; kingdom Metazoa; phylum Chordata; class Mammalia; order Artiodactyla; family Monodontidae; genus Delphinapterus; species Delphinapterus leucas. Next base: position 147,879,961 of record NC_143130.1, on the reverse strand, counting down.
ACTTAACTTCTTTGTGCCTTTGAAGATAATATTATTGTTTCATAGGGATTTTGGAAGAATTACTTGTCAGAAGTCATAAAGTGCTAGAATGTAGTAAGCATTCATATTACAGATGCTTGTGAGGACTACCAATCCAGGGACATTACCAAAACAGAAACTTCTTCATATCAAATTTTAATCTGCAGGTTTCCAGGCCATATACATGGTTTAAATTTCTAGCCCTAAACCTACATTAGCCAGGTTTTGGTTAGAAATTCTCACAAGGGCAGAGATCTTTGTTGCGCAGTGTCTAAAATTCTGTGCCTGGCACAGAATAGGCACTCAAATATTTGTTGAATGAAGAACGAATGAATGACTGGAGATGCCCCCACCCCCACCCCCACCCCCAGTGCCTTTTGTTTTTTCTTGATCCATCCAGAGCCATGGCTGAGAAGGACAGGTCTCCTGCTTTAGGATGAGTGTTTTTTCTAGTTTACCCATTGACAGTATCACCCTTAGGGAGTCTGAGCTATAAGAACCATTTAACCTCTTATCCTGTTTGAGCCCCAGCTTTGTGTTCTATCCCCCCAACTCTGAGTGAGTCATGTGTCCACTAGAACCCAGGCTCTAGTTCACTAAGGACTGGTAGATGCTCTCAGGAGAAAATCCTTGCAAGTTTTTTCCTTCGGAAAAGTTTTCTTTTTTCAGTCGTTTCTGGCCTACAGTTATTTCTCTTACTTTATCTCCAGCTGAACTGTGCTTTAAGAAGATAGATTTTATATTTTAACCAGAATTTTTAGATGTAAAGTATTCATCTTCTATTATATTGCTAGAAGTAGAACTCTCTATAACCACTTATTTAAAGTGGTATAATATAAAAATTGATGTGGAAAAATGGGTTATAAGAAAGTTAGTGTCCCTGAGTTCACGACATTATCTTTTACCCCATGGAAGTTATAGCTTTCTTTTGTGTGTTCCAAATTAGAATACTTTTTATTATTATCTCATAGATGAATAACACTAGCTATAACTTACTGAGTACTACTGTGCACCAGGCATTTCACATATATTATTCTAACCATTACACTAACTTTGTAACTATGCCTTATTAGCCTTATTTTAAAAGTAAAGAAACTAAAAGTCAGAGCATTTATGAAACTTTCCCAATGATTCAAGGTAGTAAGAAGTTGTAGTAGATACGTATTATGGCACCTGCCTACCCACATGCTTCTAAAAGACATTATTTCACCCTGTTGAGGGGTAACAGTCAAAGTTTATGCCATATGATTCTACCCACATGTCCCAGCCAAGTGGATGAAAGGTACTAACTTGACACAGGATCCACAATCCATCAGTTGGTCAGTGCCCTCTTACCAATCTAAAAACGGATTAGGTCCAATCAGATTCTCCCTCTTCTATATGAACTTTGCCAGTAGTAGGTTACCCCGAATGCTCAAACTTTCCCTTTAAAAGTAAGTGTTAGGAAAAACAAAAAGTCAAGAAGTTCTAAATGGTCAGATTCTTGAGAACAAGTGACAAAGGGCTACATTTTTCAGCCCTCTGCCCCATTTATCTTTGTAAATACAGTGTTTCTTATTTAAATAAGAATTACAGCCTAACTGGAAGTGCTGTAGGTAAGGAACTATACAATAACTTCTCCTATAAGATTATTCTACTTCTTTATTAAATTTCAAATATTTATGAGACCAGAGGAAACAGGGAAAAGAGCCACTATTTGTTTAAAACTTCCCTGCTTGGAACTGCTTAACTTTAAAGCACTTGTACAGTATTGACAAAGCACCTTATTGTACTAGAAGAAGCTAAAGCCACTTGTATCACTGCAAAAAAATGTATTTATTCCCTTGTATTATTACTAATTAATTCATTCCTTTATTCCATAAATACATATGTGTTGAGCACCTACTGTGCTCTCGGAATTGTACTGGGTGTAAGGGGTATACTGGTGAACCAAACAAACTTGGTTCTTGCCTTCAAAGACATCACGTGAATTATTGGACAAATAATTACTTAATATAGTAGCAAAAAGTACTACAAAAGGGAAATAAGATATCTAGTAGAAAGACTGGAGAATGAGGAACTAACATTAAAAAATTAATAGTACAAATAAATTTTAGTCATTATGGGTACAAAGTTGTACATAAAACATCAGCAAAAAGAATCCAGCGGTACCTTGAAAGAATAATCACTATGACCAAATGGAGTTCATACTAGGAATGTAAGGATAGTTCAATATTAAGAAATCTATTAATATAATTTACCATATTAGAACATCAACAGAAAAATTACATAATCATGTCTTTACATGATGAGGCATTTTATAAAATTCACCATTCTTAATTAAATAAGATTTTGTATTTTTATTGACTGCTTACTACAGTCCAAGCACTTTTCTAAGCACTTTATGAGTTCTCACTCACCTCATCCTTCCCAAAACCCCATGAGGCAATAATATTATGGTCAGATCATACAAGGACTAATAGGTCTTGCTAAAGATTTTGGATGGTATCCTATAAACAATGGGAAATCACTGAAAGGGTTAAACAGAAGTATGGTGTGGTCAGAGTTGCATTTTGAAAAGATCACTCTGTATAATATGAAGGTGCAGGAGCAGATACAGGGCAACCAATCAGAAAGCTATTAGAGTAGGTCCAGTGATTAACAGAAACATTAGAGTGCCAAGTTAAGAAACTGGGAAATTATTAAGAAATTAAACTTGGGGAGAGCTACAAAGAGTTACTGAAGAGAGAGATGATACATATAAGAGGTATTTTAGGTGAATTGGAAGGGGGAAGGGAATTATAGTTAGAGAGACCAGTTGGAAAACTATTGTGATAGATAAGGCATGAGGTTGTAAGAGGCTGAACTAAGGTGCCAGCAGAGGAAATGGAAAGGAAGGCAGAGAAACAAGAGGCTCTGAGGATCATGAAAAGATCCAGAGCTCGATAGACACCTGGCACCATGGTAATGGACAGGTCTCTTGCCTTCATGTACTGTGAGCTCCTTTATGCCCAAGCATGTCTTACTTTTCTTTTTATTTCAGCAATCAGCACAAATTTTACACATGGTAGGTCACAACAAATCAAATATTGACAAGACAGTGACAGAGACAGATATTTAGGGAATTACATTCAGTCTATTGCTCTTCTTTTCAGGGGGGGAGTACTTTCTTTTAAATGTTCTCATTGGGAACTGTCACAGATTATAAGAGACTAAGGAGATGTGGCAACTAAATGCAGTGTGGGATCCTGGATTGTATCCTGAAGCAGGAAAAGTATATTAGTAGGGAAAACTGGAGAAATTTCAATAATGTCTGTAGATTAGCAAATAGTATTTTATCAATGTCAATTTCCTGATTTTGATAACTGTACTATACTTAAGTTAGACGCTAACATTAGGGGAAGCTGGGTGAAGGATAATGAGAACTCCATAGTGTTTTGTAACTTCATAAGTCTAAGTCATTTTTTTAAGTTAAAAAATTAATAAATACCCTTGTTAATGGCAAATCTTTATTTTTTAAAAGTACAGAACTGATTTTGAAAACAAAAAAGACAAGAAAAATTAGTGCAGAACAAAGGCTGGTGAAAAGGTCAGTAATCTATCTGGGTAATAAATTTCTTGGTAGGCGAGGGGTTGATTAAAAAAACATGGTGTGACTTTAAGTAAATATGAGACTGTTTTCTTTTATAGTTCATAAATGGCTTCTAAAGGCAATTCAAAAGGACGAGGTCTAAAAATATTTTTTGCAATGACAGCATTGTTGAATTAGTGTAAAGAGTGGCTACGTTGAAGAATGGCATTCATTTAAACAGTGTACCTTAAGGTATATTTATTCCAAAAAAGTCACTCTTCGTTACCTTATGGTCACACCTCAAGGTGCTGAAGCAGTTTCTGTGCACTTAGTAAGTGAAAGAAAAGTTAATTGAATGCAGTAATTTATCACGTCTCCCGCTTTCTAACACAAGAGGCTGAGTGATTTTCTAATCTCTTCTGTTATGGAAGTTCTTCTCGTTTTACCTTTTTGAGGTTATGAGAAAATTTATTACTCTTTAGTAGAAACTTGCTATTCTTTGGGGGGAAAAGGAAAGTACAAAGAGAAACAGAGTGAGCGAGAGAGTGGTATACAGGAGGCGTGTGGTCAGCAAGGTCAGCTCTCCTGGGTCATCCCTCAGTTGGTCTCACAGTGTATTCTATCAAGGTCAACACTGAGCATCCCCTGGACATATTCACCAATATGTTGGTCATGACATATGCAACATTTTATGGAGAATTTACTGGGATGGCCAAAAAGTTTGTTAGGGTTTTTCTGTAAGCATTTACAGGAAAACCCGAAAGAACTTTCTGGCCAACCCAATATAACTAGGGACCTTAACCATGAGTTAATAAGCTCAAAATTTCATTCATTAGAATTTCTGTTGGAAGGCCTTTCAGCCACATGACCAAAATATGAAATAATATGTAAAATTATATAAATATCTAAACAATTACCCAAATAGGCACTATGCCCAAGTCTACAACAAAACAGAAGCATTTTATTTCTTTATTTCCCTAAAGGAGTAAGACGGTATAGGATATAGGCCCAAGCCTTAGAATCAATGTCTTAATTTCTCTTCCCCTTTGCCACTTAATTTGCCTATATTTTGCCTGTCTTGCTTATAAAACAGATGTAATAACATTGTTACCTTCCAGGGGACTTATGTAAATTAATGAATATGGCTGTAAAACATTTTGCAAACATGAAGTGTTACATAAATACTTACTAATTCCTTGAATGTGCTCATTATATTGCCTGCTTTGAACCTTAATATTTGCTTATAACTCTACACTCCAAATTTCCCCAAGGAAGAAATTCCAACTTTACTTGCCTGTGGCTTTATAGACATCTCTTTATATAAGCAGAGTCCAATTCCTTAGGATGCAGAACCAGGAACAAACACAACTAACGAAAAGCCAAGCAGTATTCACAGATGCTCTAAGCCTGTGAATGTACAAAATGCATCTCAGTAATAGCTAAGCACATTCACTCGACGTTTCCAGTTGGGGATTGTAAGAGAAATATAATGATTTAGGGAGTTAGATAGTAAAAATTAAAAGTTCACAATATAATCTCATGACTCTCAAATTCTCTGCTTAAACAGAAGACCATATTCTCTCACTATTCAAAGGTCAGAATCCTATGAAGGCTAAAAGAAAATTTTATATCTGAACAAGATTTGAATCATTTAGCCTCTGTTGCTCTAGTTTTACATATGTTCTCAATGAATCCCTTCAAATTACTGCCACTCATGCTCTACTTAGCCAGTCCGAAACTATTACTCACTTGAAAACACAGTACCATACTAAAAATTACTAAGATGATTAAATGAGATAGTACATGAGATATAAGTACAGTATCTGTTCTGTAGTATGCACTCAATAAATAGTACTTACAAAAATGATTTGTAATTAATTCTGACAAATCAACTGATGTCCAATAAAATTGATTTTATGGACAACTTAGGGAAATACCAATATTTCTACTTGTACTGTACATTAAACACACGACAATGAAACACAAGTTAATAAATATTTAGCCCATATTTTGATAAGTAACTCATCACAATGAGAGTAACAAGATTAAGAAAACAAATACTCTTGAAGTAACAATTTTAACATGTTGATATATTATGAAATAGAACACAGAAACCATCATATATAACTGCACAAATTTAATGACAAAAGGCTATGTATATCCCTCACAAGCTTAATTGAAAGAGTGACTATCATACTAAGCTGGTAGATAAGAAAAGTACTATCATTCAACTGTGTGACACTCAGATTGCATAGCTGAAGGATTATTATGGCAAGTCAGTATGCAATCTACATAACTGGATCAGCATAAAACAAATGGTCTTCCAAGATTGTAACTTGGAACAATTTCTATTATGTAACAGAGAAACAGTCCAACTCTACTTTAATAAATTCAGATATAAAACAAAAAAATATATAAAGAGCATGTCATTCAATGAGGCTGAAGGGTCTGCCATAACTCAGAACTAACAAGGATCACAAGTATTTAGGACAAAATAGTAAAACAAGCATGGATGCTGCAATTCCTAGGATATCAGTGAGTCCACAGAGAAGAAAAACTATATATATACCGAATGTGGAAAAACTCTCACCAAAAGATCAAGAGTTCTTTCATACCAGAAAATTCTTACTGGAGAGAAACTCTATGTACTGAATGTTGGCAGGTCTACAGAGAGAAGTCAGAAGGTTCATACTGCAGATGAACCTCATGGATGTACTATCTGTGGGAAATCTTTTGCTGGGAAATCACATCTTCAATTGCATCATTTAATTCATACAGGTGAAAACAGATGTAATAACTATGTATGAACTGATTGTGGGAAGCTCAACCTCAAAATGCTCATCCTTAATATAAAGCCTGTCAATACAGCGACTGTGCTTAGGGGCTCCATCCAGCTACCCTGATGACCAGATATGAGTTCTAATATGCATCAGAGCAGCCATACAGGAGAAAAAAAAATCACTTTTTTGGGAAAGTGATCAAGTCTTCTCACAGCAGTCAGATCTAATAATAAAATTGAGGCTCTAGGCTGCAAAAAGCCTTATGAATATGTTACATGTGAGAAAGCCTTGAACAAAAAGCTGCTTGCACTGTTTGAGTGAGAACTCATTCCCAAGAGAACCTCGAATGATGCCTGGCTGAAGGAACCTTTCCTAATGGGCACCTGTCTCACTATCACACCTTTCTGCTCACAGTATTAGGAAGAGCTTTCCCACAGAATGCACTAAAATTTCCATTTCTTTAAGTATTATTGAAGTTATTGACAAATTGTAGTTCTTCATCTATGAAGCCGTTTTCAAAACTATTTTTCTTATGAGTTTTCTTTAATTGATTTGTAGAATTCTGAATATATTATGGATACTAGTCACTCACTTGTTATGCATGGCAAAAGTTGTATTCCAGCTTTTGTTATCGTATCATTTACAATAGGGACAATGTTGATTAAGTTACAAACAATGGTTTGCCTCCAAGAAAGCTAAAAGTAGCTAATGCAAATTCTGGTGAGCATTAATAAAATCAGTAAACCAGCTGAATATATTTTAAACATAAATATGCTATTCTACCCAGTAGAATCTATAAATATTTTCAGGCAAAAATTAGACAGCATAGGTCAAAATCTTATGACAGTTTAGAGAACTTTAAGACAGTCAACCTTAAAAGCATGTCTTTGTAATTCAGGGAAAATATTGCCTGATCATATAAGGTAAGTAGTCTTTATGTCAGGGGTTTATTAAATTTGTAAGGAAGAAAATGATGATGACATGCCCACTAAACATGCACTATATTCTTAATACCTTTTTACTGAAGTCTCACTTCTGAGCGTTAATTGCACTGGCCTCAAAAGCATCTGGCAGGGCTTGCCTTGGGTGACTGAAAAAGACCATCTCCTGGAGCTGCGGAGCCTGGGGAGCTGCCACCACTTTTCCCTCTGAATAGAGCTCAACAGAACCAGCTGGGACACAGCTGCATCCCAGCTGTCAGCTTTGATTTCTTATGGCTACACTAAAAGCAATCACTCCAGCTTGATCACATGATAATTCAATCTATATTACTACAGCTAAGACAACATTAAAGATTAAAATGTGCCCAGAATTTGGACAGACTACCTGCATAAAGAATTATGTTTGTGGCTGTGTCATGTATCCCTATGCACATTTTGTCATCTCATCTGAGGTCAGGTAGACAAAAGCACTGATCGTATTTTGTGGAGGGAAAAAAATATCACATTGGCCAGATGAAGAAGGAGAGAAATACATTATTAAAACTATTATTGACATAAATGCCATTAACAGCAAGTAATTATCATATCAACACTCAGAAAAACACTTTCCTCACAGCTCACCAGACCATAAGCTTTCAAGAGCAGGGGACATAGTTCACCAATTTTTCTAACATCAGTCCTAGCACAGTACCTGGCACATAGCAGGTACTCAATAAACAATTTCTGAATGAATAAGAAGGGAAACTGGCACAGAATATATAAGGTAATTTATACGAACAGTTAAATCTCCCTTAACTAGGTAACAATGAGACAAGTCTGATGATTTAATTCTTTCTGTGACACAGAGAAAGTAAGAGGTAGAATATTCCTAACTTCCATGGACTGTCCATTTGAGCATTCACAGAATGAGTGCCCAAAGTCTTCCTGATCAAAAAGAGGAATGTTTTTGGTATCTACTCTGGAGCTTAACCAGGAGAAAAAGGAAGAAAGCATTCAGAGGAGTTAACAGAAGCAGTTCCAGAACTAAGAAGCAAATATTCTCACCAAGAAAATCACTGGTAAACTCACAGCTTACTTTCAATAATGACATCGGCTTCAGGAAATGTCTTTGGAAAGATGGGGATCTTTGCTGGTGCCTCTGAACTGGTGCCTGCCCCACTTACTTGGTAGAAGCAATACTGAGTGTAGGAGCTGTAATGTGATCACTGGGAGGCCATTTACTCACTCACGTAGATTATATGTAAATCATATCAGAGAAGTAGAGATTATAATCAAGATGTACTTATTTTGCTAGCACTCTTCTCCTGGTCAGAGAAAATGCTGAACCTAAAGTAGTGACTACTGCCAGCCAGAATGGCTATCACCCAAAAACAACACAAATAACAAATGTTAGCGAGGATGTGGAGAAAAGGGAACTGTCCTACACTGCTGGTGGGAAGGTAAGTTGGTGCAGCCACTACGGAAAACAGTGAGCAGGTTTCTCAAAGAAACTAAAGAAACATACACCCCAATGTTCATAGCAGCACTATTTACAATTGCCAAGATATGGAAGCAACCTTAAGTGTCTATCAACAGAAGATGAATGGATTAAGAAGATGTGGTGTGTACACACACACACACACACACACACACAAGAAAATACTACTCAGCCATAAAAAAAGAATGAAATCTTGCCATTCGCAACAACATGGATGGCCTTGGAGGGTATTATGCTAAGTGAAGTAAGTCGGACAGAGAAAGACAACTACTGTATGATATCATTTATACGTAGACTCTAAAAAAACACAACAAACTAGTGAATATAACAAAAGAGAAACAGACTCACAGATATAGAGAACAAATTAGTGATTACCGGTGGGGAGAGGGAAGGAGGGAGAGGCAATATAGAGGTAGGGGATTAAGACGGCACCAACAATTATGTATAAAATAAGCTACACAGGTATATTGTACAACACAGAGAATATAGCCAATATTTTATAATGACTATAAATGGAGCATAACCTTTAAAAATTGTGAATCACTATATTGTACAGCTGTAACTTATATAATATTGTACATCAACAATATTTCAATTAAGTACATAAATATAAAGTAGTGACTACTGGCATTTTAATCTTTTGTTCTTATTTCCAAATGTAGCTTTATAAATGGGGAACTATGGGATTCCCAGGATGTTCTTGTGACTCAGTTTGAAAATATGCCCACGTGCTTAGTTGGCGAGACCAGATATGGTACCATTTCCTAGTCTCCTGGAGACCTGGGTTCAGATACTCCAGGAACAATAATTGGATCTACACTGTGACAAGGCTGGTAGATATGGAGGGAGAGCTGTAGACGTGCATGCTATGAATCGAGGGATTCCTTAACCTCAGCCAAGGGGGTGACCGTGCACTTGTGCTCTGAATCATAAAAATTAAAGAAGGTGCTGAGGGGACAGCAAGCATGATCTCAAAAGAAGGCAGTTGAGATAGGACCTCAGCGAATTATGGAAGACCATTGTTAAACGGAGTTGAAAACATAAAAATTCAATGTTAGACAAGGCTCCAGAGACTAAAGCTGTATGAGTGCAACATTATCCTAGGACTCCTAACGTTGAATGCGAAGTGAATTTCCTGAATAAGTTTATGTTGTGGATAGGTTATACTTCAACAGTACGACCCCAAAGGTTTTTAAAAAATTCCTTTAAAGACAGTTCCATGTGTAGCACTGTATCTGCCGCTGGAGGGCCCAGCAGAGATCCTACTATGAGCTACCATCTAGCACGAGGATTGGAAGACAGTAGAGTGAAGCTTTTCGGCAGTAGCAGGGTTTTAGGGTAAGACCCAGGAACACATACCCAAATGAGGAGCAATGAGGTCTTGGAGGGCAGGGAGGAACATCACACAGGTAACATAACTTGAACGCTTTGAAAGTACAAAGTAAAATCACAAATCAAAGGCTTAATAACATCACAGTTCTCATCACCACAGGTGGACCATCTGCTTTGAGTCTGTTATGGGATGTAATTGCTCCTTTCTTGCTAGCAGCCATTTTAGGAGACCCCGGAAACACCTCTGGCAACCTGCCCAAGGTGGTCCTTCCCCTTTTGCATTTTGGCAGAAAAAGAGAAGTTCTGGGTAAAGGAAGTGGTTTGGTGAACATTCCTGGATCTGCAATTTAACCAAAACGAAAGTACTTAGAATGGCATTATAGTGGGGTTGTGCTGTATTTACTTCTCAGAAAAGAAAGAACTGCCGCATACTTGATGTATGGAAAGCAGACACCTACTCCAAGAGCAAATAATAATTTAAGATGAATGAACTGAAAAGACATGCAACAGCACAACCACAAGAGAGCTTTTGTGTATGTAAATTTGCTTGCTTTTTAAACCACTGATATCCTGTTTCTGAAAACTTACTCCTAGCCTCTATTCTTCCCTAATAGAACCCAATCAGTTTCTGACAGCTCTTTCCCAAACAGCTGTCTTTCATTTAATTTCATTTAGTGTGCAAACCGTTTCAAGTTGCATGCACAAGCATACTGTGAAGAATTCATTTTCTCTAGTTTCCTGGCGGCGATAAAAGAATTTAATAAAAAAAAAAAAAAAGTTGAACTTTGGCCTGAAATGTTGCTGTCCTGCTGAAATGGTGAATTATACAAGTGGAAGTGATCCAAAGGTTATTCGGTCCACCCCCTACCACGCAAAACAGCCTAAACAGATCCTTTCATGTAATTATCTTACTTGTCCTTTTAAAATCTTGTAAGAATTCTACATTCTCACTAAATAAATTTGGTCCAGACCTTGATAATTTGAAGAATGAACTTTCCTAGGGATAAGTGCGGGGGCGGGAGGATTTAGGACTCACAAACTGGAACAAGTCAGAATACAGAATTAAAAAACAAGATGATCCTAGAATGCATATAACGGAGAAGATCAGGAAAGACTTTTGTAAAGGAAGCTTAGTTCCTGAAGGAAAGGGACACGACATTGCATAACAGTTTAAAGCATGTAATTCAGAGTTTAATAGACATGGATTCAAATTCTACCAATGCTCTTCTAAGAAAATTCTCTTATCTTCAAAATGGGTATTAACATTGATTGAGTTCTTGCTATATTTCAGGCACTATTCTAAGTGCTTTACATTCATTAACTTATAGAGAAACGTTTATATTACAGAGCTGTATAGATTAAATAGAACAATGTACTTAAAAGTGCTTAGCACAATTTTTGTATTCAATAAATGGTAATAATTATTATTCCTACTTTTGCTCATGAAAACCTAAACTGACCATCAACAAGACTTCGGCATCCAAAGTCTTAAAAAAAGAAATTAAAGTAAGTGATGCCACTTTGCTCCCTCCCTAACTCCCTTCCATCCAATGTAGGAAACAACCTTGTGGCAGACGTGAGAAAGGAAATTCAGTTTTGTCCATTTACCAAAGTAATAATGGTAAGAAGAGGGGATTATGGCATAGTGTGAACACCCTCCAATTCCTTTCAGCAGTTAAGAACTTCCTCATCCTCCACTTCTTTTCAGTCCCCTCGTGCTCATTGCATCATTCTCTGAGTTTCTAACCCACCAGGATTTTAAACACAAAAGGGAGCCTCGGGCTTCCCTGGTGGCACAGTGGTTGAGAGTCCGCCTGCCGATGCAGGGGACACGGGTTCGTGCCCCGGTCCCGGAAGATCCCACATGCCGCGGAGCGGCTGGGCCCGTGAACCATGGCCGCTGAGCCTGCGCGTCCGGAGCCTGTGCCCCGCAACGGGAGAGGCCACGACAGTGAGAGGCCCGTGTACCGCAAAAAAAAAAAAAAAAAAAAAAAAAAAGGGAGCCTCAAAGAACAGCCCTGCTGCCCCTTGTGCACAGCTCTGCTCCACCTTAAACTTCCACCTTTCACAGAAGACACACTAAACTTACTTTTCCAATTTCTCAGTAGCTCCTGAATGTAATGGCTCTTGGGAATGGCAGATGTCTAGTTATGAACTTCAGCAGAATTTGGACTTCGGAGACTCCAACCTATTAATAATACTTAAGTGTCAGCATCTCTCCGGGTAGTAAAATCAGACATCTATGTTCAATTCAAGCACAACTTGAACTCAAGGGAGATATAACTCAGGGGTGACTATGAAGCCACTTGTCTAAGAGATGTTTTTCCCTATTTGGGAGAGAAATATTTAGTGTAAAGTAGAGAAGAATGACTTGCTTCAGATTGAGGGTGAACATATTCAAAATCTACCTGACATGATAATAGGAAAAAGTGAGAAAACTGAATTAACATTGCTTAAGGAAAGCAATTTAAAAAATTTTAAAGCACAATTCCCCTGATTGTGAAAACCTGTAAACTTTGGAATGAGTTATCTCTTTTAAGAGGTTTTAAAAATTAAGATTGTTAATTTCTTAGGGTGCTTTTAGCTAAAGCATTCCGTTAAGAAGAAGAGGGTGGATGATATCTCAAGATTCCATTTAACACCAAGATGATGTAATAACTAAAATGCATTTTTAGCATGAAACCATATATTTGTTTAGAAATTTAGGTGAACAAATAGTCATTATTTAAGGAACCCACACCTGCCACCTTTCAAAGTTGAATGATCTATTCTAGTTTAAGCAAAATGGATCACTATTAATCAAGGTTCAAAACTGCTTTGAAAAATAGAAAATAAAAAAATTTTTTTAAAATATGCCAACTGCCCATGGTACCACTGAAAGCAATAACTATAAGGTTAGTCAGGAATTAAGGGAGCTAAATTTGGAGGTTGCTATCACTTGAATTGGGCAGAAAGACTAAAGGGCAAAGAGGGAAAGTTGCTGATGGGTAGCACCAATGTATGAAAGAGTTGATTAAAATTACCAACTCAAATGCAGCTGGCAACTGAAGCTTTACAGAATTCTTTCCATGTATGCCAATGACTTGGCAGGCAGGCTATGGCCACAGGGATACTCAGCACTCAATTTGACAAGAGGCTAAAACACAATCTATTTTAAAAGGGAAGACCAGAAATGAAATTGGTGATGCCAGTGCCTCCTGTTATCAAGTACTGCCGCCCACTCTTTCCAGTCCAGCTTACATTACCATCACCAACAAGTATGCCTGGGCCAGACACCACATTCAGAACCATGGCTCCTTGCTGTCTACACTCCAGGCCCCAAATCACTGGTTTCTTTATCCAATCACCCTGCAAAAGAGGAAATATTATCTAGCAACTACAGCAGAGGATCCCCAGACACACCCTGCGGAAATGCATTGGGAATATCAATGAAAAGAACTGTCCCCCAGCAAAAATTTTTATCTTCTCTTTCTACCAGGCTCCTTATTTCTCTCAGAAAACTTTGCTTCCTGTTACAGAATGCTCTGGGTAGGACACTCACACTTCTCACCAGCACCATGCCAGAACATTCAAGAAATCAAACCTACTTCAATTCCATGTTTACAAAAGAGAGAGACATGTACAAATTCATACCATAAGCTGGGCTCACAGCCACATTATAAAAGTCATATTCCACCTGCCTGCATTTTATCAAACCATGAATCATTTCTACACTGATCCCCCAAGACTCTTGTGTTCTGGCCAGGGAGCATTTCAAGTGTGTGGCCATCAAGTGCCATGAATAACAGAGAAAGGAGTAAAAGCAGTTTCTAAGTCAAATCCTGAAAATAAACACGTTTCCAAGCGATGTAATTACAACAATATGCCACTCTTGGTTTGAAAAATAATATAACATTAAGGTTTTTTAAAAAGGGAACAAGAAGGAAGTATAAACAAAAATGGCATCATATCGTTCTGTATCAGTTTTTGCCTATACATAATACGGCTAGCTGGTATAAAGTAAGGCAACAGACAAAGTAGATTGAAGGTCCTCATGGATAATAAAAGTCTAGATTACACTATACTCAAATCGAAATAACCAAACACAGACAGATAATCCAAATTGAGTCCAAACTCCCAACCAAAGTAACAGGTTTTTTAAAAAAAGTACATGTAACAGTTTTATTGAGAAATAACTCACATACCATAAAATTTACTCTTTTACAATTCAGCGTTTTTAGTATACTCACAGAGTTGTGCCCCCATCATCAATACCTAAGTCCAAAACATTTTCATTACCTCCCAAAAAAACTCATTAGTAGTCGCTCCCCATTTTTCTTTCTATCTAGACCCTAGCAACCACTAATCTATTTTCTTAAGTTTAATCCACTGATCTATACTTCTATCTTATGCCAGCACCACGTTATCTGGATTACTACAGCTTTCCGATTAAGTTCTGAAGTTGGAAAGTTGAGTCTTCCAACTTTGTTTTTCTTTTTAAGATTATTTTGGCTATTCTGAGTCAAAATGAATTTTAGGATCAGTTGAGGTTTTCATAGAAATTGTATTAAATTTGTAGAACAATTTGTGGAATATTTCCATCTTAACTATTGAGTCTTCTAATCCATAAACATGAGATATCTTTCCATTGTTTAGGCTTCTTTCATTTCTTTCTGCAATGTTTTGTAGCTTTCAGTGTAAAAATCTTATAATTTTTTTGGTTAAATTTATTCCTAAGTATTGTACCCTTTTTGATGCTTAAAGTATTGGGTTTGAGTGTCTCTTCTAGCTTTCTTGAAGCACCAAGGTTAAAAAGGAATAATTATGTCTATAATCAAGCATGTTCAAACCAATGCTGGATGTTTATAAACATCTTTAATGAAGAAGGAAATAGTACTGATTATCATGAGGCAGTAGCATGGAGCATAATGCAAACTGGAATCAAATAAGACAGGTTCAAACTAAAACTTGGTCACTTATAGGTTATAGAATGCTGGAAAATTTGTTTTCCCTCTCTAACTTTGTCTTTCTCATTTATAAAATTAAGACAATATCTACCTTGTACAATTTTATGTAGATTAGACACAATATATGATACATTACCTTCTTAAGGGCTTTTTTTGTCTTAATCACTACTATATCATTAGCCCCTAGATTAATGCCTGGGGCATAAATAGTACTCAAATATTTGTGAAATAAATGAACAAAATGTCTAAAGTAGTATCTAGCAAAAATAAGGGCTTAATAAATAGCAACAATAGTTATTATCATCATTACCACGAGATTATCGACATGAGCAAAAATAACTTAATGCACCAATGAAGTAATAAGTAAACCAAATCATAATGGTACCAAAACCTAAAAGAAGTGGAAATACAAATAAATTTAGCCAGAGGCAATGCATATCTGATAAGAACAAAAGTAAACTTTAACAACTCCAACGTGGAGCTTCCCTGGTGGCGCAGTGGTTGAGAGTCCGCCTATTGATGCAGGGGACACGGGTTCGTGCCCCGGTCCGCGAAGATCCCACATGCCGCGGAGCAGCTAGGCCCGTGAGCCATGGCCGCTGAGCCTGCCCGTCCGGAGCCTGTGCTCTGCAACGGGAGAGGCCACAACAGTGAGAGGCCCACGTACCACAAAACAAAAACAAAAACAACTCCAATGTGGCGGTTCATCTTTAACTTTTGCTTACAGTCAGTCCTCCACATCAGCAGGTTTGATATCAGAAATTCCGTGTCCTTGGATTCAACTAATAGGGCACTGAAAATATTTGAAAAGAATCCAGAAAGTTCCATAAAGCAAAACTTGAATTTGCCAAGAACTGGCAGCTATTCACATAGTGTTTACATTGTATTTGCAACTACATAATAGCATTTACATTGTATTAGGTATCATAAGTAATCTAGAGATAATTTAAAGTATACGGGAGGATGTGCATAGGTTATATACAAAGTGTATGCCATTTTATACAAGGGACCTGACCATCCTTGGATTTGGGTATCCATGGGGGTCCTGGAACCAATCTCCCTAGGATACAAAGGGACCACTGTACTTGCTACCGTTGAATCTGGGTAAGGCTAGAAAACATTGATCCAGATAGGGGGAAATGTTCAAGGTTTGACAGAACAACTGAAAATAAAAAACCTACCATGTCTATATTATACTGATTATAATAATATAGATATATTAACAGTGCTAAGAAGGTGCTCCAATTTTTCAAAAACAGAATGGAATGTTCCTTTAGGTTCTCATTTTCTGTAAAGTTCATTTTTTTTTCAAAAAGAAAAAAAGTAGAAAAGATAAAAAGAAAAGGAACCCCACAAGTATGCCAGGCTAGAAACATCTGGTTTCTGGGTTCTTACGGTTTCTCAAAAGTTCATAGAAGCATCTGTAAAAATAGGAAAAGAAGACAAAAACCAATGTTCAAACCAAAATTCAAGTCCAGTTGCCATATGCAGCTTCTAAAAATGCCTTCTAATGTTTCAACAGACTTTTTCATTTCCTGTAGTTTTATCTTGTAGGAGGATTAAGAGAGAGCTACTGTTTTGCATTTAAGACATTTAAGACATGAGACACTCTAAACTTGGCACTCATCATTACTAATTGGTTTGAAAACCAGTTTTTTTTCCCACCTCTATTTCATTCCCATAGCTGCAAATCAAACGAAGATAATTCTAGAAACTGTTACAGATAGGATAAAGAATAAGATCTTCAAAGGACAAAATAAATAGAAGCTTTATAATCCTGTCATTAACACTGCTAAACCTTGCCTCTATGCTTTTAAAAGGCTGCTTGTTTCATCACACAAAAGTAGCCGCTCTCATTGATAGATAGGATTTAAAAGACCTTTAATAAAAGCAAAAAGTTTACTTATAATTTCAAATAATACTTTAAGGTTAAATAAAATATTTGGAGTCTGAAATTAAATTCCAGATATTATTATTCTGGTAAACATTCTCTGATGATTTGAAAGTCTTCCTTTTGTCCTTTGAAAAATAATAAGGCTAATTTAAAAAAACTTAAACCATGCATGGATTTAGTAAAAAAAAAAAAAAAAAGTTAGCAAACGAAAGTATAAAATAAATGTAAAATTCTTCCTCTCTTACCCGCAAACCCATAGCCCTGCTCCCCAGAAGAAACCATTGTTAACCATTTCTTATTAACAACCTGAAAGTTTCCATTCGTCGGCCATGTATAACCAATCATACATACACAAAAGAAATTTCAAGTCTACTATTGACAAACATAAACCATCTTCTTTACTGCAAAATAAAATTATGTACATATCTAAATTTTTTTTATTATCAGTGCATGACTATAACACAGTAATTAGAGAACCTAGGAGCTTGAAGCAACTATGAAGAGCATTTACCTGCAGAGCATTTATCCTTGTTTTAGAGTTCAGGAAACAAACTCAATTAGGTAACTTGTGCAAAGTTAGTTAACTGCCAGAGCTGTTCCTAATTTTTAGCACTTGGAAGCTCTGGTATTTGGTTCCTTGCCATTTTAAAGATATTGCTATTCCTACTAGACCTTAGAACATCTTTCTCAAATGGGGGGAAAAAATTCCTGGCGTTTAAAGGTGAAGAAGGCACAAACTTAAAGTCTTTCCCACTGTTTCAACCTTTTACTGCATCAGGAGGATTTCATTTAGTTTCATCCAAAACAACGGTTCTGCCTCCTGGGCAGACTCAACAGCCCTATTCATATCTGTAGCCTTAAGTAAACATGTAAAAATAAAGTGTAAACCTTACGAATTTAGCTAACTCCTTTACTGTGTAAGCTCAGTAAAATGATGGATTTGATTTTCTCAGTTGAAAGCCCTAGACTTCCGAGAGCCCCTACCTGCACCCTGAGTAATAAACAAATAACGATATCTCATCAAGGCGCTCGAGAGGCAAAGTTCTTGGTTTCATCAGAAGTGAAGGAAATCTATCATGGATTCCTTGTAATCCACTTACAAGAATCATGTGGGCCAATATTCACCCAATTGGTATGTGAGCAGAGACATGATGTCAACAGTCTAGAGATAACCCTGTTCCAAAGCCACTGTGTTTATAGCAAGACTCCACAGTGTTGAAAAGTACTTTACTGAATGACTGCTAGCAGAATACGCAGTGGAGTGGGGAGATTAGATAACTGAGTTTTAAGACACAGAATTCGGTTTTGGTCACACTGTGTGTGTGACCCTAGGCCTATCTTCTAAGTGCTTTGTTTCTCAGTTTACCTGCTTTTTTAATCTGTCACAAAAGTATTTATAGGTTTGGGGAGGGGGGTGGGTTTCCAAGAGTTTTGCAAACAAACGCCTTGCTCAAAGAACCAAAAAATACACTGTGTTTCTTGAGTTCCTTTAATTAAAACAACAACAAAATAGAAGCAGCTGTTTGTCTTCCCGCGTATCTCTGAAAGTTTCTATAAGAAGCCAGAATCTCCATTGTCTATTATCTATTATATAATCTTTTTGCTGATTCTTTGTACCTTTCAAAATCACACAGAAATAGAAACTGCCCCTTAAGCCTGACCTGGCACTAAATACTAAAACTTCTGTAGACTGTTAGCAGTAAAAATGCCAAATAAAAATCTCCTGGATATACTCTCTCACTCTGCGTACGTTGTTACCTTGAGTTTCTGGGATTTGTCTCCAACATAAACAGTACTATGGTCGCACTGAAGGAGGTTACCTCCGCCCTTCTGAAAATTGTGACTGGGTGAGTTCTATTCCTTAAAACAAAGACAGGAGGAGGATGGGCCAGGCTAGCCACAACTAATGCTGACAACTAGTGGTACTGGCGACTAATACTGACAAATGCCAGCCATCCCTTCTAATAGGGAACAAAATATTGAACCTGCAAAATTCCCTACATTTCTACAGGAGTAATTAACTATATTTTTCATCCATAAAGCACTTTTCTTTTGAGGAATTATTTGATACTAATGCCTTTTTAAATTAATTTTTAAAAAATTTGTTTGTTCTCTGCCAGAAGTGGTCTGCTAGAAGTAGTCAATAATATATTTTCTCCCCCTTTATTCTAGTCAGGGCAAGGACCCTTCCTCTTCAGCCTATCCTCTAAGAAAATCTCAAAAAGCTTTCCTTCCTCAATCTGTACTAGCATTTTAAATCAACTTTGCACACTGGGAAAAGAGAATGAGAAAGTGCTGTAGGTTGTGGAGACATAAAATGTTGTAATAATAGTCACAGCAACCCAAACTATATTCATGGGAGTCATAGTTTAGAATCTCAGTTATTGGCACTTAATAATGTAATTATTACCTTTGGTTTTGTTCTTCACCTGCTGATTGCCTAACTTTGTGCTACTTCGTTTTATTGTTTTAATTACCATATTTGCCACAGCAGGAAGAGAAACACAACAAATTGAATCTTAACATGGTCATCTATTTTCTATTTGCTCTCGGAAAAGGTTTGATGGAAAAAAGAGATTGAATATGAGGTTTTGAATTATACGAAAATTCATTCAATTATTTCATTAATTATTCTATATAAATCAATAAAGTAAACTGCTATAGTTCTCTCCACTGTATGTAATACTGAACTCTAAGCAGCTCATGCATCGACACAGGAAAAAAAAAAGAGGGGGGTGCGGTCAGGATCTGGGTGGAGTCCTTGCGTATTTACTTGCCATCTGACGGTCTCTAAGCAAGCCACTTGACTTCTCTGGGCTTCCATTTCCTCTTTACAAAATGGCAGGGGTGGGCCAAATGATCTCTAAAGCTTACAGGTCTATGAATTATTTTTAGCCAATTAAATATCCATAGCCCCTCTGAGGTAGGTCAAACTCAAGTAAAAATTATTCATAAATATATAATAATAATAAAAAAAAGTAAGGCACAATGGAGGGATGAGGGACAAGAGTCCAAACCCAGTAAACAGAGAAGCTGAGTACCACCTGGCCTTGACGTAATATACTGAACTTGGAACACGGGCCATATTGAAAGCCCATGAACTTTTCCTGAAAAAAATTACAGACTTTCAAAAATAAACTTTTGGGTGACAGGCCAGAGTTTTTACATATCCCACAGGCAAACGATCATCCAATATGATTTATAAAATAGTTTTGAAAGGCATTTTTTAAAGAAATTTGTATTTGATCACTTTGCCTCTACAGTTGAGGTAGTTAGGAATACACTTCTATCTCCTTCCTTCCCTATCAAACTCACACATGTTTACAAGGGCCGGCTCTAATCCAAGCATGAACGAGGTCATGAGACAAGAGTGTGATCAGGAAGAAAGTCAGCAAGAACGTCTCCCACCCTGTGAAATTTTAGCTCCTGTCCAGGCACTCCCTCTCACCTCACACTCCTCTCGTAAAACGTGGTATTTATTTATCTTTGACTCTCCTCAAGGGTGCCCGGAGAAGCCTGTCGAGTGAGCTGCCACCTTCCAGATTTAATCGGTTTTCCTCAGTTGTTGGGCAGCTCTAAACGCAGAAACCAAAAACTCTTCCGCTCGATTGGGCGTTCTCAATACAAGAGCTGGCACAGCCTCACACAAACTGCATCCAAGCGGAACAATAACAGTATTAAGTTCCCTCCTATCACAATGGCCCTAGTGTTATTTGGTGGGGTTGTCATTCCACCTGTCAGCTGCCACCAGGGGACAACAAATTTGCAAATTTACACAGTTTTCTTTGGAATGTTCTTTCTTTTTTTCTCTTTGGACTCTACGTTTCTGGAGCTCCTATTCTTCAAGGGCATGGAGACTTATTTAAAGAGAGATTTTTTTACAACTTAACTGCAAGGGTGCCCTGCTTACAAATGCGAATCTGCCACAGAGCAGACTTAACTTACACAGGAAGCAGGTCACAAAGTAAGGAATAACACCCAAAATTATGATGTCTTAGATACGGAGAACAAAGTCGGGGTTACCAGTGAGGAGAGGGAAGTGGGGAGGGGCGAGATAGCAGTATGGGATTACGAGACAAACTACTATGTATAAAATAAATAAGCAACAAAGATATATTGTACAGCACAGGGAAATATACTCATTATTTTGTAATAATTCTAAATGGAGTACAATTTATAAAAATATTGAATCACTGTGTTGCACACCTGAAACTAACATAACATTGTAAACCACCCATACTTCAATTTTTTTTAAATTGTGATTTCTTGTCTTAGTGAGGCAAAAAGATCTAAAAATGCTTTATCCAGGATTGTGGGCTACACTGGGGGTCTGGACAAAGGAAATGGTAGTATCTACTGTAGGTTACAGTAAGGGAATTTTATGTACATCCACAATTCGTGTCAACTCAAAGACAGAAAAATCTAAGACACTTTCACACAACCCTGAACACCATGATTAAATATGGCTAGGTTGAGGATCTGTCCCCTGAATCAGTATCCTGCTGTGTTAGGAGCTCCAAAATAATAAAAATCTAGGGGTTCTCCTTCTGGAGAAAAGAGTAGGAAGTGACAAGCAGTTAGGGAGAACAAAGGGACTTTCCCATGGTGGGATTTTTTTCAATTTCAGAAAATCAAGCAATTAAAGAAAGGTATGATATGTAATACTGAAAAAGAATAGGCTGGACAGTTAAACAATAAACAGTGCTGACGTTTAACAGTGCTGTTCACTGTTGTCCCCAGGGCCCCTAGAACAGGGCCAGGTGCTCAGAAATGTTATTCTCTCTGCCTAGAACCACCCTTCCCCACACCACCACCAGAGCCACATGGTTCCTCTCTCTTCATTCAGGTCTCTGCTCAAAGGTTTCCTCTCTAGACATGCCTTGCTTGACAGTAGGCTCTAGAATCTCCATATCCCTCTTCATTTTCCTTATAACACTTAACACTACCCAACACTGTACATCTATTTGCTAATTTTATAATTGACTATGTAGGGACTGTTCACTGCAGTATCCCCAGCCTCTCAATATCTGATACGTAGTAAGTGCTCAATAAACAGTTACTGAATAAATGGTTAGATTGGATGATAACCTACAGGCTTATTCTATTGCATATTCAGTCAGTCAGTCAGGCAATTACTGGTTATTCACTAAATGTTGGACACTGTCTAGGAGTAAAGAGCCCATGTTAAGAAAAGGCCCCTAGAAAAGGAAGTCATGATAACAGTTTAATGTGGGATGTGCCATGTGCTGTGCATAAAGGAATATGAGGGCAATGAGAAAAAACATCTAATTCAGACTGGCAGAATCAGTCAAGTTCTCCAGGGAACCTATAGTTAGGCTCTGCAGAATGAAGAGCATGTGGGAGGAGATGGAACACGCAGTCACACGATGAAACTACAAGGTCAGTAGAGAGAAATGTAGGAGGTAACAACACATTAAAGGATCATGTGGGATGATCACCATGATCAAGTGGGATTTATCCCAGGGATGCAAGGATTCTTCAATATACGCAAATCAATCAATATGATACACCTTATTAACAAATTGAAGAATAAAAACCATATGATCATCTCAATAGATGCAGAAGAAGCTTCTGACAAAATTCAACACCAATTTATGATAAAAACTCTCCAGAAAGTGGGCATAGAGGGAACCCACCTCAACATCATAAAGGCCATATATGACAAACCCACAGCAAACATCATTCTCCATGGTGAAAAACTGAAAGCATTTCCTCTAAGATCAGGAACAAGACAAGGATGTCCACTCTCACCACTATTATTCAACATAGCTTTGGAAGTCCTAGCCACAGCAATCAGAGAAGAAAAAGAAATAAAAAGAATACAAATTGGAAAAGAAGAAGTAAAATTGTCATTGTTTGCAGATGACATGATACATAGAGAATCCTAGAGATGCCACCAGAAAACTACTAGAGCTAATCAATGAATTTGGTTAAGTTGCAGGATACAAAATTAATGCACAGAAATCTCTTGCATTCCTATACACTAATGATGAAAAATCTGAAAGAGAAATTAAGGAAACACTCCCATTTACCACTGCAACAAAAAGAATAAAATACCTAGGAATAAACCTACCTAGGGAGACAAAAGGTCTGTATGCAGAAAACTATAAGACACTGATGAAAGAAATTAAAGACGATACCAACAGATGGAGAGATATACCATGTTCTTGGCTTGGAAGAATCAATATTGTGAAAATGACTATACTACCCAAAGCAGTCTACAGATTCAATGCAATCCCTATCAAATTACCAATGGTATTTTTTACAGAACTAGAACAAAAAATCTTAAAATTTGTATGGAGACACAAAAGACCCTGAATGGCCAAAGCAGTCTTGAGGGGAAAAAATGGAGCTGGAGGAATCAGACTTCCTGACTTCAGACTATACTACAAAGCTACAGTAATCAAGACAATATGGTACTGGCACAAAAACAGAAACATAGATCAATGGAACAAGGTAGAAAGCCCGGAGATAAACCCACGCACCTATGGTCAACTAATCTATGACAAAGGAGGCAAGGATATACAATGGAGAAAAGACAATCTCTTCAATAAGTGGTGCTGGGAAAACTGGACAGCTACATGTAAAAGAATGAAATTAGAACACTCCCTAACACCATACACAAAAATAAACTCAAAATGGATTCGAGACCTAAATGTAAGACCAGACACCATAAAGCTCTTAGAGGAAAACACAGGAAGAACACTCTTTGACATAAATCTCAGTAAGATCTTTTTTGATCCACCTCCTAGAGTAATGGAAATAAAAACAAAAATAAACAAATGGGACCTAATGAAACTTAAAAGCTTTTGCATAGCAAAGGAAACCATAAACAAGATGAAAAGGCAACCCTCAGAATGGGAGGAAATATTTGCAAACGAATCAACGGACAAAGGATAAATCTCCAAAATATATAAACAGCTCATGCAGCTCAATATTAAAGAAACAAACAACCCAATCCAAAAATGGGCAGAAGACCTAAATAGACATTTCTCCAAAGAAGACATACAGATGGCCAAGAGACACATGAAAAGCTGCTCAATATCACTAATCATTAGAGAAATGCAAATCAAAACTACAATGAGGTATCACCTCACACCAGTTAGAATGGACATCATCAGAAAATCTACAAACAACAAATGCTGGAGAGGGTGTGGAGAGAAGGGAGCCCTTTTGCACTGTTGGTGGGAATGTAAATTGATATAACCACTATGGAGAACAGTATGGAGGGTCCTTAAAAAACTAAAAATAGAATTACCATATGATCCAGCAATCCCACTACTGGGCATATACCCAGAGAAAACCATAATTCAAAAAGACACATGCACCCCAATGTTCATTGCAGCACTATTTACAACAGCCAGGTCACGGAAGCAACCTAAATGCCCATCGACAGCCGAATGGGTAAAGAAGATGTGGTACATATATACAATGGAATATTACTCAGCCATAAAAGGAAACAAAATTGGGTCATTTGTTGGACCTGGATGGATCTAGAGACTGTCATACAGAGTGAAGTAAGTCAGAAAGAGAAAAACAAATATCGTATATTAACGCATATATGTGGAACCTAGAAAAATGGTACAGATGAACCGGTTTGCAGGGCAGAAATTGAGACACAGATGTAGAGAACAAACGTATGGATACCAAGGGGGGAAAGCGCCGGTGGGGGTGGGGGTGTGATGAATTGGGAGATTGGGAGTGACATGTATACACTGATGTGTATAAAATCGATGATTAATAAGAACCTGTTGTATAAAAAATAAAATAAAATTCAAAAATGAAAAAAAAAAAAAGATGCAGGGGACTTAGCATGAAGGGCCTTGATACTAAAGCAAACCTAAACCTGGAAGCTGGAAGGAGTCACTGAAGGTTTTAAACAGAAGAGTGACAGGATTTGATTTGCATTTTAGGAATATCACTCTGATGACATTAGGAGGGGCCAGGATAGAGGCAAGAAGGCAGTAGTCCAGACAGAAGCAATGAAATGAAGACAATTCATTCCCAAATTCATTCATCCATTTCTTCAACCAAAAATTTGGAATGCCTGCTTAGGAAAGGCTATGTGCAAGGCATTGGAATCGGTAAAAAGCAATGGGCCTGGAAAAGGGCCAGCTTAAAAGCTGTGTAGTAGGTAAACATAAAGAACTGAGTGACTGATTAGAGGAGTCTAATACGACTGCCACATGTATATGATTTGGGTGACGAGGTACAGAGTAACACCAGTCACCAACTTAGGAAATGGAATGGGGAATGGGGAGGGGGAAATGGTGAAGGTAACTTTATTGGGGAGGGGAATTATATGTGAAGTTTCAGGCAATCTGAAGTAGCAGTTGAACATCCAATTAGAGATGTCCATTAGGCAATAGACAGGGAATTCATTGCCCTCATGAGAACAAGCTGAAAAAAATCATTCTGTTCTCTATATAAACTCTCAAAACCTTCTATAATAGCACTCCTCTGAGATTCTAAACTACCCTTCTCTTATCCTCAGATGAAAAAAATCAAATTAGTTAAATTTATTTATGTTTTCATAAAAATTTATACTTTTACTAAAAACATGGACTTCGAGAAGTACAAATTACAAGATTAATTTGTCTAAAAAAATAACTATGTTGACAGTCAACAATGAAAAAGCACCACTGAAATTCTAACTAGTCTGTTAATCAAGGGAGAAATCTGTAATAAACAATGGAAAATTAGAAGGAGATGAATGAATGGAGGAAACAAATGAGAAAGATGAACGTGTACACATGACATTTCCTAGCAGGAATGTGATAGAACTGTCAAGTTAGGAAAACTTACGCATGATATTATATATTTTCGGCACCAATGAAATGATTTGTGACAGTTTATGAAAATACGCTCAATACAAACAAATAAGAAACACGAAATCAAAGAGGAACACAGGAAAATAATGCTAGAGGTATGATTAGCACACAAATGCATATTGTTTATTCCCCCACAGCTATTAGAAATGATCTGCAAATTTGGCTCTAACCCACTTAAAGAAGAAAATATAATCAAATATAAGATTCATAGTGGCCACAAGATTTTTTTTTTTTTTTAGAAAATGAATCAGTGTTTCCTGACCCTGAGGTCTGGGAGGAATTTTATCTCTAGGTCCTCTTAAAGATGATGGGGTGTGGTGTACCGAGGCCTCCTCAAAAACTCCATCACTGACAGAATAGTCAATTTCATCCCACTGTTTGATACAATAGCCATCATTGAAGGCCCATGATTTAATACCAATATTCTACAAGCAGATTTTTGAGCAACTGGACAACAGAGAGTTCAAAGTTCTAATGTCTAAAAGGAATCTGAATACAGACTTTCTGTGATGCAACTTAAAGATGTCCACCTCTTTTAGCAACAGTGGGAGCAGAGGGTAGGGTTAATGTCCTCTTTCAAAATTAAGGAGCCTAATGAAGACACCACACTCTACACAAATATGGATTTTGAAGATAGCCTATGAAAAATATGCAGTCAGGTAGAAAAAAGACAAGCTTTGGAGTTATGCTTGGCTTCAAATCCTGGTTCTGTTACTTACGGCTGTATGACCCTAGAAAAATCACTTCCACTTTCTGAGTCTGTTTCCTTTATCTACAGTATGCAGGTTGTAATGAGGAACAAATGAGATAAAAAATATAGAGTGCTAGTATAGTGAGTATGCAGACATAAAATAAATGAGGGGGCATGGGACAGAGTACCAACAGAACTAATACAGAAAACAAAAACAAAAACCCACAACCAGATGTAGTTATTTAAGAGCATTATTCTTGCTTACAGGCATCTTACTTATGAATCACAACACTTAAAATATTTTATTTTTATTTTCCTTCAATTAACCTTTTTTGGCTAGTCACCTAACCTACTTTCTGGTTACCCCTCTAAACTATATTCACCCTACCCCCAAACCACTGGGTTAATAACACTTCTCAGCCCAGAATACACTATTATTACTTATGCAAGGCCCCTCTCTTGAGTTTATTTTAATTTATTGGTTTTTTCCCCTTTATCTCTAATCCCCACTCTCTCCTACTGCTACATAAGCAAACACTTAATTGTCTGGTTCTATCTTTGGATACGGGTTGTTTACTTGAAAAACATAAAGTTTTGTCCTGTGTATATACATGTTCGAATTTTTTCATAAGTGGTAATGTACTATGCATCCATAGCTTTCTTTTGTTTTTCACTGAATCCTCTCTTCAAACTGCATCCATGATACAGTATGGCCCTTTAGTTCATACCAAACTGCTGCATCGTGTTCCAAAGTATGAATCTGCTATCTCAAACAATGCCACTATATTCAAAAGTGACCTTTAGATGAATTAAAGCTTAAAAGTAACGTGGCTAACAGAAAAAAGTGTCAGAGAGCAACCCTGTAGCCTTGGATCCTCAAAGCATAGACTGTAAAATTAAAATATACATAATTTTTTGCATATATTTGCCAAACTCAAAATTAAGGTCTATATCAACATGAAACCTTAAATCAAGTCATGATAGTAAAAAGCCAAATAACTAACTAGTATATAAAGAACTGCTCAACTTCATTAGTAATCAGAGAAATGTAAATTAAAATGAAATATCACTTCACACCCATCAGTTTGGAAAAATGAGAAAGTCTAAACATAGCAAATCTTGGCAAGGATGTGGGGAAGCAGGAGCATTCATCTACTGTTGGTGGGATACAGACAGGTGCAGCCTTTCCAGGAAGCAATCTGGGAGTACTTAGGGATGTTCAGAATGTGTATTCTTGATGACCCTGCAATCCTACCCCAGAGTACATACCCTGGAGAGTCCAAAGATGTTCCTATACTGCTGTCTGCGGTAGCAGGAAGGGACAATCCGCTTCTTTTTTATGCAATATAAAATTGTGTAGACCCAGACTATGAAAATATTTCTCTCTTATCTCTATAATTTTTTAAAACGAAGAGTCTATCCAAAACTTTCTGTAGAAAATTATAGCACGTCTGCAAACCTGAAGTACAAAACAAAAACAGCATCTCACATTTGCAAATGTATATTATTTTCCTGTAGACTCCAAGAGGATTTTTCTTAAATTACTGAATACTCTCTCTCATACAGTCTGAATATTATCATTTAAATGTAATAACCATGAACTTTGAGATTTAAAGAATTTAGAACAATTTGGACTTCCCTGGTGGCACGGTGGTTAAGAATCTGCCTGCCAATGCAGGGGACGCGGGTTCGAGCCCTGGTCTGGGAAGATCCCACATGCCGCAGAGCAACTAAGCCCGTGTGCCACAACTACTGAGCCCGCAGGCTGCAACTACTGAAGCCCGTGCACCTAGAGCCCGTGCTCCGCAACAAGAGAAGCCACCGCAATGAGAGGCCTGCGCACAGCAATGAAGAGTAGTCCCTGCTTGCTGCAACTAAAAGAAAACAAAACAAACAAACAAACAAAAAGAATTTAGTACAATTTATTAGAACTGCAAATCTTACCCTGTTATTGCAGCGATGATGTGACAACAATCAAAGGATAAGAAAGTTGAGCTCTACTCAAGGCTCTAATGGTCATTTAATAACGAAAGGTCCCTTATTTTTATTTTCCCACACTGCCTTAAAATAAGTAGTCAGTTCCCAAGAATTATAGCATATTAACACGGGAAGCTGAACAAGGACAATGCTTTGAGTACCCCGAGTGCTTTAAAGAAAGGTTTGATGGACACCGTTCATGTTAGTGTCACGTTTTATTATAAAGGTCACGAACGCATGTGGCTCTGGTATCAGGGAGAGTCCTCCAGGTGACTGGGTTTTTAATGAGACAAGAACTGGGTCACTCTGGAAGGTTAGGAAAAACAACTTGAATTATAAATATATAACTCGGTCTTCTATAGCATCTCCAAGTTTTCACACCCTTTCCCAAACTTCCTATATAAATCTGAAATGATATCACTTGGGGCATAAAAACCCACAAATATCTGCTGCCTACAGTTCTCACGAGAAACTACTGTCCCGAACTGTGCTTTAAATACAAAAGATTTTCACCCGAAGCCTGCATTTTCACACACACATAAACATTGACCTGACACAGAGGCCACCAAAAGAGCCACATTCAGAGGAAGGGGAGGAAGCTGGGGGGTGGGACGGGCTCTTGGCAAGGATGGCAATTTGAGAGGCCCTGGCAGATTGGGACGTATGGCTTTTTTCCATCCAGAGGTCATCTGAAGCACAGTATTTTATTTTCATATAGGCTATTGAGTTCTGAGATCTGCGATACACCCCAGGGAACCAGCAAAACTAGTCTCGGCACTGTGCCCGTCCCCACCGGCACCAGGTCGCTAATGAAGGTGTGGGGTTGTGAGTGCATCCAAATAAAACACAGCAGAAGGAGAAAAAGAACTCCGAGCTGGGCCCGTTCCTTTTATTCCAGGGGAGCAACCTTTTCTGTACTGAGCGACTAATGAGTCCTGAACAGGAGTGGGAACAAATCACACAGTGCGCTACCAGGAGGGACAACATGGGTCGGCCTTTGTGTTCTGTGGCCGGTTCAGTTTTCAGAGCATTTCCCAGCAAGGACCAAAAGCAAGCTGCACAAAGGAAACAGAGCAGTTAGATACTTGAACTGTGTCCTGGGTGCTTCAGTCTGGAGTGACGGTGAGCGTGGGGAGGAGGATAGAGACGAGGGGGTCCAAGGGAATCAAATAAGGATGGCTTTATCTGAAAAGTTCATAAAAACGTTTTCTTTCCAGGGCTGTCATTTTGAACTTTAACTTTTCTAAGGGACATGAGCTCCAATCCCTCAGCAGACTTTTAAAGGGAGAACAGAAATAAAACCTAAGAAGGAATTTTATTTTTCCATCCTCAGCACTTAATTAGAAGGGCCTTTACAGTGTCCAAGGTTTTAATTGCCTTCTCCCCCTCCCTGACCCCCTTCTTCAGTGACACCCATAGAGCAACTGAGCCAGAGCCAAACAGTATCTGAAGCTTCCCTGAAGGAGGAAAAACACCAGCACAGGGACCCGAGACACCATTTCTCTCCCTTCCTTCCTCTAGCTCTCTCCTCCCTCCCAGCTCCCCCCCTCCTTTTCTCTCTTTCTCTCTCTCTCTCTCTCTCTCCCCCTCTCTCCCTCCCCCTCCCCCTCCCCCTCCCCCTCTCCCTCTCCCTCTCCCTCTCCCTCTCCCTGTCTCTCTCCCTCTCTCTCTCTCTCTCTCTCTCTCTTCTCTCTTGCAGGAAAACATCTGATAGCTTTTCTGGTGCACAAGAAACTTGCCCGGCATGACTGATAGCAGCAAATGCTGCAACATGAGAAAGTTCCCAATAGTCTGAAGAAAAGCAAGAAGAGGAAAAAGAGAGGGGAAAGGGAATTACTAAACAAAAGAAAAAAGGGGTTGAAGAGGCTAAGTCTATTAAAAAAATAATATCTAACTGAGATGCATTAATAGAAAATAATCGGGATCCAATAAAAATTTGATTTACTTCCATAGACTTTTAAAATCTAGAATGTTACCTCTTTTCTCCTTATTTACTATGTAAATAAACATGAAGGCCAATAAAAGATATTTTCAGTTGGCCCAGGGTCACTTATGTAATCTTCCGTCCCTACCAAAACTTAGACCAAGGACATCACCATTAATCCTCTTAGATCCACTGAAAAATAAGATCCTTGATTTTTGATTTGGAATTCTAAAAAATTCAGAGTGTGCTCACTAAGGGTCCTATAATAGTAAATAATAAATTATTTTTAAATAGTTAAAAACAATATCAGCTTCTATTTAAGATCAACAAAGTGCTGATATATATGCATGACCTCTAATTAACCGTGATGCAAGTTAGACATCACCAGGAATTATTATCATGAGGTTACTACAAAGTAAATGACTTGCTCAAGGCCACGTAAGCTTAGTCAATGACGGAGCCAGGATTTGAATCCATTTTTTTTTCTGGCTCCAAAGCCCACCCTCTTTCTATTAAACCACAGGAGAAAATGAGCTATAATAAACCCTTCAACACTTGAATGGTATCGTTTTTTAAACTTAGTACTATAATAACCCAGAGTTTTCTACAATCAGCAATCTATCATGTAGATTAGTAATAATAAAGAATCATAATACGAATGACATATTTGTTAATTAAAGTAGACTAGCTGTAGGTGATCTCCAGGTTGTACTTCAACACCTGGAAGTCTTCAGAGGTGTTCAAAAAGCACCCTGCTACTCTGCTTATTTAGACAATAATTGGACACCAAGCCCTAACCTAACCCATAGCTTCGGAGTCCAATTCTAGAACATGCCTGCTACCCAAAATAAAGAGTCGTTAAATGAACCTCTGGGGATCAATGTACCCTAGGGAATTTAGAAATGGTATGGACTTTGCCAGGAGTCTCTTAATGCCTCTGTCACTCTGAGCCTTCAGGAAGCCCCAGAAGAATCATTCCCTAAAAAGGTCCCGTAGACTGGAAACTAATCCCAGCAGAATATGAACACTCTCAATCACTAATGACATCTCTCCAGTTTGCAGGGTTACCCTATCTAAGATTAGTCCCTCTCCCTGTGCTCTGAACCTACCCCATCTCAAGTTGATCCCATCCTCATTTTCTCCTCTCCTGCATCAGCTTCTATGTCTCCATTGTCCCCTTCCTATCAACATTTAAACGTGCTCAAGCCCACATGCCCTCTCCCAGCCCATACCACCCTTCACATACTATTTCCAGTCTCTTCTTTATAGCCAAAATACATCAAAGCATGACCTACACATGCTGATTCCATCCATTTACTCTCACTCACTCTTTAACCAAATCTCCTGAACTCTTGCAACCACCAGTCTACCAAAAAGTTTCTCAAAAATCACCCATGCTTTTCAGTTGTAAAATTCAATGGTCTTCTCAGTCTTCATCTTATTTGACTTCTTAGTTGAATTCAAAACCATTAAACACTCCCTTATCTTGGAAATGTTCTCTTCTCTTCCATAAACCATACACTCCTGATTTTCCTCACACTTCTCCAGCCCCTCCTCTTCAGTTCCTTGAGCAAACGTATCTCCCAGAATGTTGCTTCTCCCTATAGGCCCTCTCCTTGGGGAATTCCATCTGTTTCCCTGATTTCAATCACACCAGCTACACCCTGAAGATCACAAAATCTATATATCTAGGCTAAACTTGCCTCCATTCCTAGAAATGTAAACACCATCCAAAGAATGGGGGATAGAACACGGAACAAAATAGTTCTCAGGTTCATTGTCTAGCTCATCCTCTTGGATGTCTCAAAGGCACCTTCAACTGAAAGTGTCACAAGGTGAAGTCAATATCTGTTCCCACTCTCCCAAAAAGCCCATTCTTCCCACTCTATTCCTCTTCTTAGTGAACGCCAACACTCTTCACCCTTTTAACTATGCCAGAAACCTGGGAATTATTCTTGACTCCTTCCTTTCTCCAATCAATCACCAAACCCTAATGTTTTTACCTCCTAAATATCTCTGTATAAAATCTCTTCTCATCATCCCAGCTCACTACCCACATCGAGGCAACCATCATTTCTCACCTATATTTCACCCAACAGCTTCTTAACTGGTCTACCTGCAGGCTTACTACCCACCAACTCACTACACATAGCCACAAGAACCACACAGAAGCATACATGTCACCAACAATGAAAGTGGCATGTAGCAGGGGCTCAATATAGTTTTGCTGAGTGAACGAATAGATCAATTGACCAACCAATTAATCAACCAATTCAGAACCCAAGAGCCAGCTTTAATGTTTCTCGAAAATTGCCCCAAAATTGAGTGGTGGTCTTACGAAAAATATATATATTGCCCCCAAATTTGTGTCTTTGTGTTGCTTTGCTGCTCCAGATCACAAATACTGGGGAAGTGCATCAGACAGTTGAATACTGTGTGGGATCCACTTTTAAACCTGCTGTACAGAATCAACATGTATGTCTATAGTAGTGGCTCTCAGCTGGGGACAGTTTTGTCCCCCAGGGCAGGGGACCGGAGGGTTTCCTACTGGCATCTGGTGGGTTGAAGCCAGAGATGCTGCTAAATATTCTACAATGTCCAGAAGAGGCCCCACAACAAGGAATTATCCAGTCCAAAATGTCAATGTCAAAAACAAGGTACTACCAGAGTAACACTATTTCCAAATGCCACAAGATTAGGATTTCACAAGATAATAAACACATTTATTCCTCTGTAGGAGAAGATATGACACAGTCCACTTTCTAAAGTAAAAGTTAATGGATTTCTCCAATCAAAAAAAAAGGAGATAAAATTTAAATAATGGCTTAGTATTTCAGCTCTGAGAATAAAAAATATTTATAACAAGTTCTAATAAAATTTATCCATTTCTTTATTGTAAGCTCCTTTCTTTCTCTATTCACAACAAAAACAAACACAATAACAAAATATTCCAGTGTGCAAATGCACACGCACAATGTTTTATCATTGAGTTTCATCATGACTTTTGGAAACAAAAAGACTGTTTCTCCTTCACATCCCCTCTCTACCTCCTCTGCTCTACTTAACCAATCATAACATAGTTGGGAGGTATGTTTTATTATCTCTTGTACTTGATGATGTGCTTCCTATTCCTAAGATAAAAACAAATAAGTGGAATTCTTTATATTTCTCTCAGGAAACAAAGACAAAAACAAAAAACCTAACTCAAGATGCTTCACTTGCATGACTGGAAACTGTTTTTTCTTTTTACAATCAAGAAATAAGAAATATTTTCCCTTTCTATCTTAATTGAATAACCATCAAACCAATGCCAATATATAACAATTCAAATGGCTTTATTTCTATTGTCTTTCCCAGATACCACATTTTTAAGATATGATGTTTTCTGCACAAAATCAGAGTAAGCTAAGAGACGAGCAGTTATGATTCACTGAGTGAAAAATTTAGGGGAAGAGTGGTTCAATCTAGTGATTAAATATTGAAACCTCCATTGCTGGCTGTGACAATATTTATTTTTTGTGCTTCATATGATACCGTCAAGATTTAGAATAAGGTACATAGGTCAACAAACCTGCTCACTGATTTGTTGTCTAAATACTATATCTGATTACTACCTTAAGAGTTTTGATCATCTAATGTCCCAGCTGTGGCCCTAACAGATGTAGACTGAAATAATGTATGGAGACCTTAAAATCAAACAGTAAAACTGTTCTGATTTTCTATACTCATCTCACCCTAAGAGCTTAGATGGTTCCCATTTTCTTAGCGTGCCTTATCAATGATACATTTTTCATTAACACTATTTGAGTCTCACCAAATAAGGGCTGTTCCCTCTAACTGAAACACAGAATATGTCATAGTAACTGAAATCACAGATTAGTAATTGGAACTTTCTAGTTTGCCAATAGGAGCTGTGACCCAGCACTTGTATAGCCTAAGGATTCTAATAAATAGGTTTTATCGTAGGTGAGTACCCTAGGGCAAGAGACTAGAACTAGATAGTTTAGTAGTATGTACATTTACCTGGATGTCTATATACAGACACCAAATATGTCAGAATAAATAGCTCTCAGTTCCTGGTACAAATATCTAGGCCCTGACAAAAGCAGGAAATGAATTCGGAAGTGAAAAATAAGCAGAAAGCAGTATTAATCATTGTTAGTGAAAGTAAAAGATTGGCAGCAACCTAAATGTCCATTAGTAGGAGCCTAGGTTAAATGAGACTACAGTGCACTCATACAATAGACACCATGAGACCACAAGAACAAGAAAGCTTTTTCCAGACGAACATGAAATGATTTTCAAGATACATGGTTAAGTGAAAATAAGCAAGATGTGGAATAGTAGTAAGCACTTCTGTGAAAAGGAAAATTCTTTTGTTACATATAAATATAAATACGTAATGTATATATACATATACATGTATATCTTCTATATGTATAAAATATTTATGGAAATAAATGAAGGAAACTAGTAACAGAAGCTGTGCTTCAGAGAGACTAATATGGTGGTTTGGGGAATTCCCTGGTGGTCCAGTGGTAAGGAATCTGCCTTCCAAGGCAGGGGACCCGGGTTGGATCCCTGGTCGGGGAACTAAGATCCCACATGCCGTGGGGCAACTAAGCCCGTGCACCACAACTACTGAGCTCGTGTGCCTCAACTAGAGAGCACTTGTGCCACAAAGCACAGAGCCCACACGCTCTGGAGCCCACGCGCCACAACTAGAGAGAATCCCGCACCAAAATGAAAGATCCCACATTCCTCAATGAAGATCCTGCATGCTGCAACTAAGACCAGATGCAGCCAAAAACATTAAGAGAATAATAAAATAAATAAATAAATAAAATAAATATTTAATGCAGTGGTTTGGGGAAAAGAATGAGCAAAAGACTTCTATATACTGCTGTGCACCTCTGGAATTTTGAACCAGGTGAATGTATTTCCTATTCCAAAATAAATACAACTGAAATTTTAAAAACAAAATCTTATTTGCCAGTGTAAATCAACTATACACCAATAAAAATTAATTTAAAAAGTAAATAAAATAAACCAGATAACCAACAAGGACCTACTGTAAGAAAAAAATTTTTTTAATCTTGTTTGCTAAAACAATGCATACTTGCCCATCAGGGGGAAAAAATTACTTATCACTCTCTAAATGAGTACATTCTGTTAATATGTAGGTCAATGTGTACCTCAACATTCTATTAACATGGCACTGGTAAGAGCTCCTAATAAAACAGTAATTAAGTTAAAAAAAAAACCCTCTATGGCAGCTTTTTCCTCAATAACCTTCTCTTCAAATCAATATAGTACTTGCAATGAAAAAGAGGCAGCACTAAGTTTTAATTAGTGACTACTGATAAAGCTTATTTTCCTTAATTGTGAAAAAGGAAAAAAATGAGATGTTTTTGCCTAACTTATTTATCTATCATTAGGAAATACCTACAAATACAGAAATAAGTTTTGACACAAGTGGTTTTAAATTTAAGTGCCAAAAAATAGTATTCTGCCTTAGCTCCTCTCTTTCTAAAAAAATACCTATATTATTTCATGATGTGACTGTGTGATCTAGACACATGTCCTGGGGCCACAGCTAACAGAAAGTTGAGGATGCTCTGTGGAGCTGGGCCACAGCTCTGCCCACATATTCTAGGAACAGGCTCAAGAAGCATTTGAATCTTTGGCCACCTTCTAACAAAGAAAAACAAATTCAGTATCAGTTATGCCAACCCAAAACCTGTGATCTCTGGAAGACACTCTTAAATAGTAATAAACAATGACATCTTTTAGGCATCTTATTATAGTGCAAAATTTTTAAAAATCTGTAAGAGCCCTAGTAAAGTGATAGAGATTTATAATTGTTAACTCCTGACTTCAAAATCTGTCAGGACAAGATCATTTTTTCCAGGTCATGTTAGTGCTAAAAATTTTGGGTCTTGAACTAAGTATTTGCTCCCACTGGACTTCATAAATCACATCAGGGCCAGGATTTTTGCACAGCCTTATAAATGGTAGCCATTACTCTGGCTCTAACCTTCAGTGAAACTCCATCAATTAATAGTTTGTGTCTAAGTTTCAATGCTCTCTTTTTCAAAAATTATAATTATGCTGAAATTTAACTGTTAATAGTTTATCTGCAATTGACAGTGACACCAGATATTGACTACTAAACTATTTTTCTTTTTCTCAATCAGTATCAAGCAGACCAGGCACATATGTGTTGAGGATTGCAGTAAAACATCTGTTCTTCAGATGAGAAATCAAACTTTTCAGTTAATACTCTTGAAGAGACCATCAAACTCAACCCTCGGCCATACCACTGTTTCATAAATGATCATCTAGGTTAAAAGAAAAGGAGGCATTTGAGTAGCCTTTCAGAAAAGGCTGAAACACTCACCTTGGAACTGATCAGCACTTCAGGTTGGGGACATCCCCTCTTATTATATCCTTCACTGGTCTGGGTCCTGGGTTTTGATAGACACTCCAAAACAAAATGCAGCTATTCAAACATTTGCCCATGTCTGAAAAGTATCTTGAGTACTCAATGCATTATGAAATGTGATTAACATGCTTTGATTTTGAAAAATCCCAGGGAAAGAAAAGAATGTAAATAAAAGAATGGAAAATATATATACAACTGGACATTATGAATTAGAAGTACAGACAGAAAATATACAAATAAGATTAAGTTGATACATCTGGGGAAGGAACACCAGCCCATTCCTTAAACTCTCTATGAAGTAAATGGGAAGCAACTGTTTTTATTCTCATTTTGCAAATAGAAAAATCAGGCATGAAGCAGAAAAGTAACAATGTGGAGAAAAAAAAGTTACAGGTTTACAGAAGTAACGATTGAGTAAGAACACTAAGGCTAAGTCCCCTGATGCCATGTTCTAATCTTTCCTTATGAAAGAAGGACCCCGTTTGTTTTTCCTACCTGTCCTTCGGGAAACTTGTGAACTACCTAATAACCACAAGGTAATATATACAAGGATCACTTTCATGCATACAGAATATAATTTTAGCCAGGTGTAAAAGAAGGGGGAGAAAGACAGAAAAGACATGGTCCTTGATTTCTAGGAGGGGTGTGTGTGTGTGTGTGTGTGTCTGTGTGAAGGAGAGGCGGGGGAGACGGAGAGAGAGGGAGAGTGAGAAACATACTCGAAATCTTTTTGGAAACAGAAAGGGATGCATAAAATTCATTTTTAAATAGATGGCATAGATGTAGTCTAATGTAATGGACAATGAGAAAAAAATATACACGTTAAAAAAACTTGTCTTTTTGTCTTTTATATTGTTAATGCACTTTGACTAAATATTCAGAGAGCACTGGGTGCAGCAGTGACAAAATAAAAATCAACTAAAAGATTTAGATTTCATTGAGGGAGGCAGGCTCATTCTAATTCTAAAATATGTACTTACATTG
Source organism: Delphinapterus leucas (assembly GCF_059928025.1). Lineage (NCBI taxonomy): Eukaryota > Metazoa > Chordata > Mammalia > Artiodactyla > Monodontidae > Delphinapterus > Delphinapterus leucas. The sequence goes on along the minus strand of NC_143130.1, from coordinate 147,842,150 downwards.
CTAGTAATATTCTATGCTACAACTAATAATGAAAATACTGCTATGGTACCCTCCACTTTCTTGAACATATTGGAGTTTAGGCAGAAGTAAATGCTAAACATTGCTATCACGTAGAACTTAAGGTCTCTGTAGGATTGATGTACATTTTTTTTAAACAGTCACAAATATTATAAAAATCAATGGGACCGTAAGTTTCTACGCATATTTTGACTACAATTTAGGCATAACTTGCCAAGACCACATGAAACTTAAAAAGCAGAGCGAGTAGTAATTTATCTGCAGAAGCTTTAACTGAACATATGCTCTTAAGTGTTCCTTTCCTGAAATCATACTGGCAGAGTGGAGAGTTAACAATATATGAACAATGGGAAACAACTTTTTAAAATGCACACTAGGCTGTAAAAGATAAAATGATTATTTAGAAAAAAATAGTCTCTGAGAAACATCCATGGCAAAGTTGGTTAGGTTCTAAGATGACACAGGTTCCCAGAAGAAGGTAGAGTATGTTAACTCCTTTGTACCATGAAAATTTGGATAGCCATTTAAAATAAATCCAGGATTTTAAACAGACCAAGATATAGTTAAATATAGGGTCTCGATAAAACCAATGGCCTATTCAAGTGGAAGTCAAATACCTTTTGCATTATAGCTAAAGTTCATCCTTGAGGAAACATCCAAACAATTTGCTAGGTCTGCTACTAATTATCTTTATAAGGTTTTAATGGGACTTTCCACCTAGAAAACCTTCAGAATCTTTATTTAGGAAGAAAAAAAAAGGCTAATGCTGAGAATCTAACACATATGTCACATTATTTTTACTTTATCATCTTCTGTCGATAAACTATCCCACTGGTAGAAAGAATAAGAGCTGAATGTAAAACAGAAATGATAACCTTTCACACACAGCAAACCTAAATGCAGCTTAAACACAGACAGGAAATGATATAATATTCTTAGTCATTCAATTGAAATAAGTACATACCCTTAAAATAATGCACATAAGGATTAGAAATAATATGCATAATCCTTCATATAATATCTGCACATCATGTGTATATGTTATATATGTGGCATATCGAGGTACTGAGTAGCTCACAGACACTTAAGACGTTTGTAAGCTTCCTCCTCATGTACAAAGAAGAGTAGGCACGCATTTTACTATGATATATTCCTAGCAATGTAAGATACACAACTCATATTTTTGTTTGTTTGATGTGAAGAAATTGGGTGTTTTGTTTGTGTTTTTGAACTCTTTTAGAATTGGCCTATACAAATGTTATATTTGTGCATATCTAGAAAAAAGCAAATGTTTTAATAGTCAACTTGAAACCATTTTTCAGTTTATACAGAGCTTTTCAACATAATCAGTAGGCTAATCCCTCCAAAGTGAAACCTAAGCAAGATGACCTATTAAATAACAAACAGTCTACCGTACAGAGTGATTATAAATACTGATGGCAGGGACCGTATCTTGTATTTCCACGTTCTGTCCATCACCTAGCATGGTGCCTTGCATATAATATTTATATAATAAATACTTGTCTGAAATAGACTTAAACAGTCCAAATCCTAGCCCTATTTCTACCACTGACATTTTGGGAAATGTAATAAATAGCTTTTGGAGTGTCTAGCCCACAACTTATTCCATCTTTCCTCTTAGAGCTATTAACTGCCATCCAGAGGAGGAAGCCCAGGACCACCACCATTTTAACCTTCTATTACATGACGCTTACTCCTTGGCCATAGCTGATAGCATCAAGGGTAGACTCATAACACAAACCAAGGCAATCAGAGTGTCTCATTTGAGAATATGAAATTAGAGGCACATAAACTGGTATTTGGAAGCTAAACATGTCAATGGCAGAGTATTAAAACAAGGGTTCAGCTGAGTTTCTCAGAGCTATCTTAGCTCTTTTCTTCTGAAGTCTAGCTGTACAAATATTCCTTGAACTCTGAGAGGTCCCTTATATTCCTAAAGGAAATTTTTACTTTCATGTAATAAGTACTAGAAACGAACTAAAGTTTGTTTAAGCAAGAATCTGCTGCAACACATGAAAAATATTAGATGCATTCTTCAAGTAAGAAAGGTCCTTAGATGTGTTAGTTCAAACTTTCTCCCAATCAGGAATTACTCTGCCAGCCCCCTAAGAAGTAGCTCATGCTAACTACTTTTGAACAGAAAAAGTCAGCTCTAATTGTCAGGTCCCTTTTTAGAAGTAACTAAAACTCTGCATTCCTATAACTTTGATCCACTGGTCCTACTCTGCCTTCTACAGAAATTGGATTTATTCTGCTTTCCATGTGCCAATTTTTTAGCTTTTTGAAGAAAGACGCCCTATTACTCCTTTATATTCACTCTCCTTCAGGTTAAACTTCTCTGGCTCACTCATGCTTTAAAACTGAAGTACAGTTGACATATAATATTATATTAGTCATTCATTCTTACCTGTAGTTAGTAAGACATTTGATAAAATACTTATCAGGATAAGATACTTGATTTCTGTCTATGGCTACTGAGATGCGACTACTAAAAAGACTCTACTTTCGGCTCCCCCATCTGTGAAGAAAAGGCATGGAAAAAGTGCCTCTATGCCCAGAGAACATTTCTTGTATAGAGAAGTAATATCATCCCAGTTAGAGATAAGGAAACTGACACACAGAAACCCAATTTCAAACCACCAATATTTCCCTCAATATTTCCTTCCATATCACCAGGGGCATCCAGTGGTAGCAAAATTGTCAAAATCCACTCCTCCAGAACTCTGGAAATCAACCAAAAGGCTTGCAACAATCGAGGAGTTACCATATGACCCAGCTATTCCACACCTAGCTAAAAACCCAAGGGAACTGAAAACACGTCCATACAAAACTTGTGAACAAATATTCATAGCAGCATTATTCATAACAGCCAAAAAGTGGAAACAGCCCAAATGTCTATCAAGTGATGAATGAATAAATAAAATGTGATATATCCACACAGTGTAATATTATTTGGCAATGAAAAGAAATAACGCACTGATACACATTAAAACGTGGATGACCATTATGCTAAGTGAAAGAGACTAGTCACAAAAAGGTCACATATTGTATGATTCCATTTATATGAAATATCCAGAATGAGCAAATCCATACAGACAGAAAATAGATTAGTGGTTGCCAGGGGCTGGAAAGTGGGAGAAATGGGTGGGGGCAGGAGGTAGGGAATGACTACTAATGGGTACAGGGTTTCTTCATGGGGTGAAGAAAATATTCTAAAATTAGATATCGGTGTTGGTTGTGCAACTCTGCAAACCACAAAATTGTAAATACTAAGTGCTATAAAAAGTTGTTATTTTAAAAAGAGTTTTCACTGATCTAAAAATTGCTTCTGCGTTTTCTCACCTCTGTTTCTTTGATCATGTCTTCCCTCTGCCTGGAATGCATTCCCTTTCATTTCTAACTATTGAAATCAGACCCATTCTCTAAGGGCCCACCTAAATGCCACCCTTTCCACAATCTTTTCTGATCCTCTCAGAGTGATTTTTTCCCTTTTCCTTTGAACTTCAGGAATACTTAATCATTCTTTTATGTCACCTTAAATGTGTTAACTTTATCAGTTCTTTGTGAACATCTCTTATATCTTCTCTATCAGATATTAAGATCCCTGAGGGCAGGGATCATGCCTTTTCAGATACTCCGAGTGCACAGTACTTTGGTCTGCACCTAGAAGGTTTTCTTACAATGTTTGGTGAATGAGTATGCTCTGCCATGTGAGAAAAATATATTAAATCACCTTTGTGCAACAGTCTAATGCTTTTTCCATTTTTTTTTCCTGTCTTGTTTCTATTTAGGAACATGCAATACACTGCTTGAAGAATTAATTATCTGAAAATCTTAATGTCATGTTTCACATCAAATGTGATCTCAGAATTCTCTATTATAATCAGTCTTGTTTTAAATGCTTTTCCCTTAATTAAAACTCCGTACCCTCCTACACTGTTGATGGGAATGTAGATTGGTGCAGCCACTATGGAAAACAGTATGGGGGTTCTTTAAAAACTAAAAATAGAGTTACCATATGATCCAGCAATCCCACTCCAGGGCATATACCGGAAAACATGAAAACTCTAATTCGAAAAGATACATGTACCCCAGTGTTCACAGTAGCACCATTTACAAAAGCCAAGACATAGAAACAACCCAAGTGCCCATCAACAGACAACTGGCTTACAAGGATGTGGTATACATAAACAATGGACTATTTCTCAGCCATAAAAAAGAATGAAATATTGCCATTTTCATCAACATGAATGGACCTAGAGAATACTATACTTAATGAAGTCAGACAGAGAAAGACAAATATTATATGCTATCAGTTATATGTGGAATCTTATAAATAATACAAATGAATCTACATACAAAACAGAAATAACGTACACACATATAAAACAAACTTATGGTTACCAAAGGGGAAGGGGGGGGAATAAATTAGGAGTATGAGATTAACAGATACAAACTACAATACATAAAATAGATAAGCAACAAGGATTTACTGTATAGCACTGGAACTATATTCAAAATCTTATAATAACCTACAATGAAAAATAATCTGAAAAAAATATATATGTATATAACTGAATCACTTTGTTGGACACCTGACACTAACACAATATTGTAAATCAACTATACTTCCAAAAAAAAAAAAAAAAAGAATCTAAGATGAGATCATTTTGGATTTGGGATTGAAAAGGGAGAAAGCTTTTTGACAGGGAGAAAGCCATGTGAAGACAGAGGTCAGCTGTGATTGGAGTTATGAAGCTACAAGCCAAGGAATGCCAAGGACTACCAGCTGTCACAAGAAGCTAGGAGCAAACCATGGAGCTGATTTTCTCTCAGAGCTTCCAGAAGGAATCAACCCTGCCAACACAATGATTTTGAAATTCTGGGCTCCAGAACTGTGAGAAAATAAATTTCTGTTGTTTTAGGCCAAAACAAAGCAAAACAAACAAACAAAAGTGAAAACACTATATATTTCTTTCTAGAAAAATAGAAAAGCAGGAAAAGCGAAAAGAATTTTTAAAGTATTTATCATGCTACCCATTCAGCAGAAAGACTAACACTTTTCTGTATTCCTTCCACACTTTATTTCAGGCATTATCAACATGGTTTGAGATCTCAACTGTATATACAATTTTGTAAAATGTCCCCTAAATTATGTTTCCTCGTACTATTAAAAATTCTTTGCAAACATGATATCCTCTCCTCTAATTGAAACCTCATTCTCCTTAACTCTCATAAACATTAGGTTGCTTTCAAATTTTCACTATTATGAATATAACAATGAATGCTTTTCTATATTTCTGATTATTCTTTTGGAGTATACTGCAAGTCAATAGATTGACCCCACCAGGTCAAAGGAAGAAACTGTCTTTAGAAAATAACATCCATTATACTATTATAAAAATTGCACATGATCTCTAAGAAAATTTTCTTAATACAGAAAATATAAAATAAAAATCACTCATAACCCATTGGTATATGTCTTTCAAGTCTTCTCTCTCAAATATATGAACTCATGTTGTATGTAGTTTATTTTCCTGTCTTATTTATCACTATAACATAAGCATGTGAAAACACTATTAAAATTTTTATAAACATTTTAATGACTTCATAATACTATATAATATTGTATAAATACACAACATATTTAATCCCTGTGAAATATTTGGATTGTTTTCTATTTTTAATTTTAAATAATAAGGCAGTAAATATCTTTATATATAAATATTTATATATATATGATTATTTCTTTAAGGTAGATTTTCTATTAATCCTGATGTGAAAAAAAAAAAGAAGTTTATGGACAATTTCAAAATTCCTGATATTATGACACCAAGTTACAGTCCAGAGAAGCTCTACCATTTTAAACCCCCAATCAGAGGTCTATGAGTGTGCCCGTATCACACACAGCATTAGGCATTATCTTTAAACAAAACTAAATAACTAAATTTTAAGTATGTCTTTGAAATATATGACTTTATTATTTTTCTATTTAAATTTTTATTAATAAAATATTAATATTTTAACACAAATCTATTAATCTTTTATTTCTCCCATTGCTCTTACACTTAGGGAATTCTCTACTGAGGTTCACATCAACACTTACTGATATTTTCTCCCAGCTTTTCTTTAGTGCTATTCCTGTTTCTTAGGAAATATTCAATTGAGATACAATACCTATTTCAAAAAATATATATATGTGCTGAAAACTGACAAAATCAGAGCCAACCTTGGAATGAAGCTTGAAGGAATCTCACATGCTCTGCTACAGCAATATAAAGACAAAACAAAGTCAAGTGTCACTTTACTTGTTAGTAACACTATAAACAAAAGGAAATTTCATTCAAAAAAGGAAAATGTAAACTCTGAAGAGAAAAATAAAGGAAAGGAGAACAGAAAGAGGAGAAAAGGAAAGCTTTCGTAATAGTAAAAGTTTCAAGACAATTGAGATGACCTTCATTTTCTATAAACTTGCAATATAGACTTTCCATCTATAAAATAGACATTGGAGGAAACTACTTTTTAAGAGTATTTGAGGCCTGGAATGTAAGGAATATAATAGCCTGGTTGTTAAGAGGATATCATATCAGATAGTGGCATCTACTGGCAAATGATAATATTGTAACCAAATTCTAGTAGACATTATAAATATCCAGAAAGTGTGTCTGTGTGATATTTTCTCTTATATTTTTACAAAGGTATAAATAATCTTATATTTTAAAATATCCAAGATTTCTATATCTAGCATTGCTTATTGATCTGTGGCTGCTCTTATCACATGACTGCTCTCCATCTCACATGGTAAGATTCCATGAGGTAGTGAAGCCATCTGGTCCTGGACTTTTGTTGGTTGGGAGGTTTTGATTACAGATTCAATCTCCTTACTAGTAATTGGTCTGTTCAGATTTTCTATTTCTTCATGATTCATGGCAGGTAGTGTTTCTAGGAATTTATCCATTTCTTCTAGGTTGTCCAATTTGTTATTTTAACCTCTTTTGTGAATCATTTGTAGAAGAGAATTTTTGCCTTTGATGATAAATGATTTCTCTCTTAATGTAGGTAGCAAAGGATATACACTAATACTGTTATCTGCACATCAGCACATACATCAGAATTCTTAAATACTCTAATCATACATAAGTACATAAATAAATCAATAATCACTCATCCTCCAAGGGATTTATTAAGGAGAAAACACTTCCAAAGTGATTTTACAAGGCCAGCATGACCCTGATACCAAAACCAGACAAGGACACTACAAGAAAATTACAGTCCAATACCCCTAATGAACCATATGCAAAAAATCTTCAACAAAATATTAGCAAACTGAATCAACAATACATTAAAAGGATGACACACCATGATCAAGTGGAATTTACTTCAGGGATGCAAGGATGGTTGGTTCAATGTCCGCAAATCAGTCTATGTGATAGACCACATTAATAAAATAAAGGATAAAAATCATAGGAGCATCTCAATAGATGCAGAAAAAGCTTTTCACAAAATTTAACATCCATTCATGGCAAAAATTCTCCAGAAAGTGGGTAGAGAGGGAAGGTACCTCAACATATAAAGGCTATGTATAACAAGCCCACAGCTAACACCATACCCAATGGTAAAAAGCTGAAAGCTTTTCCTCTAAGATCAGGAACAAGACAAGGATGCCCACTCTTGCCACTCGTAGTAAACATAGTACTAGAAGTCCTAGTCAGAGCAATTAGACAAGAAAGAGAAATAAAAGGCATCCAAACTGGAAAGGAATAAAACTGTCTCTATTTTCAGATGACATGATACTATACATAGAAAACCCTAAACACTCCATCAAAAAACTGTTAGAACTGAATCAACAAACTCAGTAAAGTTGCAGGATACACACCTCACACCAGTCAGAATGGCCATCATCAAACAATCTACAAACAATAAATGCTGGAGAGGGTGTGGAGAAAAGGGAACCCTCTTGCACTGTCGGTGGGAATGTAAATTGATACAGTCACTATGGAGAACAGTATGGAGGTTCCTCAAAAAACTAAAAATAGAACTACCATACAACCCAGCAACCCCACTACTGGGCATATACCCTGAAAAAACCATAATTCAAAAAGAGTCATGTGCCGGGGCTTCCCTGGTGGCACAGTGGTTAAGAATCCACCTGCCAATGCAGGGGACACGGGTTCGAGCCCTGGTCCAGGAAGATCCCACATGCTGTGGAGCAACTAAGCCTGTGTGCCACAACTACCGAGCCTGTGCTCTAGAGCCCGCGAGCCACAACTACTGAAGACCACGTGCCACAACTACTGAAGCCTGTGTGCCTAGAGCCCACGCTCCACAACAAGAGAAGCCACCACAATGAGAAGCCCATGCACCACAACGAAGAGTAGCCCCCACTCGCTGCAACTAGAGAAAGCCATGCGCAGCAACAAAGACCCAATGCAGCCAAAAAAAACAAATAATAAATTAATTTAAAAAAAAAGAGTCATGTGCCACAATGTTCATTGCAGCTCTATTTACAATAGCCAGGACATGGAAGCAACCTAAGTGTCCATCGACAGATGAATGGGTAAAGAAGATGTGGCACATATATACAATGGAATATTACTTAACCATAAAAAGAAATGAAATTGAGTTATTTGTAGTGAGGTGGATGGACCTAGAGTCTGTCAATACAGAGTGAAGTAAGTCAGAAAGAGAAAAATAAATACCATATGCTAACATATATATATGGAATCTAAAAATATATATATATTGTTCTGAAGACCTAGGGGCAGGACAGGAATAAAGACGCAGACTTAGAGAATGGACTTGAGGACACGGGGAGGGGGAACGGTAAGCTGGGACAAAGTAAGAGAGTGGCGTGGACTTATATATACTATCAAATGTAAAATAGACAGCTAGTGTAAAGCAGCTGCATAGCACAGGGAGATCAGCTCAGTGCTTTGTGACCACCTAGAGGGGTGGGAGGGAGATGCAAGAGGGAGGAAATATGGGGATATATGTATATGTATAGCTGATTCACTTTGTTATAAAGCAGAAACTAACACACCATTGTAAAGCAATTATACTCCAATAAAGATGTTAAAAAAAAAGTTGCAGGATACAAAATCAATATATTCAAGATGGAAAGGACATGAGTGATCATCTAGACCAATGCTTTCATATTTATAGATGTAGAAACTAAGGCCCAAAATTATTACATATTTAGATAAGTTCTTTTCACTTGTTAGGAATGTTAGTTTATTCCTAACCTGTTGAGTTTGGGGAAATTATTACAACATATTACTACCACCATGACCTAACTAGCTCTCCAAACTGATTAAAACTTAAAGAGGAAAATGTTCCCTCAGTACAATTAAAGGTTGGTTCAAAAATGTCCTCTTGTGGTATATTGACACAATGGAGCATTATGCAGTTGGAAAAAAAAAGAATGAGGAAAATCTCTTTGATCTGATATGGAATGATATAAGGATATATTATTAAGAAAAAAATACATAAGAGTATCTATGGTATGCTACATTTTTGTGTAAGAAAGAAGAGGAAACAAGAAATATAGAAGTATCTGTTCAAATAAGAAATATATACGTATCTGCAAAAAGAAACACCAGAAGAATGAACAAGAAATGAGAGAGATTAGATACTTACATATGGGTGGGTAGAAAAGATGCAGAATGGAAATGACATAGAAGGAATTGGAGGTGATGTTTCTCTGAGTATACCTTTTTGTACAGTTCTGAGTTTTGGAAACATGTTGATGTTTTACACACGCACACATAAACAATAAGAATGACAGAAGACTCAAAAATGAAATATAAACAGAACAAGTGAACCGAACTTGTATTTCAAATGAATAATACAACCACACTTGATGGAGGAATGCAGGGGGACACAGAATGGAAAACTAATCCAAGTAACTTTTGAACACAGTTATTTGCACTATAATAAATACAACAATATTTATTAGGCTAAAAGCAAAGCACTCTAAAATACTGTATATAGTTAGTAGGGTTCCTTTTTGTGGACATATGGGCTAGTAATTCTGAAACTGCTTTCTTTGTATTCTAGGATTGAGTAAATAAGTAAATATATTGAAGATAATGGATCCAATTTCTCACTGTCAAAGAAGGGAGCTAAAAATACAGAAAGGAGGAATAATAAAATGAACTCTGTGATACTGAATTGGAATTGAAGTTATCCCTATGAACTCATAGCTTTTCATAGGATTAGATAAGGACAAAATGTCATTTCTGTGGTACTACTGCCCAAAATGCATAATCTGAATCTAACCATGAGGAATCATTAGACAATCTCAAAATGATACACTTTTAATAAAATAACAGGCCTGTACTTATCAAATATGTTAATGTAGTGGAAGACAAGGATGACTAATAAAGTGCCCAAGAGTAAAGGAGATTAAGAGACATGGCAACTGAAGGCAACACATTATCAGGGATTTTAATTTGCTATAAAGGCTATTATTGAAACAACTGGAAGAATCTGAATAAAGTCTATAGACTAGATAATGTAATATATCAATGTTTATTTCCTGCTTTTAATAACTGTACCATGGTTATATAAGAGATTGTCCTTTTTTTAGGAATATATATGGAAGCATTTAAGGATAAAGAGACATCATGTCTTCAGTTCCAAAATGGTTCAGAAATATAAAGATGTGTGTGTGTGTGTGTGTGTGTGTGTGTGTAAAGCAACTGTGGTAAATGTAAACATTTGGAAAATTTAAGTGAAGGGTATTATTCTAGAATTCTTTGTAATATTTTTCCAATTTTACTGAAATATGTCGAAATAAAAAGTTAAAAAGTTAGTCCTATTCACTGTTTTAACCTTAATGCCTAGAACCTGGTACAGAGCTGGTATCCAATTAATATTTGCTCAACAGATGAACCTCACTCTTAAGTAATAAGACTCTAAATTCAGGCTTCCCTGGTGGCGCAGTGGTTGAGAGTCCACCTGCCGATGCAGGGGACACAGGTGCGTGCCCTGGTCTGGGAAGATCCCACATGCCGCGGGGCGGCTGGGCCCGTGGGCCATGGCCGCTGAGCCTACGCGTCCGGAGCCTGTGCTCCGCAACGGCCACAACAGTGAGAGGCGCGCGTACCCCCCCCCCCCACACACACACACTCTAAATTCAAGTTAGAAAGAAGGAACAGAGCTTGGAACCTCATTAGGAATCAAATTTCTACACCCTTCCTCCATGATTACAAATACATCAGACACACAGAAGAATGGATCACTGAAAGGAAGAACTATAGTTTCTACTCTGTAAAAAACATTTGTCTTGCTTTTGATATATGTGTATGTGAACAATCTACCAGCCTAAATACTGATATCACACACAGCACACACACATCAATCTGATCTCAGAGTAAAGTAAGATCAACACTTACCAACAGATTACATTACAGTATTTCTCAGATACAGTGAACTCTTGGAGAAAACTAAGGATTTAAGACAATCTGAGGGATCTAGGGACCCTAATTAGAGTTACTCAAGATAATAGATTCAGGTATTTAAGGAAATTAGGAATGAAAGGTGCTTTTTAAGAATCCAACAGGTTCTTTCTTCTTGATCAGAAAGGTTCAACTTCGGTATACAAGGACTTCTGATGGTACAGCCTAGAGTTAAATAAGCTTTACCTGGAGGGGAATAATCACTTCTAGAACAACCATTCTATCTTCTCATTCTCGGTCTCTATAATTAACTCATTCATTCCATTACTTACCCAGGCAATTTACATTTATTGAGCACTTACTTCATGCCGGGTCCTATGCTACCATTCTGGTTAGCCAAAAACATAGAAGTCAGAGATAGGGTATAAAGATATTTCAAAAAGACAGATTCTGCTTGATTCATACATTCTTTCATTCCAAAGAACAAAGCAGAGACAGGTGGACAAGTTATTCATGTCAAAAATTTGCCTAGGCATTCCTAATAAGTTGATCATACTCCTAATGTTCCAAAATACATTTCAAGAGCCCATTCTTTCATACATATAACTCAACCATGCAGAGCCATTCAGGGGAAAGTAACCTTTTTTTTTCCCCAAAAAAACTACATTCTAAAGATCTAAAATAAAAAGCAAAACTCCAGTTCCCTAATTCTACTAGGACCTTTTATTAGAAAACCGATCAGCATTTAAATGGCAGCACCCACAGCTCAATTAAGTAACAAGGCAAATAAACATTCTTTCCAACTGAATGGGCTGTAGAACCACTCCCTTTTGCCCCAGAAGGAGATCAAGCTTATAGGCAGGTTAAATTAAATGTGGCTACCTATAAAACTAATGGGTGATAAGACACAGAAAAAAAAGGAGCAGAAGGCAGTTATGTGTCCATATGACAGGGAGGCAGGGAAGTGAGACAGAGAAAAGGAAGACACCAAGAGAGAAAAAGAGTAAAGAAATCTAGAAATGACTAGAGGTGATGAAGCAGGAGTTAGGAGTAAGGACAGAAAAGACTGAATGGGGGGAGTGATTCTAGTTAGTGGTAATGAGGCCAGCTGCAGAGTTCTGTCCTCTCACTGGATGGCAAGTTAGTTAATCCCTCTTAAGGGTAAATTTTCCCATCAGTCAAAAACAAAATATTTAAATTCCATCTCAGGTACACTGCACAGTGCCTGGCACACAGTTTATGTTGGATATATGAAATGTTAATTATTACTATTATTGCTAATTAATTAATAGCAGGAGCTGAAGAAATACACCTTGATGGTGTTACCCAAGTTGGACCTAAGGAGAAAATTTAAGAGATTTCTGGTATAGAATTCCCCAGATGTCACAGTGTGCTTATTTCCTCAAGCTGTTATAGTTAATGTCCTAATTGCCATACAGACTGAAGCAGAGAGAAATGCAGAAAAACCACATCTTTCTGTCATGTTCAAAAAAGTTGGAGTCTGTAGCTTGATTGTAATTTGCCTACCAGTTTGTGCACCATTTACATCTCCAAATGCCTTAAACCTCAAGTAAGTTTTCTTAGTTTTTAAAGCTAATGAGTTGATCCCTTTGTAGTTCCCCTAAAAACAGTTGTCAAAAAAGAAAAATATACTTGTCAAATATAAATGACAAATGTGAAAAAATGTTCAGTCTCTTTAGTAAACAAAGAGTCCATTGGGAATTAGATCAGTAAAGTCTATTGTTAGTAGCACAATAATGGGCACCCTTGTGGCAAAGGCCTTAAAAATGTGAAAATCCATCTAGCAATTTTACTTCTAGGTTTTTATTTCATAGAAACAACCAGCGTCGTTCACAAGAATTTATCCAGAGGATGCTCCCCACAACGTATTTATAATAGCAAAAAAATATTCAAAACAAAGAAATAACCTAAACTTAAAAAACGATTTAAATGATAGTAGGGGACTTCCCTGGCGGTCCAGTGCTTAAGACTCTGCACTTCCACTGCAGGGGGCACAGGTTTGATCCCTGGTCAGGGAACTAAGATCTCGTATGCCAAACGGTGCGGCCAAAAAATAAAAATAAAAAAGATAGTAATTGATATGTTCACCACTATGCAGCCATTAAAAGCCATGTTGTAGAAGAATTTAGCAGCACAGAAAAAAATGTTCAATATATATTTTAAAAATTGTAAGTAGCTTATCTTTTTCACAAATTTATTGGTTCTTTTCACACATTACTTTTTCCATATAAACTTTAACATTATTTTCTCCATTTTTTAAGAAAACCAGAATTCCAGAAATCTGGTAACTTTTTCCCTTTCAGTTTACCCTTAAGAATTTTTGAGATTTTTGACATTGCTATGAATAGAACAATAATTATTTTTTTTAGCTAGTTATTTAATGGTATAGAGAAAAGCTATTAAGATACATATATATTTAGTATCTAGTCATCTAATCAGATTTTTCCCTTATTAATTCAAATTCCTTGTTAATATTTCTTCTGGAGTTAGACATAAAGCAATTCTTTTGGAAGGATTTTCTTAATATACAGTTAAGGGGAAAGGCAAAATCCCAATAACTGTATATAATATGATCCCACTTTGGCAAAATACACTCTCCTCCACATATGTCACACTATATTCCCCTATATATATATATATATGTGCATGTGTGTGTGTATGTATCATTATACATATTATATTTGTATATGATTTTTTTTTTGGACGCATCGCATGGCACGAGGGATCTTAGTTCCCCGACAAGGGATTGAAGCCGTGCCCCCTGCAGTGGAAGCACGGAGTCTTAACCACTGGACCGCCAGGGAAGTCCCTGTTTTTGTATATGATTAAATGAGCTTGGTGAATGCTTAGACTTACAGCTTGTTAACATGGATGTCCAAAGAGATAGTAAGAAAAGGGGGAAAAAGATTAACTTCCTTCTCCAAAAAACTATACATTTTTGAAAAGATATTCATGAAAAGCAGCACGGCACTTGTGTCAATGTGTGTATAAATAGAAATGCCTGAACAGTCACCAAAATGTTCATGATAGGCTTCTTACGGTGATGGGATTTCAGGTTCTTTTTATGTAGGATTCAAAAATGTTTTACATGAAAATAATTACACAATATTGTGTAAGAAAAAACAAGCTCTTTTCACTATAGACTAAAATATGATACATACTAGAGCATGCTGGTATATTGATGAGTCTTTCAAAAGAAAAAAGAGAAATTTAATGGAAGGGAGAGGAGATAATAGTCCAATGATTGGAATGATCAAGGAGGGGTGATAGGAACAAAGCTGGAGAAGAAAAAAAAACAGAATAAGCTTTTAAAGGGTTCCTGCTTTACCATGATGATGAAGAAAAGGAAACACATTCATTCTTCCCTTTTTTTAAAAAAAAAATTTATTTTTGTCTGCGTTGGGTCTTTGTTGCTGCGCGGGGGCTTTCTCTAGTTGCGGCAAGGAGGGGCTACTCTTTGTTGCGGTGCGCAGGCTTCTCATTGCAGTGGCTTCGCTTGTTGTGGAGCACGGGCTCTAGGCAAGCGGGCTTCAGTAGTTGTGGCTCGCGGGCTCTAGAGTGCAGGCTCAGTAGTTGTGGCGCATGGGCTTAGCTGCCCCGTGGCATGTGGGATCTTCCTGGACCAGGGATCGAACCTGTGTCCCCTGCATTGGCAGGCAGATTCTTATCCACTACATCACCAGGGAAGCCCTCATTCAATTTTTATTATGGTTGATGAGAAGTTTATAACTTCCATAATAACATGATTTTATCTATATGATACTGCCTACAGGGGAAGTACAGAAAAAGGAAACACTTAGGAAAATTGAATTAGGAAACACTTAATAGAAGAAATAGTATTTGAGGGTAAGATTTGGTCAAATTTTAAAGAGAACTAAGGATTTTCTAGACCTGTGGGAAAAAAGACAATCAAAGGGATACAGGCTAAAATGCACACCTGTGGACCGCAAAGGAAGTTTCATGTGGGAGTGGGAAATCAAATTGCCCAGTAGGGGGGTGGTCAGATTAGAGAGGGCTTTGGCAGACAAGCTGAGAAATTTAGGCCTGATGCTCAAGGCATTCTTGAGCAGAGGAATGACAGGAGAGAAATGTTTTAGAAAGATAAATCTGGAGATGGTATGTAAGAGGGTGAGTAATGAGGGAAGAAGCAAAAGGGCTGCTCAGGAGGCTGCTGAAGTAATGAAGGCCTGGATTACTCTCTTGGCTATGGTGATAGATACAGAGGGGCAAACCCAAGAGATACTCGGAAGGACTGTTTGCAAACTCTTGCTATAAAATCTCAAAGTCTTAATAGCAATTCCAAGGAGATCTTGGGCTCTAGGAACTACAGACCACTTGGACCCAGGAAATCTGGAGTTGTCTGGAATCCAAAAGGAGAAGGAGAGGGCAAGGAGTGCCTCTGAGAAGGAAAGATGAATAGGCCTTGGGTGTTGGCAGAGGAACAGGGCCACTTAATCACAGAGGTATTCTGGAACAAGCATCAGTGCAACCTCTAGGGACTCTGATGTGTCCTGGCACCTTACAGGTAAGTGGGGCCTGGCCCAGGGTCAGAGTAGCAGCTCAATCAGCTAACAGAATGTCCAAGTTACTGATTGCTTAACTCAGTTCTATCATATAAGCTCTATGGAGGCTGATCTTAACTTCCTATTAAATGCATAAAGGATGCTTACTCACTAGGTAGCTATCTAAACATTATAAAATTCAGTTACTCCCCTGTATACTTCATCTAGGCTTTAGAGGAGTGAACACCCAACAAATACGGCCATATCATTTTCAAAGCAGCTTTTCTTCTGATAAGACTTTTTCACAGTTTAGAACTTGTTCACACACTGAACACAGCAGATAAGACTTCAGTTAAAAAACATTTTGTCCTTTAAAAGAAAAAAATTCCTTTTCCTTCCCTCCAAAATAAAACCTCAAGAAGAAAGAGACACAGAGAAAGAGAAAGAAAAAGGAGGAGAAAATGAAAAGAACAGATAAATGATGTCTAGCTTTCTTTCCTATTTTCTGCATTCTCTCCATACAGTGAAGCCCACTTAAAGAAGCAGACTCATTTATAGACGTTCCCTGAAACACAACCTCAAGGCATAATAATACCTATACTCATAGTGTTGATGAAAGGAGATAATATTTGTAAAATGCTTAACACAGTGCCTGGGACACTGTAATGAGAACAAAAAACAGTGGTCAACAAAACCAACAGCAGGCCAAGACAGTGTTTATTCAACATGGGCAAAGGATCTGAATAGACATTTTCCATAGAAGATATTCAAATGGCCAACAAGTATATGAAAAGATGCTCGACATCGCTAATCATCAGGGAAAGGCAAATCAAAACCACAATGAGGTATCACCTCACACCTGTTAGAATGGCTACTATTAAAAAGACAAGAGAGGGCTTCCCTGGTGGCGCAGTGGTTGAGAGTACACCTGCCGATGTAGGGGACACGAGTTCGTGCCCCGGTCTGGGAAGATCCCACATGCTGCGGAGCGGCTAGGCCTGTGAGCCATGGCCGCTGAGCCTGCAAAGACAAGAGATAACAAGTGCCGAAGAGGATGGAAGAAAAGGGAACTTTTTAAAAATTTTATTGAAGTATAGTTGATTTACAATGTTGTATTTAATGTCTGCTTTACAACAGTGACTCAGTTATACATATATATTCTTTTTCCTATTCTTTTCCATTAAGGTTTATCACAGGATATTGAATATAGCTCCCTGTGCTATACGGTAGGACCTTGTTGTTTATCCATCCTATATATACTAGTTTGCATCTGCTAATCCCAAACTCTCAATCCTTCCCTACCCCACCCCCTGCTTAGCAACCACAAGTCTGTTCTCTATATCTGTGACTCTGTTTTTGTTTCATAGATATGTTCATTTGTGCTGTATTTTAGATTCCAACTGTAAGTGACATCATATGGTATTTGTCTTTCTCTTTCTGACTTAATTCACTTAATATGATAATCCGTAGGTCCATCCATGTTGCTGCAAATGGCATTATTTTTTTCTTTTTAATGGCTGAGTAATATTCCATTGTATATATGTACAACATCTTCATTATCCATTCATCTGTCGATGGACATTTAGGTTGCTTCCATGTCTTGGCTATTGTAAATAGTACTGCTATGAACATAGAGGTGCGTGTATCTTTTCAAATTACAGTTTTGTCTGGGTATATGCCCAGGAGTGGGATTGCTGGATCATATGGCAACTCTATTTTTAGTTTATTGAGGAACCTCCATACTGCTTTCCACAGTGGCTGCACAGATTTACATTCCCACCAAGAGTGTAAGAGGGTTCAAGAAAAGGGAACTTTACTACACTGTTGGTAGGAATGTAAATTAGTGCAGTTACTATGGAAAACAGTATGGAGGTTCCTGAAAAATTAAAATAGAACTGCCATATGATTCAGAAATTTTACTTCAGGGTACATATCCAAAGGAAATGAAATCACTGTCTCAAAGAGATAGCTGCACCACAATGTTCATTGCAGCATTATTTACAATAGCCAAGATACGGAAATAATCTGTGTCCAGCAACAAATGAATGGGTAAAGAAAATGTGATACACACACAAACATATACACACACCCAATGGAATATTATTCAGCCATTGAAAACAAAAAAGGAAATCCTGCCATTTACAGCAACATGGAAACATGGATGGACCTTGAGGGCATTACACTAGATGAATTAAGTCAGATAGAGAAAGACAAATTCTGTATGATCACACTTACATGTGGAATCTTAAAAAAATGAACTCAGACAAACAGAGCAGATTGCTGGCTGCCAGGGTCTGGGTGGGTGGAGGGTGTGCATACGGTTAAAGGGTACCAACTTCCAGTTTTAAGATTAATCAGTTCTGAAGATGTAATGTACAGCCTGGTGACCATAGTTAACAATTCTGTATTGTATATTTGAAAGTTGTTAGGAGAATAGATCTTAAAAGTTCTCACCACAAGGGCTTCCCTGGTGGCGCAGTGGTTGAGAGTCCGCCTGCCGATGCAGGGGACACGGGTTCGTGCCCTGGTCTGGGAAGATCCCACATGCCGCGGAGCAGCTGGGTCTGTGAGCCATGGCCACTGGGCCTGCATGTCCGGAGCCTGTGCTCCGCAACGGGAGAGGCCACAACAGTGAGAGGCCCGCGTAACGCAAAAAAAAAAAAAAAAAAAGAAAGAAAGAAAAATAAAAAGTTCTCACCACAAAAAAAAAACAAAACAAAAACTAACTACGTGAGGTGATGGATGTATTAACT
Source organism: Delphinapterus leucas (assembly GCF_059928025.1). Taxonomy (NCBI): domain Eukaryota; kingdom Metazoa; phylum Chordata; class Mammalia; order Artiodactyla; family Monodontidae; genus Delphinapterus; species Delphinapterus leucas. The sequence goes on along the minus strand of NC_143130.1, from coordinate 147,823,436 downwards.
AACCTTATCATGGTAATCACTTCACAATACTATATACATATATCAAACCATTACACTGTACACTTTAAACTTAACACAATGTTATATTAAGTCAATTATATTTCAATAAACGTGGAAAAACTAAATTGCACTAATAAAGTCATGCAACCATGAAAAAAAGTTAAGTCATTATCTCCAGGTGGTTGGTGTTACATGGTTACCCTCCTTTATTTTTCTCATTCTTTTCAAATTTCTCACAACAGGCACATATTTCTTTTATAATCATAATGTGAAAATATCTAGTATTAACAGGATTTTGCATAGAAGTGGGAGAGGGTTTTACTTCCTCTGGCAAGCAGAGACTGATAGACTCTTGTCATCTCCCTCTGTTGAATACCTTGGCTCCCTTAACAAAACCAAACTCTTCTCATGAACTTTATTTTCCTTCTCCTTATTCCCTCTGCTTCTTTAAAAGTTGTCTACCTGCTATTCTTTCGTTTGCTTTCTGATCTTAAGGAATCAAAATTTTATATGTACTATGTGTAAAAAAGATGAACAAGGACCTACTGTATAGTGTAGGGAACTATATTCAATATCTTTAATTACCTATAATGGAAAAGAATCTGAAAAAGAATATATATATATATATCTATATATCTGAGTCACTTTGCTGTACACTTGAAACTAACACAACATTCGTAAACGAATTATACTTCAGTTAAAAAAAAATTATATGCATAAAAGATAAATAGGGGCCTCCCTGGTGGTGCAGTGGTTAATAACGAGTCCGTCTGCCAATGCAGGAGACCCGGGTTCAAGCCCTGGTCCAGGAAGATCCTACATGCCGCAGAGCAACTAAGCCCGTGTGCCACAACTACTGAGCTTGTGCTCTAGAGCCCATGAGCCACAACTACTGAAGCCCTTGCGCCTGGAGCCCATGCTCCACAACAAGAGAAGTCAACGCAATGAGAAGCCTGTGCACTGCAATGAAGAGCAGCCCTCGCTCGCCACAACTAGAAGAAAGCCCATGCGCAGCAACGAAGACCCAACACAGCCAAAAATAAAGTTAAAAAAACATTTAAAAAAATTAAAAAATAAAAAGCACTGGAATGATAAACATCAATCAATCAATAAATAAATAAATAAAAATGGGCTCTGAAGAAGCTTACTTCTAAATAGAAATCTTATTTATGCAGATACATGACATATTATATAGTAAAAGCCTCTTATAGTGAGTACGTGATGTGAAATGGCCTCTTAATATGGTAGAAACACAGGAGATATTAGAATTTAAAAATCCCTAGAATCCTATTATCCTATATCTTATATATTATAAACACTATACTAAAATGGAAGATCTTTCATCTAATGAGCTTAAATTGGACCACAGCATAATTCTATATGGTTTGTAGAGAAGTATCAATAATTAATCCCATTTTATACTGAAAACCACAAAGTTTATAGATGGCTTTAAACGTTTTTTAGAAGCAATATTCCAAATGGCTACAAGATGTACAAGCTCTTCCACAGAACCTTTTTTTCTACAATGAAATACAGTATTCTGCAATTTCCAGAGGAGGAAGCCAGGGTTTCCAGTAGTGCTGCTACTAAATCTAAGAAGAAAAAACTGAGAAGAATTGAGAAAATAGTTTAAATATTTAAATTTTAAAAATCTAATCAATTTAAACCCTGAACAAATCTATAAAGCTTTTCTTTTTTAAGCAGGTAAATCGTCATTCATGACAGCTTGCATATCTTGCTCTCTATTACAGGTTGAATGTATTCCCCCCAAAATTCATATGTTGAAGCCCTACTCCCCCCATGTGATGGTATTTGGAGGTGGGGTCTTTGGGAGGTAATTAGGTTAGATTAAGTCACGAAGGTGGGATCTTCGTGATGGGATTAGTGTCCTTATAAGAAGAGGCCCACAAAGGTCCTACTCTCTCTCCACACACAAGCACCGAGGAAAGGCCAGATGAATACAGAGCAGGAAGGCAGCTGTCTACAAGCTAGGAAGAGAGCGCTCACCAAGAACTGAATCTGCAGGTACCTTGACCTTGGACTTCCCAGCCTCCAGAAATATGAGAAATAAGTATCTGTTGTTTAAACCACCTGGTCTGTGGTATTTTACTATAGCAGTCTAGGCTAAATAAGATGCTCTCTTTTCTCCTATCCCATATTACACCCTGGCTTGTCCTCCAGACATTAAATAATACCTACTGTAGAACAGTAGTAAATACAGAGGTAAGGTATTTTCACATTATTGTTTCACATACTTATTCATGAGAACGCTTTGCTTCTTGATTTTAATTTCAAATGCAGACTGCAGAACATTTTATTCTTCTCTCTAAAAAAATTAAACTTGTAAAAACTAAATTCCTTCTTACTTATATGATCCTCATTGGTTTTTGTTTCCTATGGTTAATGGATTTTGGGCAGAAAATATTGTTTACCACTCCTGCATAACATATTAAGATACAGAATTAATTTATCTTCCCTCATACTCAAAAATTAACAGAATTAAAATCAGTAACAATTTTGTATTCAGCCTCTACTATGTAAAAGGCACTGTGGGAGATAAGAAGTATAAAGCAAGAGCTGCCCTTAAAATGTTTACTTATATTCTCTATTGTCCAAATACAAGGTATGCTCTCAACAATGCAACAAATCATTTCGATTTTCGAAAAAGTAATAGCATCGAATGGGTGGGATCCATCTTTTCCTCTCAATTTCACACAAATCCTCCCTGCTAGAACAGACTGCAAGTGGGCAAAAAGTAAAATGTCACAATGTTCCCGCTGGTCATTAATAAGCACCCAGTAAGAAATGGTAGGAAGGAGGAACAAGAAAAGAAAGGTAGAGAAAGAGAAGAGAGAAAAAGGAAAAGGTTGTCTTCAGGAAATTGTCTGTTTTAAGGTCATCAGGACCAAAGTTTAAGAAGAAAAACATGATTTTTTACTTACACTGAAAGGAACACTTACAATTACTTAAAGCTGGCCCAAATAAAAAATTTTAGATCTACATCAGTGTGGTTCTCTATAGACCACCTAATAATCTCACCAGTTAAACCAGTACCAGGATAAAGTCAAGGATTCAAAACAGATCTTCCTGCTTCTTTGGCATTTTAAGCAGTTTGAAGAACATATGGATTAAGGGAGAGAAGAAACTCATCAACACTACCTCAACCACATGTCCATGCCTCCTGCACCCCACTATCTGAAGCAAATAAAAGAGTCTATATGATTCTGTCCTCTCCTAACACCGGTTAGCAGAATTCATAACTAAAATTTCCCGACATTTCCTACCAGTTAGTTTTAAAATAATTTGAACGTGAAGACATCCACATCAATTTGTTTGAAATGCTTTTTTCCTTCTCCTGTTAGATGATTATTTGCATTGCTGTTTTCTCAAGGAGACAGTGAGTAGTCATTCAAGTTGCTGGCACTGCTGTTTCTGGGCCAATTATAAAAGATAGGAAGCTGGCGATAGACAAGAAGAAGCTTGTTTTTTTTTTTTTTTTTTAGAAGCTTGTTTTTATCATCGTGCTTTGCTGCAACCCAATGGGCAGTAAGAAGTTCAGTGCCATTTAGCCATGTCCTTTCTCTGTTCTTTAAAAAGTTTATGGCTTAGTCCTCATTTGTAAAGTCTCAGCTTGCTTCCTTGTTTTACAAGCTTTTCTACAAACTGTAATGGAAAAGCTAGCTCATGGCACCTTATATAACTTTAGTCCTCCCCAGGGGTTTTGTCATTCCTGGTAATTTGGCTTTAGAACCCAAAATCTACCCTATGCTTAGTCTCCTGGGGTCGTTGTTTTAATTCCAGTTTATTTCTCCAGAAGAGGGTTGCTCTCTCTACCTATTTGTTGGAAACCTTTTTTCTTCTTTAACATTAATTTTCAAATTAAGAGTTGGCACAAGGTTGCAGATCAGGTCTGCAAGTTTTCTAAAGATTTGCAGATCAAGCCAGGGAAGCAGTCTGGTTTGCTTTTGTGGAAAAAGTGATAAACAAATTTAGAAACCACTACTTAAAGATTCCAAGTTCCAAATCTTACTGAAAATATTTGGAGCTTGAATTCCATTTCTATCCTCATCTAAGAAAATGCTGGTACTAAAAAAGCTGTCTGTAAAGCTCCTAATATTTGTCAGTCATCAAGTATCTTTTCCTAAACAGCGTTCTGATCGGTATAATGCAAATGAATCATCAATAAAGCAATTAAATTCCACCCAGGATATTCCTGTACTAAAATTCAAAGGAAAATGCTTGGCAAAAGGCATCTTGGATCTGCCAAGCCCCAAACATTTGAAAGCAAATAGTAACTCCAGGATGCTTCGCCAAGCCCCAAAAACCCAATGGCCACCCCTCTTTGAGAATGTCTGCATGTTTCCGAACATCTACTTAGGCTTCATATTCTAAGCCCTTAAGTGTCAAAGGTCAAGAACCACCAACCAGAGAATTAATAAAACTGAAGCTCTAAGTAAATAAACTTCAAACTCCAAAGGTCTGTCAGATAGATTTACACACAGTTCATCTGTTGAGAGAAGATTTTTTTTTCCCCATTCAAGGAGCATTTTAGCCTCAGGACTACCTTTCATTCAGCAAGGATCACCTACATTCTAACTCTTGTGGTTATTAGAGCAAATCATGGGGTGTTGAGAACTTGGCTTCCTCCATCTTAATAAAACAGTTCAAGTCCTAGAGGCAGTTAATCCCTGGAAGGCTTTGTGATCCCATCCCCTGACATGTTTGATAAATATGGAAATTGTAAAATGTTCTGACTTGTTAAAATTTTTTCAGCCTGCTTACCGTGCTCTTTGGCCTTCACACGCACAAAGTGCTGACTTGGCATGCCTGGGAGCTTCCATTACCTTCTCTATTGTGTATACACTGACAACCCCTGAAGCTTAAATAAGTCACACTTCACAAAGAAATGTTTACTCTACACTCTAAGAGGGACTCTCCTTTTCTCAAGGAAATAAGAAAATGACAAAGGGGAAGGAAGAAGGGTGTATACCCAAAAAATGTGCCAGAAAGGAGAAAAAAAAAAACAAAAACCTCAAGTCTAAATGACTACAAAGCTGAAGAGCATTAAAAAAAATCTGGGTTGGGATAGGTGTGTCTACAGTTGGCTGATAAACAAATCTTTCAGAGTCTGAAATTACTACAATAAGAAACAACTATTCCTCTTTGTTTCTCGCTTTACAATATGTAACGAATAGTACAGTTTTCTTTCAGTGCCTCTCATAATTCAAATGAGTCAACTCCCTTTTAACAGTATCAAAGTTAAGAAAATGAAATACTATTGTGACGTGTATCTGGCCACCAGTGAACAAGAAGGCAAGGTGTGATCTCATGATAGATCCAACTTCTACTCAACTCAATTAACTAGTCATCTTGGAGACTGAATAACCAACTACATAAATACCAAGACGGAAGGCCTGTAACTGTACAAACTGGGTGCGGTGTCTAGAAACCCTGCAGACTCCTCCAAGGCATAGGATTCACAGGGAAATTCCATGAAAAAAAACACAAAGACAATAAGCTGATGAAATACTGATGACACACTGGAATACTTCAAAATTTATAGCCAGTTATGCTCATCAGTCACAGCCATTCCTGATGTTCCCAGAACCAACCATCAAATTCCCAACACTCTGACCACTTCCAGAAGATTGTCTTAATAGGGTCTCCTGAGGCTGTTGCTTGTATTAAAACTTCCAGTTGTGAGAGCAACGGCAAGAGTGAGATGCATGGCAGAATGGAGACAGAGGCTTCACAAGTGCAGAGGTAAGCACAGCTTACTGCAAAGAAAAGCAAGCAATAAAATAGCTAAGTGGCAGAGAGCAGCAGGCAGAAGGAAAGAAGCCAAGAGTCAGGATGGTATACACACTATTACAACCATCCAAGAATAATTGAAAATTAGTTGTAGCTGTGCAGACGGTTCTCAGGGCCTTGGCAGGTTTGGGGTAGGCAGGAAAAAAACGACCAGGCCATTTCAAAGGGCAAGAACTTGATCTGGGGATTCTGGGGAAGGAAACCAGGAGAGAAAAGAGTGAAAATGTTGAGCTCTCAGCCTAGCCTTGATACCTCAATTAAGGAAAGCAAACAAAAGATGACTTTAAGAGAGAAAAATAACCAAAATGATTAAGAATACTATTTCCTACCTTCCCATCGATAACCAAGTTTCTCAAAAACCAGTTGTATCTCAGAGCAGCAGGGCATGAAGGAAATAGTACTGCAGAGAGAAAAGGAGACCAGCCAAATCAATGGCCGAAGCATCCATCTTCTTCTCTTACAGTAGGCAGACCGCACAGGAGTCTGGATCAAGGCTTCTCACAGCTTAATGTCCATGAGAATCACCTGGGAATCTCGTTAAACTTTAGATGCTGATCAATTAGGTCTGGAGCCGGGCCAGAGCTTTTGCGTTTCCAACAAGCTCCCAGGTGATGCTGATACTGCTGGTCTACAAATCATACTGTGAGTAGCAAGGGTTAGTATGGATCTTGGTCAAGTAAATTTTGGCTCAACTCATGACTCTGGACAAGTTAGTTAACATCTCTAATTTCTCAGTTTCTGCACTTATTAAATAGAGATAGCAATGCCTGCCTCATAAAGTTGACGTGAGGAATAAACAAAACTATTTGGCCTAACGCCTAGTTATTACCACCAGAAGCATAACATTTCCCAAAGTGTGGTACACATACCATTGGTGGTACAAGGACAAACTTTTAAAAATTGTAATTGTTAGGCAATATTTTAATAAGTATTAGAAAAAAAAAACTTTAAACTCAAGATCACGGGTAATGTCACCTAGGATAAAGCTATGTTAAAAGGAAAAAGTCAATTTTAAAAATTACTAAGTAAATAAAGGTACAAGAGATACATGGATATGACAAAAATGATGAGGGTGATACTCAACTGACTAAAGCTGAAACATCAATTAAAATAGGGTTACTAAGTTTCTGAAGGCAGGGGCTTGACCAGATTACCCCATCATAAGGAGCAGGTGTGTAATAGAGTTCTGAATGTATTTCAAAACCTTCTGGTCACTCAAGGCTTAGAAACTGAACTTTAACCATATGATATTCTTACCCACATTTACTTGTGTGAATTGCATATGCTATCATGGATCATCAGACTATCCGTAAGGCTTAGAAGAACAAATTCTGTTGAGTAAAGCCATTTCCCCCTGATATGTAAATCTAAACAACTTCCCAACAGTGGGTTAAATAACAGAATTATGTCTCCAAGGAAGGAAAGCTATGATTTCATAAAACCAGTACTAAGATGTTTCTCTTTTCCCACAGACTTTTTGTAACACCATTCGAAGGTAATTTGTGGTCACAGCGATGGGTGTGGATGACTGAACAAATGAATGTGTCATAGCCTTTAACAATAACCTTTAGAACAAAGAGAGGAAAAGTCATAGATGAGTTGGAAAAGACGCAGCATGTTTGTGAGTAGCATGGTTTTCAGAAGAGAACTATAAAAGGTTTCCTGATGTATTTAGCATCTGATGTCTGGTATACTTGGAGCAATATATCATTCTTACAATTCTGCTTAGTTGGTTGACGGTTTTGTTCAAGTTAATGAGAAAAAGGAACATGAAAACAGACATACATCAGAACTTCACTCATTCATTTCTCCATGGAGTGAACCACTTCTTTGCTGAATCAGATAATAGCTTCAAATACTGGAAAAATATTTTCTCAAGTTTTTTGTGCTATTCAAAATATAGTGGCTATAGACATGACACACTTTCAAGTTTAATCTACATTATTAATGCTTTATCGCTTTCTTAAGTCTAGACAATTAACAAAACAATAAATCAAGTCCTGATTTGTTGTGTTTGCCAATTTCCATGGGGTTAGTACCTCTTTTGTGGCTGATTTCAAGTTACCAACATGACGTCAGTGAACACAGGGCTGGAAAAAGTGTTCAGTAGTATACACCATTATACAGTATTTCCAATGCAGATAAAATAGGCACAAATGACTTCAAGAGCATTGATAACAGTAAAATGTAGTAAAAATAATTATGAAGTGATGAGTTTTGAATACTTATTTTTTGTTTTTAATATACTTTATTTTAATGATAAGTTTATATAGTTTAATTTTTACTGATAACCAGCTCAGAAAATTTCTGAAAATTTAATAGTTTGTTGTCAGGAGAGCTGGGAAGGGCTGGATCCTGCACACCACTGGTCTCGAATCACATCCCCCACATTGTTGCTATCCCACCAGGTTTACAAGCAACTTTTCAGTTTTCCAAGTTAAAAATCTCTTGGAGAAAGATGATGAATCTTGTGTGTTAAAGAGACAACAACAACAGCAACAAAAAAACCAAAAATAAATAAAAATTGCAATACTGCAATTTGTATCTTTTATGTAGTCAAGTTTGTAGTTAACAACAGAACACATATGAAACATTTATACACCCAGAGCCTTTAGGAAATCAAGTAATAAAAGCACCTTTGCATCTTGGGGGAAAGAAATGTAGGCAGAAGATATTTGTTTGGGTAAAAAAGGACATGGAGTTAAGCATAAAGATGTTTGCATCAATTTCCACATATAAAACTGGTCAGAAAGACTTGATTTCCTAAGGGAACAGAAAGTAAAAGAAATAGCTCCTTATAAGTGAATCATAAGGATTCTTTCCATAGACAAAAAAGCAACCACAATATAAATGCTTTAGATGCCATCATTACATGGCAATACTAACTTTTCAATTTGTAAAGATAAAAGGGAAAATGTTAAGGAAATCCAAAGCCATTTCACTAATCCCTATAGCCAAAGTAAACCAGTGAGAGAATGAGAGAACTTATTCCACGAAATGGTCATTTATGATGTTAACTAGCACTTTTAAAGACTTTCAAAAATAGCTCTGCATTGCCTGGTAAATCTTTGAAAACCTAAAAGCAGTTAAGTAGTTCTCAATCCTTTAGAAAAGTTCAATTAACCAGTTTCACACTAAAAGGGTAAATTTTCACATTAAAAGGGTGAAAATTCACTGCCTTCCCTTTCATGGAAAGTATGTGTAAATTACTTTCCAAAACTGAGCATAATATCCTATGGAATTGTTTATTACAAAAAGTAAGTCTTCAAAGCTGAGGGAAATGTACAGCACACATATTGTTTATCTCTACAAGATGGAGCATATGGAAAAATTTATAACTGTCAAGTGTTATTACACTGCAAAACAAACGTGGAAGTACACAATAGGGATAAATATAGTGAGACTCGTTCACAAATTGGAGATGCTGGAGGCACATGGAAAAGTTTACAAAAATTGCAATGTTTAAGAGATCAGGAGGACAGCGGTGCTAACCCGGCTTTACAAAAAGATCATATGCAATGGATTCCACTGTTCCTTCTGAATTATAATGCAGGTTTAGGCATGCAGGTTAATTTGAGAAGCAGCCCTTAAAGAAAAGGAAAGAAGAAAAACTATTCCTGTCTTGTGTTAAAAATTCCAAATAAGCATTATCGATACTAAAAAAGAAAAGGGTGCGGTGTGTAAAACAATTAAAATCATAAATTTAATAAGCCTTGAGTGGTAAAATATTCAAATGAAAACATAGTTGAAAAATTATTTTAACAGAATATTTATTATAAGCATACGATTTCATTTTTAAAAACTTTAATGCATAGTAATATAAGTTGCTGAATTAGGGTAATTTTAAAGTGTAATTCATTTTTGCAATGACTTTCAGGGAAAAAAGAAAAAAGGGGAAAAAGCACTAAACCTACATTTTAAAATGTAAAAATTTGCAGTTATCTCCCCAAATCCTCTCTTTCAATGTGGTCTAGTATTGGAATATAAATTATTTCAAAGGTCTAATTTTCACACATAAAGCTTTAATTTTAAAAAAATAATAATAATTTCCCTAAAATTTCTCAGTATCAGCAGTGCCCTAAAGAAAAATTCTTTCTGAGTATAAAGACAGAGAAGTACTCCCAGGGAAATAAAAGCACTCTCTGTCCAAAGCTCACATGAACTAAAGGCAGAGGCTGAACTAAGGCTTGGATGTACTTTCTATTTTCTTTAGTCCCCTAGTCATTACTTTAACAGGCAAAGAATAACTAAAGAGCAAAACTCGTTGACGGAAGCACATACTTTCCACACACTCTAAGTGTCAAAGGCCTGTTTAGAGAAAGGCCAAACAATCTACTGCATCTTAGATGCAAGGGCCAGAACTAGGAGATGTTTCTGACTAAGGAGTCTATTTCTGCCTCTACTATGGCCTCATTTTATAACCTTAGTGAAGAGATTTATCTGTTCCTCACTTGACTTTAAAAATAAAGATGGAGCCACGTAAACTCTACTTAGCTCCCTAGAATATTGTGAGACTACAATAAATAATGTCTATAAAAGCTTTGATCTCTTCAGGAAAAAAATGATTTCTGACATAGGCAGGAGAGGTTTTAGAGGTTCCTGAGAAACTAGTGCTAAGTCAAGGTGGAACACGAGGAACAGATAAACCACAGATCACTAGAAAATGCCTGTTAACCCTTTTTATTTATTTTCCAGGTAAAAATGGTCTTTGAAACTAGGCCCATAAACTGCCATCTAGATCATATCCAATTTCCACTTCCATTACGTCCACTTAACGCCATCACTACAAATTATACCATCTGAACAGATAAGAGACAGCTATAGTAACTAAACTAAGGACTGGAAAAGAGGAGAAATCAGAGTGCTTGATTTCTAGGCCTGGCTCCTCCTGACATTAAAAAAATGAAGAATTAGAAAGTTAGTGGAAAAAAAAAAGATTTCATGCCTCTTTTTAGTCCCATCTGCCCCTCCCATGAGAAGTCATCAATAGGGCTGCCAAGATTTCTTGGTAGAAAGATGATTTTTTAAGATGAAACAACTGTACTTAATTGAATCTTACTTTCTGGATATATGCCAGTATTTGCATTTAAACTATTAAGGTACTGGGGCACAATGGTTTCAATTGAATCTTCTCTATAAACTCTCTCATGTGTTTAATGTATATCATTTCTATTTTTTTAACTACTGAGCATATAGCGATGGCAACAGCTTACTTTTCCTTCTTTAGAAGTTCCATTCACAATAGCCACACACTTCAAATGCCAGGTACTTGCTAACAGGCCATATAACAAGGCAGCAGCATCTGAAGATTTACAATGTGAAGCGAAATCATACAGAGTAAAAAAGGAGAGAATAACCGAGTGCATAAACAATCTTAGCAAAAATTCTACACCTTAACATAATCTGTGTTTGTTCCATTGACCACAATTCTAATCCTTAGGGTTTGAAATCTACCATATAACCAATCTTTAATCATTATAATCTTCTAGGAAAGAGCAGTAGATCACTTTTAACTTCTTTTAGCATTAACTAATTCTGTTATTTTCTTTGTATTCCAAGGATACCTAAATGCGGTGTTAGGTTTTGTTATAAATCTTAGTTTATGTCATTAATAAATTGGTATCATGGTCAGTAACAATAGGGCAATAATAGTAATAGACCTTTGAGGGTTGTACCTACTTTTTAATGCTCTGAAACAGGAGGCACAGCTCTACTGGGTGAATCCGATCATAAAGGTAAAATGTCATATTTTTTCTCACTCAGTTTCAAACTCATTTAATTTCTCTAAGCATCAGAAAATGCAGTCTGCTTAAGACTAAACAGCAAGTACATCACAGAACAGGGGTTTGAGCCCAAGTCCATCTTGCTTCAAATGTCTGTGTTCTTTCCATTATGCCCTGGGGCCTCTTACCAGGGGACAGTATTTTCTATACTACCAGAGGAAGGCATGGTCCTCTCAGCATTCAGAATATCAGCGGCAGATCCTGCTGCCCCAAACCTTCCTACCACAACCAAGCAGGAGGAAAGAGTGAGAGGGGGAAACTCCTGATTGCTGTTCCCTATCTAACTCTGGATATATTTTTCCCACAGAGTTAACTTAATAAATGGCAGCTAGAATCCACCTTCTGGAGTGCTGGAGTAGCAATGAGGTAAGCTTTCCTTCCATATTAGTACTCAACAAGAGGAGATTAAGGTTATATTTTCTTATTTTTGTGTCCCACCCAAGAATATAACTCAGAATGCGTTAATTTGTGAGAAAGTAATTCTTCACTTTTTAAAGACCTGAATTAATTTTCCTTGAATTAGTTGATGTTTACACAGACTATCTGAGCATGTACATAAAACAAAAACAACTCATTTTCTGAACAGTTTAAAACTGACATCCTGCTAACCTTCCTAAGACAAACACCTTAAGTTATTTTTTAAAAAGATAAGGAAAAAAGGGAAAAAAAGACTCTGGAAATAAGAGATAAGATGATGAAATCCATGAATATAAACTCTTGACAGTTTAACTTATAAAAGTAAAAGAACTGAGTAAATTAAATTATCAGAATCCAAAAGAACCAGAGATCATATTGCAACTAAGCAGCAGACCTAAACCCAAAATGGATTTAGAATATATTTAACGTTGGAGGCGCAAAGTTAATTCCTTTGTCATATCCTCTTCTTGCTTCTGCTTGAAATCCAAGGGGCATGGGGTGAATTTGCTTAATCTGCAACATTAGGAATCCCAAACTCTTCAGAGGAGCCCTCCAGGATCTCTGGGTATAGACAATTGCCAGGGCAGATCTGAAAAATATGCAACAGTTTACTTTCTCCCTAAAGGACTTTTTCGTAACTAACTAGACTAATCTTCCTCTGAGGGATTTTAAAACAACAAATTTACCTTTTTTGCTAAAAGTGATATCTAGGTCTGCCTGAAATGGTGCACAAGGGACATCCATTAAATTACCTCTAGTTAATGATAATTTTGGATCAAATGGGGTGATACAAATAAACTCTCTTCCTAACATTCCTGTTATAGACTTAAGAAGGCAAATAACCCTGACTGATCGAAAAACAAAAGTCTAATCTGTTCTGGGAAAAGAGTTCTGACAAATCCTAATTCCAACAGTACGAAAGGCCCAGTAATTACAAGATTAGGAATATTTCCCTGTAAAATTTTCCTAATTACGTTTTTGATCCAAGATGCACTAAAAAATGAACAAAAGCTGCTCCAAACTACATTATCAAACAAACAGTCAAAGAGTTGGTGGTCATATTAGTAAGGTAGTAAGGCAAGGAAAGCTAATATATAGTGATCTGTTTGTTTTCTCAGATTTAAAAAAAAAAAGGACATCTTCCTTAGGAACAATAAAAACACAATCAGTATCAACTACCTTCCATAATGAAGCTTTCATAAATAACCTTGAAGACAATGTGTCTTAGCTAGCAGGTTCTAGTCACCCATGTCTTTCTAGAGTATTCATTTTTCCCTGTCAGGGATGATTCAGCTCCATAGCCTACTTAGACCCAAGGTTGACTGGGAAGGAGAGAATCATTAATCCATCAACACGTTCCCCCTTTGCAGTCTCCACGCATGCAAACGGCCTGTGGAGGGGCTATGAAGAGCCAAAAAGTCTAAGCCACAGCCCTGTGTCCTCCTAGTGCTTTCTATTTAGCTTGTTGGAGAACAAGACAGTTCAGTGGGCTTCACTATCCTTTCAAATGCACCATTAGAAGACTACATGACTTAGACTCAACATCTAGTCGAAAAACTTCACAAAATTGTCCATGGAAATGTCATCCAAATACAGCTGTAAGACTGAATGAAAGTTGGCAGACGTGCTGATGTTAAGTGGCATTTTACACTCAAAAGCATCCAAATGGGGGGAAAAATTGGTGTTTGTTGTATAGAATAAAAACAAACATTAAAAGATTTTAAAATAAGGGAATGTGTGAAGATAGAAAAATAAGAGCATGTGTTGAAAAGCAGTCTTATTATTTTCCACATTTATTTATGTTTAAAGATATATTCAAAGCTAAATTCAGGAATACCATATGTAGCTCTAAACCCTAACAAATGTTGTGACATAGGATGGTTTTTCTCCTCACTGAATTAATTATTTACCAACAACATTTAATAAAATTTTGCTAAGTGTCTACTATAGGCCAGGCATTCTACTAGGAAATACACTGATGAGCAAACAGCACATGGTTCCTGCCTTCAGGGATCGTGAGAGGAGACAAGGAACTTTCATATGGAACAAACACTATGATGATACGATGATATGGAACAGATCACAGGGACACCAACCCTGTGGGAAGGCCCATCTGAGGAAGTAAAATGTAGGTTGAGAACAGAGGCTTAAGCAGGAAAGAGGAATGAGGAAAGAGGCAGTGGAACAGTACCTGAAAGAGCTGAACAAAGTGGAAAGAAATTAAATTCAATAGGGCTAGGGCATGGACAATGGGAACCATGGTGCAAGATAAAGCTGAAGAAATAAGTAGGATCTGATCAAGAAGGGCTTGGCCCTAAGGATTATAAGAAGTTGCTGGAATGTTTAGAAAAGGGAATAATATTATCAGCTTTGCATGTTTTAGAAGATCACTCTATCTACAGTGTGGAGTATGGAATAGTGTGGTACAGGAGTGAATGACGGAACGCTGGTATCACAATTTTTTGGGAGATGATAGCTCTTTGGACTGGAATGATGGCATCTAAGGAAAAAGAGATGTAGGAAAATTGAAGAACTATTTAGGAGGTAAAATTATCAGAATTCTGCTTGGTGATGGAATGTAGGGAAGGAAGAAGAAGAAGGGGACAAGGCTACCTCCCAGGTTTCTGACTTGAACCGCTGGGAGATGCAGTCACTGGAGGCAGAACAGGCTTCGAGAGGGAAGGGCGGGAAAGTAATGAGATATCAGGATTGGGAATAAAATCTGAAATGTTTGGGAAGCCAGAGTGGAGTGGGTTCCAAAATGAGCAGGAGGTAGAAACCGGAGAAGAGGTGTGATGGGGAAGAGAAAGACAGAGTGCTAAATATGTAGTTGAAATAGGACAATTTTTAAAGATGAACTTAATAAATTTAGGAGCCAGTAGAAAGGGAGGTAATAATAATAATACAAAGACCTTTCTTTTGAGTGCTTAATTTGTTCCAACCACAAAGCTTAGCACTTTAAAAATATTCAATCTTTCAATCTTCACAACAAGCCTATGACATAGGTATTATTATCCCCAACTAACACACAAGGAAACTGAGGCTGAGAGATATTATATAATTTGCCCAAAATTTCACAGCAACAGACCTCAATTTTGAATCCAAGTATGTCTGATTACAAAGCCCATGCTCATAATCACCATGCTTACACACAGGATTTAAGAGAGAGACAGGATTAAGAAAAATCAAGGTCCCTCTAAGATGGAAAAGGATAGGCCCCGGACTTTAGGAAATGAGGGAAACCTTTTTTCATAACAGAAGGGACAAAGGAAAAAAAAACATGTGGAAAGGTTCACTTTTTTTAAATTTTAATTTTTATTATTATTTTTTAACATCTTTATTGGAGTATAATTGCTTTACAATGGTGTGTTAGTTTCTGCTTTATAACAAAGTGAATCAGCTATACATATACATATATCCCCATATCCCCTCCCGCTTGCGTCTCCCTCCCACCCCCCGTAACCCACCCCTCTAGGTGGTCACAAAGCACCGAGCTGATCTCCCTGTGCTATGTGGCTGCTCCCCACTAGCGATCTGTTTTACATTGGGTAGTGTATATATGTCCATACCACTCTCTCACTTTGTCCCAGCTTACCCTTCCCCCTCCCCATGTCCTCAAGTCCATTCTCTATGTCTGTGTGAAAGGTTTACTTCTAATGGCAGATGAGGAAGGAGTTTTCCATTGGAAGATTTCTATCTTTCCTATTGACTTGGAAGTAGTCATTTGCTGAGGATCAAGACAGAATTAATGAGTAAGATGTTTGAGAAGAGTAGAAAATAATTGAAATTGTCTTTCATTCATTGAACAAAATGCATTGGGTACTATTCTAGGCACCGGGGTCATAGTAGTAAAAAAAGAGATGAAGTTACCAGTTCATATGATCCTTAAATTTAAGCAGGGGAACACATAAAATAAACAAGCAAACAAGATAATTTCACATTGTGATATGCTAATGGAGGAAATTAAGCAGGGTAATGGGGCTGAGAGAGCTTAGGGAGAACTGTTTTATATGAGGGGCTCAGGGGGACACAAGCTGGGACTGGCAAGAGAAGCCGCAGGTGAAGTATATTGTCATGGAGAATGGAGGAGAGAGTTATTTAGGGAATGACACAAGTTTGCAGGGTGATGCTGAGAGGACAGATGAGGTGAGGGCCCTGTATTTATGGAGACATTAATCTGCCTCACTCTATATTTTTCTCCAACTGAACTCAGCAGCTCAGGAGCAACTGCAGAAAAAGCTCAGAGTCACCCACAGTTGGGAATACACCAAGCAGACATGACTGATAACGGGGCACAGGAGTTCAGTAAGCTGACAAGAGATAAGTTAGAGTTATGGTCCATGGACTCTGAAGTGAAGAGAAAGGAGAGTGAAGAATGCATCCCATATAATTGCAAGTCCTTATAAGGCTGAAGATGTGGTGGATAAGCTGGAAAGATAAGGAAATTATGGCCAGAGAGGAAAACATCTGAATTTCAGAAGAAAGAAAGAAAAAGGTATCAAAGATGGGATTTAAAAAAAAGATGAAGAGACAAGGGAATTGGAAGAAGAATAACGGGAGAAATGGAGGTACAAATACAAGAAGATGGAGAGTAAAGTAGAGGGACCGGGGGACAATGATAGCCTAGAAAAGAAATACGAGTTGGTGTAGCTGAGTAGCAAAAGCATCCTCAAAGAAGCAGAGTATTTTAGAGCAGATGAGGAAATGGTGGTCTAAAAGAGGTAGGGGGAGCTTAGGAAGACAATGACCCTGTGAGTGTGAAAGTGTGGGAAAATGATGGGCATCCTCTCAAAAGAGGTGTAGAAAAAATAGCATCTCAGGAGAGACCCAGGCCTCAAGTCAGGAGGAACCTTCCTAAGAGTGGCTTACCAATGCTGAAATTTCAGACATGCCTGCCATCACTGGCATCTGATCCTTGTGTGAAGGAACCAATTCTCAGGGTGCAATATTCTCCATCTATGTTTCTCTTTTGCCCTGATTCCTCTAATATGACATTAACATAGTAGGGCAGAAATCCAAGAAAACCACTAGTCTGGAATAAATATCCTTTTAGACAAATAAAAAAAAAATTATACTTGGAAAAAAAAGAAAGCAAAGCTGCCATGTTGACATCAGAACAGTAAAGCAGTTTATTTAGAGAGTCATTTGAACAAGGCAGACACAGTTTAAGGACCCAGGGGAGGTTTTCAGTTTCTACCATCTGGTTATTTCCCCAAGTCCTCTGCCATGCATCACAAAGCTCTCTGTGAATCCACTTAAAAAGGAAAGGGCTAACACTCTTTTTTATTTCCTTAACACTGCCCTCAATAAAAGGTGGTACATCCAAAGGATAAAATAAATATTCAGCCATAAAATTCACAGTGCAAAAATATATTTACTTATATAGAAAGGTGTTCTCTTTTCATTGTTGAACATAAAAAGTAGGTTATAAAATAAGATATTGAGTACGAGCTCATTTATGCAAACAATAAATGTTTTTTTTTATTGCGGTAAAATATGCATAACATAAAACTTACCATTTAACCATTTTCAAGTGTACAGCTCAGTGACATTAAATACACTCACATTGTTGTGCAACCGTCGTTACCATCCATCTCCCGAACTTTTTCATCTTCCCAAACTTAGTACCCATCACGTGAAAACAATGAATTTTTACATATGAACACAGAAAAAGTCTGAATGGATGTACTCTAAAAATGTTAATGGCGGATAGTGCAACTATAGGTGGTTTTCTTTTCTATGTTTTAGTCCTCTATATTTTCTGATTTTTTTCTAAAAGGAACTGCATCTCTATTGTACTTTTTAAAAGTAATTTTTAATGGTTCTTTAAAAGACATTAAAATTCAAATATTAAAAAAGAAAAGAAAAACAGGATTAGAGGCAATGCTCTTTACCTTCTTTAGATCTGGACTAGTAACTAAAGTATATTCCATGAGTGATCTCAAGCAACTCAAATTTTCTATGTATATTTAGAAATATATATTTTTATAATTTAGGACTACACATTTTTTAAGAAGTCAATCATTATCAGTTGCCTGATAAACATAACAATACTTGAAAATAAAAATGATTACTGCAGTATAGAAAGCTAATTATCCCCCACTGCCCATTTTCCCCCTTCTTCCTAGTAAGAACCCCAATTCTTAGCTGGGTACACTGATGTCCAACCAAAAGACAGTATTTCCTGGTTGTTGCTCCTGGAGTTATGGCCATGTGACTAAATTTTAGCCAAAGAGGAAGTGCTATGTGCAACTTCCCAGAAGTGCCCTTGAAGGGAAGGGGTGCACTCAAAGAGCTTGCTTCTTCCCCCCGTCTCTCTCTTTCTACCCCCAGCCCTAACCATGTGAGGCCACATGCAATCCAGGAAAAGGAACTGAATTGGCCGGCACCTTGATCTTCAACTTTTGAGCCTCCAGAACTGTGAGAAAATTAATTTCTCATATTTAAGCACCTGATCTATGGTGTTTTGTTATAGCAGCCCAAGCAGACTAATACACAGTCATTCACTCAGTTGTTACAAAATACCTGATAACTAATTTATTGAATACCTACTATATGCCAGGAACATTACATACTTTACCGCTAACCCTCTCAGTAACCCCACAAACTAGAGATCATTATATTCACTTTGGTGATAAGAAGCCTGAGGCCCAAAGAATAATTATCCAAGGTCCCGTAGCTGGTAAGTGAAAAGTCAAGATTTACTTACTGTAAACTTCATTACCTATCATACTTCATGGCCCAGACATCTCTGCATCAAGGAGTTTATGGTATTTTAGAAAGACAATCCAGACAAAAAAAAGCTGAGTAATTCAAAAGGTTAATAATAGCACATGACAAAAACACAGAAATAATAAGAAGTACTAGGAGTTCCTAGGAGGGAGAGTTCAAGAGATCATAAAACGCTTCAATTTCTCCCCCATAAAAATATAGAGAATTACATTAAACCAAATCCTTGTTGAAACCCATCCAAACCAAGTAAATAAAGTGGTAAGAGACATTACAACCTTGGAACAAAGGTAAAATCTTAATAGAACTTGCTTTGACATTTAAATTAGTACCTTTAAAAGTCACCAAAAAAGCATTTTCCTGCTACAAGGTATGCCACAGGTGATTTGCTTCATCACATCTTAATCTTCAGGAGAAAAAAATTACACAGAAGCTTAGCTTTTCTAAATTGTCTACTATAGTTAACCAGTCATTGACTAAAAAGGGACAGGGAAAATAGTTAAAACTATTTTCTGGAAGTGTGTGAAATTAGATTATCTGCTTATATTTAAAGATAATTTGAAAAAGTCTGAGAAATTCTTTCACAAAAGAAGAGCTATAAATGGTCAAATAAATTTTTAACAATGCATAGATTAGACAGGAATGTGGAAAACATAGAACCCAACATCATTTTGGAACAATATGTCTTCAATTTTCTTAAAGTGATAGTTACCTACTTAACTACTAAGCAGCCTTTCTAAATCGGTAATTCCGAAGTTAACATTTTTAATGTAGGATACTTTTACAAAAATGGAAAATCTTCCATAGAAATCTATGATAACCTGTACGTGAAATCTAGGGGGAGAAACAAATCCAGTATTGATCTATAAAAACCTAATTCAGGGGTTTCGCTGGTGGCGCAGTGGTTGAGAGTTCGCCTGCCAATGCGGGGGACATGGGTTCGGGCCCCGGTCCGGGAAGATCCCACATGCCGCAGAGCGGCTAGGCCCGTGAGCCATGACCGCTGAGCCTGCGCGTCCGGAGCCTGTCTTCCGCAACGGGAGAGGCCACAACAGTGAGAGGCCCGCGTACCGAAAAAAAAAAACAACCTAATTCAATTTGTATGTTCTATTGGTTGTTAGAAAAAAATATTTAATGTCTAAATCAGGAAAGATGTATCTTGATAATGCTTTTAATTCAACAAAAAATTAGAGGTATTATTTAGAATTTGGTTTTGTGACAAAGATGATATGTTTTCATTATAAATATAAAATATGCTCATTACTGGAAATTTGTAAAATGAAGAAAAGGATAAAGAACACAGCCATGTCCTCACCACTAACAGTTCCTTCTAATTAACATATTTTTATGTTTTTAAAAATTTTTGATAATTCTATATAGATTAGATATTCAGCATTTTTTTTCTTTTTCACTTCAACATATGGCATTTTTCTATGTTGTTATTAAACCAACAACGTAAGTCGCTTTTAATTCTAGGAAACATTCCAATAAATTTTCTTAACCACAATTCACTTTAAACAATTAGGTTGCTTTTTGTTATGCTAATAATGCCAAGATAAATATCTTTGTGTTTTTTCCAATTCACAGATAATTTCCTTAGCCTAAATTCTAGCAGTGAAATTACTAACCGAAGTCATACAATCAGTAAATAGCAGGGCCTGGGTAAAGAGATGTGTTAGAGTTCACAAGTGCTTATTGCTAAACTTTCAGGAATTTCCTAAGCCAGTTGTTAAATACAGACATCATTAAAAATTAAATTTTGTAAATGTATAATTAAATAAATTTTAAATAAAACAAATACTCAAAATTCATCATTTTTCATTGTGTTACTACATTTTACTACTATCCTGGCTCAGAGTTGTTTACATCTACTGTATCTATATTGTGGGGACACTACTATATAATGGTATTCTACTGCACATCTCTTCCATCAACATTCAGTGATGTCATGTTGTAGCATGAGTTTGGACATAGTGGGAGTATTTATACCATGGAAATTGGAAAATGGTACAAATGGGGCTTTTTACCCTCCTAGAGAATCCATAGAATTAGCCTGATTATTCAGATGGTGAGCTATACATGTATCTTATTTATTTCACCCTCAAACTGTGTATTTTTCAACCTATCTACACCTTTTAAAAGCCCTCAGAAAGATGGAAGCAGAGACTGGCATCTAAGCATTTTAATCAGTTTTACTACTTGAGCCACTTGGTGAATGTTTATAAAGTATTTTTGAAGAGTACTGTGTTGAGTGGCTGTCGGTGATACAGAAATGTTGAAGACTTCAAGTAAAAAATGATAAATACCATGAGATAAAAATGATACAGGAATGCAAAGAAAGGAGAGATTATGTCCTGAAGAATTTTACAAGGTCCACAAAAGAGAAAATTTTCAGATGAATAAATAGTGTCATAGAAAAGTAAAATGATTAAGGCTATCAAAAACTCCACCCTCTTCCTTTTCAGAGCACTTTTATATAACTGCTTTATAACATATCACTCCCCTCATCCTATGTTATAATGACTATTATATACCTCTGCTCCACTATATTACTCATACCTTCAGAGCAGAGCTTCCTTTATCTTTGTATCCCCATCATAGTAGATTTTCAATAAATGTTTCTTTAATGAGTGAGTGAGTGAAAGAATGGATTAATGAATAAGAGCTGACATTTATGAGTTTACAATGTGCTGAGCACTGTCCTAAGCACTTTACATATATGAAATCATTTAATTTTCACTACAACACTATAAGGTAGGTGCTGTCTTGACCAATGAGAGAACTCAGCCATTACACATACAATGAAACTGAATCACGAAGATCCCACAGATGGCAGAAGAGCTAGAATATAAAGGCAGTCAGTCTAAGTCTAGAGCCCCTGGTTTTTGCCACTACACCATACCACATCTCAGATTAATGAATGAACAGCAGGACAGCTCCTTTTTGCATTCATTCTTACTATTTTGAAGTCTAAATAAATAAATAAATAATGCATGCTTCTATATTACATATTCCACTCAATGTCATCAGTTCATTCACATTCGGAGTAGTACTGGTCTCTCTCTTAGCTCTCTAAATTAAAAAAAATAAAATAAGTGAGTCTTAGATTTGGCAAGTTTTGATATGCAAATTTCTACATGTACTCCTAATCAAATATCTGTTTTAAAAGAACACCCTCAATTTTCCAATTAGAAAGAAAATTATTTAAATATTCCCCCCAAAATGTTAGACACTTCATTTGAGTTTTGATAATATAACAAAGCTAACCTTTTCTTATCTGCATACTTTATACTTGATATACATATGTGTGTGTGTGTGTGTGTGTGTGTGTGTGTGTGTAGAGACGAGAGATATAGTGTTAACTGTGTCACAAATGAACCAGGGTGAAAGTCACTTTGGCCCACCTTTAAAACATCACTACTGAATTCTGTGGGACAAAAAAGACTGAAAAGCTATAAACAACTTGGTCAGAGACTTAAATCTCCAAGGCAAAAATCAATCAACAGATGTTAAAAGAAAAAAAAACAAAACACACACACAAAACAAAAAAACCCAAGGGCTTGAAATATGTCCAACAAACATTCATAGTTTTAATGGAAAAAGGAAAAAGGGGAGGAGGACTCTTTCTCCCTGATAAAACGACTTCATGACTATGGAGACTGAAAGGTCACTGACCTTACCAACAAAAGGGTGTGATTTCAACAGCAATGAAGGAAAAGATAGCAATTAGGTAAGATTATCACACCTAGACCAAGATATTGTATTGATTTTCATAAAAGGACACAGAATCAATCTATTGTTCAAGTTTGGTGAGTACAAGATTGTTGTCAAACAGAGTATTATTCATACTTATTGATTCATTTGAAACCTGCTTCATGAAGAAATCCCAACTTATTTACCATAGCCCAGCTCTAAGAATACGTAAGGATGGAATCTTGGAGACTTGACCACTGCACTCATTTAAGAAATTACCTACTAGAAACCATGCTTCTCTTAAATGCATTCTAATGCAAGAAATAGAAGGGTGCATTTGAAATATTTTTACATCTTTAAATAAATAATACTATGCAAGTTTTTTTGTTGTTGTTTTTTTTTTGCGGTATACACGGGCCTCTCACTGTTGTGGCCTCTCCCGTCGCGGAGCACAGGCTCCGGACGCGTAGGCTCAGCGGCCATGGCTCACGGGCCCAGCCGCTCCGCGGCATGTGGGATCTTCCCGGACCGGGGCATGAACCCGTGTCCCCTGCATCGGCAGGCGGACTCTCAACCACTGTGACACCAAGGAAGCCCACTATGCAAGTTTTAAAAAAAACACAGTAACTTCTTTATTATCCATCAAGGTCAGATAAAGTTGTATTCCAGTTAATCCAATATTCTGATTCAGTTTCTTCATCTATAAAATGACTATTATGAATTATATGAATTAATATTTGTAAAGTACTTAGTGCCTGGCATATTAATTAAATCCTACATAAGTGATTGTTAAATAAATAAAATAATATAATTATAGTAAACTGTATTTCCAAAAATGTCCTCAGCCTTTTTTCTGGTCCCACATGCTCTTCCAGAACCCTGCCACTCCCTATCAAAAGGTGGAGTCTTTTTTCTCCCCTTGAACTTGGTGGACTTGTGACTGTTCTGAACATCAAAGAAGGAAAGAAATGATGTTCTGTGATTCCCAAGGCTATGTCATAGAAAGGATACAGCTTCTGCCTGGCTCTCTCTTTTTGGAGTGCATGCTCTGGGGAACCCAGATAGCACACTTAAAGAAGGCCAAACTAATCCATTTGGAGAGTTCACAAGGAGAGACCCATATGGAGAGGAATTGGAGCCTTCCTAGCCAACAGCCAGCAACAACTGCCAGAATGAATGAGTCTTCAGATGATTCCAGTTCCCAGCCTTTGAAGTTTTCCAGCTTCAGACATTGTGGAACAAAGAGAGAAGCCATCCAGCTGTGCCCTGTCCAAACTCCTGATCCACAGAATCTGTGAGCATAATAACCTATTTTTTCACACCACTAAATTTTGGGGTAATTTGTTACACAGCCATAGGACCAGGAACAATAAAACTGCTACACTTAAGATTTGCATTTCAACTAAAATCAAAAAGATTTTAAAGTGGCTTATAAAATTAAATATAATGCAAACAGGGCCCAGATAAAACAGAATAGAGACTCATAAAACAAAGCAGAAACAACTGTCAGGCATTCAACACAGTATTATAACAACATTGATAGATAACAGTTTTCTTCCATGTGTGAGGCACTGCAAGGAGCCATGAGTCAATGCTCCTAATAGCCCTAGAAGGCTACTGGTATTATCTCTATTTTACATATCACGTGCAAATCAGAAATAAAATACCCTAAAACTAATAAAACTATGGAAAACATATTTTCCATACTTTCATCTTGCTTTGTTGATTCAGATGGCACTTTTCGGATCCTTGTAATGGATCATCACCATGACTATTGCTAATCTATACTAGTAGGAGTTGGCAAACTTTTTCTTAAAGGGCCAGATGAACATTTTAGTCTCTGAAGGTTATATGTAGTCTTTGCTGCGTATTCTTCTTTGTTTGTTTGTTATAGTCCTTTAAAAATGTAAAACCATTCTTAGACTGTGCTCACCACAAAAACATTCTGTGGGCTGGCCCTTGGGCCATAGTTTGCCCAACAGACCACTATAGGGAAATGTTGAATACTAGAAGTTTAAATTAATAAACCCATTTTTATTATAATACTTATAATGGCATCTACAGTTATACTAAATTAAGAAAACATCGTTTCTGGCTCCAGCCTACTATTATCCACTGAAACCACAAGCTTCCATGAACTGTTGGTAAGTGAAAATGTAATTCCAAACATCCATAATTTCCATTATAATAAATGTCTATTCATAATTGACATTCACCAACACTGAAAAGGTCTGGAAGACTGTCTGAAAGAAATGATCTCTCTAGGGTCTAACTGCTTTTCCAGGCATATACATGGATATCTCTTTGTTTGTTTGTTGAGATAGCCCAGTGTGACTGATAAAACACCGAACACTTCTAACCTCTAGTGTCAATCCTTTACAAGAAAATGTTTATTATTCTTGGCAGGAAATGATGGACACTGGTGAGAAATAGCCAGACTACCTTCACATGTAAGTGAACTGGAATTTTTAGGGAACAGTTCTCCCTAGTAAATTTGTCTACACAGAGCTTAATCAACCAAATTTACAGCTGTTAACAGGTTGTGCCTCTGTATTCCCAAACATATAAATAAACTTCTTAATCAGAATGAAAACAGGTTCAAGGTCCAGTTGTTTAAACTGGAATTGGTACAGCCAGGACCCAACTGCAGTTAAAGTGACTGTCAAGGAGAATCATAATCTTAGTAGAAAAGTTGTTTTCCAGTTTCCTCAAAGCTACAAAGATACTGCTTGACAAACACTTCTGTGATCACCTAAAACCAAAGTTATATGATCTCATCTAAAATGCCCAATCTAATGCCAAATCAAACCCACTAACTTTCAAGTTGAAGTTCCAAATTAGGAAGAAGCTAATTACTTAAATTCAAATTGGAAGGGGAAAGATTTCTAAGTGCCTATAAATCAAAAGGCCCATAGAAACTGGAATGAGTATTGGAGTGAGGAAATGAAATCACATATATAAAAGGTTTTATTCATTTTGCTTAGGAATGCAAAAGTAAATAAAATTTAAGTATATAAAAAGCAGTAAGCATAGGTTCATAGACAGCCCTTTTCACAGACTAAGAATAGATAGCTGAACACTAGTAACTAAGGTGTTGGCCATGTCATGATAATAGAAACAATTTATCTTGCTGAATTAATTAGCTAAAACAGTCATCAAGAAAAGTAACCAAACCAATCACCAAAAAGGTACAGCCAATTTACACCCTTCCGTTTTTGAAAATCCCTGGAAAATTAGAAGTGTTATTTCACGGCATCTGATATTTTTATTATTGTGTTTGAAACTCTACATTTCTGTCACCAAAAGATCATCCAAAAGACAAAGAAATTTAAATTTCTTTGTATTGAGTACAAATAAAACAAAGCAGCTAACCATACTGAAAAAAACTATCACCCATGAAAACAGCACTTTTGAGCCTATATTACTACACAACTGACAAATTCTATTTATTATAAGTTGAGCTTAAACAATGCTATATCCTGTTTGAAACCTCAATTTTATGATAGATACTCAAATGCTATATCTGCCAAATTCTACTTTTCCTCAAATTATTCCAATATGACTTCAAACTAAGTGTCCACAGTAGAAGCTGATGAGAAGAAATAGCTCAGGTATATACATTTTCAAAGTTCTGGGAAGGGATCCCATAACATTTAAAATAATGACATTTAAGCACAAGTATGTATTTATAAGCATCTGAATTCTTCTGACAAAGGAAATATTTTTATACTGACAAAACCGAGCCCATTACTCTAAAACCTTACATATTTGTTAGAAAAGCAGGGAGAAATGTGGTCTGAATAAATAAAATGAATAAATGATTCAGGATCCCAAACAACTCTCAGCTTCTCCAATGAAGCTGTAGGTCTGATGACCCAAGGTTTCAATGATCTTTTTCTATGAACTTCTACGCATCTATGGAATAATCACATGGCCAAGCAATTGATTATATATCGATTTCTATTGTTTTCAAGACATTTCTTATGTTGCTTTAGTCTTTAAAATCTTTTGAACCTCAAAGCCATCTAAACACTTCAATAAGCAATTCTTAAGAACTTACTTCCTTTAAAACTTTCCCTAGTGCTGTGGAAAGGTATGTTCCAATTAAATACAAAAATGTTTGAATATCAAGTTAAGGATCTTCACTTAATTCATAGATAATAGGAAGCTACTGAATGAAAGTGAAATGGTAACAGCAATATCTGAAGAAGAGTAATCTAGATGTCTTGTACAGGTTGGATTAGAAGGTTGAAAGACTGAAGGAAAAACAAAATAAAATTAAGAAACTATTCAATTGTCCACAAAATAGGTGGCTGGTGCCTGAGCTAGAGTGGTGGGAAGGAAAGTAGAAGTGGGCATAGAAACAGATAAATAGATAGAGGGAGCCTAAAAATTGTCACAAACTGGTAATTTCTTAAGTCTGAGAATAAGATAGAAAGCATGGTCAAAGATGATTAGTTTCAGTCCAGCAAACATTTACAGAGAACCTACTTTGTACAAGGCATTCAAAAATGAAGTTTGATCATAATCAATACTATAATATAGGTATAAACAACATATTATCATAGTCCAGAGGATGACACAATCAATCCTGAGTAGAATTTTGGGAAGACCAACATTTTAAGCCTGACTGTTAGAATAATGATACTTATGCCAAATGTTGTCTATTCGTTCTTCAAAAGGTACTTTAATCCACCTCCCTTAAATCTCTTTCTACAAAGTCCAAGCACAGGTCTTCTTTTACCTGTAATACTTCATTAGACTCCCAGCATCAAACACGCTCTCTCACCCAGCTGCTCCTCAGTGTAGCAAATCAAGTTAGTTACCAAGTTTTAGCAGACTGCTTTCCTCCTGCTACTCTCTTACTACTCTAAAGGAGAGGACTTTGGTGACTTTCAGTGATTTTGAGGATCAACCTGTTGCTGCCCAAACAGTCACTTCTTTAAAGCCTCTCACCCTACTTTTCAACTGAGCTCTTCTCATTTTGGTCATAAGAGTTTTACATTCCTTTTTATCCAGGTTAAAGCGATGTATCCTCATTGTAAAGGTGGTTTGAGGAGCACATGACTTATGAGTCAGAAAATGTGAGACTGCATACTGGCTCCACCACCTCCTGGTTATATGATATTGGACAAGTCCGTCTGTACTCTTATCTCTGTACCTGAAGAAACAGAGCCAACCTCACAGGGATATTTTGAGGATTTATGTGAAGTTTTCATAAAGTGAGAAGAAACAGGACATAAACTTCTGTAAATATGAAGATGATTATAGATCCATATTAAGTAAAGTCAATTCTTTACCTAATGAGTAATGGTTCAGAGCCTAGATCAGGGATTGGCTATTCCAAGTTTCTGACTCCATTTGTTTTGGCATGCCAGGCTAATGGGGCAGGGTAGAGAGGCACATTAGATAATTTTTAATCTATATCCATGCAGTGATGTCCCAATACTCCTGAAGCTTTTGGCTTTGTATCTCTATCCAAGCCAAATAAATTGAAGTTTTCATCTACAGAGAAAAACAAAAGTCTAACTGACCTTTTTAAGCTTGATTAGTGTAGAATTTCCAATAACTGCTCCCCACTCTGTTTTTAAAAACACTTGTAGTTTGGGAAACTAGGCTCTTTTTAATTCACTGCTTTCTTCTTCTATGTAAAGGTTCTGCTCAAGTCCTCTATCCAATCACGTGTTAACTGTGTAAAACAATTCTGTGCAACAGAACTTTCTGCAATAGATATGTTCCATATCTGCACTATCCAATATAGTAGTCACTGGCCACCTGTGGCTATTGAGCACCTGTAATGCAGCTAGTGCATCTGGAGAACTAATTTTTTACTTTAATCTTAATTAATTTATATTTAAATGGCCACAGGTGTCCACTGGCTACCATTTTGGACAGCTCAGGTCTATTGCATGTGTGCCAGAGACATACCCATTAAACTTGTAAAATCTACTGACAAGGCTGAGCCACAGTGTCCATTCCACCCCAATTATAAAAATGCTGCTGCTGCTCTTCAGAGTACAGAGCTAGTTCCCATCGGTGTACCTGCATAACCATGGTTTCTGTCATTGCTCATGGTGTTCCCTCTGCTTAGAACACCCTTCCCCTCACTGTTATGCTAAGCAAATCCCCATTCATCTTTCAAAGCCAGTTCAAATGTTACCTTCCCCAAGAGCCTCCTTTAAATTTTTTTGAGAGTAACACAGCAGTGGAAAGAGCCATAGCTGAAGAAAAAGGCAGATTGAAGTTGAATCACAGATTAAAGTTTGGCCCTTACTAGCCAGCAATTACTATACCTTGAACAAATCTTGAGCCTCAATTGCCTTCTCTATAAAATAGTAAAAATAAAAATAAAAATAAAAAAATACTACTTTTGCAAATTTGTTGTAAGAATTAGAAATTCTGAGCAGCATTACATTATGGCTAGCATTTATTAAACATCCACTTGTATCAGACATTATGGAAGTACAACACGTGAATTTTTTCATTTCACTGATAGCAACCCTATAAAGTAAGCAATATCCCTTTACGTATTCATCCATCTATTCAGCACTTTTATTCACTTATTCATTCAACAAAATATTTGAGAGCCTAATGTGCCTGGCGAGAAACTGAGGATCAAGGAGTAAACAAAAAAAGTCCTAGCACTCAGAGATCTTATATCCTAGTGGAAAATATAGACAATAAGCAAGAAAACAGACAGATATATAACATCAGTAGTGTTAAGTGTTAATGGAGAAAAATAAGGCAAGATAAATAGAGAATAATGGAGGATGCTATTTTATAGATGAGGTTGTCTAGCAAGGCCCCTCCACAGAGGTGATACTTGGGCAGGGGACTAACTAAAGCATGAGGATGAGCTATGTGCAAACATGTAGAAATAATGCTCCCAGGAGAAGGAACAACAATTTACTGAGAGCTATTACGTAGTAGATCCTATGCTAGACACTGGAAATACATGAGTGAACCAGGATTTTACATTATTGTAAATAAATGAACAAAACCATAATGCCTTAGAAGTGACAAGTTCAATGAAGAAAAGGGAAAGATATAAGCAAATAGAGAGTGATGGAAGGAAGCACTGTTATTTCTGCTTTAGAGATGAGGATGCTGAGAGGTTAAATAACAAGCTGATAAATTATAAAGCAGGCAT
The DNA here is from genome assembly GCF_059928025.1 of Delphinapterus leucas. Classification (NCBI taxonomy): domain Eukaryota; kingdom Metazoa; phylum Chordata; class Mammalia; order Artiodactyla; family Monodontidae; genus Delphinapterus; species Delphinapterus leucas. Next base: position 147,793,853 of record NC_143130.1, on the reverse strand, counting down.
TTAAACCCATAAAGTAGCTCATCCTTTCAATTACTATACCATTCTCTCCTGCCTATACTATAAAGTCTCCACTGGGAACTGCAGAATGGCAAAAATCATGGTCCATTCTTTGCTATACCTCTAATACCAGTACAATGATACATAGGAGATGCAAAATAAGGTTGAATTAACTAAGATTTCCACTCTAGATGTAATATGAAAACTCCATTATAATTAAAGAGACCATGACCCTAAAACCAGGAAGATGCCTCTCCTTATTCAGGGAAATCCCATTAACATATTCACAACAATAAATAAAATATAACATTTAGATTCTGGAAGGAGGTTAGAGTGAGAGAGAAATAGTCAAATGGTCCTAGTGCTTATTACTGCAGCACAGAACTACTTGTATGGGCTTGGCAAAGGGTGGGATGGGAGACTGTAATAAATGGGGGAGGAATAACAAAGTTAAGGAATAACAAATTTATCATCACACAGATGTTAACCGAACTGGTGACAAGTTAGCAACATACATCAGGCTTATTGACACTATTTGCCCAAGTATTTTCTTAATTGTAAACCCTTAAGATTTAGAATACTTCAAGTTTCAGAGCTGCTTCCTATCACTTAGCAAACTAGTTCACAACTATCAGCACTTTAACTCATAAACCGAAGGAAGAAAATCCCAGGGCCATATGAACAAATTCTCACCATGCCATCATAACCTGTTTAATCTGTGTGAACACATCTTATTCGTAATCACTGTACTTTTTTCCTAATTAAAAAGCAATATATATCTATTCTTGAAGATCTGGAAAATTCAGAACTATCTAAAGGAGAAAATATTACCCAAAGATAACTGCTATCAGTGAGATGGGGTATTTATTTCCAATATAAAGAGGTGTTTATTTTTATATATGTATATGCGTATACATGTTTAATGGTTGTTGTGGGGGTGACTGTTGTTTTTTATGGAACTGTTATACTTTTTCACATAGCTCTGTATATTGCTATTTTTCATTTAACATTAATATTACTTGAAGAGCAATTTCCCCACATTTTAAAATATTAATTTTAATAACTGTAAAATATTCTACTGTATGTAATTAACCATCTCTCTGTTGTTGATTCCAAATTTATGCCATTAAAGTTGATGTTGGGATGAACATCACTGCACTTAATCTGTATTAAAAATAATGATTATTTTCTTAGAATAAATTCCAAGCAGTAAAACTTCTGGTTTAAATTATACAGATAAATTATATCAAATTTTATAGGCGTTGTCAAATGTCTTTGACAAGGCAACGCCAACTTACATTTCTGCTACTGAGTTATGAGGCTTTCCATTCCATACTTGCCCACAAAAGGTATCATATTTTTTGAAAATATGCAAGGCAAAAAATAACATGTCACTATTCTAATTTGCATTTATTTTATCAATGAAGCTAAATATTTTTTTTCTATTACCAGTTGTATTTCTTCTGTGAATTCTTTTTTAAAAAATATTATTTGGCCATTTTCTTTTGGGGTTAGCACTTTTTTCTATCATTGATTTTTAAGAACACTTTACATAGAGAGAGATTTGCCCTTGATTAACATACATGTTACAAATATTTCTACCTCTTTGTTGTCGGCCTTTAAAGTTTTTCTAATGTAGAGATGTTTAAGTTTCTCATGTAGTCATATTTATCAGCACTTTGTTATTAATCTGCTCCACTTAATTTATGCTGGAAAAGTACTTACTACCTTTCTCTTAAAATTGGGTTGCAGCTACTGAAAACTACTTACACCTAGAAAATCTACTGATGAAATTCCAGCAATATGAGGGAATAATCCAACCTAGAACTCTCCAACCACTCACAAAGATATAAGTTACTCTCGCTTCAATCAAAATATATAGAAATATTAAATAAGATACACAAAGGTTTTTGGTTTAAAAACACAGATGAGTTTCAAATCAATACAGGGAAATCCCCCAACTGCAAGATGTAAAACAAGAAAATCAGAGGACAAAAATACAACTGTCCCTGTCCCTCAGTATTGGTGGGAGACTGGCTCCAGGAGGGAGCACCCATCCCGCCGCAATACCAAAAATCTGTGGACAGAAATTTTGATTCATAGTTAGTTGAATCCACAGACGCAAAATCCATGGATAGGAAGGGCTGACTGTATTACACTTCCATGGTGAAGTTTATTCCTAAGTATTTTATTCTTTTTCTTTCTATTATAAATAGAATTCTTAATTTCATTTTCACATTTCATGGCTAGTATATAGAAACACAGCTGATTTGGGTACATTGATCTTGTATCATGTAACCTTGGAGAATTCATCTGTTATCTCAAATAGGTTTTATTTTTCATTTGGGGGAATTCTTTATGGGGGGTTATATTTATAAGATCGCGCTATCTGCAAATAGAAATAATTCTAGTTCTTCCTTTCCCATATGGTTGTCTTTTCTTTTTCTTGCCTAATTGCCCTGGCTAGAACCTCCAGCACAATGTCGAATGAAGTGGCAAGAGCCATTACTGAAAGAATTTAAAGATATTAAAAAAAAAAGGAAAGATGTTCATGGACTTGAATACTTGATATTGTTAAGATACCAATACTCCCCTAAGATTCAATATAATCTTTATCAAAATTCCAGTTGTTTTTTTTAAAAAACAGAAATGGACAAGCTAATCCTAAAAATCATACAAAAATGCAAACGACTCAGAATAGCCAAAATAATCTCGAGAAAGAACAAAGGAAGAGGACTTGCGTCTCGATTTCAATATATACTAAAAAGTTATAGTAATCAAGACTGTGTGATACTGATATAAGGAGAGCCATATAGAACAAAGGAAAAAACTTAAGAATCTAGAAATAAACCCATAGATCTATGGTCAACAAGAGTGCCAAGACCATTCAATGAGGAAAAAATAGTGTTTTTAACAAATAGTTCTGAGATTGGATATCCACATGCAAAAGAATGAAATTGGACCCTTGCCCGACACCATGTACAAAAACTGTCTCAAAATGGATGAAAGACCTAAATGTAAAAACTACAACTATAAACACAAGAGTAAATCTTTGCAACTCAGATTTGGTAATGGATTCTTAAATATGATACCCAAAACACAAACAACGAAAAAAAATAGATAAATTAGAATTCATTAAAAGTTTTAGGGGCTTCCCTGGTGGCGCAGTGGTTGAGAGTCCGCCTGCCGATGCAGGGAACACGGGTTCGTGCCCCGGTCCGGGAAGATCCCACATGCCGCGGAGCGGCTAGGCCCATGAGCCATGGCCGCTGAGCCTGCGCGTCCGGAGCCTATGCTCCGCAACGGGAGAGGCCACAACAGTGAGAGGCCTGCATACCGCAAAAAAAAAAAAAAAAAAAAGTTTTAAAAGTTTGCTTCAAAAGACACTATCTAACAAATGAACATATTTACAAAACAGAGACGGACTCACAGACTTAGAGAATGAACTTATGGTTACCGGCGGGGGTGGGGGGGGGGTGGGGGGGGGTAGGGTGGAGGGAAGGGATAGTTAGGGACTTTGGGATTGACATGTACACCTTGCTGTATTTTAAAAGGATAACCAACAAGGACCTACTGCATAGCACAGGGAACTCTGCTCAATGTTACGTGGCAGCCTGGATGGGAGGGGAGTCTGGGGAAGAATGGATACATGTATATGTATGGCTGAGTCACTTTGCTGTGCACCTGAAACTATCACAGCATTGTTAATCGGCTATACTCCAATATAAAAAATAAATAAATTTTTAAAAAAGTAGAAAAAAATTACGTTATATTGATCTAAGTTTCTTTCCATAAACTACATCTTTAAAATAATTATTCTAAATAATGGGACTTCTTTTTTAATAAATTGGAGTAGTGGTTACCACTAGGGAGGAGCAGTGGCTGAAAGGGCACACAATGAAGACTTCTGGAGTGCTGGTAATTTTTAATTTCTTAATCTGGATTCTGGTTACATGGATTTGTTCAGTTTGTGAAAATTCATTGAGCTACACGTTTATGATTTGTACACTTTTCCATATGTGTGTTATACTCCATTTTAAAAAAAATTTAAGACAAAAGAAAAAATCTCCCACCTAAAAACTCCACACTAGGTACAGAGGGTATAAAATAAGTTTACCACATCTTCAGGGAAGAATAAATCCTATGTTATATAAATTTTTACAGATAATAGAAAATGAGGAAAAGCTACCAAGCTTACCCTATGATCTAGAAGGTAGGTATAATACTAGAAAGAAAAATCCCATGGTAGTCCTTAACAAAATATTAAAGAAAGAAACCTAGGAATATATTATTTTTATATAACCAAATAAACTTTGGGGATATAAGAATGGTTTAACACTAGAAAATCCATTAACATTTTACTACATTAATAAAATAAAAGAGAAAATCCATATGATTTATCTCAGTAGACACAGAAAAAACATTTGTAAAATTCTATACTGATTCACTACTTTAAAAATTGTCCACCATTCAGCAACAAAAAGAAACTTTCTAACATGAAAAATGATACATTAGAAGAAGTCTCTTTAAATCTGGAACAAAACAAGGTCCCACTATCACCATTTCTATTCAAGAATAAAGAAGTATGAGATTTGAAAAGGAAAGAATTGCCATTGCATAGGATATGATTCTCCCCCCGGGAAATCCAAGAAAATCTACAAGTCATTTTAATAAGCAAGTAAAGCAAGTTTGCTAGACTCAAAATCTATATTTAAAATCAATTTTATGAGGCAATTACCAATTTGACTGTCCATAACTCCCATTTTTAAAATACTGTTAAAAACTTTTATTAGAATAAATCTAATAAAAGATGTGTAAGCTCTTTGGGGATAAAACTCTATAATATTACTGAAGAAGGCCTAAATAAACAGAGAAAAAAACATTTTCATGAGTGAGAAAATTCACTGTTATAAATATGTAAATTCTCCCCACTTAAGTTAGGAACTCAACATAATCCTAGTATAAACACAAGAGGATTTCTGGTGAAAACATCACAGAGAAGGAGAGGGACAGACTTCCAAACTGGTATCAGAGACCGGAGGCAAAGGACTTGCGGAAATCAAGATTTCAAGGGTGATATCTGATTTTTGTTTTTCCTATTTCTGATCTTTTCATTTTCAGGGATGACAGCTCTTCTCCATGAGCCTTTTTGGTTTTTGGGGGGGTTTTTGGCTGCTCTGCACAGCATGTGGGATCTTAGTTTCCCAACCAGGGATCAAACCCATGCGCCCTGCAGTGGAAGTGAGGAGTCTTAACCACTGGACAGCCAGGAAGTCCCAAGCCTTATTTTTTCAAAAACATTCCAGAGCTTCAAAAACCAAACCAAACTATATTAGAATAAATATCTAAAGGTCAGATAAAAGTTACCCACTGGAGAAGTGAAGCAAACTCAATCCAGGAAGCCATTTGATTCTTAATAGACAGTATAAAAAATAATAATTTACAACAAACAAACAAAAACCTCATTAGGACAAATCTTAACCTCAGTGAAATAAAGTTTAAAATCCTCTTTAAACTTAAGTTTATGTTTATAATCCCTCACCAAGAGAAATGTAAATTATTTATATAGTTTTCTAAGCCCTTTAGTATTCTTACCAAACGTGAACACAGAAAGACATACCAGAGTCTTAGAAAGATCTTTTTAGTACTTTCATATTACCAATCACTTAGAAAACCTAGACAATCAATGTTTGCAGGATGAGAAAGAAGAAAAATGGAAGTAACCCAAGAAAACAGATAACAGAGAAAAACAATTTTGGAAGCTTGGGGACATGCTCTGGAGTTTAATATTAATGAAATGATCAGCTTAGAATATCAACTTAAAGTAGTTTTGAAAAGTGGTTAGGAAAATATCAGCCCACAGGAATTTTCCACAGGCCTGCCCAAATTTATTAGGCCTGCCCAAATTTATTAGTCATGCCCAAATTTATTAGAATGGACTAAGGAAGTATACTTGTACTACAGGTTAGATTTTCTATTTGTCCTTTTTGATTCATTTTTACTTTCCTACTACTAGGAATTTTTTTTTTTTCTTTTTAAGATCCAAACTGCTTTTCTTAAGGCTCTGGACTACCCTAACTTTCATAAGTATATTTGCAAGCTTCCCTGCCTTTTACTCCTTTGAGCCCTTGCTCATTTGGTTCCATAAAAGTAGAATGTCCTTAGAACACATCTAACATATATCAAAATCCTACTTGACCTTCAAAGCACAATTTAAACGTCATTTCCTCCCTCGAGAATTCTACGGTAATAATTTCTGTTCCTGCATCCTACGTTTATTCTAAGAAGAAAGAAACTACCACTTCATGAGCCTCTACTACATGCTCTATAAAAGAATTTCATTTTAATCTTCTTAACAGTCCTACAAAGTACTATTCTCTCCATTCTGCAGAATGGGAAACTAAGGCTATGAGAGGTTACACAGCACAATAATGTCATGGATATGAGATTCAAATGAAGCCTGTCTGATTTCAAAGTCCATGGTCTTTATATAATTTCATGCTGCCTCTATTATAGCCTTCACCATAGACTGAGTTATGATGAGTTGTTTGTATGTCAGTCCACCCTCATAAGTTATGAGATCTTTGAAGGCAAAGGCCCTATCCTATTTAGGTTTGAATATTCCTGTCCTGGCACAGTGTCTATTATGTAGTACATACAGCACTCTAGTAGTGCTAGAAATAATATGAAGAAATTAATACAATGTTCATTTTTCTCATAATTAGCTCTCGTATGACATCATGACCATAAAAAATAAGTATCTCGCTTCCAGCCATAGCAGTAACTGGGACCAGAGTTGTCCTCCTATTATAAGCAATGAGAAACCTGGATAAAATATACAAAAGAATTACTGTTACACCTTGGACAAAAGTCAGTATAGGACTGGATCCCTAAGCTAAGGGAAATGACCAAGGTAAGCTCCCAAATTAGCCAGGATGTCTGTCTGGAAGCATTTTCTGGAATGCAGCACAGTGAGTGGTAACCCAAACAGAGTATAGACGTCTTGCTGAGTTGGGGTGAACAGAGTTCAGAATTTAAAGAGGAGGAAGGGGATGGAATCTGCAGGACAGAGTACTAAAGAGGAGGCAGCTATGCAGAGAAAAGCTTGAGAACTCTGTATAGGGGTCTTATTGAGACTCTGGGTGAAAACTAAGCTGCACATGCACAGAATAAATGCCACAAAGACAAGCAAAGTTCAATGAGTGGTAATTTAAATGACATCCAGAATTCATACAAGGCTGTGAAATATTTTGACCAGCTAAAGTACAGGTCTTGATGAATACCTAGAGCATTGCACAGAGACTCCAGAAGGGTCCCTGGCTCTAGGGTAGTACTCCTTAAAAGTTAGAATGCATCAGAAGACTAGGAGGGTTAGTTACAACACAGACTGCTAAGCATCACCCCCACAGGTTTTGATTTAGTGTTTCTGGAGCAAAGTTCTAGAATCCACATTTCTAACAATTTCCCACATGATACTGATGCTGTTGGTTCACATACCATATTTTGAGAACCACTGCCCTAGAGGAAAGACAACTCTAGACACATTCCAACCCAGGTCAAAAGAACTGATCCAAAATTAACTCAAACAACTGGCTATAACTAAGTCTAACACACTCTTAATAGAAATAAAATAAAATTCTGCATTTGACAAGATAACATTCACAGTGTCCAGCATCTAATAAAAACTATCAGACATGCAAGGAAGCAAGAGAATGAGACCCATAAATGAGAAAAATTAGTAAATAAAACAGCTATGTGAATGACAAAGATACAGAAATAGATAAATACTGCAAAAGAACTAAAATTATTTATAGCGTGGATATAAAGGGAAACATAAAAATAATGAGAGAGACAAGCATCTTAGATAGCCTCTTCCACCAGAGGGCAGACAGCACAAGCAAGAAAAACTACAATTCTGCAGCCTGAGGAACGAAAACCACATTCACAGAAAGAGAGACAAAATGAGAAGGCAGAGGACTATGTACCAGATAAAGGAACAAGATAAAAACCCCAGAAAAATAACTAAATGAAGTGGAGACAGACAACCTTCCAGAAAAAGAATTCAGAATAATGATAGTGAAGATGATCCATGACCTCGGAAAAAGAATGGAGGCAAAATTCAAGAGGATGCAAGAAATGTTTACCAAAGACCTAGAAGAATTAAAGAACCAAAAAACAGACATGAACAATACAATAATGGAAATGAAAAATACACTAGAAGGAATCAATAGCAGAATAACTAAGGCAGAAGAATGGATAAGTAACCTGGAAGACAAAATGGTGGAGTTCACTGCTGTGGAAGAGAATACAGAAAAAAGAATGAGAAGAAATGAAGACAGCCTAAGAGACCCCTGGGATAACATTAAATGCAACAATATTCACATTATAAGGGTCCCAGAAGGAGAAGAGAGAGAGAAGGACCAGAAAAAATCTTTGAAGAGATTATAGTCGAAAACTTCCCTACCATGGGAAAGGAAATAGCCACCCAAGTCCAGGAAGCACAGAGAGTCCCAGGCAGGATAAACTCAAGGAGAAACACACTAAGACACATAGTAATCCAAATGACAAAACATAAAAACAAAGAAAAATTATTAAAAGCAACAAGGGATGAAAGGGAAGAACCTACAACCAAGATTGTTCTACCTGGCAAGGATCTCATTCAAATTTAACAGAGAAATCAAAAGCTTTACAAACTAGCAAAAGCTAAGAGAATTCAGCACCACCAAACCAGCTCTACAACAAATGCTACAGGACCTTCTCTAAGTGGGAAACACAAGAGAAGAAAAGGGCCTACAAAAATGAACACATAACAATTAAGAAAATGGTATTAGGAACATACATATCGATAAGTACCTTAAATGTGAATGGATTGAATGCTGCAACCAAAAGACACAGGCTTGCTGAATGGATACAAAAACAAGACCCATATATATGCTGTTTACAAGAGACCCACTTCAGACCTAGGGACACATACATACTGCAAGTGAGGGGATGGAAAAAGATATTCCATGGAAAGGGAAATCAAAAGAAAGCTGGAGTAGCAATACTCATATCAGATAAAATAGACTTTAAAATAAAAAATGTTACAAGAGACAAGGAAGGACACTACATAATGAACAAGGGATCAATCCAAGAAGAAGATATAACAATTATAAATATATATACACCCAACATAGGAGCACCTCAGTATATAAGGCAAATGCTAGCAGCTATAAAAGAGGAAATCGACACTGACACAATAATAGTGGGGGACTTTAACACCACACTTACACCAATGGACAGATCATCCAGACAGAAAATTAATAAGGAAACACATGCTTTAAATGACACAATAGGCCAGATAGATTGAATTGATATTTATAGGACATTCAATCCGAAAACAGCAGATTACACTTTCTTCTCAAGTGCACACGGAACATTCTCCATGATAGATCACATCTTGGGTCAAAAATCAAGCCTCGGTAAATTTAAGCAAATTGAAATCCTATCAAGCATCTTTTCCAACCACAGAACTATGAGATTAGAAATCAATTACTAGGGGAAAAAAGGTAAAAAACACAAACACATGGAGGATAAACAATATGTTACTAAATAACCAACAGTTCACTGAAGAAATCAAAGAGGAAATCAAAAAATACTTAGAGACAAATGACAATGAAAACACAATGATCCAAAACCTATGAGATGCAGCAAAAGCAGGCCTAAGAGAGAATTTTACAGGAATATAGTGGTACCTCAAGAAACAAGAAAAATCTCAAATAAACAATTTAACCTTACACCTAAGGGAAGTAGAGAAAGAAGAACAAACAAAACCCAAACTTACTAGAAGGAAAGAAATCATAAAGATCAGAGCAGAAATAACTGAAAGGGAAACAAAGAAAACAAGAGCAAAGATCAATAACACTAAAAGCTGGTTCATTGAGAAGATAAACAAAATTGATAAACCATTAGCCAGACTCATCAAGAAAATGAGGGAGAGGACTCAAATCAATAAAATTAGAAATGAGAAGTTACAACAGACACCGCATAAATACAAAGCATCCTAAGAGACTACTACAAGCAACTCTATGTCAATAAAATGGACAACCTGGAAGAAATGGACAAATTCTTAGAAAGGTATAACCTCCCAAGACTGAACCAGGAAGAAATAGAAAATATGAACAGACCAATCACAAGTAATGAAATTGAAACTGTGATTAAAAATCTTCCAACAAAGTCCAGGACCAGATGGCTTCACAGGTGAATTCTATCAAACATTTATTTATTTATTTATTTTATAAATTTATTTATTTTATTTACTTTATTTTTGGCTGCTTTGGGTCTTCGCTGCTGCATGTGGGCTTTCTCTAGGTGCAAAAAGTGGGGGCTACTCTTCATTGCAGTATGCGTGCTCCTCATTGCGATGGCTTCTATTGTTAGGGAACATGGACTCTACGTGCGTGGCCTTCAGCAGTTGTGGCTTGCGGGTACACTAGTTGTGGCTTGTGGGCTCTAGAGCGCAGGCTCTGTAGCTGTGGCGCATTCACTTAGTTGCTCGACAGCATGTGGGATCTCCCTGGGCCAGGGCTCAAACCTGTATCCCCCGCGCTGGCAGGCAGATTCTTACGCACTGTGCCACCAGGGAAGCCCCTGTCAAACATTTAGAGAAGAGCTAACACCCATCCTTCTCAAACTCTTTCAAAAACTTGCAGAGGAAGGAACATTCCCAAACTCGTTCTGCGAGGCCACCATCACCCTGATACCAAAACCAGGCAGAGATACTACAAAAACAGAAAATTACAGACCAATATCACTGATGAATATAGATGCTAAAATCCTCAACAAAATACTAGCAAACAGAATCCAACAACACATTAAAAGGATCATACACCATGTTCAAGTGGGATTTATCCCAGGGATGCAAGGATTCTTCAATATATGCAAATCAATCAATGTGATACACCATATCAGCAAATTGAAGAATAAAAACCATATGATCATCTCAATAGATGCAGAAAAAGCTTTTGACAAAATTCAACACCCATTTATGATAAAAACTCTCCAGAAAGTGGGCATAGAGGGAACCTACCTCAACATAATAACCATATACGACAAACCCACAGCAAACATCATTCTCCATGGTGAAAAACCGAAAGCATTTCCTCTAAGATCAGGAACAAGACAAGGATGTCCACTCTCGCCACTATTATTCAACATAGTTTTGTAAGTCCCAGCAACGACAACCAGAGAAGAAAAAGAAATAAAAGGAATACAAATTGGAAAAGAAGAAGTAAAATTGTCACTGTTTGCAGATGACATGATACTATACATAGAGAATCTTAAAGATGCCACCAGAAAACTACTAGAGCCAATCAATGAATTTGGTAAAGTGCAGGATAAATTTGGCAGGATACAAAATTAATGCCCAGAAATCTCTTGCATTCCTATACACTAACAACCAAATATCAGAAAGAAAAATTAAGGAAACAATCCCATTCACCATTACAACAAAAAGAATAAAATACCTAGGAATAAACCTACCTAGGGAGACAAAAGGTCTGTATGCAGAAAACTATAAGACACTGATGAAAGAAATCAAAGATCACACAAACAGATGGAGAGATATACCATGTTCTTGGATTGGAAGAATCAATATTGTGAAAATGGCTGTACTTCCCAAAGCAATCTACAGATTCAATGCAATCCCTACCAAATTACCAATGGCATTTTTTACAGAACCAGAACAAAAAATCTTAAAATTTGTATGGAGACACAAAAGACCCCAAATAGCCAAAGCAATCTTGAGGGAAAAAAACGAAGCTGGAGGAATCAGGCTCCCTGACTTCAGACTGTACTACAAAGCTACAGTAATCAAGACAATATGGTACTGGCACAAAAACAGAAATATAGATCAATGGAACAGGATAGAAAGCCCAGAGATAAACCCACACACCTGTGGTCAACTAATCTATGACAAAGGAGGCAAGGATATACAATGGAGAAAAAACAGTCTCTTCAATAAGTGGTGCTGGGAAAACTGGACAGCTACATGTAAAAGAATGAAATTAGAACACTCCCTAACACCATACACAAAAAAACCCTCAAAATGGATTAAAAATGTGAGACCAGACACTATAAAACTCTTAGAGGAAAACATAGGAAGAACACTCTTTGACATAAATCACAGCGAGATCTTTTTTGATCCACCTCCTAGAATAATGGAAATAAAAACAAAAATAAACAAGTGGGACCAAATGAAACTTAAAAGCTTTTGCACAGCCAAGGAAACTGTAAACAAGAGGAAAAGGCAACCCTCAGAATGGGAGAAAATATTTGCAAACGAATCAAGGAACAAAGGATTAATCTGCAAAATATATAAACAGCTCATACAGCTCAATATTAAGAAAACAAACAACCCAATCAGAAAATGGACAGAAGACCTAAATAGACATCTCTCCAAAGAAGACATACAGATGGCCAAGAGACACATGAAAAGCTGCTCAACATCACTAATTATTAGAGAAATGAAAATGAAAATGACAATGAGGTATCACCTCATACCAGTTAGAATGGGCATCATCAGAAAATCTACAAACAACAAATGCTGGAGAGGGTGTGGAGAAAGGGGAACCTTCTTGCACTGTTGGTGGGAAGGTAAATTGATACAGCCACTATGGAGAACAGTATGGAGGGTCCTTAAAAAACAAAAAATAGAATTACCATATGATCCAGCAATCCCACTACTGGGCATATACCCTGAGAAAACTGTAATTCAAAAAGACACATGCACCCCAATGTTCATTGCAGCACTATTTGCAATAGCCAGTTCATGGAAGCACCCTAAATGCACATCAACAGACAAATGGATAAAGAAGATGTGGTACATATATACAATGGAGTATTACTCAGCCACAAAAAGGAACAAAATTGGGTCATTTGTAGAGATGTGGATGGACCTAGAGACCATCATACAGAGTGAAGTAAGTCAGAAAGAGAAAAACCAATATCATGTATTAACACATATATGTGGAATCTAGGAAAATGGTACATATGAACCCATTTTCAAGGCAGAAATAGAGACACAGATGTAAAGAACAAACGTATGGACACCAAGGGGGGAACGTTGGGGGGGGGTGGGATGAATTGGGAGATTGGGATTTACATATATACACTAATATGTACAAAATATATAACTAATAAGAACCTGCTCTATAAAAAATTAATAAAATAAAATTGAAAACAATGTAAAAAAACAAGAACCTGCTGTATAAAAAAATAAATAAAATAAAATTCAAAAAAAAAAGAAATGTTAAAGAATATTCATCAGGATAAAGTTAAATGAGGCCAGATGAAAACCTGGATCTACATAAAGTAACAAAGAATACCAGAAAAGGTAAATATGTAGCATTTATTATTAATATTTAGTTTCAATACTTAATATTTACTAATAAATATTGAATGATTTATAAATTATTTTATTATATTAAATCTTTTTATAAATTAAATTTTAATAAATTTATAAAATGAATTTAATTTAAATATTATTGTTTAATGTTAAAGTAAACATAAAAGACTTTTTTCTTCATTTATTTAATTCCTTCAAAGATTGTTTAAAGCAAAAAAGTTACCTTTTAACAAGCAATTGTTTGGTACCACTATGTATCACACATTATGAAAGAATCTAGGGATATAGAGACGAATCAGAAATAATATTTGCCCTCAAGAAGCTTATAAGGGGACTTCTCTGGTGGTCCGGTGGTTAAGACTTTGCCTTCCATTGCAGGGGGTGCAGGTTCGATCCCTGGTCAGGGGAGCTAAGATCCCACATGCCTCACGACCAAAAAACCAAAACAGAAAACTGAAGCAATATTGTAACAAATTCAATAAAGACTTTAAAAATGGTCCACATCAAAAAATCTTTGAAAAAAAAAAGCTTATGAGGAAGAAAGATAACCAAATATGTTTATATATATCCAATAATCTAAAGATATTTGAGAAAAGTATGTAGTTGCTATAGTGGGGGCAAGGAAAGAAAGGGTCAATTCTGCTTGGAGGTAAGTTCTACAGAAAAGCCTTCACCAAAGGTGATGCCAGAGTTAAGATTTGAAAGATATACAGATTTTCAATAAGTGAATTTGGGGATGGAGGAAAGAAAACACAGTGTATTCCAGAAAGAGAAGAGGCATGAGATAGTATGAGTCAGTAAATAATTCAGTACGGCTGAAGCAGAAGATAGAAAGGGAACAGAGGTGAGACTAGAGAAATAGAGATGATAGATCATAAAAATCCGTATCATGAAAAGGAGTATGGATTTCAAAGACAACTGGGAGTACCTGAAAATTTTTAGTTGCAGACTAACATTTTCTTTGTGTTTTTGTGTCTTCGTATTTTTGTTCATTTGTTTTAAAGAGCACTTTGATAACAGAGATAGTAGGAAAAGGATAAGGTATATGGAAAGGGCTGGGGACAGGGCTGGAAATATGGATACTGAGCAGCATATATACACAGAGGATATTGTATAACTTAGCAAATGACTAAGGAAACCTTAACTAAGGGGATGATGAATCACTCTCTTCTCCTTGATACACTTCCTTCACTTGTTTTCCAGGACACCACACTTGACTTCCCCATTACCTCACTGGTTGCTTCTTCTCAGTCTCCTTTGTCAATTCCCTTTCTTACCCCATCTCACCCAAACCTAGACTTCTTAGTATTGAAGAGCACTGTGCTCAGTTCTTGTCCCTTTTCCCTATCTACTCATTCTTTCAGGGCTTTCATATAGTCTTTGGTTTTAAATACCATATATTTGCATCCGACTCTCAAATTTATTTCCACTGAATTCTGAACTCACATATCTGACTATCGATTCAATACCTTCACTTGGATTTCAAATAGACATCTCAAAGTTAACAAGTCCAACAATTCAGGGTCTATTGTTCGCTTCTAAACCTCTTCCACCCACAGCATTTCCATCTCAGTTGATGGGAAACAGTTACTCAGAACAACAACAACCAAAATAAAACCCCTTAGATTTATCTTGACTCTTTCTGTTATGCCCAATATCTAATCTATTAGAAACTCCTGTTGTCTCTGTCTTCTAAACATCCAGAATCCAACCTCATCTCACCACCTCCACTTACCACTAACCACTCCGTCCAAGCTACCTTCTTTTCTTGATTAAAATATTCCAACAACCTCCTAACTGGTCTCTCTGCTTCAACCTTTGCTCACACAATCCACTCTCAGCCCAGCAATCAAAGTGACTCTTTTAAAATATAAATCAGGTGTCTCTCCTCTGCTCAACGCATCCCTCCACCCAATGCCCAACAAAGGCCCTACACGAACTGACCATTGTTAGCTCTATAATCTCATGGCTCTTCCCCTTGCTCTCTTGTACTTCAGGTGTACTGGCTTCCTTGGTGGTCCCTGAACTCACCAAGCATGTTCTCATCTTACAGCCTTTGCACTGGCTTCTTCCCTCTATCTGGAAAGATTTTCCCCAGATATTCTCGTGGCTCATTCCTTTACCTCCTTAAGGTTTATGCTCAGATTTCATCTTCTCAGTGAGGTCTACACAGACCACCATTTTAAAATCACAACTCTTTCCACACCTGCACAGTCCCAAACCCCAATCCTATCCTACTTTTTCTTTTTTCATGGCATTAACACCTTCTAAAATACTATACAATTCACTTAACTCTTAGATCTAGTCTGTATTATCTGTCTTCACCACAAGCTTCATGAAGGCAGGGATCTTTTTTTTATTATTTATTGATACATCTCAATCAACTAGAACACAGTCTAGCACATATATTGCTAACAAAGTATTCCTTAAATGAATAAATTGTATCAGTGATGTAGAGAAGGCAGATAAGAGAAAGGTGAAGAATATATAATTAGCAGGATTTGGCCATCAGTAGTATTTGGAGGGTAAATGACAAAAAGAAGTGTGAGTTGACATTCATATGTCTAAAATGGGACAGAGGAAGCAAGAACAAATTTGTGAGGAAAAGATGCTAAGTTCAGGGACTTCCCTGGTGGCGCAGTGGTTAAGAATCCGCCTGCCAACGCAGGGGACACAGGTTCGAGTCCTGGTCCGGGAGGATCCCACATACCGCAGAGCAACTAAACCCGTGTGCCACAACTACTGAGCCTGTGCTCTAGAGCCCGCAAGCCACAACTACTGAAGCCCACGTGCCTAGAGCCTGTGCTCCGCAACAAGAGAAGCCACGGCAATGAGAAGTCCGCGCACCACAACGAAGAGTAGCCCCTGCTTGCCACAACTAGAGAAAGCCTGCATGCAGTAACGAAGACCCAACGCAGCCATAAATAAATAAATTTATTAAAAAAAGAAAAAAGATGCTAAGTTCAGTTTTGGACATATGGAGTAAATGACTTAGTTATATCCTCTATTAAGTTTGTCTTACAGTCCAAATCCTGAAGGTCAAAGCCAGAAATCCTTAATCTGGTCAACGGTCTGTTTTGGTGAAGGCCGTTTTTTTGTTTTTGTTTTTCATTTCTTTGCAACTTTTTTTTTTTTTTAATGTAAAGGAAACACTTTTATTTAGCTAACCTTTTGAAATACCTTTGAAAGTTCTCTTTTTAATTGTGGTAAGGTACATATTACAAAAAAATTTACCACCTTAACCATTTATAAGTATACAGTTCAGCAGTGTTAGGTATATTCACATTGTTGTACAACCAATCTCTAGAACTTTCTTGTCTTGGAAAACTGAAACTCTGTCCCCATTAAACAACTCCCTTCCACTACCACCTCCCCCGCCCCTTAGCAACCACCGTTCCACTTTCTGTCTCTATGAGTTTGGCTACTCTAGGTACCTCATATAAGTAGAATCATATACTATTTGTCTTTACTACTGTCTTATTACACTCAGCGTTATGTCCTCAAGGTTCATCCATATTGTAACGTGTGTCAGAATTTCCTTCCTTTTTAAGGCTGAACAATGTTCCACTGTATGTATACACCACATTTTGTTTATCCATTCATCTGCTGATGGACATCTGGATAGATTCCATCTTCCGGCTATTGTAAACAATGCTGTTATGAACATGAGTATATAAATATCTTTTCCATTTCTCTGCAATCTTGAGATGATTATGGGAAATGTTAGAGAAGACCATAAGTTGGGGATGGGAAGACTGATTGGTGGGAGCTAACATTTCACCAAAGAATCCTGGAAAACTTCAGAGAAAGACAACATGGCAGTAACAGTAGTCTTAGACATGTATAGATGACTTGAAGATCAACCAGTGGGGACTCCTCTCTGACTTAAACACTGCTTGGCTATATAGTCACATGGAGGAGGACTTGCTTCTCATTTTGTATTTCTAATTATAAAACTAGATACCACTAATATACCTTACCTGGGTGTGATAATGATTTATAAGCTAACATTGGTAGGTGTACTTTTATGATGAAAGACAGAGTAACCATCTTATATTAAAATAAATTAAGGATAAAACTTGGCAGCATAACCAGTGAATATGTTCAACTATTAACTTATCCTGCAGGCAACGCCTTTGTTGGCTTAATATTTCAAAAGCTTTCTTTTTTCAAGATCATTCTTGCCTACCTAGCAATGATGCATACTGAATTAAAACTAGCTAAAAACATTTAGCCAAGAGAGCAAGAAAGACTTTTTTCTTAAAGAATAGTATTTAGTATTTTTAAGCCCCTTATATGGTATTTTATTTTTCCTTTCAAAGAGCAACATGGATATGAACAGTCCAAAGAAGAAAATATCCAAAATACTGATGCTAAATGAAGAGAACCCTGAAAAACCAAGTTCCACCTGAGAATCCAGTTTCAAAGCAATGTTCATACTGATGATGTACACAAAATTGTGATTTTTGTATGAATACATATAATCCAGAGTTAACTTCAGGATTTTCCAGAGTTTCTTTTATACTTTTTTTTTTTTCCCCACGCCACATGGCTTGTAGGATATGGGATGTGGGATCTTAGTTCCCCAACCAGGGATTGAACCCGGGCCCTTGGCAGTGAGATCGTGTAGTCCTAACCACTGGACCACCAGGGAATTCCCTATACTTTTGTTTGTAGTTTATTATCATCAAAAAATAAAGAGTGATACTTGTTTATTACTTTAAATGAAAGTATTTCTTGGCAAGTTATAAGAAACAGAGCCTATTAACAGTTGTCTGATGAGAGAAATTGTAGTATATATCAGCTTCCTATCACCTAGCAAAGTGCCCAGCACTTACCAGATGGTCAAAAAATATTATAAATGAATGAATGAGTAAAAGAACAAATGAGAGAACAAACCAGTGAACTTGGTTATTCTGACGTGTCTGCATGTATTCATTTCATAGTACTATCTTCTAATAGCCACCATATGATCATCTGGGTTTTGGTGCTAATAAAAATGTATCAAATATATAAATAATGTTTCCTAGAAACATTATTTTCCCTTCTAAATTCTTATGTTAAGTCCTTTTAATTTCAGAAAGATATTTTATGAGTGAACAGGCAAGAAAAAGCTCCTTGCAAAAGCAACAGGCATGTTTTGATAATAACCTATACAGATGATTCCTGCTTCACCATTTATGGTCAAAGACATTCTCTGCTTCTTAGCCAAATGACAGGAAGCAAGACTGGTTGTAAACAAATAGGGAACACACCACCAAAGAAAAGTCAGGCTGCATCTCAGAAATCAACTAGTTTTATTGCTTATCGGATGAATAAATTTCTTCTGTTACCACAGGCCTAGAAAATAATTTGGCAGCACCCTGGAAAACTCACTACTTAATTCCCAGTACAGCCCATTCCATTGTTTTGGACACCCCTAAGGATCAGAAAACTCTTCTTTATACGGAGCCAAAATCTATCTCCATACAACCATTGGTTATCATTTTATGTTGTGGAGCCTCACAGTCTCATTCTAACCTCTCTTCTATAGGACTGCCCATCAAAGATTAGATGGCTATTATGACCCCTTATGGGCTAACATCCCTTCTTTAGCTTGATTATATGAAAAATATCTTTATTATTTTAGCCATTTTCTCCTGGGTGTGCTTGAATCTGTCACTCTTAAAGTGTTAATAATCTTTAAAAAAAGAATAATCTGATGCACCTAGAATAAAGCAGGACTATCACCAACCCTATTCTAGACATTCTATTAATGTAGCCTAAGATCATACTGTGTTTTTTGTAAAGGAACATAATAAAGTTGTTCACATTGAGTTTTCTGTTAACTTAAGGATGTCAAGTCTTTGTTCTCTACCCCTACATCTAAGCCATTTCTCCCCCATTCTGTAATACAGAGTATTATATATTACATTATAAATTTGTTTTCAGTAAATTTTATCTTCTTGGTCAAGCCCATCATCCTTTTTTGATTCCTGTCGCTATCATCTAATAATTTTAGCCATTCTTCTCCAATTGTGTATTATCCACAAATTTGATCAGTGAGCCAGCTATACTTTCTTTTAACTCTTTGTTTATATATAACATGAAGCTGAAGACATGATTCCTGTAGTATCCCAGAGTCTTCCTTTCCTGTTAACACCCTTTCAGATAATTGTTCAACCAGTTACATATCAACATAACTGTATTATCCTATCACTCCCGCCCATCTTGCCTACAATATCATGACGGACCATACCAAAAAGGTGCATAAAATTCAGACACTTACGTTGTGTGATTAATAGTCTAATAACCTGCTAAAGGACAATGAATTTAGGTTAATCTACCATAACATGTTTTTATAAACTCAGGTCGGCTCCTTAGAGATCAACATTTTTCCTTCTGAGTCCTGATCTGCTAAATCATCTAACCTGTAATTTTATTGAGGACTCATGTCAGACTCACCACCTGCACAGAACAAGAAAGAGAGAGAACCCACAGATGCTGTTGCCTTAGCCTCAGTGATCGGTCCTCTCTCTTTTCCTCCCTCCTCCTTCTGTCTGAAGCTCCGTCTTAAGGGATCCTGACCAAGCTGCAGACAGAAGCAGAGGGAAAAAAGACAGCAACAACGGGTTTTCCAGATTTAAGTGCCCACCCAGCTCCAGTTCCCAGCTGCCTTTCCCATGCTCTTTTTACCAATAAAGAGGAGCAATCGTTATCTACTGCTTTGATTTATCTGTACTACTTTTCTTCTCCATTAGTATATGGTATACAGTTACCTACCTGGAAATGGCTTATATTAAGACTTCACCTTTCCACCCTCTCTAAAAAGAAACAAATTCTAAAATCTTTACATAGCAATAGACTGTGAGCAAAGAAGAGAGTAGCATGAGATGCAGCTATACAATTATACCTTTCTGGTTTTACTTTTCACTCTGCCACCTACTTAGTACAAATTATATGTATTTATAGGCTTTAGCTTTAAAAAAAATCCCGAAGTACTTACAAATAAAACATACTATGATCCTTTAGTAAAAAAAAAAAAAAAACTACAAGGAAAACCAAACTCAAATCAAAGTACCAATGCTTCGTTCCTAGACAGTAAATAATCATACCCAATTGCTATGTGTGACTGATCAGAATTTAAAGTAATGAATCTTACAGTCAATTAAAAAATGAGGGAAAAAATACAATTCATTTGTCCTACAAAGATAACTCTAGCATTTGTTAAGAAGCTTCATAACTTCAACCATTAATCCTGTCTTTTAAATCTTTCATGTTTATGTTTGGAAAATATTTCTGAAATTGCAATTCACTTAAATATCTATTGAGTGAATTTATATTTATAAAAATATAAAAAATAATAAAAATTTATATTTATAAAATTCTATTATGGACCTGTCATCATGCATGTTTCTAGAGGGTCCTAACCATAGTTAGGGAAAAGTTTCTTAAAACAGAAGATGTCTTTTAAGCAAGTAAAATATTGTCATATGACAAAGATAAGCGAAATTCAGGATAAAAACACATAGAATATTATGCTCCCTAATTACATTATCCAAATAGCCCCTGGACTTGAAGGATTTTGTTTGTTTATTCATTTTTGCTTTTGTTTTTTGCCTGATTGTCCCACTAGGAACATTGGCAGAATTGATGAAACAGTGTTAAGAATCAAATCACTATAACTGGCTACCATTTGAAAAGAAAGAATCATTTTGTAATCTCCTCCAGAGAATTAAAATCCAGTTCAAACTCTTAAGGACATTTCATAAGCAGGGCATATAACTGCCTAAATTGGGAAAAATCCAGGGCTTGGCATATAAATGCAAGCAAGCAAAACAGGCAATTTCAAAGAAAGACCTCATACCCTCAAGGCTAAGGTGATGGCATAACACAGGAAATTTCAAATGGAAGTTCTCATTGTGGCCTTAGAGTGGGGTTTCCCACCAATCCATTGACCAGCAAAATGAAAAAGTCACTGTAGGTTTTTCTTTTAAGTATCTCATTTCCATATCAAAATGCAAGGTCAGAAACCGTTAAATCATGCAATATTTTACAAAAATCTTTCTTTTAGAAAATGTGTCGGGAATTTCTACTTTATTCTGCATTATGTCGTATCACAGACATCATAGAATAGTATAATTACAGAACTTCAGAGTTGAAACTTGGGATATTGTTATTGGGGTTTTTTTAGAGCATGAGTCACCCATTCTCCTTACTTGGCCTGCAGTAAAACTTTCTGTGCTCCAAACTCTTTATTTATTTATTTATTTTGCTCCAAACTCTTAACATTTTGGTTTACTTGGCCTCACTGTTTATCACGTACACGAACTTGTATTCAGTAACAATTTCACCCAGTCAAACGCTTTCATTTTTCAAAGGCCCAGGGAACTTAAGTGATTTGCCTAAAGTCAAGCAGCCAGTTGTAGATAGATCAGGAATTAATAACCATACATAATTCTGTTACCTTTATAAAATAAGACACTGAGTCCAATAGAATACACTGATAATCCTTATTTTACAGGAAAGACACTTTGCCTGGCAGCCAAATATTTTACATTTTAAGTGCCTGCTAATTCAGAAATCTAATAGTTTTCGCTTAAACAAAACTAAAACATATCTCTGCAAACCCATAACTACTGAAAAATGGGTGCTCAAGTTATTATATAGTGCAAACTACATTTTACAAACCACATTATAATAGTCTTAAGTGTACGGTAATCAACTATCATCACATATAATTAAAGATAAACTCATTGTGTCAAAACAGAAGATCAAAGCACTTTTAATCCTGCAGGGGCCATCATTTTCAATGGCCTGTTCCTTGATCATGCCTTTAATTCATACAATTCAGTGAACAACAGGACCTCTCTTCCTGCTGCAGTAGAAATCAGCCTCAAAAAACTCTGTTTTTGAAAAAATTGACAAATATATGAAATATTCCCAAGTCATGTCTATGAAAAGATTAGTGCATCACCAGTTTTCTATTAAATCTGATCCTGGAAAAAATAGATAAGATGTTTTTCATTCTCTAAATCAGATTTTGATCTGAGCATACATTTTTCAGTTACAGGAAGAGTTTTTGGCTTCACACTGTGGCAAGAAAGTAGAGCATATGAATTACCTGGTATTTTCTGTTTGTTGGTTGTTGTTGGGTTTTCTTGGTTTGTTTGTTTGCTTTGTATTGTTGTGCTTTTAATACCTTCCAAGGCAATGAAACACTACCTGCTACCTGAGCAATTCAATAAGAAAGAACCAAGGATAATATCACTTGGCATTAGACAAAAAGCTCCCACTTCAGTCATTTCACTCCTCTAAACTTTGGCTGAACCACACTGACTGTTATTTCTCTGAGGAAGCGGCTGCCAAGTTATGCACAGGCACATACACACAGACGAACCACAGTATGGAGAAGGTCAGCCGTTACTCCTAAGAATATCTTCACTAAAGTATGTGCTGAGTAATGAGGAGTTATTCAGTAAGTTCAGATAAATGTAGAGTTAGAAGAGGCCTTCAGAGATAAATAATCAACTGAGACAATAATTGCCCCAGATGATAGCTATGAAAGTCAATACTAAGAAAACCAGTATATTAAATGTTAATTATCAAAAGAAGAGAAAACCATGTTCTAAGACTTCCTGAAAGCCTACCAATTTAAAAATCCTAAAAAATCCTAAATAATAAATTCAAGCTTACTATGGACATTTACAAATAATTGATGGGTTTTGGGGAAATCAGCCTCTAAAAGGCTACAATGCATCTTCTCAGATGCTGATTTTAAAATGGAAAACTTTTAACTTGTGCCTGCCTTGACACTTTGGATGAGTCACTTTCTTATAACTTTGCTTAGTTGATAATGAAAGGATAATTAAGGATAATAAATATCTTTTCTTGACAACCTTGGATACTTCCAATCTTGAGAAACATATTTTTACGTCTAAGAGTTTTCATTCTAATTTCACTGCCCACTGAAATACCAGAACAGGGACTTCCCTGGTGCTGCAATCCACCTGCCAATGCAGGGGACACGGATTTGAGCCCTGGTCCGGGAAGATCCCACATGCCGCGGAGCAACTAACCCTGTGCGCCACAACTACTGAGCCTGCGCTCTAGAGTGCGCAAGCCACAACCATCGAAGCCCGCACACTTAGAGCCTGTGCTCCGCAATAAGAGGAGCCACCGCAATGAGAAGCCCGCGCACCACAACAAAGAGCAGCCCCCGAGTGCCGCAAAGAGAGAAAGCAGCACGCAGCAACAAAGACCCAGTGTAGCCAAAAAAACCCAGAACAGATTCAAATGCTATTTTGGAACTGTGTATATGGAAGAGGTCAAACATTATTGCAAAGGGTTTCCTCAGAGGAATGATGAAAAGAAATACATCAATTAGTACAGGATTCACAGTGTTCTGAGCATGCCCCATATTATATTACACTTTGTAGTAGCCAATTTCCTTCAAGACTCAATAAAACATAATGCCTCTATTGTTACCTTGGCATTCTTTGACATCCTTAATTACTGAGAGTTAATTAACCTGTTATATCCTTCTCTGTATGTTTTAAAGCATCCTTTTAACCTATAGAATATGAACGAACTTTTGGTTTGTGAATATATGCATCATTTATTATAGGCAAAGTATTATATGTGATTGGAAGTATGAAGAACAAATATGAACAGGATGAATCATCACTGTCTCAGAGAAACTTACAACCTAGCTTAGAAAAGAAGACTCACGCATGAGCACACAGTACGTGTGCACACATACACAGAGAATTAAACTACAAAAAAGAAAAAACCAAGGTATAGTGGAAACGGTTACACAAACCCAAAAGAAACATTCCACAAAACTGAGGGCCTATACTCTTTAAAAAATGTCAGTGTCATGAAAGACAGAAAATTTAAAAGACTGCTCTAGTGAGGAAAACTAAAGACACACACACACACACACACACACAAATTCCTATCCTCCAATCCTCGGATCGGGGGAAAAACAGCTTATAAAGGTCATACTGGGACAATATGCAAAATCTGAATATGCACCATATACTAGATAATAATCCAGTATTGAATTTGTGGCTATGTAAGAGAGCGTCTTTTTTCTTAACAGACACATGCTAAAGTATTTATGTTGAATGGTCACAACCTCTGCAATTTACTACCAAATGGTTCTGAACAAAAGTATAATGATATGTATGTATATATGTTTTTAAGAGAGAAAGAGGAAACGTGGCACAATGTTAACAGTGGATAAAACTATGTGAATGGCATATGGGAATTCATTATACCATACTTGTAACTTTTCTGTATGCTTGAAATATTTTTTAATAACATTTTAAGCTCAGTGAACATTTAAGCTACAAAAGATCCTAGAATTTATCTAACCCAATCCTAGACCTAACTTTACAAATGAAGAAACAGACATGACAATTAGAGATTACCAGCGGTGGTCCCCGAACTTTTTGGTGTATGCTCCATCAGTAACACATTTGGGGCATGTACTCCCACCCCCACTATATGTATTTTAATTATTTTATGTCTTCTGTTTGGATAATAATTTATCATGAACATGATAAAACATACACACGCTAAAAATTAGCCAGGATGAGATTTAAAATAATTGTAAAGTTCTAATATTTTCTTCCTGTAGCACAGTGGAACGTCCAGGGCATCCTCACCCCCTGCCCCTACCTTGGTGATAAATGGCACAGACCACCCTAAGCACAAAAGAGGCATATATAACATGTATGAATAGAATGTCAAGAAAGGTTTGACTTAGGTGGCATCTGAAGCACTGTAGGGCTTAGAGGGGTAAATACTAAAGAGGAGAGAAAAGCAGAGGGTCCAGCTGAACAAAGATAGACAAAAGGCAAAGGAGAATGGAAATCATAAAAACTTTGGCAATTCATACAGAGGCACAGTGACACAAAGGGATAAAAGACAGGAAGATACATAAGATTCAGGAAGATACATAAGTCATTAGTAAATTACTCATCAGGACTTAGCTATAACTTTTGAGAACCAAACTAAATCTTTAATAAAAAACCTAGCTCCGCTTAAATTTTTTAATTGCCTAAATTATATAACTATAGAACTAAGTTCTTCTCCGTCCATCAAGGTGATTTTCCATCAAGACATACCTAACAATTGTCAGCACAGGCCAGTTATTTTGCCGTTGCTATTTCAATGTTATTTCAGCCAAAATGTCAGCTCCAAAATATTAAAAAATCAAATAGTTGATATGATATGCTTATTACTATAAATGAGAACTTAAAAAAAAAACCTAAAGACGAGTAGTTCTGTAGGCTTATCTTAGACAAATCATTGCAGAGCTTTAAAATAAAGTTTAAGTACCTCTTAAACATTGTTATATATAGAAAGTAAAAATCATGCATCCCTAGTGTCTGCTCCTTGGTAATTTGGTGATAGCTTACAGTGAGAAAACACTAATAAATTTGTATACATTTTGTGCACTGTTACATGTTAGTGCTGAGCTGTCCAAGCGTTGTCACTGAACCTTACCAAAAACTCATTTTCTTGCACTCAGACCAATGTTGATATAAGTTGGCTGACATAAAATTCCTCCCCCTTGTTTTTTAAAATAAAGAGACCAATGAGATCTGATCTCACTTTCATAATGGAAAAATTAAGCACAAATATATGAAATAAAAACAGAAATCTAACACTCTGCTGGATTTAGACTCTATTTTAACCACTATATTTCTTGGTTCTCATTCCTCACTTGTGATAAAATGCAATAAATTCCCTCCCCAAATTATTTTGTTGGGACTTCCCTGGTGGCGCAGTGGTTAAGAATCCACCTGCCAATGCAGGGGACACAGATTCGAGCCCTGGTCCAGGAAGATCCCACATGCCGCGGAGCAACTAAGCCTGTGCACCACAACTACTGAGCCTGTGCTCTAGAGCCCGTGAGCCACAACTACTGAAGCCCGAGCGCCTAGAACCCGTGCTCCACAACAAGAGAAGCCACCGCAGTGAGAAGCCCGTGCACCACAACGAAGAGTAGCCCCCACTCACCCCAACTAGAGAAAGCCCGCGTGCAGCAATGAAGACCCAACGCAGCCAAAAATAAATAAATTCTTAAAAAAAAATTATTTTGTAAATTAGTTGCCTTATAAGCAATACCATGTAATAGTTCTACATGGTTTCTCTGGATCCACTCCCTATCTTAGTAATAAGTTAAAGAGAACACACTGAAAAGAAGAATCAAAATATAAGACTTGGGCTTCCCTGGTGGCGCAGTGGTTGAGAGTCCGCCTGCTGATGCAGGGGACACGGGTTCGTGCCCCGGTCCAGGAAGATCCCACATGCTGCGGAGCGGCTGGGCCCGTGAGCCGTGGCCACTGAGCCTGTCTGTCCGGAGCCTGTGCTGTGCAACAGGAGAGGCCACAACAGTGAGAGGCCCGCGTACTGAAAAAAAAAAAAAAAAATTTTATATATATATATATATATATATATATATATGTATATATATATATATATATATATATATATATATATATAAGACTTCATCAAGAAAGTGAAAGAAGAAAAATATTGATATTTAGATAAAGATTGAGATGGTCCACCAGATTTAAAACTAAAGCTTGCTGTTCCTTTTTTTATTGTTATCTTTGTAGCTATACAGATCCTCTATGCAGAATGAAAGATGAGTGCTGGATGGCCAGGGTATAATAATTCCCTTTATAAGATGGTCTTCTTTGATAACATTCTAGCAACTCTGTAAAACTAAACATGGTAGGTGACATGTGGGTCTCTTCAATAATGTATATGTTGTTATATTTATGTTTATAAATATATATATTTGTTAAATGATGTTGCTTTTGCTGCTAAATTGCACCTTTAACACCTCTTTACAATATTTTTTCTTTTTTTTAAATTGAGATATAATTTTATTGACCTGTAAAATAGCTACACATTTTCAAAGAGTACAATTTGATAGACCTTGAATCATGTATGCAAAACCATTACTGCAATTAAGATAGCGAAAATATTAATAACCCTCAAAAGTTTCCTTGTGCCTCCTTGTAATTCTTCCTCTTCCCCTGCCCCTCATCCCTAGGTAACCAGTGATCTGCTGTCAATACAGAATAGTTTTCATTTTCTAGAATTTTAAACAAGTGAAATAATACAGTATATACTTTTTTGCGGGGGGAGTGAAGGTCTGCCTTCTTTCACTCAGCA
Organism: Delphinapterus leucas; assembly: GCF_059928025.1. NCBI lineage: Eukaryota > Metazoa > Chordata > Mammalia > Artiodactyla > Monodontidae > Delphinapterus > Delphinapterus leucas. Next base: position 147,766,294 of record NC_143130.1, on the reverse strand, counting down.
TAATTATTTTGAGAGCTATGCATGTTGTTGCAATATGCCAGCAATTAATTTCTTTTTATTGCTGACTAGTAATCTCTTGCATAGATATACTACAGTTTTTTTATCCATTCACTTGTTGACAGACATGTGGGTGATTTCCAGTTTGGGGCATTACAAATAAGGCTGCTATGATGTTCATGTACAAGTTGTCTTTGTATGGAAATATGCTTTTAATTCTCCTGGGTAAAAAGCTAAGTAGAATGGGTGGATCGAATGATAGGTGTATGTTTAACATTTAAGAAACTGCTAGAGAATAGAGTGGCAGTTAGAATGGGCATCATCAGAAATCTACAAACAACAAATGCTGGAGAGGGTGTGGAGAAAAGGGAACCCTCTTGCACTGCTGGTGGGAATGTAAATTGATACAGCCACTATGGAGAACAGTATGGAGGGTCCTTAAAAAACTAAAAATAGAATTACCATATGATCCAGCAATCCCACTACTGGGCATATACCCAGAGAAAACCACAATTCAAAAAGACACATGCTCCCCAGTGTTCATTGCAGCACTATTTACAATAGCCAGGTCATGGAAACAACCTAAATGCCCATCGACAGACGAGTGGATAAAGAAGATGTGGTACATATATACAATGGAATACTACTCAGCCATAAAAGGAACGAAATTGGGTCATTTGTAGAGACATGGATGGATCTAGAGACTATCATACAGAGTGAAGTAAGTCAGAAAGAGAAAAACAAATATCGTATATTAACTCATATATGTGGAACCTAGAAAAATGGTACAGACGAACTGGTTTGCAGGGCAGAAATAGAGACACAGATGTAGAGAACAAACGTACGGACACTGTGGGGGAAGTGGCGGGGATGGTGGCAGCGGGATGAATTGGGAGATTGGGATTGACATGTATACACTAATATGTATAAAAGAGATAACTAATAAGAACCTGCTGTATAAAAAAATAAATAAAATTAAATTTTTTTAAAAAATGAAGTCAAGCAGTGTTAGTCCTCGAACTTTATCTCCTTTTCCAAAGTTGTTCTTTAAAATGTTTTTTTGGTCCAAGATGCTGCAGTGATAAAAATGAAGTAATAGAATTTCTATTTATAACCACATGAACCCCAGATTAATTTCTTTACTTAAAAGATAAAACCATCAATTCTAAAAACCAAGCAATAAATCTTTATAAAGAAGACAAAGTACAGTCTCCTACAGCCTTCAGTAGGATTTATTTTATAGTCTTTAGTATATATTAAGCACTGTTCAGGTACCTTCATTCAGCTCTTCTATTTGATAATTTATGCAATTTAAGCAAATAGCCACAATTTTTAACTGATAACCTGTAGTAACAGAATATATATATTTTATATCCATTATTTGCTCATAAGTGTATTAGAATCCAGTCAAAAGAAATAGCAGGCCATATTTCTATCACACTGATATCCACTTGAAAAGGAAAGAACACAACATACAACAACAACAAGAAAATCTTCAATAAATCAACTATATATAACAGAGCAGGAGCTTGGTTGAAAAGTACTGTGGAAAAAACAGGGCCAGATGGGATTGTTAGCAAGGCTCCATAAAGGAAATTATGTCAGGTCTTGAGAGAAATATTGGTGAGATTAGTATAAATGAGATCAGTTGATAGGAAAAGGCATAAAGTTATTTAAGAAAGATTATCCTACAGCACCAGGTAGGATAGGTTAAAAGGGAGAATGACGAATGTTAGGGAGCTCAGTGAGAAGACTATTGCTATAATCCAGGCATGTGGTGCTGGGGACCCAGACCAGAGTGGTGGCTGTTGAAATAAAGGCCTTGAGATAAACAAAGAATCTGAAACTTAAAGTACTTAGTTATTTTAAATGTCCAAATCTGTTAGAAATTGAAGTCTAATACTATATTTTAACTGTATTTAAATATTTTAGAACCATATACAAGTCAAAAATGCATTTTTAACAATTTACTTTTGTGGAGCAAAATAACTCTCCACACTCATCTTGGACAGTAGAGAGGCCTCAGGGCTGCAAATTTGTTTACAGTGAACTCCGAGGGGCTGCCATTGCCAAATCTGCCCACGTTGTAGCTTCGTGCTTATAAAACAGCAAGTCAGTAAAGTACATTTTTCTTTTTTTCTGCTTCAGCAAAATAAGTAGACTAGCTTTTAGCATATGGAAGCATTTTCATAGAGCAAGTTCCGGGGCAGGGGGGGTTGGATAATTTGCAAATGCCATCAGATGAAATGTGTACTCTCAAATGAGGCTGATTAGGCAAGGTTTCATGTGGCAAAAGTTGTATTCAATAAGCCTTCTCCTTTTAGCAAGAAGGGAATGTTCAAATTTGTATAAAATGCAGCAGAGTGATCAAGGAAGATACAGACTAAGCAAAACCCATGAAATTTAAGGACATCATTGGTGATTTTCAGAAAAGCACTTTTATTTGAGTGTTGAGAACTGAAATTCAAACAAATTTGTTTAATTTTTATTTTAAATTCCTTTTAGAAATATTCAAGTGGTGACAACAGGAACAAGGCAGAGTAGGGAAGTGGTTGGAAAGGGCAGTGAGTCGACTGAAGACTACACTCATATCTCTTCCTGACACTTGTGTCTCTGCCCCTCCTCACTCTCTCCCTCCTCCCACTTCTTTATCTTTTACCTTTAATCATAGCTGGAGGTAGTGCTTTAGGTGGGGAAGGGGTATACATGAAGAAGTATGAGATGAGAAAAGAAAACTAAAAGATGTAATAGTCAGAGCTAATATCACTGGATTGGCATTTATGAGGAGGCATTGAGAGGTGCAGGGAAACTAGAGGAAGGAATACAGAGGCAGGATGTATGAATCAAGGTGATATGGGCAGTAACCAGGTAAATTCACAACTGATATGCTTTATCTTCTCCAGGAAACATAGCCAAAAGTCATTAGCTATACAGATAAAAGGCCAGAACCAAGAGCTTTAACGTTTTCAACTTCCTTAATTTCTCTAATTCAAATATTCCAGTGCTAAAGAATCTTGGCTGAAACACCTACACGAGCAAATAACAAGGGAAAAAACGTTTTTGTATAAACATCAGTAATTTAGCCACAGGGAAACCAAAAATGTGCAAATAATAACCTAAATCACAGACTTGATATTATAAATAATCCTAAAATACAAACCTAAAAAGAATTTGAGATGGTTGTAATGAAAATTTTAACATTCTTCTTATATTCTAACCATGACCAAATACCCTACCTATGGCTTTGGGGGGAAGTAACAAAGAGGAACAGAAAGGTAGAGAAAGAGGGAAATAAAAAGGTAAGAGCATACAAGGGAATACTGATAGAAACTAATAATGTGAATAGAATTCTATCTTAGCAAAAGCACAGAACTAAAAGCTACCAAAAGAACTGGAGCTTTACTTCCCACTGGCTCTCAGGCCTCATTCTCCAGGGCTGGTGCAAAATTATACTGAGTATTAGGGAACACAATTAGCCCTGACTATATTTTCAGGCCATATGTGTTCTTATACTTTGATTAATATTATTATCTAACTTTAACTTTTCTAGGTGAATGAGAAGATGCTGACATAAAATTTCAATTATTACCCTTTCTTTGTGAATCAAATCCATGAAACTTTCAAGACAGAGAAGATAAAAGTAAATTCCTTGTTCTACTTATCTGCGCCAAAGGGGTTGGCTAGGCCCATAGCTGAAGCAGACTAGGGATCAGAGACCTTGAACTGCTTGCTACTTAATACCTGTTCTCTCCAGGCAACTGAAACTTTTGCTTTGATAGTTCAAGACTAAAAGCCAGTTTTCATTATTGGCCAGAGGGAACGTATTTTAAATTAATCACTTCATACAGCAATGCTTCTTTTCAGGAAAATGATGAAATGTAGCTCCAAACTGTCCTGAAGTCCCAGTTCATCCTCATTTATTGCTCTGGGAGTTAAAATTCATTCAGCGGCATTGCAAAGAGGATTTTTTACAGGTGAGTCAAGTTTTCTAATTCTCAATCAACCAACAATGTACTTACAGACTCAGTACACTAGAGACTCAAGAGATGAAAGAATTTTGCTCTCTGATAATTGGAATTCTAATTGGGAAGGGAAATTAACTCAGACTAAAGATAAAGAACTACACTGTTTGGTATTGAGCATTAATTAACAGAAATTCAAAGATTAAAAACTAGAGTGGGCCAGAAAAGTCCAAAGTGACTTTATGGAAAAGATGGAAAGAACATATTTAGATTTGAGAGAGAATCAATAAAATTTGGGAGAAAACCAGTAATAAAGGCAACAAAAAAGTAAAATTGAACATAGTATTAGGGATGGGGTTGGGGGTTGATGTAAGGTATAAATAACCAGTTTAACTAAAGTAGGTGCTTGTTAAGAAACATGGTTAAATAAATAGGGTGAGGCTCATACATGGAATGCTTTGAATACCAAGAAGACCAATACAAACTTAAAGTTAGTCCAATGAGAGTCACAACTGGTTACTGATCAGAGAAGCAACAGCATGAATTTCTTTAGAAAGGCTGGTTTAACAGCAACATGGAGATAAAGACTGGAAGCCAACAAAGAAGTAGGTGGAGTCATTTAGGTGTGAAGTGATAAGAACCTCAACTAGAATAATAGCATCCATTTATGAAACATCAACAGTATTTGTTGAATGTCTGAATGTTTATCATGTACATTTGAATAACACAGATATGGTATTACTGGCTCACAGAAACAGTCAGATAATGAATGTTCATTGCTTTAAGTCACTAAATTTGTTATAACAATAGATAACTACTCTAGAAGTGAAGCCAGCAAAAGGGACACCAAGGTTAGAAAGGCAGGAGGGAAATCAGAAAATAGACTGCCATTGAAAACCAAGGGGTGAGGGGAGTTTCAAGTAGCAGATAGGTAGATAGGGTCAGAAGTAAAAGAAGAATACAGGATGCTGAAAGGTTAAACAAAATGTTACTAAACTTGGTATTACACAACTAATTAAAATGAGAAAATACACAAGAAAGTGCTTAGAATAAAAGGTGATCAAATTGTTACTTTCTGGGCTTCCCTGGTGGCGCAGTGGTTGAGAATCCGCCTGCCAATACAGGGAACACGGGTTCAAGCCCTGGTCCAGGAAGATCCCACATGCCGCGGAGCAGCTAAGCCCGTGTGCACAACTACTGAGCCTGAGCTCTAGAGCCCGTGAGCCACAACTACTGAGCCCATGTGCCGTAACTACTGAGCCCGCATGCCATAACTACTGAAGCCTGCATGCCTAGAGCCCGTGCTCTGCAACAAGAGAAGCCACTGCAATAAGAAGCCCGCACACCACAACGAAGAGTATCCCCTGCTCGCCACAATTAGAGAAAGCCCACATACAGCAATGAAGACCCAACATAGCCAAAAATAAATAAATAAAATAAATTTAAAAACTGTTACTTTCTTCCTTATGAAGAGAATGATAGGGAAGTAGTGCAGGCAGCTGATAGACACCACAAACTTAATTTATATTCCTAAGTCTATGGGTCAACTAGTAATTGATTAAATGCCTAGTGAAAGGTATGCCTCATATACAGTAGTATTTTTTGAAATACACTTCCATTTTGATCTAACATTCTAACTTTAGTCCTATACTTTCCCCTAACAAAATATGAAGCTCTGAATTTACTCAAACCTCCATCACATCACCTACCATTTGGTGCTATAAAGTATTATTCATGTAATTTTTTGGCTGCGCCACACAGCTTGCACTCTTAGTTCCCCGACCAGGGATTGAACCCAAGCCCTTGGCAGTAAAAGCTTGGAGTCCTAACCACTGGACCACCAGGGAATTCCCTATAAATTATTATTTACATGTTTGCCATCCCTTCTACATGTAAATCCCTCCAAGGTAGGGACTGGTAGCTTATTGGTCAGTGAAGCCCCAGTACCTAGAACAATACCTAATCCATAGCAGATGTTCAGTTGCTAATTGAAAATTACTGGACGTAGTAGAAAGACAACATCTTTACAAACATATTCATACATCATTTCTAAGGAATTAAGATTTTTCTTCTATTTGTGTCTCTGTTGGACAGTATCTCTTCACTATAATTGCCTACCTAGCACTGTCCCATTCTCCCACCTTAGAAAACTAGTTGAGGTCTTTCTATCATGTATGTTCTGTTCTGCATCTATATATTTTTCAGATTTCATCTCTAATATTAAAAAGACATTTAAGTGTCCTCTTACCATCCAAGTTAGTAATACGCCATGACCTAAACTGAGTATTTTGCTCAGAAAATGCATCCCCAGAAAATAAAATAATCATTAAAAACATAAAGGTGAGTGGGGAGTTCCCTGATGGTGCAGTGGTTAAGAATCTGCCTGCCAATGCAGAGGACATGGGTTCAATCCCTGGTCCGGGAAGATCCCACATGCTGCGGAGCAACTAAGCCCATGTGCCACAACTACTGAGCCTGCGTGCCACAACTACTGAAGCCCTAGCGCCTAGAGCCCGTGCTCCACAACAAGAGAAGCCACCACAATGAGAAGTCTGTGCACCGCAATGCAGAGTCGCCCCCACTCACAACTAGAGAAAGCCCGCATGCAGCAAAAAATTTAAAAATATAGTAATAATAATAGCAATGAAAACACATTTATTAAAAAAAAAAGATGAGTGAAGAACAAGTTAGTATCAATTGTTAGACACCGTTCATATAAGTGGTTCCTGTGTCAGTTTTTGCATGAGTCCCTTGAGTTTCCATTTCTATAAATTCTGAAGAATTTACACATTCTTCATTTCTGTAAATTCAACTGCATTTCAGACTCAATCCTAACTCAACTCTAACTGAAACCTCCATCTCAATTATACTACACAATCCTAAATCCATATTCTTTCCTGTCCTTTCTTCCCAGGTCATTCCAAATGTTGGTGTAGAATGTCAAAATATTTATTTAGGTATATCAAAACCTAAAATTCCATATTCCCTTGCTTTCAAATTGATAATTGCCTGAATGAAGTAATTAAGAGGCTATTTTTAGGAGAAACTTAAATTGAAGCAGAAGAAATAAGAAAATGAGGTGAACTTATTAAAAAATTAACATTTAAAATAAACATTAGATGCTTACTATTTAAGTCAATTTAAGGAGCAAACCAACTTAATTTTTAAAATGGTCCTGATAACACAAAATTAATCTATAACTTTGCCCCTTGAAATAGAAATAGGCTACTACCAATCTTAAGGAGTCTTAATCAGGACAAATTCTTACATTGAAATTGTTTGTGGGCAATCATGCAGAACAGCTGCCACCCAGGATGACTAAAATAACACAAATTAGATGTAATTGAGTTAAAGGACCACACCAGGTTTGTAATTCAATTTGTCCTTCGTGGTTTGGGTTTGGGGTTTCTTTCCCCCTCCAGCAAACCACAATTTGAAAACTTCATCAAATGGGAAGTACAAAGGAATAGGAATATATAATGCAAATATTCAGCATGAACAATTTACATAAAATCTACTTTAACAGTTTAGACAAAGTTGTTTGTAAAAGTCTGAATGCAACAAGCACTTACTTCAGCTTTCTTAGAGGGTCCTATTTACTAAAACTTCTTACTGCCAATTTCTCACTCTATCATAATTTATCCTAGATATGAAATAAGTTTTGTTTTTATCTAGCTTCCTAACTTTGCACACTATTTACCTAGAACTACACAGTGAATCCCAGGTTAGATTTAAGGCCACTTACAGAGTTCAGTCAAAATCCTTAGGGTTATTAATAAGAGTCAAGGGTAGAGCCAGAATTTTTACCACAGTGGACATTTCAGCAGCCTCAGATATGGTTGATTATACACTGCTGATAGATGTGGCTAATTACATTGTCATCACTATGTTGATAATTTTGATTTCTGTGGATCTAGCCAGCATAGACCTGTCCCTAGAAGAATGTTTGATAAAATGTTTTGAAACTAACTAATCCCAAACCCTGGTTTGGGATCTACTCATTCAAGGCAATTTGATCACTGAGGGATTTTTAAGGAAAAGAGGCTTAGAAATCTAGTGTTGCCTCTCACCATGCCCTTGGATGTCATGGATTTGAAGTAAAATTTGAGGTGAAGAATTTTCCAAATGAGTAGGTTGCACAATCAGCTCTCAATGCCATGATAATAGTTTCACATAAAACCAAAGGGTCTGATGTAATTAACAGGCTTCATTTCAGAAAATCCTATTTAACAAGATTTCTCTGGTAATTATGGTTTAAGCAGAACACAGCAATAGAAGTGTGTATCAACTTGATAACCAACCAGAAAGCAAACTTCCCTCTTTTTGAGATTGATTACCTATGAAGTATTTGGACTCTTGCATGTATTAAAAAGTCATTTTGCCCTGAGAAGAAAACATATGAAAATTTTACTGGGACAAACTCTTGCTTTTTACTCTGGCAGATACAGACATGAAAGGCACCTGGCCCAGTAATTCCTCCTTGCATAACACTCCAGAACACCACAAGCCTAACCCCTCTAAAGCTTAGGTTCTTCCCAGCTTTCCCGAGACTCTAAAACCACACCCAACAAGGTTAAGCTTCTTAGGTTGTTCAGCCAGTAGAGTTATCAATCATGTCAAATGAAGAGGGAAAACGATTTTTTTAAATCGTATTTTATTTTAACAAAGTTGGTATCAGCAATACACACTTTTTCTAAATTAAGAGAGTTAGCTATTCAGTCTTCTGCCTGCTATCTGACACCACCTGAGGCATACTATAAATCTTCCCGAAAGACAAGGCAAAGAAGTACTACTGGCTTATTATAGGGGTTTCATGTATAAACCAGATGCTGGATATAAAATGGTTAAGACTATTGCCAGCTAGAACATGCAGAAGGCACTCAAACTATCTTGGGAGCCTAATCTTTACTTTTATGCCAAAAAAAAAAAAGTGGTTCCAGTCTTAAACGTGGAAGAATGCGCTAATGTGCAATGCTATCTTTTATCTTAAATCCACTCACAGTGAAAGTCATTTCCACAAATTTAAAAGGATTGCCTGCACTGAATTAAATAAATCTCAAATTATATAGCCATTATCATTTTACAGATGGAGAAATGTTAAGATTATATTGTAGGGGGTGGAGGAGGGATAAATTAGGAGTTTGAGATAAGCAGATACAAACTACTATATACAAAATAGATAAACAAGGTCCTATTGTATAGCACCAGGAACTATACCCAATATCCTGTAGTAAACCATAATGGAAAAGAACATGAAAAGGAATATATATATGTATAATAATCACTTTACTATACACCAGAAACTAACATAACATTGTAAATCAATTGTACTTCAGTAAAAAATTAAAATTAAAAAATTAGAAAATTTTTAAAAAGATTATATTGAAGTTAGAGAATAAATATCCAACTTTTTCCACCAAGGCAGAATGACCACAGCTATACAACATATAGCACACAACAGTCACACAGATCAAAAAATGTCCAAGGGATAGCCTGGGATACATCAAGTACTGTGCATTGTTCAAGACTCACCTCAAATCCTATCTATTACAGTTCATTTTCCTCTCTCCATTATACAAGTTTTCTATAATGCTATTAAATTGCTTTTATTTTAATAGTAATTTATTTTCAAGTACAAAACTACAATTCAATTTAAGTTTGCAGGCAAAGAAAGGAAAAACAACAGAAATACAAAGCATGTCAATGGTATCCTAACTGCCCTTCTCAGTTACTTGATTAATTTGAATTCTAAAGTTCAAGAGGAATCAAAAACAGTAACTTTTTTTTTTATCTGCAAATCCATATTCCAAGACCAACACTACTAAGTCTACAAACAGAAAGAAAACATGTTCTACTGACATAAGTATAGCAAACTTAAATTTGGAACTAACCAGACATCAGCCATCTTTTTAAATTCATATGAAACTACTGAATAAGGAAACAGACCCTTCCTTCCATTATTAGTTCAAAATGTCTTGCCTCAACTGAGATGAGTCTGAAACATTCCAGAGTAGTTTACCTACTGAGTTATAAACATGACCATTCCATTTCAGCATAGGTTACATGTAGAACAAGTTTCATATGTGTTTATAAATACTTTGATTGTGAAATATATACTTTAAAAATTGTAATCTTAATTTTTTACATCACAACAGAATAGTCTCCAGATGCAGAAACGACACAGCAAAACACTGCTGGACTTCATGCGATCAAGTGTCAGTTTTGTTCACCAGTCGGACATTAAGCTTTGAAAGACTTCTCACACCCCCTGGGGTGACATCAATTTGGAAAGAAGTACAATGAGGAAAAAAAATGCATTTCTTTAAACTCTGTCCTCAAATAAATATCTCCTTTTGTCTACAACTGTTTTTTTCTTTAAAGAGGAAGTTTACTGGTGTCTGCACCAACCAAAAGAACAACAGGTATTTTTCAAGGAGGTTAAAAGTTTTTTAGAGGTTTTTATAACAAAAAACAACCAGTCTCAAGAAAGTGAAAAGTGGAATTTAGATTAGAGAACCTAACACAATAACTCCACAGAAAGGATTAGAATTCAAGGAAAGTGGCAAATTTTACATATGACTTTCTATTCCAAGGTTATGTAAATGAGAGAACTCATGGAGAATATTTCAAAAAATATAAAAATACAAATATAACCAAAAAAATAAAACTTAACTAAAAGGTGGGTCACTAACTTTTGTAAAAGGCAGCAAAATGACTCAGAACATTAGCGTTGGAAAGAACTGTATACATCAAGATCAGCTCCTACTGGACCTCCCTGGTGGCGCAGTGGTTAAGAATCCGCCTGCCAATGCAGGGGACACAGGTTTGAACCCTGGTCCTGGAAGATTCCACATGCCACAGAGCAACTAAGCCCGTGAGCCACAACCACTGAGCCTGTGTGCTGCAACTACTGAAGCCTGCGTGCCTAGAGCCCGTGCTCCGCAATAAGAGAAGCCACCGCAATTAGAAGCCTGCGCACTACAACAAAGAGTAGCCCTTGCTCACCGCAGCTAGAGAAAGCCCGCACGCAGCAAAAAAAAAAAAAAATCAGCTCCTACAATGTTACATATTAATTTTCAGCATTGTTCTATCTAACACAGAAAACTTTTCCTTGGCCTAGGAGAAATGATAAAAACTTTAGGTGACCTATTTTGGGTACTTCTCTCACTTTTAAGAACTCTCTCAAATAATGAAATAACCCACCCTAGTGCTGCCATTAATTTATGCAGAATCTTTACCAAGGAGCACAAAATAACTGGCAGTGGTTATCTTTATTATTTCACAAAACATCCCTGGGTAAGTTAAGAGTGAGAAATAATCTACTAAATGTTACACATGGGAAATTTTAAGAGCAAGGAGTGACCTGCAATCACAAAGTGAGTCAGTGATGGGCTGGGACTGATTCCCCCATTTCTGACTCCTAACTCTTTGTTCCTGATATACGGTGGTACCTCTAAATCTTTAAACACTCAAAAGCATATAATAAGTGCAAACATCTGACAACTACTTTCTCAGAATCTCCCATTCACTTTGACTTGACTTAGTCCTACATTTCTTAGCTTTATACAGGAAAAAAAAATCAGATATTAATAGTCCAATCTAATTAAGCCTAGAGCTTGGCAGTAATAATAAAGGACAGTTATCAAGTCCTTTCAGTGGTTTACTTTGAAGATTAAATGATCACTATAAATATTCTTCAAGGAAGAGTGACAAACAGCACAAGTTTCATCTATTTCAATATTATTAAATTACTTATATTTACTTATAGGAATGATTTAATAATTTATAACTATTGATTTTTCTACTTTATATTTATATTTAAATTACTTATATTTACAACCTAAATCAAAGTTTCATTTTATCAGAATATATTCTCTGAAATAAAACCATTACTTAAAAGAATCCTAGAGCTCTAAAAGGCCTAAAAAAATTATCAAGTCCCCTCAATTTACAGATTTCAAATTTGCTTCTTGGATTAATTTGGGAATTTAAATTAAGTGCTAAACAGAAGCAATTGAGGAGGGAGGACTTAAGCATATGGAAAAGGGAAAACCAGATGTACACATACCACAAAGAGCCCTGGGTACATTTAATTTTCAGCAATAGTTGGGGAGGTGGGGTAGGGGAAAGGGAGGGGAGAGGGTGTTAATGTCAGTGATATCCTTTGAACTGGGTCCAACAGTGTTTCTAAGACAGTCTAAGTTTTAAGTAAAACATTTTTTCCCCCAGCCAGCAATTGCAAGCTTCTTCCTTATTTAATGGGCATCAGAAATTATACTTGCTTGCTATAATTTTTTTCTCTTTTACCTTCTAATTGTCCATATGAGATTACAAGAGAAGAGGAAAATTCAAGCTAGTCCTAAACATGATACCATGTGGTAGAAGCTGAAAAAGTGTGGTAAGTCATCATCTGTATGTGTTAATATAAAAAGATCTCCAAGATAAATTGTAGAATCTAGAAAGGAAGTTTGACCAATGAGAGGCAATATGTATGATACTATTTTTGTGGGGAAAGCACACACAAACACCCAAACACAAAGCACTGTATGTCTTTCATAAGCCTATTTATCTCCCCATACATCTGTCTGTAAGTCAATGCACATAAAAAGGTTTGCTTTGGGACTTCCCTAGTGGTCCAGTGGTTAAGAATCTGCCTTCCAATGCAGGGGACATAGGTTCAATCCCTGGTCGGGGAACTAAGATCCCACATGCCACGGGGCGACTAAGCCCGTGCACCCTAGAGCCCGTGTACCACAACTAGAGAGCCCGTGCACTGGAGCCCGCGCACTGCAACTAGAGAGCTTGAGCACCACAACTACTGAGCCCGCGTGCCACAGCTAGACAGCCCGCACACTGCAACTACTGAGCCCATGCTCTGGAGCCCATGCATCACAACTAGAGAGAAGCAAGCACACCGCAACACAGAGTGCGTGCACTGCAATGAAAGATCCCACATGCTGCAAAGAAGATCTCATGTGCCGCATCTAAGACCCGATGCAGCCAAATACATAAATAAATATCAAAAAAAAAAAAAAGTTTGCTTTGAAGGACAGATACCAAACTGAAAATAGTCATCATTTTCTGGTGTTGGTGGGGAGGTGACCGGGATTGGGGATTGGGGCAGTCAAGAAAGAGTATTCTGTGTGTATGGAGCAAGGAACAGTATGATCAAAAGTACAAGGAGATGGCGAGCTCAGGAAACTATGAGGAAGCTGGTGGGACAAGAGTAAATGTATATGTGTGTTTGGCAACAGAGGTGGGGGGAGGAGGAAATGTGGCAGAAAATGAGGCGAGAATAAGTAGATTGGGGCCAGACTATGAAGCCCTTACATGACAAGCTAAGGAGTTTAGACTTTATCCCTTGAAGGTAATGGAGGCCGATCAAAGGTTTTTTGAATATGATTAGATCTGTCTTTAAAGAAAGAGATTTGACAGCAATGTGGAGGATGGACTGGAAAATGGAAAGCCTGAAAGTAGATAAGCAGCTCTCCTAAGAACTGAAATGAAAGATGAAAAGGGCCTAAACAAGGGCAATGGCTATGAGAATGAAGAGAGGAAACGAACATATTCAAAAGCGATTTTGGAGATAGAAGAGACAGGACTTGTGGAGATTGGTGGGGAGCCTAACAGAACATAAGGACTCAAGATGGATGTGATGTTTCCAGCTGAGAGGATGGGGAGCCACTAAAGAAGAGAGAGAATACAGGAAGGGAGGGGGTATTTAGAGAGTGTGTGGAAAAATAAGATTGGGATTTGTTGAACTACATGCTAGGCTATCAACTCTTCCGCAAGCTCCAAAAGGATAAGGCTCATTTGCTAATTGTCTCTGAGCTGTACCTAGTGCAACACCATGTGCATTTAATTCAAGTTTGTGAGGATGGTGCTAATGCTAACCTATCCCAGGATAATTGAGACTTGACAATATTTAAGATAGCTCTTCAAAGTGCCTGTGTGGAAAGGAAATATGAGACAAGGTGGTTTGTTTTAGTCATTTCCAAAATAAATTTCCAATAATAATAGGGCTTTTAACAAGAAGTCTATTACTAAAAGCAGCCTGAGGCAGACCATAATACCGCTCAGACTTTACATTCCACACATTCCAATAATCAAGTCACCTCACCTTTAATTCTCTTTCTTGTTCAGGAACCTGTAGTACCACTTAAGATTCTAAAACCTGCCACACCCAATAGTCAAACATAATCAGAGCCACTTAAACAATTTGAAAAAAAAAAACAACAAAATAACTGATGTTTTATTTGGAAAACCTTAAGGGGGGGATATAGAAAAAAAACACCATTTGTTCTGGTTAATGTTGTGCAATGTTTTCTGGGGTTTGCCTGGTAGGCATGTTGAAATCATAACTAAATAAATCAATTCCGGCAACACAAAGAAACAATATTCCCTTCCCCCTTGGATGCCTGAAGGAAAAATGGCATCTTCTCCATAATGTGCACACACTTTGGAGCTGTTTTGTTTTTAATCCTCTGCCAAGTCAAGTTTTAGTTTTATTTTAATCTCAGTAACCACAGTAAATTACAAATCTTTGACAAGTAAATGCTTTCTTCCTCACCAAAATCCCACTCACTTTCCTTTCTAACTTCTGGAACTTAAGAGTTCAATAAATGCCTGCACTGCTGATCTTTTTTCATGAGGAAGAAAATAAATACACTATAAATTAAGTGTATTTCCTGACATTTACAAGTTAGTCTACATGTGAAATAGGTTAAGATAAAATTGTATCTTTCCTGCCCATCTTTAAAAAAAAAAAAAAAATATATATATATATATATATTCACACGTACTGTAGGGGAAAGAACAGCATAGAAAGTCAGCAGATCTGAGCTGAAGTCTCATACATTTCAGCGGGCTGTGTAATGTTAGTAAAGCAACTTAAATTTGGTTTCTTTGTATCTAAAATTAGGGAAATAGATGAAATGGTTTTTAAAGGCCCCTCCCTTTCATCTTAAAATCCTGATTCTTAAGATCATGGCTATTACTTGATTTTTCTTTTTTTAATACATGAAAAGCAGTCACTCAAGAAAAAAAAAAAAATCCTAAGAAACAAACTAATTTTTGTGGTAATGGAATAAACCTCAGAAATTACCTAATCCGTACAGCTTTGAAACTATATTCCAAGAGTTATAAATTTTTTTATTTATTGAAAAGGTTCTACTGTTTAAAGAAAAAGATTGGAAACTACTAATCTAATCCAACTCTATAATTACAAATGAAGAAACTGCGATCAAGATTGGAAGAAGAAATACAACACATCCATAAAAATACTGTGAGCTGTTAAACATCATAAGAGGAAAAGGGTCATGATAAATTTTTTTTAATGAGGATATTAAATTCTATATTTGAAAAACTGTATATAAGTATAAATCCATTTTTCAGGGTAATAAATTCATTGTATCATTTTCACTAAAACATTCTCACTATCAATATTCAAATAATACAAAATATACAATGAAAAATGCAACAAATGATCCAAAATCTCACCATTGAGATATATTCAGTATTAAGATTTAGTGAATATCACTCCAGACAATTACTCACATATACAGATGGATAGATGGATTAACAAAAATAAACTTATTATTTCTAGGATAAAAGTATACTCACTTTTAAAAATAAAAATATATCAATTTTAATTTTACTTGAAAGTAACAGAAGCTAAAACAAAACGGAAGAAATTTTAAACCTTAGATAATTGCTTCTTCACTCAAAAAACATTAATTGTAAAAAATCCATGTTTAAGAAAAATGATAAAAAACCATAGAGGAGATTAATATTACTTTAAAACTACATTAAATTTTAGACTATATTGACTGAATTGTTGCTACGAAAGATAAGGAGATTAATAATTTCCATTTCCCTTCCACCTACCTTCCAACTGTTCTTTTTTAATTAATTAATTAATTTTGGCTGTGTCAGGTCTTAGTTGCAGCAGGCAGGATCTTTCGTTGCAGAGCGAGGGCTCTTCATTGCAGCGCACGGGCTTCTCTCTAGGCTCTAGAGCATGTGGGCTCAGTAGTTATGGCACAGGCTCTCTAGTTATGGTGCACAGGCTCCAGAGCATACGGACTCAGTAGTTGCGGCGCGCGGGCTTAGTTGCCCCGCAGCATGTGGGATCTTAGTTCCCCCACCAGGGTTTGACCAGTGTCTCCTACATTGGAAGATGGATTCTTAACCACTGGACCACCAGGGAAGTCCCCCAATTTTTGTTTTACTTTGCCACGATGTATAATGTTCACGTTCATATTCTGTTCTGTTACCACAGTTTTTTTTGTTTTTTTCAAAATTAATTAATTAATTTATTTATGGCTACGTTGGGTCTTCATTTCTGTGCGAGGGCTTTCTCTAGTTGTGGCAAGCAGGGGCCACTCTTCATCGCGGTGCACGGGCCTCTCACTATCACGGCCTCTCTTGTTGTGGTGCACAGGCTCCAGATGCACAGGCTCAGTAACTGTGGCTCACGGGCCCAGTTGCTCCGCAGCATGTGGGATCTTCCCAGACCAGGGCTCGAACCCGTGTCCCCTGCATTGGCAGGCAGATTCTCAACCACTGCGCCACCAGGGAAGCCCTACCACAGTTTTTACAGTTTCTAAATCTGAGATTTATACATAAATGAATTTAATATTCAAAACCAGTTTTTATTTTGACTCATCTCTTGGTTGGCTAAATTTTAACAAGTAGGTTTTCCAGAAAGATCCCACAGATGCTGTATTCTCAGGGTTCTTTCACATTTGAGGATTATATATATGCCTGTTGCCTTTATTCTTCAACAACTTGGCTAGATACAATGTTCTTAGTCATACTTTCTTGTATCTGAACTTCGTTGACACAGCTTCTCTGGTATTGCACTTTGTTGTGGAGAAGTCTGAGACCAGTCTAATTTTCTCCCTTGCTGGTGACTTTTGCTTTTGTGTGAATGACTGAAGAAGTCTTTCTTCAGGAGCAACCAGGATATGAGTTGATACTGATTCTTCTTTACCAATTTCAGTATCCAATGTGTATTTTTGATCTGCAGATTCAGTTGTTCATTTCAGTGAAGTTTTGCTGTATCAATTCTCTAAATACTTTTTTAGTTCCATTTGTTGAGTCCTCTTACTCACAGGACACCAGTAATCTTTTCCTTGACTCACCTTTGTGTCATATCTTTCATTGTTAACCAATTTGCTTTAATCTTTCACCCCTGTTTTTACTGTGATTGTTTCAACTTTTTGCTCCAAACCATTAAATTTTCAGCCATCTCTATTCTATTCCTTACTGGTTCTCACTTATTAGTTTTGTAATGGTGCTGTTCTACTCCTTAATTTGTTTCCGTAGCTCTACAATCTCACTTTTCATCAATATGAGTGCATTTTTTAAAGTGTATTTATTATTTTTATTATGTATATTGTGTTTGATTTATGTGTGTGTGTATACATGTAAGATAAAACCCAAAAGGCTATAGACAAAATTTTAATAGCTTTCTGTTGTAGTCAGTGATTTTTATTTCGTTTTTGCCTACCTTAATTTCCTAAATTTTTTCACAATGAACATATCTGTTACTCGTACACTGATATTGAGAGACACACATATATATACAGCTTATATAGCTATAACTTAGATAGCTATAAGTATTTTCCCCCATTATTTATTTATTTATAACATCTTTATTGGAGTTTAATTGCTTTACAATGGTGTGTTAGTTTCTGCTTTATAACAAAGTGAATCAGCTATACATATACATATATACCCATATCTCCTCCTTCTTGCTTCTCCCTCCCACCCTCCCTATCCCACCCCTCTAGGTGGTCACAAAGCACCCAGCTGATCTCCCTCTGCTATGTGGCTGCTTCCCACTAGCTATCTATTTTACATTTGCTAGTGTATATATGTCCATGCCACTCTCTCACTTCGTCAGAGCTTACCCTTCCCCCCTCCCCATGTCCTCAAGTCCATTCTCTATGTCTGCGTCTTTATTTCTGTCCTACCCCTAGGTTCTTCAAAACCATTTTTTTTTTTTTTAGATTCCACATACATGTGTTAGCATAAGGTATTTGTTTTTCTATTCCTGACTTACTTCACTCTGTATGACAGACTCTAGGTCCATCCATCTCACTACAAATAATTCAATTTCGTTTCTTCTTATGGCTGAGTAATATTCCATTGTATATATGCGCCACATCTTCTTTATATATTCATCTGTCCATGGACACAGGTTGCTTCGATGCCCTGGTTATTGTAAATAGAGCTGCAATGAACATCGTGAATTATGGTTTTCTCAGGGTATATGCCCAGTAGTGAGATTGCTGGGTCGTATGGTAGTTCTATTTGTAGTTTTTTAAGGAACCTCCATACTGTTCTCCATAGTGGCTTTATCAATTTATATTCCCACAGTGCAAGAGGGTTCCCTTTTCTCCACACCCTCTCCAGCATTTATTGTTTGTAGATTTTTTGATGATGGCCATTCTGACCAGTGTGAGGTGATACCTCATTGTAGTTCTGATTTGAATTTCTCTAATGATTAGTGATGTTGAGCATCCTTTCATGTGCTTGTTGGCGATCTGTATATCTTCTTTGGTCTATTTAGGTCTTCTGCCCATTTTTGGATTGGGTTGTTTGTTTTTTTGATATTGAGCTATAAGTTTTAAGAGAACTGAAGTACCCAGGTAAGGACTAACAATCTTTATGCCAATGATTCAAAATGTATAACTTTCCAAGAATAATGCTCTTCCTCAAGCTGAGTAGTGGTAGTCTTTGAAAAATAGTAAACTAAGCTGTGCCAGTATTCTGATCACCAGCACAGGATCTGTCTCAGACAGAGACACACAGCACATGTGAGTGAAAACCTCTCCTTTTTTCCTGACTGATCTTGTTCTTGTTTCAGAGGTTAAGCACGTATAGACCTCAGATGATTTCTCCATCAAAACTGTACCTAGACAAGGAAATTCCTTTCAGAGTCTGATAAATTGTTGATTAATATGTCCAGGCTCCATCCAGTGTTCTTGAAAATATATTTCTCTTAAATGTATTTCCTCTTAGATATATTGTGGATATACTGATATACCTATACTCTGATGCTTTCAAATTCCTAAAATCTGGGTTCAGCGTCCTGGAACAAAAGCCTAACTAAAGGCTCTTATGAAACGTTGAGCTGAAGAAAACAAGAACTTTCACTGATAACTAAGAAAACAAATGTGATTTATGCAAATTAATCATAAAAGACTTGAATGTTTTTTAGGAAGAAATGAAATGATGTCATGAAAAGATCAAGTGAAATGGAATCAAACCATTCCTGAATTTGAGTCTCAGCTCCTACGAAGCTATGTGACTTTTTGTTTGTTTGTTTTTTAATATTTTCTTGGCTGTGCCGTGTCGCATGTGGGATCTTATTTCCCTGAACAGGGATCAAACCCATGTCCCTTGCATTGGAAGCACGGAGTTGTAACTACTGGACCACCAGGGAAGTCCTGAAGCTGTGTGACTTTGAATAAACCACTTAACTTCTCTGAACTTGATTCTTCATCTGCTGAGATGAATAGTATATTTAAATACTTCATATAGAATATTAATTTTATATTTGTATATTTCAAAAAGTTTATAAAGTGACTTTACAAAGAAAGTCTTATTCTTGGAAGGAATAGGCAAATTATAATTGATAAAGAAAAGTTTCAGATGTTAAAAAATATATATATATACGAGAAAGAAGATATAGCATGATAACTTTTGACTGTTTTACAAATGAATCATTAATCATCTAATAACACTTACAGATACATAAGCATACTTATTCCTGGGCTATCTTTATTTTTCAATGCTAACATAAATTTCAAAAGTTAAGTGTTGCTCAAAGGAACCCAAGAGAATCAAACAGAAACCTTCTGAAAGTCTAAAAATCATAATCTAAATTTCAGGATTAATAACATTGATTCCTCTGATAAGATTTATTTTACACATATAAACCTCAATAAAATACAGAATAAAAAGTAAAAATGAAGAATCTAGAAATCAAATAGAAGAAATGTCACTTATAATAGGTTAATAAAGTTATGTAAAAAACTGACTACATTAAAAGATGTAGCAAGTAACCCTTAAAGGTTCCCTGAAATGTATAATAGAAAAATTCATGATAAATCTAGAGAAAGAGCAGAAAAGGCAAGGTAAGGGTGAAAAGAAGATTTTTAAGGAAATTTCTAAAGGTACCTTAAGAGTCTAGGAAGTTTCTTTTCAGTGTCTGGAATATTCTAACAAAACTAAACTTAATAGCTGTGTCCACATAACACTTTTGGATGCCTAGTTTTATAATTTAGTGATACAAGTTTAAAAAAAGATGGACAATTTGAAGGAGGATACACTAGTAAAATTTGTTTTTACTCAAACAAGAGTTGGAGGATCTTCAAAAAGTACTGAGACCTTGTTCACTTGGCTCCAGCTCCATTTCGTCAAACTTACATTCAACCTTCCAACACTATTCCAGAAGCCTGTCCCAAATAAGAATAGGGATGAAAATAAACAGGATTTTTTTTTTCACTTAGCTTTTATCTGAATTTTCTGTTTACTGTATTCAGCCTTGATTCCATACCAAGTTTATTTGACAAGCACTGGTGGTAAAACTAGACACCAAATTTTCCTTCATGAAAACCAACGTGGGTGGCTTCTCTGTATTTTTCATCTTTTTACAAGAGGGTACCTCTTGGTGGTGGCATAAGACCTCATATAGCTGTGTGAGACATTCTGCTACCCAGCCTGACTAGGCATTTAACAGTTAATTTCACCTCTGTGTTCTACTGGATTAATTGTTATCAGAAGATTTGACCAATCTGAAGACAGGAAAGAAAAGAAATACATAAAATCATCATTATCAAATAAAAATAAAGCTTCACGTACAGAGCTCTGTGCTAAGCATTATGCAAAATAAATAGACATGATCCCTGCCTTCCAGAAGCCTCCATGTTAGAACAGATGATGTCGACACAGTCAGATAAACAGACTTTCACAATGCAGAACAGAGACACGATGGCTGCCAGTAGGGCAGAAATAAATCAACAACAGCTAAATATTTACCAAAAGTGAGAGATTTATTATGTGTAATGTATTTTGTATAATACATAGAATAATCTCTGGAATTGGTGGAGGCTGAGTAAAGATACAATTCTTTTGTGTCCTGATCCTACTGCATCTCTGACTCCTTGTGTAACCTTAGGTTTTGATCTTACAGTGACTATTTATTGCCCTATAAAAATAAAATAATAGCATTTAAATTTCTTCCTGGTTGCATACACTGTAAGTGCACAGACTCACGAAAACAGAATATAGAAAATTCTATTATGATTTCTAATGAAGTGAATCAGGATAAAAATTCAATTTTTAGATAGCTTATCAAAAATATTCTCACATAAATACATTTCATGATACCAAGTTAACCATTTGGTGACATGAGCTTTTGAAATGGTTGAGATCAACCATTTGATTAGAGACAGGGAATCTGAGTGCTATAAATGGTACTGTTATTCCCCATCAAATATTACCTGTCCTATTTCTCTTAAACTTGTTCTGGTCATCTTTCTCTCTTTGTTCCTTCTTTTCGCCAATTTCTTTTTACCTCTTCTGTCTTCCTCTAACTGTAGGATCTACAAATATAAGATAGATATAAGAAGCTCCCCGAACAGTGAGAGGGACCAGGGACCTGTTTCTCTTTTCAGAAAAGGAAGGAGCCTGTTTTTAGAAATTTTTTAAATGTATCATAAAAAGAAAGACTCTGAATTAAGAGATCTTAGAGATTATGTGGGCCCCAGTCACAGTGAACATCTTTCCGTCCCTCCAGTGTGCCATGTTCTTTTACATCCAGGTGTTTTACACTGCTGGGGTCATCCTTTCACTCACTCTCCACAGCTTAGCCAAGCCAATACCTATTGACCTTTCCCCAGAGGTAAACCTTGAGTTTTGCTTCCATACTTTTCCTTATATACGTTCACAGCCTCTTGGATTTCTCCTCCCATGGTAGCACTTATCACATCCTATTTTATCCACCTGTTAATTTATCTCTATCCTCCACAAGGTTGAAAAGTCCACGTGGGCAGGAACTAGGACTTTTCTTTATCATCTATCTCTAGCCCAACACCTGTCACATGGCAGGCATTTAATGAAGGTTTATTGAAGAGATGAATGACTAAGCCAATCACCTGACCAAAACAATTAAAATATGTTCTAGACCTCTAGAGCAGCACTGCCCAATAGAGCTCTCTTCAACAGTGGAAATGTTAACTATCTGTGCTGTCCAGAATAATAGCCACAAATCATATGTGGCTGCTAAGCACTTGGAATGTTACTAGTGTGACTGAATTTTTAATTTTATTTAATTTTCATTCATTTTAATAGCCACATGTGGCTAGTGGTTAATATATTGGACAGTGTAGCTCTAGAATCACAATGGGAATATAAAATATTATGCACGATTTGGTTTGCTTATATTGTTTAATATATTGAACATTAAAGCATAGTTCACTCAAACAATTAAAATTTCCAAGGTGAAATTTCTCTTAAAAGAGTGCGCGTGTTTTGCAGGCACAAATTTTATCTTGTTTGTCATCATCTTATATATAGTAGGTATTTAAAAACACTGTTTAGTTGAAATGGGTGGAGATACCAACTGCTAAAACTTAAAGACTTTGATGTTTCTTTTATTTTCTTTCCAGTTTAAGAATAGCAAGTAATTCTAAAAATCAGACAACCACAGTACAACAAGAAAAAGAAAGATGTTATGTTATCCGGACTGAGTGTCCTCCACAAGCAGCTACCTAAATAAAGTCTTTACTTTCAGAAAAGGAACTAAGGAAAGAAGGTCCCTTAATATGTCCCATATCTCCACCTCTGTTCCATCTTTGCTCATGTGATTTTCTTTGCCAAAAGCCGCTTATCCCAATCCCATCTTCATCTGTCCAAATTCTATATGTACTATATTATCTAGTTCATGTGCCCCTCCTTCATGAAGCATTCATCTTGACAAAAAAGGATGGGATCTGGGAGTCCTCTTAGATGGTTCAATTCTGCTTTGTTCTATAGATGTTTGTCAAGTTCATTAAACACAATGAATGTTGGCCACATAGAATTTAATGTCTCACTTTTCTGAACTACCACCAATATCTATATGTAATATTTCAATTTTTATCATGACAAATTCAGAAAATTAAAAGTCTTCTTGGATGAGTCAAACATCTTTTATACATCAAGCTATTTCTTGATTTGGTGTATTTTCAAACCTAGAGAAATATCTTTCATATGAAACAGAAGAAATCATAAACAAGAGGACTCAGACACTGTGTCATGCAAAACCATGCCACTGAGTGACAGAAAAGATATGCTTGGCGAAATCCCAAGCTACATTCCTAGAACAAGTCCCTGAAGAAATTCTGCTTCCTTATAACACTTGAAAGAGCCATTAAGTCCTAAGTGTATATTACTTTTTTGTGATCAACCCATAAGCAGTAACAGTACCATCATCATCTATATTTCTGGATCCAAGATATGTGCATCAGCGTGAATTAGCTGACTTTAATAAAATTCTTCACATTTCTGAGTATAAACTTTCATGTCCTTTTAAGTAAAAGACAAAAAATCCACATAAATCTTACTGAAGAAAGGCAAGAGATAAGATTATCCTCAATTGTGTCCTCAGTGAAACTCAACGACTTATCTTAACTATTTCTCACTGCAACTACTCCACATCTTTTCTCCTCTCTCCTTTCTCCTCATTCCTGGCAAATGGATTTTCCCTCTTTAATGAGATATCTGAGGTCACATGGTATATCTTCCCTCAGCATCTGTCCTCTCTACCAGGGAGCTCCCCTACCTTCATCCATCTTTTGTCCTTACTCCTCTGATTTCTAAATATTCCCTCCCAATGCCAATACCTCAACGCATACTCTTGATCTCCTTCTTTCCAGACTCCTCCAAGATCTGTCAGTCTGTAATGAACCCTCTCCTCCCCAGTACCTTCTCTCTCCTCTCCAAAGGCTCCCTTACCTCTGCCTACAAATATGTTCCTTTTCCCATTAAAAAAAAAAAAGTCTTCTTTTCATCCTAGTGCTCCTATCTCTCTACTCTCATTCATGTCCTGAAAGAGTACTTTACAACAGTTAACTCCATTCTTTATAGTGTACTTATTCTTTAACTTCCTGGATTCTTCCACCCATATCATTGTACTAAAACTATCTTCTCAAGGCCATCTGTGACCTCAAAACCACTAAACCTAGTGGTCTTGTCTTAATCCTCATCTACTTCCTCCTCCGTGGAGCAGGTGATACTACTGACTAAATTCTAAAATTCTTTCACCTCTTGGTTTCCAAGTCACACACTGATCTAGAGAACAAACACGAGAGCCAGCCTCTACACCTATAAAATGCCTACCAGCCTTCCCTCACTCATAAGATACAGGAAAAGAAGCAAGAGACTCACACTGAGTCTGTCCCAAGTGGGGAATTAAGCACATAGCATCTCACCTATCAGGTGAGCTCAGGCATGGTATATAGTCTTGGCACTCAGAATGTAAGCCTCTGATTCTTACACCCTTCTGTTGATTATCGGTCATAACAACTCCTCCTGTGATGTTTAAATAAAAAGAACAATGGAATTAAGTTGCGTTAGAGGCTACTGTAACTGACTTCCCAGAACTTCTGGGGGTTCTTCTTTGGCAGAAAGACCATTCACTGCACAGTGAAAAGTCTTTGGGGGAGTACAGTAGGGACCACAGGGACAGTCAAGCTGCAGTGACTGCAGTAAAACAGGGTCACACAGCCTAAGAGGGACCTTTTAATAGCACAATGTCCTGATCTCTTCCTCCCCTCTTTGACCACTCTTGCTAACTTCTTTTCTTCTATTCAAACCCCCAAAGGTAAGTATTTCTTAAGGCTTCATCTTTCATCTTCTCTTCTCTTCCTGTTTCTTTCTCTCTCTTACCATTCTTATGTGCCCCTACCCATTCATTTCAATCATTTAACTAATCTTCTTTTTTTTTTTTCCTCAACCACTGTCTTAACGAATCTTAATTCCCCAAACCAGCTCCTCCGCCTAATATTCCTCTTTCTGTTAATGGCAACACCAACGCCCTAGTTACCCAGATGCAAATCGTCCTTGAATTCTCTCTTTTCCTTTACTTTCCACACACAATCACAGCTCCATTCTGCTGATTCTACCTACCAAATGTTTCTCCTTTCTTTTCCTTTTCCACTGCCACACCTTATGCCAGGCCCTGATTATTTTTCACATAGGCCTCTGCAATGACCTCTTAATTTCAATTCTCAGTTCTAGTTTCTCCCTACTCCACTGTATACTTCCAGTTAATTATACTAAAGCACAGCCACTAGCTCCTGTCCTGTCACTGCTAAAAAGTTTTCATAGACTCCTCACTACCTAGAGGATAAAGTCCAACATTCTTCAGTTCACTTTTTTTTTTTTTTTTTTGCGGTACGCGGGACTCTCACTGTTGTGGCCTCTCCCGTTGCAGAGCACAGGCTCCAGACGCGCAGGCTCAGCGGCCATGGCTCACGGGCCTAGCCGCTCCGCAGCATGTGGGATCTTCCCGGACCGGGGCACGAACCCATGTCCCCTGCATCGGCAGGCGGACTCTCAACCACTGCACCACCAGGGAAGCCCCTTCAGTTCACTTTTAAAACCTCCCGTACCCTGGCTCCAAGCTTTATTTCTCATTTTATCTCCTACCACTCTCTTCCATGAAACCTATACTTAAACCTCCCTCAGCTACTCCCTGTTCCTAAATACGTCCCACATCTTCACCTCTGCTCCATCTTTGCTCATGCTCCTAAAAGCCTAACTCCTACCCCAATCCCATCTATACATATTCTATACATACAACAACATCCGGTTCACATGTCCTCCTTCGTGAAGCATTCATCTTGACAAAAGGATGTAATCTGTCTTGTCTATAGAGTCCTCTTGGATGGTTCATTCTGCTTGGTTCTGTAGATGTTTGCATATGTATGCTCTCTCCCTCACTAGATAATAAGTTCTCTGAGACAGAAACAATATCATAATCCTCTAGTTCTTTCTGAAATGCTCAGCAGCGTATCCTGTAGTACACATGTCTAGAATATGCACTGAATTAATGAAGTCTCAGAAACAGCTGATGTAATTGTACTCAATTTAAGATGCCAAAGAACATCTGATTCAGAAATAGTTTTGTGTTGAAAAGATAATTTTTGCTCTTAGAATCCTCAGAGAACTCTGAAGTCGCACTCTACCAAAAATCTCATTACATACAGTGTTCCTGACAATATTAGATACGCTAATATCTTAAACTATTTCTATTTCTTGAAAAGCTCCTTTCCTTCTTCTACCTCCTGCTCCTCCTTCTTATCAATTTTTCAGAGGACACCTTTACTTCACCTCATGAAGTTTAATATAAGGCTGTGATGTTGATGTCGCTTTTTCTTTTTCCTTGAAGACAGCAGCTATACCATCGGCCCTTCCTCAAAAAATGTTTTTGGACAAGGCCAAACTTCAAGATGTCATTTAGGAACAAGTTTAGACCATACCTTATTGCAGTGATATGTTCCTATTTTTTACAAATGCTCTGGCTCTGTTCATATACAGTCAGAATATAGGACAAGGTTTAATATTATTTCTCCCAATATATCTGATCATTCGTTAATATTACAGAAATACTGCATTCATTCTTCCATGCATAGACTTCATATGCTTAAAATCTCAACCTGATATGCATTTTGTTTTGACAATGATACTTTCAAGCGTTTGGACAACTTTTTTTTTTTTTTTTTTTTGCGGTACGCGGGCCTCTCACTGTTGTGGCCTCTCCCGTTGAGGAGCACAGGCTCCGGACGCGCAGGCTCAGCGGCCATGGCTCACGGGCCCAGCCGCTCCGCGGCATGTGGGATCTTCCCAGACCGGGGCACGAACCCGTATCTCCTGCATCGGCAGGCGTACTCTCAACCACTGCACCACCGGGAAGCCCTGGACAACTTTTTTTAAACTTCCAGTTATCATTGTCTCTATAAATGAAGCCAGGGAGAACTTTCTACCTTTGGTTTGGGCAATATTTGGTGTACCTATCGAGAGAACTGTTGAATCTTTTGTAATGCTACTGGTATTATAGTATCAACAAAAATTAAAGTAGCAACAAAAATTAAAGTCATTCTGGAATTAAAACACTGGAAAGAGTGACTAATATTTTATTCATTCTGGCCTTCATTTATCCTAATGAAGAACTTTTTTTTAATACCTATATATTAGTTTTACCATTCTAATAGCGTTTGGAAATACCTATTGCTTTTACCAACATTTGTATATCACATGGGGTTATTTGCTCAAAAGAACATGAGGTGCAGAAATGTTTCCAAAGGCTACAAAATGGTTCCATTATTTTAATAAGACAAGGGAAAAAATGTGGTTTATTTCGCAGATAAACACTAAGCTATAGAAGGTGCCCTTATGAGAATGAGGTACCTTCAGGGTTAACTATAAACAACTTTGCAGCTACATGAGATCACCTCATAAAACAACAGAGTGGTATAAAGTCAATTATGATTTACATTAGTTAAAAAGAATGCTACTATGGTTAAAATATAATTTAACATTCTAAATTCAGATAGGCTTGAACTCTCATCTATTGATAAAGAGGCTCACTCTTTTGTGACTCCTGCGATCATACGATCAAGAGGAAACAGCTTCCAACTTTCCAATTTCAAAACTTTTGACCATTCTTACTCCTCTCTGTCTAAACCTTTTAAACCAAGAGCACAATAAGCTTTGGGGGAAAACAAAGGATGCTACATTAAAGGCTAAAGTTAGTTAATAAGTAATTTTTCAATTTCTATTCTTCTAAAGATGTTCATTAAAATTTCATTTAACAATAATAGCACACTACCATAGAAGAAAGAAAAAGAACAAAAGCCCTCTGATAACACACTGATATTGTTATTACAAACCTCACCCAACTCCAGACCAAATGAGTAATAGTATATTTCAATGGATACCAAACCACAGCCTACCAACTACATACACTATAGGCAAATTTGCTACCAGAACAAAAATATTATAACACTGCATGTTAAATATCACTTATCTCTAGACCCCAATTCCTGTTACAAGAGATACGTACTTTTTCTACTCTGTCCCAGAAGGCATCCAGAGTTCCTTGCCTATTTGTAGGCAATAGGGAGACAACATTGCTATGACCAAAGAAGTAAAATGTCCCCTAACCTGAACTCAACCTTGCGTGATTCTAGAACCAACCAAGCCTCATGAGAGTCTGTTTTTCAAAAGGGTCATATCTACAATGTTCCTGTAAACTACAACAAATTACTCTGAGCCTATGTATAGCTGGGCTCTAGTATGCAGTGGGAATACTAACCTATATGTCCAATTTAGCACTTAATCTAAATACATCTCCAAAAGACAGAGCTTTTCCTTAACAGAAAGAACTATTTACCTAATTTTGTCACAGTGGCCATACTTATTTACGATCAGTATTCATTCCTTTTTTTTTTTTTTAAGTTTTTGGCTGCCCTGCGGCATGTGGGATCTTAGTTCCCTGACCAGGGATCAAACCCACACCTCCTGCATTGGAAGCGCAGAGTCTTAACCACCGGACCACCAGGGAAGTCCCAGTATTCATTTCTGAAAAATATCATGTTTCCTGTAGTCGTAAATGTTTGCTGCGCTATGTAAAGTTGTCTAAAATAGGAGAGTAAAGAGTGTTACTTAAATATCTTATTGAAGACATTGTTCTCCAGGCAGTAGGTTTTTCCATTTTTATATATACACTAGTACACTAGGTAACTTAAGTGTTAAACATCAGTGACTGCCTGATACATACACAAATGAAGATAAAGTTTTTTGTTTAAGACCAAATATTTGCCTTTCTACAAAAAGTCTTAAGCCTGAATGTTCTTAAGTTGAATTAAGTCTTGTTTCCCAAGTAATTTGCTTCAAACAAAACATCCTCGTTCCAAAAAAGATCTGTATATTAATAATTCTAAAAGTCACAATACTAATGTGACTCTTTCAAAAGGAATTCTGAATATGGAAACAGCAAGTATTTTTGGAAAATGAAGGAAAAACAAAGAAGAAAACATAGATAAAGACAAATAATTAATGGAACACCAACCATGGGCCAGGCAATAAAATGAGAGTTAAGGATACAGGCAAATAAAACACAGTCCTTGCCCTCATGAAGCTTACAATCGATTTAACGACATTATTTTTCTCACATCAAAAGAGCTATCCATATTACCATCAATCCACGAATGAAAGATAAACATGCCTTACAGGGAACTCTCTCTTAATTCCTGAGATAATGTGTTCCCTCAAACAAGAGGCTTTTTGTCTTTGGGTGATTTTATGCTGTATATCAGTCATGGGGATACATAATACATATGTTACCACTACTGATGATGATGACGGAGAACACAGCAATAGCTAATACTTGTTAAGCATTTGTTAAATCCCAGATGCTACACTAAGCACTACATTTATAATTTAGTACAATCTTCACCATACCCTATTTGATAGGTACCATTATTATGCACGACTGTACAAGAACTAAAAGATTACTGATCAAAAAATTATTAGATCAAAATAAAAGACTTAAATATATCAAATTAAGAAATCTAATTTTACTTCTTGATTCATCTATCTGGGACCACAGGTAAGAGTTTAATAAGAAATATATAACTGTAAGTTACAACTACCTGCTCTTCAGCAAAGTATACACAAAGGTTAGGAAAAGAGAGGTGATAGGGAAGAGAGAAGAAATAGGGGGCTTCCCTGGTGGTGCAGTGGATAAGAATGTGCCTGCCAATGCAGGGGACACAGGTTCGATCCCTGGTCTGGGAAGATCCCACATGCTGCAGAGCAACTAAGCCTGTGCGCCACAACTACTGAGCCTGCGCTCTAGAGCCTGCGAGCCACAACTACTGAAGCCCACACGCCTAGAGCCCATGCTCCACAACGAGAAGCCACCGCAATGAGAAGCCCAAGCACCGCAATGAAGAATAGCCCCTGCTCACCGCAACTAGAGAAAGCCCGTGCCTAGCAACAAAGACCCAATGCAGCCAAAAATAAATAAAATTAATTAATTTTAAAAAAGGAGAGAGAAGAAATATACACATCTCCTACCCTCTTAAAGCTGTATCAAAAAAAAAATTCAAATTGTATTATCAAACAGCTTATACCAGAGACTTTTATCTGATCTAAAGGAACTTCTTTTACCTCTGATAAAATTTAAGATTTAGGAATTAATTTCTTCAGTTATTTATTCCACTGAGAAGATCTAACAACTCTTTTCCCACTTTTATTCCCTTTCTATTTCATTTTCTAAAAATAACCATTCATTTGACTAAAAGACTATATTGGAAAGAAGCATTTTCAAATTCCCTGAAAGGTATCCCTCAACTGAAATCAAGATACCCTACTGAGAGTTGAGAGTTCCAAAACTCCACAGTTAAACACATACCTTCAAATCCCAAATTCACTCAGACTCTCAAAACTGCTATCCCTAAAGGAACAAAACAGCCCCTCCTTCTCCAAGATGCTATTTGGGAAGATACTTCTCTTTTCATGACCCTGAACTGGATTGATTCTAGCAGACTCCTTTGGGTAGAGTCCTAATTATAATAATCCTTAACTTTTTAAGGGTCATAGAACTCTTTTTTTTTTTTTTTTTTTTGCGGTACGCGGGCCTCTCACTGTTGTGGCCTCTCCTGTTGAGGAGCACAGGCTCCAGACGCGCAGGCTCAGCGGCCATGGCTCACGGGCCCAGCCGCTCCGCGGCATGTGGGATCTTCCCGGACCGGGGCACAAACCCGTGTCCCCTGCATCGGCAGGGGGACTCTCAACCACGGCGCCACCAGGGAAGCCCATAGAACTCTTTAAGTATCTTTTGAAGGCTATGGAGTTTCTTCCCAGAGTAATGTTCCTAAGTACTTACACAAAAAATGTTATACAATTTCAGGAGTTCTGAAGACTTAATGAAGCCCAGGTATGGGCCTCAATTTAAAACTCTTGGTCTATGTTTCCTCATCAACTACATACTTTTTTCTAGCATAGAAGCTTGGGATCATATATGAAAATAATAGAGTGAACCTTTTGGGAAAAAAAATCAATTAAAAGGAAAATGTTAAATGTCCCAGGTGGAAGGGGTACTTAGCAATTTGGGGTATCACTAGCCGGGTTGTACATCAAAAGGTTTCACGAAATCGTAAAAGTGAAACCATCTAGAAGTTACCATGGTCTTACTGTGCACAAACTACATTATTCTCTCAGACTCTCACTGACATTTTCTTGCTTTATATATTTTAATACCATTTAACCAATGGAAAATTTTGACCTTCTAGTACACTCGCATTTTCTTTACTGTTCCTGATCCTTATCTGGAAGACAGTTTAGCTTATGTTGTTTTTTATTGTCGATTTTATGATTTAACTCTAAAGAGGTGGAGAGAGAAGAGAGGTCTTGCTCTTCCCTTGGCTAGAATGAGTATACCTAAATAAGTATTTTAATATAGCAATACATTCAAGCTAGGTATGAGTCTTTCTCTTTGGTAAAAGGGCTCCCTGATCTACCTAAAAATCACAGTGACTCTGATGTACATTTTTGCATCTCCATGAACTATTCCCAATCTTGTAGACTTCAAAGAGATGCTATCAAATATCTAACAATCTGCTATCAAATATCTAGCAATCTGCAAGGTCCATAAGGGAAAGGCCCCAATCAGTTTTGGTCACTATACTATGCCCAGTACTTAGCAAGCCTGACACACAGTAGTTGCTCAAAAAATACACCTATAGTGCACTGGAGAAACTCTTGAAGCAGCTACGACTTCTACCACTAAGTATGTGAGCTCGGCAAGTTACTAAACATCTCTGAGACAGTTTATTTATCTAAAAAAAAAGAGAATAACAATCCTTATAGAGTTATTCCTAGGATTAAGTAAGATCAAGTATATAAAGCATAGTATGGTAGTGACAAAAGTACCATAATTATCCTTTAATGGAGACCTACACTTTGAGGCCTATTAGAATAAATATAGCTGCATTTTTAAATATGACTACATTATAAATGGATGTGATTCAAAGTAATTTTATGACCACATTTTTATTAAATAAATAAATAAATAATAATAAAGGGCCCCCAAAAAACTAGGAAAAGAAATATTAAATACAGAGATGGGGTGGGGGGGAGACAATCTCAAAAATAAGGCAATGTTTTGAAAGAAAATAACTTCCTTATATGTTTGTGGCTTAAAACACAACTAACATTTTCCAAGTGACAAACCTGGCACAAACATAGTAACTGGGAGATTTATTTTTGCTAAAATTATTATCCAGCTTTGTCAAAAAAAAAAATCCTTTCTCCTTAAAGGCACATACTCTACGATAAAATTTGCCTTGGTGGTGAAAAAATTTTAAAAGCCCATTAAAATGTGCTTTTCTTTTTCCTTCTAGTGCCAGTTTCTTTAAAAACTAAGTCTAAAGCGCCATCTACTGTGTCTGTTAGGATCACATCACTTTTGCTCATGTTATCAGAGTGCGGCAGAAATGCAAAATGTAGTAAATGTAAAATCTGTTACTTTAAAATCCTATTCCAAGGAAATTAAAGAGGGTGTGCTTTTTTTCCCCATTATATATTTATATACAATATACTTAGTGTAAATGCCTACCTACCTACACACACACACATACACACACACACTCATATCTGAGCAATCATTTTTCCTGCTTTCTTTTCACTTTCTTCTTTAGTAGGCCTGAACTCATTATAAGAAGAAATCACAGTAGGGACCAAATGCTTACTTCTGTAATTAGAAGAACAAGTAATAATAGTAGCAAAGTTTGACTGAGGGCTTACTGTGTGCCAAATAGTGTTTTAAGTGCTTTTCACTCAATATCTCATGTAATCTTCACAATAATCCTTTGAGGTGTCATTAGTTTTATCTCTATTTTACAGATAAGAAAATTGAGGCACAGAGAAGTTATTAAAACTTTGCCCAAGGTAACACAACTAGTAAGTGACCAAACTATGATTTGAATCCAGACATTCTAGGTCCAGAACCCATCTCTTAACCATGATATCAATATTACTATTGGTAGGTTCAAATAATGATTAATCAGACTTCAGTCATCAGAACTCCATAGGACAAACTCTATATCATGCTTTATTCAATACATTCTAATATCATTCTACCTTTAAGCTTTTTTTGTATACATCTATTTTTTAGGAGGTGTTATTTTTATGCAAAGAAGAACTTGTTAAAATACCTGGGCTCTATTCCAGATTCTGATTCAATATGTCTGAGCTGAAATTCGAAAGCTTTGTCAAATTTGACACAGCCAGTCTGGGGCCCAGCACTTAGGACTGTGGAGCTTTAAGACATATTTTCTTCTTGGGCTATCCATCTGCTTTTAGATTAGAAGTTCTCCTTTTACTTTATGAGTTTAAACAAAGAGAACTATGAAGGCAAAACTCTGTCATAAATTTAAATATGTGGGCAGATTTTGTGTTTTACTGACTTTCAAGATAGGGAAGCATAAGACTGATAAGTGGAAATTCTTAATTTTAATAGTCTTAGAAGAGAGCTTCCCTGGTGGCGCAGTGGTTAAGAATCTGCCTGCCAATGCAGGGGACATGGGTTTGAGCCCTGGTCCAGGAAGATCCCACATGCCGTGGAGCAACTAAGCCCATGTGCCACAACTACTGAGCCTGTGTGCCACAACTACTGAGCCCGCGCGCCTAGAGCCCGTGCTCTGCAACAAGAGAAGCTACCGCAATGAGAAGCCCGTGCACCGCAACCAAGAGTAGCGCCTGCTCATTGCAATAAGAGAAAGCCCGCGCACAGCAATGAAGACCCAACGCAGCCAAAAATAATAAATAAATAAAATAAAATTTTAAAAAACAATAGTAATCTTCGAAGAGTAAGGAAGAAATGAAGTAAGCCTCCCTAGCTGCTTTTAGTACACAAACTCTTTTCTGACCTTCCAATAACTTATTCTCTGTGCCAGTGCTTTTCAAAAGTTACCAAACAACTTATTCTCTGTACCAGTGCTTTTCATAAGTTACTCCACGGATTCTCGTCAAGGGGGAAAAGAGAAGACAAAAATTCAACAACATTCCCATCCTGCCCTCGTTTAATCCAAATACAGTTTCCATAGATAAAGTCTGAAAACCACTGACTTACTCCACTGACACGACTGCAACTGACTGCTGTTAGTTTCAAATGGAT
Organism: Delphinapterus leucas; assembly: GCF_059928025.1. Classification (NCBI taxonomy): domain Eukaryota; kingdom Metazoa; phylum Chordata; class Mammalia; order Artiodactyla; family Monodontidae; genus Delphinapterus; species Delphinapterus leucas. Next base: position 147,732,094 of record NC_143130.1, on the reverse strand, counting down.
ATACTGGCATGGCAGAAAAAGAAATCTTGAGGTAAGGGGCTGTGTCTTTATTCTTCTGAAGTAAATGGATGGATGGATGGATGGATGGATGGATGGATGGATGGATATAGATGGCCAGACCACAGCTCCTGTACTGTAACAGTGACTATCTTATTTATTAACCCACAGGGTCTTTTTCATTACACAGATGGAAGTTTTAGTGAGAAAATATCAATTCATTAAATGAATCTCCAGTTACTATACAACCTCCTGATTCCTCCCTAAGAGTACACTTGGGGGACATAGAGGTCTACCAATTTTAAAAAGAAAAGGTCACTTATAAACATGGTGTATCTATAATATAGTGAAACAAGTATTTTAACAAGACTCTACCACTTACCTATCTAAATGAGTAACATTTGTGAAATAAATCAACCAAGAACTTATTCTAAAGGAAAGCCTGCGATTTGCAACAACATGGATGAAACTGGAGGACATTAGGCTAAGTGAAATAAGCCAGATAGAGAAAGATAAATACTGTATGATCTCACTCATATGTGGAATATAAAAAAGTCAGACTCACAGAGAGTAGAATAGTGGTTAGTCAGGGCTAGGTGGGGAAAATGGAGAGATGCTCATCAAAGGGTATAACCTTCAGTTATAAGATGAATGCGTTCTGGGGATCTAATGTACAGCATGATGACTATAATTAATGATATGGTATTGTATACTTGAAATTTGCTAGGAAAGTAAATCTTAGGTGTTCTCGACACAGAAAAATATAATAACTATGTGAGACGATGAGTGTGTTAATTAACTTGATTGTGGTAATCATTTCACAATGTATATATATATCAAATCATCACATTGTACACCTTAAATATATACAATTTTATTTGTTCAATTCTACTCAATAAAGCTGGGGGCGGGGACAAGCAGGTCATCTAAAGATAAAAAAAAATTGTAATACTACTATTACACAAATATTTTTGCAATTTCTCATTGGTAATTTTCTCCAGAAATTTTTTTTAAATTAATTTATTTATTTTTGGCTGTGTTGGGTCTTCGTTGCTGTGCGCAGGCTTTCTCTAGTTGCAGTGAGTGGGGGCTACTCTTCGTTGCGGTGCACGGGCTTCTCATTGCGGTGGCTTCTCTTGCTGCGGAGCAGGGGCTCTAGGCGTGCAGGCTTCAGTAGTTGTGGCTCGCCGGCTCTAGAGCGCAGGCTCAGTAGTTGTGGCGCACAGGCTTAGCTGCTCCATGGCATGTGGGATCTTCCCGGACCAGAGCTCAAACCCGTGTCCCCTGCATTGGCAGGCGGATTCTTAACCACTGCACCACCAGGGAAGTCCTCCAGAAAATTTTGAAGCAATTAAAAAAATATTAGTTTCACTACTATAATTTATATTTTAAATTTATCTACTTTGATCATTCATCTTATAAACTTGCTTCTAAATGACCATTAGCTATATCAAAAATCGAAAATAGGGGCTTCCCTGGTGGCGTAGTGGTTAAGAATCCGCCTGCCAACGCAGGGGACATGGCTTCAAGCCCTGGTCTGGGAAGATCCCACATGCCTCGGAGCAACTAAGCCCGTGTGCCACAACTACTGAGCCTGTGCTCTAGAACCTGCGAGCCACACTACTGAGCCCGCATGCTACAACTACTGAGGCCCACGTGCTACAACTACTGAGGCCCACGCACCTAAAGCCCGTGCTCCACAACAAGAGAAGCCACCACAACGAGAAGCCCACACGCAGCAACAAAGACCCAATGCGGCCAAAAATAAATTAATTTTTTAAAAAAATCGAAAATAACCTAAAAAATGAAGACCTTCCACCACAGAAAATAGTCAAAAGGATGTACTAGGAGCTATTCCCCAAAAGAGGAGCATGCATAAAATGAGTATACAATCTTCCATGACCATTTTGAGGGAAACAGCACTTATTTGGATATACTACTGCTGGCATTAGCAAAGAAAGAAACTCAGACACCGTATCTTTAAATCACTACACTTTATAATTACAACTATTACCATAGTAGTTTTCATTTTCTATATATCAAAATGTTCTTTGTCCTAAATCTTCTTTCATGAGAGGAATCAAAGCCAACTCCTTTATAGGGACCCCACAGTCTTCCTCCTGGAAGACTTGGCAGGCTTCATAACTTCAATGTATTGACATTACTCCTGCTACATAAACCTTCACTTCAAGTTTGGTGTGTTTGCTACCACATTGCCCAATTCTTCCACTCTTCCAAATACTGTGAAGAAGCTTCCCAGAAATCCCTGTTTGGATCAGCAAAAACAATTTGGTGTCATCAGCAGATTTCACCATTTCCTTGTGGAGTCATTAAAGCATGGAACAAGCATGATCTTGGTATCCTCGGAGCTACTACTATTAACCTCTCTCCAGCTGAAGTCAAGCCATTCTCGGCTATGTTGTGATTCCCATCATAGGACCAGGATGTGTTTATATGCTAAAAGCTTAAACTCTTTTGGATTTTTTTTTTAACTGAAAGTTGCAAAATGCATTACGAAAGTAAAGGGGAAAAAGTTCCCAAAGTAAAGGCCAAAGAAACCAGCAAAGAGAAACAGCTCCTACTTGAGTAGTCTTACCCAAGCGCACTCAAACCACTTCATATTCAACTCATTCTAAAACCTCAACCAAAGTTTGACCTTTGCCCTCCAACTATTTACTTCTTTTATAATCATATGATAAACCTTATTAAGCACATTTGAAAATTCTATATGAATTTTAACTAGCAGGTCCAACTTATTAGCTTTTTCCCCTCTTTATTACATTTGAAGGGAAAAAAGCAAACAGTCCTTACTCAGAAAGTGAAAAAGCAAACAACTTCCTCCTCAGTCAGGTCTGTACTCTGACCAAGAGAAATCACTCTTTCTTTTATTCAAGTGCAAATCTGTTTGAAGCTTTCATTCTGCTTTCCCAGCCTGCTCTCTGCAGCTGCATAAAAGATGAGACATGGGAATGAAAGAAAACTAGATTGGAGCCAAAAAGCAATACTGTCCATATGCAAACTCACTCAAAGAGCTGCAAGGCTTCGGTACATCCCTTCTCACTTTTTCCATTCTAGCAGAACCCTAGCCAAAAAGAGGAGGTACTGTACTATACCTGTCCAATCCTGTTGAAAACAGCTTCCCATGCGTAATCAGGGGAAAGATAAGGTTACTCGTGCCCCTGCCCCGCCCCGCTCCCAGTCCTGACACAGCCCCTGAGGTGTTCTCAGGATCAACCTTTAGCTCTAAGCTAGATGGAATGAAGCAGGATCAGGGAATGACTGGAAAGATCCTCACAGGTCATCCTCATCTTAAGATGCCTGTGGCGCAAGAGAGTGGCAAAGGCACAGAAGCAATAAACAGAATCTGCTTCACCTGTCTTACCCCGTGCAAAATCAAGGCAAAATCTTCCCCTCCCAAAAGGCTAAATCTGCTGTAGACTTTCAGAAAGTCTGGCAGCGCATTAGACTACATGCAAGGGTGTCAGGTAACCATAATCCCAGCAAACTACTCGGGCCAACAGTGAAGCACGCAACTGAAAAAGTTCACCATCAATGTCAAACTCTGCTGGATCAGAAGGGTATTCTCAAGGGTTTTTACTCAGATGTCATCATAACTCCATGTTATTTTTAATACTGTTCTTTGGATTTTGCCCCACAGAGAATTTCCAAGTCACAAGAGGATCATGAACAATGTCCAGATGTATAAAATGCAAAAATACTTCCCTCCCACTTGTGGATTCCAAGATAAACACCACAAGAAGCACGTGTGACTAAACTCAGAGCCCATTCCAAATTAAATAATGCATCATGTGCACAGTGTAGGGCTTAAAAAACAAAACTGCACAAATATTCTACACGGTTCATAAGCCAGACTTGGGCAAGCACATGACCACATTGTAAAAAGGAAACATGAACTGGAGAGTAGGGGTAAAGGGTGAGAAAAGTCTCAGTCATGACCTTTCCCAGAAAATTGGTGCTACTTTCAGTGAACGCTTGTATAATATGGGACATAGATGAAAGAAGAAATAGTATTCTTCCTTGTTTTTTTTCTGCTGATGGCTCTCAATTCTAAAACAACCCAGCAAATAGGAAAACCCTACAAATATTTCAAGATCCCTAGCTAAGCCATGCACAAACATCATTAAATATACACACACACAGAGGTAATGAATACTTAAATGTCTGGCTGGCCAGTCCAGACAGAATCCTTTTGACCTATAAACTGGTTTCTACAGGGAGTACATGGAACCTTAGGGAGCACAGAAACAGGGCATTCAGGTCATGTTAAAAAACTTCTACATTAGTTTTATTATATTTCAAAAAATTAAGTAAAGTAAAAAAACAGATGGATGCACCGGTGAATAGATACTAAACAGAGAAAGTTTGGCTGAGTTCAGTTTTTCTCCAATTTATCCTAAGTAAATGCTTCTAATAAATTAAAACTGGGAAATGCTTACTGAAATATCTTGATTTTTTAAAATTATATAGCATTTAATAGATACAGAAGAATATATATGCTATGTAGGTTATGAAGTATAATGATAAAATAGATACCTAAGAACCCATCACCCAATTTATGAATTCGAATATTCCCAATCCCAATGAAGTTATACATGGGCTCCTCCTGGATCCCATCTTTCTACCTCCCTCCCAATGATCATCAATATTCTGAACTGTGCATTTATTTTATTCTTGCCTTTAAAAAAATAATTTTTTCCACAGCTGATGTATTTGCTAATCCCCCTTTGTGTACGCTTCCACATTGGGGAGAAAAAAAAAAAGAGTAAAGTCCTTACCTCAATGCTTTGTTTTTGTTTTAAGTATCTACCTGTTTGCCTATCTTCCCCCAAGTGTAAGTACCTCAGGATCAGGAATGATGTCTCTAACTTCCCAGTGCCTAACAAAGTGATAGGCACAGAATAAGTGTTAAATAATTATTTTTCAACTAATCTTTCAAATTAGAGCCCAAATGCCTTAAATGTTTCACAGTCAGAGCTGATCAACAACAATAAATATTGCTCCTTTAATCATTGCCTTTCTTCTATGACAGATATCCTATCCCCTGGAACCCAGCACCAAGTTTATCAATTATCTCCCTAGACTCCAAATCAATATAACAGTCACTATATCACCTCATCACACACTAGGTAAAATCTTAGGTGGTACTGAAATTGTCAAATGAGACTATTCCTCTAGAGTCACAGAGTGCTGACTCCTTGGTCTGGGAGAGCCCATTATCAGGCACGGAAGTTTAACATAATAGTATTTGAGCTACACTTAACCAGAAATGCCAATGGGACATGGAAGTGTCAACTGTTTTCTACTCAAAGACAGTGTCATCTACAAAGCAAACAAATGGATGGAGAATTCCTGCTATTTGACAGCAAAGAGTTTCACAACCACCTTAAACATTACATACTGAACACAAGTGTTTTGGGGGCTGTGTTCTTAAGGATAAACCTACTCCTTCAATTGTGTCACCATTATGCAGTATGTTTGATTACAAATTTGTCCACCAGCCCAGAAGAGCAAAAGTGACAGTTAATGCCATTCTGGATTCAATACTATATCGTGAGACCTCCCCCCAAAGTGTTAGTGTTAGAAAACTTCTCTGACTCATCTCTTCTTTCTGAACAAGGCACAGATTAAGAAGATACAAAATATCTTTCTGGGGGTAGAGAGAAATCAGGAGAGAATGTGCCGGAAGAACTTAAGCCAGTCATAAGACATCAATGTAAAGGATCTTTCTAAAGAGACAACTGTACTGTTATTCCAAAAGATTTAACAGTTACACTTTAGAAAGCAAAGTTTGGGGAACTGTTCACACAGTGAACAAGTGTCACCTATAGTCTGAAATTCATGCTCGTATTGTAAAATATTAAAATTTTAAAAAATTAAAAAGCACTGCAGCACATGCCAAGCTACTTTAAAAAAAAAAAAGAATCCATAATGGTTTTAATAGGCCATTCCAGGAAAAAAATTCGGGACATTGAACATCATTCTCAGAAGGCTCTTAGTATTCTATTTCAAACACTCAGTGCAAAAAAGAAAAAAAAAATCACTCATCTGTGCCCATCATTTGCCACATATGACCATTTTATAATTTATCTCAGTCAACTTTAAAAATATCTTCACTGGGCTTCCCTGGTGGCACAGTGGTTAAGAATCCGCCTGCCAATGCAGGGGACAAGGGTTTGAGCCCTGGCCCAGGAAGATCCCACATGCTGCAGAGCAACTAAGCCCTTGCACCACAACTACTGATCCTGTGCTCTAGAGCCTGCAAGCCACAACTACTGAGCCCGCATGCCACAAACACTGAAGCCCACGTGCCTAGGGCCCGTGCTCCGCAACAAGAGAAGCCACCGCAACGAGAAGCCCACGCACCGCAACAAAGAGTAGCCCCCACTCGCCACAACTAGAGAAGGCCGTGCACAGCAACGAAGAACTAAAGAAGCAAATAATAAATAAATTTATTAAAAATATATATATATCTTCACTATTACCATTGCACTTTGATATCAAGCTGAAGGTGTGGTAAAGGGACCAAGAATGTTCTCGAATGGACCACTGGGAAAGACTGGCCAAAAAGATGGGCAAGTGATCACAACCACCTCAGTGTGTCACTCCACGTTCATCAGAGCAGTCCACTTGTCCAATTACTAACAGAAAAACACAACCGAGACCCTCCATTTTCTCCACCATCTAAATTAGAAGTTTTGTAGCCAAAGGGCAACTCTCACTCTATCTAAAGTCAAAGAAAGACAGCAGCTTGTAGCGCTATGATGTTGATAAATTGTGAGGACATTTCTCTGATAGTGATTTGACTAAAGTAGAACTACTGCCATCCCTGCTGGAATCAGTTGGCCCTTTATTGTTTTTTGTTTTGTTTTTAGCTATATCTCTAAAAACATACATTGGCTGAACCACAAAAGAGGGAAACAACTATTCTCTTCTCACTATCCCAACCCCTAGCATTTCTCTACTAGTTTGTAACTAGGATAAGACAAAGACAGCAGGAAGAGGGTATGTTATATGCTAGAAGGCTAGGCTAGAAGGCTACTGAGCCTGCGCTCTAGAGCCCGCAAGCCACAACTACTAAGCTCATGTGCCTAGAGTTCATGCTCCACAACAAGAGAAGACACCGCAATGAGAAGCCCGCACACCGCAACAAAGAGTAAGCCCTGCTCGCCGCAACTAGAGAAGAACCCACGCGCAGCAATGAAGACCCAATGCAACCAAAATTAATTAATTAATTAAGAAAAACAAAACAGTGAGATACCACTTCGCACCCACTACTAGGATGGTGGTAATTAAAATTTAAAAAAAAAAGACAAGGGTTGGCAAAGACAGAGAAGTTGGAAACCTCATTCACTGCTAATGAGATTGCAAAATTGTAAAGCCACTTTGAAAAAATAGTTTGGCAGCTCCTCAAAATGATAAACGTACAGTTACCATATGACCCAGCAATTCTACTCCTAGGTATATAACCAAGAGAAAGGAAAACACATGCCTACACAAAAACTCGTATGTGAATGCTCATAACTGCATTATTCATAATATCCAAAAAGTGGAAACAAATCAAATGTCCAGCAACTGAAGAATGGATAAACAAAATGAGGTCTATTCATACCATGGCATATTATTTGGCAATGAAAAGGAATGAAGTGCTGATAACATGCTACAACACAGATAAACTTTGAAAATATCATGATACGTGAAAGAAGCCAGTCACAAAGACCATATCTTATATGACTCCATCTTTATGAAATTTCCAGCATAAGCAAATCCATAGAGACAGAAAACGGTACGTAATTGCCACGGGCTGGGGGAGGGGGAAATGGAGAGTGACTGTTACTAGGTATGGGGTTTCTTTGGGGGGTGATGAAAATGTTTTGGAGTTAGTGATGACAGCTGCACAAATCTGTGAATATGCTTTAAAACAACATACTGAATTATCTACCTTAAAAGGGTAAACTGTATGATATGTGAATTGTATCTCAATAAAGCTGTTTAAAAACCATTTGTTATCTGAAGGCTTTCTGTAACATGTTCTTTATAAAATAGCAAGCATTTTGAGGTCTATAATGATACATCTATTTTGTGATATGTATTCTTGAGTTAAAGCTCTGGCATTCAATAAATAGATGTTGATCTAGTGACATTGACTTCTGGGGGCAGTGGAATTCACCCACAGTGGAATCTGTCTTCCTGTCTTTTACTCTATACTCAACTCCGACTTAGTTCCAATATACATCTTTGTAACATGAAGTCCACAGCAGGTCCTAGGGCCTGAAGTAGTTAATAATAGGTGCCATCAGTCCCTATTATGTTAGAAATAAAAAATTAGAAAACTACAGCTGGGCTATTTACCCAAGGTCAAGCAACAGAATCCAACATTAAAGTTTAAGAGTTGTATTTACAGAATTGGCATTACTAATCCATCTCTGTCTTAATGACTGGTGTATCATTTGGTTATCTTTGAAAGCGTACTACATCTTATACTTCAAAGTAATTGTCTACACACTCTCTCATGTATGTGAAAAGTGTTAAAGGCAGGTCTTTCTGGTGTATCCAAAAATTAACTCTTTCAGAAAGGTGTCCTATTAGGAAGCTATCTTTTACCAAGTACACTATAAGTAATAAGATTTATTCATTCTTTCAACCAAAATTTATTGAGCACTCACACCTGCCAAACACTGGGATTACATGAATGAATTAAATTAGACACAGACTCTACCATAAAAGAATTCACTGTTACGGAGAAACACAGAATGCCTCGTAAACAGGCAATGGCAGCAGCGTGCTATAGTTGATGAGGAAGTATGGTGCTGTCAGGAAAGTGTTCAAAATCAGAAGCCTGAATTCTACAAAGAGCCAGGAAGGCTGTAGACTCTAATCAGGAGATGGCTTGCTGAGGTCCCTATCTGAACCTATCATTCACTCAACACATTTAGACCCCGACCCCCGCATACCCGTTAATAAGAGGCCAAATAATGAACTGCATCCTCTGGATTCCTGAATTACTAGCTCTCGAAGAGCTAATTTTCAAATATTTTAATAAGAATACTTTTTTGAATTCTAGAAAAGGTTTTCTCTAGTAAGGGATTGAAATAGAGGATATGAAACAAACAAAACTAAAATTTAAAAGTATTCTTTTCCATGTTATTTAACATACTCTACAAAGAAAGGGTCAAGATTTTAAGTTCAGATATTTTAAGCTCCCTTTACCTGTAAAATCTCAGAGGGTAGGGAGAACGTATTGTTTACCATGGGATCCTCAGCTGACTCTCATTAAATACATATCAAATAAATGAATAAACAAGGAAATATTGATAAATCAGCAACAAATGGCATAGGAGCCACTTTCCTGAGGTAATTACTGATGGTATTTGACAACCTCCTTCACAATATACCTGTTTACGTTCTCCTTTTCTCTCTTCTTGCCCTCGTACTTCTTTTCTCTCTTTTTATCATTATCTCTTCCTTTCTTCCTTTCTCTTTTATTTTAAACCTGTGTCTTAGGACTGGCACCAGCTGTTCTCACTGGCCATTGCTTTGCTAGATTGACCCTAGTAGTAGTAAGGGAGTACTTGTATTTTCTAGTTATAAAGCACCACCTAGTGGTCTAAGTTCCCTTTATCCAGAAAGTACCACATAATAAAACTGAAAAACCTGCAAGTTAACTAAGAAATATCAAATTCTTCTTGATATTTGATATCAAGTTCCAGTTCTTCTGTTGTGCCAGTTTGGTCTTCTGGCAGCACCAGATACACTGAACCCACGTCTTTATATCTACAATTAAGTTGTCAGAAGTTACTGATGTTGATACTATACAAACATTCATAGTCATGAGTATATTTACTTTGTTTCTTACCCTAAAGCAGACAAATTGTTACTTCAATTCTGGTAGAATCAGCAAAGATATGATTCCTTTAAGATCTTTTATTTAAATTACACTTTAAACACTATAAAATCAAATCTGATTATATATTCCTCTGCAAAAACGTTTCCTAAACTTACCTGATTATAATCCAACAAGATATTAAGTGGCATTTGTCCTACTGTCCCTGAATCAGTGACAAGGGCCCACAGCCGAGAGCAAGAAGCAGTAAATGCCCAAATCAGGGAAAGCACCAAAAATTATGTCCAGATCTCTCCCCCGAGGTTTGCTAAGGAGTCGCAAAACCAGCTGGTGCATTCAACCAACCCTCCCAAAGACAGAACTAAGGCAAGGCAAGGGAGAGCCTGGAAGTCTGGCCTCGTGGGAGTGGCATCATCAACTATGCGGGCACCTCAAGAGAACTAGTCATAGAGACTGGGAGGCGAAGACATCTGCAAGGAGAGGCTGGCAGCTTGATTCCAAGTGGGCTGCTGCTTGCTGAGCTGCAGAACCTGTACGCACTTGAACTAGAGAGATATGTAGCTAACTGTCCGGAGATTCTTTTTTTTTTTTTTTTTTGGCTGCGTTGGGTCTTCGCTGCTGCGCGCGGGCTTTCTCTCTAGTTGCGGTGAGCAGGGGCTACTCTTCGTTGCGGTGCGCGGGCTTTCTCATTGCGGTGGCTTCTTCTTGTTGCAAAGCACGGGCTCTAGGCGATCAGGCTTCAGTAGTTGTGGTGCGTGGGCTCAGTAGTTGTGGCTCGTGGGCCCTAGAGCGCAGGCTCAGTAGTTGTGGCACATGGGCTTAGTTGCTCCACGGCATGTGGGATCTTCCCAGACCAGGGCTCGAACCTGTGGTCCCCTGCATTGACAGGCAGATTCTTAACCACTGTGCCACCAGGGAAGTCCCTGTCTGGAGATTCTTGAAAGAAGAGCACTAGCTAGAGTAGTCCATGCCCAAAGCCCAAACCCCAAATAAGGACTGTAGAGAATACAGCTTGCCTGGTAAGAAAAGGACTGGGGCCCTTGGGGGGCACATAAGAGAGCTTTATCGGTTCCAATGCCCCCAAGTTTAGAAGCACGAAGTAAAAGAAGGATGGGGAAAGGGGATGCCCAGGAGTACACCTACCCTGTGAAGAATACACCCCTAACACGGACCAGTGCAGGAAGCCACGGTTACCCTTCTCTGGGGGGGTCCTCACTGACAGAATGAAGTTGGACATCTATAATCATCTATACTAAGATCACAACCCTGGTAGAGACCACCAGTATCTGGCAGAACTAGAAGATTTAGAACACTGCCCTCCACTAACCACTCTGAAAACCTCTAATTCCCTTATTCACTTATTCTGCTGCCAAAGAGGACCTGGATCTTGAAAACACAGTATCCCTGAGTTAGACCACAAGGAGTCTGAGTCACAGCTCTAGCCTGCACTGGGAGAATATATTTCCCAAAGTTATACATACATATACACATGCATACTCCTACACACACACACACACACACACACACACACACACAAAGTTGTGGTGTGTGCTCTTGCTTGAAGTCACCTAGACTAGAAATTTCGGGAAACAATACTTGCTTATATCCTAATAAATTGGACTTGCTCAATAAATTGGTTACAGTAAGAACTAGCAGGGCACTGGCTAAAAACAGATTCCCAGCCCTCCTCTGAGGATTCTGATTTTCCAGGTCTGGGGTAAACTTTAGGGGTTGTTTTGTTTTGTTTTGCTTTAACTTTCTACGTGATTCTTATGATCACACATATTTGAGAAACACTGTCCTAGGAGGAAGTGATTAAATTTCTGAGTATGGCACCCCTGCTCTACGTGATGGAGCTCATGTGTTTCCCAAGCCCTTCCTCTTGCTCTATGCCACAAACAAATAAAAATGTTTGCCATTTCCACAAATAGTACTACATCTCCATGTCTGTCTTCTTAATCCATACTTTTCTTGGGATGACCTTCTCTCTTTATACATTTGGTAAACATCATTTGCAGCACTTCTAACCCTCTATTTTATTACATTTACTTGTTTATAAGTTAAATTTCTTTCTTTGGTACCAAGAATTATCAGAGGGCAGGAATAATGTCCTAACCTGTCCGGTATTCTCAGGACCTCGCACAGAGCCTGACATATGGCAGGTGCTCTATCAGTGTTTGTTCAGTGAATTAACTTATGTTCCCAAACCATATATTATAGGATGACCATTTATTATAGGAACTTAACTACCATAAAATCTTACATGATATTAAAACTTTAAAGTGATAATCTTCATTTAGATTATCTTTTTCTCCTCTTGCAGTTTTTCTTTATGTACTCACTCCATTTATCTGTACAGTATATATATTAACTGACCAAGTGAGAAATTAGATAAGACATAAATATCATTCCATATTTATATGTGAGAAATATTGATGTGACACAAAACTGCTACATTTTATATTATGGCCAAAGTGTACCAAGAAAAATGCAAAGTCTAGGCCAAATAGGTTTATAATTAATTAAGAAGTATTCTTTGAACAGTGCAAATTGAATTTGTTTGTAATCAATCTCCAACTACAAAATAATTTTAGAGTGAAGAATTCCACGCACAAAAAAGTTCATTATTATATTGGGAAAACATTACCTTATTGGCATGAGTCAATGGGGTATAAGCCACCTTGGGAGGATAAAATAAATTATAATTTATTAATTATAATTTATTAATTATAATTATTATAATTTAATTATAATACAAAAATTTTAGTTGCTTTCTATACCTAAATTAACAACTGAAAGTTTTTTCCCTTGCACTATTCCACACTCATTTTAAAAACAAGATGTTCTTGGACTTCCCTGACAGTCCAGTGGTTAGGGCTCCTTGCTTCCAGTGTAAGGGGTGTGGGTTCAATCCCTGGTCGGGGAACTAAGATCCCACATGCTGCGTGGTGCAGCCAAAAATAATAATAATAATAAAAAATAAAAACAAGACATTTTTATAAATATACAGTGCCATACATACAAAAATAAAAACAGATACATGCTTATAAATATATATACATATATTTTAAATTCTTTAAACTAACAACAATTGTTTCCCCCTGCCCATCCCCTGAAAAAGAAAAAAGAAAAAAACTTTCTTTTCTAGAGTGTGGAAGGATTTTTCAGCTAACCCAACAGTCAGCCCCAAGCTGTTGGTTTGACAGTTCAATTACAGATGCCGAAGGAGCTAAATACTAGATTTCTAAACCTACATTCCAACTATGGGTGGTCTAGGAGCAGAGTACTAAGCTTTCCAAACCTTCACAGAATACAGTAATTACCCACTTACTGTGTGTACGCCATACTACAGTGTAAGCTCCTTTAAGTTGGGAACAGTTTATTCCCTAACTCTCTGAAAGAGCTATGAAACTCCTTCAGAATAGTCAAACACATCATATGTCAGTTCAATCTTCTTCTTAGAGACATCTTCCCTGGATCTTACATCCTCCTACCCCAACTGTACTTACTGGTTATCTCTAGACCTGCTACTCAGCTGTCATCCTGCTTTATTTCATCATCATTCTAGGAATTTCCTTTATGTCTCTCTAGTGTTATATCCCATTTTCCTAGGTTTCATGTCATCTTTTTTCTTTCATTTCTCTTTCATGTCTTACCTCTCTTTTTGATCCTTCAATAGCTTTCTGAGAAAGGACGTATAGGAGATAAAATTTTTGAGACCCTGCATGTTGGAAAATACTGTTATTTTATCCTCATAACTGACTGACTATTTGGCTGGACATAGAAATCTATGTTTGTAATCATTTTCCCTCAGAACCTTAAAGGCATTGCTCCATTGTCTACTTGCTTCTTGTGTTACTTCTGAAAAGTCTGACATTCTGCTAACTTCTGTTCCTTTCTTTTTTTTTTTTTTTTTGGTACGCGGGCCTCTCCCTGTTGTGGCTTCTCCCGTTGCGGAGCACAGGCTCCGGACGCGCAGGCTCAGCGGCCATGGCTCACGGGCCCAGCCGCTCCATGGCATGTGGGATCTTCCCGGACCGGGGCACGAGCCCGTGTCCCCTGCATCGGCAGGCGGACTCTCAACCACTGCGCCACCAGGGAAGCCCTGTTCCTTTCTTTGTGACTTGTTTTTCCTCTCTGGTGCTCTAAAATGTCTCGGTAATATGTCTCTCCCCCACCCCCCTCACCTCCAGCCATTCATAGTGCTGAGCACTTTCCGTTTAGAAACTCTTGTCCTTCAGTTCTGGAAATTTTTCTTGTCTTGTTTCACTGATAATTTCTTCCTTTCGTTTTCTTTGGTTGTATCTCTGAAAGTCCCATTAGAAAGGAGTTAGACCTCCTAAATGGATTCTCTATGATTTTTAATATTTCTCTAATATTTTTGCATCTCTCTTTTATTTTCTGGGATATTTCCTCAGTCTTCCAATCTATTACTTTTAGAAGTTCTGCTATTATATTCTATGAGCTCTTTGCCCCTGAATATCCCCTTTGCAACTTCTTATTCTTGTTTCATGTAGCAATATATTCTCTGATCTCACACAGAAAATTATGTCAGGTACCATACTAAGTGATTTATATTCACCATATTGAATCATCACGAGCAACCTATGGGTGTATGTCTTTTTCCCCATGTGGGTGCCTAACAGACATCTCAAACTCAACATACAGAACTGAACTCCTGATCTTCCCCCTAAAATTTGCTCTATCCAAGTCTTCCTCTTGTCAGTTAATAACAATTCCATCCATCCAGTTCTTCAGGCCAAAAGCCTAGGCTACTCTTTTTGTTTCACACAACATATCTAAGCCATCAGAAAATCCTGTTGGCTGAACCTCCAAAATGTACACAGAATTCAATCATTCTTCACCATCTTCATTTCTACAACTAAGTCACCATCATCTCTCACCTAGGTTACTACAAAAGCTTCCTAACAATTCTCTCTGCTTTTTTCCTTAACCCCCTATAGTCTGCTCTCAAGGCAGCAACCAGAGTGAGCATTTTAAAACCTCATTTAAAACGTCACTCAAATGTCACCTTCTCAATGATGTCAACTCTGACTGCCCTAATTCTGCAGCTGCTCTCTTCCCTAATCCATTTCTCTAAGACCCTGCTCTGCTTTTTCTTTTCTTACAGCAATTACTATTTTTAACACACAATTTCTCTCTCTTGCTTCTCCCCCCACTAGAATATAGGCTGCAGAAAGGAAGAGACCTTCATTGTTTTGTTTACTG
This sequence comes from Delphinapterus leucas, assembly GCF_059928025.1. NCBI lineage: Eukaryota > Metazoa > Chordata > Mammalia > Artiodactyla > Monodontidae > Delphinapterus > Delphinapterus leucas. Next base: position 147,717,006 of record NC_143130.1, on the reverse strand, counting down.
ATGCATCTCCCACACATAGAAGAGTAATTAATAATAAATGTGTTGAATGAATGAATGACTTTTATATGTAAGAGAAGTAAGGCCCACAAAGATTAACTTGTCTAAGGACACACAGCCAAAACATGAAAAACCTGGTTAGAATTCATGTTGGCCTGGTGCCAAAGTCCACATGTTTAAGTTAGACTGCCCCTTGTCCATGTCTATGATTAAAATGAGGTGAATCCTCTATAGACTTCCAAGCTTTGCACGTTTTTTTCTTATATTTCCAGCAAAGGAAAAAACATAACCCTTTGTATAAATTCTGAAGGAGAGTGCTTTTGCAAATGTGTGAAGCTGTAGAAGTGATGGCATTTAACTCAATAAAAGCCAGCAGATTAAACCACACTGGAAATTTCTTTCAGCCCTTCAACTACCTAGATGGGAACAAGGTTGCCAGAAGAACATCTAAGTAGGAATCTCTGACCCCCTGGTAAGACATGTACTGCTTCCTCCCACTTTTACTTAGCAAGGCATGCCTTTGATGTACATACTATATGACTTTATCCAGGATTTTCCAACCTTTCTTCCAAAGATTTACTTTAAACACATGCTATTATGTATTTTAACTGGACTATTGAAAAGTTTTTGGCTGCTTCCTCTATTCCTATTCAAACATCTAAATTGCATACTCTCCTTAAATAAGAGCTAGGGAGGGAAAAAGCCTCAGGCTCCAAGAGGAAATATTACTTTTTTGTATTGGCAGGCTTAGAAAGGAAGAATAGAGACTTATACATGTCGTAACTTTATAGACGATACTAACAAAGAGAATCAATACTGTGGTACAAGTACGTCATTTGATAAATATCCTCTGTGTTATGTAAGAAAGACACACTTCACCCCCTCAAGTTAAGAGGAAAGCTGGGAAGGAGGCCTTTTATTCATCTCTGGCAGTAGGTCTGGGAGGCAGGACTAAAGTTGCAGGAAAACAGAACTGTTAATGCTTATTTTCACATTCACTACTTACCTGATGTCATTTCCCTCCCAGCAAGTATGATAGAATCCAATAAAGCTACAGGAATCAGTTCTGGAAAAGAACAGTAAGCTATTGCCAAAGCAGGGAAGAAAGTAAGCAGTAAGGTGTCTATTTCCAAAGAATTCATTCAGGCACTTTCCTTTTTCCAAAATACCACAATTTTTTCATTCACTATTAAACTCAAGTCCATCCAGTAAACTTTACTCGGTTAGTGCAGCAAACAGTTGCTGTTTTTTGCCTGACTGTCATTTAATCCTCCTTTATTCTGGTAAATATACTCCATTTCGTTTGAAAAACTACCCCTCCAGATTCTCAGACCAGATGTTTTGGGAGGAGCCTGCATCCCCACCAGTAGGAGTCAGGTGTGCCATCCAGGTCCAGCAGGAGCAACAAACCCTCCCGCCACCGTGGGCACATGATGGGGCTAGTCCAGTCAGAATGAACCCCAAGGACTTGTACAGGAGCTACGAGGAAGCGAAGACATAAATCTAAAGCTGTTTTGCCAAAAGTAGACCCTGAGAATGAGGGTAAGACTGAAGAAAGTAGAACAGAAAGATCAAGAGAAAGAAGACTGACTCCTAATGAAATCATTTGAGCCCTCTGGATTAAATCTCACTTGAAGCTAGACAATGTATGTGTGTGTGTGTGTGTACGTGTGTAAATATGCACATATATATATTCTAATATAAGGCATTTACCAATAATATAAGGCACTCAACAAACATTTACAATTGCTATAAGGAGTGCTGAAAATCATACTTGATTTCTGGAAAAACTGGAAATTCAGAAATGAGGCAAAGATCAATTTTCAGGGTTACAACCATATAAGTAACTATTTTATTCACTCAAGCTGCCAGCAAAGTCCAGAAATATAGTAGAGGCAGAGTGGATACAATATTTCTAGAATTATTTTTACTACCTTATTGTGCAGACATTCAGCCTTAGATTAATTAACCAAGTGAACAGTGAGATGTGTTACCATTAAAAACAGCATCCTCTTTGCCACTGAGCAGTCTTATTGATCATTCCAAAGCCTTTTCTTTTCTCACTTGCTTCTTACTTCCGTCTACTTCAACTTCATTTCCTCTCTCTACTTAGACCTTCCCTCTCTCTACTTAGACCTTCCCAGCACTAAGTTAAAAATTCTAGCAGTCTTACTATATCAAAATTAAAGCATCATTCATGAACTTGATAAAATAATACATACCTTAGTCCTAAAGCCAGCATCTTATTTAATAAAGAAACACTAGGGACGTACCCACTGCAATCAAATGCAAGGCAAGGATACCCACTATCACCACTAATATTCAACATTGACTGAAAGCATCAGCCAGTGAAATAGGCTATACTTATGAGGGAACTAGCCCTACCAAACACTAGAATATAAAACAAAACCTCCATAATTAAAACATGCAGATTGCCTTGAACTCTGATCCTGCCGAGGTTTCTCTCGTGGGGTTCTAGTTCTCCTGACCTGAGTCTTTACATTTTTTTAAGTTAAAAAAAAAAGCAGGGCTTCCCTGACGGCACAGTGGTTGAGAGTCCGCCTGCCAATGCAGGGGACACGGGTTTGTGCCCCGGTCCGGGAAGATCCCACATGCCGCGGAGCGGCTGGGCCCGTGAGCCATGGCCGCTGAGCCTGCGCGTCTGGAGCCTGTGCTCCGCAATGGGAGAGGCCACAGCAGTGAGAGGCCCGCGTACCACAAAAAAAAGCAGTAGCAGCACACGAATAGACAGAACACGAAATGGAGTCCAAAATCAGACCCACATACATATAGAAACTTATAAAACTAGATCCATACAACAAATCATTCACACAAATCCCAAAGGATCAGAGATCAAAATGTAAAAAATGAAACTATAGTCAATTCTTGGTAATCATGGCAATTATGTTCTACAAAGTCTCTGCAAACACTGAATTTGCAAATACTGAATCATTGCTCCTAGGTGAAACAAGCATTAGGTTCCTACAAGCCTCTGGTCACACATATTTTCAACAACTGATCAATGCATAACTTGTTTTATGTGTGTTTTTTGTTCAAAGACACCTTATTTAATACATGTTGTTGATTCATTAACACTGAACACACTGCCACAGCACTATAACTCATGCCTAAATGAAACTTAGCTAATACACATATTTTCTCCCTAAGGTACATCACAGTCTTCTTGTGCTTAACTGAAGTGCTGAGGACACACCACTTCAGCACTATGCTTTGGGGCCATTTTAAACAGTAAAATCGCCAGCAAAAAGCACAAAAATATGAAAAGGACACCGTTTACAATACGAGAGCTGAAAGAAGGTAGAGCACCACCTTGACTGACCTCAGCTGGGACCATGATCACTGGGTAACTCAAACTTTTTGCCACTCTGCATATATCTGCAAATGAGTATTAATTTGGGGTTACAAATAAATTTTAGTGAAGAGGCAATTTTACAAATACAGAATCCACAAACAATGAAGATCACCTGTATGTACATACTTCAAGAAAACACAAGTGGCTTCCTCTTTAACCTCAGTATAGGGAAAGGCTTTGTAACTATGACTCAAATTCTAGATATACTTAAAAGAAAAATGTTTATATATGACTACATAAGAACAAAAAAACTTATGCATGGCAAAAAAATGTACAGAAGTCAAAAGAAAACAAACAGAGAAAGTATTTGTAAAATACATCACAGATAGAAGGCTAATAATCACGAATAAATTTTTAAACCCTTAAGAATTAAGAGAAAGTAGTCCAAACACCCCAAAGAAATATGTGCAAAAAATCAATAATTTACACAAAAAGATATAAAAATGACCTTTAAACCTAAGAAAAGATGTTCACTTTTTCTCATAATAAGAAAAATGCACTGAGATACCAATTCTTAGCTATCAGATAAGCAAAATTAACAAGTATAACATACTATGCTGCTATTCTTATATACATTGCTGGTGGAAATGCAAATTAGTACAACTCCTATGGAAAATTAGGCAATTACTAACAAAGTTACATATGAGTTTACCTTTTGACCGAACAATTCCACTTCTGGGAATTGACCATGAAGATATACTTCCAACAGTACTAACATCCATAAGCACAAGGTTATTCACTGCAGCACTGTTCATCATTGTCAAGTACTAGAATATAACCTAAATATCCACATATAGAAGAGTGGCTGAATAAACTAACAAACTATGGCATAGCCACACAATGGACTTCAATGTAACTGTAAAAAAGAATGAGAAAGATGTCTGTGAACTGATACAGAGTTATTTGCAGGTTATAATACTAAGCAGAAAAAGCAAAGTATAAAAGAATAACTATATATTGTACAAATCCATTTATATAACATATTCAGAATAGGCAAATTCATAGAGACAGATAACAAATTAGTAGTTGCTAAGGGCTGGGAGGACAGGAGAGTGGAAAATGACTACTAATGGGTATAGTGTTTCTTTTGGGGGTAATAAAAATGTTCTAGACTTAGTGGTGATGGTTGCAAAAGGGTAAAAATTATCATACGTGAGTGACATCTTAACAAAAAATTTTTAAAGAGTATCTATAGTATGCTGCCTTATGTAGAAGAAATAGGGGTAATAACATCTGCATGCATTTGCTTTTATGCAAAGAGAAACACAGGAGGGATAAACTGGAAACTTAACGAGATTTTTTATCTACTGGAGGTAGGTGGAACGGGATGGAATGATGAGCAAGTGGAAATGGGATAGAAGAAATGGGGGCGTGACTTTTCCTTTTGTATACTTCTAACTTTTAGAACTATGTTAAAAATAAATGCAGCGGGAATTCTGCAGCGGTCCAGTGGTTAGGACTCGGCACTTTCACGGCCATGGACCCGGCTTCGATCCCTGGTCAGGGAACTAAGATCTTGCAAGCCCCCCGGTGCAACCAGAAATTTTTTTTTTAATTTTTAAAACATAAATGCAGAAATAAAATCAAGCAGGGTGGGCTTTCCTGGTGGCGCAATGGTTGAGAGTCCGCCTGCTGATGCAGGGGACGCGGGTTCATACCCCGGTCCGAGAAGATCCCACATGCCGTGGAGCGGCTGGGCCCGTGAGCCATGGCCGCTGAGCCTGCGCGTCCGGAGCCTGTGCTCCGCAATGAGAGAGGCCACAACAGTGAGAGGCCCGCGTACCGCAAAATAAAAAATAAAAAATAAATCAAGCAGGGTGGGGGGAAAACCCTAAAATGGTATATTAACAAAACTATTTTTCAAATGTATAACATAATCACACTGGGGTGGGAGTGGGGGTGGGTAAAGAATGAACCAAAGTAGCTTTTAAACACAATATTAGAGTTACAGTCCCTGCTTAAAGATTCTTTTAAGTACAAATTGTAAATTCTAAATAGCAGGGAGTTTTCCCCCAGGGGTTTAGGTTAGCATTTCTGAAACACTTTGTGTATTCTGTGATTGAGTAAATAAGTAAATATACTATGGAAAATGGGAGTCAGGTTTCCCACCATTGGAGAAGGGATTTACAAATGCAGAAAGGTAGAAAAATATCATGAACCTGTGATGCTGGAGTAGAACTGGCAGTATCAGTATGAAGTCAGGATTTTACACAGATAGAAGTAGATAAAGATGTAAACATAAATGTAGAAACAGATGCATATGTGCACGTACACACATGCTGGTGCACGTGTGTGCGCGCACACACACACACACACACGCGCGCACTTTTTTCCCCTAGTTATGTCTGCTAAAAGGACCTAGAATCAATGAGCACACCAATTACCCAGATTTTGGTTTCTAAATACTACCTTTTTTTTTTTGGCCGCGCCAGGTCTTAGTTGCGGCATGAGGGATCTTTCGTTGAGGCGCGCAGGCTTCTCTCAAGTTGTGACATGAGGGTTTTCTGTCTCTAGTTGTGGTGCATGGGCTCCAGAGCACGTGGGCTCTGTAGTTTGTGGCACACGGGCTCTCTTGTTGAGGCGCACGAGCTCAATAGCTGTAGTGCGCGGGCTTAGTCGCCCCACAGCACGTGGGATCTTAGTTCCCCAACCAGGGATCGAACCTGCGTCCCCTGAATTTTAAGGTGGATGGATTCGTTACCACTGGACCACCAGGTAAGTCCCTCTAAATACTATTTTCTTTTAAAAGGAGCAAGAATTGATTCTAAGCCTGGGAAAGTATGGGTTAGCCAAAAAGTTCGTTCAGGTTTTTCCATAAGATGTTCCAGAAGAACCCAAACAAACAAAACTTTTTGGCCAACCCAATACAAGATGAGCATTGGAACATCATTTTATGTTAGAAGGAAACTACTCAAAGAATAATGAGGATTTGTCAGAAGGACATACAAGCGAGCTAGATGAGTTTCCCACTGGCCAAATCTGGGACAATTTCAGAATCGGAATAAATAACAGTAATGGTTTACAGATCACTGAATAAAAAAAAAAATTCATGAGTTCATGTTTATAAAAATAAATAAATAGATAAATAAACAGAAAAAAAGGAAATTTCTTCCTTACAGTGGAAAGCCCATTAATAAATGTAGATAAAATGATAGTATTAGAAAATCACTATTTGTTTTTTTTTTGTTGTTTTTTTTTTGCGGTATGCGGGCCTCTCACTGTTGTGGCCTCTCCCGTTGCGGAGCAACAGGCTCCAGACGCGCAGGCTCAGCAGCCATGGCTCACGCGGGCAGCCGCTCCGCGGCATGTGGGATCTTCCCGGACCCGGGCACGAACCCGTGTCCCCTGCATCGGCAGGCGGACTCTCAACCACTGTGCCACCAGGGAAGCCCGAAAATCACTATTTGACAACCATCATAGTAATAACTGATTCAGGCAAGAAGCATCAATGGATGCTAAAATAATGAAAGCTTGAGGAGTAACAGAATATTTATAACTTCAAAGTCATCTCCTCATAAGACACTTTAATTCCAAAGGGGAAAATCATAAATTTACAGTAGAAAACCTGGCAGATACTTCCTAAACAAAGTGATTAAAGTTAACACCAACAGTAATAGGACAAATCAATATCATGCACATTCTGTTATGATACACTGAAAAGAATACACATCACTTCTCTGGTATTCTTGTCAAAAAGACTATTTCTTACATCTCTTCATGTGAAAAGTCAGACTAAAGGACATTCTACTATTTAGCTGCATATTTAGTAAAGAAACATGCATATTTTTAGGTAAAGAGGCATCACACACATATAGGTAAAGGAACAAAACACACAAGCAATCATACTTAAACTCTCATTAAAAACTTATCTATCGATGATTATCGCTTAAATCAATCAATTTTTTCTGGGGGGGGTCACAAAATGATGATCTTTTATTTCTATCATTTCTTCCATATTTATTAGCTGGAATTCTTCTGTAAAGGGCTACTTGATTTCCCTGAAGTATAGCTAATACAGAAGATAGGGTAAATGCTGAATTCTTTCCTTTAAATTGCCAATTTTCAAACTAAGGAATTAGTGCCCTAGTTTCTCGAATGGTTCCCAGTGAGATGTTAGGTATTTCTCCTTTTATCATTATGATATATATTATTTTATGTATTAAATGTGTTTCAATGAATTGTGTAGGATGTTTTGTTTTGTTTTTGAGACTCAAATTTTCTCATCTTTGGCCAATAGGAGCCACTCATGCATTTGAAGTTGAGTTTTAGACACAAAGAATTTGAAGAGCTTATGAGACATCCATTGGTTCTGAAACAGGAGACAAAAAAAAGAAAAATACTATAGAAGTATAATTCTTATTCCTAAGGCATCCTAACCACCATACAGAAGTGCCTGAGAGGATTTTTTAGTACAAATTAAGATTTTAAAATTAATATATTCACTAAACATTTACTTCATCTGTCTGGGTTTTTTTTTTCTTTTCTTCTATTTACAATATGATGATTAATGTGTCCCAGTCTATTAGACAAGGTTCCTACCCTCAATGAGCTTAGTAGGAAAGATACCATAACTGTTTATCTTACATGCCAGGTGACAAATACAGGTCAGGACAAACATATCGCAGAATAAAATTAATGTTACAGAAATAGAAATAAGGGATTATATCCAGCTCGAGTAATCTTAAAAGAATTATTTAAGTCAGAACCAAAAGTAGATTTTGATATGCCAGGGAATTGGAGGAAAGGCATGGGGTGTGTGGTGGGGAGAGCCAGTGCAGGGAAGGGCATATTAGGAGTGATGAAGAGGAAGGAAAATGCAAGGCAATTTGAGGGCAAGGTGAAGGGAGTAGACTATTTATAAGAATAGCACTATCTAAAAGAACTTTCTACAAAGTGGACATGTTCTATATCTGTGCTGTCCAGTACAGTAGTCACCAGTCACATGCAGCCGCTGAGACTAAAGAACTGAATTTTTAGTTTTATTTAAGTTTATTTAACTTAAAACGAATAGCCACCTGTGGCTAGTGCTTACCATACTAGACAACACACTATTAGAATAAAAACTCAGAACGGGTAGTTTTTTTCTGTTGAATAAACAAATGAATGAACAAATGAATGCATGATTGAATGCACACTCAAATGAATATTCCAAAGGGTATAGTATCTTAGGAAAATGTGGGACACAAAGTTGGAAAAGTATGTTAGAGCCAGATTATAGATGGCTTTGAACACAAACTAAAGAGTTTGAACTTTATTTGAAAGGTAATTTTAAAACATCACTTACATTTTCTTAATAAGAGAAGCATAATAATTGTTTCAGGGCAAGTAACCTGGCAGTAGTGAGCAGGCAGTACTGACAGGACAAAATGTGGAAAAAAAGAGAGGTGGGTAGCCTAGGTTAGAGATTCTCAAACTTTTTGATTTCAAGATCCTGTATTACTTTTCTAGGCTATCATAACAAAGTACCACAAATGGGGTGGCTTAACACAACAGAAAGATATTCTCACAATTCTGGAGGCTAGAAGTCTGAAATCAAGGTATCGGCAGGGTCACACTCCTTTGAAGGTTCTAAAGAAGAATGTTTGCCTCTTTCTAGCTTTGGTGGCTCCTGGCAATCCTAGGTGTTCCTTGGCTTGTAGCTGCATCACTCCAATCTCTGCCTCTGTCTTCACGCGGCATTCTTCCGTATAGATCTCCTCTGTGTCTCTGTATTCAAATCTCCTTCTTCCTTCTCTTATAAAGACACCAGTAATTGGATTTAGGGCCCACCCTAATCCACCATATCCTCATTTAAAACTTGAATACAACTGCTGAGATCCTGTCTCCAAATAAAGGACCAGGGATTACAACTTGAACATATCTTTTTGGGGACCACTCAACCCACTACAGGCTCTGTTACATGCTTAAAAATTAATGCAGTTCCCAAGGAGCTTTTTTATATGTTGATATTTACCATGTTAGATATTGATATCTACCATATTAGAAATTAAAACTAAGTGCTTAAGTGCCTATCTACTCATTTATTTTAAGACAATAATAATAAACTCATTGCATTTTAACTTAACACATTTTTTATGAACAATAAATGTATTTTCCAAAAACATTTGTGAAGAGTGGCACTGTTTTATATGTCTGTAAATCACAATCAAAGATGGCTAGATTCTCACATCTACTTCTGCAATCTGTTACAATGCATAGTTTTGGTTAATGTATCTGAAGATAATCTGGCCTCAGATATGTAGTTGGAAAAAGAAGTGTTTAAATAGCTTTTACAGATAACTATAGATATTCTTCCTTGATAGTACACCAAAGCTCAACAAGTGGTCATTTTTTAAAGGCAAATCAAAACCACAATGAGATATCACTTCACACCTGTAAGAACGGCTATCATCAAAAAGAACACAAATAACAAATGTTGTAAAGATGTTAAAAAAAAATAGCAAATGTTGGTGAGGATGTAGAGAAAAGGTTAGTTGCTACTTGAACTACTGTCAGTAAACTTTTGGGGCTCTGTTGCATTGGTCATGTGGAATACATTGGTTATCTTTCCAATGTCAACACATTTCAAACACCATCAATCTCATCAGAAAAGTCTTCAAGTATTGGGAAGTTTTTTCCACATTTTCATTTTTGCTTGGAAGCTTAAATTTTACCACTAGCGATAATAAAATTCTGTTTGTTCATTTTTGGGAAAACTTCTGCCAGATATCAAAGTCTTGAATAACCACAGTTTGTCTATCAGTCTTTTTTTTTTTAATGGTGTTCCATGAAAAAAAATAGTTTAGCTCTCAAACAACTGCAAAAGTGCTCCTCCTTGAGACAACCATTGTACTTCAGAATGCACACATGCATTGTCAAATAGAGTAATAATACAACATGTACTCAAGCGGTAAGATTTAATGAAATTAATAATTTTCACTGATTCATTAAGGACATTCTTAAGCAAAACTAGATTTCTTTCACAAGTGTGTAGCAGTGAAGAATGCAATGATTACTAATATAGTTTGGCAGTACTGCCTTAATTTGAGTAAAGCACTACAAATTTACCCTTCATTGTTTTTTCACCATCAGTGCAAAGCCAGGACAATGAAAAAGGCAAATAACGTCTTAGTACAACTATGAAAATACTGATAGTTATGACTTTGCATACTCCTGAGAGATTCCCAGGGACACCCACCCTACCCTGGGGAGTCCCAGATCAAATTTTGAGGACCACTGCCCTAGGTAATTGGTTCTCAACTTTGAGGTGTGTCAGAATCACCTGTGACCTCAAATTAATGAATCAAATCTATTTGTACATTGACAAAGCACCATTAGATGAATCTTAGGTGCACCAAAGGTTGATAACTACTGGCCTAGATGATACAGTGATAGATAAAACTAGGCTTTATAGAAGTGGGAATGAACAGGACCTCCTAGAGGGGTGGGATAGGGAGGGTAGGAGGGAGGGAGACGCAGGAGGGAAGAGAAATGGGAACGTGTATATGTATAACTGATTCACTTTGTTATAAAGCAGAAACTAACACACCATTGTAAAGCAATTATACTCCAATAAAGATGTTAAAAAAAAATCGTAAAAAGGAATGCTTCCAATAGAACCAATAAACCATTTCTTTAAAAAATACTTATAAAATAGAAGTCTTTAGCTGGTAATATTAAAAAAAAAAGATGAACAAACAAACAAAAAAAACTAAAAGACTTTACAGATTGATAAAATGTGAGAATATGAAGAAAATCAACATATCAAAGGTTCTGAGTCTTGATTACTGAAAAAAACTGGTGATACCATTAAGAGAATGAGAGAAGTCAGGAGAAGCTTATCAAGGAACTAAAGAAATAGGAAGGAAGATGAATTACCTTTTTCATGCTCTTCCAGATTAGAATTAATCCCCTCTTCCTCTACATTTGTATCTCTATCTTTAAATTTTTCTTCATTTAAAAATGTTACTTTATCTCTCATTGTATTACAGTGTACTGTTTACATGTCAGTCTCCCACTCAGTAGAAATCAAACTCCTGGAGGACCCGAATGAGCTTGGGTGCACCAGTCCTGGGCTCTAACTATATGATCTTGGGAGTGTTACTTTACTCCCTCTAGCCTCAATTTTATCATGTCTAAAATGCGGATAAAATGGTCTACCTTTTAGAGTAACTCTAAGGATCAGAGAGAAATTTTCATAGTAACTAACATAATGCCTAACACAGTAAAAACTCAGCCAAGAACAATAATAAAATCAATTGGCATAGTGGTATTACCATTAAAAGTACTCCTTTTAGAGCTAGCAACTTTCTGATTAAATACAGACCTTTGCTAGTTCTCACTGTAAAGCATACCAGATACCATTCATCCTCAATTAATTACATAAATGATCAACTAATTTGTGAATTGAATTATCCAATTTATCCTGCCACAGGCTCATTAAGGCCTCTAGAAAAATGGACAAAGAAGAAGTATAATTTTATAATCTGTTTTGCTTTTTTGGAATGCTGCATCTCATTCTGCACAAAAAGTGGAAGAAAAAAAATTCTAAAATAAAATTCCTAAATTGCTAGTGGATTTAATTTACTCATGCTATCTTTAACCCTCATATATACCAATAATTTACAATTTACAGCAGAGGGACAAAATTATTTTCTCTATTCATGTAACTGAAACATACATCTGGTCTAAAAAGCAGCAGTTTGCAAGAAGAACTCCCCAGAGGTTAATGGGTTAATGGTTCTGGAATAGAAATGCAGTACAAAACTCTAACTAGTTGAAATAGGAATGGGACTGAGGAGAGAATGGGAAGGGGTAATCCTAGGGGAGATAAGATGCAACTCTCCAAGCTGGCTTTCAGCCAGCACAGCTAAGCGCACATCTCCTGACTCGCCAAAAATAACATTAGGGTCTTTGTGACCACAAGTAGTAAGGACTTCAGTTTTAGGTTTCATCTAAAAATAACTATGAAAACAACCCAAAAAACCCATACATCAGTCAAAGTGTGATGAGAATTTTTTAAACTCTGTATCATGATTCAATAAATGCTGTTTCTATTACAATCAGAAATGGTGCCTCCCCCAACCCCATTATTTCTACATGGCATGCTTGGAGGAGGCTGTAGCTCCTTCGAGAAAAAACTCTACAATGTCATAGTAGGATGCTTTCATTGGTAAGTAAACAAAAACTCAATTCAAAGTGGCTTAAAATAACACTTCTCCAGCTTTTGTGTGTATTCTGATTCAGTAGGACTAGGGTAGGGCCTGAAATTCATTTCCAACAAGCTCACAGGTGATGCTGATGATGCCAGCCCATGGACCACAGTTTCCATACCAGGGATTTAAACCATAAAGAAATACATAGATTAACATATCTGGAAACCCAGAGATAAGGCTGTTCAATAATGTCATCAAGAACCCATAGCTTGGGACTTCCCAGGTGGCACAGTGGTTAAGACTCTGCACTCCCAATGCAGGGGGCCTGGGTTCAATCCCTGGTCAGGGAACTAGATCCCACATGCATGCCGCAACTGAGAGTTCACATGCCACAACTAAGGAGCCCACGAGCTGCAACTAAGGAGCCCGCCTGCTGCAACTAAGACCCAACACAACCAAATAAATATTAAAAAAAAAAAAAAAGAACCCCCATAGCTTATCTATCTCCAAAATGTCAGCTTCATCTTAAGGTTGGCTCCACCTTCTTGGGTACTGTATGGATGATAACAGTAATCAGGGCTACATGTTTCCTTGGTCATGTTCCACAGAAGATACAGAGTGGCTTCCCATGGATCTCTCTTAAGAGCAAGGAAGAACAGCCCCAAAGCTTAAAAAAATTTCCTTGCATCCTATTTGCAAGGATTAGGTCATGTGCTCATCCCTGAACCACCAAGCGGCAAAGTAACCTTTGGACCAACCAGGCCCACCCCTGAACTGAGGTGAAATCAGCTTTCCTGATGCTTATTGGTCACATGGAAGTAGAGGAATCCTGAAAAAATCATGGGTCCGTTAGGAAGGAAGAAAGAGGAACAGATGCTTAGTAGGCTATAAACAACATCCAATATAAATAAATATTTTCCTCCCTCATCCCATCAATGTTATCATTTGGTTCTGAATCCAGTGCATCAACTTTTCCAGCTGTTAGAAATCTCATTAGACTGGGACATCGTCAAAATCTTTACTATCTTTTGTAGGATGGCTTTCAAAGCTCTTTCATCTATTAGAATTCATATTACAGTATAACTATAAAAATAATTTCAAAATACTTATCAATCTAAAATGACAAAGAAGTTTATTACTACAGAATGCATAAGATTATAGCATAATAAGAATAATAATGGCAATAGGATATATAGTAGCCTAGCAGTAACGTAGAAAATAAATTCATAATGTGGGATATATAAATAAATAAATGAACGGATAGATAAATGTGAGCTTTGGTCTCAAATCTATCAATCTTTCCATGGAAGCAAGGCTTCCTCCTAGGGTGAATTATATGGTATGTAAATTATAACTCAATAAAACTGTTCAAAAAAAAAAACACTTCCCTTTAATAACACAGACCAACAATTTGTGGAGAAAACTGTCTAAAAAAGACTTAGCCACAAGATTTGTCACAAATGCCAAACAACTACTATTTAGTTTAAACAAAAATCAGGGTCACAAAAACTGCATCAGAGGTCTCTGAAAGCAATACCAAAAATGTGGGCTGTGTGATCTGACCCTCAATGTTGCTCTACCTCGCAGAACTTCTAGACTCAGGAAATTTAATATTCTCTAGAAAAAACACTCTCTGCTAGTAAACAGAAAGCAAAGGCTAGAGTCAACTATATGGGCTCAAAGCTTGCACAACAGTTGCTCCTAAGAAAAACTTGGCAAACATCTCAGTCATAATATACTAACAGATGAGACTTCTTTTTAAAACTACTAATACTAAAGGAATGTGATCATTTTACAGGTTGGGCTCACTGTTTTTTAAAGGATTCTATCTTGTATTCGGCACTAACGTTATAAAGGGAGAACTATTAATTCAAAATCAGACCTATGATGTACAATATAAATTATTATACAAAGCTATCTCCAGATGTGGGTCAATGCTATTCAACTTGAATTCTAATTGGTACCTAATTCAAGTCACTACATAATTCTGGCACTACACAAATCTAGTGAAAGATAAAAATTTTAAGGGTATTATTTTTCACAATAGCCAAGGTATAGAAACAACCTAAGTGTCAACCAATGAATGAATATTATTCAGTCATAAGAAAGAGGGAAATTCTGTCATATGCAATAACATGGATTAACCTGGAGGACCTTATGCTAAGTGAAAAAGGCAGATACAAAAAGATAAATACTGTATGACCTCACTTATATGTGGAATCTTTAAAAAAAAAAAAAAAGTCAAACTCAGAGAAACAGAGAGTAGAATGGTGATTAACAGGGGCTGGGGTGGGGGAAATGAGCAAATGTTGGTCAAAGAGTACAAGCCTTTGATGAATAAGTTCTGGGCATCTAACTACCTACAAAATGAAAAAGAAATGTCTCTCTGGCCTCCAAGGGCCTCCTTAATCTAGTTATTATTTCCCATTTAACCTAATTTCCTACCCTCAGTAAAAACTGCTGCTTTGAGTAAGCTGATTAACTTAACGGAAGTTTAAAAGAAAATTTACACTTTTTTTGCTTTTATGTATTTGCTCATTCCATTTGTAATACTTGAATTGCTTCCCTAATCCTAACTGTCCAAATTTTACCTGTCTAGCCCAAGTTCCATCTCTCCCTTTAAGTCAGCCCTAACAAGCCCTCCAGGTGATTTCTATGCACACTCAATATTGACAACCATTAAGCTCTCGGGATTATGACTGGCTATTAAAAAACTGAAAACCTCTCTACAGCACTTTAAGTGAATAGGTATTTATTTGTCTCATATAAGAAAACGTCTGAAAGCAGACAGTCCAGGGCTGACATCCAATGACGTCAACATCCTTAGTGTATTGGTTTATCACATCATGAGCACAGATGATTGCTGCTCCTTCAAGACAGGAAGAAGGGACAAGCAACAAAGGACCATGCCAGAAATATCACTTCCCTTTTATCTGGAAAGTAAAAGCTTCCTTAGAAGCTTCCCATTCCCTACTAATAAGTCTTCACTTAAATGTGGTGGCAAACTGTATTTTCCAAAGGTGGCCACACCATCATATTTATCCCAGCCCACTTGTTCTTTTTACAATGTGATAGGTACTTCTCCAACTGAGAGGTCATATTCTCTCCCTTTGAATCTGAAAGGGGGACTTGTGATAGTTTTGACCAACAGAGTACAGCAGAAGTGATAATATGTGACTTCTGAGGCACCATCATAAAAAGAATACAGCTTCCATCTGGGGGGCTCTCTCTCAGGAAACTCTTAGAACCCAGAAACCACGATGAGACCACGTGTGAATATTCCAGCTGGGCTTGCAGTAAACACAAGCATTAACTTCCAAACAACAGGAAGGAGTCTTTTCACATCAATACAATCCCAGTCCCCAGTCTTGAGTCTTCTAGCTGCAGCCTCAGAAATCGTGGAACAGAGACAAGTGGTCACCACTGGTTTTGTATGAATTCTTGACCCACAGGAGAAATAATAAATGATATTTGTTGTTTTAAGTCACTACATTTTGGAATAATTTATTAAGCAGCAATAGAGAACTAAAACAGATACGATTGGCCAGAACTGGGTCACATGACCATCTTCAGCTGCAAAGAACCTGGGAAATCAGGGAACATGATTGCCATGAGCTTAGCTAAGGTGGACACACTGCCACCAAAACATAATCAGGGTCCATTAACAATGGGAAGATGAAAATGAGTACTGGGTAGGCAACTAACAGTACATGCCACAACCACTTGGTTAGTACTCATTATCTACTACCTCATACCAACACTGACATTTTCTTAAATATGTGTCTTACATCCACTTAGTAGAATATGTAAGAGTCTTGAAGGCAAAGACTATTTCATTACAAAATGCCTTAATCGGTAGTTACCTTAAAACTATTAGCTATTTAACTTCTGAAGGGAAATATTTAGGTTATATTTTAGAAAGAACTTCTAGGTCCTAGAAACTGTGAGGTTCTGAAACAAACACACAGAAAAGGTTTTATAATTTTTTTCTGCAGTTTTTTTTTTTTTCAGAATAATTTCTCTGGGAAAATGATGGTGTGGCTGAACAATGGAATAAGCTTTGACAATGCCCTGCAGTATACAGACAAATATCAACTGACCCCAGAGTTAGACTGAGTCATCACAATGGTGTTTGGAAATCCTGTACAAAGCTGACCAATACAGGCACTAGCTCAGACTTTTATAGAGATAAACACTGATGCAGGCTAATTAACAACTGCAGGGTACTTTGTGAACATAAAGTGCTAAATATTTATTTTTAAATAATCACACTGATTTAGCAATAAATGATAAACTTACTCTTAGTGGAACAGTAACACTACTGTAGTTCCTAGAAATGACACTAGCCCCCAAGTACTCCTGACCGCTCATGATTTTCAGCGAGTCTCTATTTCTTTAAACAATGAGAAGAGTAATATAGAAATCAGATGTTATTGCAATTTAACTTAAAAATAAATCTTAACACTAGTCAGAAAACATTCCAAAACGTTTATTTTAGCTAAACAGAAATGTCACCTAAATTTAAACAACTCTGATTCATCATTCTAATAACTAAAGCTGAAAACAGCCACTTCAGTTGGTTATGAAAATATCAACTAATACTCACATAGTGCTTCAGAATTTACAAAGTCCTTTCATAGATAGATAGATCTTCCTATAAAATTATTATATATGAGTGCTTTGTTAACTGTAAAAATCTCTATAAGTTAGTAATTGAGCAATATGTGTTTACTATTATTCATCTACTACAGTATTAGTAATAATATTACTATTATTAGTAATAATAAAATTAAAGCTTATGAGGCAAGAACTTTTATGCCCTTTCTACAGATAAGGATATTGAGGCTGAGGAAGGAGAATTGACTGGTCCATAATCACACAGTTGAAATACATTCAGTACTTAAACTCATATCTTCTGACTTGAAATTCTGGGGTACTTTCTACTGCATCTTGCTATTTCTATAAAATGTTTACTTCTTCAAAGCATGATTCCCAAAGATGGGAAGAGAAAAGTGAAAGGAGAGGTCTATTGTTGAACAGAGAACTGTCATTTGTAAGGCTGTAGAGCAGGCCAATCTCAAGTCATTGGACAACCCAGTAAACTAAGCTAAAGATCACAAAGAAAAACAAAAGAGAGATTCATTACAGTATAGTCTAAGAAATGAAACCAACTGCAGTAACTTTAAACTAGGAGCATTAAAAAAAAAAAACTTTTCACATTATAACATTTTCAGTATTGCTTTAAAATACTGCACTTTGGTTATCGTAACTATAAGCATCACTTTATTCCAGTTCAAGTCAAAACTGTCCCTCCCTCAAATATATAAACTAAAGATCCTTTGAGTCATGATGCTTATAAAAACTACCTTAAGTTCTAAGTTCCTAGGAACTTTTAATTAAATTCATGAACACTCAATTTTACGGGACACATCTGGAAATGCCATGAAACTGAAATGTCTCCTGTCCGGTCACAGCACATATTAAGTCTTCATTAAACCTCAAAGCAAAATCTTAGGAGGCTGTCTGTACTTCAGATGTTCCCTAAGAGAGGTACAAAGTACAAGTGTTTAGGAATTATTTTCCTAAGAGAGCATACTTACTACAGGATTTAAGCTATGACTGGCCAATTCCAGCTGGAAAATATAGAAACCCAACAAGTCTTTAGCACATTCACTAGCAGATAAAAGGCATTAAATTATACTCAACATACATGTACAATTCATATGCAGTGGAAAAGCAATCAAAGCTGCAAGTATTCAAATATTTCTTTTACTTGAAATACCAATACGACTAACAGAGAAGCACTTCTACCATTACACTTCCAAACAACCGTCAAAGCATTAAGCAAAGTGTGAGACTTCCCATTGAAAAAGGCTTGGAAGAAAGAATTCTGAGTATTGAACAGCTTTTAGTATTACAATAAGAAGTAAGGGAGCAAAATAATTTTGACAACTGCATTAGGAAGCAAAGTTCCACTGGAAATAAAAACATGTGCATTGGAATCAGACATATCTGAGTCCTACCCTTTCCACTTACCTAGCCGTGTGGTTCTGGGAAAGTTATTTAACCCTTACAAACCTCAATTTCTTCAACTATAAAACAGGAATAATATAACCTACCTCATAAAGTTATTTAACATATTAAATGAAAAATGTTTGAAATGTACTCACTACAATACCTGGAACAAAGTAAGTACTCGATAAGGTGCAGCTGTTTATAATTTACAGCCTTTCAAGTATTTCAAGATGATTTAAATAAACTAGACCAATTTCAACAACTACATACTTTTGCCAGTAAAACAATACAAACTCTGAGATACTAAATAAGGTCCTTGATCTTAAAAGGGACTTCAAAACCCAAACATTTATGATCAACTTTTAAAAGAAGTTTAGGTTTTCAAACCGTTAATGGTAAGAACGAGAATAGTTGTTCTCCTTCTACCCACATATATTTATTTTTCTCTCCTATAACAATCAAAATAGTATTAGGGATTAAAAAGCTATCATTTGATTTAATGTTTTATTGTTAATAAGACACTTCCCAGCAGAGACTGAATCAACATTAAGAGAATCAAAACAAATAAGAGGGCTTTCCTGGTGGTGCAGTAATTAAGAATCTGCCTGCCAATGCAGGGGACACGGATTCAAGCCCTGGGCCAGGAAGCTCCCACATGCCGCGGAGCAACTAAGCCCGTGCACCACAACTACTGAGCCTGCACTCTAGAGGCCACGAGCCACAACTACTGAGCCCACGTGCCACAGCTACTGAAACCCGCAGTACTGAGCCTGTGCTCCGCAACGAGATAAGCCACCACAATGAGAAGCCCACGCACCACAACGAAGAGTAGCCCCTGCTTGTGGCAACTAGAGAAAGCCCATGCACAGCAATGAAGACCCAACGTAGCCAAATAAATAATCTTTTTTAAAAAATCAATTATACTTAAAAAAACAAAAGAAATACCTAACTTTTAATATCCTCTATTTTAAATTATTTTAGTTGTATTGGAAGACAGTTAAAACCTTTAAACTACAGCTGTTATGTGTTTACATAGACTCAAATGTTTGGAAAATTTCCTTAAGTCTTATAAAGTCAATTAAATGCCTACTTTAATTCTTATACTCAATAAAGGAAAACATTCTAACTGCAGTAATTAAAGTTGTTTTCTTTTAAGACTAAAACTTTGCCTAGGACTTCTAGCTCTACTAAAATTATAAATTATCTGAGAAATAAAGTTACTGGCTAAACAAACTGATGAAAAACAGAAATGATAAAACTAGAAGCTTCCAAAAAGAAATCAAGATTTAGGATGTTAAAGAATTAAGCTCGGAATAAAAAAATTTTTTTAATACAAAGTTGTTTTTTTTAACATCTTTATTGTAGTATAATTGCTTCACAATGTTGTGTTAGTTTCTCCTGTATAACAAAGTGAATCAGCTATATGTACACATATATCCCCATATCCCCCCCCTTATGTCTCTCTCCCACCCTCCATATCCCACCCCTCTAGGTGGTCACAAAGCACCGAGCTAATCTCCCTGTGCTATGTGGCTGCTTCCCGCTAGCTAGCTATTTTACATTTGGTAGTGTATATATGTCCATGCCACTCTCTCACTTCGCCCCCGCTTACCCTTCCCCCTCCCTGTGTCCTCAAGTCCATTCTCTATGTCTGCGTCTTTATTCCTGTCCTGCCTCTAGGTTCTTCAGAACCATTTTTTTTTTAGATTCCATATATATGTGTTAGCATACGGTATTTGTTTTTCTGTTTCTGACTTACTTCACTCTGTATGACAGACAAAAATATGGAACACTTCACGAATTTGTGTGTCATCCTTGCACAGGGGCCATGCTAATCTTCTCTGTATCGTTCCAATTTTAGTATATGTGCTGCCAAAGCGAGCACTAATACAAAGTTTTTAAAAGTGTAAAATTAAAACACTAACAACATATCAACATGTAGGTACTTGGAAGTTAAGTGGAATTAACTCAGTGAACACATTCAAGATAGACAAAGGACATACAACAATATGAACCAAAGAAATAATTTTTGTCTTTAAAAAACACAAGAGAGTATCCTTTGAACAACCTCTCATATAGCCAAGATTGTATTTCAAATTGTTTATTTGAATTTAATCAAACAGTGAGCTGTTAGTACTCCATTAAACTCAAGATCCCATTTCTCTACAATGCTCTCCTTTGATAAGTTAAAAATCATAAAATAGAATATCATCCAATATTATTAAACTTCTAAATAAGGCATTAGAGTAATAGTATATACAGAGCACTAATGTTAAATTCCCACCTTGACGATCACAGCTCTTTGTATAAAATCTTGATTGATGATGTCTCACAGAAGTTCATATATCATATTAAATTAAAGGTATGGAGCTTTCAAATTATGAACAAATCAATTTTAAAGGAGAAGGAAAGGGATGGGGGAGAGATCAAAGTTTAGTTTCCAAGTATCTTTTCACTTTTTATAAAGAATGTTAGAATGTTTTCCCTTTAGGTATTGTAAGAGCTCAAGCAGGCACTTAATTAAATATGCATTTCATAAATTGCATGACTAGAAAAAGTGATACAATCATTCTACAAATATATACTGGACACTTAATCTAAGACACTATTCAATATGGATACTATTCTATATAAGCAGCTCTAAAGGATACATAAAAATAGCTCTGTTTTCAGGGAGCTCCTAATATAACTAAGGAGCTCAGACATGAACATACAAAAATTTAAGTAACACTGCAAAGCAATAAATGATTAAAGTTCCAATTAAGAAGTTAAGACCATATGTATTACAAAAGAAGATAGAATTGATTGAGGATAAAACCTGTGTGTAGAATCAATTGGTATCTAAAAATCAAGTGACACAAAAATCTCAGAAAAGAGAGAAAACTTGAGAGCTCAGATATGAAAGAAGAGTAAAGTTTAGAAAGAGAGAGATGAAAGAGAAGGGCATCCACAGCTAGAATAAACAGAGGGTGACAGGGATAGACCAGCAGCCAGCACCAAAGAGCAAGGTAGCAGGCGTAGGTTGGAAGCATATGAAAGTGAACTTTGAATATCCTATCAGGAACTTAGACTGAATCATTCAACAAATACTGATTGGTGTAACTATTCGGTGTCACGTACCATCCTAGATGCAAAGGATACAAGTGTGAACGGAACACCTAAGTTCTCTGCCCTCATAGTGATGATACTCTAGTAGATTTATGCCATAGAAAAAGATGGTGCCATGCAATGCTTCTAATCAGAGGATGAGATCAGAGATATACTTTAGGAAAATTATGTAGGTACCTAGACAGAAAAAGAGATAGGCAGACCAATTAACACACTGCAATAATAATCCAAGAGAGAAGTAGCAAGTGATAGTATTCAGTTATGCAAATACGTCTTGAGCAGTCTTGGATAAAACACCTCATTTCTCTGCATCTCTGTTCTGACTTGAGAATTGAAGTTTGCCACTCAACCACAACCTTAAGATTCTCAACTGGAAAATTCTACAAACACATCAAGGCACCATGTAATATGTGCAAAGTAACACTAAAATCTAAGAGCTGCAACTTGCTTTCATCTCTAACTTCTTCCTACCAACTCAACTTTCGAATTATGCTTATACTTTATCAGTTTAATGACTATCTGTCTCCAGAAGAACACTCTCTTTCTGAATGAGAACGGACAGTAAGGGTCAAGGTTAGACGTGATAGAATTTAGCTGGAGCATATGAAGATCTATGCTACCTCCCTTTATTTCTCTCTGTGTAATCTGTAGTCCCAAGTAAAGGACAGAGAAGGGGGTACCAAGGTATTTACAAATCTGTTAGAAACAGAAAAACAACAGTAGACAAGGTACTTATTTCATTCTCCATTACACCACAGAAAGCTATCTGTCTCCTACAATTAACTTATACATGCCTTAAGGGCAAAGATTATGTTTTATTCATCATTATGATGTCATAGTGCCTAGCACAGAGTTTTGTACACATTGTTGGGAGTGTAATTAAGAAGACTGACTGACCACCCACTGGAGTAAAAGTTCTGAGCCCCACGTCAGGCTTCAGAACCTGTGGGTCCGGCAATGGGAGGAGAAATTCCTAGAGAATCAGACTTTGAAGGCTAGTGGGATTTGATTTCAGGACTTCGACAGGACTGGGGTAAACAGAGACTCCACTCCTGGAGGGCACACACAAAGTATTGTACGCATCAGGACTCAGGGGAAGGAGCAGTGACCCCATAGCGACTGAACCAGACCTAACAGCTAGTGTTGGGGGTTCTCCTGCAGAGGCGGGGGGTGGCTGTGTCTCACTGTGAGGACAAGGACACTGGCAGCAGAAGTTCTGGGAAGTACTCCTTGGCGTGAGCCCTCCCAGAATCCGCCATTAGCCCCACAAAATAGCCCAGGGAAGGCTCCAGTGTTGGGTCACCTCAGACCAAACAACCAAGAGGGAGGGGACCGAGCCCCACCCATCAGCAGGCAAGCAGAATAAAGTTTTACTGAACTCTTCCCACCAGAGCAACAGCCAACTCTACCCACCACCAGTCTCTCCCATCAGGAAACCTGCACAAGCCTCTTAGATAGCCTCATCTACCAGAGGGCAGACAGCAGAAGAAGAACTACAATCCTGCAGCCTGTTGAACAAAAACCACATTCATAGAAAGATACACAAAATGAAAAGGCAGAGGGCTATGTACCAGAAGAAGGAAGAAGAAAAAAAACCCAGAAAAACAACTAAATGAAGTGGAGATAGGCAACCTTCCAGAAAAAGAATTAAGAATAATGATAGTGAAGATGATCCAGGACCTCGGAAAAACAATGGAGGCAAAGATCGAGAAGATGAAAGAAATGTTTAACAAAGACCTAGAAGAATTAAAGAACAAACAAACAGAGATGAACAATACAATAATTGAAATGAAAACTACACTAGAAGGAATCAATAGCAGAATAACTGAGGCAGAAGAAGGGATAAGTGACCTGGAAGACAGAATGGTGGAATTCACTGCCACAGAACAGAATAAAGAAAAGAGAATGAAAAGAAATGAAGACAGCCTAAGAGACCTCTGGGACAACATTAAACTCAACAACATTCTCATTATAGGGGTCGCAGAAGAAGAAGAGAGAGAGAGAGGACCCGAGAAAATCTTTGAAGAGATTATAGTCGAAAACTTCCCAAACATGGGGAAGGAAATAGCCACCCAAGTCCAGGAAGTAGAACGAGTCCCATACAGAATAAACCCAAGGAGAAACACACCGAGACACATAGTAATCAAATTGGCAAAAACTAAAGACAAAGAAAAATTATTGAAAGCAGCAAGGGAAAAATGACAAATAATATACAAGGGAACTCCCATAAGGTTAACAATTGATTTCTCAGCAGAAACTCTACAAGCTAGAAGGGAGTGGCATGATATACTTAAAGTGATGAAAGAGAAGCACATACAACCAAGATTACTCTACCTGGCAAGGATATCATTCAGATTCGATGGAGAAATCAAAAGCTTTGCAGACAAGCTAAAGCTAAGAGAATTCAGCAGCACGAAACCAGCTCTACAGCAAATGCTAAAGGACCTTCTCTAAGTGGGAAACACAAGAGAAGAAAAGGACCAACAAAAACAAACACAAACGATTAAGAAAATGGTAATAGGAACATACATATCGATAATTACCTTAAACGTGAATGGATTAAATGCTCCAACCAAAAGACACAGGCTCGCTGAATGGATAAAAAAACAAGACCCATATATATGCTGTCTAGAAGAGACCCACTTCAGACCTAGCGACACACACAGACTGAAAGTGAGGGGATAGAAAGAGATATTCCATGCAAATGGAAATCAAAAGAAAGCTGGAGTAGCAATACTCATAACAGATAAAATAGAATTTAAAATAAAGAATGTTACAAGAGAAAAGGAAGGACACTACATAATGATCAACGGATCAATCAAAGAAAAAGATATAACAATTATAAATATATAGGCACCCAACATAGGAGCACCTCAATATATAAGGCAACTGCTAACAGCTATAAAAGAGGAAATCAACAGTGACACAGTAATAGTGGGGGGGCTTCCCTGGTGGCACAGTGGTTGAGAGTCCACCTGCCGATGCAGGGGACATGGGTTCGTGCCCCCGTCCGGGAAGATCCACCATGCCGCGGAGCGGTTGGGCCTGTGAGCCATGGCCGCTGAGCCTGCGCGTCCGGAGCCTGTGCTCCGCAATGGGAGAGGCCACAACAGTGAGAGGCCCATGTACCGCAAAAAAAAAATAGAAATAATAATAGTGGGGGACTTTAACACCTCACTTACACAAATGGACAGATCATCCAAACAGAAAATTAATAAGGAAACACAAGCTTTAAATGACACAACAGACCAGATAGATTTAATTGATATTTATAGGATATTCCATCCAAAAACAGCAGATTACACTTTCTTCTCAAGTGCGCATGGAACATATCCCAGGACAGATCACATCGTGGGTCACAAATCAAGCCTCAGTAAATTTAAGAAAATTGAAATCACATCAAGCATCTTTTCTGACCACAACGCTATGAGATTAGAAATCAATTACAGGGAAAAAAACGTAAAAAACACAAACACATGGAGGTTAAACAATACGTTACTATATAACCAAGCAATCACTGAAGAAATCAAAGAGGAAGTCAAAAAATACATAGAGAAAAATGACAATGAAAACACGATGATCCAAAACCTATGGGATGCAGCAAAAGCAGTTCTAAGAGGGAAGTTAATAGCTATACAAGCCTACCACAAGAAACAAGAAATATCTCAAATAAACAATCTAACGTTACACCTAAAGGAACTAGAGAAAGAAGAAAAAGCAAAACCCAGAGTTAGCAGAAGGAAAGAAATCATAAAGATCAGAGCAGAAATACATGAAATAGAAACAAAGAAAACAATAGCAAAGATCAATAAAACTAAAAGCTGCTTCTTTGAGAAGATAAGCAAAATTGATAAACCATTAGCCAGACTCATCAAGAAAAAGAGGGAGAGGACTCAAATTAATAAAATTAAAAATGAAAAAGGAGAAGTTACAACAGACACCGCAGAAATACAAAGCATCCTAAGAGACTACTACAAGCAACTCTATGCCAATAAAATGGACAACCTGGAGAAATGGACAAATTCTTAGAAAGGTATAACCTCCCAACATTGAACAAGGAAGAAACAGAAAATATGAACAGACACATCAAAAGTAATGAAATTGAAACTGTGATTAAAAATCTTCCAATAAACAAAAGTCCAGGACCAGATGGCTTCACAGGTGAATTCTATCAAACATTTACAGAAGAGCTAACACCCACCCTTCTCAAACTCTTCCAAAAAACTGCAGAGGAAGGAACACTCCCAAACTCATTCTAAGAGACCATGATCACCCTGATACCAAAACCAGAAAAAGATACTACAAAAAAAGAAAATAAGAGACCAATATCACTGATGAATATAGATGCTAAAATCCTCAACAAAATACTAGCAAACAGAATCCAACAACACATTAATAGGATCATACACCATAATCAAGTGAGATTTATCACAGGGATGCAAGGATTCTTCAATATACAAAAATCAATCAATGTGATACACCACATTAACAAATTGAAGAATAAAAACCATATGATCATCTCAATAGATGCAGAAAAAGCTTTTGACAAAATTCAACACCCAGTTATGATAAAAACTCTCCAGAAAGTGGGCATAGAGGGAACCTACCTTAACATAATAAAGACCATATACGACAAACCCACAGCAAACATCATTCTCAATGGTGAAAAACTGAAAGCAATTCCTCTAAGATCAGGAACAAGACAAGGATGTCCACTCTCGCCATTATTATTCAACATAGTTTTGGAAGTCCTAGCCACGGCAATCAGAGAAGAAACAGAAATAAAAGGAATACAAATTGGGAAAGAGGAAGTAAAACTGTCACTGTTTGCAGATGACATGATACTATACATAGAGAATCCTAAAGATGCCACCAGAAAACTACTAGAGCTAATGAATGAATTTGGTAAAGTTGCAGGATACAAAATTAATGCACAGAAATCTCTTGCATTCCTATACACTAATGATGAAAAATCTGAAAGAGAAATAAAGGAAACACTCCCATTTACCATTGCAACAAAAAGAATAAAATACCTAGGAATAAACCTACCTAGGGAGACAAAAGACCTGTATGCAGAAAACTATAAGACACTGATGAAAGAAATTAAAGATGATACCAACAGATGGAGAGAGATACCATGTTCTTGGATTGGAAAAAATAATATTGTGAAAATGACTATACTACCCAAAGCAGTCTACAGATTCAATGCAATCCCTATCAAATTACCAATGGCATTTTTTACGGAACTAGAACAAAAAAATCTTAAAATTTGTATGGAGACACAAAAGACCCCAAATAGCCAAAGCAGTCTTGCGGGATAGAAACGGAGCTGGAGGAATCAGACTCCCTGATTTCAGACTATACTACAAAGCTACAGTAATCAAGACAATATGGTACTGGCACAAAAACAGAAACACAGATCAATGGAACAAGACAGAAAGCCTGGAGGTAAACCCATACACCTATGGTCAACTTATCTATGACAACGGAGGCAAGGATATACAACGGAGCAAAGACAGTCTCTTCAATAAGTGGTGCTGGGAAAACTGGACAGCTACATATAAAAGAATGAAATTAGAACACCCCCTAACACCATACACAAAAATAAACTCAAAATGGATTAGAGACCTAAATGTAAGACTGGACACTATAAAACTCTTAGAGGAAAACATAGGAAGAACACTCTTTGACATAAATAACAGCAAGATCATTTTTGATCCACCTTCTAGAGTAATGGAAATAAAATAAACAAATGGGGGCTTCCCTGGTGGCGCAGTGGTTGAGAGTCCGCCTGCCGATGCAGGGGACAAGGGTTTGTGCCCCGGTCCAGGAAGATCCCACATGCCGCGGAGCAGCTGGGCCTGTGAGCCATGGCCGCTGAGCCTGCACGTCCGGAACCTGTGCTCCACAACAGGAGAGGCCACAACAGTGAGAGGCCCACGTACCTCCCCCCCAAAATAAATAAATAATAAAAAATTTAAAAATGGGACCTAATGAAACTCAAAGCTTTTGCACAGCAAAGGAAACCATATACAAGATGAAAAGACAACCCTCAAAATGGGAGAAAATATTTGCAAACGAATCAACAGACAAAGGATTAATCTCCAAAATGTATAAACAGCTCATGCAGCTCAATATTAAAGAAACAAACAACCCAATCCAAAAATGGGCAGAAGACCTAAATAGACATTTCTCCAAAAAAGACATACAGATGGCCAAGAGACACATGAAAATCTGCTCAACATCACTAATTATTAGAGAAATGCCAATCGAAACTACAATGAGGTATCACCTCACACCAGTTAGAATGGGCATCATCGGAAAATCTACAAGCAACAAATGCTGGAGAGGGTGTGGAAAAAAAGGAACCCTCTTGCACTGCTGATAGAAATGTAAATTGATACAGGCAGTATGGAGAACAGTATGGAGGTGCCTTAAAAAACTAAAAATAGAATTACCATATGACCCAGCAATCCCACTACCAGGCATACACCCAGAGAAAACCATAATGCAAAAGGACACATGCACCCCAAGGTTCTTTGAAGCACTATTTACAATAGCCAGGTCATGGAAGCAACCTAAATGCCCATCGACAGACGAATGGATAAAGAAGATGTGGTACATAAATACAATGGAATACTACTCGGCCATAAAAAGGAACGAAACTGGGTCATTTTTAGAGACGTGGATGGATCTAGAGACTGTCATACAGAGTGAAGTAAGTCAGAAAGAGAAAAACAAATCTCGTATTTAACACATATATGTGGAACCTGGAAGAATGGTACAGATGAACCAGTCTGCAGGACAGAAATTGAGACACAGATGTAGAGAACAAATGTATGGTCACCAAGGGGGGAAAGTGGAGGAGGGTGGGTGGGGTGGTGGGATGAACTGGGCAATTGGGATTGACATGTATACACTGATGTGTATAAAATTGATGACTAATAAGGACCTGCTGTATAAAAAAATAAATTAAATTTTAAAAAAACAACCTTAAATTACATGCTTACACTGAATTCATCTCACAAATATAATGCTGAGCAAAAGAAGCCAGACACACAAAAAGTGTTTACTAAATGATTCCATTTATTAAATTTCAAAGATACATAGAACTCACCTCTGGTGTTGTAAGAAGTCAGGATATTGGTTACCTTTGATTAGAAGGGGGACATGAGGGCTTCTGGGGTAATGGTCTGTTTCTTGATCTAGTGCTGACTATACAAATGTGCTCACTTTCTGAACCCTTATTGACTTATACATTTATAATTTGTGTACTTTTCTGTATTAGTATTATGTTTCAATAAAGTCTGTGTTAAAAAGATTAAAAAAAAAGAAGAGTGACTGAGATGCAAAGAATAAGTGAGTGAACCAGGTATAGGAGGGTTAGGCAGTAACAGCAACCATCAACAAAACAGCTAGAAGGGGATACAGCCCTAAGACATGATTTTTCCTTTTGAGGAGCTTGCAGCCTTCTGAGGAAAAACAAAAAAAAGAAAAAACAGGAGGAGAGAGATAAAATATACCAAGCACCTGGAATGAAGTAACTACTAAAGTTAATGATTAATGGCTACCTCTTACTGAATGTGTCAAACATTGTACAAAGAACATTACAGACATTGTCTCATTTAATCCTCACACCCCTATGAGTCAGATATTATTATCCCCATTTTTCAAATGGGAAACTAAGAGTTGGAACTAGGATAAATAACTTACTCAAGGTCATAAAACTAGCAAACAATGAAGCTATGATTCAAACCCACACCTAACTCCAAAGCCAGTATTCTTAAACACCCAGAACCAGGGTAGATAGCATTGAAGATGATGGGAATTAATCTTATGATGGTACTTAATATATATTGAAAATGGAGCCAGATAGATTTGCTGAAAGATGAAGAGCAGCATTTAAATTGAAGAGGTATTAGGTATTATCTACAGGACCAGACAACTAAATGGAAGAGATCCAGTGCATCAAATAGAAGTCCTCTTCCAGCCCCTGTTTTCCTTCTCCAAATGCAACCAATGGAGTTTCTTAATGAGCTTCCAGAGCCAATTTATGAACATAAAAACACACTCTCTTTTTTTAACTTATTATTTTGAAATAATTTTAGATTCACCAAATAGTTGCAAAAAGAGTACAGGGAGTTCCTATATGCTCTTCACCCAGCTTCTCCTAATGTTAACATCTTATATAATCATAGTACAATGATCAAAATCAATAAATTAAGGTTGATGCAATACTAATAACTAAATTTTGCCAGTTTTGAGCAATTAGGTTAAGCTCCCATAAACATTCTTGCACCTATCTATTGATGCCCCTGTGTGTCAGGGGTCTCTAACACCACTTTCTGGCTCGGTGATTCACTGAAAGGACTCACAGGACTCAGAAAAGCTCTTATACTCAGTTATGGCTTAGTACAGCAAAAGGATACAGATTGATATAAGCAAAGAGGAAAAGGAGGATGAGCAAAGCCCAGGAGAAACCAGGTACCAGTTTCCAAGTGTCATCCCACAGTGGAGTTGCATGGACGTGTTTAATTGTCCCAGCAATGATGTGTGACAACACATGTGAAGCAAAGTCCACCAGGAAAGCTAACCTAAGTTCTGGTGTCCAGAGTTTACTGGGAGTCAGTCACATACCATGCAGGGCCTGCATGACTGACCTTAGCTACTGAGATTCTAGTCCCCAGAGCCAAATCGGTGTTCTCCATAAATCACAGTTTGTATAAACTACCTGATTCAACTGGTACTGTGTGGACCAAGGCATCAGGCATATAAAAACACTCTTATTAAGCAGAATATTCCAAAGGCTCTGAGTTCATTTCCCAGGAGCTGGCAGTCCTGAAGATAAGACTTCCTTGGTAATATGCTGGGTTTGAGCAACCCACCCCAGCTGAGTTAATCCTTTCCTAAACAACCTGTGAATACATTCCTGGGTTATCTCATTCATTTTAACAACATCACAGTATTCCATTGTATGGATGTTCCACCATTTATTTAGCCAATCACCCACTCATTAATCTTAAGTTGTTTCTAGCTTTTTGCTCTAGTCAACAATAAAAACAGGGACTTGGGACTTCCCTGGTGGCACAGTGGTTAAGAATCCACCTGCCAATGCAGGGGACACGGGTTCAAGCCCTGGTCCAGGAAGATCCCACATGCCGCAGAGCAACTAAGCCCGTGAGCCACAACTACTGAGCCTGTGCTCTAGAGCCCACAAGCCACAACTACTGAGCCCACATACCACAACTACTGAAGCCCGTGCGCCTAGAGCCCATGCTCCCCAAAAAGAGAAGCCACCGCAATGAGAAGCCTGCGCACCGCAAGGAAGAGTAGCCCCCACTCGCCGCAACTAGAGAAAGCCCGCGCACAGCAACGAAGACCCAACACAATCAAAAATAAATAAATTTATTTTTTAAAAAAACCAATAAAAACAAAGTTTTATAAATTATAAAGAGCTACACAAAAGAAAGATATAGTTTTTCTAGAATTATTCTCACTAACTAATGAAATAAAATGAAGGTTTAGTCTAGTCTATGAGTTTCAGCCACCTGAATGAATATAGGGTATCTTTAAGGATAATCTGACTTCAAATGTGAGTTAGCAAACACAAGGCACTTATGAAAAACAAAAAAAAATGTAAAAGACGTTTCTTACCTCACAGAATTCCCAGTGTTTGCTTTCAGTAATTAATATGAAAGTAATCAAAGTAAACCAAAAATTATATGATTTCTGAAAAATCATACAGTAACATTACATAACAATAAAATGTAACTCTAGAGTTTTGATGGCTTAGTTACATATATCTAGAGTGTAGGGTTTCTATTTCACAATTAGAGAAACTTCATTAGGCTTTCACAGAAATGCAAATCCTGAATTTTTACATTTATGATGAGAATAAATGTCAAAATTGGGTTCATACATACCTTTTTCTTCGATCTCACAAGTCATAAACATTCTATTCCAATTTTGTAATTAACAAAACTTTAATTATTTTAAACGCATTGGCCTATCTTCCTATTTTTTTAAATTTTCAATATTTATTAGTATCTAAGATAAGTCATAATCCTATAAGTTAAACCCACTTTGCATGATGGGATAGCTAAAAGTAAAAGAAAAGAAATTCTGGCCCATATGAAATTTACCATTAAACTGAGAAAAAAAATATTTTTATGCTTTTGTCAAATAATAATAAAAAGTTTAACCTTGTAATATTTGCCTCACTCAAAACAAAAACAAAGTTTCCACTTGCCAAAGATTTTAAACCCTTATGTCCTTAAAATATAATATATTTTAATTAATTTTTCTAAACAGCTTTAAATATTTTATGAGCATTAATATTTCAAAAGAAATCACATTATGCAATAAATTAGAGCAATGCATTTTCTCAAAAAACATACAATCAAGAACACAGATAGAAACAAGAGAAAATCAAGAACATAGATGGCAACAAGAGAAAACCCTGTCAAAACCACACCTCAGTAAAATAATTTGGATTTTAACAACTTTCATTGAAAATAAGACTTTTCCTTCTTAGAATGTTTAAATAGTATATTCAAATTTTTCTTGATATACCAGTTTTCTAAATATTGGTAACTGGTACTAGTTCCCTTACAGCGGAAAACATCTGCACAATATCAAGAAATGAAGGTAAAAGAAGATAGAGGGGAAAGAGACAGGAAACTTCAGTGCTACTCATATACCAACAACTGAAGTTACCTTGTTGAAAATTCTCTGAAACAGTAAAAACTTAGATCTTGGCATTTTGTGTATTTTGTTGGTATTTGTACGGGCCTGTTCAAGATACACTGGAAGCATTTTCAAAGAAGCACCACCATCATTCTGTAGATCTCAGAAAAAAAGAGAATCCTACTATAGGAAAAAATCTCAGAACTGGCACCCAAAAGATCTTACATTCTATCCATTCATCTGCCCTCTCCTGTGCTAAAAATAGGAGAACAAGTAAGGTCACCTCTCGGCCTCATTGTCATCTATAAAATGAAGAGGCTAATCTAAATGATCTTTAAGGTCTTTTTTGGCAAGAAAATCTCATTATTTTAACCTAATACATAATTAACAATATGTATAATAACTGTTTTGTATGATATTTAGAAATCAATGATAACAAGCAACATAAATAACCATAACCACAATTCATTTTATACAGGTAATATTTAAATTCTTCTCTTATGTTATTTTCATTAATTATAAATAGTTTTAGAGTCTACTGTTTTTTCTAATACTAGCATGGACACACTTTAAAAAGACAAAGGTCTTCTATAATGGAAAAGAATCTGAAAAAGAATATATACATATATGTATATGTATAACTGAATCACTTTGCTGTACACTTGAAACAAACAAAACATTGTCAATTAGCTATACTTCAATTTAAAAAAAAAAAAGACAAAGGTTTTTCATCCTACATCTCAATAGCAGAGTGTCCCTTAAACTTCCCCCACAAAATTCAGGAAAAAACTTCTACAAGACTAGTACAACTGTGTTTCTCAAACTGTAGTCTGTGAACATATTCTAAGTTTTGTAAATTGTCTCTGAGAATTTTTAAATTTTATATTTCCATTTCAATGATAGCCTCAAAATATTAGTATAGGCATTTTATAATTAAAAACTGCCAACAGATATTAATGTGTATTTTCAATCAAGTGATGCCAAGTGGTACAACTTTAATTGTCAGAGATGAATAAGAAAAAAGTAACAGCAGAATTCAAATGTAAATGCATTCATGCCCAGGTAAGGGCCAAATGACGTTACCCTTCCCAAACAGAAGAAGGTTTTGTAGTAGTTCAAAGTTGAGTCATCACATGAACTACAGTAAATACACACACACACACACACACACACACACATGCACACATATAATTCAAAAGAAGCTATGCTATGTTATTTATATTGCAAGTAATAATTTAATTTAGCAAATGATCATCTGTAACATTAGAATAATTACTTTGAATAGTATTGTTTATTCAATACAACCCACTTTTATGGTTTCATAAGTATGATTTAATATGAAGAGTTATTAGCTAGTTTTATAATTCTATATATGTCTGTGATATTATAATAAATCTGAAGTCAGAAATGGGGGTTCAGAGCATATCACTTGCATTTAAAAGGGGCCAGTGTCTTAAATTAGTTTGAGAAAACACTGCTTTATGAGCAGACTGCTCTCGTTCCCTTCCTCCAAATTCCTTAATCTAATGGTAGCGCCAGCCCTGGGTCCAAGGCTAGGGAGAAAAGAGAAGGGTCCAGATCAGGGGATGGCAAATTGTGGCCTATGGCCCTCCATCTGGTTTTGTAAACAAGATTTTATTGAACTATAACCACACCCATTAGTTTACAAATTGTTTATGGCTACTTTTATGCTACCATGGCTGAGTTGAGTAGTTACCACAGAGACATTAGGGCCCACAAAGCCTAAAATATTACTATCTGGCTCTTCACAGAAGTTTACTGACCTTTGGCACAGTGAGCTAACAGGGCAAAATGAATATGGGCTCACTGGCATCTGAAAGTCCTGGGGCAAACAAGTGGGAAACAAAGTATTATTGTTTCTAGAAGGAAATAAGACAATAAGATTCTCTGATGTATAAAAGGAAGGCGTTAAATATCAGATATAAGGGTTCCTTACAGCTTTTTTTGTTAAGCTGTATATGAGGCTCTGTGCTAAGTATATTTAATTTAAAAGAACAACCAATTACTACTATAAGGGAAATACTTTTTTTTTAAAGTACTATCCTCTTTTCCAAGGATCTACTGAAAAATGGGCACTATCCCACTGTTTTAAAGTTGGGTATTACTGGACTTCCCTATTAGCACAGTGGTTAAGAATCCGCCTGCCAAAACAGGGGACACGGGTTTGATCCCTGGTCCAGGAAGGTCCCACATGCTGCGGAGCAACTAAGCCTGTGTGCCACAACTACTGAGCTCAAGCGCCACAACTACTGAAGCCCACGTGCTTAGAGCCCGTGCTCCGCAACGAGAAGCCACCACAGTGAGAAGACCACGCACTGCAACAAAGAGTAGCCCCCGTTTGTCGCAACTAGAGAAAGCCCATGTGCAGCAACGTAGACCCAACACAGCCAAAAATTAAATAAATAAATAAATAAATTTTAAAAATAAATAAAAATAAAGTTGGGCATTATTACTCTCACTTTACACATTAGGAAACTGAAAAACAGAAAAGTAATTAAGTTATAGTTATACAGGTAGTAAATGGAGGAGTCTGAATTCTAACCCAGATCTGTTTGGGTTGTTTCTGGTGTTTGGTGATTATGAATTATACTACTAAAAACATTTTAAGATTTTTGTATGATATATATCATTTATTAGGGTAAAAAAAACACCTAGGAGAAAGACTGCTTGGTCATATAGTTAAAGTAGATGTTTAATTTTACAAGAAACTGTCAAAATGTTTTCCAAGGTGGCAATACCGTTTAGCATTTCCGTCAGCATGTAGGAGAATTCGAGCTGCTCCATATCCATATATCCTTGTCAGCATTTGGTATTGTCAGGGTTTTTGCTTTTGTTTTTTGAACCATTCTAATATGTGTATAGTAGTATTTCATTGTGATTTTACTTTGCATTTCCCTAATGACTAATAATTTTGAGCAATTATTTGCCACCTGTATATCTTCTTTGCTGAAGTGTTTATCCAAATCTTTTGCCCATTTTTTTGCCCATTTAAAAAATTAGATTGTTACTGAGTTTTCATAGCCCTTTATATTTCTAGTTACCAGTCCTTTAACATATGAGTTGCACAAATATTATCTCCCAGTCTGTGGCTTGTTTTTTCATCTTCTTAAGTATCTTCAAAGAATAGAAATGTTAATTTTTTATGTTTTTTTTAAAATAAATTTATTTATTTTTGGCTGCATTGGGCCTTCATTGCTGTGTGTGGGCTTTCTCTAGTTGTGGCAAGCAGGGGCTACTCTTCATTGCGGCGCACAGACTTCTCATTGTGGTGGCTTCTCTTGTTACAGAGCACGGGCTCTAGGCGCGTGGGATTCAGTAGTTGTGGCACGTGGGCTCAGTAGTTATGGTTCACAGGCTCTGGAGCGCAGGCTCAGTAGTTGTGGTGCACGGGCTTAGTTGCTCCGCAGCATGTGGGATCTTCCCAGACCAGGGCTCAAACCCGTGTCCCCTACATCAGCAGGTGGATTCTTAACCACTGCACCACCAGGGAAGTCCCTGGTGCATTTTTTTTTTTTTTTTTTTTTTTTTTTGCCGTATGCGGGCCTCTCACTGTTGTGGCTTCTCCCGTTGCAGAGCACAGGCTCCGGACGCGCAGGCTCAGCGGCCATGGCTCACGGGTCCAGCTGCTCCGTGGCATGTGGGATCTTCCTGGACCGGGGCACGAACCCGTGTCCCCTGCATTGGCAGGCGGACTCTCAACCATTGTGCCACCAGGAAAGCCCCCTGGTGCATATTTTTAATGTCATTTAAGAAATCTTTGCCTGGCCCAAGGCCACAAATATTTTCTCCCATGTTTTTTTTCCAGAAGTTTTATAGTTTTAGGTTTTATGTTACAGTGTGTCAACCATTTTGAGTTGGGTTTCTATAATAGTACAAGTCAAGATTTGTTTGTTTTTTACATATGGATATCCAATGGTTCTAGCACAATCTGTTGACAAACTATCTCTTTTCCACTGAATTACCTTAGCATCTTTGTTCAAAATTAACTGTAAATCTATGGATTTATTTCTGCACTCTCTATTCTGTTCCATTGATCTGGTGTCAATCCTATCACCAATACAACACTGTCTTAATTACTGTGGCTTTCTAGTAGGTCTTAAAATCAGGGAGTGTGAGTCTTCTAACTATACTTTCCTTTTTATAAATTGTTCTAACTGTTCTCTATCTTTTGCTTTTCTACATAAATTTCACAGTCAGATTGTTGATTTCTACCCAAAAGCCTACTGGGATTTCGATTGGGATTGTGTATTGAATACATAGAGCAATTTGGAGAGGATTAACATCTTGACATTGGTGAGTCTGCAGTCCATGAGCATGGTATGTTTTCATTTATTTAGGTCTACTTTGAGTTCTCTCATCAATGCTTTATAGTTTTCAGTATAAAAATCTGACATATATTTTGTTTCATTTATCACCAAGATTTCATGGTTTTGGTATTCTTATTAATGGTACAGGTTTTCAATTTCAGTTTCTAATTGTTCACCACTAGCATATAGAGAAACAATTAATTTCTATATATCAATTCTCGTATCCTGTAATCTTGCTAAAATCACTTGTTAAATCTAGTAGCTTTCTGGGTAAAATTTTTGGAATTTTCTACCAAACATATCATATTGTCTATGAATAAAGATAGTCTTATTTCTTCTTTTCTAATTTAAATACAGGTATACTTAAATTCTTTTTCTTGCCATATCACACTGGCTAGAGTCTACAATACACTGTTGATTAGAAATGGCAAGAATGGGCCATCTTTGCCTTATTCCCAATCTTAGGAAGAAAGAATTCAATATATCACCATTAAGTATGATGTTAGCTGTAGTTTTTTAGTAGATGCCCTTTATCAGGTTGAGAAAGTTCCCTTCTACTACTGGTTTGCTCAGAGTTTTCATCATGAATAGCTAATGAGTTTTGTCAACTGTTTTTCCTTCCTACATCTACTGAGATGATCCTTTTTTTTAATGTGTTGCTGTAGTAAATTTTATATTTTAATGTTGCATTCAAAATCAATGAAGCATTCCTGAAATAAGCTGTACTTGGTCATGATGTAGTTATCCTTTTTATTTTTTGCTGAATTTAATTTGTTAATATATTTTAAGGATTTGTGTATTTATGTTCATGAGGAACATCACTCTGTAGTTTTCTTATAAATTTTCTGGAAGGTTTGTATAGAATTGATACTATTTCTCCCTTAAATGTTTGATAGATTTTACCAGTAAAGACTTTGGACCTAGCATTTTCTTTGTGAGATTTTTAATTACAAATTCAACTCCTTTAACAGATATAGGACTATCCAGGTTATCTCTTTCTTCCTCAGTAAGCTTTGATAGTTTGTGTATTTCAAAGAATCTGTCCATTTCATCTAAGTTATCAAACTTACTGAAATGAAGTTGCTCATAACATTCCCTTATTATTCATTTAGTATTTGTAGGACCTTCAGTGATATCCCCTCTTTCATTCTTGATACTGCTAATTTGTTTTTCTCTTGGTCAGTCTGGTGACAGTTTTATCAATTTTATTAATCTTTTCAAAGAACTAGCTTTCTATTTCATTGATTCTTTTCTCTATTATTTCCTATTTTTAATTTCATGGATTCATGCTTTTATCTTTATTTTTTCCTTCCTTCTGCTTATTTTGGGTTTAATTTGTTCTTCTTCTTGTATTTTTTACAAGATAGATCACTGATTTGAAAACTTTCTTCTTTTCCAGTATAAACATTTAATTAAATAAACTTCCCTCTAAGCACTGATTTAGCTGCAATCCACAAATTTTGATATGTTGTATTTTTATTTACTTCAAAATATTTTCTAAGTTCTCTTGTGATTTATTCTCTGACTCATGGGTTATTTAGAAGTATTTTTGTTTAATTTCCAAATGTCTGTGGATTTTCCAGACATGTTTCTGTTATCAATTTCTAGTTTAGTTCTCTTGGGGTCAAAAAACACACTTTGTATGATTTCAATCTTTTAAATATGTTGAGATTTATTGTATGTCCCCAAATATGGTCTATATTGGTGAATATCTCATGTGTACCAGAAAGGAATATGTATTCTGCAGGCATTTGAATGGAATGTTTTGTAAACACCGATTAGATCAAGTTGACTGTTTATGTTATCCAAGTCTTCTGACTTTCTGCCCATTAATTCTATCAATTACTGAGAAAGGATGTTGAAATCTCCACACACGCAGGCATGCTTGCATACAAACACACATATAATCATCTTCCATATCTGCAGATTCAACCAACCATGGGTCAAAAATTCTCACTTGGAGAATTTTTTTTTCTAACCTATGATACATTTTAGTTTTTTATTTTTTATTAATTTTTATTGGAGTATAGTTGCTTTACAATGCTGTGTTTACTTGGAGAATTTCTGATGCAAAACCCTGGACACAAAACCCACGGATAAGGAGGACAACCATTTTATATAAGGGACTTGAACATCTGCAGATTTTGGTATCTGCAGGGGTCCTAGAAGCAAGCCTCTGCAGATACTGAGGGACAACTGTACATACCATATACAAATATATACACAATGTGACAATCGAAATTAAATACAAATTATATTTTGAGCTTTTTCCCCACATTTTAAAAGCACTGAAAGTTCACTGTAGAGAAATATTTAAATTCAATGAAGTACTCAACCCACAGCCAAGTTGGTTTTACTCTTTACTCTCATTTGAATGAAGATATCTAGAGTGTATCAAAATGCCAGGCATCCTGGCCCTATCCACCATCTCAGATCCACAGCCAAAGAACAGGCTGGAATGCTTGGCTTTCTACGCAATCTTCAGAGTCCATCAGACATTCACTTACCACAGTTTTACTAAACTGAGATAAATCTCTTCTAATTCCTGGTTCTGTGACACTATCTAGATCTCTAAAGCCTTTTCCAAGTTTAAGAATCTTAAGAATTCTTTTTCTTCCTGTAAGACACCAGTGTGAACTGAGTTCAGCTCCCATATGATAAGATTCTGCCATCTAAAGTTATATTTTATTACTATTATAAATAGTAAACAATATTAAAGATAGGATCAAAGTAAAGATAAAAGCAAATGATAAAATTTAAGTTCAGTATGAACATACATAAGATTAAATCAAGTCTAAGAAGAAAAGCAGTATCTAAATTCATACATTCAAAAACATTTACTGAGTGCCTACTATGTGTTAGGCACTATTCCTGGTACTGAGAATAAAGCCATGAACAAAGTAGACAGAATCCCTTTAACCGTACTATGGGGTGGTGAGGTCACACAAACAATAAACATAAATATATAATGCTAGAGGGTGAAAACTATGATGGAGGAACATAAAGCATAATAAGAGACATGGAGAGGCAGGGAGTGTGGTTAATACTTACATGGTCAGGGAAGCCCTCACTAATAACAGGAGACAATATGGATAATGGATATAGAGGAGGGATATTCCAGGCTGAGGAACAGCAAACACTTCTTGGGGCAGGAATGTTTGTTGGCACGTTTAAGTACCGGGAAGCATAAGGTTTGCTAATTTGAAAGGTATAATGAACCAGAAAACAACACATCTTTTAAGGCATTTTCTTCCATATGAAGCCACCTATTCAAAGTATAGCATAAAAGCTTAAAAGTTTATGATTTTCCATTTAAGTGAGGTAATTAGGCTAGGAAAATTCTGAGATTTCCTAAAGGAAGTATTTTTCAAAAGCCTTCTAAAACCAATACTGATTTGTCAGAAAAACCAATACCATACTGTGTTACATAAGTACATGTTATATTCTGCATTTACCTCTGAACAGAAAAACAAAGGCAAAGACAGAAGGATATGAGGATACTAAGTACCTATTCTTTCAGAGGGCTCTATTAAAAACAAAGAAAAGCAGAGCCCCTTTCTCACTCAGGAAAATAAATAATCACCTCAGAAAAAACTGAAATACATTAGCCTACAATTACAATTTAAAAGCAAACAGGGACTTCCCTGGTGGCCCAGTGGATAAGACTCCACGCTCCCAATGCAGGAGGCTCAGGTCAGGGCTAGATCCCACATGCGTGCCGCAACTAAGAGTTCGCATGCCACAACTAAGGAGCCTGCCTGCCACAACTAAGACCCAGCGCAACCAAATAAATAAATACTTTAAATAAATAAAAACAAACAATATAATTTTTTAAAAGTGAATTTTCATATTTTACACAATATTAAGTCAGACAACAATATGAATAAAATAAACATATATACTTAACTTTTCCATTCAATCAAGTAACTATAAAATATTTTTAAATTTCCTTATTCTCCTTGACCACGGAAAATATGGATTTGAATTTGTCCTTTTAAGCAACTACAATAAAATTTAAAAGATAAGCATCATCCAAGATAAGCTTTACAGCACTCGATTCACCAGGAATTATACCATATAATCCAAAATATGAATTTAAAAGCCATTAAAACATGTAGAACTTTTTGAATGCCACATTTTCCCCCTCGATTCTTGCTTAGGTTTATCAATCTCAAAGGCTATGTGGTAGTTTCCACTAACAGTACATATTCTCTATGTTACAAAGATCCAAGGTTTTAATTTTCCAAACAAATCTAAAAATTATAAAATCATCACTAAATTTTATCTCAGTTTAAGGAATTTTCCTATCTTCTGTTGAGATCATGCATGGCTAAAATTGAAAATCCTGACAATGCTAAATGTTGGTGAGACTTCAGAGCAAACTGCACTCTCCCACACATTCCTAACGGGAATATAACTTAGTACTCATAGCTTACCCAGCACAAACCCTTGAAATACACCTCATCTTCAGATTTCCTGATCACAATTCCCACTACTGAAAGTCATGCCAAGAGTAATTTTTCAAGTTTTCCTTACTTACGCTTTCATTACTATCACTCCAAACACCCTAAAAAATCAACCTCTGGCTTTTGAAGCAAACCAAATCCTATGGTGTACAAAACAGCACTGAACACAATAACAATGTCTAAACCTTAAATACTTATAAAACTGACAACTTCTGCCATAAAAAAAAAAGCTGTATAGAAACAGACACAGGCAATTTCATGGAGTTTTAATACTTATTACTTATCTCAGTGTGATAAAAGCAATATAAAAACATGCACAAAGACTAAACAATGAGAGAGAAGAAAAGTACTGACTAAAGGAACTTTGGAAAACAATATTTAAATCTTCTTAGGCTCAAATTGTGAAAAGGACGAAATAATCTCAAGAGATGAACACATTTTAGAAGATGGTGGTATTTGCTATAGCAATTAGACTGTGCTACCATTAAAAAGTCATGTTTTAATTTCCTTTAAATTATATTATTTGATGTTATAAGTGAAAATATAAAAGAAAGGAAAAAAAGAAAGAAAGAGGAAAAAAAGAGAAAAATAAAAACTTACTGGGATTGAAAATTCCTCAGCCAAATACTTCAAAGAGGCTGCTTCTCTTGCCAAGAACTTGTTCCTTTCTCTCATGTTGCCCTGAAGTTGTGTATCAAACTCCTTTCTTACCACAGAAGCAACAGAGTCGATAATCACAAGTTTAACTCCTTTTGAAATAATTTCTTCTTCCAAGGATTCAATCCTGTAAAAGCAGAATTTATAAAATAGTGGATAAATTTAAGGTATAATTTTTAAAAATAGGGCATGGAAAGGTTAACTACCTTTAAAACAACAAATTATTCTTCCCTAAGTTGCAGTAATTATTGCAGATATTCAGTAAACATACATTATTTTCAGCTCTTCTATATATATTGCACACTTTGGGAAATAGGCCAAAATGTTTTCATTTAGCTTCACTCCTTGGTTTCCTTTTCTTTTTAATCAAACATTTATCTAATCTACCTCAAATGTGAAACGTGTCGATATTTATTTCTCTTCTGACAATTTGTATCAGCTCAAATGTAGATTTTACTGCTTATCCACTTTTTTTTTAAATTAATTAATTTATTTATTTTGGCTGTGTTGGGTCTTCGTTTCTGTGCGAGGGCTTTCTCTAGTCACGGCAAGCGGGGGCCACTCTTCATTGAGGTGCGTGGGCCTCTCACTGTCGCGGCCTCTCTTGTTGCGGAGCACAGGCTCCAGACACGCAGGCTCAGTAGTTGTGGCTCACGGGCCCAGTTGCTCTGCGGCATGTGGGATCTCCCCAGACCAGGGCTCGAACCCATGTCCCCTGCATTGGCAGGCAGATTCTCAACCACTGCACCACCAGGGAAGCCCCCTTTGTTTTCTTATGATACTGCTAAAGCTCCAGTTTAGAGCAAAACTGCTTGCCGTAGCCTGGATCCAAAATGGTCCCTATTTACTCCCACCTCCTGGTATTCACATCCTTGTGGAGTCCCCTCCCACATTGTACCAGGGTTGTCCTGTGGACCAATAGCATATGACAAAATGACAGTACACCATTTCTGAGAGTAGGTTGTGAAGGACTACAGCATCCATCTTGGGCTCCTTCTTACTTGCCCACTCTCTCTCAGAGCACTGGCTCTGGCAGAGGCAAGATACCATTGTGGACCAAAAATGTCACCTGCCACATCAGTAAACAAAGGATGTTGAGGCCATCAAGCCATCAGCCACTGCAGCTGCCCTGACTGTGCACCTTGAGGGAATTCAGAATAGAGAAAAGCAAGATACTGGCCCTAGACAGTTAAGATGCATATCAAAGGAATGATTTCAATAGCCCAGACTCTTGCATCTTCCCATACATACAAAAGTGCTAAATTCATTAACTCAAGATGTTTGTTTTTTCTTTAATTTACAGTAATTTTTTGATGTTTCACCTTGTTTTTGTTGCAAAAACTCCTATATCCTGGCTTCTCCCTTACCTCTTTGGAGCAGTCCCTCAGAGCTATCTGAGAGGCTGCCTCCTAGGCTTAAGTCCTCAGTATGTCTGCTGAATAAAACATAATTCTCAACTTTTAGGTTGTGTGCTTTTTTTTTTTTCAGTCAACAACATGTTGTAAGCAGCCCTATGGAGAGACCCACACAATGAGAACTAAAGGCCTCTCCAGGAAGGAAGGGAGGCCTTCCAGCAACTACATGAATGATCCTGGAATTCTCTAAGATTCTCCAGCCTCAGGTGACCCTTGAGATGACTACAACCCTGGCCAACAGCTTAACTGCAAGCTCTTGAGCAACCCTGAGCCTGAAATACTCAGCTAAGCCATTCCCAGATACCTAACCCTCAAAAATTATGTGAGATAACAGATGTTTACTGCTTTAAGCTGCTAAACTTTGGGGTAATTTGTTAATGGAACAGTAGATAATATACCACTTAATTAGTTAAATCTAAAACATTTTATTCATTTAAAATATTTTTCATTTTTAAAGAAATACGTCAACCAATAGTAGTAAATGAAGAACACTGAAATAATTATTTCTCATAATCCTAATTTGTAGGGACTT
This sequence comes from Delphinapterus leucas, assembly GCF_059928025.1. NCBI lineage: Eukaryota > Metazoa > Chordata > Mammalia > Artiodactyla > Monodontidae > Delphinapterus > Delphinapterus leucas. The sequence goes on along the minus strand of NC_143130.1, from coordinate 147,673,295 downwards.
TTTTTTACTCAGAAGCTGAAAACATGAAAAACAAAAAATAAATCTTCAAAGTATTACTAAAATACCAAAATCTAAGACAGCATACCTTTGTAGAACTTCATCACAGCTGAGTTCCCGATAAAGATGAACTTTACTGCTTGTCAAAAGTAATTTTTCTTCAGTGTTAAAATATCTGGGGAAACGAGATTCTGCTATCTCAACCAGTCTGTGGAGGAAAAAATAGCACAAGCAAAAACAGTCAATATTTTTTTGCCATTTGCAGCAACATGAATGGAGGGCATTATGCTAAGTGAAATGAGTCAGATAGAGAAAGATGAGTACTGTATGATATCACCTATATGTGGAATCTAAAAAAATACAACAAACTAGTGAATATAACAAAAAAGAGGCAGACTCATAGATACAGAGAACAAACTAGTGGTTACCAGTGGGGAGGGGAGGGGAGGGGCAATATAGGGTTGGGGGTGTGGGAGGTTCAAACTACTGGGTTTAAGATAGGCTCGAGGGTATATTGTACAACATGGGGAATGTAGCCAATATTTTGTAATAACTGAATGGAAAGTTAACCTTTAAAAATTGTACCAAAAAATTAAAATAAATAAATAAATAAAAATAGTCAATATTTAAGGCCACATAAATTTTACTTAGGAAACTCATAAGCCATAAGTAACACTGGAAAAAAAGCCTTATCAATAGAGCGGGTATTAAAAAAAAAAAAGAGCAGGTATAAGCAAAATGGCTTCATACACAATTATGGAATGTAAGCCCTTGTTTGTAAGCACTAAAAGAGATTACTGGTCATAGCACAAGCCTAGCAAGGGCTCTTAATCTCATCTAATGCTGAGCAAGCAATATCTCTGAGGTTTAACATAAAAACATGTTTTTTTATAAATGAAAATTTGACTAGCACCATATGTTTAGTAAATAAGAAAAACGCTTTCATTTTCACAAATGAAATATATTTGAATATAGAATATTATCATTCTAATAATCAGATATCAGTAAATCTCCATGTCTCAGACCAGAAAAATGTTTTCTCAATTAAAACTTAAATACATACAAAATAAGTGCTATCCAATAGTTCTTTGGTAAACAGGAAACTATTTTCTAAACAAATGGATGTGTCCAATATTTCCTTAGTAAACAAAAAATTATTTTCTGAACACTGAATTCCGACCTCAAAGCTAGATCTAATGCATGGGGTAGGCTGAGTATTAGAGAGTGACAAGTTGAAACAGATGCAACTATAATCGTTATTAGAAATTTCAAATATTTCAGGCTAAAAATACAAAATGTAAATCTTTGAGTGTAATTGTCTCCTATTTAAAATGATACCTTATCAGACCCATACTTAACCATCCAAGGGTGACTGGGAGGAAGGACTATATACACTAAAACCATCCTATATTTTACGTTCCATTTAACAACACAAAAGTATAAAAGAATAGTGTTTTCATTTCTAAATAGTTAATGAGCTCCAAGAAGAAGCTGAGAATGTTAAAGAGATAAAATAAGTTCCTCACATATGCCATACTCAGAAATGAAAGAGAAACTCTAAAACAGGAAAGAAAAAAAATAAAACTAGTTAATAACATTCCTTAAAAAGTATATTTTGGGGGCTTCCCTGGTGGCGCAGTGTTTGAGAGTCCGCCTCCCGATGCAGGGGACACGGGTTCGTGCCCCGGTCCAGGAAGATCCCACATGCCGCGGAGCTGCTGGGTCAGTGAGCCATGGCCGCCGAGCCTGCGCGTCCGGAGCCTGTGCCCCGCAACGGGAGAGGCCACAACAGTGAGAGGCCCGTGTACCGCAAACAAACAAACAAACAAAAAAGTATATTTTGAACAATGTGAAAAGAAAAGGCATCATTGGTTTGAAAAAGAAGAGGAAAAATTACTTTAGGAGTAAGGAATAGTACCGAAAGTTGTGTAAAAAGTTGAGTACAGAATGGATCAAATGACCATTCAGGAAAAGTACTTGAGAGAGGGAGGCACAGGGACTAGAAAAAAAGGAGGAAATGAGGTAAGTGATGAAAGCAAGAAGAAATGAGACGACACTGGCAAAGCAGAACGGGCAAATTTTGAGAGTCTGGGGAAAATGTGTAAATTTCTTGATTAGGGCAACTATTTGCTGAGTTTAGTGCTAGTCAGAGAAGTCAGATAAAAAGCTCTGACACTTGGAACCTGCTGATTTTTAATAGGATAGGGATGGTGACACCTGCCAGAAACATGGAAGTTTTTCAAAATTTGGATACCCAGTCGATTAGGAACCAGACTGAGAGTACCTAAGTCATTGGCAACAACAACTGAACAGCTGACAGACAATAATAATTTTCTGAATCTAACACTAGGCTGGATTTCAACCAGCAAGCAGCTTGATAGTCAAAGGCTCTGGAAACTATTTCTGCTCTCTCATTCCATTAAAGGCACCTCAGAAGGAGGGTGGTCAATGTGTGGACCTGAACTAACCTTATCCACAGTTATCATGCTGAATACCTGTATCAAATGGATATTTACACACGAATATGCTGCCATTTTCTGTAAGTTTCTCCAAATGTTTTTCATTTTAGAAAAAGTATCTAAAAATATATAAATCAAAAACCAAATACAAATGTAGTATTCTATATGCCTCACATTAATTGTAGAATTTCTTATGACAATCTTCACCACAAAGATCTTTTTTGGTTCCAGCCACCGAAAGAAAAGATCTTATGTTTTCCTCCCAGACATTAATTACATAAAATTTGAAAGCAGTGCCATCTAGTGGACATCTTTTTTATTAAAAGTACTCTTCAAAAGATGCATTTAAGATTCATTCATTCAATATTTGAGGACCTAATATGCGAGGCACCATTCTAGGAGCTAAGGATACAGCTATGAACAATAACAAGAAAACAAAACAAAAAAATCCTTCCCTCATGGAACTTACATGCTACTGAGAAAGACAAACAAATAAATATATATTAACATGTCGGATAATATGTGCTTTAAAGAAAAGTGAATCAGGTTAAGGGAACAGATTGTGACAGACAGAAGTAAGAGCTATTTCATGGAGGGTAGTCTGGGAAAGCCTCTTTAATACGGTGACATTTGAGCAAAGGTTTAAGGGAGATGAGAAAGTGAACCATGTGGCTATCCAGTGAAACAGCACACAGGAAAAGAGAATTACAGCAAGTGCAAAAGTCCAGATGTGGGAAGATGCCTGGGGTGTTGCAGGAGTAACAGGGAGGCTTGTAGTAGCTGGAACACAGGAACCAAGAGGTGGAATAAAAGGAAATAAGGTGAGAGAGCTAGCCAGGGGCCAAGATCACATAAGATTTTTACATTTGTGGGTTTTTCTGGGGGGGTTTTTTAGATTTCATTTAGTAAAATGCGAAACCTAGGATCAGGACTGACGTGATCCAACTTCTTTTCTTTTCTTAAAGAATCACTCTAGCTACCAAATGTAGAAGAGGCTATGGAGGGGCAAAGGTGACAGCAAGATCAGCTAGTGCCTGTCGTCCAGATAGAGATGATGACTTGACCTAGAGAACAGATCAGGTGATTAGAAGTAACTGCACTCCAGATACAGTTCCATAGAGGATCGAAGGGATTTCTTGACTAATCAGATGAGCAGCTGGAGAAACGGAATTACCATTCACTAAAGTGGAGAAGACTGGATTCAGATCAAGGTTTTTGTTATAAGTTCCTCCTGTTACTTCACAGCTCTTTTATAAAAGAAAAGCTTTACATTAGTGACCACATGCCAACTTGAAACCAAACACATGCTTAATGTAAAAAAAAAAAAAAAAAAGTTTTCCAAAATTCTAGTTGAAATCTAGCATCATAAATGTGCTGAAACATAAGTTTATGGTTTCTCAAAGCTTCATGTAATACTGTCCTGTTGATTAATTCAACATGTACTTGCTTCATACTGTGGTATTACAACGTATAATAACGTGAATCTATTAGTTCCTTACAGATTCCAGAATATTCCCATGTTTTGTTTTAGTGATAATAAGTACTTATGACTAATTTTCATTTTCTATCATAAAAACTCTTCAGGATCTCCCTCACCACTAATTCACCTCGATTCACAAATGATAGGACAGCTGGAACTGAACTAAGAAAAACCTACTCAGACTCATGAAACCATCTCAAAAAACAGTAAAAGGGAATTTATCTCCCATGTTGTTTGCCCCCTGGGTTAAAGATCTGGATGTGTACCAACTAGCAAGTAGGTAAATGGTCCTAAGACCACACTGGTATTGCCTCCAGAATCAGCCAAAGTCATGCTGGGCACTACCACTTCATGCCTCTCCTTGATACACTGGTTCAGAACGAGTGATACTCTAGGTAGTTTGGTAGGAATTAAAAGGCACTGGCTGTAGGGTACTTGGCACCCTCAGAAATGACATTAACACCAAGTACGAAACTTCCTTCAGATCTAAGCTTGGCCATTGCTTCCACATGGTACCAACACAACATATACCTCTCCTCTGTATACTTAGTTATAATAGTTATAATTTTACAATTTTGTGATTACTTGATTTTCTTCCTCCCCTGTTGGACTACATCTTTCTTCCTAGTTTTCAAAGCTCTTCTGATTTCATGACATCTCAGGAATGTCTACTTCTGCCTCTTACAATTCCAATTCTATGTCCCACCTCCCCAAGTCTCCACCTTCCAGGGTCCTGGGTCCCATCTCCTGCTTCCCCAGATCCCTCCGTCTTCCTCACACACATTCCACTTGCAGTTCTAAGACTGCTTTATTTTCCTTTATCCATTTTATTTCTCCCAAAGTTTTATTTTAAAAATTTCTATTACTACTACCATCCATATTACCTTCCTTTTTCATTCTTAACCTCCAGTTCCATCTTTTTTTAATGATCCCCAATAGGGATAATATAGTATTCATTCAATTCATGTATACTGGAATTTTCATGGCTGCCAAAATTTCCATAGACAGGTCACTAACCTATTTATCTCTATTCTCAAGGTATGTACAGCATATAGCATCTAAGACTATATGAGACTCTAAGCAAAGTCCAATAGGTAAAACAAATAAAAACAGACTTTTCCTGAATCAATCAGAAGAAGGAGATCCAGAACTCTGCCTGTTTAGCATTCCCCTCTCCCCAAGGCAGTCCCTGAGTACCTGAGGGTTTAGCACCAGTGTATACTATGGCTTCTCTTGTTGTGGAGCACGGGCTCTAGGCGTGCGGGCTTCAGTAGTTGTGGCACGTGGGCCCAGTAGTTGTGGCTGGCGGGCTCTAGAGTTCAGTCTCAGTAGTTGTGGCGCATGGGCTTAGTTGCTCCGCAGCATGTGGAATCCTCCCGGACTAGGACCCGTGTCTCCTGCATTGGCAGGTGGACTCTTAACCACTGCACCAGCAAGGAAATCCTTTCTTTTTTTTTAATACATTTTAAACTTCACTTATTTTTATTTATTCTTCCTCTGTTTTCTTCCTCCTTCTTGATAAAAAGATATCTAGCAACTTATTGACAGAAATTATTTTCCACTTTTTTCACTTACCCTAAATTCTCTATATGTTAATCCCTTAATCTTCCTTCATGTTAATCCTTCAATTCACTTTCACATTTGTGTTTTTCTTTTTTAACTGATTTTTTAAAATTCATTTATTTTATTTATTTATTTTTGGCTGCATTGGGTCTTCGTTGCAGTGCGCGGGCTTCTCACTGTGGTGGCTTCTCTTGTTGTGGAGCATGGGCTCTCAGAATGTGGGCTTCGGTGGTTGCAGCACGTAGGTTCAGTAGTTGTGGCACGCGGGCTTAGTTGCTCCACAGCCCATGGGATCTTCCCAGACCAAGGCTCAAACCCATGTCCCCTGCATTGGCAGGCGGATTCTTAACCACTGTGCCACCAGGGAAGCCCTCATTTGTGCTTTTCAGAGAGCTTGTTTGAAGGACAAAATGGAGACAATTATCCATACAGAGACATACAGAAAGCTAAAGCATATTCCTTTCTGGGTCTTATATTTTCCTGCTTTATCTCTTATCTGAGTCCAAAAACTATCCCAGTTGTGGGAGACAGTATTAATTACCTACCAATATCCATTCCCACTTCTTCCTTGCTATGGGAACCCCAATTTTACTCAAGCAGTTATGTTAACCAGCCCCATCACACTTGTTACAAATATGTTTTGCCCTCACTTTTCCATCCTCCCTTGCATGTAGGGGTGACCAAGTGAGAAGTCTGCAGAAGGATTCCAGAGCGTGAAAAGAAAATCAGCAGAAGGGAGGAGGCGGCTACTCTGAAAAGCATATTTTCCTGATAAAAGATATAATTGGCTCTTTCTCTTCTCACTGACTCAAGCACAGAATGGATATTATGCCTAAAATGTACCAGCCCTAGGTCTCTATCATCACTGAGAAATAGAACCAGTGCCAGCAACGACCTACTCAGGTCTTCCTGTTATGGGGAAAAATATAAACCTCTTGTTGTTTAAGCCGCTGTTCTTTGTGTATCCAGTTGCTTGCAGGAGAAAGCTTCCCTAACTGATTGACCAACCTTCCCCAGTAACTCCAAATAGGAATCAAACAGTACTGTAACAGCACAAATGAAATGTGACCAAGCATCACAGAGCCAGCTCCATGCTCTGACCTGCCATGACAAACTCCAGAAGGCACTAAAAGAACACCAGGTCTGGCATCTATACAAAAGCGCATAGAGCATAGGGACCTTTGATTCCACCTGATCCTAGCACCAGATCATTACACTTTTCAAGCGTTGTGGAGAATAGACTAGAAAAATAAAAACAATATAAATCTCAATCCTTGTCTTCAAATGACCTTCATAAGAGTTCCTTGTGAATTATGCAACATAATTCCAACAAAAGGGACAAAAATTTTACCACTCCATTTTCCAGCCTGCCTCTAATGCAAGTACTAAGTAATATGTACATAGGCAGGAAAAGATAATGAAGGAAAATAATTAATACAGAGAATGCAAAAAGTAGCCAATTAGACTAAATGCAAAGACAAAGAAAAACAAAAATCTCCACAAATTAATACGGAGAATGTAGACTAGTCACCTGCTACTGGATTTCACCTAATTCACTGATAGGTTTTTAACCTACTCTGAACTGTAATGCTGATAACAATGAAATAATGCAACAGTTTAAGAAGACATTGTAAACCCAGCTTTGAAAGTGGTGCAAAAAAAGCAAGAATCCAATTACAGTGAACTAAACTGCTGTTATCAGAATAACCTTAATCCTTCAATTCTTTAAGCAAATGCCCCAGGACCTTTGTAAGAGCTATTTATACATTAGCTATTTATTACCTGATTGGCTATTTAATACCTTCTTGGCTTATGAGTTGAAAGCTAGTCATTGGCATTTTAAAGAGTACCTTTCACCTGGACAACCTGAGTGAGCCAGTGTCTTTACCAGATTTAGCATGAAATATATTTGTCTTATCAGCTTTAATATCAAATGTTTCAACGTTCAGATTTCCAGTGGTGTCACGTTTATGCTTCTGTTGGTTTTTTTTTTTTACCATTTATTTGTTAAAGATCCAAATAAGTTTATCACATTACAATTGATCACTATGTCTTTTTCCCAGCTTTACTGAGATATAATTGACATATAACATTGTGTAAGTTTAAGGTGTACAATGTGATGTGAGCAATATATTTTTTTTGTTTTGGTTTTTGGGTTTTTTTTTTGCGATACGCGGGCCTCTCACTGTTGTGGCCTCTCCCGTTGCGGAGCACAGGCTCCGGACGCACAGGCTCAGCGGCCATGGCTCACGGGCCCAGCCGCTCTGCGGCACGTGGGATCTTCCCGGACCGGGGCACGAACCCGTGGTCCCCTGCATCGGCAGGCAGACTCTCAACCACTGTGCCACCAGGGAAGCCCAATACATTTTTTTAAGCTCTATTTTTTTTTATTGAAGTATAATTGCTTTACAATGTTATGTTAGTTTCTGCTGTACAATGAAGTGAATCAGCTATACGTATACATATATCCCCTCTCTCGGACCTCCCTCCCACCCATCCCACCCATCTAGGTCATCACAGTGCACCAAGCTGATCTCCCTGTGCTATACAGCAGGTTCCTACTAGCTATCTAGTTTACACATGGTAGTGTACATATGTCTATCCTAATCTCCCAATTCATCCCACCCTCCCCTTCCCCGCTGTGTCCACATGTGCGTTCTCTATGTCTGCATCTCTATTCCTGCCCTGCAAATAGGATCATCTGTACCATTTTTCTAAATTCCACATATATGTGTTAATATACGATATTTGTTTTTCTCTTTCTGACTTACTTCACTCTGTATGACAGACTCTAGGTCCATCCACATCTCTACAAATGACCCAATTTCATTCCTCTTTATGGCTGAGTAATACTGTTGGTGGGAATGTAAATTGATACAGCCACTATAGAGAACAGTATGGAGGTTCCCTAAAAAAACTAAAAATAGAACTACCATATGACCCAGCACTACTACTACTGGGCATATATCCTGAGAAAACTATAATTCAAAAAGATACATGCACCCCAATGTTCTTTGCAGCATTATTTACGATAGGCAGGACATGGAAGCAACCTAAATGTCCTCGATACATCTTTTAAGTCTCTTTTAATCCAAAGGTTTATCCTCCAACTCTTTTTTTTAATCCTACAAATTGTTGTTTGTTGTTTTCCACAGTCTGGATTTTCTGATTACATCCCTCGGGTGTAGTTTCATGTGTTGCTCTCTTCTCTGTATATGTTGTAAACTGGTCGTTGGATCTGAAAGCTTGATCACTTTCTGGTTCGATTATTCTTCCATCAGCAAGTACCACAATGACTGGTTGCCTTTTTGTGATACTAGCACACTTTTCTGTTTATGAACTGTTTTTATTCACAACACTTCTGACACCAAATGTGTGGGTTTTCTATACTAAGCAATTTTCCAATTCCCTATGGACACCAACTGAGTGTCCTACAAGTCAATTCAATTCTAACACTAACTACTAGGAGTTAACTCAGACACCGCAGGTTAAAGGCTCAGATTCACAAAGCTGCCCCCACTTCAGTCTTCGATCACAAGTCCCAGGCCTCTGGTACTTCAGACCAACCAGCTATAAATCGGGAGTACCATCCCCCCCAGCACCTCAATGTGTTCACCAGCCCAGAAGCTCTCCAAACCCTACCAGTTAGAGGGTTTTGTGGAGATTCCATTACATGGGCATGATTCATTAAATGGGAATGCTGACTGATCCATTTCTAGTCCCTCTTCCCTCCTCAGAGGTTGGGGAGGTAGGGCTGAAAGTTCAAACCTATAATCACATGACCAGTTCCTCTGGCAACCAGCCCCCTTCAGATGCAATCTAGGGGCCCACCAAGAGTCATCTCGTTAGCATAAACTCAGGTATGGTTGGAAAGGGGCTAATTACGAATACCAAATTATGCTCCTCTCAGCTCTATCGCTCAGGATATTCCAAAGGTTTTAGAAGTTCGTTTGTCAGTAACCAGGATGACAACAAAATATGTATTTACTATATCACAATATTCAGTTCCTAGATCACTAGATTATTAGGGTTTATAATTTGGTTATACTGTATCATTCCTTCGTCATTTATTATTGGAATACTTCTATAAAAAAGACATATTTGTTACTTGGTAATACAGTTCATATTGAAAAGAGAATAAATGCTTGATTTCCTTTTTTTTTTTAACTCATTTTCAAAATAATAAGTTGCTTCTCCAGAATTCTTCAATGGTGATCAATTTGTTGCTTTTCATTTTATTTATTTATTTATTTTTGGCTGTGTTGGGTCTTCGATGCCACGCATGGGCTTTCTCTAGGTGCGGAGAGCGGGGGCTACTCTTCATTGTGGTGCACAGGCTTCTCATTGCGGTGGCTTCTCTTGTTGTGGAGCACAGGCTCTAGGCATGCAGGCGTCTGTAGTTGTGGCATGCAGGCTCAGTAGTTGTGGTTCACGGGCTTAGTTGCTCCACGGTATGTGGGATCTTCCCGGATCAGGGCTCGAACCCATGACCCCTGCATTGACAGGTGGATTCTCAACCACTGTGCCACCAGGGAAGTCCTGCTTTTCATTTCTTAATATTACAGACTCATGAATTTAAACATATTCCATGTGTTTCAATCAACTTCTATTATTGTTCTACTGGTGCTCAATTTGTTTCATCTTTGGCCAGTGGGAGCTCTTCAGGTTGACTCCAGAGTCCTTCTGACACTCCCTTAGCTAGTCTTTGATAGCTTTCTTGCTATCAGATAAGATGTTTCAGACTCAACTTAAAAACCTCCTAATACTCTAGTTTCTCTTCAGATTGAATAAATCTTTTGCCTTTTACTAAAACAAACAAAACTTTCTGCTCCATAGCTAGAATCAGCCATTCCCCCATGGAACCCTCATTCCTTTTAGTAGGAAATGGTGTCTGGATTCCATGATCTGAGAGCAATACCTGTCAATTCCTTCATTTATCAAACATTTTCTGAGCAGTTAGTATGTGTCAGTTGTAGGATTTGGCTTTCAAGATACAAAGATATAACACAAACTCAAAGAGCTGACAAACCAGTGGCATATACTTAGAAAGAATAGATAATCAAGAGATGTAGAACAATGCAAATAAGCTCTAGGCAAAATAATCCATTTGAAATTTATCTGGTCAGGTAATACACTTTGATCTTTGTAGTACTCTTAGAGAGAAATAAGTAAGATTCACTGTGACATAACTAGAGAAAGACCCAAAGAACTATACCTATACTATACCTTGGCTAAGAAAGCAGAATTGAGTCATTCTCTAGATATATAAAGCACTGCTACTTATCAACGTCAATCAGAGCAGGGGAAGAGGAGATCAGACTTATCTTCAGGTATACAGAGTTACGCTAACGACTGAATGCCTTTCTCATAGAATGTTAAAATAAAGGTCCTTGCCAAACTAAGGAAATCTTTTCTTTCTAAGCATGCATATATTTATCATCGGTGTGTTTCTTGCATTTAATACCACACTATTTCAAAGATTAAAGTAAAATATTTCTCAAGCAAAAAATGTTTTGAAAATTGCAATTTTTCCATTCACTAATATTTTACTTCCAACTGGTAATTACTTACAAAGCAGCTTACCTTTTGTCTGTCTTATTAACTTTCCCTCTTCTCCATTTTCTACTTACATACCTCTCTCTGTTTCTTAAACTTGTTTCTTCCTGACTTTCTGCGAAACACAGCTTATTCAGGAACCCCACTCAAACCAGTAAGAAAGGGATAGAAAAGGCAAAACGAAATTGCTGCCTGTGTTAATTTTAAAAGGAAAATTCCTTTAAAACAGTATCTAACACTCTGTATTCTCAAAACTAAAAATGTTAACTTGTTTGTAAATGTTACATGCTGTACATAAGTTACAAAGATAAAGCATTCTAATGAAAAGTAATAAAATCTCCCACCTTTCAGCACTAAATGCTGACTCCGTGTCAATGTACACAACGGCTCCTTCTAATCCTCCCATGTTGGTAGGTAATGTAGCCAAAATGCTCATCATTATACAAAACTGAGTTTTTCCACAACCTGGTGGACCTGTAATCTAAAATTTAAAAAATTGTTATTTGTATAAACATTACAATCTAATCAAAGCAAAATCCTTTTAAGAACTTGCTACATATACAGTCCAACTAACCTGGGTTCCCAGAGAGAACATTCTAATACGCCCCTTGTATGTAATAAATTAACTTCTCCCCTATGCATCTGAATTGGTACTAGTTATGCACCATCCCTGGGAGAAGTGAGAAAATAGTCACGCAGACCATCCTCTGTGTTCTGTAGTTCAGATGAAAAACTGGTTGAGAAAGCCTTGAGGATTCATTTATAAATTCACAACTTGGAGTTCTATACCTTTTCCTCATTAAGACATTTATAGAAAGATCTTAAAAATATTTAAGAGGCTTTAATAATTGGTTTAGCATTTGTTATAAATTGGCCTTTCAAAACAATTTTGTACTAGTACTAGTACATTTGTACTAGTCCCACTAAAAGGTACTTTGATCTTTATTCTTAAAAGTATTTAGGAGTAAAAGGTATTGATACATACAATTTAATTTCAAATGAATCAGAAAAAAAGTGTATGTGTCTGTGTGTGTGTGTGTGTCTTGCAGAAGAGAGATAAAACAAATAAAACAAAATTCAATAATTACTGAATCTAGGTGATTCATACTTTGAAGTGTATATTTTAAAATTTTAGTTGGTGGAAAGCTATTTTGAGATTATAAAATTCAAAAACAAGAGGATATAGATGGAAAAGAATAGGACGTTAATCACAGGCATATTTGAGTCCAACAGGAAGCAGTTAACAAAAATTAATTTGAAAATATTAAAAATATCCCCTTTAACACGCTATTTGTCATACTGGCTGTGGCATCCAAATTTTAAGAACCAAAACACTATCCCTTTTGTGAGGATAACACTAATGAACAATTTTTCACAATAGGAAGAAGGGAAAAGAAGAGGAGGAAAGGAGAGAAGAAAATCTCAGGTAGAGATGAACAGAAGTCCAAGCTAAGACTGAGACACACGAGATCTGAAGAAACTGTCTCAGATATACTATGAAGCAGGAAGAAATAAGAAGGGATGACCCAGGAGTCTAAATCATGGAGGCCTATGGTTCTCAAACATGAGTGAACATTAGAATCACCTGGCAAGCTAATCGACCAGCATTTCTGGTTAACAATAGGCCTGAAATAGGGCCTGAAAATTTACGTTTCTAGTAAGTTGACACTGATGCTGCTCTACATTTGAGAACTACTGTTTTTGGAATTTAGGGTAAGGGTAAACTTCATTTATCAAAGTTTAACATTAAAAAAAACAAAGGCTCACAAGCTAGAAAGCATGTGCTGATTTATAATCTCTAAAACAATGATATAGACTTTTAGGATAAATAATTGCTGCTAGCAGTAACAGTGTGCCAGATCATGAGTGATCAGTGAGAACTCCAAAGTTCTTTGATTACATACCCCAACAAACAAACCAAAAAAAAATAAAAATTTTAGTATGAACCTCCAATATATGCATATGTATCATATATATACTATTTTACTAATACATTCTATGCAGTATAAAACCACATGAAATAGGGGTTAAAAAATAAAGATTACAAGCATTTAAAAATAGTTTCGTATCTTGTTTTAATTCTAAAGTACAATACAAATCAATAGTTTCATAACATATATTAGTTGTATAGACCTTTTCACTCTCATAAAAACTTATTAGCACTTTTAGTGGAGCAAAGATAATAATGAAAATAAATGAAACTATGTATGCTGCTTTTTAAATATTGATTTAAATATTTTGTAATTCAGTAACTGAAATGTCAGTTCCTAAGTTTTGCTTATTTCAGTACTTAATTGCAATGGCTCTACAGTTGAGAAGGTGATAATTGCAAAACTGCAAGGATTGAAATTAAAGAAATACATGGTTTGTTGTACTTAGGAAATCATTATTTTTTAATACCTTTTTCAATTATCAAGTTTTTGTTAAACTCTGGCTATATAAATTTTTTTTTTTTTTTTGAACAGAGAACAGGAGTATTTATTTATTTATTTAGGGCTGTGTTGGGTCTTCGTTTCTGTGCGAGGGCTTTCTCTAGTTGTGGCAAGCGGGGGCCACCCTTCATCATGGTGCACAGGCCTCTCACTATCGCGGCCTCTCTTGTTGCGGAGCACAGGCTCCAGACGTGCAGGCTCAGTAGTTGTGGCTCACGGGCCTAGTTGCTCCACAGCATGTGGGATCTTCCCAGACCAGGGCTCGAACCCGTGTCCCCTGCATTAGCAGGCAGATTCTCAACCACTGTGCCACCAGGGAAGCCCCTCAACTAATTATTTTCGTAAACTAATCAAAATATATTGACTTTTAACATTTTTAATAATTGGTTTCACAATCAAAGGAAACTATCTGGAAGATTTCTTAACAGTATAGAAAATATTGTTAAAGTTTTTTAAAGTGTGCAGATAGTAAAGTTTTCACAAGATACACATCTTTGATGACAAAAATCACATGATAAAAGAAACATTTCCAAGCAATGATTTGAAAAACACTCTGTATTTTGATCTCTGTCTTTTAAGAAGCAGTTACTTTCGCACTCATTGTAAAAATATCCTTTACTTTGAAGGGATGGAGTAAGAGTGTTCCATTGGTTGCTTGCTTGCTTGGTTTTCAATCTGCTAGGTGGCATATTACACAGCCACTTGTTATACAAAAAGTGTCAGCAAATTTGACATATCTTGTCCTTTCATTTTAAAAAAGTTTCACCCATCTTTAAATTCAACAGTCTTTTACAATCTTTGCTGTGAGATAACCAAAGAAGCTCTTGTGATTCAAATGACTTTCATGGTCACTCTTCGTCTCATTACAGACTATACTACAAAGAGTCAATACTTTACCAGTCAGGTTCTTATAAAAATTGTACCATCCTGAAGCACTCTTCACACATCTGACATCAGCTTCTGTGTTGCTATAGACTGCCTAAGGATGATGTAACCGAAAAATTCAGAGTTTTACAGAGAACATTCGTATACCCACCACCTAGACTCTGCAACTGCCATTTTATTGTTACTGTACTAGTACAGTATACTACTACACTATACTATCCATCAATCCATCCTTCTATCCATTCATCAATCCATCTTAGATGTTTTTAAATGCATTTCAAAGTAAGTCAAAGACATAAATATACTTTCCCCTAACAGTTCAGTGTGTATATAATTAACCTGAGTTTAATGTGTATTATTTTTTTTCCTTTTAAGGTAAATTTTACACACAATGAAATGCCCAAATCTTGAGTGTATCACTTGATGAGTTCCAGCAAATGTATATGCATATGCAATCTAAACCCCTGTCAAAATCAGAATATTAACATTACTACCAGGAAATTCCCTCATAAACATTGCTTTATATTCAAGAAGTCATTTATTTTTGAGACTATATCTTCCTTGACACATCTTTACTTTTGTGGCCCAAAAATAATTTAGTTCATGTATTTCATTACTGAAACAGAATCTAGCTTATTAATACGATAATCTGGGCCCTGTTAGAAACTTCTGTACTTTTATTATATAGCATCTTTCCACAATGAGTAACTTGTTTTAATTCTTGATGCTTATCATCAGCAATGATTTCCATCTGAAGGTATTTATTCACAAAAGAATCCACTTAAGTTGTTGCCATGTTGTTTCCTATGTCTTATTTCATCCACTTTACTGTAACAGGACAGGAAGAACAAGAGTGTCCCTGACAGTATTAACAATGTATTGCATTTGGCCTTTTGCTCTTAAGAAAACCCAAAAGAGGCTTTTAAATACCTATCATTAATTTTAGTGAAATTTTTCTAGATATTGAATATGTATCACATGACTTTAAAAGTCACTGAAAAACCTGTGGAGGTTCGTCTTCCTGTGATGTGTTTCTTAACTATGATGGCTTCCTACTATCATTTGCCAGTATTTCAAGGAACAAAATAACAGAGGAAGTTTCACTGTTAACAATAATGGATACAATTCCATATATCAAACTGTTTTCTTTATAATTTCAAATTTTTTGGATGTCTTCACAGATGAGATTAGACTGTCATTGATTTTTACTTCATTAATTGTAGGAGAGTCATCAGCTCTGACTTTTATGTACACGTGGTTCACTTCTGCTCACATTATTAGTATTGCCTTCAATACATAGTTTCTTTGCAGGAATCTTTTTATGCCATTTGTCTGCTTTGTGAGGTATGATTTAGTTAAATCAATAAATCCACCTAACTAGGTACATGCAGAACTATAATTCATCCCAATATGTTGAAAATAAAGATACAATCAAGGTACCCCTGTGAACCTTCTGTATCCTTTCCTCATGGACTATACCTGACACATGACAGTCGAACATACAGACCAAGTAAGGATGCCAGTGTCAATCCACTTATTCAATATCAATAAAGGTTTATTTCATGTTTTAAACTGAAATACCAATAAAAATTCTAATATCTTTTTCCCACAACCCAATGGACCATCTTACATACTGTCCTTTGGAGACTGGTAGTTTTGAAGAGCCCAAAACACTTTTCATGGACCTTTTATCATCATCAAGGACAACATGGATCAAATTAATCACCAGACATCAGAGCAAAGGAAACTTCTATCAATAATAGTTGAAAGGGGATCTTGAAAATGAGAAATGATGACTCTTCAGAGTGCTAACTAACGGAGGAACAAAGGACTTCCTTTCTATACATAGTACCTACATGCCCGGTTTTAGATATATTCTAAGATTTAATGAGCTTAAACCCATGAAATGCTTTGTGATTTTTAGTGGAAAGGTGAAACAAGCCCTCAATTTAAAAACATTTTTTAAGATGTTATATATGAATATATTCAGTAAAGTATCAAATACCATGATACTGTAAGGTGTTATCTTATTATTCCATCTTCAAAGAAAACATGTAAAAAAAAATCTGAAGTTAAACAAGTGCAACTGGTATTTTACCTGCATCATTATTTTTTTTTTTAACATCTTTATTGGGGTATAATTGCTTTACAATGGTGTGTTAGTTTCTGCTTTATAACAAAGTGAATCAGTTATACATATACATATGTTCCCATATTTCCTCCCCCCTGCGTCTCCCTCCCTCCCACCCTCCCTATCCCACCCCTCCAGGCGGTCACAAAGCACCGAGCTTATCTCCCTGTGCTATGTGGCTGCTTCCCACTAGCTATCTGCCTTACATTTGGTAGTGTATATATGTCCATGCCTCTCTCTCGCTTTGCATCATTATTTTTATGTACTGATTTAATACAGTCTTGAGAAAAGTAGAATATCACATGAATAACATAAGATTTCTGGGTTCATTTGGCTTTTGTATGCTTGCTTTACTTTGCATTCGAATTTGGATATTAACATTTTCTTTAAACTATAGTAACTAATTTCTAACTCTTTAGCAATCTCAGATCCTTTTCATATATTTTTCCTCTCTTTCTAACCTCAAAAAAATATGTTATATGCAATTTTTATGGGCTGGCTGGAGTTAAATTTCATTATTTTTTCAGGTTTATTTAGTGGGTTAAAACATTTCAACATTAATAATTTTTAGCTTCAGATAGTTTAGCTCTGACTTCTAGCAGCCAAACCACAAAATTTCAAATTGTGTTCAGTTCCCAGGTTCAGCTCCAATGGTGGTTAGAAAGAGAGAACATGCCAAACCAGAATAGTCTAAGTGATTTGCTTCTTGGAAACTCAGAGTGAATATAGCATTTACACACGGAAGACACCAGTAAAATACAATTAGCTTCATATAGTTAGAGCCTGAGTTTCAACAATCCTGCATGAGAAATGTAAAAGAACAGAAAGAAAACAACCGGTAGTGAAGATCACTAGAATATCAACAAGGAAGCAAATATTAGCAATTGCTTTAAAGGGGGAAGAGAATTATTACCAAGAAAAGAAAGTCTAATTATATTAAAGTGAAAATGAAGCCTAGTCATTTTAGTCTTAAAAAAGATTCACTGGTAGAGATGAATGTGAAACCTGGACCTATTGGGGCCTAAAATCTTACCTAGTAACTCTTCCACACATTCAAAATAGGGGCATGAGGATGGTGCAATCCACCAAGCCAACACTTTGCAGAGAAAATTTAAGGACTGCCTTGTTCTGATCTGAGAAAAGAGCATGTGGAAACGTCACAGCATCTTTTTTTTTTTTTTTTTTTTTGCGGTACGCGGGCCTCTCACTGTTGTGGCCTCTCCCATTGCAGAGCACAGGCTCCAGACGCGCAGGCTCAGCGGCCATGGCTCACGGGCCCAGCCGCTCCGCGGCATGTGGGATCCTCCCAGACCGGGGCACGAACCCATGTCCCCTGCATCGGCAGGCGGACTCTCAACCACTGCGCCACCAGGGAAGCCCATAGCATCTTTTTAATGACCCCCTTCCCCCAGCATCTAACTACCCGTCTCCATGTGCTCTACTATTATGTATAAATACAATTAGGTCTTCAGACCTACAGAATTCTTTTTAAGAGTCACTCTCTGAATCCTAAAACAAACAAACAAAGAAACAAAAAGCAAACAATATCAGAAAGGTTGGGTAGCTCTTTGCCTTGTGAAAGAAATCTTGATTTTAAATTACTTTATATCAACAGTGGAAGATTTCATATCTTAAATTCTCTCCACCACTCCCTCTTACTCAATACTGACAACTGCTGTTTTTAAAGTAAATGGGAAGGGAAGGAGAAAAAGAAGGGAGGGGAACAGAACACAAAAAAAGCAAGAAGACATGGAAATGACAAGTAGCACAAGCTACACAGTAAAAAAAAAAAAAAATCAAACTGTCAAGAGATATAATAATTTATTTAACAATCATATAATATGTGCCATATAAAAGACTTTATGAAACTTTTATGGAGAAAGATGTTCATTTCTTAATCAGGAAATGAATGAAGAATTAGGAACAATGATTCAATCAACCACGTATGCTAAACTCCTGTACTAGGACAAAGGGGCCTGGTTGTCCTGCCTTTCAAAACACTGGGCAGCATAAACAAATCCCATCAGCAGATCAAGGAATGCTGATTAGAAATCTCTCCCTAGTTTTCCTACTGCTGTTGCTGCACGTGGAGCAGACCAGAATCTGACTGCAGCTTGAAGGAGATGAGACCCACCCTGGCCAACCCGCAGACCCATGAGCAAGAAAAATTACTGTTTGCTGATGTTGTAAGCAGACTTGAGCAGCCAAAATTGACTGATAAAGCATTTATGTTTCACTGTTGATACATTTCTATATATGCCAAGGCCTTTGTGGACACTTGAATTTACAAGCCCTGACTTATTGTCTCCTGTGATCTTTAGACCACAGCCCACCCTGCCAACTAAAAAGAAGCAGAACTGAAATATTTACCTGTTCTGAGGAAAAGTCAGGAAGCCGAAACAGGACTCTGGCGTCCTGCCTCTACCTTTTTGGGACAGTAGGATGGTCACTTCCAAAGCAAACTGCCCTATTCAAGGAGGACACCTGGTCTCCTTAAATCATGAACAAAGCATAGAAATGACTCAGGAAACACAAATAATGTAGACACGTGCTACATTGTTTCTCATTATTTACAGCAAGGATCTGGGTATAATCATTACTCTTAAATGTTGTAAAGATTTGTCAGTGCTTCACAGGTTTACCCTTCCAGAGGTACTCTCCAAACAAGACATGCAGATGCTACATCTCTTTTTGCTGACATGAGTTTGGACCAGTACTCTAGTCCTGTAATCTCTGGATTACAGTATGAAAATACCTTTTTTAATGATCCCTTTAAATACAACCTTTAATTTTACCTAATCACATCAGCATCTTTGTCATGCACTCTCAGCAGGGATTACAGTGACTCCAAAGGCAAAACTTGGTTTTAATTGGGGAGGAGGGATTTTACTCTTTTCCCATATAAAGCACAGAACTACATACAGTACATAAACAGATGTACAGTATATCTACGGTATTAAAATCTCGTGGGGGGCGGGGGTTTATTAGGGGAAAAAATGTCTAAAAAGCTCCTTAGGGGGTGATAATGAAAAAACAATTGAGAAACACTGATCTGATCTGTATTACCTCATGTGAGAAGGCTACCATTACATGGTCTGATCTCCACATAATGCAAACATTTAAAGTTTAAACTTCAAACATATCTTTACTACCAATACTGTTATAATAGATGCAGAATTATCTGCTTATATATTCCATAAGTGAGGAATTTGATGTTCTCTGGGAATGAGACAAAGCCCTGTAGCTCATTTCCATTAGTGATTCAGCAGAGCTGGTTTCTCTTTGATTTCTCCTCTGCTGCTTTGCCTTTGGCATGAGTAGCACTTCTCTAGTTCCACTTTTAATCTTGGTGCTGTAACTGAACATACACAGATTCAGTGCAGTTCACATAAATCAAAACTGATGATAAATAAATTAGGGTGTTTTGAAGTCAGAGTCAGGAAAGAGCAGCTATAAAAGTGACAGCAGAATGTTTCCAGATTTATTCTTACTCCCTCAAGTCATCTCCAGGCCTAGTCTAAGTTTACTCAGCTAGATGCCTTACCTCTTACCTTCAACAGATCTAACTTCTATCTGATATCCAGGACTCCAGGTTTGAACTTTTCACCAGAAACAAAGATCGTGCAATGCAATTTAGTTAGACACCTCCACTGAGACCTGTATGAATTACTGCTATGTAACAAATGACCACAAACCTAGCAGCTTTAAAACAACACCCGTTTATTATCTCACAGTTCTGTAGGTCAGTGAGCCACTTTGGAGGCATCTCCTCCAGCTCTAGTCAAATTTTCAGATAATGGCAGCCTCAGCCAATATCTTAACTGTAATCTCATGAGAGACCAGAACCAAATACAGCCAGCTAAGCTGCTTCTGAATTCCTGACTCACAGAAACTGTGTGAGATAATAAGCATTTATTGATGTTTCTACCCACAAAGTTTTGGAATGATTTGTTAAACAGCAGTATGTAACCACAATTATATAAATAAATATGTAGATATAGATATACAGAATCAGAGATATTCAACTTTAAAACTTGTAAGAAAAAAACTCCTAAAATAAAAGAATCACTGATGTTTATTAATAAAAAATCAATTAAGTAGAAAAATCATATTCCTTAAATGTACTATATTGATAATTTGAAAAAACAAATGGCATACAAATGAAAATAAATATTGTACCATGAAAGATCAATAACATTAAAAGTTCCTAATTTGGCTTATTCAAAGACCAAAGAGGAGTGTAGGAGAGACAGCAAGAACCAAAACATTATAGCAAACAAGTACTAAAGAACTGCTAAAAAATAAATAAATGAAAACAAATTCATTCATTCAATTAATACTTATTATGTACCTTCTACCTGTGCTAATACTGTGGATGTAATAATAAGAAGAATAAGACAATCCCTGCCCACTTGGAATTTATTCTCCAATGAGAAAGACATACATTAACTAATCACACAAACAGTAAACCTGTAACGGTGACAAGTGCTACATAGAAGAACCACAGTACATGGTTCAGTTCTCCAGGAATACACAATTCTAAATATGTTAATTTAAACATAATAAAATAGGCTCAAAATATACAAAATAATAAAACTACAAGTAAATTTGTTAACAATATAATGGAGTATTTTAATAACCCTCTCTGAATTAGTATCAGGTCAGGTTGAGAAAAACAAAATCAGCAAAGATAAAGAAGAGTTGAACAACCCAAATTACAAGCTTAATTTAATGGCCGTAGACAGAACACACAATCATTAGAGAATAATCATTCTTCTCATGCACGCATGGGACACTTACAAAAGTTGATCACATATTAATCCTTAAAACAAGTTTCAGGGACTTCCCCTGTGGCACAGTGGTTAAGACTCCATGCTCCCAATGCAGGGGGCCTAGGTTTGATCCCTGGTCAGGGAACTAGATCCCACATGCATGCCACAACTAAGAGTTCATATGCCGCAACTAAGGAACCGGCGAGCTGCAGCTAAGGAGCCCTTGAGCCACAACTAAGGAGCCTGTCTGCCGCAACTAAGGAGCCCGCCTGCTGCAACTAAGACCTGGCGCTACCAATAGCGCCAATAAATAAATATTTATTTATTTACCAAAATAAATAAATAAATATTTAAAAACAACAACAACAAGAAGTCTCAGAAAATTTCTGAGACTCAATATCACACAAAATTCTCGGACCAAAATGCAATTAGGTTAACAATCTAATTGAAATGTGAAAGGTAGGGCTTCCCTGGTGGTGCAGTGATTGAGAGTCCGCCTGCCGATGCAGGGGACGTGGGTTCGTGCCCTGGTCCAGGAAGATCCCACATGCCGCGGAGCGGCTGGGCCCGTAAGCCATGGCAGCTGAGCCTGCGTGTCCGGAGCCTGTGCTCCACAACGGGAGAGGCCACAACAGTGAGAGGCCAGCGTACCGCAAAAAACAAAAAACAAACAAAAAAATGTGAAAGGTAAATTTTTAATTAAATAATTTAGATATTCAAACATTCCAAAAAAACATAAGTTAAATAAGTAATCATAATGGAAATTTTTAAATACTGTTAGAACTAAATAACAATGAAAATACTTTATCACAAAAAAGAATGCAGGAAGAAAAATTCGTAGCCTTACAAGCTCAGAGTAAAAAGAAGAAAAACTGAAAATTAATTAATTGTGTAATTTAAAAAGTTGGGGGGTGGTGATAAGAATCCCAGAAAAAACACAATTTAGAGGGAGATAGTAAGAAAATAACAAAAGTCATTGAGGTAGAAGACAAAGAAAACCAACAAAGAACCAAAACAAAAAGCACAGTTCTTTGAAAAGACTATAAAATACTCAAACCTTTGACCAGATCTTTTTAAAAGGAAGGGAAAGAGAAGACAAAGTTAATAATATTAGGAATGAAAAGGGTGGGTAGAACCACATATAAAACCAGATTTAAAGACAAGGAGAATACAGTGAAAATTTTTATGACAATAAATTTCCAAACTTAAAGAAAATGGGCAAATTCCTAAAAATATTCACCAAAACTACTTAGAAAGAAATAAAAAACCTGAATAGCCCTTTAATCATTAAAAAATTTATTTAATTGTTTCAATTTTCCCACAAGGAAAGTACCAAGATCAGACAATTTTTCAGGCAAGTTCTACCAAATTTTCAAGAAACAATTCTCATCTTATGCAAACAATTACAGAATATAAAAAAAGAGAAGATATTCCACAATTCACTTTACCAATTAATTCAAAATAGATCACACAAAAATTAACTCAAAATAGATCACAGACTAAATGTAAAGCCTAAATATAAAACTCTAGAAGAAAACATAGCAAAAACTTGTGTCCTTGGCTAGACAAAAAATTCATAGAGGTGACACCAAAGTACAATCTTTAAAATAAAAAAAACTGATAGATTAGACTACAAAATTAAAAACTTCACAAGTTACCATTAAGAAAATGAGGAGAGATGCCACAGATAGGAAGAAAATAGCTTCAAATTATATATCTGATAAAGGACTTGTATCCAGAATATAAAAGAACTCACAACTCAATAACAAGAAAACAAACAATTAAAAAATAGGCAAAAGATTTAAACAGATATTTCATTTAAAAAAACATAGAAATGGCTAATAAGTACATGAATAGGTGTTCATATCATTAGTCATTAGGAAAACACAAATTAAAACCACAATGAATACCACTAACACTCACTAGAACAGCTAAAATCAAAAGATAAACAATACTAAGTGTTGCTGAGGATGTGGAAAAACAAACCATCATGAATTGCTGGTGAGAATGTAAAATGTCACAACCACTTTGGAAAGCGGCCTGGCAGTTTCTTAGAAAGCTAAACATGCACCTAGCATATTATCTAGCCATTCCACTCCTAGGAATCTACGCAAGAGAAGTAAAAAACCTATGCCCACACAAAGACATGTTTGTGAATTTTCATAATAGCATTATTCCTGATAGGTAAAAACTGTAAACAATCCAAGTACCAATCAACTGACAGTTGGATAAACAAAATGTGTTACAGCCATACCATGGAATACTATTAATACTACTCAACAATTAACAAGAACAAACTGATAATACATGTTACAAAATGAATGAACTTCAAAAACATCATTCTAGGTGAAAAACACCAAACACAAAAGCGACATATTATTTGATTCCATTTATATGAAATGTTTAGAAAAGGCAAATATGTAGACAAAAGGTAGATCAGTGGATGCCTAGGGCTGAGGATTGGAGTGAGGATTAACTATAATCGGGCATGAGGGAATGTTTTAGGATGATGGGACATGTTGCAAACCTGGATTGTGATGATTTACTATGAATTCACTAATATAATCAAATTACACAGTTACAGAGGTTGAATTTTAGAGTATTTAAATTGTACCTTAATAAAATTATTTTTGAGCAGAAGCAAGAAGATCTACAATTCTGCAGCCTGTGGAATGAAAACCACATTCATAGAAAGACAGACAAAATGAAAAAGCAGAGGACTTTGTACCAGATGAAGGAACAAGATAAAATGCCAGAAAAACAACTAAATGAAGAGGAGATAGGTGACCTTCCATAAAAAGAATTCAGAATAATGATAGTGAAGATGATCCAAGATCCTGGAGAAAGAACAGAGGCAGGGCTTCCCTGCTGGCACAGTGGTTAAGAATCCGCCTGCCAATGCAGGGGACTCAGCTTCGAGCCCTGGTCCAGGAAGATCCCACATGGCACGGAGCAACTAAGCCTATGCGCCACAACTACTGAGCCTGCGCTCTGGAACCCACGAGCCACAACTACTGAAGCCCGCGTGCCTAGAGCCTGTGCTCTGCAACAAGAGAAGCCACTGCAATGAGAAGCCTGCACACCTCAACGAAGAGTAGACCCCACTCACAGGAACTAGAGAAAGCCTGCACACAGCAACAAAGACCCAACAGAGACAAAAAAATAAACTAAATAAAATAAATTTAAAAAAAAAAAGAATGGAGGCAAAGATTGAGAAGATGCAAGAAATGTTTACCAAAAACCTAGAAGAATTAAAGAACAAACAAACAAGAGATGAACAATACAATAACTGAAATGAAAAATATACTAGAAGGAATCAATAGCAGAATAACGGAGGGAGAAGAACAGATAAGCGACCTGGGAGACAGAATGGTGGAATTCATTGCCACAGAACAGAATAAAGAAAAAAGAATGGAAAGAAATGAAGACAGCCTAAGAGACCTCTGGGACATTAAATGCAACAACATTCGCATTATAGGGGTCCCAGAAGGAGAAGAGACAGAGAAAGGACCCAAGAAACTATTTGAAGAGATTATAGTCGAAAATTTCCCTAACATGGGAAAGGAAATAGTCACTCAAGTCCAGGAAGCACAGAGAGCCCCAGGCAGGATAAACCCAAGGAGAAACACACCTAGACACATAGTAATCAAATTGGCAAACAATAAAGACAAAGAAAAAATATCAAAAGCAAAAAGGGAACAACAAATAACACACAAAGGAACTCCCATAAGATTAACAGCTGATTTCTCAGCAGAAACTCTACAAGCCAGAAGGGAGTAGCACTATATATTTAAAGAGATGAAAGGGAAGAAACTGCAATCAAGATTACTCTACCTGGCAAGGACCTCATTCAGATTCGATGGAGAAATCAAAAGCTTTACAGATAAGCAAAAGCTAAGAGAATTCAGCACCACCAAACCAGCTCTACAACAAATGCTAAAGGAACTTCTCTATGTGGGAAACACAAGACAAAAAAAGGACCTACAAAAACAAAAACAAAACAATTAAGAAAATGGTCATAGGAACATATATATCGATAATTACCTTAAACGTGAACGGATTAAATGCTCCAACCAAAAGACACAGGCTCGCTAAATGGATACAAAAAAACAAGACCTATATATAAGCTGTCTACAAGAGAGCCACTTCAGACCTAGGGACACATACAGACTGAAAGTGAGGGGATGGAAAAAGATATTCCATGCAAATGGAAATCAAAAGAAAGCAGGAATAGCAATACTCATATCACATAAAATAGACTTTAAAATAAAGAATGTTACAAGAGACAAGGAAGGACATGAGATAATGATCAAGGGATCAATCTGAGAAGAGGATATAACAATTATAAATATATATGCACCCAACATTGGAAGGAACTCAATACATAAGGCAACTGCTAACAGCTATAAAAGAGGAAATTGACAGTAACACAATAGTGGGGGACTTTAACACCTCACTTACACCAATGGACAGATCATCCAGACAGAAAATTAATAAGGAAACACAATCTTTAAATGACACAATAGACCAGATAGATTTAATTGATTTTCTTTTTTTTTTATGGAGCATTTTCATTTATTAAACATTTGTTAAAGTATAACATACAACATATAGAAAGTGCAAAAATCATAAGAGTTAAATACATTTTCACAAACTGAACCCAGTCAACTCACATCAAGAGAATGTCACTGATTTCTTCTATTAATGACCACTCTCTCCTCTAATAACCATAATCTTGATGAATATGAAGTATTTTTTTCAGATTTGATTTTATTTTATTTTTTTGATTCCCAAAGTAAAGATATTGATAAAGCAAATACAATCTGCAATAATAAATACATCTATAAATACATTAAATTATTGTATAATTTAGACTATAAATATGGTCTATTTTTACTTCTTTCCCATAGAATACATTTGATCACACTTTTTTTTATACAGCAGGTTCTTATTAGTCATCAAGTTTATACACATCAGTGTATACATGTCAATCTCAATCGCCCAATTCATCACACCACCACCACCACCCCACACTGCTTTGCCCCCCTGGGTGTCCATACGTTTGTTCCCTACATCTGTGTCTCAATTTCTGCCCTGCAAGCCAGTTCATCTGTACCATTTTTCTAGGTTCCACATATATGCGTTAACATACGATATTTGTTTTTCGCTTTCTGACTTACTTCACTCTGTATGACAGTCTCTAGATCCATCCATGTCTCTACAAATGATCCAATTTTGTTCCTTTTATGGCTGAGTAATATTCCATTGTATATATG
Organism: Delphinapterus leucas; assembly: GCF_059928025.1. Lineage (NCBI taxonomy): Eukaryota > Metazoa > Chordata > Mammalia > Artiodactyla > Monodontidae > Delphinapterus > Delphinapterus leucas. The sequence continues at coordinate 147,646,744 of NC_143130.1, read as the reverse complement.
TACCACATCTTCTTTACCCATTCGGCTGTCAATGGGCATTTAGGTTGCTTCCATGACCTGGCTATTGTAAACAGTGCTGCAATGAACATTGGGGAGCATGTATGTTTTTGAATTGTGGTTTTCTCTGGGTATATGACCAGTAGTGGGATTGCTGGATCATATGGTAATTCTATTTTTAGTTTTTTAAGGAACCTCCATACTGTTCTCCATAGTGGCTGTATCAGTTTACATTCCCACCAACAGTGCAAGAGGGTTCCCTTTTCTCCACGCCCTCTCCAGCATTTGTTGTTTGTAGATTTTCTGATGATGCCCATTCTAAACGGTGTGAGGTGATACCTCATTGTAGTTTTGTTTTGCATTTCTCTAATGATTAGTGATGTTGAGCAGCTTTTCATGTGCTTCTTGGCCACCTGTATGTCTTCTTTGGAGAAGTGTCTATTTACGTCTTCTGCCCATTTTTGGATTGGGTTGTTTGTTTTTTTACTATCAAACTGCATGAGCTGTTTATATTATTTTGGAGATTAACCCTTTGTCTGTTGATTCATTTGCAAATATTTTCTCCCATTCTGAGGGTTGTCTTTTCGTCTTGTTCATGGTTTCCTTTGCTGTGCAAAATCTTTTTAGTTTCATTAGTCCCATTTGTTTATTTTTGTTTTTATTTCCATTACTCTAGGAGGTGGATCAAAAAAGATCTTGCTGTGATTTATGCCAAAGAGTGTTCTTCCTATATTTTCCTCTAAGAGTTTTATAGTGTCCGGTCTTACATTTAGGTCTCTAGTCCATTTTGAGTTTCTTTTTGTGTATGGTGTTAGGGAGTGTTCTAATTTCATTCTTTTACATGTAGCTGTCCACTTTTCCCAATACCACTTATTGAAGAGACTGTCTTTTCTCCATTGTATATTCTTGCCTCCTTTGTCATACATAAGTTGACCATAGGTGTGTGGGTTTAACTCTGGGCTTTCTATCTTGTTCCATTGATCTATGTTTCTGTTTTTGTGACAGTACAATATTCTCTTGATTACTGTAGCTATGTAGTATAGTCTTAAGTCAGGGAGTCCGATTCCTCCAGCTCCGTTTTCTTACCTCAAGACTACTTTGGCTATTCGGAGTCTTTTGTGTCTCCATACAGATTTTAAGATTTTTTGTTCTACTTCCATAAAAAATGCCATTGGTAATTTGATAGTGATTGCATTGAATCTGTAGATTGCTTTCAGTAGTCTAGCCATTTTCACAATATTGTTTTTTCCAACCAAGAACATGGTATCTCTCTCCATCTGTTGGTATCATCTTTCATTTCTTTGATCAGTGTCTTATAGTTTTCTGCATACAGGTCTTTTGTCTCCCTAGGTAGGTTTATTCCTAGGTATTTTATTCTTTTTGTTGCAATGGTAAATGGGAGTGTTTCCTTAATTTCTCTTTCAGACTTTTCATCATTAGTGTATAGGAATGCAAGAGATTTCTGTGCATTAATTTTGTATCTTGAAACTTTACCAAATTCATTGATGAGCTATAGTAGTTTTCTGGTGGCATCTTTAGGATTCTCTATGTATAGTATCATGTCATCTGCAGACAGTGACAGTTTTACTTCTTCTTTTCCAATTTGTTTTTCTTTTTCTTCTCTGATTGCCGAGGCTAGGACTTCCAAAACTATGTTGAATAATAGTGGTGAGAGTGGACATCCTTGTCTTGTTCCTGATCTTAGAGGAAATGCTTTCAATTATTCACCATTAAGAATGATGTTTGCTGTGGGTTTGTCGTATATGGCCTTTATTATGTTGAGGTAAGTTCCCTCTATGCCTACTTTCTGGAGAGTTTTTATCATAAATGGGTGTTGAATTCTGTGGAAAGTTTTTGCTGTGTCTATTGAGATGATCATATGGTTTTTATTCTTCAATTTGCTGATATGGTGTATCACATTGATTGATTTGTGTATACTGAAGAATCCTTGCATCCCTGGGATAAATCCCACTTCATCATGGTGTATGATCCTTTTAATGTGTTGTTGGATTCTGTTTGCTAGTATTTTGTTGAGGATTTTTGCATCTATATTCATCAGTGTATTGGTCTGTAATTTTCTGTTTTTGTAGTATCTTTGTCTGGTTTTGGTATCAGGGTAATTGTGGCCTCATACAATGAGTTTGGGAGTATTCCTTCCTCTGCAATTTTTTGGAAGCGTTTGAGAAGGATGGGTGTTAGCTGTTCTCTAAATGGTTGATACAATTCACCTGTGAAGCCATCTGGTCCTGGACTTTTGTTTGTTGGAAGATTTTTAATCACAGTTTCAATTTCATTACTTGTGATTGGTCTGTTCATATTTTCTATTTCTTCCTGGTTCGGTCTTAGAGGTTATACCTTTCTAAGAATTTGTCCATTTCTTCCAGGTTGTCCATTTTATTGGCATAGAGTTGCTTGTAGTAGTCTCTTAGGATGCTTTGTATTTCTGCAGTGTCTGTTGTAACTTCTCCTTTTTCATTTCTAATTCTATTGATTTGAGTCCTCTCCCTCTTTTTCTTGATGAGTCTGGCTAATGGTTTATCAATTTTTCTTATCTTCTAAAAGATAAGCAGCTTTTAGTTTTCTTGAACTAAAAGAACTAGCTTTTAGTTTTATTGATCTTTGCTATTGTTTTCTTTGTTTCTATTTCAGTTATTTCTGCTCCGATCTTTATGATTTCTTTCCTTCCGCTAACTTTGGGTTTTGTTTGTTCTTCTTTATCTAGTTCCTTTAGGTGTAAGGTTAGAATATTTATTTGAGATTTTTCTTGTTTCTTGAGGTAGGCTTGCTCATATGTTTGGGATTGTCATGTTTTCATTGCCATTTGTCTCTAGGTATTTTTTGATTTCCTCTTTGATTTCTTCAGTGATCTCTTGGTTATTTAGTAACGTAGTGTTTAGCCTCTATGTATTTTTGTTTTTTACGTTATTTCCCCGTAATTCATTTCTAATCTCATAGCATTGTGGTCAGAAAAGATGCTTGATATGATTTCAATTTTCTTAAATTTACTGAGGCTTGATTTGTGACCCAAGATGTGACCTATCCTGAAGAATGTTCCATGCGCACTTGAGAAGAAAGTGTAACTGCTGTTTTTGGATGGAATGTCCTATAAATATCAATTAAATCTGTCTGGTCTATTGTGTCATTTAAAGCTTCTGTTTCCTTATTTATTTTCATTTTAGATGACCTGTCCATTGGTGTGAGGTGTTAATGTCCCCCACTATTATTGTGTTACTGTCGATTTCGTCTTTTACAGCTGTTTGCAGTTGCCTTATGCATTGAGGTGCTCCTACGTTGGGTGCATACATATTTATAATTGTTATATCTTCTTCTTGGATTGATCCCTTGAACATTATGTTGTGTCCTTCCTTGTCTCTTGTAACATTCTTTATCTTAAAGTCTATTTTATCTGATATGGGTTTTGCTACTCCAGCTTTCTTTTGATTTCCATTTGCATGGAATATCTTTTTCCATCCCCTCACTTTCAGTCTGTATGTGTCCCTAGGTCTGAAATGGGTCTCTTCTAGACAGCATATAGATGGGTCTTCTTTTTGTACCCATTCAGCAAGCCTGTGTCCTTTGGTTGGAGCATTTAATCCATTCACGTTTAAGGTAATTATTGATATGTAAGTTCGTATTACCATTTTCTTAATTATTTTGGGTATGTTATTGTAGGTCCTTTTTTTCTCTTGTGTTTCCCACTTAGAGAAGTTCCTTTAGCATTTGTTGTAGAGCTGGTTTGGTGGTGCTGCATTCTCTTAGCTTTTGCTTGTCTTTAAAGCTCTTGATTTCTCCATCAATTCTGAATGAGATCCTTGCCAGGTAGAGTAATCTTGGTTGTATGTTATTCCCTTTCATCACTTTAAATATATCATTGCACCCCATTCTGGCTTGTCAAGTTTCTGCTGAGAAATCAGCTGTTAACCTTATGGGAGTTACCTTGTATATTATTTGTCATTTTTCCCTTGCTGCTTTCAATAATTTTTCTTTGTCTTTATTATTTGCCAATTTGATTACTATGTGTCTCAGCGTGTTTCTCCTTGGGTTTATCCTGTATGGGACTCGTTGCACTTCCTGGACTTGGGTGGCTATTTTGTTCCCTATGTTAGGGAAGTTTTCGACTATAATCTCTTCAAAGATTTTCTCAGGTCCTTTCTCTCTCTCTTCTCCCTCTGGGACCCCTATAATGCGAATGTTGTTGAGTTTAATGTTGTCCCAGAGGTCTCTTAGGCTGTCTTCATTTCTTTCCATTCTTTTTTCTTTATTCTGTTCTGTGGCAGTGAATTCCACCATTCTGTCTTCCAAGTCACTTATCCCTTCTTCTGCCTCAGTTATTCTGCTATTGATTCCTTCTAGTGTACTTTTCATTTCAGTCATTGTATTTGTTCATCTCTGTTTGTTTGTTCTTTAATTCTTCTAGGTCTTTGTTAAACATGTCTTACATCTTCTTGATCTTTGCCTCCATTGTTTTGCCGAGGTCCTGGATCATCTTCACTATCATTATTCTTAATCCTTTTTCTGGAAGGTTGTCTATCTCCACTCTATTAGTTGTTTTTTCTGGGGGTTTTGTCTTGTTCCTTCATCTGGTACATAGCCCTCTGCCTTTTCATCTTGTCTATCTTTCTGTGAATGTGGTTTTTGTTCCACAGGCTGCAGGATTGTAGTTCTTCTTGCTTCTGTTGTCTGCCCTCTGGTGGATGAGGCTATTTAAGAAGCTTGTGCAGGTTTCCTGATGGGAGGGACTGGTGGTGGGTAGAGCTGGGTGCTGCTCTGCTGGGCAGAGCTCAGTAAAACTTTAATCTGCTTTACTGCTGATGGGTGGGGCTGGGTTTCCCACCTGTTGGTTGTTTGGCCTGAGGCAAACCAAAACTGGAGCCTACCTGGGCTATTTGGTGGGGTTAATGGCAGACTCTGGGAGGGCTCATGCCAAGGAGCGCTTCCCAGAACTTCTGCTGCCAGTGTCCTTGTCCCTGCGGTGAGCCACAGCCACCTCCTGCCTCTGCAGGAAACCCTCCACACTAGCAGGTGGGTGGGTCTGGTTCAGTCTCCCCTGGGTTCACTGCTCCTTTCCCTGGGTCCCAATGGGCAAACTACTTTGTGTGGGCTCTCCAATAGTGGAGTCTCTGTTTCCCCCAGTGCTGTCCAAGTCTTGCAATCAAATCCCACTAGCCTTCAAAGTGTGATTCTCCAGAAATTCCTCCTCCTGTTGCCAGACCCCCAGGTTGGGAAGCCTGACGTGTGGCTCAGAACCTTCACTCCAGTGGGTGGACTTCCGTGGTATAATTATTCTCCAGTCTGTGAGTCGCCCACCCAGCAATTATGGGATTTCATTTTGTTCTGACTGCACCCCTCCTACCGTCTCATTGTGGCTTCTCCTTTGTCTTTGGACGTGGGGTATCTTTTTTGGTGAGTTCCAGTGTCTTCCTGTCGATGATTGTCCAGCAGCTACCTGTGATTCTGGTGTTCTCACAAGAGGGAGTGAGAGCACGTCCTTCTACTCTGCTATCTTGGTTCAGGCCTTTGATTTAATTGATATTTATAGGACATTCCATTCAAAAACAGCAGATTACACTTTCATCGCAAGTGCACATGGAACATTCTCTAGGAGTGATCACATCTTGGGTCACAAATCAAGCCTCAGTAAATTTAAGAAAATGGAAATCATATCAAGCATCTTTTCCGACCACAAAACTATGAGATTAGAAAGCAATTACAGGGAAAAAAAAATAAAAACACAAACACATGGATAAAAAATACATTACTAAATAACCAAGAGATCACTGAAGAAATCAAAGACGAAATCAAAAAATACCTAGAGAAAAATGAAAACAAAAACACGATGATCCAAAACCTATGGGATGCAGCAAAAGCAGTTCTAAGTGGTAAGTCTATAGCAATACAAGCTTACCTCAAGAAGCAAGAAAATCTCAAATAAACAATCTAACCTTACACGTAAAGGAACTAGATAAAGAAGAACAAACAAAACCCAAAGTTAGTGGAAGGAAAGAAATCATAAAGATCAGAGCAGAAATAACTGAAATAGAAACAAAGAAAACAATAGCAAACATCAATAAAACTAAAAGCTGGTTCTTTGAGAAGATAAACAAAATTGATAAACCATTAGCCAGACTCATCAAGAAAAAGAGGGAGGGCTTCCCTGGTGGCGCAGTGGTTGAGAGTCCACCTGCTGATGCAGGGGACGCGGGTTTGTGCCCCGGTCTGGGAAGATCCCACATGCCGTGGAGCGGCTGGGCCCGTGAGCCATGGCCACTGAGCCTGCGCGTCTGGATCCTGTGCTCCACAACGGGAGAGGCCACAACAGTGAGAGGCCCGGGTACCACAAAAAAAAAAAAAGAAAAAGAAAAAGAAAAAGAGGGAGAGGACTCAAATCAATAAAATTATAAATGAAAAAGGAGAAGTTACAAAAGACACCGCAGAAATACAAAGCATCCTAAGAAACTACTACAAGTAACTCTATGCCCATAAAATGGACAACCTGGAAGATATGGACAAATTCTTAGAAAGGTATAACCTCCCAAGCCTGAACCAGGAAGAAATAGAAAATATGAACAGACCAATCATAAGTAATGAAACTGAAACTGATTAAAAGATCTTCCAACAAACAAAGTCCAGGACCAGATGGCTTCACAGGTGAATTCTATCAAACATTTAGAGAAGAGCTAACATACATCCTTCTCAAACTCTTCCAAAAAATTGCAGAGGAAGGAACACTCCCCAACTCATTTTATGAGACCACCATCACCCTGATACCAAAAACAGACAAAGATATTACAAATACAGAAAATTACAGACCAATATCACTGATGAATATAGATGCAATAATCCTCAACAAAATACTAGCAAACAGAATCTAACAACACATTAGTAGGATCATACACCATGATGAAGTGGGATTTATCCCAGGGATGCAAGTGTTCTTCAATATATGCAAATGAATCAATGTGATACACCGTAGCAGGAAACTGAAGAATAAAAACGATATGGTCATCTCAATAGATGCAGAAAAAACTTTCCACAAAATTCAACACCCATTTATGATAAAAACTCTCCAGGAAGTGGACACAGAGGGAACCTACCTCAACATAATAAAGACCATATACGACAAACCCACAGCAAACATCATTCTCAGTGGTGAAAAACTGAAAGCATTTCCTCTAAGATCAGGAACAAGACAAGGATGTCCACTCTCGCCACTATTATTCAACATGGTTTTGGAAGTCCTAGCCACGGCAATCAGAGAAGAAAAAGAAATAAAAGGAATACAAATTAGAAAAGAAGAAGTAAAACTGTCACTGCTTGCAGATGACATGATACTATATCTAGAGAATCCTAAAGATGCCACCAGAAAACTACTAGAGCTCATCAATGCATCTGGTAAAGTTGCAGGATACAAAATTAATGCACAGAAATCTCCTGCATTCCTATACACTAACAACGAAAGATCAGAAAGAGAAATTAAGGAAACACTCCCATTTACCACTGCAACAAAAAGAATAAAATACCTAGGAATAAACCTACCTAAGGAGTTAAAAGACCTGTACTCAGAAAACTATAAGACACTGATGAAAGAAATCAAAGATCACACAAACAGATGGAGAGATATTCCATGTTGTTGGATTAGAAGAATCAAACTTGTGAAAATGATGTACTACCCAAAGTAATCTACAGATTCAATGCAATCCCTATCAAATTACCAGTGGCATTTTTTACAGAACTAGAACAAAAAATCTAAAAATTTGTATGGAGACATAAAAGACCCCAAATAGCCAAAGCAGTCTTGATGGTAAAAAACAGAGCCGGAGGAATCAGACTTCCTGACTTCAGACATACTATAAAGCTACAGAAATCAAGACAACATGGTACTGGTGCAAAAACAGAAATACAGATCAATGAAACAGGATAGATAGCCCAGAGATAAACCTACGCACCTCTGGTCAACTAATCTATGACAAAGGAGGCAAGGATATATAATGGAGAAAAGACAGTCTCTTCAATAAGTGGTGCTGGGAAAACTGGACAGCTACATGTAAAAGAATGAAATTAGAACACTCCTTAACACCATACACAAAAATAAAACTCAAAATGGATTAAAGACCTAAATGTAAGACTGGACACTATAAAACTCTTAGAGGAAAACATAAGAAGAACACTCTTTGACATAAATCACAGCAAGATCTTTTTTGATCCATGGCCTAGAGTAATGGAAATAAAAACAAAAATAAACGGGACCTAATAAAACTTCAAAGCTTTTGCAAAGCAAAGGAAACTACAAAGAAGACAAAAAGACAGCCCTCAGAATGGGAGAAAATATTTGCAAACTAATCAATGGACAAAGGATTAATCTCCAAAATATATAAACAGCTCATGCAGCTCAATATTAAAAAAACAAACAACCCAATCCAAAAATGGGCAGAAGACCTAGACATTTCTCCAAAGAAGACACACAGATGGCCAAGAAGCACATGAAAAGCTACTCAACATCACTAATTATTAGAGAAATGCAAATCAAAACTGCAATGATTTATCACCTCACACCAGTTAAAATGTGCATCATCAGAAAATCTACAAACAACAAATCCTGGAGAGGGTGTGGAAAAAAGGGAACCCTCTTACACTGTTCGTGGGAATGTATGTTGATACAGCCACTATGGAGAACAGTATGGAGGTTCCCTAAAAAACTAAATATAGAATTACCATATGACCCAGCGATCCCATGACTGGGCATATACCCAGAGAAAACCATAATTCAAAAAGACACATGCACCCCAATGTTCATTGCAGCACTATTTACAATAGCCAGTTCATGGAAGCACCCTAAATGCCCGTCAACAGACGAATGGGTAAAGAAGATGTGGTACATATATACAATGGAATATTACTCAGCCATAAAAAGGAACGAAACTGGGTCATTTGTAGAGACGTGGATGGATCTAGAGACTGTCATACAGAGTGAAGTAAGTCAGAAGGAGAAAAACAAATATCGTATATTAACACATATATATGGAACCTAGAAAAATGGTACAGATGAACTGGTTTGCAGGGCAGAAATAGAGACACAGATGTAGAGAACAAACGTATGGATACCAAGGGGAGAAAGTGGCGGGGGGTGGGGATCGTGGTGTGATGAATTGAGAGACTGGGATTGACATGTATACACTGATGTGTATAAAATGGATGACTAATAAGAACCTGCTGTATAAAAAAATAAAATAATTTTTTTAAATAGCCGAATGATTTATAAAAAGATATTCCAGCTCATTAGTAATCAGGAAAATGAAAACTAAGATCACAAAGATGGGCAGAAACTGAGAAGTCAGATAATACCAAGGCAAGAAGACATGGAGCAAGAGGTATTCGTGCACATTGCTCATAGGAATGTAAACAGGCACAACCACTCTGGAAAACAATTTGTCCTGATTCTGCAATGTTACCTATGTGCATACTCTATAATAACCAGCAAATCACTCCAAGGTAGATCCCCTAGGCAGGAGCCAGCTAGTAAATATTTTTGGCTTTGCAAACCACGAGGTCTCTGTCACAACTAACGCAACTCTGCCTTGTATCTCAAAAACTGCCACAGACAAAATGTAAACCAATGAACATAGTTGTGTTACAATAAAACTTTATTTATAAAAAACAGGCAGCTGTCCAGATTTGATCACTGGACAGTAGTTTGCCAACCTGTGCCCTAGAGAAACACCTGTACATGTGATCCAGGAGACATGTACAACAGTTTTCACAGGACTTGTTAGCAAACTGCTAATATTTGGAAACAACCCAAATGTTCACTCGCAGGAGAAGGGATAAATAAACTGTGGCTATATTTTCAAAATGGAGTATGACACAGCAGTGAAAGTGAATTATACTCTTGCTACTTGCAACATGGATAAATCTTAGAAAATAATATTAAGTGGAAAAATCAATTCATAGAAGAGATATGATATGATTTAATCACCAATATATTGTGTAATAGAGCTCAAAAATAATCAAAACTAAATAAAATGCTACATTTCCTATGTATATGGGTGATAAAGGAAAACTATAGGTATTGGTAACCACTGGGGAAAAAAAGTACAGCAATGGTAGAATCACTATGCTGTACACCTGACACCAATATAATATTGTAAATCAACTATACTTCAATTAAAAAAAAAAAAGATAGCAATGGTGGAAATTCAGGATGGAAGTTACCTCCCAACAGAAGGCCAAAGATGGGATCAGGGAGGAGCCCACAGTTGGTTTCAATGATTTTGGTACTGTTCTGCGTTTTATATTGGGTCACAGGCTCATAAATGTTCATAACTTACACATGCAGGATGTATTTAATCTTGTATACATAAGATAGATATTAAATTTTTGTTTTTAATACAAGGTCAACAAATACTCCCTGTACTCAGCTGAAAAATCCCAAAAAGACTGCAGAGGCTACCTGGAGCTGAAACAGAAAGTAGAGAACTTGCCTCTAATAAGCAATCAGGGTATTTATATTCCATGTCAGCCAATCAGATGATGAGAAAACATCTAATGGCTTGTAACTATCTCTTGGATTCAGAAAGAATTGATAAAAGCTACATGAAAAAGTATTGAAACTATTCCAAAACTTAAAAAATAAAAAAGTATTTGTTGGTTAATCTTCCTGAAGTTTTGCTATTTAAATAAGTAAGTTTATAACTGTGGATCACAATTACTATAAAGCCTCTCTCTTTTTTTTTAAATAAACCTATTTCAACAAAGGTCCAATTACATCACAAAAAGATTATGTAAGATAGGATTCTGGCACCATCTGGTGGCAGTGCCCTGCAACAGCACATTCTAATTTCTATTAAAGGTTAATTCACTCTTTCATTCATTTACCTACTATCCAATAGGCATCTACTAGGCATAGCACGCACATATTTTAAAATCTTTCTTGGTGGGCTTCCCTGGTGGTGCAGTAGTTAAGAATCTGCCTGCCAATTCAGGGGACACAGGTTCGAGCCCTGGTCCGGGAAGATCCCATATGCCGCAAAGCAACTAAGCCCATGTGCCACAACTACTGCGCCTGCACTCCAGAGCCCACGAGCCACAACTGCTCAGTCCGCGACCCACAACTACTGAGCCCGTGTGCCACAACTACTGAAGTCCGCGTGCCTAGAGCCCGTGCTCCGCAACAAGAGAAGCCACCACAATGAGAAGCCCGTGCACCGCAAAGAAAAGTAGCTCCCACTTGCCACAACCAGAGAAAAGCCCACGCGCAGCAACGAAGACCCAATACAGCCAAACAGAAAATAAATAAAAATTAAAAAAAAAAAAACTTTATAAAAAAAAATATCTTTCTTGGAAGACCGGAAATAAAATAATGTATACTACCTAAAACAGGTCCCCTATTTTCAAGGGAAAATATCTACAGTTAAATTTATGCCTATCAGAATATAAGCGTCTACTCTTGTTAAAAGTTTGTTTCAAGCATCTATTCCCCTAGAACTCTCAGGCAAGAAGTCCCTCAGGAGTGTACTGGTAAACATAGTCTATGGAGTCACCACATGAGGACCAGTAAGCACATGAATGCAGTTTTCAAGGAAAAGAACTGTTGTGGTTTTAAAATATCCTCAAATTCTTGACACTTCTTTCAAAAGGTAGAGTCTAATTTCCCTTTCCTTGAATGTGGGCTGGACTTAATTACCCGATTCTAAAGAAGAGAAAGTGGCAGAAGTGATGGTGTATAACTTCCAAAGCTAAATCATCAAAGGAATAGCCATTTCCATCTTGCCTGAGGGAGTCAGACATTGTGTCACGAGGAGACTCAAGCAACCTGTGGAGAGCCCTCTGGGGAGGAATCGTGACCTCCGCCAACAACCAGCACCAACCTGCCCCCTCGCATCCTTCGCCAGTATCACTGAGCTAAGCCACTCCCAAAGAAACGGAAATCAATGTTTATTGTTGTTTAAGCCACTTAGTTTGGGGGTAATTTGTTATGCAACAGTATATAACTAATACAACAACCTATTACTTCCTAGAACAAAATTTTATCTTTAACAGGAAGTGAAAATAGCTCACTTCAGTTTAATACTATAATTTGCCCACATGTTAATAAAATTTCAAATTTTCCTTCCTAATACACTAAGTAGTGATCCTTTTCTAATTCCCCCAAATTGTTTCATATTATTTCATAATATTCATCACTTTCTAATTCAAAGAAACAGCAACCCAAGCAGATTTCAGTCAGTCAGCAGGGATTTTTTGGGACCATCTTCCTTTTGATGTACTGTACTAGTATTGTACTAGGGACTGAGTGGAGAACCATGCCCTTGAGGTACTTATAATTTAGATGAATATTCCCAAAATAATTTATGTTTTTAATTAACCTTTTTCCCCTGGCTCTGAAGGTTCTAAGTCAATGGAAGAAGGCTTGGAAAGTTTCTTTTTTACCTCTGTGAGGGATCCACAAGCTACACCACCATGCAGGGCTTCATCTAAAGCAGAGAGGGTTGTAGATAAAAATGCTGGTGATGGAGCAGCAGACCTCTGTGTCTTTATCTCATAAGCCTGAACAAAGAAGAGATTAAGTTATTTTCAACCTCAATATTTATTCAAAAACATAAGTCAAATCCAAACTCAAATTCTAGCAGTTGGAACCCCAATCCCCTTTTTTTTCTTCTACTATTTATTTATTCAACAACTATTTACTCTGTGCCGGGGACTGTGCTAGATCTGGGGGCTGTGATATAAAAGACAGAGCCCCTGCCCCACAGTACTTATAGCCAACTAGGGACTATGAAATTAGGACTAGAAACTAAGCAATTACCATACACTTAAATAAGAGATACTGTGATAGGGCAAGTGGAGACCTGGAGAGAGTATACCCGATCTGGATTTTGTGATATAGGAAGGCTTCAAGGGAGATCTGGATGTCTGAGCTAAAACCTGAAATGACTGTTAGACAGGCAAAGGGAATGTGCATGTTCCTGGCAAAGAGACAAGAATGTACGAAGAAAGGTCAAGAAGCAAGCAAGAAAGGAAATGGAAACTCACAAAAACTACAAAAAACAAAAAGAGTTCATTTAGAACGTCAGAAAGAAGGTGCGAGGTCGTGGTGTGGCAAGCAATGAGGCTGGAGGAATAAGCAGGGGCCTAATCAGGAAGAGCGTTGCTGAAGTGTGGCGTGTAGGCTGAGAGCAACAGGGAGTGACACGGCCAAGCTACCATTTCAAACCGAGGTTGCTTTGCGAAGAACAGCTTGAAGGTGGATGGGGTAGACTAAGAAATGGCCTTCCAAAAGGCAGCCACATCAAATCCTTGGAACCTGTGAATATTACCTTATTTGGAAAAAGGGTCTTTGCAGATGTGGTTAACATGATTACAATGTGTAAGAACACTTGCCTCTCTGCAATCTCGAACATTAAAAATTACTACTGTTATATTAAGTTGCCCAAAACTGAAGTCAAGCCACAGAACTGAAATCTTTCATTCCTTCATTCATTCAAAAAATATGAATTAATTGCCGACTGCATGTCATATACTATGATAAGCTCTGGGAATAGAGTGGTAACCCAAACAGACCTAGTCTCTACCCACCTAAAGTTTACAATTGAATACGTCTAGGTCTCAAATCCAAGGCTCTTCTGCTCCTATGAGGACGTAGGAAGACCAGTATATTAATACGTATGAGCCATAAATGTGCCCACTCTTGTCTAATCTCACCTATTGAGTTCTTAGATCAGTTAAACCATGGATTGCCACAGAGTTTTTTAAAGGCTACATTCAGGCACATAAAATAAAATAGAATAAAGCTACAGTAAAAGGTGTGTGCCTTTCATCTGATTTAGAAATACCTAAATATTGCCTACAATCTATCAGGCAACATAGGTGGGCATGGGGACACTTTACAGACATGTAAAGGCAACCCAATCTATTAACATTAAAGTACTTCCTTTGCAACTATAAGTGTAATTACTAGAATAACAGATCTCGTGACTCAAAGAACTACTAAAATGAACTAACAGAACAAGACTTCAGAAATAATAGTGTGTACATAAGCGAGACAAAGAGGGACACTATGATATGACACACCACCAGTTGTCTTCTACCTTGGAGGCTGCTTCTTAGACTCATCGTTGTCTAATCTGATCTTGAAATGTTGGCTGGATTCGGGACTTGGTCTTGGGCACACTTACATTCTCACTGTACACACCTTCTAGGCAATCTCTCACCCATTTTCATGGCTTTGACTACCATGTTCACACCGATGACTCCCCAATGCACGCTTCCAGTGCAGACCTCTACTTCAAGCTCAAAGTCCACATATTTAAATGTTTCACAAGCACCAAAAATTCGACAGGTACTAACAAATTCACGATGTGCCTCCCTCAAACCTGATCCTCTTCCAATATTCCTCATCTCAGGAAATGGTACCACCCAATCTTTCAAAGCAAAATCAAGGAATCATCTCTGACACTTTCCTGTACCTCACCACCACCCACAGCCGAATCATCTCCGAATCCTATTCATTCTACCTCCTAAGTATCTCTCATGATAACTGACATTATACCATCGGCATCAGTACCACACTAATAGTCCATGTCACAATCTGTCTGTAATACAGTCATAGATACCTAACTAGTCTTCACAAATATTTTCTTGTTCCTTTTCAATCACTTGTCTATGTTTAAAGACTGAGTTTTTAAAAACACGTATTAGATTACTCCCTTTGATGACGTGTCATTGCTTTCAGAATAAAGTCCAAAATCCTTAACATGGTCTGCAGGCCCCAGTGACCTAACCCCTGCTTGCTTCTCCAACTTCCATCTCTTGACACTCTCTTCCTTGCCACTACGTTCATTCACACTGGCCTGACTTTCTTACCATACAAGCACCATTCTCCTGCTCTTCTCAGGGGCTTTGCATTTCCCAGTCACAGTGCCTGCAAACTCTTCCCTGCTCCCTCCCTTCCCAACTCCGTTGTCCATCTCTCTCCTATTCATCCTTCAGGTTTGAGCTGAAGTATCGCTTCCTTGAGGGAGCCCTTCTTAAGGACCCCTAAACTAAATAATGTCCCTGTTATTCAGTTTCTAAGCTCTTTGTACTTTTCTTTGATAGGACTCGTCATTACTACAATTAACTAATCATTTGTATAATTATTTGTTTACTGTCTGACTGTTCCCACTAGACTGTAAGCTACATGAGGGCAGGAACTTTATCAGTCATCTTCACTATAATATCCCCAGTACCTGACAGATCCATGGCTGGCACTCGATAAATATTGGTTGACGGAATAAATTATTGAATAAATAAATTAACAAAAAAAGCTTTGTGAGGGAATGAAGTAAGGCTAAGCCAATATTTAAGACAGGATTCAAATCTAAAGAATTTTACAAGAGTAATGTACAACGAAGAAGAAAGATGGCTCTTTGAACTGGCATTTGGAATTGTAGTGACATTGCAGCTGAAAGTGGTGATGGAAGTGGAGACTAAAGGTGAATTTCCTACCCACAATCTCCTACTTAATTATCTAACTAGGAATATGCCATAGATATTGACCAAATAGAATGACAGATGTCAAACCAAAATGTTCTCTTGGTGATTTACAACCTTCAAAATAGCGACAAGTTAACTTGAACCTCGTCACAGAATCATAAGATACTATTTTAACTCTCTAACTTCTCCCATAAAACAAAATGAGCTGTTCAAAGACACGACATCAACGACAAAGCTAAGACTACTGCCCATCTCTAACTCCCATTCTAATTCTCCTTCTGACTATTTTGCCTTTAAAGTATTTTCCTTAGATAATGAGCTAAATCTGAACAAAAGAAAATACTCAATTTGTTCATTGTTTTCAAAGTTTCAAATGACACAAATATTCCTTCCTTCCTCCTTCACAGAGTTAGACCCTACTTTATTGCTTGGTGGTTACCAAATTTCAATATAAGATAGTAAGGTAAGTAATTTATAACCCACATAAACAAATACATTTGCAAAACGCTGGACAGACTTTTAGGCAACTCTTATTCTGGGAAAACAAGATATTTTCTACCATGCACTAAACCTACATTTTGAAAAGCTAAAGTCATGAGACAGAAAGTATGAAATAATAGTACAACTTGATGAGGGCTTATTACAAAACACTTTAACTCTTCTCAGGTGTGAGGATAAGTTTTCAAGTACTATTCATTCAATCAGTAAGAGAGTATAAGTCCAACAGGTGTACTTTATGATGCACAGTAAGTAATGATGATAAAAGTTAGTATTACAAAGACAGGAGCATTCTAAAATTAACAGTATATTATGCTTTAACCATGAGGTTCACAAATCCTCCCCAAACAAACCAAAGAGAAAGATGACCTTTTGAAATATCAGTACCAGCTACAGAGAAAAGAAAATCATATTACCCTCTCATTCCCATAATTAGGAACTGCCTCCCTATAATTAGGAGCTTATAAACTACATAAATTTCTTGCATATATTCTCATTAGAGGACTAACTCTGTACTGTGAGGGTTGGGATTTTTGAGGTGCTCATCTCATCGCCCGAAAGATTTTTGAGGTGCTCATCTCTATTTTTGCTTTTGCCTCATCACCCGAAAGATTTTAAACGAGATACAGAATCGTTTCAAAATAAAAATCAAATCATAATTCTAAAATATATACACACCGTTTGCATCCGTGGGGCACAGGCCCTGCTGACCACACACAAAAGTTCATGGACACCTTGATAACTAAGGCCAGTCATCTTCATAAGCTCCAGTGGGGTAAGACATAGAAAGTCCTAAAAAACATAAAGAAAATATTTAAAATATATATGTGCAACAAAGATACTGGAATTAAAAGGAAACTTTCAATTGACACTATCCATGTGTAAATAAAAGCAGAATTTATCGTAGATCAGGGACTTCGCTGGTGGTCCAGTGGTTAAGACTCCACGCTCCCAATGCAGGGGGCCTGTGTTCAATCCCTGGTCAGGGAACTAGATCCCACATGCCACAACTAAGAACCGGCACAGCCAAATAAATCCATAAGTATTTAAAAAAAAATTTATTGTCGATCAAAGATTTATATGTTTCTTATAGCATTTTCCCCCTAAATAGCCCTTAACTAAAAGATATGATGATATAATCTTATCCTCTAATTATCCACCTTGGCATATACCAGAGGACACACCAAGTAACAACACATAGCAGCAGAATCCAACTCAGGTGTATGTTGGCGCTGCCCTTGTGCCTGAAAGAGTCTGGGCACAAACAGATGACCAGAAAGAGTCAGGCTGAAATGAGTTTCTTCAAATGACAATGAAAACACGATGACCCAAAACCTATGGGTTGCAGCAAAAGAAGTTCTAAGAGGGAAGTTTATAGCAATACAATCCTACCTCAAGAAAGAAGAAAAATCTCAAATAAACAACCTAACCTTACACCTAAAGCAATTAGAGAAAGAAGAACAAAAAAACCCCAAAGATAGCAGAAGGAAAGAAGTCATAAAGATCAGATCAGAAATAAATGAAAAAGAAATGAAGGAAACAATAGCAAAGATCAATAAAACTAAAAGCTGGTTCTTTGAGAAGATAAACAAAATTGATTAGCCAGACTCATCAAGAAAAAAGAGGGAGAAGACTCAAATCAATAGAAATTAGAAATGAAAAAGGAAAAGTAACAACTGACACTGTAGAAATACAAAGGATCATGAGAGATTACTACAAGCAACTATATGCCAATAAAATGGACAACCTGGAAGAAATGGACAAATTCTTAGAAAAGCACAACCTTCTGAGGCTAAACCAGGAAGAAATAGAAAATATAAACAGACCAATCACAAGCACTGAAACTGAGACTGTGATTAAGAATCTTCCAACAAATAAAACCTCAGGACCAGACACCTTCACAGGCGAATTCTATCAAACATTTAGAGAAGAGCTAACAGCTATCCTTCTCAAACTCTTCCAAAATATAGCAGAGGTAAGAACACTCCCAAACTCATTCTACGAGGCCACAATCACCCTGATATCAAAACCAGACAAAGATGTCACAAAGAAAGAAAACTATAGGCCAATATCACTAATGAACATAGATGCAAAAATCCTCAACAAAATACTAGCAAACAGAATCCAACAGCACATTAAAAGGATCATAGGGCTTCCCTGGTGGCGCAGTGGTTGAGAATCTGCCTGCCAATGCAGGGGACAGGGGTTCGAGCCCTGGTCTGGGAGGATCCCACATGCTGCAGAGCAACTGGGCCCATGAGCCACAATTACTGAGCCTGCGCATCTGGAGCCTGTGCTCCGCAGAGAACAAGAGAGGCAGCGATAGTGAGAGGCCCACGCACCGTGATGAAGACTGGCCCCCGCTTGCCATAACTAGAGAAAGCCCTCGCACAGAAACAAAGACCCAACACAGCCATAAATAAATTTAAAAAATAAAAAAAATAAAAGGATCATATACCATGATCAAGTGGGGTTTATCCCAGGAATGTAAGGATTCTTCAGTATACACAAATCAATCAATGTGATACACCATATTAACAAATTGAAGGAGAAAAACCAAATGATCATCTCAATAGATGCAGAAAAAGCTTTCCACAAAATTCAACACCCATTTATGATAAAAACTCTCCAGAAAGTAGGCATAGAGGGAACTTACCTCAACATAATAAAGGCCATATATGACAAACACACAGCCAACATAGTCCTCAATGGTGAAAAACTGAAACCATTTCCACTAAGATCAGGAACAAGACAAGGTTGTCCACTCTCATCACTATTATTCAACATAGTTTTGGAAGTTTTAGCCACAGCAATCAGAGAAGAAAAAGAAATCAAAGGAATCCAGGGCTTCCCTGGTGGCGCAGTGGTTGAGAGTCCGCCTGCCGATGCAGGGGGCCACGGGTTCATGCCCCGGTCCAGGAAGATCCCACATGCCGCGGAGCGGCTAGGCCCATGAGCCATGGCCGCTGAGCCTGCGCATCTGGAGCCTATGCTCCGCAACAGGAGAGGCCACAACAGTGAGAGGCCTGCACACCGCAAAAAAAAAAAAGAAAAAAGAAAAAAAAAGGAATCCAAATCGGAAAAGAAGAAGTAAATCCAAATCGGAAAAGAAGAAGTAAAGCTGTCACTGTTTGCAGACAACATGACACTATACATAGAGAATCCTAAAGATGCCACCAGAAAACTACAAGAGTTAATCAATGAATTTGGTAAAGTAGCAGGATACAAAATTAATGCACAGAAATCTCTTGCATTCCTATACACTAATGATGAAAAATCTGAAAGAGAAATTAAGGAAACACTCCCATTCACCATTGCAACAAAAAGAATAAAATACCTAGGAATAAACTTACCTAACGAGACAAAAGACCTGTATGCAGAGAACTATAAGAAACTGATGAAAGAAATGAAAGATGATACCAACAGATGGAGAGATATACCATGTTCTTGGATTGGAAGAATCAACATTGTGAAAATGACTATATTACCCAAAGCAATCTACACACTCAATGCAATCCCCATCAAACTACCAACGGCATTTTTCACAGAACTAGAACAAAAAATTTCACAACTTGTATGGAAACACAAAAGACCCCGAATAGCCAAAGCAATCTTGAAAAAGAAAACCAGAGCTGGAGAAATCAGGCTGCTGGACTTCAGACTATACTACAAAGCTACAGTAATCATGACAGAATGGTACTGGCACCAAAAACAGAAATATAGATCAATGGAACAGGATAGAAAGCCCAGAGATAAACACATGCACATATGGTCACCTTATTTTTGGTAAAGGAGGCAAGAGTATACAATGGAGAAAAGACAGCCTTTTCAATAAGTGGTGCTGGGAAAACTGGACAGCTACATGTAAAAGAATGAAATTAGAACACTCCCTAACACCATACACAAAAGTAAACTCAAAATGGATTAAAGACCTAAATGTAAGGCCAGACACTAAAAAACTCTTATAGCAAAACATAGGCAGAACACTCTATGACATAAATCACAGCAAGATCCTTTTTGACCCACCTCCTAGAGAAATGGAAATAAAACAAATATAAACAAATGGGACCTAATGAAACCGAAAAGCTTTTGCACAGCAAAGGAAACCATAAACAAGACGAAAAGACAACTCACAATGGGAGAAAATATTTGCAAATGAAGCAACTGACAAAGGATTAATCTCCAAAATTGACAAGCAGCTCAATATCAAAAAAAAACAACCCAATCCAAAAATGGGCAGAAGACCTAAACAGACATTTCTCCAAAGAGGATATACAGAATGCCAACAAACACATGAAAGAATCCTCAACATCACTAATCATTAGAGAAATGCAAATCAAAACTACAATGAGGTATCACCTCACACCAGTTAAAATGTGCATCATCAGAAAATCTACAAACAACAAATGCTGGAGAGGGTGTGGAAAAAAGGGAACCCTCTTGCACTGTTGCTGGGAACGTAAATTGATACAGCCACTATGGAGAACAGTATGGAGGTTCCTTAAAAAACTAAAAATAGAACTACCATATGACCCAGCAATCCCACTACTGGGCCTATACCCTGAGAAAACCATAATTCAAAAAGAATCATGCATCACAATGTTCACTGCAGTTCTATTTACAATAGCCAGGACATGGAAACAACCTAAGTGTCCATCGACAGATGAATGGATAAAGAAGACGTGGCACATATATACAATGGAATATTACTCAGCCATAAAAAGAAACGAAATTGAGTTATTTGTGTAAAGTGGATTGACCTAGAGTCTGTCATACAGAGTGAAGTAAGTCAGAGAGAAAAACAAATATCATAAGCTAACACATATGTATGGAATCTAAAAAAAAGGATCTGAAGAACCTAGAGGCAGGACAGGAATAAAGACGCAGACGTAGAGATTGGACTTGAGGACATGGGGAGGGGGAAGGGTAAGCTGGGACGTAGTGAGAGAGTGACATGGACTTAAATATATTACCAAATGTAAAATAGACAGCTATTGGGAGGCGGCCGCATGGCACTGGGAGATCAGTTCGGTGCTTTGTGACTGCCTGGAGTGGTGGGATGGGGAGGGTTGGGGGGAGACGCAGGAGGGGTTAGATATGGGGATGTATGTGTATGTATAGCTAATTCACTCTGCTGTAAGGCAGAAACTAGCACAACATTGTAAAGCAATTATACTCCAATAAAAATGTTAAAATAAATAAATACAAGGTTGTACTACTTTAAAAAAAAATGAGTTTCTTCCTAAGCTATGAAATCATTCAGAGGAAGTATTTAATAATTGAAAGAAAATAAAAGTGACTATGGAAGGACTTCCCTAGAGTCTCAGTGGTTAAGAATCTGCCTGCCAATGCAGGGGACACGGATTCGATCCCTGGTCCGGGCGAAGATCCCACATGCCACAGAGCAACTAAGCCTGCATGCCACAGCTACTGAAGCCCGCGCGACCTACAGCCCACGCGCCGCAGCTACTGAAGCCCGCGTGCTCTAGGGCCCGCATGCCGCAACTACTGAGCCTGCATGCTGCAACTACTGAAGCCTGGGCGCCTAGAGCCCGTGCTCCACAACAAGAGAAGCCACCGCAATGAGAAGCCTGCGCACCACAACGAAGAGTAGCCCCCGCTCGCCGCAACTAGAGAAAGCCCGCGCACAGCAACGAAGACCTAATGCAGCCAAATAAATAAATAAATAAAACTACGGAATGAAATGTTAAATTTCATACTTTTAAGAGTATTTCAAAGTATGAACATGAGGATTATAAAATGCATAACAGAGGAAGTACAGACATCATTAACACACAAAGCAATTTTTAAAAAATTGCAGCACGCTCTGAAAGTCTGTCTTATTAAGGATTAAATCCTAACAGAAAACCTTAAATCTTATTTAGCCTCCTAAGAGGGATTTGCTTTACTCTTTTGCTTAAATATACAACATCTGCTTATATATTTCTCTCACTCCATCAATAGGAAAATAATCCTAACTACTAATTTTTCTTGCTTTCAAGAGAAATTACCCATTTTGAATACTGTCTCATTTGAGTCATATTTCTCATGTGACTGCAAAATTTCTTTTATGATGACAAAACTTCTCTAGAATCCCAAATAAATGGCACAGGTGTACTTCACCTTCTGCTATGAGCGTTCTCCCCACCCAACTCCACCCAAAATGCAAAAATCTTGCATTTGGATAAATGAAATCACATTTGGAAATACAAGCTAAGTGGTTTGTTATTTAAAATTAGCAAGCACCATATTTATCTTTTCTTATAAACCTAAATGTTCATATTTCAGGTGTAATTAAGAGTTATTTAGGTACACAAGATTAATCTGTGGGACGTCCCTGGCGGTCCAGTAGTTAGGACTTCACCTTCCAATGCAGGGGGTGTGGGTTCGATCCCTGGTCAGGGAGCTAGGATCCCACATGCCTCATGGCCAAGAGGCCAAGACATAAAGCAGAAGCAATGTTGTAACAAATTCAATAAAGACTTTGGAAATGGTCCATATCAAAAGAAAAAATCTAAAGAAAAAGAAAAAAAGATTAATTTGTACTTCAAGTTTCTCAGTGAAAAAAATTAAATAAATTTTACCTGACAGGTAACAATCTGATGTCTGTTCAGACGGTCACACAGCTCTTGTGATAAACCCACTCGTCTTAGTTTCTTGCTACCCATGTCTTCAGATGCAGCAAGATAAAGAAGAAACTTGAAAAAAACCTGGAAAATAGCATAAGCAACAGTAGATGGGCTATCCAAAACACTCTACAAAATAAAAAATCCTTCAAGCGTCTCCACATACAAAATGAAACATATGGTATTTAAAATATTACTGATAAAATAAAGGAAGGCAATAAAATCTTTCCAAATATTTTAAACAGGGGAGACAACCGTTTGTCAAACATGCACACACAGAAACAAGACCACATTAGAATGTGCAATTCACACAATTCTTTAAAACTTATTACACAAATATAATAACACCGTTTCACATTTATATAGCATCTTTAGATTTTCGGTGCATTTATAAACTTTATTTGGATGTGTAATTAATAAACATATTTCCAAACAGCACTCTCAGAAAGTCTTTACTTTCATTGCACTGTAACAATAATAAATTTATTGACCACCTACTGTATACCAGGCACTGTTCCAAAGCAAGCTTCTCAACAGCCCTATAAGGAACATTGATCACTGATCTCATTTTTACATATGAGAAACTAAACCCTGGAAAGGTTAGCCATTCCACTGTTACCAGAAAAAGTAAATGGTAGATCCAGAATTCGAACCAGGAAGTCTGACTCTTAGGCCTAGCCTCTTAACCAATATACTGTACTACAAGTCTGTAATCATATTTAAAGTCTCCTTTTTCTATGAATCAGAACAAACCTTCTGAATCAAATGAGATTTTATTATTTCAGGTGTTATTTACAAACTGAAATTGTTTTTTCGTTATACTAGCTGCTCACATCCCCACATGCAATTAAATTTCACTCTTCTGGTTGAACCCTGTGAGGGCTAAATGAGGCTCATGATATATTTGTCTTCAGAGAGTTGGAACAGAATCACTCCGATTCCCTTAATAACTCATGCAAAGGAGAAGCTGTGTATCTCACTCAGATGGCAAAATATCCTTTGAATAGAGTAGAAATAGGAACTCTTCATTGTTCCAGGGGATAAAACAATATAATTATCAGAAAAAGAGTCACATTTTGGAACAAAAATATATACTGAGAATGTAGATATTTATTTCCAATTCCATGGCCCAAATTTCTACTTAACATCTATATTCTTGGATCAGATTAACACTCTCTTCGTCTCTCCGGCTCTCTCTCCTTCTTTCTCTCTCTCACACACATACATCCTTCCCACAAACATAAAATACATCCCTCTCATTTCACTCAAAGGGAATTTGTCAGTATTGGTTTCTGTCTCTCAAAAAGAAAGTTTACCAAGTGACATCTGCTGTATCATTGCCTAGGGTCTTCACAGATCAGGTAGCTCTGGGCAATGACACAATTTAGACTGATAAATTCAATCAAAAAGGAGAACTGGGGCTTCCCCGGTGGCGCAGTGGTTGAGAGTCCGCCTGCCGATGCAGGGGACACGGGTTTGTGCCCCGGACCGGGAAGATCACACATGCCGCGGAGCGGCTGGGCCCGTGAGCCATGGCCGCTGAGCCTGCACTTCCGGAGCCTGTGCTCCGCAACGGGAGAGGCCACAACAGTGAGAGGCCCGCGTACCACAAAAAAAAAAAAAAAAGGAGAATTGTAAACCCCAAACTACCTGGAATACTTTAACAATGACCGACTCTGCTATCTCTGCCTTAGTAGGACCACTCCTATCACTTGCCTAGACTATTGCATACAGCCTCTGGTCACTCCCTGCCTCGCAAAACAAACAAAAACGTTCATTTGTTCCTTCCACAGATGCTTCTTAAGCACACACTCTGCTGTGCTTCTGCGGCACAAGAATCATGTAAGTATATTTCCTCCCCTTTGGGAACTCACAGTAAAAGACGAAAAGAGATATATACACAAATAATTACAGTCATGCAGCAAGTATTGTCACTGAAATATATATGTGCTGTGGAAGCAGAGAGGAATAAGCACCAAACTGACCTGCAAGTCACAATCCTGTCAGAGGTAGCCTCCTAAAAATTTGCTCCAATCCTGTCACTCTCATCCTTTAAAACCACCCATGGGACCATGAGACCACAGTATAAATTCCACACTTCTTATGATGGCCTATAGCCTCTTCATAAACTGGTCCCTCACTTCCCTCACATTCATATATCAGACTGCAAGCCCCACATTCTGGCCTTTCTGGCAAAATCACGTGCCTCCCAGTATCTTAGTTTCTTCATCTGAAATACAAGCATCATTCAAATATCCACTTCATAGGAATGCAGTGAAGGTTAAAGGATGTGGATGGTGCCTGGCTCCGTAGTGCTCAAAGCTAGGGATTATGATCAATTCATTCAGGAAAACAGCATTAGTTGCCTCACGTGACCTGCCTGCCAGCGGTAACCTTGGTACGCTACACAAATGCCTCCCTGCCTCCCTGACTTTCCTCCACAAAGACTTCCCGCTACTTAGGCTCTTCCTCTCCAATGTTCTCATTACACTGTGTACACATTTGTTCGATAATCTTCCTAACATATTGTTATGGCTTGCATGTTTGTTTTTTCCACCAGAAACCGTAAATTCTTGCTCTGCGTGTGTGTGCACGAGCATGTAACTGAGGGTGTGAGGGAAGATGTTCAATCCTGGAAACTGAATCCTCTCCTCATCAAGAAAAAAAAAATCCACATGTTAGATGGTCAATGAAAACTGTGAATTAACAAATAATAGCTAATATTTCTTGAGCCCTTATTAGGTGCCACTGTTCCAAGAGCTTCAGATGTTTTACCCCATTTTACAGACTAATATTGAGGCATTGAGTTGAAAAACTTGAGCGAAGTCTAACAGCTAGCACACGGTGGAGTAGGCATTCGAACCCAGGGATCTGACTCCATATTCCATGCTATTAAATACCTCTTCTTCAACACCATCTGAAGAGGGTCAGACACTAAACTTCCCTTAATGACGGGCTCCCCTGCCTAGACCTCAAACTGCCCACAAGTGGGAAGACGGGTGGACATCAAGAAGCGAAAACATCACCCCAGAAGCCCCTAACAATAACTCTTCCCAACAAGGTGCAGCTTCCAAGCGTCCCCCACAAAGGAAAGCCAGACGCCTCAGATCTGCGGCGGGGCTCAAATTAAGATCCTTATGGACCTAAGGGGGTGTGCCCTGCACGCAAGAGTGACTCTCCGCTCGCCCGATATCAACAACACTGGCCCAGAAAGGGAGCAGGAAATAATGAGCGCACCCCAAATCCCCAAACCGCCCCCCACATGAAACTTTCCAGTACCGGGTCTGCAGCATCCAACTTTCAAAGTTTCCCCTACCCCTCACACAGTTCCCCGCGGAAAGGGACGCAAAGCAACAAACAAAGCGCTGGTTGGGTCGTCACCCTGGCGAAATATCCAATAAAACGTAGGCACAGGCCCAGGTCGGCTCCGTTGCTTGCTGGGAATTGTAGTTCACATTCTGTAATAAGTCTGCGAGTCCCAACTTCTCAATATAGTGATTATCAAAATCCGGTGGAGGAACATCAACAAGGAGAATATGAGCCAGGAAAAAAACTTGCTTCTAATTTTCTCTCTTCTTCCTTTTGTCACTTCATTTAAAAACTGATTAATGGACCAGAGAGACATGTTAGTTTTCTGGGAATATATGAGAATCCACCAATCATCCAAGAGGTTTTGCAAGAGAGCTTTTGGTTTGTTTTGGTTTGCTTTTTTTCACCACACTTTGGTGGTGAAATAGTTTGGAAAATGCTGAATGAAATTGCTCAAACCGAAAATATGTAATGGGGAAACGTGAGAGTCTATGGTTGAAGAACACCAAGGAAACCGAACAGAAGGTTCAGTATAAAAGCAGCTGTGATTAGCAAACTAGTAAACTGTTACTTTAAGACTCGGTTTCAGATTATTCTATTTGAGAAAGGCTTTTGCTCATTCTTTGCTCCCATCTCCCCGTGCATACCTCTATCTTATAATTTAGCCCACTGCATCCTAATTATTGACCTGCACCCTGTCACTAGACTGTGATCTCCCTGAGGACAAGGACCGTATCTTATTCAGCTTCTAAAGTAGGCCCTAGCACACAGTTCAATTAACGGGCGGAGGATCTGTCAAAACCGTGAGCGGTGGTCCTAAACCAGATAGTTGATACCTCTGTCCTAGCTTCCTCTAATGCGGAGGTGGAATCACGTGACCCAAACAAATATGGCGCTTGATTTGCATATTTCCTCGATTGACCAATTAGAGTAGCTGCTGTCAGTCGTCATCCTCTCCCCGCCTCAACCTTCTGAACTGGATTTGTCACCTGACTCAGCTCAAACATGGCTGCGCTGGAAGCTCTGCTGATTTGGGCGCCGGGAGCAGGTGAGTGTAAGGCGCCCCAGGGAAGGCGGGAGCGCTCTCCACGACCCCGGTAGGGAGCGTCCCTGAGCCCCAATCCCAACTGCCCTCCAGTTCTGACACAGATTCCTCTCCTGATCTTCAATCCTCTGCCTTAAAAGAGGACTCAAACTAGGGAGGTTCCTGCTGAATTTCTCATCCGTAAAGAGGCGACCACCTGGGGATTTGGAGCCGGATTAGGCAAAAAGCTCAGGAGGAAATACGGAAGTGGAGTTTCGGGTCTGCGCCGCGGGCTAATATGACGATTAATATTCGTTAAATATTGGATGCGCCTAGAGAGATGGGATCCACCCCTTGGGGAAATGTGGAACTTCCCAAAAGAGACAGTAACCTGTCAAATCAAATTTACAACGTTAATTAGAAAAGTAAGCCCCGCCTTTCCTAGTACGGCTAGTTTGTCTAAATATAGTTCCTTCCTTTTCTTCTGACTCGGGTGTGTGTTGTTTATAGGAGGTACTCCACGAGTGAGAAAATTGACAATGTGTTTTGCGTAATTCATCTCTTTCTATCTCCCTTGCACTCTGTGCTGGGAAAATGCATCATCCATTTGGAGAAGAGGAAACTGCTTCTCAGAAGCAGCTTTTTGGATTTTTCTGTGAATGCCTTCGGAGAGGAGAATGGGAGTTGGCACAGGCTTGTGTACCTCAGCTACACGAGGCCCAAGGGGATATCCCAAAGAAGGTGGAAGATATACTTCAGGCGCTGGTCATGTGTCCCAGTCAGCTGAGGTAAGGGAACTCTGTCCTCCTGCCAGGGAGTCACAGAGCGGGAGACACAAGGTACTATACTTGAGCTCTGGTCCATGTGCCTCACTCAGTCACTTCTGAAGAGTTAACAAAGGTAGAGTGTATTTCACATGTTCTGAAAATTTACCTCTATAATACATGCCTATTTATTACTTTATCAATTTGGCTTTGAATTATCATCTGGAGTGGTATTTAAGCCTGGAACCACCATTTCTTGTTTATTATCATTAAAGTAGATAGTGCAACTATGTTGAAAAGCATTTTCTTTACCCCCAAAAGAGCAAACCTGCTCCCTTCTTGCTTGTGAAATTGAAGATATTGTTGTAGCTTTAACAAAGGACCAGAAGTGTATTCACTTAAAGCTTTTTATTTTGAAATAATTAAGCATAGACTCACAAGAAGTGCAAAAACAATACAAAGAGTACCCTTTCCCCAACTTCCTCCAATTGTGACATCTTATATAACTATAGTAAATATCAAAACCAAGAAATTGACACCGGCACTGTTAACTAGACTACAGCCCTTATTCAGTTTTCACCATTTTTTAAATCTGAATTCATTTTTTTTTTTTGGCTGCACCTCAGGGCATGCGGGATCCTATTAGGGGCCGAACCCACGCACCCCGCTGCATTGGAAGTGCAGAGTCCCAAGCACTGGCCTGCCAGGGAAGTCCCAATCTGCATTCACCTTTATGTGTGTAGTTCTGTGTATCTTTATCCATTCTTAGACTCATATAACTACCAGTATAATCAAGGTACAGAACTATTTCATCACCACCAAAGAATTCCCTTGCTCCCTGGGAATACCTCTTTGTACATTGATCCCCCCTTGTCCCCTGGCAACCAATGTTCTCTATCTGAATTTTGAATGAAGTTCTTCCTGGCAGCGCTATTAACAATTAGTGGTATAGGAGTTAAACGTTCAGTCTCTCCCTCACTTTTCCTTACTCTGGCATTTACTTATGAGAAAGTACTGTATTAACACATATAGAATGGAGATTTACATGATTCTTTTCTTCCTTTGTTTTTTCCCTTAAATTTGGATTCTAGCCAATTGCTGTCTAATTTAAATTACTAACTTCAAAGAAAGGCTTATGAATTCCTATAATCCTGTTTCTGGCATAGAGTTAAAAATAAATTTTTTTGAAGTTCCTTTTTTCTTTGACTATTTGATTCTGTTTTCAAGATTTCAAATTTTCTATTTCAGATAGCTTTGCTCTTATGGTTTTCTGTGTAATATTAGTTTGTTTTAAAAACTAGATAGGGAGGCGGAGGTAGAATTGCGACTTTTTTTTTTTAATGAAAGCTGCTAGTTCTGTTCTGGTTCTTGTTTTATTGATCTGTCATATACATTCAAAAATTTCTCAGGACAATGTCTTGCCGGTTCAGGTTTAAAACAGACTGAGTAGTGAAATCTAAATCTTGGATCACAAAAGAGAAAAGGTCAGTAGAAACTGTTTAGAAATTTTTTCTTTTTACATTTCTCAGATGTGGACAGGATATCAACCCTCAAAGATTAGCCTGGGTCTGGCTTCTTGTACTGGAAAAATGGTTGGCCCTGGAAAAGGTAAGTAGGTTTACATTTAAAATTTTCGCCCAAGGCCAAGACTGAAAAGAACTTGGAAGGAGTTATGAAATTTCCCTTTTGTCTGTTACTTCCTGTATTTTGAGGTTTGTCATATTCCTTTCTCAGTATTGACAGTGAGAATGGCTTAAGTATTTATTGCTGTCTCTTTACCTAAATTCATTTATTAATTCACTAACTTACATTGGCATTAATTCACTAACCTACCATCTGAGGTGATACTATTGTGTTAAATACTATTGTGAGTCTTGTGCCCAAACAGAACTTTGCAGAACTCAGTGAAAGTGACAAGATAGTGAATAAAGTCTAATCCTCATAATACTCAAGTAAGGGAGAATGGGCTGAGCTGAAACTTAGTTGTTCATCCAAAACTCTTATTTTAACTAGTCCAGTACAGTGAAATCTTATAGATTTAAACATCATTAATTAATAACTTAACAACTCACATGAATTGAAATAAAAGTTACCAAATACGAAAACAAAGTGAGCAAATTAATAGTGAAAGAAAACTTGTAAGGAAGGGTTTTTTGATTTTTATTTTTTAAGAAAAATTACCATTCAAAGCACTTTTAGAAATATGTGTTAATTATCAGAAATTGATATCCATTAAAAAAATTCTCAGGCAATTTTGTATTAAACCTGAGACTTTAAGATTTAAGTGAGGAGCCTCTGACTCAGAAAACAAATGACTGGCCCAGGGTCACACCATAAAGTTAGTTGGCAAAATTGGAGCTGGAACCAATGTCTTCTGCCTTCGAGTCATCAGTCCTCTGCTTTTTCTACCTCAATATTTTTAGCCTACATAGACTTAAAATTAAGAAACCATAAATTCTTTTTTTTAATTTTTATTTATTTATTTTTGGCTGCGTTGGGTCTTTGTTGCTGTGTACAGGCTTTCTCTAGTTGCGGCGAGCGGGGGCTAGTCTTCGTTGTGGTGCGTAGGCTTCTCACTGCGGTGGCTTCTCTTGTTGCAGAACATGGGCTCTAGGCAAGCAGGCTTCAGTAGTTGTGGCACGTGGGGTCAATAGTTGTGGCTCGCAGGCTCTAGAGCGCAGGCTCAGTAGTTGTGGCACACGGGCTTAGTTGCTTCATTGCATGTGGGATCTTCCCAGACCAGGGATCGAATCCATGCCCCCTGCGTTGGCAGGCAGATTCTTAACCACTGCGCCGCCAGGTAAGCTGCAAGAAACCATAAATTCTATTTTGTAAATGTCTATAATTTAGCCTAATTTTCTTCTTAATTTCTCTCAGTCATCAGAATGACTTTTGTCTTTAGTTCTGCTTTGGCCTGACACTTACCCTTCTTCACATAGCTGTCAAAAAGCACCAGAAGTTACTAATCTAAATGTATTTATTATCCAGGCTTTTGGTAATGGTCTAGCAAAGAGAAATGACAAAAAGATCAACAGGAGAGGGAAGGAAAAGAAGCAAAACTGAAAAATAATCAACCCCAGGTTGTTTAAGAGTTGGCTGTAGTTTCAGATCTAAAAGAGACATCTTCAGCTAAAATATTCAATAGTATCTTCAAAGAGGAAAGAAAAAAAAATAACAAATGTTATTGTTACTGACTAAGGAGCTTTTCAGTACAAACATGGAATTTGTCAAGCCAGATGAACTTTTGCCTCAGCAGAGGGTACTTGTTTACTTTATGGCTGATTGGTGGTTGTTAAATTTCTGGACAGTTGGTCAACCAGATCAGGAGGTGGATTTCACTTCCCTGGCTCCTTTTCACAGCCTAAGAGTTGTTTTTCCCAGAATTGAAGATCATTTGGTCCTTAAAGCTCCAGTACCTCAGTTATTTAAACAGTCGTGGGAATGTTTTAAACTTTATACAAGGACCTCAGAGAGTTTTAAAACTTAATACAAGGGCCAAGACTTCAAATGTGTTCCTGAGGTAGTTCTACAAAGCCAGAACTGGACTTCATCTTTTAGGGGCTTGCTGGCTGCTCCTGCTACAGTCTCCCACCTGCAGCCAAAAGCTCCTTTTGAATTATTCGTTGAAACTGATTCCATTTTCCCCTTCCTTCATCCATTTTTGCCTTCTGCCCTTTTATCTTTTATCACGTGAACAGCATGATGTTCACAGCATGCTGCTTCTAATAAGGGAAAAATAGAAACAACTCCCATGTCCACAATCCAAGACTCATTAATCTACTTGTAAAATACCATGGCACTATTAAAATTACGTGGTAAATGAATTTTCAGTGACATGGGAGGGTGTTTATATTCTGCCATGTGAAGAAAAAGAAATTTAGAAAACAGTATGTTTGTTATGCATGCATATATGCATATGTAGAAAATGGTCTGAACACCCTTAGAACACAGTTGTAACTATAGTTCTCCTTCAGTGGAAATATTTGGGGGGGGGTGTGCTGTGTATGTGTGTTTTCATTTGCGTGTTTGTATTCTCTGCTTTTTCTGCATTGAACATGCCTTGCTTTTATAGTAAGAAAATCTGTGCTTAGAAACATTGGGCAAATTCCTGCCTGGTTTAGGAATGTTAGTTGTCTATGACCCTGCATATGCATAAAGTAATTTCATCAGTAAAAAAAAGATACAAGCTAGTCAGTCTTCAGGATTTTAATGAAAGTCCTAAAATCTTAACCATTTCTTTTATTAAGGGCCTGCTGTCTGGGCTTATCTATTCCTTCCTCTTAGTCCTTGATAGAATCACTAACTTTCAGCTTGCCAGAATGAATTTTCTCTACACCTTCCAATCATTAGCATTATATAAGCATTCAGATGGCATGATTTACAGGTGTCTCTAATTTAAAAGAGTGCCTGTCAGAATTAGTCCCAGACTTTCATCTCATTTGTATTTGTGTCTGGAGAAAGGGGGACTATCATTTTAGTTTTAAGGACCAGGTGAGGGGAAGTTAGTGTGAAACAAGCAGGTGCAGGAAGAGTCAGAGGCTTTCTCTTCCTTTATACATTAGTCTCTGATGTCCTGTCTCATTAACAAACAATGGGGTCACTTTTTCCTTTTCATGCTTGAAATGATTAGAAAATACTTCCTAACCATTTCATCATTACTGAAGATTATTTTTAAAAACATCCTGATGCCATAGTTTTGTTTGATTTAGCGATATAATGAGATTTTAAAAACACATGAAAATACGGCACATGGTACCTGGCACATAATAAGTGTTTCATAAACATTAGATCTCTCCCCCTTTACTTTTATTTTCCAACTAAAAATGAATACCAAAAATGGGTTTAGGCCAAAAGAGGATCATGTGGGCCATTCCATCCCAACTTACCCATAACTGGGTGTTTTGGACACTGCAAGGGAGAGTCTTGGAGAAGGACTTCAAGTTAGAGGCAAAAAATCACATGAAATGAGCAAGCCTTGGCATTTGAGGCTAAACAGTGTGGGATTTAAGTGTTAGTATTTAAGAGGAGTATGTGTTCAGTTTAGCTGTTTCCGTTTATAAAGAAAAGTGTCTGAAGACATACCCAGGAATTTAATGGTCAGAAGTACTTTATCTTAGAGAAAACAGCAGAAATAACATGAACCAGAAAGAAGTATTTATTTATAATTGTCAGCTAAAGCACATGCTTAATATCTATGCTTCCTTCTTATGATTCTTCTAGAAGTTACTTCCAGCTGGCTTCCGGAGAAAACTTGAGTTTCTTTTACTGTCAGAAGACCTCCCAGGTGACATCCCGGAGGACATCCTCAAGGTGAGAGAGGGCCCTGGATCTCTCTGCCCAGGTTTGCAGTCACTCAACAAATTCAGCTTTCAGGGATCTAGCAGAAGCAGGTCCCCAAGATGTTGGCAGTTCTCTGTTCTCAGGCAAGACCAGGCTAGGTGGAGGCCCCTTGAGGGGAATTTAGAGATAGGGGAAACTTATCTGATTGTAGAATTCTTAGAGGTAGCTTGGCCAGAAGTACTAATTATAGCTGAGGATTAATTTTTTTTTTTCATCTCATGTGAAAGGAATACCTAACTTGGTTTTAAACTAGATGTTTAAATTTTTCACCAGAATGTGGCAGGGAATATAAAGGGAGAAAGGAACTAGTATGTATTTGCTGAATACCTTTTCTGTAACAGGTGCACTGAATGTGTTATAGCTAATCCTTACAACCGCCTTCTGGGAGCAGATTCAAAATCTTAACTAGATCTATACTTAAGTGCTTGAGGGATGCTCTGAGGCTGAATACTTATTTTCTTCATAACCCAGCCACCAGCTAACTGAAGATATATTCACAATAGGATTTAAGGTAGGGACTTTCACTTGTATTAGGTCAAGGACTCATGGTCCTGTGACCATCTTGGAGGCGGTTAATGAACAGGTATCCCTGAGTACCACCCACAGAAATGGTGCTGAAGTGTGGGAAATAACCTACCAAACAAATTATAGGCTACAGAGATCTTGCCTTTTAAAGGCTTGCAATCTAGCTGGGGAGGAAGGAAATACACACATGGCACAATTAGGTACTAAGCCATATGGTACTAATTTTAAGAACATTGAAAGCCCAATAAAAAGGGAGAGTTGTGTGAGTTGGAGGTACTGGGGAAGGTTTTAGGGAAGGATGAAGAATGATTTACTTTTTTAAAGGACCTACCACTAATTGTAAAACTAGTGTTACTACATTCTGTATCCAAAATCTTGGTTGGGATTTAGATCAGGGGTTAAAAACTGGTCTGTAGTGTTCTTTTAAAAGTTGAATTTAAATGCCTTGAGCTGGGCATAGTGTCTTATTCCCATCTGTTACCTGGTCTATGAGTTTGCAGTCCCTGATTTAGATTGACAGTGCACGTTTCGGAGGCCATGGGGGTGGGGGTGACTAGCTTGAGCATGGAGGCCTTGGGCAAATCTCTCTTTGCCTCAACCCCCTGATTTGAGGACACCTTCAAAACGAGGATAATAGTAGTGTCTTCTTCCTAAGGTGGTTGTAAGTACTAATTTAATTTTTCTGTGTAAAGGACCTGGCACATAGTAACTACTACAGAAGTATTTGCTATTGCTACTATTGTATATACACACATGCATATATATACACTGAAAAGAGGAAAACATGAAGGCGTGTAAGTGATAACGTTCTGAACATAGCGCCCATCCCTCTCTTCATCCCCTATTTAGGAGCTGTACACGGTCTTGGCACAAGATGCGGCAGACTCTGTGCTTGATGGAAATCAGAGGCAAGAGAGTTGGCCCCCTTGGCTCAGCTCAGAAGCTGTCTCTGTGCTCTGGGATCTCCTGCGGGAGGCCCCTCAGCCCGCGCAGGCCCTGCTGGAGCTCCTGCTTGGGGAGGAAGAGGGCACGGGCCTCCAAGGCTGGCTCCTGCAGAAGGTGCTGGTGGACCTCATTCGAAAGGCACTGCGAGCTTTGCGGGGTCCTGCCATCGGGCACCCAGGGGTGGTCGATGCCATCTACGGAGCCCTGCGGACTCTGCGCTGCCCTGCAGAGCCGCTCGGGGCTGAGCTGCGTCTCCTGTGTGAGGAACTGCTGGAGGCCAGCGGGGCAGGGGGGAGTCCCCTGCGGGAGGAGCGGCTGCTCGGCTGCCTGCTGCACAAGGCCGGGCGGGGCCTGGTGTCCCTGTATGGCCACACCTATGCAGAGAAGGCCCCAGAAAAGCCACCGACACCCTCGGGAAAAGGTGTGTTCCCTGCACTGCTTCTCTCATTCCACTCCGCCCAGCCCCTCTGACTCCCTCTAGCCTGCTCCCTTCCATGTTGTTCAGGAAACCTAATGGGAGAAGCTAAGCAAAAAGGGGCAAGATGTTCTGTGAAAGCGCAGCTTTCATAGCTTAAGAAAGAGTGATGGAGAAAAAAAATAAAGTAATAGTCATAGCAGAAAAGAACTTTTCAGAAACTACTGAGAGAAGTAAAGAGCCTTTAAGAGAGAAGTATAGAAAACCTGGTTTAACTTTTTAAAAGAGTGAACTCTCATATCAATTGGTTTTTCAAATGGGCTTTACCTTAGGAAAGAAGAGTCCAGTTCCCCAGTAACCCCATCTGGTTTGATTTTCAGTCTCACCGGCTCATCTAGATCCTGAGCGGGCAATGCTAGCCTTGTTCTCCAATCCTGACCCAGCCCAGGCTTGGAAATTGGCCTATTTCTACTGCCTGAGCAACAGCAAACACTTCCTCGAGCAGATCCTGGTAAGTCAAACTCAGTGCTTCACCACTCAAGTACCCAGGGACTCTCTCCAGGCTTCTTCACTCCTCCTTTCTCTCGCACTCGTTTATCCAACGCAAAGCAGTTTAATTAGCAGTGAGTCGTCTAGTTTGTGTCCATCCCACAGTTCCAGAAGGCTCTGAGAACCAGTATCATTCATAATTAGAACTGCCAGCATTTTGTGTCAGTCCTTGGGCAGGCACTGAAATGTTGGATACATGTAAGCTTTCTGGAGGGTGCGAGGAAGAAAAGAAGGTGGCAGCGATACGTTGCCTAGCTGACAGGGGACTCTAATTACTCTAACCTTCTCTTTCCAGATTGCAACTGAACTTTAGTTTAATTCAACAGCTATTTTTTTTATATTTATTTATTGTATTTTTTTTTTTTTTTTGGCTGTGTCAGGTCTTAGTTGCGGCACGTAGGATCTTTCGTTGCGACACAGGCTCTTCGTCGCAGCGCACAGGCTTCTCTCTAGCTGTGGCATGCAGGTTTTCTCTCTCTAGTTGTGGTGTGCGGGCTCCAGGGCACGTGGGCTCTGTAGTTGTGGCGCGTGGGCTCCAGAGCGTGTGGGCTCTGTAGTTTGTGGCACACAGGCTCTCTAGTTGAGGCACACGAGCTCATAGTTGTGGCACGTGGGCTTAGTTGCCCCACGGCATGTGGGATCTTAGTTCCCCGACCAGGGATGGAACTCACGTCCCCCGCATTGGAAGGGGAATTCTTTACCACTGGACCACCAGGAAAGTTCTTCAACAGCTATTTATTAACCTCATTCTATGTACTATGTACTATGCTAGGATCTGGGGATACAACAGAAGTCAATCCCTGCCTTCTAGGAGCTTACAGTCTAGTGTTTTCCTAAACACTTTGTATTCAACTGGCCACTTCTGTCATTGTCAGAAACCTCCCTTCTATACTGAAAAGCTTCTTACCCTGATTAGCAGCAAGTCCCCAGAGCTGCCTCTAGCAGCCTCCTTTGGCTTCCAGGTGACAGCACTCACCCTGTTGAAGGAGGAAGACTTCCCAAGTCTTGGCTGCCTGCTAGATAGAGAATTCAGCCCTCTCAGTCGACTGCTCGTGCTCCTGGGCTGGACACACTGCCAGAGCCTAGCGTCAGCCCAGAGGCTGCTCCAGACACTCCACAGGACCCAGGTAACTCTCACTCTGAAGCCCAAGCAGCTCCGGAAATGAGTGTGGTGGCACTTTGGGCTGAGGCAGAATGCAGGGTCCTGAAATCGGCCACATCTCTGACCCCAGGTACCTGAGTCAGCATCTCTTTCTTCTCCCGTATCAACACAGGACCAAGGCTGTGATAAGCTCCTCAGGGATGCCTGTGATGGGCTGTGGGCTCACCTGGAGGTCCTGGAGTGGTGTGTGCAGCAGAGCAGGTATGGCCCTGCACAGCCGGCCCTCTTCCCGCCACGGGGCACACTTGCCCCATGCTCTGCACGCGTGGCCATTTCAAGACATCTTCCCTGTAAATGGTTTAAGTTGACAGTGTTGACCAGCAACAAATAATTGTTCCAACTATTAAACCAGGAAAGAAGCATAAGTATTGATTATCTTCACCACAGCCATAGGGTCATAACTAGAGGATAATTTAAGGATGACAGTGATCACAAGAACAAAACCTCACATCTCCTGAGCACTTACTATACACCAGGCATTGCTCTAAGCCCTTTACATGATGATTTCACTTAAGCTTGACAATAATCCTGTGAGGTAAACACCAATATTATCCTCATTTTAAAGGTGGGGCACCTGAAGCACAGAGGTGTTAAATAACATGCCCAAGGTCACACAGCTAGTGAGTGTGGTCCACATTCTTAGCCACGTGTTATCTTGGATCACATTTTTATTCAACAACTGCCTCTTGAAATGTGTGCGCAGCCCTGTGTTTTCCTGATAACTTAGCCTTGGGTCTTCCCTGGATCTGGGTTCTTATTTTGTTCTTCACCCACCTCACCAGCACTTCTGAAGTCGAGTAGGCCACTGCGGGAAGTCGCAAGGGGCCCTGACTCAAAGAAAAGCAG
This sequence comes from Delphinapterus leucas, assembly GCF_059928025.1. Taxonomy (NCBI): domain Eukaryota; kingdom Metazoa; phylum Chordata; class Mammalia; order Artiodactyla; family Monodontidae; genus Delphinapterus; species Delphinapterus leucas. The sequence continues at coordinate 147,609,273 of NC_143130.1, read as the reverse complement.
AGAAGCTCGTGTCAGCTCTCAGCTAGGAAAATTACAGAAATTAGGAAGCTTAATCTGTGGGCCCTTTCTAGACCCTGCTGAGCACAGAGGCCCTTCCTAGGTCCTTACTAGACAAGTAAAGCCAGCTGGATGAATGTCCTTCCCTGGGGGTAAATAAATGCTATCCTCTATCATAGACCAACTGAAATTTAGTGTTTGGGGAAGTGAAACCTGTGGTGTTACAGGCCAGAGAGAAAGAATAAGAGGGAATGGAGACTGGTCTTTCTCAAAGCAATTATATAAACTGCCTCCCCTTCCATCCTCCCAACTTTCCCTTTCAGCAACCCCATACCAAAGAGAGATCTCTTGTGTCACTTACATGGTGGAGAAAGCCACTCAGTGCTCTACTCTCTCCATCACCTTACAAACCTTCCAGCCCTCAGGGAGGAAGATGTCCTCAAGCTCCTACAGAAGGTGCCAGCCAAGGACCCCCAGCAAGAGCATGGTGAGTTGGCGATGGAGTGACCTGGGCAAGGTTCCCTCTTAGGACAATCTTGCAGATGTTTCTTACAGCACAAGATTTATCTAGATGTGATTGCTGGGATCTATCAAGATGGGTGGTCCAGCAGGTACCCTCTAAATTAGTGCTGTTTGCCACAATCAGATGACAAGATGTAGGGACATCTTCCCCTTTCTTGATGAGGCCTAGGGTATCCTATGAGAACAATTCCATAGGAACATTTGTCCTCATGGGTCCAGCTCAGGAACCATGAGCATACCCTCATTTCACTGAAACAGAATTGGAACTGCCCTCTGAATTCACAGCATTGTCACTGGCAGTATTTATGCAAATTCTTGGTGAGTCTCTCCATGCTTCATAAGGTTTCTTACAGCACATTTTGTGCCTTCCTTCCCTCCCATATCTTCTTCATAGTCTATTGAACAGGTAAAGAGTCTTTCTTCTAGAAGATTCTTTTTTTGAGTTTTTTTTAGAGTTTTTCTTTTAGAAGAAAGACTTGCCTGAAACAGTAACAAAGCCTTGTTTTTTTTTTGCGGTACGCGGGCCTCTCACTGTTGTGGCCTCTCCCGTTGCGGAGCACAGGCTCCGGACACACAGGCTCAGCGGCCATATGGCTCACTGGCCTAGCCGCTCCGCGGCATGCGGGATCCTCCCGGACCGGGGCACGAACCCTTGTCCCCTGCATTGGCAGGCGGACTCTCAACCACTGCGCCACCAGAGAAGCCCACAAAGCCTTGTTTTAACCTTAGATCTTTGCTTAAAATTCAAGTCCCCATTAAACAAGCACTCTTTCTTGCTCTCAAAAATCATATGATGGTGTGGTCACAACCTACTACACAGGCCGGGGACCTTACTTTTGAGAGAAACAAACATTCTCATATGGCAGTAGATGTCTGTCAGCCTAGATATTGCTTTGATTTACTTTTTTAAAGGACCTACCACTAATTGTAAAACTAGTGTTACTACATTCTATATTTTTTTGGAAAGGTAGACAACTTGTTTAGCAGATTTCCTAGAGGAACTGGAACTCTGTGTTTTTTACATACAAGTACAAAAGGCTTCCGAAGAAGTGTTTGAAATCTATCCCTGGTGACCCACCAGAACACACTTAGAACTTGAACTTGGAAAAGGCAAAAGAGGAGTGATAATAGGGCTTGGACTAGGGTGAGGCAAGAGAGGCATCTGGGGCAAAAATGTAAGGAGCCACTCCCTCTCAGCGAGCTTGCAAGTCCTGGCTCTGGGCAATGATGCCATGAAGAGGTCAAGGCCATAGAACAATATTGACTTTGTTCTGCTTATTACCCTGACCTTGGCAAGGCCAAGCTTCTAAGAAGTAATCACTAGGAAACCTATACCTAAAGGGGCTTGTTGCAGCATTGTAGTAGCAAAACATCCCTAACTATTCCAATGTCCTGCCCTTGAGGAATATGCCTAGACAAGGGATTCATTCAGTAGAGCTATATGCATCCAGCAGAGATTTAGTTTGTAAAGAAACATAATCAAATGCTTATGCTCTAAAGGATTTTTAAGAAGTAGGAAAATTAAATAGTATATAAAATGTTACACTCAAACACATACACATGTACACAGAACTATTAAAGGGGTTAAACCAGAATGTAGCAGTGGTTGTGTTTAGCCGGTAGGCTTATGGGTGGTATTTTTTTCTTCTTTTTGCTTTATTACATTTAATGTTTTTTCTTTGAACAGGTTATACTTTTGCTATGATAAGAATTAGGGGTAGATTAACATGTTTAGAGATTCTGTAAAGATGGTAACCTTCCTCCCTCCTAAGTTCAAAACAAATTTTTAATGAAAAATTATTAAACAAGTGTACGGAATCTCAACAGAGTTTATGTTTTTTCTCATGATGTCTGCTTCAGGGCTTTCCTAAAAATATCAAGTATTTTTTTTTTTTAAACACCGTGTTACCTTTGCTCTCTTATTTCTCAACCTAAACACATTTTAAGCCTGCCTCTTGGGTAATGTGGCATTCGAAAGGTAGACCAAACATGTACTTCAAGTTTTATTTTTTTAAAAAAGGAAAAGCAAGTATTTTAAGAAATGTAAGGGAAAGATTTGTTAAATAGCCGTGAGGCCTAGGTTGAACAGACATGTAGAGGGGAGGTTGGTGGGGAAAAGGAAACCGAGAGACTGAAAGTTGTTGAATAGAAAAAAAGGCCTGGAAGGGACGCACATCACACTGCCAGAAAGGAGAGAGGGTGAGAACACCTAGGGGACTAGCAGTGTGGCATCTCTTTGCTTCAGCCATACATGCAGCCCCTGCCTGAAAGAAGCATCTCTGGGACTTCCCTGGTGGTGCAGTGGTTAAGAATCTGCCTGCCAATGCAGGGGACACGGGTTCGAGCCCTGGTCCGGGAAGATCCCACATGCCGCGGAGCAACTAAGCCCGTGCGCCACAACCGCTGAGCCCGCGCTCTAAAGCCCGCGAGCCACAACTACCGAGCCTGCGCGCCTAGAGCCCATGCTCCACAACAAGAGAATCCACCACAATGAGAAGCCCGTGCATTGCGACGAGGAGTGGCCCCCACTCACAGCAACTAGAGAAAGCCTGCGCACAGCAACAAAGACCCAATGCTGCCAAAAATAAAATAAATTAAAAAAAGAAGCATCTCTGAAGTTCTGCCTGTTTCTCTCTATAATTCAGATTCAACTGACGTCACGGTCCCTGCGCACCTGAGCCGGTGTCAGAACCTGACGCTCTACCGGAGCTTCTGTGCCATGAAGTATGCCATCTATGCCCTCTGTGTGAACTCACACCGGCACTCCCAGTGCCAGGAATGCAAAGACGGTCCCTCTGAGGACCTGGCCGTGGCTGCAGAACCAGTGAACGATTCTCTCTCCTCCCCAGGTGCAGCGCCGCCCCCCACCCCTTCCCTGGCGGGAGCTGGGAACAACCTGTCCCAGCAGGTTCTTTGCGTGGGAACCCTTTGCCACCAGGGCTGGGAGGTGGCCTTGGTTTTATTATGCCCACGAATAATTTATCAGCCTCTGTGAATCAAAGGGACATGGAGAGAGCAAGTGATCTGCATGAGTTCTACCAGAGCCTGAGCACCTAGTACAGTGTTTTCCAAAGCTTCTTTTTTTTTACTCCAGTCCACAGTAGATAGCATTTCACATCACTCCAGTTTGCACCTAGGTGTATAATTTGTGCTTTCATGTGTATGTGTATATGTGTGTATGTGACGCGTAAACTGAAATAAGTTTTAAGAAACATTACTTACCCTTCCAAACAGAGCACACTCCTGATTATTTTTCTGCTTTATTTCGTTTTTTCAAATGCAGCCGTCTAAGTCAGTGTCATAGGTCACAGCCTACAGTTTGAAAGAACCTTCTGTCCTATTAGCTCTCATTTTTCTTAAAAACTTATAACTCCTTACCTTGCTTTCTGTGACTGTGGCAAGTATCTCTCCCTTGCAGCTTTGGAATAGACCTTCATCTCTGAGCATGGTCATTTTAAGAGAGCTGGGTAGGCTGTGATCACCTGTAGTAAAACAATGAGTGCAAACAGGAATTGAGGAATAAGGAGTCTCCGGGCTGCCTTCATTCTAGGAACTGAAATATGGAGTGCTTCTCAGAGATAAGGAGTAATGTAATTTTAAAAAGCAGAAACAAAATAATGAGTGTTCACTGAACTGTACTTTTAGTTAAGGGAGCAAAATCTTTGTACAAATCATGAAAAGACATGGCTCAATAGCCTCTTAGTCTTCTGACTGTAACCACGGTTCCCTGAGTCACTACAAAGAAAGAAATGAGTTAAACTTGGGAGAATGTTTCAGTCTGGCAAGTACTGTTTCTAATGTTTGCATTTTCTCTCTTCTCTTTCTCTGACCTCTTCTTTTATACATGCTTCTTCAGGTGCCTCAGATCTCTTTTCAACATACCTGGCCAGGTGTCAACAGTATCTGTCCAGTATTCCTGACTCCCTGTGCCTGGAACTTCTAGAAAACATCTTCTCATTGCTCCTTATCACCTCTGCTGATCTTCACCCAGAGCCTCACCTGCCCGAGGACTACGCTGAGGGGAAGGGCCCGTCGGGTTTGAGGTCCCCGTCAGAGAGCCCTCAGCACATAGCACAGCCTGAGAGGAGGTCAGAACAGGGTTCCCTGGGGGCCTCCAGGAGCCTGGCCTACACAGTTCCAAGCTCTCTGAAGGCAGAGCCAAAAGACAGTTCCCCAGAGCCTCACAGGCACAGCTTTTTGGACCTAAAGCACTTTACTAGCGGTATCAGTGGGTTCCTGGCTGATGAATATGTAATAGGGGCCTTCCTCAGGGTGCTCCAGGAGCAGCTGGATGAGCTAAGCAGCCACAGCTCCCCCGAGAAGCCAAAGCTGCTTGAAGGCCAGAGTGGCTTGGGCAGCAGCAGCAGAGACGGACTGCAGAGCCGCCTGCACCAGTTCTCCAAGGTTCTCTCTGAGGCCCAGTGGAGGTACAAGGTGGTGACCAGCAACCAGGGCTCAGGTGAGAGGAGATAACAGAAAGGGAGGAGGGAGAAAAGTCTCGGGAACGTGGGACAGCTAGGAGTGCATGGAGTCACACTAGTTCAGGGCCTATCGCCATGGCCACTTGTGTCAGAACTCCGGGGTACCGCTCAGTGTCGCACAGGCCAGTCCAGATCTTCCCCTACCTGTTACCCCAGGAGGTGGGTCAAATCAAAACTGATCACTTTCAGAAGGGGGAGGGGCAACATAGGAGTAGGGGAGTAAGAGGTACAAACTATTAGATATAAAATAAGCTACAAGGATATATTGTACAACACAGGGAGTACAGCCAATATTTTAACTATAAATGGAGTATAGCCTTTAAGAATTGTGAATCGCGATATTGTACACCTGTAACATATAATATTGTACAGCAACAATACTTCAATTGAAAAAAAAATTGATCACCCTCCCGTATGACCCACTGGGTTTGCTGTTTCAGAGGAGCAACCCTCCCGAAGATACCGGCCCATAGCCACATGGCACCCCAGTCTCCGCCGGGGTCGTCGGACAAGAAGGAGCCGGGCAGGTGATCTGAAGAACTCTCTCCATGCCTCCTTCCCACAAGCGGCAAATGGTATAGTGCCACTTGTCTAATATTCTTCAAGATAAAGCAGTTCTTAAAGTACCTTAACACTAATGATAAAGATAAGATCTTAAAGTATCTTAAAGCAGTTTTTTAAGATAAGGTGCAAACAAAAGTGATCTAAGATTATCCTAATCCCACTCCCCCAAAGTAACCCTTGCTAATAGTTTTCTTCCAAAAATTCTCCATGAAATACAAGCATGTATATCATTTTAGATATACAGATGCATCATACTACATAGAGAGAACTGCAACTTTCTTTTTTCATTTACATCCTCTTACATATGCAAACACATCATACTCTATATTGAGGACTCACTTCTCTTCACTTATTTTAAAGGCTGCTTGGTAGTCCATTGTCATATGTACCCTTCTGTGGGCATTTAAATTGTTTCCAGTTTTTTACTATTATAAATAATGCTACAGTAAACAACCTTGTACGTATGTCTGTGCATACTTGTGTGAGTATATCTATAGGATAAGTCCCTAGCAGTATAATATAGAAGGTCAAAGTATATGTGGGTATAAATAGAGATATAACAAATTGCCCCCAAAAAAGGTGGACCAATTTACATTCCCATCACCTGTATGTAAGTGCCTATTTGCATATACATTCAACAAAAATGAGTAGTATCAGGTTTCTTTTTAGTCTTTGCCAATATGATTAATATAGTAATGGTGTGTCATTGTTTTAATACTAATTTTTAGTTTGAGATTGAATGTCTTTTCATATATTTATTGGCCATTTATACTTTTCAGTCTAAGGTACATGTTTTCTGTTGGGTTTGTCTTTCTTGTTGAATTGTAAGAAGCCCTTTATACCTTAAGGAAAATATTCTGTCATTTTGTGCTACAAGTTTTGCTCCATTTTGTCTTTTGACTTTGACTGAGTTTTTCTAAAGGAGTTTAACACAGAAGCATTATACAGAAGTATTAAATTTTTAGATAATCAAATTTCCATTATGGGTTTTGGTAGTTTTTAAATAATTAACAGGGAGTTCATAAAGAGTTTCCTGTGTGCTAAAAAAAATACTAGGTATCTTGAGGGAGGTGAATGAGGCATAAACCAGGACTTTGCCTTCAAGGAATTTATAATTTATCTGCATAGACAGTATACATGAAAAACTTAAACTGCCTGGAGGCACAGCCTGAAAACAGAAGAGATCTCATGGACAGGGAGGTCAGCGTAGTCTACAAAGGCAGAGAAACAGGTTTTCTGAAAGAGTTGACTTTTGAATCAAGCTCAGAAGAATGAGTAGGCTTTAGCTAAGTGGCAACAAGAGACATGAACATTCTGGCTGGGGTGGAGACTACCATGAGAGAAACATGGAAAACGTAAAGGCTGAGCCCCTTAAGTTGCTCAGTTAATTGGTTTGCGTCAGTTTGCATCCACCTGACCCATCCCGCCCAGAATGCACAATCCATCTTCCCTTTTCCTACAGCTGTAGGAAAGCAGGTGTTGAGAAGAAGATGCTTTTTCTCCAGGACTTTCAATATCATGGTCTTTTTTAATATATACATAAATTTATTTATTTATTTGGCTGTGTTGGGTCTTTGTTGCTGCACGTGGGCTTTCTCTAGTTGCAGTGAGCAGGAGCTACTCTTCGTTGCGGTGCACGGGCTTCTCTAGTTGTGGCTCAGTAGTTGTGGCTTGCGGGATCTAGAGTGCAGGCTCAGTAGTTCTGGCGCATGGGCTTTGTTGCTCCACGGCATGTGGGATCTTCCCGGACCAGAGCTCGAACCCGTGTCCCCTGCATTGGCAGGCGGATTCTTAACCACTGCACCACCAGGGAACTCCCAATATCATGGTCTTTGATCAGCCTGGCCTTATACTTTGGTTCCCTACTTTTTCAACTATGAGGACAACTTCTATGTCAGAAAATTTTGTGACCCTCTTTGGCACCGTACTGGTTCCATGTCATAAGAGTTGTGCTTTAATTTTTTTTTCAGACTATTGTCAGTGCTTAGTGAGCAATGGGGGTCGCTGACCCCTAGAAGTAACTTGAAAGCCCCTGGGGCTCTGAGACCCAGAGACTGGAAATCACTGATATAAGCTACTATCCAAATGAGCACTGGGACCATATTAAGCCCACCCCTGTACCTTTGGTCTGTAGGAATTTGCATTTTACTGTAAAAGGAGCCACTGGTATAGTAGCTACCCATTATCTTCTCACTCTACCCAGATCTCAGCTTTCAAGCCAACTTCTCACTTTCTACACTGTAAGGCACTGATGGTTGATTTTCTCTCTTTCCTCCTGATACCTCTAGATGGCCGGGACAGAGGTTCCAACCCATCCCTGGAAAGTACAAATAGTGAGCTGAGCACAAGTACTTCAGGTATGGGGGGGTCCCAACCAGTTGCCAACTTCCAGCAGCTTTGCCCTCATAAAGAGTTGCCATACACCACGGTGTGAAAACCTGGACTGAGCAGTTCATGCTTGTGTTCAGTGGGGAAAGGGCTATTTCACTATCAGCTGAGTTTCCCATCAGCAGAGAGAAACAGAGGTGAATACCCGAGGGAGGTTGTTGGTACATAAGTCTTATATTCAAAGATGATAACATATTAACAGATACACACTACCATATATAAAATAGACAAACAACGAGGATTTACTGTATAGCACAGGAAACTATATTCAATTTCTTATAATAATCAATAATGGAAAAGAATTTAAAAAGAAGAATGTATATAAATAAATATATATATATATATATAACTGAATCACTTTACTGTACACCTGAAACTAACACAATATTATAAGTCAACTATACTTCAATTTAAAAAAAAAGAAAGAAAAAGATAGCATAGGTATGCACTTCATTTGAGGAAAATTCAAGATCCATTTACAGACCTTTTAGAGAAGGACTTTGAGAAGATAGGAGTTTGGCAGCAGGTGACAGAATAGTTTTTCCTCAATTTCTATCCCTTCCTTGGCCCCCCACATTCTTGTGTCCCGACAGAGGGAAGTCTGAGCACTGCATCTGGGAAGAATGAGCTGGATGGCCGGTTGCAGCCTCAGCCTCAAAGTTCACTCATCCGCATGATGTTCTCCCCACCTGAGTCACTGCTGGCATCCTGCATCCTCCGGGGGAACTTTGCAGAAGCCCATCAGGTGAGGCGGGTACTTGTGCAGCAGGTGTTAGGAGCCTAGGCTCTACTTTGTCACAGTAAAGAACGCTAAGGTAGCCCTTTGCTGTCTGGGACCCGCAGGGCATCAGGTAAAGCCAGATGCTTGTGCAAGCAGAGCTAGTCGGGCGCACCTGAGGGGCCACGTCTAGCAGAAGCAGGAGGGAGTTTCCATGTATGGAGCCTGATCTTGAGCATTGTGGATTTCAAGATCCAGAAGGAGGAGATTTAAGCTGTTGAATCATCTGTTTGTATTCAGAACATAAAACAGTTTTTTAACAAGATAAAAGAAAACATTTGGCCACAGTCAAGACGTTGAAATATTTTTGTTTCTTGTAGTCCTTTTCTGAACACATATGTGGTTTCACATAGTTAGAAATCACTATGCAAACAATTTTTAATAATAAATAGATTGCCAGTTTAACATACAGGAAGTGTAGGGAGCTAGCAAATTAGAATGTTGTGTAGAGAAAAGTGCAGGGAGTCGAAACCAGAAAGACTCTACTCCCTCTGAGCTTTGATGCCCTCATCTGAAACTTGGAGTTAAATATAATACCTGCTTGTGCTACCTCTTGGAATGTTAAGCGGATTATGTGCAAGCTGTGAGAAGTACAAGAATCCTTTGCTATTGCTTAAATTTAAAAGCATAAAAGCCCACTCTTCTAGTTTTTAAAACTCTCTTGATACATTTATGACGCTTGCACTGGTCCCTTAACACATAGGTCAGAATTTTTCTTTCATGTGCGTTTACTTGTTGAGGAATAAATCATGGAAACATCTAGGTGACTGGATAATTTTTACTTAACTTCCTCTGACACATTTTAAATCCTGTACTTTAATGATAATGATAATTCTATCCCTCTGGGAAGGACAGGACCCTCACCAGCCTTTCTGACACCCAAACCAAGAGGAAGTCAGTTGCGAGCCCCCTGATGCTTTACCGCTAAATGTCCTCACTTCCTCTTCCTTTCCTGGGGCTTTGATCTTTTCTTTCTTTCGTTTTTCTTTTTTGATAAACAGTTTTATTTTTAAACCTGGTTACAGAGCAAGTTGTGCATATTTATAAGAAAATACCAAAAAGTATTAACCAGAAAATAAAATTACTTTTTAAGAAAAATTTTTTTTGCGGTACATGGGCCTCTCACTGTTGCGGCCTCTCCCGTTGCGGAGCACAGGCTCCGGACGCGCAGGCTCAGCGGCCATGGCTCACGGGCCCAGCCGCTGCGCAGCATGTGGGATCCTCCCGGACCGGGGCACGAACCCGTGTCCCCTGCATCGGCAGGCGGACTCTCAACCACTGCGCCACCAGGGAAGCCCTAAAATTACTTTTAACCTATTGTCCAGAACAACCAATACTAAAGATAAAAGCATATTTTTGCCAATGTTTTTCCAAGATGTATGTGACTTTTATATAGAGCCAAGATCATTTTGAATCTAAAACTTAGTGCCTTTTTTACATTATAATATAAGCATTTGCCTGTAACTGATTTTAGTGACCTTATGACAGGCTGATCTAGTAGCTGCATTTGACCATTCCCTGTTAACTCACATTTATTTTCAACCTGGTAATAGTTGTAGTGAACAGTGTCAAGATTATCACCTTTATACATTGACTTTTGAATTATTTCCTTAAGAAAGTTTTTCATAAAAACGACTGAGTCAAAGAATATAAACATTTTTAAAGCTCTGTAGACTGCCAAATTGCTTTTCAAAAAGGTTGTGACAGTTCATTCCGCCACCACCCCCTGAGGGTTTATTTTTACACTTTGTCATTATGGTAGATGCAAGGTAGTATTAATGTTAAATTCCCTGAATTACTGGGAAGGGAAAACATTTTTTACCTGTGTATTAGTCCTGTGTATTTTCTCTTTGAAGTTGTCCACATCTTTTGCCTATTTTCTGCTGGGGCTTCAGTGGCCTCTCTTGCTGACTTTTACGAGTTATTTCTACATTTGACCTACTCTTTGAATGTCCAGTGTTCTTCCAGCCCCACAAAGCAGATGTCTTAGGGCCAGAGTCTGATGACTAGCAAGATCTCAGATCTGTAGACACTCTCCACCTCAGTGGGCCTGCCGCAAGCCACACTCCTTCCTCTCCTGTGGCAGGTGGTGTTCACATTCAACCTGAAGTCCTCGCCCAGCTCCGGGGAGCTGCTGTTCATGGAGCGCTACCAGGAGGTCATCCAGGAGCTGGCCCGAGTAGAGCACAAGATCGAAAACCAGAACTCGGACGGGGGTAGTGGCACCATCCGAAGAACAGGCAGTGGCCGCTCAACTCTGCAGGCCATTGGCAGCGCTGCAGCCGCAGGTCCGGCTTCCCTGTTGCCAGGTGGTGAGGGAGCTGCGGGAGGAGGGTATGGGGGAAAAACCACCCAAATCAGAGGCTCATCATGAAGGTGAGCAGAAACCTAGAGAAGGACGCTTGCCTTGAAGAACAGCAGTCCTGACACCTCCAGAGTCATTTTCTAGCTGTGCCTAACCTCGCCGACCACGGTGGTCACTTACCTGCCCCTCGAGCTTGTCCCACGTGACTTACACTGAAGAATGTGAATGCAGTTTCCACCATGTGTTTTGATGGCCGTTAATCTTGGGATGTGGGGAATTGCTTATTTTCTTCCCATGTAATCATTCAGGGATAAAGCATATTATTCTACTTTTCTAGCAAGTGAAGAAGTTGTATCTAACACCTGTGGCCTGGGATTCACAGATGTCAATTCCCACCCTTGGCTGCACTGCAGAAAGGGCTCATCCTTTCATTATTTCTTGAAAGTGGAATCTTGTCCCATATTTTTACATCTCTTGCTGGTCTAGGCTCTATATATCAAGTTACCATCACTTGTTGCTCCTTCTATAAGCTCCCAGAGATTTTCTTTACATCCTTTTTGTTTTTAATATAAATGAGCTCTTCCAACAAGTACTATTTTCTACCTTGCTTGTTTAGTGATGTACCTTAGAGATCTTTTCTGATGAGCACACACAGATCTGCCTCATTTCATCCTACTTTTAGATCCCATTTGGATCTAAACTCCACCTTTTTGAGTTTCTCTTGGTCTTTCTTTCCATGCCATTGTTTTGATGCCGTAAGAGTGGGCTGTAATGATGGTCTTGATATGCATAGATGGTATACTGTGCAGAAGGACCTCAGACATTTTTTTTAAATAACTACTTTTCAAAATAAAAGTGCTAGTGAGAGTCATTTTAACCTCTTGCCTTGTATCCCACTGCTGGGTGTCCAGGGATGGTATTTTACTCCATCTCTGATGTGACCGACAAGCTGCTCAGCACCTCGGGAGACCCCATCCCCACACTCCAGGAGGACTTCTGGATAAGCAATAGCCCAGTGGAGCCCACTGCCCCCCTGAGAGAGGTTCTGGAAGACCTCAGCCCCCCCGCCATGGCTGCATTTGACCTGGCTTGCTCTCAGTGCCAGCTCTGGAAAACCGGCAAGCAGCTCTTGGAGACTGCTGAACGGCGCCTGAACAGCAGCCTTGAGAGTCGGGGTGAGTGTGCTGCTTTTGCTTGATCCCTTAATTCTCAAATGAGGCGATGGGGTTCTGAGATGCTTAATAATCGTGCAAGAAGAAAGTTATCGGGGAAGGAGGGACGGGGAGAAAGGATTATTAGTTCATTTCCTCATGTCCGGTCTGGCAACTTAAATATAGTTTACTGAGAGTCTCGCCTTCTTAACAGATATAGCAAATTCCAGTCATTTGGGGAAATTCTCTTCTGGTTTATAGATAAATTCAAGGAAGAAATATACATTCAAAAATGGTACCAATGGAATTTGTGCCCTTAAACTGCATACCTCCTCCAGAGTGAATCCCACTTAACCTAAAACCTGAGTCTCAAGCTTGTAAACCAGGTATAAGGGAAAATTTAGTGGATCACAGTTGGAGGGAGGATTGTACCTTGAGGTTAATAATATCCCAGAATGTGTACATGGAATTCTTGGAGGAATGAAGGTAGAGGAATGTGAAGAAAGAATTAGGCAAAGTTCTACTCCCCACCCATCCTTGATACACACACCCAGCATTAGAAGGACTGACCAGGGAGAGAGAAAGAAACATGTTCTCTCTGAGTAATATGGAGGAAGGAATGGTGAATAGATATGATATGAATAGCCTCCCTTAGGTTCAGTGATTCGATGGGTGAACTCACAGGACTCAGCATATAGTCATACTCATGGCTACGGATCATTTCATCAAAAGGACACAAAACAAAATTAGCAAAGGGGAAAGGTTCATGGGGTAAAGTCTGGAGGAAATCAGACACAAGCTTCCAAGAGTCCTCTCCCACTGGAGTCACACGGGATGTGCTTAACTCCTCCAGCAATGAGTTGTGACAACAAACAAGTGTGAAGTGTTGTCTACTGGAAGCTCATTAGTGAGCCAGTGCCCAAGGTTTTTATTGGGAGCTGGTGACAGAGGGACCCTCTGCCCAGCATGTACCAAAATTCCAGGCTCTCAGGAGGAAGGCAGGTGTTCAGCATAAACCACGTTGTACAAACAGTTTAGGCACAATCAGTCGCTCTCATCATTTAGAGAAAGTGTTATATCAGTGTAGGAAACCGTTTACCAGTCAAGTTCACAGACACCAACCAGGGACCAACCTTGCAAGCAGCCCTTTCTAAGGATAGCAGTCTCAGGCCTGCTGTGATAACTCTATTCTGCACACCCTTCCAAATCACTTCTGAGCTGTTGATTTAAAAGTCCTTTAACATTGACATAGTCCTTCTAGGAAAGTATGCCGTGGCATACACAATGCTGTTTTTATCGAACAATTTCCCTCTCCCTCATCTAGTACTTATATTCTAAAATGAATGGAAATATTATCCAAGCTATTAATAATATTCAAGCTGACTGGTTTCATGCCAATCAATCAGGAATTAACTTAGTACCTACTGCATTTCCAGATTATCCCAAGTATATGGGAGTACAGGAGAGGTATGAGGAATAATCTCTGTCCATAAAGTTATTTATAGTCTAGTCAGGGTGTCAAGATACAGATAAGATCCCAGCTCAAGTTCTCAGCTGAAGGAAGTACCAAGGCAAATGCACAAGAAGTGCCTGATCAGCTTGGGACAGCGATTCCCTAGGAATGCCAGAGCTTCTGGGTCTGCTGCTGTGGACAGCTGAGGCATCTTGCCAGAGGTAACCCTGGAACAGTGGGCATGGAATAAGCCCAGTATGCTGGTTGTCATGAAAAATGGCACAGCGTATGTTTCTTCCTCAATATTGGAGAAGATAAAACTTCACAAGTAAATACAGGACTGAGTGTCAATCTCTGAAAGTACCTTATATTTTTCTGCATTCCTTCTCGATTCATCCTGTTTCCAGGTCGCCGGCTAGACCACGTATTCCTCAGTGCTGATGGCATTCGAGGTTTTCCAAGCGTTCTTCAGCAGATCAGTAAGATTCTCAATTACCCACTTCTGTCAGCCGGACAAATCAAACCAGGTGAGCTGCTTTACTACCCCCTTTTAACCTCCCAGCCTCGGAACATGAGGTCAGCATCAGACCTCACTTTTTCTTTCTCATTTGCTCTCCGTAGAGAGTGTAGAGGAAAAGGGGGGAGGTCCCCCACGGTGCAGCATTGCTGAGCTGCTTCAGATGTGTTGGCCCAGCCTCACCGAGGACTGTGTCGCTAGCCACACTACCCTCTCCCAGCAGCTGGAGCAGATCCTTCAGTCACTGAGAGAAGCACTACAGCTGCCAGGTACAGGCCCGACTGCATGGGAGCAGATGAGGTTGAAATGGGGAGAGGACACAGTGGAACGGGAAAGAGTACTTTGGAGCAGAGGCTGAGGACTCAGAAGTGGGCCCTACCAGCCCTCTAGTTAACCAGGGCCTGTCTCGTAACTAATTCCACCTGCTTCCCCACCTCCTAAGTGAAGGGCTGCTTAGCACTTCATTAGCTGGCACATTTTCCTCATTCCTTATGAGAGATACACCCAGAAGGGACTCCGTAAACATTGATTAACCCTTCCGCAAAAGAGTGCTGTGAGCTTCACAGAGCTGTTCCACCCGAGACATGGGTGAAAATGGAACTCTCCACCCTGATTTCTCCAGACTCAAAGCTCTTCCTGGCTGAGAATCACTTGTATAAGCAACCAACTTAGGGTTTTATAACTGCCTTGTCAGCGTAGCAGCCAGGCTATAGGATGTCCCATGCAGTGTACAGAGGCCTAGTTCCCATATTGTTTGGAAACTGACCCAAAGCCAGATGCACAGACTCAACACTACGTGCTTTCTCCTTTCATAACTCTTCCCAGAGCCCAGGAGTACTCCACTCACCTCCCTGGTGGAGCAGGTGGCCGGGAAAGCCCTGGAGGCAGAGGCCCACCCTGTGTATATCCAGACTCAGCTCCTCCAGAAGAACCTGGGCAAACAGACGCCAGCAGGCGGCAGGCAGACTGACTACATGGGCACCTTCTTCAGGTACTGCAGCACCCTGGCTGCTGTTCTCCTGCGGAGTTTGAGCTCTGAGCCTGGTAAGTAGCAAGAGAGAAAATAGAGTCAGGACTGGCCCACAAGTGTTTAGGGGCAAGGAAGAGGAAGGCGCACACTGAAGAGGTTCTGGGTACAGCAGTAGCCGAGGACACTACGTATGAGGTCCTCTCTTATTCACCTCTGTGTTTTATTCACCTTTGTCTCCTTGATGCCTCGTACAATGGTACAGCACGTGAGAGTATTCAATACATTTTGATGGCATTAATGACTCAAAACTACCTCTCCCAGATCTTCGATCTATTGTGGATATGAGGACCCACCAGGGGAATTAAGTCTCTGAGTCGAGTGCCAGATTCTTACTCAAGTCCGCAGAGCGAGTATTACCTACACTTCAGTCATATCGAAGGAGCAGTCTGGGCTGTCTGTGGCTAGGCCTGCTCACTGAAGTCTGTCTGTAGTTGGAAGTCTTTAGAACAGTGGTAAGGCGTAGATAAACCTGTGGTCAGCATCATGTCAGGAATACCTTTTACCTAGAAAAGTATCAACAGAAGGGCTTTCCATGTAGTTTTGACACTACTTTTTTATTGATTCTGGAAAACAGCGCTCTGAATGTTGCAATCAGTGGTGTAAAGATCACTTTCTTTACTTTTGCAGATCACGTGGAGGTCAAGGTGGGAAACCCCTTTGTTCTCCTGCAACAGAGCTCTTCCCAACTGGTGTCACACCTCCTGCTTGAGCGACAAGTTCCCCCAGAGAGGTAGGAGCCAGGCCTGGGCCTTCCTAATTGTTCATCAAGGAAACCAAGGGCTCAGTGGGGCTGTGTTTGAGTTCAATACAGGAGGTTGAGATTTCTTCCAGACTTTTCCCTTAATTTGCATTTACTCTTATACAAGCTACATTAAAATTCAGTGTACCTCGTTTCTTTCTCTCTCTCCACCTCTAATGTTTATATTGCAAGTATAAGATTAAGGGGACTCTTCACTTATGAGTAGGCAAAAATCCAGAACTTTGATAACACATTAGTTGGCGAGGCTGTAGGAAAACAAGCGTTCTCACAGATTGCCAGCAGGATATAAATGAGTACAGCCCCTGTGGGAAGGCCGTTTGTCCTAGTACAGCCCCTGTGGGAAGGCCGTTTGTCCATATAAAATGACAAACCACATTTTTGACCTAACAGTCCACCTTGGGGAATTTATCCTTTGTTATAAGTATGAAAAATGCTGTATGTACCAAGTCATTTTATTATAGCTTTGTATGGCATAGCCATTGTCCGCTAATAGGAGACTAGTTAAATTCAGTTTCTTCCACATAATGGAACACTATGTAGCTGTAAAAAAAGAGTGAGGGGCCTCTCTGTAGAGGGCTATGGACAGATCTCCCAGATTTGTTATTAAGTAAAAAAGCAAGGGGCAGAGAATTGGGTCCAATAGGCTGCCTTTTGAGTTAAAAAGAGAAGGGGTAGGGGGAACAATTAGAGAGTCTGCATTTACATTTGCTTGTTTACACATAAAGAAATTCTGAGATTGGGTGATGGTGCCCAGGCACTGAGGCCTTACGTGCCCTCTGCTTCTCTCCCTCCAGGCTGGCAGCCCTTCTGGCCCGAGAGGGTCTCAGCCTGAGTGTGCCACAGGTCATTGTCAACTGCTGCTGTGAGCCCCTTGCCCTTTGCTCTTCCCGTCAGAGCCAGCAGACATCATCCCTTCTGACCCAGCTGGGCATTCTGACCCAGCTGCATACCTCCCACTGCCTGGAGGACCTCCCACTTTCTACACTGAGCTCCTCAAAGCCAACTGAGAATCCCACGCTGGAGAGAAAGCCCCCCTCCTCCCCGAGGGATTCATCAGGCCCAGCCCTCACCTCCTCTGCCTTGGCCTTCCTTAAGTCCCGCTCAAAGCTGCTGGCTACCGTGGCCTGTCTGGGGGCTTCCCAGGGGTCAAAGATCACCAAGCCCGGCTTGTCTTGGAAGGAGCTTCGTGGCCGCAGGGAGGTGCCTCTGACTGCAGAGCAGGTAGCCCAGGAGTGTGAGCGCCTCCTGGAACAGTTCCCTATGCTTGAGGCCTCCCTCCTAGCTGCCTGGGAGCCCCTACGAGGGTCCTCCAAGCAGGGGCAGAGTCTGGCAGCGGGTCTCTGCGGCCGGGCCAGTCTCTCTACCGTCCTCCTGGGCCTGCATTCTCCCATAGCCCTGGATGTGCTCACCAAGGCCTTCGAGGAAGCCCTGGTGGCCAGCGATTGGCACCGGGCCCTTCAGCTCACTGAAGTGTACGGGCGAGATGTGGACGACTTGAGCAGCATACAGGATGCGGTCCTGAGCTGTGCTGCGGCAGGTGGTGAGCAGAAAGCCGCGCCTCCCTCCTTCACCAGTGGTAATAGTATTGGGCATTCACTGAGTGGATCACCGCATCTGATGCTCACAGTAACTCTAGAGAAAGGTGCCACCATAATCTCATGATACTGAGAGGCGAACGAGGCTCAGAGGGTAGGAAACTGCCCAGGATAGTCAGTGGTAGAGCAGAGCTTAGAACCCAACTCCATCGAACTTTAGGACAGGCACTCATAACCAATATTCTCAACCCTGCATGGCAGAATCGTTGTGAAATTCTATAAACTACAAATATAAGAGCCCCGTTTACAGAAGCCCATGATAGGGTTCAGGCAAGTGTTTGCTTTAAAGTAGGGGTCAGGAAAGTTTTTCTGTAAAGGGCTTTGTAGGCTATACAGGCTCGGTTGCAACTACTTGGCTCTGCCATCATAGCATGAAAACAGCCATAGACAATACATAAACGAGTGAGCGTGGCTGTATTCTAATAAAACTTTATTTATAAAAACAGACCCTGGGCCTGTTTGACAGCTCCCCAGGAGACTTTGATGTGTACCCAGAGTTGAGAGCAATGACCTACAGCTGTCCACTAGGGGGAGCAGGAGCTGGGCGGGCTGTGGGGAGTGGAGAAAATCTTTCCTTTTTCCTCTCCTTTCGCCTTTTCTCCCTCTCTTCAGAAAGTCCCGTGACTATGATTACATTTGCATAAAGAGAAACAGGGTATAGTATTTCTCCTATAGTGTTCCAAGTGTAAAAACTAATTCAGGTCAGAAGGATCTTCAGGATCCTCCAAGCTCCTGTTTTGTGAAACTGAACAAAGCCCTTCTCTTAAGAAGTAACCTGGACTCTTGAGCTCCGGCGCCAGCCTTGCTGAGCATCTTTTTGTCTTGTAGTCAAAGAAGGTTGGCAGTACCTGTTTGCTGTGAAGGATGCATCTCTGAGAAGTCGGCTAACACTGCAGTTTGTGGACCGGTGGCCCCTGGAGTCATGCCTGGAGATCCTGGCCTACTGCATTTCAGACACAGATCTCCAAGATGGGCTGGAGTGTGAACTACAGAGAAAGCTAGCAGAGCTGCTGGTGTATCAGAAGGTATAGGATTCGGCATCAAGAGAAAGGAAATAGCCTTCTCACCTTATTACCAACTCCAGCCTATTCTCATGTGATGGTGGATTTTTTTTTTTTTTTTCGGTACGCGGCCCTCTCACTGTTGTGGCCTCTCCTGTTGCGGAGCACAGGGTCCGGACGCACAGGCTTAGCAGCCATGGCTCACGGGCCCAGCCACTCCGCGGCATGTGGGATCTTCCCGGACCGGGAACCCGTGTCCCCTGCATTGGCAGGCGGACTCTCAACCACTGTGCCACCAGGGAAGCCCGATGGTGGATTTTAAGAAACAGAAAATCTGGGGCTGGCTTTTGCTCTGTATCTTGCTTCTGCTCTGTATCTGGCTTCCGTTCTTAGGTGAAGAGCGAGGGAGCCTCTATCTGTTTCCTATTTTATTTACTCCTATAATTTTAAATATGTACATGTCAGACAAGGATTAAAAATTAATAATAAAATTAACACTAGAATGGTGCTTTACAGTCCACAATGCCTTTTTCATATGTACAGGCACACCTTTTTTTTTTAACTGCATTTTGCTTTATTGCACTTTGCAGATACTATGTTTTTTACAAATTGAAGGTTTGTGGCAACGCTGCATTAAGTAAGTCTCTTGGCACCATTTTTCCAACAGCACTTAACTCACTTAATGTCTACGTGTCGCATTTTGATAATTCTCACAGTATTTCAAACTTTTTCATTATTATTATATTTGTTATGGTGATCTGTGATCAGTGAACTCTTTTTTTAACTATATTTTAAGATTTAGTTATTATTTATTTATTTTTGGCTGCATTAGGTCTTAGTTGCAGCACGCGGGATCTTTTGTTGCAGCGTGCAGGCTCTTCATTGTGGTGCATGGGCTTCTCTCTAGTGGTGGCGTGCAGGTTTTTTTCTTCTCTAGTTGTGGCACGCAGGCTCCAGAGGGCGTGGGCTCTGTAGTTTGCGGCTCGTGGGCTCTAGTTGAGGCGCACGAGCTGAGTAGTTGTGGCACGCAGGCTTAGTTGCCCCGCAGCACGTGGGATCTTAGTTCCCTGACCAGGGATCAAACCCACGTCCCCTGCATTGGAAGGCGGATTCTTTACCGCTGGACCACCGGGGAAGTCCCTGTGATCAGTGAACTCTGATGTTGCTATTGCAAAAACATTATAACTAGATGAATGCTCAAATTAATTGCTAAAACTAATTTTTTAGCAATAAAATATTTAATTAAGGCATGTACATTTTTTGTAGGCAATGCTACTGCACAATTTATAGACTACAGTATAATGTAAACATAACTTTATTTGCACTGGGAAACCAAAAAATTCGTGTGACTCACTTTATTATAATATTCACTTTATTGTGGTGGTCTGGAACTGAACCCACAGTATCCCCAAGGTATCCCTGTATATGTGAGCTCTCTGTATGTTTTATGTATATTGTGTCCTGTTGTTCAAGAGTTTTTATAGAATTTAATCTCTTATGTCTTTTTTAAAGATTGTTTTAAACTTCAGCTAAATTTCAAGAGCCATTTTGAAAGGGATGCATGAGAGTGACAGTTTCACAGTGAAAAATTTTTGGATATATGTGTCATATTCAAGATCAAGAGGCTCAGGAAGACAGATTTCGATGGTACAGCTACATAACAAGTATACATATATGCTAATTTTTCCATGTGTGCTTGGAACTGAACAGAGCCCAGAGCCCAACCAGGGAAAGGGAAAGTGGCAGGTGAAAAAGATTTTCTTTCCACTCTTCCATAGCACTTTTCATGCAGAGCTAAAATGCTGCATGAAGGGTGATCCCACAGAGCATTCAGGACAGAAGAATAACCTGTCTAGAGTTTTGAGCTGGAGGGGCAGGGGACAAGTGACTCCAGGAGACTGAACAAGCTGCAAAGCACAGAAGCCTCTGAGGATTGTCCTCCAAGTGAAAGGCCCCAATCCTGGCCTCCCCACTCAGCCTTTGCTCCCTGATTATACTTGCTGGATAGGTTCTCTCACCTCTCCAAACACTCTTTGTCCCATTCGTTCTAATCCCTCCTCTGTCCTGGCAAGTTCTGACAGCCTGACTTTGGGACAGAGACCTGGGGATGGCCCATCCCTGGAAACTCCAATGACTTATTCCTGAGCAGAGTAATTGCAGTGTGGTTTGATAGCTTTTTCTGTCTTTCCTTAGATTCTAGGTTTGCAGGCTACCCCCATGTGGTGTGACTGGCAGACCCTGAGGAACTGTTGTGTCGAGGACCCATCAACTGTCATGAATGTGATTCTAGAAGCCAAGGTACCATTTTCCTGGGTACTATTCCCCTTCCTCCTCTTTCCAGAGTTGCTGTTCCTTAGCTGGTTATGTAGACCTCTTTCCACTTATCAAGGTTCACATTTTTTTCTATAACTACATAACACTTTTTTTTTTTCTATTTTGTGTGTGTGAAATTTACCAACATACCTAGAAGAATAGAGGATAATACAATTGACACTTTTGTACTATCACCCTTGTTTTCATACACAAGATTTCCTACACTGTTTACACTAGGTACAGAATGTATACCTAGCATTGGAATTGCTGGATCATGAGGCATGAGCATCCTCACCTTTTCGAAGATGTTACAACATTGCTCTTCAGATCCGTCGTCCTGTCCCTGTTATTCTCCCACTCACAGTTCCTGTTGTTCCATCTTCTTAGCAACTTTGGCATTGTCCAGCTTTTCACTTTTTTGCCAATAAGATGGCATGTCATTATGGTGTTAATTTACATTTCCATGATTACTAATGACCTTGATTATCTTTTCATGTGTTTATTGGACATTTGAGCGCTAAGGAGACTTTTTTTACCCTTTAAGGAGCTGATATACCATAGTTCAAAATGAGATGTATTTATTTAGATGTTCATTCATCCGGGAAACCTTTACTGACTGTCTGTTATTTACCACTGCGCTGGATGGTGTTGAAACAAAGATAATTAAGCTTAGTCCTTGCCCTTGTGCAGCTCACATTTTGGGAAAGGAGGGAGCAGGGCGGGGCGATGTGAGACACATCCCTGGGTGATTGCGATATACCAAGTGACCGAAGTAAGCCCAGACTAAGGTGGGGCACAGCCAGGTGCCTAAGACAGCCCAAGAAACAAGGAAGCATCCTGAAGAAGGTGGCCCCAGGCAGAGTTGTGGGGAGGGCCTTCCAGATGCCATCATATTAGAACACATGGACAAAGCTCTGGGAAGTTTTAATCCAGAGTTCACAAATTTGGTGTTGGAAGGGGGAGTAACAAGGGGTGATATCAATGGAATCCAACCCCAACATGTTTGTTTGGCCCATGTAGTATTGCTCTGCAGAATTTTTAGTTTTCATATTGATTTCGTTGCCAACATTGTAAAATAGGAATTTTTTTAATTAAAAAAGTTTTTTTGGCATTTTTAAAAGTCTGGCACCACTGGGCCTGCACATTCATATGGCAACAGTGAGAGCTGAGCAGGCACTGTCTCCTCTGGACAGTCTTTTTGGTCCACTTCCTTAGTATCTTCCCAGGGCTGACACCGAGTGTCAGTAGCTGTATGTCATCTGTTTCTTTATTATAGTAGAGCTAAAAGAAAAAGGACATCCTGAACAGTCAGCCTACTTGGATCATTTTCATAACTTACCTTGCCACTCTAGTCCTTTATGATCCCACTTTAATCCCACAGTGAAGTTCCCATCAGCACTTCCCAAACTTTCCTGGGGCTTTAGCAGACTCAAGACTGCTGAGAAAAATCAGGCAAGAGCTGGATGAGTGACAAGGCCCGGAATTTAAAGGGATTGAAGGCATGTGTGTTTCCTTCCAGGAGTATGAGCTGTGTGAGGAGTGGGGCTGCCTATACCCCATTCCAAGAGAACATTTAATCAACCTACATCAAAAGCATCTTCTCCACCTTCTAGAAAGAGGCGATCATGAAAAGGCTCTGCAGGTAAGCCTCCAACTCTTCCCAGTTTTCTTTTGGTAGGGGATGAGAAGGTTAGTCAAAGCAGGTGGCTCTGTTCCTGCTGGATCCCATGCAAAGCATTCGCAGTGTCAGATCTGCCCCTCCGTGTCCTTCAGGAGCTGGTTATAGTCACCTTCCCTATAGGTGCCTAGCCCTGCATTGGGGCCAGATGGGCATCTGGGTCCAAGACTCTGCTGATCTCTGGTCCTGTCAAAGCCATCATTTGTGAAGCTTTGGGGGTGGTGAAAAAATGAGTGCAGAGAAGGGGTTAATCCACAGTGACTAAACCTGAAGGTTCTGTTCTCAAACAAAACAAGGCTGTTCTAAGAGTTCTTCTACAGGTCTCACCTTTCTCCTCTACCTTCCTCCTGCAACAGCTCCTGCGAAGAATTCCTGACCTCACCATGTGCCTTGAGGTCACAGAGCAGTCCCTCGACCAGCACTCTAGCTTGGCCACTTCTCACTTCTTGGCCAACTACCTCACCACCCACTTCTATGGAGAACTGACCGCAGACCGACACCGTGAAATCCAAGCACTGTACATGGGATCCAAGGTCAGGAGGAGAAGGGGGTGTTGGGAAAGCATGCCTGAGGGAGGGACTGCTGGCCCATCTCCCACTTCAGAACTTGCCCTTCCAGGCACCTGCCATCCTTGACCTGTGGTATATAAAATCTTGACCCTAACAGCCCACCACATCCCTTAGGACTTACCGTTCTCTTACTGCTCTGCCTCCAAAGTGAATTTTACTGTCCTCTTAAATTCTCTTTATGCTTTCCTTGGCATCTGCTATACCAAGCCTTCTCAATTCGGACCATGAATTAGAATCACCTGGACTTTCTAAAAATAGCAGTAGTTAATCTCCACCCTAGAGTAATTAACACCGAACCCCTTGGGACAGGGCCTGCCTATCTTCCAGAAGGATTCTGATGCGAGGATTTAAAACTGCTTTAAATCCTTAAAACTACTTTGTGCTAAAGGAAAAGGGTTAATTGTCTAGGCAATGAGATAAGTCTTTACCTTTGATGTGTAACCTTGGAGACACTAATAGAAGAAATTATAAGCTAGAAAAAGTAATCCAGTGAAGGAGAGTTTGGGGAGAGATAAGGCCTTCTAACTCTCTAATAATGATTCTGATTGGAAGTCATATATACTGGCCCCCTAAGTGTAGAACTTGCCCCATGAATAGAATGAGTGCTGGGAGAGCCATGAATATGACCACTAGCCTACTTGCTAAGAGTTCAACTATGTAAAATGATTCTAAAGAGGATACACCTTTTTTTTTCTTTTTTTTCTTTTTTTTTGGATGTACTGTACCTAAATGGAATCTTTGAAAATTGGCAATGAGAAGAGCCAGTGAATGTATTTCAAGCCCAGGAATAACAGCCTCTAGGAGGAATTTAGAGTCATCATTCACCTGTAGAACACTGGAGGTGCCAGGTTTAGCCCACCTTATATTGCTTATTCTAGTAAAGCCTCAAATGGACAGAATGGTGGCTTTAAGGATCAGGCAGGGGTCAACCATGCCTGGTTGGTCTAGGCCAGGGGTCAGGAGACCACCACCTGTGGGCCAAATCCAGTCCTCTGCCTGCTTTTATAAATCAGGTTTTATAAATCAGTAGTTGCCACAAAGACCTTATGGCCTATGGAGCCTAAAATATTTACTATCTTAAACCTTTACAGGAAAAGTTTGCCAGCCTTGCTTCCTAAGAGACTCCTAGCCAGTTTCAGTAGCTGGCCAAGTGCCCTTTGGTCCCAGATACCCTTCCCCCTTCCCAGTAAGAATCTTGGCTTTCTTCTGAAATTCATGTCCTGTTTTCTTCACTCTGTGGCTCTGCCCCACACCCAGGTCCTGCTAACCCTGCCCGAGCAGTACCGGGCCAGCTACTCCCACTTGTCCTCTAACCCCCTGCTCATGCTGGAGCAGCTGCTCATGAACATGAAAGTGGATTGGGCCACCATGGCTGTGCAGACCCTGCATCAGCTGCTGGCTGGCCGGGAGGCTGGCTTCACCGTGGACGAGGTGGATTCACTGCTTTCCAGATACGCAGGAAAAGCCCTGGACTTTCTGTACCCTCTGCGGGAGAAGCGCTCAGGTAACCGCCAGCATCCTCGATGGGGGTTCTACATGGAGAAGGAAATACCGTGCTACATCCTTATTTTCATTTTTCCTCTTTTATAATTTTGAGTTGATTGAGAGTGAAAGGATACACTTCAGGAGAGATAGCTCTTTTATATAGGAGAGATCTCAGTCTTGGAGGAAGTGGCAGGCTAACCAGAATGAAAGGATGGTAGATAACCACCACGTGCATAATAATATAAAGCTTCGAGGAAAAAAACATGCTGGGGGGTACTTCCCTGGTGACGCAGTGGTTAAGAATCCACGTGCCAATGCAGGGGATACGGGTTTAATCCCTGGTCTGGGAAGATCCCACATGCCGCGGAGTATCTAAGCCGTGCGCCACAACTACTGAGCCTGCGTTCTAGAGCCCGCAAGCCACAACTACTGAAGCCCACGTGCCTAGAGCCCGTGCTCCACAACAAGAGAAGCCACCGGAATGAGAAGCCTGCGCACTGCAACGAAGAGTAGCCCCCACTCGCCGCAACTAGAGAAAGCCCGCATGCAGCAACAAAGACCCAAAGCAGCCAAAAATAAATAAAAACAGAAAAACACGCTGGGGGTGGTCTCTGTCTGGCCTTGGTGCACTGGGCTCTTAAGTGCCATCATTTTGTACTGAGGGTATGCGCTATTCCCAGGATCACATCAGATGTCACTAGTGTGGGAACTGACTCAGCCTCTTCTAGAATGAAGAAAATGAAATAAATGGGGGCTGATGTTCCCAGCCAGCTTTTTTTTTCTTACTCCCTACCCTCCAGGACCACCATTTAAATGTCTTCTACTTCCCCCTGGGCATCTTTAGATTTATTTTGTAAAATCCTAGTGTCTACTTCATTTATCTCACGTGCCTAACACAGTTTGTTTATTGAGGCATTTAAGAAGCATGCCTGCTGTCGTCTTAGAAGTACCTCTGCCATTCTTTGCATACCTAGTAGAGTCATGGGATGACAGCGAAACCAACAGGGCTTTGAAGTAAATGCCTAGCACAGCAAGTAAGGATGTTTATGATAGAACAATCTGTCGACATTTTCCCTCCCTACAGATCCTGTGATTTACCTCCAGGAAATTGTCAGTCCGGCTTCAGACCTCGAGACCTTGTCTAGGTCACCGTCAGTGGAGTTCTCTTCTGTTGCTGCTCCTGGTAAGGACAGGTTCTGAGAGTTACCCATTTTTCAGTTCAATCTTGCCTTATTCTGATTTTCTGATTCTTTTGCTTCTTTTTTCATTTCCAGTCACAACATTCTTATTAATTGTTTTTCTTGATTCTTTCCAGCTTTTTGTATCCCAGAAAATTCAACATACAATCGATTCTTATTATTCGCAGTAGTATATCTATGAAGGCTCCACAAACACTGAATTAGCAAATACTAAACCATTGCTCCCAGGGAAAATTCGCCCACGCGTGTGTGTGATTACATGTGTGGACATGCGCGCACACGCACACACACACACACATACACATTTCACATACATTATAATCTCAAATTGGAAACAATTCATCCCAGTAAATTCTATTTTCTTTATTTTACAAAAGAGAAAAAGCGGTTCAGAGTGTTAAAGTGACCTGCCTGAAGCCACCCCATTAATGAGTGCCTAATGAGCCTTTGGGATTCAAACCCTGTCCAACTAGCCCCAGAGCGGAGCTTCTTACACTACCCTGCTGCACTGTCCCCTACCGTCTGCATCCTCTGGTCATCTCTGTAGGAGAGCTGAGATAAGAAGGCAAAACATTACCTTGTTCAACCCCAGATGAGAAGCTGTATACCAGGCAACTCAAATTATTCACCGCTCTGTGCATGTCTGCAAAAGCAATGCAAATATTGATTTTGAGGTTACAAACAAATTTTAGCGAGTAGGCAACTTCACAAATACGGAATCTACTAATAAGGAGAATCGACTTATTTAAGTCCTTATGTTCACTCTGACCCTGTCCTGCAGGTAGTTATTTATATCTGTCACCCACACAGGGTGCAAGGTCCTTGAAGGCCTCGGCCATGTTTTGGTCACCCCTTTTCACCACCCCTCTTCTCCCACAGTCTCCTGACTTGCCCAATGGCCTACACTCAGAAGCAGCTCAGCAAGTGTTTGTTTTGCCAACAGGAGAGCAGACTTCTGGGGAGAGGTCGACAGCCCGTCGTCTTCTGGGTGCTGCTAAGAGTCACTGTGTTTTCCAGTTCTCTTTTTCTGTGACCTGCCAACATCGTTCTGCTAGTTGACAAGAAATCTCCTTAGATATCATAAAACAAAGACCGTGGCATTTCGTGGCCATGCTTTGAGAATTAGCCATGCTTCGCAGTAATCAGCAGACCTGACAGAAGGGCTCAGACGTACAGGCACATGAGCAGCTTCACAAATCTGCATAAGGCAGCCTGAGCAGCTTTGGTTTACTTAATTTTTTAAACTTTTTATTACAGAAAGTTTCCAGTACACGAAAGTAGAGAGACCAGTGTAATGAAGTGTCACATACCTATTACCCAGCTGCAATGTTTATCATGTCAGTGTGACCATTCTTGTTTCATCTTTACCCCTGTCCCTCTACTGGATTATTTTGAAACAAATCCTAGATATCATACCATTTTGTTTATAAATAAAACAGGGTATATCTCTAAAAGGTAAGGACATTTATAAAACAAAACCATAACATCATTCTCATACCTAAAACCAAATTAATGATTCCTTATTATTATCAACTATCCAGTCACTCGTCAGATTTCCCCAGTTGTCTCATGAAGATTCTTTTTAGAATTGGTCTTTCTAGAATCAAGATGTAAATAATGTCCACACATGGCATTCGACTAAACTCTCTCTTAAATCTGTTTTAATCAGTAGGTCCCCCTACCTCTTTTTATTTGTGGAGGAAACCAGGTCATTTGTCCTTTAGAGCTTCCCACACACTGCATTTTGCTGATTGTCACCCCATGGCAATCTGGGTCTCCGTCCCCTGTGTTTTCCAGTACACTGGTAGATAGATCTAGAAGCTTGATTTGATTCAGGCTTAATATTTTTTGGTTAGTATATTTGACAGGTGGCCGTGTGCCTTCCATCAGGAGACACACAACGCTCTTTTTGCAGTCAGCCATCGATGATCAATAACTGGATCTATGCTATCAGTAGGGGTTTGCAACGTGGTACAGTTCTAACTCTCTCATCCCTTCTTTGTTTATTAGCTGGACTACTGATCACCTTTTACTCTGACTTCTGGCTTTGACTCCCAGGTGTCTCCGTTGTGCATTCCCCCAGTCCGAGGGAGAGGAGCCTCCCACAGAGTCAGCCGCCACTGGAGTTTGTGCCCCCAGCAACGCCCCCTGCCAGGCACCAGTGGGTACCGGATGAGAGCGAGAGCACCTGCATGGTCTGCTGCAGGGAGCGCTTCACCATGGTAAGCAGCGTCCGTCTCCGGCTTTACCTGCAGGAGAAATTAAAGGAAAGCTCTACTTCCTGAGCCTGAGTTTATAGTCACCTCCTGTCCCCAAGAGGATATGGGTATGTTCAGAAGAACTGACTACCAGATCTGCGGCTCTGGGTTTACCTTTGACCTGACCAGAATATATTTTCTGAATTTAGACAGATGGTAGACACCCTCAAGGAGCCTTAAATTCTAAAATCTCTGCCATTCTCATGAAATAAATAAAAAGAGCCAGAGTGGTATTGCATGGGAGGAGTCACCAAATGTTGGGGCATCTCGTTTCTAGCTCCTGTGTCTTTCGCAGAAAGACGGGTGACCTGGTAATGGTTTTATGTGCTGGCGCCAGATGACCTCAGTTCTAATACCAGCACTGCCTCTTACTAGCAATGTGACTATTAACTTTCTCAGTCTCAGATGCTCACTTGTAAACTAGGGATGCTCGGTTATTTGGTTCATGGAGCTATAAGCACTAACTACAGTAACAGATGTTACCACCCTGCACACAGTACCTGGCTGGCACAACAGCTCAGCTGATGATCAGGATGACGATGCAGTTTCTCTGTGTCTGTTTCCTCCTCGTGCATAAAAGCGGTGTAATATATCTGTCAACCTCTTATGATGAAATAAGGCAGTATTTGTAAAAGCATCTTGAAAAAAGAACACTTTTTCATCATCAATACCATGTAGACATGTGATCCTCATTGGCTGAGAAATCACTTCTTCCCCACTGCTTTTTGCGGTGTCTTCACATGTTTCCTCCACAGACAGATAAGACTTGTCAGGAGCTATTGAAAAACTGTCCATGACTTGGACATCTTTGCCCATCAGATGAGAGAGATCTTTAAATGTCAGCTTCTTGAAGGCAAGGATTTGTGTGTTCTTTTCTCAGTAGAGGCCCAAGCACATGCTATTCTTAGTAAGTCACAGGTGGCTAATTCCAAGGATAAATGGATTGACGGGTGCTCACAGGTCCTGCAATCTCACCTTCTCTTCCTCCCTCCTCCTTCTCTTCCTGATGACACTCCTCAGTTTAACAGGCGTCATCACTGTCGCCGCTGTGGTCGGCTAGTGTGCAGTTCCTGCTCCACTAAGAAAACGGTGGTGGAAGGCTGCAGAGAGAACCCTACTCGCGTGTGTGACCAGTGCTATAGTTACTTCAACAAAGAGTGAGTGTCCTGCAGCGGGGCCGCTGCTGCTATTGACCACTGCACCCTCCCCCGGGTCCTGACACTCCTAGGGGTCTGATTATGGAAAGCGTCTCAAATCTGAGCAATTACAGAAAGTTTTCATTTCACATTCACACTGAAATGCCATTCACTCTACAGTGTAATGTTTGACCCTGGTCAGAGAGACTTCTAAGAGAGGAAGTAGGAATGAGTAGAAGCAGAGATCAGAGCTCTTACATGATGTTCTCTCTGGGATCAGGACACTTAGTTCTTTGGCCTGTCCTCTAACTGAGGCCATGGGCCTGTCCCCTAACTGAGGCCGTGGATCTTAGTTTGCCAACAACCTCACCTCTTTTCCAGCCGCTCTCACTTCAGTTGGTCTCAGCTGGACTCCAAAAGACACTGAATGTTGGGGGCTCACTTGCATCAGCTCTCACTGAGCTCATCATTCTGGCTTGTTATCCACAACTAGAAGAGCCCACACACTTTCCTGTGCACAGTTCAGCTGGGAACAAGCCTCAGAAACTGCTCGTGCCTCTGGCAAGACAGGTCAAGACTGTGTTTGCCAGCCCAGTATTGCTCAGTTTTTTCTACTACTTCTAGCAGCAGAGGAGGGTGAAACTAAGACTGCTAGAGCATGTGGGAATAGGAGCCAAAGCAGCTCTCCAAGAGCAAAATCACTTTGAGTTCTTCATGTTTTACTAACAGACTTAAAGGGATTTTACATTCTGCCCAATAGCTCAGCAGCATTTTTGTTTCTTTTACTAGGAACATTTTTTTAACATTATTTACCATGGTGATTACTGACCTGATAGGAAGGAAGACGTGCCGTGTTCATACCACAGTTTCTGTGACCCTGGCATACCACTGCCTCCCTCTGGGTGGGGGACAGGGAAATTACCCATTTATCATACTGCTGAGATTAGAAATGAGCAGTTGGTATCAGTGAGGATTCTTTCATTCAGCAATCACTGAGCAATAATCACTTTGCCCTCGAGGAGCCCCCATTTTAGTGGGGAGACAGCCAAAACACAGACCACAGGGCCCTTGGGTAAGTGCAGTGTGGAGACACACCCAGCTTAGCCCAGTGATCAGGAGGGTTTTCTCGAGGTGTGGCACTTGGTCTGAGACTTAGAGGATGAGAAGTTGGTAGGAAAAGAAGCCGAAACAGAGCATGCCCAAAAGTGGGAGTAACAACTGCAAAGGTAGGGGCAGGAGAAAATGTGGGTCCTTTGAGGAAGTGTAAATAGGTAGGTGATGGGCTAAGGTTCTGGACTCAGAGGCTAGCAGCTGAGCTGGGAGGACCTAGGGAATGGCAGAGAGGCTTGGAGCTTGCTCTTTGACAGCACGGGCTGGGGTTGACCAGAAGGCTCCTCTTGCAGGTGATAGACCTGGGCTCTGGCTTGTGACATTGGGATTTAGTGGTTGGTGGCACCAACTGAACTTGATCAGAGCCCGTAGCAGTGTGGGGAGGACTCTTATGGGTTGAGTAGAGGTCATGGGTGGTAGGAGATGGTCTCAAGAGGCAGCAAAGCCATAAGGAGCTTTGTCTGCTGAACTGCAAATGTGGAATATTGTACCCTGAGGAGCTATCAAAGAATTTGATAAAAGAATTTTAAGCAGAAGCATAATATGGCCAGACTTGCTTTTTTTTTTTTTTTTTTTGCGGTACGCGGACCTCTCACTGTTGTGGCCTCTCCCGTTGCGGAGCACAGGCTCCGGACGCGCAGGCTCAGCGGCCATGGCTCACGGGCCCAGCCACTCCGAGGCTGGGATCTTCCCGGACCGGGGCACGAGCCCATGCCCCCTGCATCGGCAGGCAGACTCTCAACCACTGCGCCACCAGGGAAGCTCCAGATTTGCATTTTTGAAAGCTTGCTGTACCTACAAAGTAGAGAATAGCTTGGTAGAACCAAGGAGACCAATTGGGAAGCTATTGCAAAGGCTCTAGCATTAAATGATGAGGGCCCTCTCTGAGGCAGGGATGAGGAGAGAGATGCGGACATTTAAACAGGTATTTTAAATGGAACGGGCAAGAAATGGTAAGTGGTTGGCTGTGACAGGTGAGGGAGAGAAAAGAGTTTTGGATGATTCCCTGATAATCTCATTTGAGTAACTGTAAATGTCAGTGCTATACACTAAGCTCAAAACAAAGAGCAGGAGGAGGGATTCAAGCATTTCACTTTTTCTTTCTCTGTTTCCAGTGCGCCAGAGGAGAATCCAGGACAACCAGGAGGTAAGACTGAATCACATTCCCTGTGACTTATTTTTTTTTTTTTTGCCACACCACCCAGCTTGTGGGATCTTAGTTCCCTGACCAGGGATTGAACCCACGCCCTCGGCAGTGAAAGCGTGGAGTCCTAACCACTGGACCACCAGGGAATTCCCTCCCTATGACTTTTTGTCTCTGTGCTCAAGTTGGCTCTTCCTTCAGCATATCTGCTGCAACTGACACCCTCAATGGCAACTCAGTCCAACAGGTTGACCAAAGAAAATCCTTGGCATTTCTGTCAGGCTATTTCCCTTAAGGTTTGTCATCATAGTAACCTATCACACTGGCCCATTAGCTTCCAGCATCGAGAAGGCCAGCAGCCAAAGAATTTGGTCCTTAACTTTTAGTAACTTATTTCTCTTTCTTCCCCCACTAGGTTTCCCTTCACCACCATCCTGCCTTCTAATGCTCCCTCCTTCCCCTTGGTAATCACTATTAATAGTTTGGGCAGGTTAGTTTTTAGAGTAGCCAATGGCTCATCCCTCCATTTGGGAAGCATGCAGCATTCAGAGTTTCTCGTGTGAAGCAACAAGTTTGTGTGACAAACATTGTAACACTCATTCCAGGTCTGTGCCTGGGGAAGAAAGTTTGAGGTACCCAAGGTGGTCTCCTAAAGGAAATAAAAGGGACCAAAAGGAGAGAAAGGGCCCTAAGATATCAGGCAAGGATCTGCCTGCAGCTCGTGGCTCCCTGGGCTGGGCTAGACTGGACTACCGGCCAGTGAATGACACATGAACGGCATTTGTCTTCTCAGCACCAGACAGCCCCAAGAGTGAAAGCCCTCCATACTCAGCTGTGGTGAGAGTCCCCAAAGCAGCTGAGGTGGAATGGATTTTGGATCTGAATGAGGAGGAAAATGAGCTGGTGCGGAGTGAATTTTACTATGAGCAGGTAATAGCAATAAAATGTGATGGTCATTTGAGTTTCCTTATGATGTGTAGTAGCATGGCAGGAAATGCAGAGTTGGGCAGACACAAGCAGGCCTTCACTTGCTCACAGTGTAATATCATGGGAGCTAAGACCAGTAAACCAGTAAACCAGTTAAAGCAGAAAATGAGGAACAGCTTGAGAAATACACAAGAGGAAATCAGGAAAGGCTTCGTGGAAGAGGTAGCATTTAAGAGGAGCCTTGGAAGTGCGGTAGGAGCTTGACAAGCAGAAGTTTGGGTGTCCTGAGTGGAGTGAGGATAGGAGAAGGGCAAAGATTTCCAAACTCTAACATCCAAGCGAAGGCACAGTATCAAAAATGATTGGGGAATTAGAAGTGGTTTAATTTGGAGAGAACATAGGGTGTTAATAGAGAGGTAGGAAAGGTAGGGTTGAAACAGGCTATTTATGTGTAGGGCCTTGTACTCTGCAGTAAGATATATGTACTTGGTAGGCATCAGGGCCATGGAAGGTTTCAGAGTGTGCTTTAGGAATATTAATTTAGCAGCACTGTTTCCAGTGGCTTGAAACAAAGACTTCTCCAGGTAGCCAGACAAGCAAGGTGACTATCGTCCAAGCCAGCATTAGGAGCACCTGCACTGATGGGACAGTAGACTAAAAAAGAAGGGCACCTACAGGCATTCCCAGGAAGTAGGTAACACGTGGACACAGCTGCCTTCCTCCCAGTAAGGAGACAAAAACCTAAAAGCCAGAGCTTTGCCAGTGCTACTTAGAACTTCTGAAGTATGTTTAGCTCTACTTCTGCTTTGCCGTGGGATTTTTGGCTCCTTCCCCCAGGGTTTTTCAAGCTTTGTGAAACGGGAAGAATAATTCCTCCCTCCCAGCTACATTTGAAGACTGCTTTGGTCTGGGAACTCACAGTGTGCTTCTCTCCTCGTCCACCTGGGCCAGGCCCCCAGCGCCTCCTTGTGTATCGCCATCCTGAATCTGCACCAGGACAGTGTTGCCTGCGGCCACCAGCTAATTGAGCACTGCTGCAGGCTGTCCCAGGGGCTCATGAACCCAGAGGTAGATGCGGGGCTGCTCACAGACATCATGAAGCAGCTGCTCTTCAGCGCCAAGATGATGTTTGTCAAGGCGGGCCGGAGCCAGGACCTGGCTCTTTGTGACAGGTAAGTGGAAATGAGTCTCTCTTCTTTTACACGGTGGTCATGTCTGTCCGGCTTCTTTTTCTGACCCTACTCTGGGTTTTCACCTCCCAATCCTCTGACAAGACATGCTGAACTGTTTTGCATCTCCATTTGTCGTTGATGAAATGCTGTTATCAGATCACAAGCAGTCTTCCTCACCCTACGTTGACAGCCTGTGTGCTTCTCTTTCCCTGAGTGGATCCTCAAGGCAGGTTCTCTAGCTATAGAGTCTTTCTTTTCCAGTTGGAAAGAAAGACTTGGGTTAATTTGTAATGAACATCAATTTTGGAGAGCACCTTTAGTCTCTGTGGAACTTTCTGCCTTTTAAAGGAGATGTGTCCTCTACCCTAGCCTTGACCAAATTCAGACTGTGGCCTCGGAGTTCTGGGTAACAGATCTATAAAGCGCACTGCGGACTGGTCTGTCCCTATGTCCCAGGGAGGAATGTGAGTCATAAAGTAGAAGTTTCTATGGAAAAGTGAGGATTAGGCCCCAGCTCCCTACACAACCTGCTCTGCCTCCATTCATTAACCTGACAATGAAAACTCCCAATTCCCGGCTTATCCACCCAGATGTGTGACTCACGTTGTGCATTCCCAGCTCTCAGTCCTAGCCAGATTTGAGAGCGAAGAGCATAATTTTCTTTGACGTGTCAGTGCTTCAGGCACTTGCCCAGGGTACGGGCCTGCAAACTCACCAGATAACAGAGAGTGCAGTGACTCTCAACTTCACCGCTTCCTAGCTCTGTAACCTTAGATGAGTCTGTTAACCACTCTGGGCCTCGGTTTCCTCCTCTGGAAAATGGGGATGATAATAATATTTATTTCATATGGCTGTAAAGTGAGAGTACTGTATCCATATAAAGGACTAAGAACTGAGCCTGTGTACTCCAAAAATGTTAGTTTTATTATTCTTACTAACAAAAACCAGAAGGTTGAGAAAGGCAGAAGGAGGTGGGACAGCAAGTGGAAGGAAATATAAAGGAGTTAATTTCACTCATATCAAGAGGCAAAAGATTCTACATCATTTTTCAAGTTGACAAATGAAAAATGAGCTGTATAATATGTTAAATACAATTTTTTAAAGAACCACAACTCTACCAATTTATCAGAAATGGAGAAGGGAAGGAAGGAACAGAAACCATTTTATATAGCAAAAGGTAGAATTTAAGGCAAAAATAAAGATATATCTAAATATTTCTCAACTATCAGAAACGTAAATGAGATAAAATCTTCTTAACAGAAAAGGATACTTAGATGGGGGCTGGAGAACAAATCTAACAGCAAGTCCTATACTTCCTTCAAAATCTAATATAGATGGAGGAAATATCCACTTTGGGTTAAGGGAGCAGAAATTAAGGAAGTCCTTGCTTCAGTGGGATTCGCACCCATCCCCAGGTGCCATAGGCTTCTCTGACACTTAATAGCCCTGGTTTCAAGTTACGCATCCCTTCTTCCCAGCCCTGGAATCCGTCCCTCGCTCTAGGGAATCACTGCACTTGTGCCCAGGTGCTGATGACAGTAGATTCGTCTCTCATGTGTGTTTAGAACTCCTGGTTTGCAGAGTATTTTTCCGCTGTTTTTAACTCATACCTCCTTCTGTGGACAAATAAATGTTTAAAAACAAAACTCACACCACCTATTACACACGTCCAATACATTATGATACCGAATTTGCTTTTACACACTATGCTCTCCCCTACCCATCCCCACTAGGTTGAGAATCACTGATGTACTGAATCCCTTTCCAGGGAAATCAGTGGACAAGTCAGGATCTGCAAGGGGTTTTGATAGAATTATGATACAAGATTCAAGAACCTTGAGTGTAGGCCTGTCTCAGGCAGGACTAAACAGAATGATCCCAGACAGCTCTCTGGGCTCTGTTGTTATAAGGTTTTTGCAATCACCAGGTGTCAGGAATAAGATCAAAGGCAGCAGTCCTGGTAACAAGAGTCCATCCTTAACCCAGAGAAGGGATGTCAAGTCCAGGGCACTCGAATCTGAGGGCCCTGCCCAGCAGCACCTCCAGAGGATGGTAGTGATGTGACCTCTGTACTGACCAGGAGTGCAGGCTGCCGATACAGTCCATATACACTCTCCCAAGCAAGCAGGGTTCCAGAGAACCAAAAAGAAACGGGTAGCTTGCGAGCTCCCAGCATCGGTATAAAGGCCTTGCCTCAAAATAGGAGACCTGAGTGTCCCGGAGCGTCCGTACTCCATGTATTGATAGCTAACGTTTGATGAGTGCCTACAAAGCTCTAGACACCATCCTAAGCTCTTTTCCTCCGGTTATTTCATTTTATCCTTAAAACTCCCCATTATTCTATCCATTTTGCAGATGAGTAAATTGAGGCTGAGAAAGGTTAACTAACTTGCCCAAAGTCATAGAGCCACTAAGTGATAGAGTTGAGTTTCCGAGAGTCTGACTCCAGAGTCTTTTCTCCTATGTACCTCACAATTCTCATTATCACATTTCACATTGGAAATGAAATAGAAAACCTTTAAGCAGCACCTGTTCTTGGGATGACCCTGTGGAGCCTCACTGCCTTGCCCTTTTCCTCCCTGTAGCTACATCAGCAAGGTAGATGTGCTGAATATTTTAGTCGCTGCTGCCTATCGCCACGTGCCATCTCTGGATCAGATCTTGCAACCAGCCGCGGTAACCAGGCTAAGGAACCAGCTTTTGGAAGCTGAGTACTACCAACTGGGCGTTGAGGTGAGGCACAGACAAAGCTGACATCTACCCCAACGAGTTACCTCCTCTAGTTGTCCTTGGCCATGGGGAGTGTCTAAGGCATGACAATTTTACCAGTGTGGGAGTAATGGCAGGTGGGGTGGTGGGGAGGGAAATGATTGACACCAAGGGGATAGAATTGGTCTTTGGGACCCTCAGGCATGGCTGTGGGTGCCTCCCCCTAAAAGGAGCAGTTTTTCCTCCAGGTCTCCACAAAGACTGGCCTTGATACCACCGGGGCATGGCACGCTTGGGGCATGGCCTGCCTCAAAGCTGGGAACCTCACCGCCGCACGGGAGAAGTTTAGTCGCTGTCTGAAGCCCCCTCTTGACCTCAATCAGCTGAGTCATGGCTCAAGACTGGTACAGGATGTGGTTGAGTACCTGGAGTCCACAGCGAGGCCACTTCTATCCGTGGTAAGAGCACAACAGGCAGAGGGTGGGCTCCAGGGCCAGGGGGAGGCCCAGGGGCAGTAATGGCCTGGGGAAAGTATCAGCTTCCATTCAGCTGACAGTGGCAGCCCTGGCTCAGAGCTGTCAGGTTTGGATTTCGTTCTTTCCATTATATATGGTTAGATAAGTCATAAAAAGTCAAATTTCAAAAAAAAAAAGAAAACTAATTTTAAAACAGTGAAAATCACATATAATCCCATACCCACACTTAAGCAATATTTAGATTTTAGTGAATTTTCTTTGTTATGTTTTTGATTTAATTGGTGTTATACAGTTTATAATATATAGAAGTTTATATCCTGCCTGTTTTCTACCCTTAAAACTATATAATAGCGAGCACTTTTCCACGTTGTTAAACATTCTTTGAAAACAGTGTTTCCAGCGGCTGCTGAGGACTCCCTGAGTTCCATTGCTCCCTCACACTCTGTCCTCTCTTGGCAGCAAGATGATGATTACTTGGCCACCTTGAAAGAGCTGGAAGCTACCCTTCGGACCCAGAGCCTCTCTCTGGAGGTGATTCCTGAAGGGAAGATCATGAACAACACCTACTACCAAGAATGCCTCTTCTACCTGCATAACTACAGCACCAGCCTGGCCATCATTAGCTTCTACGTGAGGCACAGCTGCCTGCGGGAAGCCCTGCTGCACCTCCTCCACAAGGTGGGACTTGCAGACGTGGCTGGCTCTCACACGGCAGTGCCTGCTTTGCCCGCTTGGCTTGGCCCATCCAGCTTTCATGGAGGCAATAACCCCCCTTAACCTTACCCCAGGGTTGAGCTATGAGGTCATCTCTGGCAAAGTCAGGTCCAAATGGCAAATTCTAGGGAATTCCCTGGTGGTCCAGTGGTTAGGACACCACACTTTCACTGCCGAGGGCCCGGGTTCAATTCCCGGTCGGGGAACTAGGAGCCTATAAGCCTCATGGTGCAGCCAAAATACAAAACAAAGCAAAACACAAATGGCAAATTCCATCTGCACAAATCATGATTTGATGAGTGTGCGCAAGTCTTAACCTGGATCCCAGATTGCCCTTCTGACGGGCAGTGACAGATTTCATCCCTTCTCCCAGAACATTTAGCAGAACCAAGTAATAGCTGAGAGCATGGTCTCTGGAATGAGATGCTTGGTGTAAGTGGTGTGACCTTGAGCAAATTGCCTAACCTCTCTGTTTCCACACACTTCCCACCTGCTCTGGGCTGTGTCCTGCTGCTGACCCCACTACTCGTCCACTCAGGGTTGTTACCACAAAGGCCAGGAAGCACCCATGAGCCACATCCTAAATTTGAGCCACAAGTATCTCATAGAAGGAGAGTGTGCCCTCCTTTGTTTCCTCTGACATCCTCTGCCCTCCTCCCACAGGGGGCAAAGGCACCCCTGAAGTGCATTATTTCTTTGGAGCCATTGTTAAGCCAAGTCAGGGCTCTGTTTCACCATGACTCTTTGACCTTCTCTTTTTTATCTGAAAGTCCCATGCAATTCTTCTGAGGAACTGAGTGATTAGTACCAAATTTCATATAAAATTAAAGGAGCTTGAGTTATGCTTTAATTCCAGTCTGCTGCCTTCGTCCAAAATGGCAGCCATTGAAAGTTTACAAGTAGGCATATCTTCTAGGATTCCTCCAGTGCGTCAACAGTACAGAGTCGTGGTAACCATACCCCTACAGGACAGCGAAAGGGAAATGTTTTCACTACTGCCGTAGCTACCGTGTCTTAACCAGGTGTCAATATTGTAAAGGTTATATTATTTGGCATTTAATTGCTAAAACCTATTTCCTTTTCCTCAGTTTCCAAAAGAGTTTTGAGGTAAAGCTACTTCACCTCACCCAGTTCTGTTGCTTCTAACTGATGACCACTCCAGAGGGTTAAGCTGCTTAGTTACTTATTTTGGTAAAAGCTGACGACAGCATTGCCCCTGCTTTACATTCGTCAGAGCTAGGAA
The DNA here is from genome assembly GCF_059928025.1 of Delphinapterus leucas. Taxonomy (NCBI): domain Eukaryota; kingdom Metazoa; phylum Chordata; class Mammalia; order Artiodactyla; family Monodontidae; genus Delphinapterus; species Delphinapterus leucas. The sequence goes on along the minus strand of NC_143130.1, from coordinate 147,570,598 downwards.
AGAAGGCTTCTTTTTATCTCCTGTAATCACAGCTACCCTTGAACTGAAGTATCTTACCTTCTCAAGCAGGTGGGGAACAACAGAAAAAAACATTGTGAAAACTATGACTGAATGCCTAGAGCATGGAAGACGTGGTGTTTCCAGCCTCATTCCCTGCCTTTTCACCCCTTACCCACCACACTGCCCCAGAGTGAGCTTTCTAAAACATAGTACATGTTATTTATGTTATTCTGAATTCATGTTATTCCTCTCTCTAAAAGGCCTTCGGTGGATCCCCATGGCCACAAGGTGAAGTCCAAATTCCTTAGCATGAATGCAGGACCCAACAGTATCAGGCCCCCTTATTTCTCCAGTTTATTTTCACTGCAAATCCTATCTCTGCTCTATATTCCGGACTTGCCAAATTACTTAAATTTTCCTGATTGTACCATGCCCGTTCTTACTTCCATGAGTCTACATTGCTGTTTCCCCGTACCTAGAATGCCCTGCCCCTCCTTGTTTTCTTGGAAAACTCATGTTTATCCTTCCAGACCCTCTGTATTGAGCATTCACCTCTTCCTATAAACAGTCACTGTACCTAGAACATAACTCTGTTATTGCATTTATCCCACTGGATTGCAACTATTTGTTTACAATTGTGTCTTCGCATCTGGAGCGAGAAGGCCCATATTTAACTTACCTGGTGTCTTCAAGCACCTGGCCTAGTGCCAGTTATGAATGAATGAGTGGATACATGAATGGATGAAATGGAAGTTCTTTTTTTTGGCTGTATTGGGTCTTCCTTTCGTTGCTGCACGCAGGCTTTCTCTAGTTGCAGCTAGCGGGGGCTACTCTTCGTTGCAGTGGGCGGGCTTCTCATTGCGATGGCTTCTCTTGTTGCGGAGCACAGGCTCTAGGCATGAGGTCTTCAGTAGTTGTGGCTCGCGGGCTCTAGAGTGCAGGCTCAGTGGTTGTGGCATACAGGCTTAGTTACTCCGCGGCATGTGGGATCTTCCTGGACCAGGGATTGAACCTGTGTCCCCTGCATTGGCAGGCAGATTCTTAACCACTGTGCTACCAGGGAGGTCCCAAAATGGAAGTTTTTAAGGGGTTGAATGGCCAAATGGTTTTTTTTCTATGACTGTGGAACGGGGGTTGATGACTCACGGCCTCTGAACCACAGATGAACTTCAGAAGTGAGCAGGTTAGTACGTGTTTGCACTTTCCTGATGAGTTGGTCTATGATATTTATCATTTATTCATTCATCCAAGAAATAGTTATTAAATAGCCAAGGACTATTCTTCACAACAATGAAGAAAAAAAAGGCAGACAAAAAAAGTTGCTCTATAAAACTTACATTATAGTAGGGAGAAAGACAATAAACAAGATAAATAAGATATATAGTATAGGTGATGAGTAATAAGAAGAGTAAAGTGGGGGAGAGGGAAGGGATGGATTGTGTAATTTTAGACAGGGTGCCCAGGAGAGATGACATCTGAGTAAAGGCCTAAAGTAGGTTGGGAATGAACTGTGCAGATTGTGGAGGAAGCACGGTCCAGGTGGAGGGAGTAGCAAGGGCAAAGGCCAGGGCAGCTTGAGCAGAGTAAGCTGGGGAAAGGGTGGTAGCAGATAAGGTCAGAAAGCTAACAGGGCCTAGATCATATAGAGCCTTGTAGACATTATGAGGACTTGGGCTTTGTGCTGAGTGAGAAGGAAAACCGTTGGAAGATTTTGAGCAGAGACGTAACATGATCTGACTTATGTTTTTTGTTTGTTTGTTTTTCGCGGTACGTGGGCCTCTCACTGCTGTGGCCTCTCCCGCTGCGGAGCACAGGCTCCGGATGCGCAGGCTCAGCAGCCATGGCTCACGGGCTCAGCCGCTCAGCGGCATGTGGGATCTTCCCGGACCGGGGCACAGACCCGCGTCCCCTGAATCGGCAGACGGACACCCAACCACTGTGCCACCAGGGAAGCCCCTCACTTATGTTTTAACCGAATCACTCAGGTTGATTGGTTGGCATTAGTCAAAAAAGAGGCAGGAGTGGAAGATGGTAGACCAGGGAGGAGGCCATTGCAATCATCCGGGCAAGTGGTGATGATGACTTGGACCAGGACGGTACATGGAGGTGGTGAGAAGTGGTCAGCTACATACAGATTCTGTATGTATTTTGAGGTGGAGCCAATAGAATTTGCTAATGACTTTTATGTTGTGGTGTAAGAGAAAGATGGCTAAGGTTTTTGGCCTGAACAAATAGAATAACAAAATTGCCATCTGAGAAGGGGAAGACTGCAGAAAGAGCAGATTGGGAAGACACAATCAGGAGTGCAGTTTTATATCAATATGTATTGTTCTCTAGATACCAAAGAGGACTTTTTGCGTCGGCAGTTGGCTATAAGTTAGGTATACAATTCTGGAGTTCAGAAAGAATAAACAGGCTGGGAATAGAGATTTAGACATAATCAGTAGAGCGATAAATGTAAAGCCCTAAGACTTACGAAATCAAAAGAGTGAGTAAAGAAAAGAGGACAGGGACTTCTCTGGTGGCGCAGTGGTTAAGAATCCACCTGCCCATGCAGGGGACATGGGTTCAATCCCTGGTCCGGGAAGATCCCACATGCCACGGAGCAACTAAGCCCACGCGAGGCACCAGTACTGAGCCCAGGTGCTGCAACTACTGAAGCCTGCGCGCCTAGAGCCCATGCTCCACAAGAGAAGCCACTGCAATGAGAAGCCCGTGCACCCATCGAAGAGTAGACCCCGCTGGCCGCAACTAGAGAGAAAGCCCATGTGCAGCCAAAAAACCCAACGCAGCCAAAAAAAAGAGAACAGCTCCCCCCTAAGCTCTGGAGAGATTAGGAGGAATCAGCAAAGGAGACTGAGAAGGCGTAGCCAGGGAAGTAGAAAGAAAACCTGGTGGGGGTGGTATCCTGGGGGCCAAATAAAGAAAATTTTTCAAGGAGGAAGCCATCAGCTATATCACAAGCTGTTGACAGAGCAGGTGGAAAACAAGGACTAAGAATTTTAGATTTAACAACATAGAGGTCATTGGTGATCTGAGGGGCGGTTGCAATGGAGTTGTAGGTGCAAAAGCTAGATGTGAGTGAGTTCAGGAGACAGTCGCCGGAGAGGAACTGGAGACAGGGAGTGCAGATAACTCAAGGAACTTTTCTGTACGGAGAAGGAGAGAAGGGGAGCAGTCACCCGGGCGGGATTCTCAAAGGGTTCCATCTGTGATGTGCAAAAAGATAAGACGCACCGCTGTGGGAGGATGCTGAAGGGCTGTGAGTGGAAGGAAACTCAGAATGGGTCCCAGACAGTGCCAGAACCAGGCTCAAGACTTCTGACTTTTTGCTTTGCCCTGCTCCAGGAGAGTCCCCCGGAAATCTTCATAGAAGGCATCTTCCAGCCAAGCTATAAAAGTGGGAAGCTACACGTTTTAGAAAACTTGCTAGAATCCATTGATCCAACCTTGGAAAGCTGGGGAAAGTACTTGATTGCCGCCTGCCAACATTTACAGAAGAAGAACTACTACCACATTCTGTACGAGCTACAGCAGTTTATGAAGGTAACAGCAGCCCCATCCTGCCTTCTACCTCTGTCCTTGTTGGCCTGTCGCGTGGGGAGACTGTGCAGGATGAGGGAACGAGACTGTCGTTTTGGTTCCTGGCCTTTTGCTCCTTGACTAAGCCTACCGCAAATCCACATTACTCTCTAGCATTCTTACATAGTATCAGGATTTCCATTCTCATCCTAAGGAGGCAGACTTTAATCTTGTCAGTAATAGCATTCTTCAGAATTCAGGGAATATAAAGATAAAAAAGAGGGATATGGTAGTTTCAAGATAAACATGTAGCATGAATGCAGAATTCGTAAGGAATGAAGGAGAAGTAAAGTGTTTTTAGAGAAGATGCATGAAAGGAGAGGGATCATGTTTCTTCCAATCTGTCTGAGGGTGGCCAACGCTAAATCACAGAGAAATTGGCTTATTCAATGCCAGAGTGAAAGTGAAGGCAAGTCAAGTGGAGAATCAGACGCCTCCTTTTTAAAGATCTCTTTTGTGCTGGAATAACGTCCTACCTAAGGTCCCAGCCAGTCAGTTCACTTTGGGATCTCTTGGGCCTCTGAGGGAAAGGGTGCTGGCAGCCAGGCTTCACGGGGGGACATCAGATCAGGGTTCTCCTCACACCCCCACCCTCCAAATCTCCTTTGACCTGAACATTCATTTTCCTCTTCCAGGACCACATCCGGGCCGCCATGACCTGTATTCGGTTCTTCAGTCACAAAGCAGAGACATATACGGACCTGGGAGAGAAGCTCTCTTGGCTGCTTAAGGCCAAGGACCACCTGAAGATCTACCTCCAAGAAACCTCCCGCCGCACTGGAAGGAAGAAAACCACCTTCTTCCGAAAGAAGATGACGGCAGCCGATGTGTCAAGGTAACTTGGGGTTCAGGGAGCAGCTGGGGTGGGGCAGAAAGGCTGGAACCGAGGGCCTGTCGGTGATGCAGCCGCCCTTGCCCATCCCTGAACTCTTGGGAGACAAACACATACACATACACGCACACACCTAACAGGAATCATTCCTGGATGACAGTGTCCGGTACAAGCCTGGAAAGCCGCCAGAGGAGCTTGTAGGAGAAGAGGAAAGTCGGGGAGGCGCAGGAACTGGGATCACATGTGACAGTCAGACTAAGCCCCTACCCCTTACAAGACGCAAAAGAGGTCCTGGGTGATCTGGCCCCCGCCTGCATCTCCATCTTACCTCATGCTACTCTCTCCTTTCTTGTGGCGCATCAGGCACCCTGGCCTCCGGGGGGTTCCTCAGCACCCCAGGTCCTTCCCTCCTCTCAGCCTTTTTGCTGAGAGCACAACATCTGAAGTAAACGCTCCACCGCTACTGTTTATTCCTTCACAGTCCCAATCGCTAGATACTCAATGTGTCTGTTTGTTATCTAGCCTCTGAACTCTGGAGGGCAGGGCTCCTGTCTCTCCCAACGCTGCTGTTGTTAGCAGCACACCGTGCTCCGTAAACACTCAGCAGCCACTTTCGCCTTGTCGTAACTGCTCAGAGGGTATTTTGGATCTCTTTTCCCTCCGCATCCTTTCTTCTGCCTTTTCCATTGCCATCCTATTATGATTTCTCGGTCCCCTGGCCCTGGTTACTCCTGAGGCCCCTCCTGAGGCCTGACTGTGCATCTCCTGTCACCGCAGGCACATGAACACGCTTCAGCTGCAGGTGGAAGTGACCAGGTTCTTACATCGCTGCGAAAGTGCTGGGGCCGCTCAGACCACCCCCTTGCCTCTGCCAACCCTGTTTGGAAACAACCACATGAAAATGGATGTTGCCTGCAAGGTATGCACGATGTGTCAGAGGCACTCTTTCAGAGTGCCTATCACACTTGTAATCGTCTAGTTATCATTATTTCAGTCATCCTTTTGATGGCTGCCTCCCCGATGGAATGAGAGCCCCGGAAGGCTGGAGACCGAGTCCGTTTTGATTACTCTTGTATCGCTAGTGCCTGCACTCAGTAGAGTCTCCACAAATATTTGTTGAATAAATGAATGAATGAGGGCCTCGTTCTTGACTGAGGGGCTGCTCCAGTAATTCTTGCTTCTTTAAGCACGTTTCCCTCTCATTTTCAGGTCATGCTAGGAGGGAAAAATGTAGAAGATGGTTTTGGAATTGCATTCCGTGTTCTGCAGGTATGACTCAGATTACTCAGGATTATACCGGGGGCGATCAGCACATGACCACAGTTCTGTGATCATTCTTCAGAAAATTTTTATACCAAGGAAAGCAGATTTACACGTACATCAAGGATGAAATCAACAAGAGGGCTGTTACAGAACTGGGTCAAATTCAAGACCGTAGGCCACTTTGCCAAAAGCCAAGCAACCAATGACGAGTTCATCAAAAGCTATCAAATAACTACCCGAAACTAGGAGAGTTCCACACAGCTGTCCTCATTGCGGGGGAGCATGGCTGGAGGAGGTGGCAGAGGGGCTGCGGTGCAGGGGTCCTATTCAGGGGGAGGGGCTGCTGGCAGCAAGAGCTGCCCCTCCATCCTTCTGCCCAGGAGCCGGCTCGAGGCATACATTTTCTGTTGCTTGTGATACGAGGACATGGGTACAGCTATGGCACTGGAGCAGAGGATGGAGCAGGGCGCCAAAACCATGAAAAGCCAGACCACTCCCCACCACACAGTGACACGCAGGCACGCTGAGGCCCATCACCCTCCAGGCAGACACGGTCTTCACGCAGTGTGCATCTAAAGGATCAAAGACAACAAACCATGTGACAGATTTCTTTCTTCCCACCCATTTTCCCTGTTGGGCAAAGACCCCAAGGCAACAACATGTTTATCTGGTAGTTTCTAGCACATCAGTCTTTTGGTGAATTGGTCTGTTTCCTAACACCAAGACATCTCTTAACAGAGCACCAAGTGTCCAGGGCAGCCAGTATCAGCCCCTGACATCCATTTTCCAAGAGAAAGGTGACTCGTTAGAGAATGAACTGGTCTTGGGCATTTGATTAGAATATTTTCAGAAAGTGACATGGCAGCAAGTGAGATGTACCAGTGTAGATATCAAAGTTACGATTTTTATGGATGCTTCCTAAATGTCTGCCGAGCTCCAAGAGAAGAACTTTTTGCTGATTGCTTGTTTATGTATGTTCTCTATTGGGACTACAGTCTTGTCTACCCCAAGCCCAGTGGGAGCTCTGTAAATGTCACCTCCCTTCCCGCCATTGGTGTCCCTGCCTCCCTACACCCATCACCCCATGTTCTGTTCTAGGACTTCCAGCTGGACGCTGCCGCAACCTACTGCAAAGCCGCCCGGCAGCTGGTGGAGAGGGAGAAGTACAGTGAGATCCGACAGCTGCTCAAATGTGTCAGCGAGTCAGGCATGGCGGCCAAAAGTGACGGGGACACGATCCTCCTCAACTGCTTGGAAGCATTCAAGAGAATTCCACCCCAGGTGCGCTCACCCCCAGACCTCTCAGCTCCTCTGCCTATTTCAGTGCCTTCACATCCCCCTCTTTATTTTTCTCTTCCCTATACTTACTGTACCTGAAACTCTACAAGATCCCTCTGTCTTTCTGACCCCTCTGTAATGATGGCCTCACTAGTCAACCCTTCGCTGGAAAGAAAATTCATGGTGATAATCACTGTATCCAGAGGCCGTCCCTCAGCATCCCATTGTCTGATGCTGTTGGCACCAGGAAGTGTCTGCGGACGGACAGAGTTGAGTTTCTCCCTGTGATTGTAGAGGAGGTCATCGTGGGCCTGCAGGTGGCCTTTGAAGCACGTCGCCTGCAAAACTGTCCCCCGATGGCTTCCTAGTGGGGTGAACAAAGCCACATCCTTTCTTTTTTTTTTTTTAATAAATTTATTTTATTTTTGGCTGCGTTGGGTCTTCGTTGCTGCACGTGGGCTTTTCTCTGGTTGTGGCGAGCGGGGGCTACTCTTTGCAGGGCGCAGGCTTCTCATTGCAGTGGCTTCTCTTGTTGCGGAGCACGGGCTCTACGCGTGCGGGCTTCAGTAGTTATGGCTCGCAGGCTCTAGAGCACAGGCTCAATAGTTGTGGCGCACAGGCTTAGTTGCTCCACGGCATGTGGGATCTTCCCAGACCAGGGCTTGAACCTGTGTTCCCTGCATTGGTAGGCAGATTCTTAACCACTGCGCCACCAGGGAAGCCCCACATCCTCTCTTGAAGGCCAAGGACAGGCCTCGTTTGCTGTTGCTTCTCAGGTTCCCAAGCTTAGTGTTATCGTTAGCTTTCCTCTGTTGCTCTTATAGCAGGAGTTGAGTTTGGTTTTTGTGGGTTTTTTGGCCGTGCCACGTGGCTTGTGGGATCTTAGTTCCCTGACCAGCTATTGAACCCGGGCCCTCAGCAGTGAAAGCATGGGGTCTTAACCTTTGGACCGCCTGGGAATTCCCAGGTGATGAGTTTGTAGAGAAGGGTCAGGCAGGCATCCCCACCCTGAGTCAGAATGGCTGGGCTGAGGCTGGGTTGGGCCCCGGCTGCCACGCTGCGGACCCCTTCATCTCGTGACTACTGTGTCTCTGTTCTGAACAGGAGCTGGAGGGCCTGATCCAGGCGATGCACAGTGACGACAGCAAGGTGAGCGGAACTGTCTCCACACCCAGTAGCGCTCGGGCACAGCACTTTGGACTTGCCTTTTCACCTTTATCCTTTGCTCGCTACCATTCAACCTGTATCTCAGCCTCTTTGTTATCAGAGGTGGGACTGAGACCCAGATAGGGGCGTAGAAGGGAGGGCATAGGTGGGGAACATGAGAAACCTGACCACATGAGCCTTTGCCCTCCCATTTTTTTATACCCCAAGACACACATGTCCTAGGCTTCTCTCAACTCTGCATTTCCTATGGAGGTTTCCTCTCAGAGCCCTAGGAAGCCCTCACTTTCATCTTCAGATGGGCTCACTGCATGGGGTTCTCAGAGTGAGCAGGCCTCTCTTCATCCTGGAGGAGCAAGTGTACCCTCTACAGTAAGGGGAGAACTCAGCCAACCCTTTGACCAACGATGTCTGTTGGTGCCTCAGTCTGCAGAACAGGCCTTGCCCCTGGGACCTGCAAGCTCTTCCTGTTGAGTGGGAGGGAAATCGGTGAACCTTTGGGAAGGGTGCCAGCGGCTCCTGTTTGTGGCTTCACCGTGGGAGGAAGGCCCACAGGCCAAGATAGGCAGGAGAAAGCCAAGCCAGCCTGCCCTGGCCACTAGCAGTGGAATGATCTGGCAGCTGAGTCCCTTGTGAAGAAAACTAATGTTAGGCAAACAGCTTCTCACGCAACCACATTGCTGCTCCCCACGGCGGTATTGCTAATCCCTGGACTGAATTTGCAGGGCATTTTTCATTTGAGGTTAGGGAGAAGCTGTTCTTAACATTTCTTCACTTAATTCTGCAACATCCTGATGACATCCTGTGGAAAGGGTAGAATTCTGGCATCCTGAAATGTGGAAAATTACTTTTCTAGAATCAAAATGAGAACCCGACAGCCAGGCCAGACACCCAGGTTTCTTGATTCTCCGGCTATGGCTCTTTTCCAAGCCTTCAGTGATCCTCCTGTTCTGTAGGACAGAGACTTTGTGCCTGGGAAAGATGGACGCTGAAAGCTATACCGTCGTTATTACTTTTTCAGGTTTTTTCTGGCAGCAGCTGTTCTAACACACTTACGTGATCTCAGGTCACAGGATCTTGCCAAAAACAGCTTCGTTCAGTTTCTATTCCAGACTTTCTGGAAAAATGCCCTCCTCCTCTAGGTAGGAATTTTGCCTGGCAACTTGTGATATTCTGTTTAATGTACACTGGTACCAAGCAGAGCTGAGGGCCCGGGTGAAGCGAATGTCCTAGGGCAACAGGTAGATAACCATACTGCAGGACTTGATCACTTCAGAGAGCTCAGACATGTCAGAACATGTCTTCTAGCTGTAGGCGATTATCTGTAATTGAGCTTAGGAAAGGAGGACTTTAGTGACCAAGGTAAAAAAAGAAGATGGAGCATTGAAACATCAAGAGAGAAGAGTCCGCTCCAACCACCAGAAGGACTGTCACGGCAGAAAGGCAGCTGCTAGCGGGAGCTCTGAGGCAACTCACCTGGGCCTTGCTGTTCGCTGGCCTGGAACCCTGGCTAACCAGGGAGGTGCTGGTGAGGTCGTGGCCAGGGAAGGCAGGGGCTCTCGTCTCCACCTAGCTGGGCATTCCTGAGCTGGAGGGTGTCCTGAATGAAGGAAACTGAGCTGCCTCTGTGCCAAACTGCAAGTCAGATCAACCTGGGGTCACGCCTTATTTAGAGTTTTTCTAATTGTGTGCGTTTTCTTCCCAAAATTTCCTGTTAAAAGATTTTTTTTTTTTTTTGCGGTACGCGGGCCTCTCACTGTTGTGGCCTCTCCTGTTGTGGAGCACAGGCTCCGGATGCACAGGCTCAGCGGCCATGGCTCACGGGCGCAGCCACTCCGCTGCATGTGGGGTCTTCCCTGACCGGGGTACGAACCCGTGTCCCCCGCATCAACAGGTGGACTCTCAACCACTGCGCCACCAGGGAAGCCCTGTTAAAAGATTTTTAATTCAGCAGGTCAGAAACAGAAAATAGAGAAAGGGGCTCTGTGTGCCCATTGTAGGGGGCAGGTATGATGGCTCATTCATTCACTCATTCACTTCATGCATTTTCATTGAACACCTGCATGCCAGACCCTGTGCTAGGCACCAGGAATGGTTAGAAAAAGGAGACACTATTCCTGCCATCCTGGCCAAGGAGGCAGTCATCAATCAAATCAGCCAAATGACTACAAAACCACAGTCTGTCAGCAGTGAGGCCAGGAGGAGGCTGGAGAGCCCAGGGGAGTGAGGAGGGCCTTGGAGGGAGTGCTTAGAGGCCAGACTCTGCCTGCCTACCTTCTTCTTTTTGAAATTCTTAGCTTATTTGTAATAACTTTTTACACTATAAAATAACAGTGTAATATTTAAAGAGTGGCCGTAATGTAATAAAAGGCAAGAACCCAATTATTTTTTTTCCTAATAACCTCTAATCTGTTTTGACAGAGTATCTGTTTTTTAAATGTATTTATTTAATTTATTTTTGGCTTTGTTGGTTCTTCGTTTCTGTGCAAGGGCTTTCTCTAGTTGCGGCGAGCGGGGGCCACTCTTCATCGCGGTGCGCGGGCCCCTCACCATCGTGGCCTCTCTTGTTGCGGAGCACAGGCTCCAGATGCGCAGGCTCAGTAGTTGTGGCTCACGGGCCCAGTTGCTCCATGGCATGTGGGATCTTCCCATACCAGGGCTCGAACCCGTGTTCCCCTGCATTGGCAGGCAGATTCTCAACCACTGCACCACCAGGGAAGCCCAAGAACCCAATTATTGATTGGTAGGTGAGAAGTGGTATCTCATCTGCTTGAGCTCTCTGTGTGCCTGTTGGTGACTTGTCAGTGACGGTTTCCTTCCCGCTGTTTCTTACACCCAACTGGCAGGTTCAGGCCTACCTGACGTGTTGCAAGTTGCGTTCTGCCTACTTGATCGCCGTGAAGCAAGAACACTCACGGGCCGCGGTCCTCGTCCAGCAGGTGCAGCAGGCCGCCAAGAGCAGTGGGGACGCAGTAGTGCAAGACATCTGCTCCCAGTGGCTTCTGACAAGCCACAGCCGGGGTGCCCACGGCTCGGGCTCCAGGAAGTGACCCTGGACTACGGGGCCTGACAACTGTGGGAGGGGAGTGATGGGCATGCTTCCAGCTCTTTCCTCCTGTGGGACGGGACTTCCCTGGCTCCACCCCAGGTGGGAAAGAGCTGGAATTGGACCTGACTTGCCATCCTGGGCAAAGACAGGACCTTTCACACAAGTGCCATGTTTCTGTAAAACTGTGGAGTCTGTGTTTGTCTGGAGATGGCCAGTTCTTTCTACCTCAGAGTGAGTGTGTGTGTGTGCACGCTCTTTGCGCTCATGTTTACGCCCAAGCATTTCTGAACAAATGAAACTCTCCCCCCACTGCAAAGAGGCACTTTACTTTAGACTTCTGCCTGTCTGAAAACCTTCCCCGCGTTTTTGGTTCTTAACCCGGGTTCATCCTCTTTGTACACAGTTCCCTCTGTGTGGAGACGTTCCAGTAGCTCCTCGTGACTGGAAGGGTTTTAACAGAGAATTATAGAGCAGCATCAAAAGGATTTCCTCTTCTTCCCTCCTTCCCGTCCCCAAATTCAGAGATGGCTTTAGGGCTGTTGCTTCCTGTGGTATAAAACCATTCTGAGTGTCTCTCCTCTCACAAGCGCAAGAGTTACCATGAATCTTTGGAAGGTGGTCTGAACAGAAAGGCCCTCAGGTGCTGGCATCTGAAAGCTGTGGCTACCTGTACACGTGATGGGGTCTGGAGCCCTACACATGGGCAGGAGGGGTGCCATCACGTTTATCCACAGGGAGAGAAAAGGGAACCTCTCCAATCCAAACAGGATTGCAGGAGGGTTGTTTACAAGCAAAGAACTGGCTTTTGTCAATATCCCTGCTGCAAAGTGAGAGAAAGTAGCTTCCTCTTTGAGAGTCTGGGGAGAGAAACAGTAGCCCAGACCCTGGAACTGAATGGCTGGACTTTGCCTGTTTGAGTTACAGTCCTATATGTGCCCCTTAAGTTGGTTAGGAAATCACTTCCTCTTCCCTCCTGCTTCTCTTCAGTCTCTTCGGAACAGAAGGATGGACACGCAGAGACCCAAGGTCATTGAGAAGGCAGTGCACTTCTTTGTCTTAACAAAGGGAGTCACGGGTTCACTTTGAAGTTGGACCAGCGGACAAGAATTAAACAAGGGGGGCTTCCCTGGTGGCTCAGTGGTTAAGAATCCACCTGCCAATGTAGGGAACACAGGTTCGAGCCCTGGTCCGGGAAGATCCCACATGCCACGGAGCAGCTAAGCCCGTGTGCCACAACTACTGAACCTGCACGCCTAGAGCCTGTGCTCTGCAACAAGAGAAGCCACTGCAATGAGAAGCCCGTGCACCGCGACGAAGAGTAGCCCCCGCTCGCCACAACTAGAGAAAACCTGTGCACAGCAACAAAGACCCAACTCAGCCATAAATAAATAAATTTATTTTTTATAAAGAATTAAACAAGGGGATGGTGAAATAGGTCTTGTCCAGTTGGGCAACTAGGTGAAGTGCTCCTTTAATAAGCATTGGCCTGTCTTCCCACCAGAGACGTGACAGCGTTTTGGAAAAGGTCTGCCATAGTCCATGACTTGGATTTGCAAATGAGGGGTGTGAGGAAAGCTCCGCAGCTGCGAGCCTCCCACCAGCCAGAGCTCAGCCTGTTGATCTCACGTTTGCTGCTGAGAGAAACGGGAGCTAGAAGCCAAAGTCACTATCTCTGGCACTTAGAAACCCTGTGGATTTCCCTCTGAACCAGGTTTTTTTAATAGTAAAATAAACAACTGTAAGAGCATCTGTCAGATTCAAAGTTTTGGTCCTCTTAGAGAGGGGAGAGACTGAAAAGAAAATACTAGACCCCTTTATGGGAAAGTGTGACAAGTGGCTTTGAGTCATAAAATGCATCTGTCTCCCAGAAAACATCATTTCCTGGCATCTGCTTGCCCTTCTGAGTCTGCCCTTTTTGCACTGAACACAAGCACTTTATATAAATAGGTTGCAAATCTTACAGCCCTTAATTTGGGATGTTAAGACCAGATTTTCCTGACTCTCAATTAGTTGAACTATAAAATAGGCAGCCATTGACTAGACTGATGTAAGATGAGGCTAAGGGCTTTTGGGCATCAGGCTGTGGTCTCCAGCAAAAAACAAAATAACAAACTAATGGACACGTCAAAGGGTTGACTGTTTTATTATAAGCAAGTCTTAATAAAGTGTCTGTCCTACAAGTTCTTGGCTTCATGGCTCCTTTGTGCTGTCTTGCTCTTATCCTTCCCTTCCTTCATGCCTTGTGTTCTGTGTGGAGAGAAAAGGTGGGTGGGAAACATGAGATGGCCTTCAACTCCTGAACTTCTCTAAATGATTCCCATCATAACTCAGGACTGTGGTTAGGATTTATCTCAAGATTCCTAATATGTTAAAAACTATTAGTGTACTCTCTGCCACCAGGAAACTGTCTTGCTTCATTCAGAGTGGTGGGTGGAGGTAGGTTATACATTCATCAGGTATAGAAGGCAAATGAAAAGTCCCTCCCATCCCTGTCCCTTTAGCCCAGTCCCCTCCCAGAGGCCACCAGGGTGACCAGTTTCTAACGTATAGTTCCAGAACTATTTTATGCATAAAGAAGCAGTAACGCCTAAAGTATTTCGTGGTGAAGATACACCATAATTATTTAACCAGTCTCTGTTGATGGGCATTTTAGGTTGTTGCCATCTTTGCCACAACAGATTATGCTGCAGGGAATCATCTTGTCTCGAATACCCTGGGTCAGAGGATATGTGCATTTGGTAAATATTGTCAGTTGCCTTCCAAAGAGGTCATGACAATTCACTCTCCCACCAGCACTGTAGGACAAGTGCCTGCTTTCCCACAGTTATCAAACTTTGTATATCTTTGCCAGGCTGAGAATGAAAAATGGAACTCTGAAGTTTTTTTCAAGCTGTTAATTCTACGTATCTTTTTAATAGCAACCAAACTGTGACTCTTTGAAACCAGGTGTAGGGTCTTTGGGGAAAGTAGAACTCAAGTTGGGCTTAGATAGTTTTCTTGCCACCCTCTGACAGCACACATGTGCAGTATGATACTTGAACCATGGACAGTAACATTGCTGCCATTATCACCTTTCCCTAGAAACATGATCTCATCCAATTTCTCATTTAAAAAAATTAACAAAGCTTCAATAACAGGGCTTCCCTGGTGGCTCAGTGGTTGAGAGTCTGCCTGCCGATGCAGGGGACACGGGTTGGTGCCCCGGTCCGGGAAGATTCCACATGCCGCGGAGCGACTAGGCCCGTGAGCCATGGCCGCTGAGCCTGCGCGTCCGGAGCCTGTGCTCCGCAACAGGAGAGGCCGCAGCGGTGAGAGGCCCGCGTACAGCAAAAAAAAAAAAAAAAACTTCAAAAACAAACACAACAAACAAAAAGTAATGATGAAGGTAGACTGAAAAGCACCTGTTTGGGATCTGGCACAAAGATGCGTCACAACAAAGGAAATTGGAACACCCAACCTAACCCTAGGATAGAGGACGCTGACTATGTTTAGAAACCTGAGACATTCCAAATTTACCGGATATCTTTGGCTGGAGCTTAAGTGAAGTAGATCAAATGCTGTCAGACTTTTCATGCTCAAGCAACCAAATGTCAATAGTCACAGTTACCCTGAGGGAAATGGCCTGTTCTTGGTCATCATCTTCTCTTGCACAGTAATGATGTTGACTAACCCATCCTTGAAACCTCCGATTCTACAACAAATTTATTCAACATCTGGTTTACTGAAGGGCTTCTTTGGTGGAGCGCTTTCCTGCTTGCTGTTTCTTCACATTCTTATTTCTGCTTGGAACTCTTTAACCACCTCCACTACCCCAACCCTCCAGTCTCCTGTTGTTAAAACCCTTTCATCAAGCCCCTTTCAAGTACCTTTTCTACAAATTATTTGCTGCTCTGGCTATACTTCCTCTTCATCCCACTGAAGGGCTAAAATTCTTCAAGGTCTTATCCATTCTCTCTTGACACTCTTATACTCTCCCATACAATCCCATAGCTTCAGCAATCATCTTGATTGGCTGAGTTCCAAGTCAAATTTCTCCCCCTTAATGTTTTTCCACAGCAGATCCACCTTTTGATTGCTTTCTGGAAATCACCCAGATGGCTGACCTGCCTGCCTCTAAAAATAGTAGCATGTTCAAAATGGAACACATCCTATTCCACCCACAAACCTAATCTTCCTGTGTCAGTGAATATTAGTATCAATCAATTAATGTTATTATTACTATTGTGCATGCTGCCTGGGTTAGAAACCTCAGGGGTTCTCTGTATTGAATTTCTGTTCCCTTCTCGATCAACAAACATTCAAGTACCTACCATGTATATATCCAGTTGAAAGCCAAATCCTTTCATCCTATTTTCCCAGTTGGAAGACACTGGCCCTTCCACTGCATCCCCTTACTTCAGGTCCTTGTCACTTTCTCCCCTGACTGTTGCAAAAGCCTCTTTTCACCTCAAACACCTATGCAAAAGTTGGTTCTCCTACCAACTCCATATTAACAAACAATACTTCTAGAAGAATAAACAACTCTATCATCTTCAGGCGTGGGAAGTCTTTCTAAGCAGATACAAACCCAAGGATCCTTGAAACATTTAATTGTCATTATTGTGGTTAAAATGCCCATAACAACAACAAAAAAAAATTACCATTTTAACTATTTTTAAGTGTACAGTTCAGTGGCATTAAATACATTCACATTTTTGTGCGGCCATCACCACTGTCCCTCTCCAGAACTTTTTCATCTTCCCAAACTGAAATTCTGTACCCATTAAGCACTAACTCTCTATCCGTCCCCCCACTGTCCCCAGCCCCTGGTAACCACCGTAATGCATTTGACCTGTGTCATATATGTTGCAAACATGTTTTTCTAGGTTTTGATGGTCCTTTTATTTTTGTTACAGTGTATTTTATTTATTTATTTATTTTTAATAATTAATTAATTTTTTTGGCTGCATTGGGTCTTCGTTGCTGCGCACGGGCTTTCTCTAGTTGCAGCGAGCAGGGGCTACTCTTCGTTGTGGTGCGTGGGCTTCTCACTGCAGTGACTTTTCTTGTGGAGCACGGGCTCTAGGCGCACGGGCTTCAGTAGTTGTGGCCTGAAGGCTCTAGAGCTCAGGCTCGGTAGTTGTGGTGCGTGGGCGTAGTTGCTCCGCGGCATGTGGGATCTTCCCAGACCAGGGCTGGAACCTGTGTCCCCTTCGTTGGCAGGTGGATTCTTAACCACTGTGCCACCAGGGAAGCCCTGTTACAGTGTATTTTTAAAACTCATGAGCAATACATTTGATTACATAAAAATTGTCTTTTCATTATGCTAAGTGAAATAAGCCAGATACAAAAGGACAAATAATAAATAATATATGATTCCATAAGGCACCTACATCAATTCTATCAGTACTTCAGGGCCCTTTTCAAATGGCACTTCTGCTGAGAACATTTTTGTTTTCTGGTTCCCCTCTTCCTTCTCTGCTCCCGCCCCGTGGATGTGGACTCTTACTCCTTTAACCTTTCTGTGTCTCTTAAAACTCCCCTATTCTGCCTTCCTGACAGTCATTTTTTTACTTGTCCTTTTGTTCCCTCATAGACCATAAGCTTCTCAAAGGCAAGGATCATCTCTTGCTCACCTTTGAGTTCACCCTCAATTACTTGCACATTATTTACTAGTAAATAAAGATTTTTGAATTAAACTGTAAAGAATATAGCATGTCCTGAACCAGAAATAGTTGAGAAAGTGAAACATTTTTTAAGTTATCTGTTCAAGAGTCTTTTTCCAGACTGTAAGCTGGTCAAATGACTATAAGTTCAAATGCCTTATTTATATCCCCAGGACTGAGCCTGGCACATGATGGGCTGTCAGTAAACTTTAGCTGAATTTTTTAATTGGATTGAACTAATGGAAACAGTTCATTTAAGGAAACTACCAGTATAGAAGTCATTTCCTTAGAGAGAAAAACATTCTTTGCTTGTAGGGAAAATGGGCAAGATTGAACATATTTAAAGAAAAGCTGAGAAGATTCTTTTCATTTCTATGTTGATATTTTAAGAACCTTTGAGCTGAGGGAAAAAATCCAATATAGTAGTTACTCCAATTTAATGGAAATAGGAACTCAATGAATAGAAATTTGACTCCCACTATCTTTTTAAAAGTAAATTATTGAACTGTTCCTAAGTCACCTGCATCAGACAGCACCTACAAAGAACTATGTACTTTTTAGAGCTAGAAGTGATCATAGAAGACATTGACTACATCCCCTATTTTATTTTTTGTTCACTTATTTATTCAACAAATATTACGGTTATATTGTGAGCTGTATGCTGGAGTTTACAGAGTCATAGAAGATGCCCGGTCACTTGCTATTGTCTCATATATTAAATATTGAGAGGATGTCCAGGGTGTAAATGAGAGCTCATGGGAGGAGTACTGAATACAGACTGGAGGGAGGCCAATGAAGGCTTCCCAGCAGACATGATGCTCAGGATACAAGTAGCGGGAGAAAGGGGTCCAGAGACAACAGAGTATCTAACTGAGAGAAATCAAAGAAATCGCATCAGGCTGGAGCCTGGTCAGCGTGCTGTGACCAGGTTATGTGGGGTCTCGTAAGCTTGTTAAGGAGTTTGGGATTTAACCCATTGGATAATAGAAGGACACCAAAATGTTCTAAGCAAGAGAGTGACGTGACGTGACAAATTTTAAGGTCACTTTGGCTGCAGAATGGAGCACAGGTTAGTCAGGGGGAAAAGTAGAAGCAGAGATGTTACCAAGTTTGGGTAGTAGTTGAGGCTTCCTGTAGCCCTCAAAATAAAGTCCAAATTCGGACTTCCTTGGCAGTCCAGTGGTTAAGACTTCAAGCTCCCAACACAGGGGGCGTGGGTTCCATCCCTGGTCGGGGAAGATCCTGCATGCCGTGTGGTGCGGCCAAAAATATATAATAATAATAAAATCCAAATTCTCACCAGGGCTCATAAGGCCCCTCCTTACTGGATCCCTACCTACCTCTCATTTCTCACCTTCCAACCCCCAGCTCCCTTCTTTCAGCTTCTCAGATGTGATATATGCTTTGCCCCCTCTGAGCCTGCTGCCTGGACCACTTTTTACCTTCTCTTCACCTAGTGAAAAAGTCTTGTTAAGCGTATGCTACTTGTTTTAGGACGTCTTCTTAGATCTCTTCCCTCCATCCCAGACTAGCATGGGCATTTCTGCCACGTGTCATTGTAGTGAGGGACGAAACAGAATCTCTCTGGCTCACTTCCTACCGCCCATGCTTGCAACAATCCTGGCACAAAGTGTGTGTCTTGTTTTAATAAATGAATGATCTAATGGTGGCGTGAGGGTATCTACAATTTAAGGGGCAAGTAGAGGAAGAAGAACCTGCAAAGAAGTCCCAGAAGGAGGAGGAGAACCAGAAGAATGCAGGTCACAGAAGCCAAGGGAGCAAGTGTGGATCTCTAGGTTCCATATGGCTCTACTTGTAAACCACCCACAAAGAGCCAAGGAGGGCAACAAATAGAAACATGAACTTCATCTTTGATGAAAGAAGGAGACAAATGTTAAGAGAAATTCTCAACATGAAGATTAAACAATCTTCATGGATGGAGTGACACCTCTTCCACTGTGGAAAGAGGCAAGGAAGAAAATATGAGTGGGATATAGACAAGTTTGCTGGTTTTGTAGCAGAAAGTTGAGGAGTTAAGACTGATGGCTTCCCAGTTCTCCATGAAATCAGAGGAGAAACCAGCTGTTAATAGTTCAGGGGAGCTGTTGGGTGGAGTGGCTTGAGAATATGGAGAGGACGTGAACCTCTCCATATTGTAACCTAAGAGGCATTTTCACTATGAAGTTTTTGAAGCTTACTTGGGCCCCTGTGCGTTAAGGGAGTTGCTGGAAGTTGTATTCTAGGTGGGGGTGGGGGGAAGCCAGGTTGCTTTCTGAAGGCATTTTTATGCAAGCATTGCTGTCAAATTACCTAAAGAGGTCTCAGAAGATCTTAAATTCCCACGGCTCTAATTACCTTTGGTTGGGGGTGGTGGGTTTCTTCATTCTAAATCAATGTCCAATTTTGTACCTAACTTTGTAACTGTAATTGTGTATTATTCTTTTAAAGATGATCCCATGAATTGTATAAGCTTCCTTGGATCCATCCTTGACTGTGGAAGAACAGGTGATCAGGCAGCACTGAAAGCCCAGTTGACACTGAGGACCAGTGATTGATAGTGTCTCCAGTCTGCCAGGTTGAGTGATTTTCTCCAGCAGCACTCTTGGCGTGTAGAAATCAGAGAGTTGGATTCTTCTAGCCTTTGCTAGATGGGATGATAATGGCACAGGGAATTGACAAGAGAGAAAGCTGGGGGAGCAGAAGGTTGTGGTTGGAGTGGGATGTTGGAAGTTAAGATATCTGAGAAGCAGCAAGCTCATGTGATGACAAAGTGCCCAGGTGTGGTCGTTGTCATGGGAATGGGAGATGAAGAGGGGTGGAGGAAAAGGTCAGTGTTGAGGAGATCAGGGAACTGAGTCTGAGTGGACGTGCAGGACACTTTCAAATACTAGTGCTAGAGAATAGTAAATATATTTAAGAATATGTGGAGATCTCTTTTACTTAGGCTCTGGTGCTCAGTTCTGACATAATACAACCTGATACCCTGGACATCGGCTCCCATGACTGACATTGTTTAAGCCCCAGGGGAACACACCTTGACTGCATCCAAATGCTCTCAAGGTGTGTAGATTGTGCTGCTGCTTCTGAGTGCAGGCAGAATTTGAAGAGAGGAAGCAGTTGGGGAAAAGACAATTAACTTGTCAAATTCTTTCTCAGCATGATCGTAATGGAGACTTGCATTAAAATGAGCATCATTTTCACGTAGTAGTGCTGAGTGTCTATTTTCTTGTCTCTCCATATTTCAGTATGTATGCATTTGCAACACGTATAATGGAGGCTACAAAATAGTTAATTTGTATTACTTTTAAATTGATAGACATGTAGGTGTAGAGGAAACACGCATGAAGTATGATATCCATTGTTTACATTGGCGGTTAAAGGGACATTGAACACTAGAATCATGAATAGTTTTATTTTTATAAAAATTCATAGAGATAATTAAATTTTTTAAAACTAAAAAAATTAGTTTATTTAAATAATTTTGATTTAAAATGTTGATATTCATCTCTGTAATGTTTTCTATTTTGCCTTTTAATTTTGATAGATAATTTAAATATTTTAGAAGAAAAATAAATACATTAAAATTTTTTTTTATTTCTTTAATTTACATTTTTATGAAAATATATTTAAATTGCATATACTTTGAATACAAGTACATTTTGTATTTTTTTTAATCCTTTAGTTAAATAACTACTGCCATTACAACACAAAATATTGGGTGATTAAAACCACGTAATCAGTGATTTTATTGAGCTGAAAGCCATGTGAAGCAGAGCTACCTTCCCACTCCGCTCCCTCCATTGGACTATGACAAGAGCAAGAAATAAACTTTTTTGCATTAAGCCACTAAAATTTAGCATTGTTTGTTACAGCAGTTGATCTACCTTCTATCAGAACAAGTTGTACAACATGTTTTCTGATCTTCTCAGCTGATTGTTTTGGCTAAGAGATATCATATATCCATATGTAGAAAAAATAGATTGTACATATAGATTAAAATTTGGATGAATACCTGTGAATGAATAGCAGAGCTATTAAGACTCTGTACTAGGATGTTAGATCAGTTATCACTGTGGATACTGAAATTAATGAAAGATGACAGATCTTTGGGGTGGAGAAAAATATAATGAAACAGATAAGGAAATTGAAGGTGATGAAAGTAGGTCAGGAAGACATCTGCCTTGGATCCGCAGTGATGATGGAAAAAAGTAGGTTTAAAAAATGGTAAGATATCAGCAATTTTATATGGCTCAACATAATACTATTGTGTCAGTTAAGACATAGACTTCAACAATAAGGACCATTTATCGTGTTATGTAACAAGTCTTAAGGGAGGGCAATCCAGCCTTGGCTAATTCGGTGACTCACTGCTTCATCGTCAGCGACCCAGGTTATTTCTATCTTTCCCTCTGCCATCTTCAGCATGTGACTTTGGTCTTTGGGCCAGCTCAGCTCCACTCATGACTCAAGATAATTGTGGTAGATTCAGACGTCATATTCAGCCATGACAATGTCCAACAGAAGAAGACAGAAAATTTCTTCCTGTGTCTCACTTTTTAGTCAATGAGGAAGCCCTCTCCCAGAAGCTTCCATACCCCATGATTGAGGCACATGCTTTTTCCATAACCAATCACTTGCAAGGGAAATACGCTCACCATGATTGTCTTGGATCAGCAGTTCACAGCCTTAGCTGCACATTAAAATCATCCAGGACTTTCCAAAACTTTGCCCAAGAACAGAATAATTAAACATGAATCTGAGGTAAGACCTAGGCATTGACATTTTATATATATATATATATATTTTTAAAATATATTTATTTATTTATTTTTCCCTGCATTGGGTCTTCGTTGTTGGGTCTTCATTGCTGCGCGCGGGCTTTCTGTAGTTACTGCAAGCGGGGTCTACTCTTCAGCGTGGTGCGCGGGCTTCTCATTGCGGTGGATTCTCTTGTTGCAGAGCTCGGGCTCTAGGCGTGCGGGCTTCAGTAGTTGTGGCACTCAGGTTCAGTAGTTGTGGCGCACGGGCTTAGTTGCTCCACGGCATGTGGGATCTTCCCGGACCAGGGCTGGAACCCGTGTCCCCTGCATTGGCAGGTGGATTCTCAACCACTGCGCCACCAGGGAAGCCCCAAGGCATTTTATATATTTTAAAATACAGCTAGGGTTGAGAACACTGCAATAGGTTAATCAGGGCCATGGTGACAGTGGTAGCCAACAGCATCTGCTGAAACTACTAATTTTTAATTTCCAAGTAAAATATGAAAATATTCTTTTTTTCAATTGAAATATTATTTCCCATAATTCTTCTCAAGGGCAACCTCTCTTGTGTGTTCATTGTATATAGTTTTTGACCTTTTTCTGTACTGTTACATACTTATATATGTACCCATAGAAAATATATGGTATCATGTTAGATGTGTGTAATTTTTAAATATAAATCTTATCACCTGCACATATTCATCATTCTGCCACTCATCAATTTATATAAATGTGTGTGTGTGTGTGTGTGTGTGTGTATAATCATCTTTTCGGATTAATTACCCCAAATACAAATGTACTACTTCATTGTGTGATTATACCAAAGATTATTTCGTTTTCTCCAATGGATGGACTTTTAGGTTGTTAGCATTGTTTTTCTAGTACGAGCAATGCCTCCTTACACACATGTGGTCCTGTTATCGCAGATACTGAGAAGTAGATCTCTGGGTAGAATTGGCATCACCATTTCTTCCACTCATACCAGCAGTATATAAAAATATCTATTTTCTAGACTTCTGCCAAAATTTGTTAAGCTCTCTAATTTTTCACAATCTGATCGTTAAAAAATTACATCTTGTTTTGATTTGTAGTTCCCTGATCATTACTAAGGTGTATTGACCATTTTTATTTCTTCTGCAAATTTCCTGTTTATATCTTCTGCAAAGTGCTGTGTTGGGTACTATGTCTTGTTCTTATTGAGAGGTAAAAGTTCTTTATATAATATGATTACTACTCTTTTTTCTGATCTATGTAGCAGCGTAACAGATGCTGTGGGGTGCCAACCATCTTATTCATTTCAGAAACGATGCACCCATTCCCCCAGAAGCTGGGAACGTAGGTAGCTGACAGCTCACAGCTGAGTCTCTTTCTAGAACTTGCCTTCACCCAGGTCATGCCCCCTTCCTGGAAGCTGCCCACATCCACTGACTGGTCAGTGTGGGGAATAAAAGTCAACCTCCTTTCCTCAATTCAGGACAACTCAGTTCCAGAGCTCCCTGTGGGATCAGGATCGTCTAAGCCTTCGTGAGACTGTACCACAGTTCCACTTTGCCCTTTGCCCAGTCCTACTTCCATCACTCCCCCGTAGGTATTGATCCCAAGAGAACTCCCCACAAACTCCCTGTGTGCAAATGTCCATCTCAGAGTCTATTTCCCAGGATACCTGACCTGAATTACAAGAATACCCATCAACATCACGACTTTTAACTTAATTTTTGGTGTGTTTTTTAGTTGTATCCCTCTTTTCCTGTATGCTTTTTGCTTTTCATATCTCAAAAAGACCTTCCCTCTTCTAAGATCTTAAAGATATACTCCTATATTTTCTTCTAATACTTTTAGTTTAGTTTTTTTTTTTTTTTTTGGCTGCATTGGGTCTTCATTGCTGCACGTGGGCTTTCTCTAGTTGCGGTGAGCGGGAACTACTCTTCATTGTGATGCACAGGCTTCTCATCGCAGTGGCTTCTCTTGTTGCGGAGCATGGACTCTAGGCACGCAGGCTTCAGCAGTTGTGGTACGTGGGCTCAGTAGTTGTGGCTTGCGGGTTCTAGAGCGCAGGCTCAGTAGTTATGGTGCACGGGCTTAGTTGCTCCGTGGCAAGTGGGATCTTCCCGGACTGGGGCTCGAACCCGTGTCCCCTGCATTGGCAGGTGGATTCTTAATCACTGCACCACCAGGGAAGTCCCTGGATAGCTATTTGTTCAACATCATTTATTGAACAGTCTACTCTTTTCTCCCTGATTTGAAATGCGACCTCTACAGCTGTCACATTCTCACATGACTCTTCCCCCGCACCATAGCTGAATGCTTCCTAGTGAGCATCAGACCCAAGCCAAACCTGAGATTCTTTAAATACTAAAAATAGAAAATAGCTGCAGTGCCTCTTCAATGGTAAAAACCGCAAGGCGTAAAGCTTGAGAGTTTTCAACAGCCGAGTGTTTTGCCACTTACTCTGAAATGAAGCCCACATCCAGAGAAAGGCACATATATAGGAATCTTGATTCTTGAGTTCTAGTTATTTCTGAGATCTATCCCTGCCCTTTCCCACTTCTCAGTTTCAACCCATCTTTGAATTTATGAGCAAAATATTCCATGGGTTTTTTTGGCCTAAGATTGCTCAAAGTGGGTGTCTGTCTTGTAAAAGAGGCCAAACACACAAGGTAGATCCTCCAGGGCTTGAAGGCATGGTGACACATAGCACGGACTTGAACTGGACAAGGACCAAGTGCCAGCTAAGGTAATCTGCGGCAGCTGGTCATCGCTTAGGTAATCTGTGGTCTGGAACTGTTTGCTTCTCAATTTTCATATGTCTCTTTGATTTCCTTTCCCTTTAGTTCCCCAGACAAGTTTTATTTTTAAGAAATGTAAGCCAATCTCAGTGGAGCCAAAGGGAAAGATTTTCCTCACCTGGGCTAGGCTGGCTGAGAGTCTCAAAGCATAGCAGAAACCAGGAATAGTGAAGGCAGTGACCTGGGACAGCTGGAGAGATACCCAGGAGCAGAGAAATCCACAGTGACTGTCATTCCTGGGCCTTCATCCATGATTTTGTCTCCTGTATTGTAAGGAGCACTCTTCCAGGAAGCCAGGAAGCCTGGAAGCCATATCCATAGCACACACAGACTGGAAGGAAAATGGCTCTGTGGTCATGGGAGAATCTAAGGAGCAGAGATGGGAAAGTGGAAGGGTGACTCAGCCACTGGATTCCCAGCCTTGTCTGTGCTGAGCCAAGGCCTTTCCCTTGTGTGGTGGTGACCTTGGGGCAAGTCTCTTCAGGAAACATAGCAAGAGGCCAAGGCTGGTACTTATTCCTTGCCCAGGCTGAACATATGAGACAACATTTTTGGTGCTGGGCAGGGAGCTACACAGAAGTAAGATGAAGCCTGTGCATGAGAGGATTCCAAAAGGGGAGTAGTGCTGAGGGAGGCTGTCTCATGGGAGCACCCGGAGGCCACGAGCAGTGACAGAGTCTGGAATCTGAACAAGGGAGAAAGGGAAACAATGATTGCTTGATAGCCTGAAAATACCAACAAAATGTGAAATCAATACCCACACCTCTTTGGGTTTTTTTGTTTGTTTTTGTTTTGTTTTCTGTTTTTTTGCATTCTTTGCTTCTCAGCTCTCCCACAGTTGGCATCACTGCTGTTAGGTATAAACGCATCCAAAAATTTGATAGGAGAGAAAACTTTCAATTTAAAATATTTTCCCTGGCCAAATAATATTTCAGACTTCTTTCAATGAGAAGCAGTATAGCATTGTGGTCAGGAGTAACCACCTCCAGCCTGTACCTCCTTGAACTGGTTAAGCTATGCCACTTGCCTAGGATGGCAGGAAAGGAGGCATGTTTCAAGTAGAGTCATTCTTCAGGAAGTGAGGGGATCTACAGTATGGAAGTTATGACTAGGGAAGCAGAATTGGGGCAATTTCTGTGTTTTCCAGAGACCAAGTTTAGGTGGTAACACAGGGAACGCCATCTTCCCCAACCCCCGCCCTAAAACTCAAGAGGAAGTATTTCTCCACCAAACACCATGACCTTAAGGTCAGCCATCATCTTACAAAGTTCCTAAGGCCATTAGGCTGTCCTTCCCTCTTGGGTGTCAGATTCCCACTCAGATTGCTTTCATCTGCCTCCCCAAGTTAGATGGGCCCCTTCTAGCATTCACAGACTCTGAGGATTCTATATTCAAGCTTCTATCTTGGTCCTGAGTCCTAGGCCCTGCTCAGTTGCCATTCTCCAGCCCCTGTACTCCAGACTGAGGCTATCAGCCCCCTGCCCCCAGAAATTGGCCCCAAGCTCTCTGAGTCTCTTAGAAAAAATACAAAGAGGTTTTTCAAATTTCAGACTTCAGATATTTGATACAAGTCAAGAATCGGATGAACTTCATTAAGCCAATCATACTAGCAAGTAATCTGGCAAACAAAAAAGTATAAAATGTAATAGCCCAAAGGATTCCAAACACACACACTCTAAGGATTCCATGTATTTTAAAGAACAATCTTTTGAATGTTGTTAGCATTCTGTTCTCTGAAAAAGATGTTCTAGAGAGAGAAGATTCCAATTTGATAAAAAATGACTATATTTGTTTTTTAATTTTATTTATTAAACTACAGTTGATTTAAAATGTTGCGCTAGGGCTTCCCTGGTGGCGCAGTGGTTAAGAATCCACCTGCCAACGCAAGGGACACAAGTTCAAGCCCTGGCCCAGGAAGATCCCACATGCCACAGAGCAACTAAGCCCATGCACCACAACTACTGAGCCTGCGCTCTAGAGCCCATGAGCCACAACTGCTGAGCCCGTGTGTCACGACTACTGAAGCCTGCGCGCCTAGAGCCCATGCTCCGCAACAAGAGAAGCCACAGCAAGGAGAAGCCTGCGCACGGCAACGAAGAACCAAAGCAGCCAAAAATAAATAAATAAAATAAATAAGTAAAATGTTGTGTTAGGTTCAGGTGTACAGCTTCAGATTCTTTTCCAGTATAGGTTATTACAAGATATTGAATATAGTTCCCTGTGCTATTCAGTAAATCCTTGTTGTTATCTATTTTATATATAGTGGTTTGTATATGTTAATTTCATTCTCCTAATTTGTCCTTCCCCCTTCCCTTTCCCCTTTGGCAACGTTTGTTTAAAATTACTGTATTTGGGCTTCCCTGGTGGCACAGTGGTTAAGAATCCGCCTAGCCAATGCAGGGGACACAGGTTCCAGCCCTGGTCCAGGAAGATCCCACATGCTGTGGAGCAACTAAGCCCATGTGCCACAACTACTGAAGCCCGCGCGCCTAGAGCCCGTGCTCAGCAACAAGAGAAGCCGCACGATGAGAAGTCCACGCACCACAGCGAAGAGTAGCCCCTGCTCGCCGCAACTAGAGAAAGCCCGTGCGCAGCAACGAAGACCCAACGGAGCCAAAAATAAAATAAATAAATTTTAAAAATAAAATAAAATATCTACCCAACCCCTCAAAAAATGTTATGGGGGAAATAGATGAAACAAGATTGACAAAATGTTAACAATGTTGAAGCTGGGTGACAGGTAGGTACGTGGGGTTTTTCATGATACTATTTGCTTTACTTTCATCTATTTGAAAATTTCCATAGTAAAATGGATTTTTGTTTGTTTTTTAAGTCTACTTGCTATGGAAGGAAAGGGAATTTTTGTCACCACACGCCCTTTGGATGCTTTCAAACTGGAAGCAATAACATAACTTCTTGGGTCAATTGGCTAAAAGATTTGGCATGTCTCTCTGCTCTTCTTGGAGAACTTCAGCACTTAAGGCAAGAAACAGGTCACCCAAGGCCGCAGCAGAGGAGAGCAGGGAGGCCAAAAGAGAAAAGAGCTATGATTTTAGGCAGAGGGTTTATCAGAGCTTGGTTTTTCTGCATCTGTGTATCAAATTAAATGAAGTCCTCTACTACCTCTGGGCTTAATCTATAGTGAAGCTCAACATCTGTATAATTTAAGTCACTCCTATCACTTCTTAGATAATCAAATGTGAGAGCTGGAAGAAACTGGAGAAAATACTCAACTGAACCATCTTATTCTGCACCCAGAGGAGATATTATAAGAAGGTTATGGGTGGGTGGGTAGGGTGAGATAGTACTCATTAAACTTGGTTTCAGGACTTCCCTGGTGGTCCAGCGGTTGAGACTCTGTGCCCCCAATGCAGGGGGCCTGGGTTTGATCTCCAGTGAGGGAACTAGATCCCACATGCTGCAACTAAAGATCCTGCACGCCACAACAAAGATCCCACACGCAGCAACAAAGACCCGGTGCAGCCAAATAAATAAATAAATAATAAGACAAAACAAAACAAAAACAACAACTTGGTTTCATTTCTCCCTTGCTACCCTGAGAGAATAAATAAGGCAATAAGGTGAATGTGCAGTCTTTATTTTCTCTAAAAATTGAGGTAAAAGGGAACTCTTTAGAAAAAGAAACCATCTACATTGAAAATGGGACGGTCCAAACTTACACAATATGTTAATTATATCTCAGTAAAGCTGAAATAATCTGTTTTTAATTTTTTAAAAAGTACTGGAAAAAGAAAACAGGAAGGTCCAGCTTTACATCATTGCTCCAGGATGCTCAGAGGAAGGAACTAAAATCGGCCAAGGTTGAGCCAAGATTTTCCTGAGTTGGTCCAGACTCCAGATTAATGTTTCAAAGAGGAAAGAGATCAGTCAAGAGTTTTTGAGTCTATTGTCCCTGGAAAGAAGTGACGTTGATGCTCCTGTCATCTCAGCTGAGCATGCTAGCTGGTCTTGGTAAGGAAATTGACCCAATTTCCGAGGTTCTTCTGCCATCCCTGTGCCCAGCCTGGCATCTGCCCAGTCCTCCTGGTCCGAGAGGGTGGCCGACTCTGCAAGTCTTGGCGAAGAATACTCTGTAGGTGCGACTGTCTCGTGCCATGAGCCAGCCTCACGAGAGGGTTGGGTGTGCGAAGATTTCTAGAAGGGTCAGGAGTATCAGAGCAGGGCAGGATTCGCAACAGCAGCCAGCCAGGACAATCCTGCAGGGTGGGCCTTCTCCTCGGTCCCCTTTCCTTACAGCGTGGACTGAGCCTCATACAGCTGTGCCTATTCCACCAGCTCTACTCCCACTGGATTCCCAGCAGCTCACAGCTGACGTTCCACAAGCGCTCAGCCGTTTTGTTATTCCGGGCCCTTGGAGACACCCAAGTCTTCTTGCAGTCACTGGAGGGCATAGAAAGGGGGTGAACATCCAGGAGTGAAAATGGACAGTCTGGAAAAGTTTATGTCCTCTTCTTCAGAATATATTTCTAAATGTGTAATAAGATACATTAGATAAAAAGAAACTAACTGTATTGAAATGCAGTTTTAAAATATTTCCTTTTCTTTTTTGTACTGACTTTTAAAAAATTTTAATTTTATTGGAGTGTAGTTGATTTTCAATGTTGTGTTAGTTTCAGGTGTACCTCAAAGTGATTCAGTTATACATACACATGTATTCATTCTTTTTTAGATTCTTTGCTCATATAGGTTATCACAGAATACTGAGTAGAGTTCCCCATGCTATACAGTAGGTCCTTGAGGGTTATCTATCTTATATAAAGTATAAAATATTTTAAAAACAATGTGTGGTATAGTAATGTGTTCTGTTAGAAGAGCTAGCACTGGGTCTAATCACTACCAGATTTCAAAGTATTGGCGAGAAGTGACATCCTGAGGTATCTGCAACAATTGCAATGTGACATGAAATTATTTATAGTTTTCTTGGGGACAAAGTCACCAGTATCACTACTACTGCAGTTCACTTCCTACATTCATAATCAAAGGAAATGGCAAATTTCAGATGGAGGTTAGTGAAACTAAAGATGAAATTATCTTTCCATCCAGGTTTGAAGGCCCCTTAAATTCTATCCACAGACCCCTTGTGTCCCATGAACCCGACTAAGCACCCCTGTTTTGTTTTGGGGTGAGCAGGGTTGGGGCAGAGCACACTGTTCATGGTGTTTTTCTTTAAATAGAAGTTTTGGACTTCCCTGATGGCACAGTGCTTAAGAATCCTCCTGCCAATGCAGGGGACATGGGTTCCAGCCCTGGTCCGGGAAGATCCCACATGCCGCGGAGCAACTAAGCCCATGCACCACAACTACTGGGCTTGTGCTCTAGAGCCTGTGAGCCACAACTACTGAAGCTCACACACCTAGAGCCTGTGCTCTGCAACAAGAGAAGCCACCGCAATTAAGCCTGTGTGCCACAACGAAGAGTAGCCCCCTCTCACTGCAACTAGAGAAAGCCCACGCACAGCAATGAAGACCCAACACAGCCAAAAATAAATTTTAAAAATTTAAAAATTAATTAAAAAAAAACTGGGATCATACTGTACCTAGTTTGGGGAGGATACCTTTCTCTTGTTAAAAATGTACAATTTTAATTTTACAAGTAATGAATTATATAATCTTTAAAATTTATTTTTAAATAATAAAGGAATACCTAGAGTAAAAGGTTAAAATCCTCCTTCACACTGCCCCCCGCCCCCCGACTCTTCCTCAAACTCCCTGGAAGTAACTACTACTGTGTAGTAGTTTGCTGTGTATCCTTTCAGACTGTTTTCTATGCATTTACAGTGAATAATTATATAGTTCTATATTTCATTTCTTTCTGATAATATTATATCACTAACATTTTCCCATTAATTGAATATTATTCAAAAATACTTTTATACAGTGACTGTATTATATTTTATCACATGATTAAGGAGGGGTGTTAAACACCCAGACTCCAGGGTGGCATTGTCTAGTAGAAATATGATGCGAACTACAAATGTGAACCACATGTGTAACTTTAAATTTCCTAATAGAAATTTTAAAGTATTTTTTTAAAAAGTGAAAAGAAATAGGTGAAATTAATTTTAGTAGTATATTTTATTTAACCCAACATAGCCAAATTATTTCAGCATGTAATCAATATAAAAATTAATGAGATATTTTACATTTCTGTTTTTCACACTATGTCTTCAAAATCTGCTGTACATTTCACACGTACAGTATGTCCCAGATTGGACTAGCCATATCTCAAGTGCTCAGTAACCACACTGAACAGCACGGCTCTAGAGCCAGGCTGCCTGGGTTTAAATCCCAGGCCTACCGCTTATAAACGATATGACCCTGAGCAAGCTAATTTTTCTGTGCCTCAGTTTCTTCATCTGTAAAATGGGGACAATAATACGATCTACCTTTCAGAGTTGTGATGATTATATGAATTAATACACGTAAAAGTTAGAACAGTGCCAAACATGTAAGAGCTCAAGCAACATTAGCTATGATCATTTATCCATTCCCCGATTGTTGGACACTGAGGCTACTTCCAATGCTTCACTTAATAAATGGTGTACCAGTGAACCATCTTGAACAAAGTGGGACAGAAAAGCAGACTGGGCTGGATCAAGTCATGGAATAGGAAGAGATGTAATCCTGGGCTTCCCTATATTCCCAGACTCTGATTGCCCATTGAGTTTGTGATAAACCTCAACATCAAAGTGTCTATTTTTATGTTCCAACAGATAGCGCCAGTCTTCGCAGCTTTGGGAGAAGTGTCCCTAGAGTTCACACTAGGGACAGGTGACTTTGCCCTGGAGTTTCGTGCTATGTGTCATTTAAAAATTCATGAAGGAAGTCAGCCAAAAGCTTCAAGGAAGAGAAAAAGGCTCTACAAAGGCTTACCTGGAAATGTGGCACACAGGTTTGAAACAGAGCCATAAAACCAACTTTTGCCATGTTTCAAATGTAAGTTTCCTTAGAAAAGTAACAGCATTTGGTCTACTGGCCCAACGTGAACCTGGATTCCCCCATCAGGCACAAACTTGGCCACTGGGGGAGCCCACGGAGTCCTATGCCTGCCTCACCATGCACACAGGTGATGGGGAGAACGCATGCGGCCTCTGCGCACCTGAAGTACTTGCCGCTCAGGGGCTCCAAGCCCTCAGCCAGGGCGCAGTGCAGGCTGGTCTGGGCCCCCTCCCTCGCCGTCTTGAGGAAGGGGGAGAAGAGCTGCCAGAGCAGGCACAGCAGGAAGGAGTGTCGGACCAGTTCGGAGCGGACGATGCCTGGGTGCACTGCGTAGGTGGTGACCCCTGTGCCTAGGGCAAAAAGGGCACAGTTAGACCAGAGACACACTCCGAGGCCGGGGAAACAGCTCATCTCCTGCAGCAACATGCACGAGTGAGAAGGGACTTGGGAAACAGAACCCCAGTGTTCAGAAGACACCACCTCTAGCCAGGTAGAATCTCATGAGTAATTAATTGATCTTATCCAGAAAGATCTATAGCCTTCTCAGCCTTCTATGCTCCAAAAGGAATGCTTGGTTGAACATCCTTCTATTTTAGTGTCATCTTAATCTTTGGCTTAAATGGTATCTTTGGAATTTCTATTGGAGGGTCTTAGGGGCAGCAATCCTGTTAGAAGGTAGGAAGCTAGGACCTTGTTGTGAATTGCATTTGCCGGGCAAGCACATTTTATGAGGTGTAGATTGAGGGGTGTTGATGGAAATGATAAGAGTTAACATGCCCCCAAGACACCCCTGCCGCCTCCACTATTTTTAGTACTTATTACGTACAAGGGCTGTGCTACATGTTTTATGTGTTATCTCATTTGACTCTCAAAGAGGTTCATGAGGTAGGTAATATTAAGAAGCCCATTTACAGCTGAGGAAACCGAGTTCTCATCACAGACAGGTTAAGTAAATTGCCCAAGGTCACACCTGGCTGGTTGCAGGGCCAAGGTCTGAACCTCGATGTAGAGTAAAGAGCATAGACTTCTGATTGCCTGGATTTGAATCCTGGCTCGCCTCAGAATTAATATATCTTGCTCAGGCAAGTTTCTCAAGATATCTGCGCCTACCTCTTCTTTTGTAGGGAGGGGAAAAATAATAGCACCTACCTCATAGGAATAGTGTATTAAATGAGTTGAGACACAGATAGTATATGGCACACACAAACTCTCAATTATTGTTGTCATTATTAGTATTCATTTAAATGATTACCCTATTCTTCTACTTTCTGCATTCTGATAGTAAATACCATTTTCCCCAAACTCTGGCTTATTCACTGTAGCAAATGGTCCTCCAGATTCACAGATGTCAGTGTCAGAAGCTCAGCAAAAACTCCAGGGGAGCACAGAATCATAGGATCAAGAGTGGCCTCACCTCATTTTACAGTTGAGGGGAGAAGTCAAGGGAGGTTAAAGGGACATGTTTGTAGACACACGTGGCTACTATGTGGTAGAGCAAGAACTCAGACCCAAGTATGTGAAACCCTGACTCCAGGCAGTGAGTGGCAGCTCTGTAGCTCAGCTCACCCTGTAAACCTCAGCAATTGGCACAGCAAAGGAAGCACCCTGGTTTAAAGCAGAGTCCCCACTTTCCAGTCCTCACTCCTTCACTTGCCATATAATCTTGGGCCGGCCGCTTCTTTGGACCTCAGTTTGGACCCATAAAATAGTGAAAACAATACCTACTCTGCCTGTTGCAAGAGGTTGTTGTGAAAAATCAGATGAGATGATAAATATGAAATAAGATGTGACAAAGCATATAAGGTTTATAGGTTCCTGACCTATGTTCAGTTTTAAGCTTCCCAAGGGCAAGGACTCTGTTTTTACTCAGTTTTATAACCTCATTCTCCTTAGTGCACAGAGCTGCCACTGAAATGTGCACGTTTGACATCCTGACTTCAGAAGTTTCTGTGAACCTCTAATCTGGACTGAAGCCCCTGCTTCTTAACCCTGGCCCTTTCTCTAGACTTACCTTGGAGCCTCTTGGCCAGCTCACGAGTAAAGAGCACATTGGCCAGCTTGCTGTGGCAATAAGCAAAACCCCGGTTGTAGGACTTCTCACCCTGGAGGTCATGGAAGCGAATCTTGCCAGCATGGTGGACCACTGATGACAGGTTCACCACCCGTGCAGGAGCGGACTCCTTCAGCTGCCCCAGGAGCAAGTGGGTGAGAAGGAAGTGGCCTGTGAGGAGAGCCAGCAGAGGAGATTGAAGAGTGGAACGGCAGCCTGGGCTCGGGGTGTGGGAGCTGATGTATGACAGGGCTTCATCACTAGCTCACTATTTTCTGGGTGTGAACATTTTGATACCATGAGTAACTTAGTGCTAATGGTCAGTCAGTCTGAGTTAGTGGAGTCCTCAAGGCAAGGGCCAGAGCTGGACTCCAGGTAAGGCAATATATACGTAATCTGTTGTTATTTGTTCCTCTGTCCTTGCCCCGGTCAGGAGCAACTGCTAGCTTCTGACATCCCCCGTCTGGTTATGATCACACAACTGTGGGCATGTACAGAAGGAAGGATGGAATAGTCAGGGAAAATAACTTTTGCCGAGGATCAGAGAACCTGTTCTGTGATCCCCTCACTAGAGCCATTGCCTCGAGCTATGAACACTAGCCTCTCTCATACCTCAAGTCCTCAAGGTCTGCCTCCACGATGGACCAACCCTTGCTTGCTTGGTCCTCAGTTATAGATATGACCCCCGCTCCAGCCAAACACGGACTTCACCCCCACTCCTGACCCTGCTTGGCAAGTCTTGCATTACCACAGTCCCATTCAAGAAGGACCTTCTTCTTCCTGGTATCTCCTATGTTTGGGGTTTCTTAACGGTATGAGTAGGATAAACTCTCTTTTTTTGTACTGGTTAGGAGAGAGATAGTGAAAGAAAAACCAATACCTCCAGTCTAGCAGAATCTTGGTCTCTATGAGGACCAGTGGAGATCCTCAGCACTGGTACAGGGTCATCTCCCTACAGAGAACATGATGGCATATGCCTCGCTTTTCACTCACTCTAAGATACTCACCCAGGTGGTTGACTCCCAGGTGGGTTTCAAAGCCATCAGCTGTCTTGGAATATGGGCACATCATCACTCCTGCATTGTTGATCAGAATATGAAGCTGCTTTTCCTCTAAAGAGCACAACCAAGGAGACCATGTGGTTAGCAAGGAGTCAGCTAGCTGCCAGTCCTGAGTGTTTGTTCCTTGCGTTTGGACCTATCTCAGTGGTATTCAGTAGCCACTGTCATTGGGTTTCTAATTTTTTATATATATATAAATTTATTTATTTATTTTTGGCTACGTTGGGTCTTTGTTGCTGCACATGGGCTTTCTCTAGTTGTGGCGAGCAGGGGCTACTCTTCATTGCAGTGTGTGGGCTTCTCATTGTGGTGGCTTCTCCTGTTGCGGAGCACAGCCTCTAGGTACATAGGCTTCAGTAGTTGTGGCACGCGGGCTCAGTAGCTGTGGCTCGCGTGCTCTAGAGCACAGGCTCAGTAGTTGTGGCACACGGGCTTAGTTGCTCCACGGCATGTGGGATCTTCCTGGACCAGGCAGGCAGGAATCTGCATTGGCAGGCAGATTCTTAACCACTGCACCACCAGGGAAGTCCTGGGTTTCTAATTTTAGTTGCTGTTATCTTCCTGGACACCATTCATTCATTCATCCATTCATTCAGCAAATGTGTACTTAGTACTGACTCTGAGCTGGGCTGGGCACTGGGCATACAGTGGTAAAATAAGACAGACATGGTTCCTGTCCCTCATGGATTTCATAGTCCTTGATAGAAGATGGTCATTTTCCAAGATACAGAAGAATATTGGCAGCAGCACAACTTCCTCTTGTGCCTATGGCCACAGAAGTTTGATTCTCAGGATGAAAGAAGAGAGTGGCATCAGGGCCACACCTCGATGGCAAGGTACAAGCCCAGGCAGGGAGCTGTCACCTCCACCATTCCCACTGCTGAGGCAAGGAGATGATAAGGATCCTGCCCAGCCTGTCCACCCGCCATCCCCGTGCCAATTCCCTGCCCTGCTGGTTCGTGTGGCAGAACCTGTGCAGTGGAATCCATGATGGGTCTGATGTAAAGGTCAGAGCTGGTCCAGGGTGGAGCAGCCACTCCCACACCCAGCTTCCTGCCTTTCTAACCCCCAGGGCCTCACCTGCCCGGAAGCCCTCAGCAAAGGCTCGGATGGATTTGGTATCAGATAGGTCCAGTTTCCGTACCAGCACCTGGGAGTTCTTTGTATCAGCTCGGATTTCACTGGCAGCAGACTCCCCCTTCAGTACATCTCGGCAGGCAATGTATACTCGGGCTCCTGGGGCCAAAACAAACAGACAGCCATGTGTTCAGACCCTGGGCTGAAGAAGAGTCGAGTAAGTGAATTTGGGACTGGTGGACAGAGCATTCCCCGCACCATCCCTAAAGCAGTGAGTGGCTGAATTGCCGCTTCCAGATTCTCTTGCTATCAGCTTAACCCCAGGCTGGGAACCCTGGTTTTTACACCCTGATATTTAACATGGCTTAGGATCTCCTTTTAGAATAACTGACCTCACCAATATTATACACGGACATCATTGTTTTCCTTACTTTATATAAATAGGGAAGGAGCAGGAAGGAAGGAAAGTTTAAGCCACAGAGTAAGTTGGTGTCACAGCTGGACTTGAATCCCAGGTTCCTTGAGTTCCTGACCAGAATTTCTAAGCCCAGGAGGAAAGATAAGGGAACGTGAGTAGAGTTCCTAGCGAGATAGACAGGAGGTGCTGCCCTGTGGAAACGGAAAGGAAGGACTTGCCTCTGCGAGCAAGCTCTCTGGCTGTCTCCTTGCCGATGCCTGTGTTGGCACCGGTGATCACCACCACCTTCCCGGGAAGCTGCACATTTGTTCCACAGACCCCACCAGCAAAGAACTTCCTACAGGCAAGAGAAACAAAACATTTATGCACCATCCTTTCCAATCCCAGACTGAGATACATAAAACCCACCCAGCCTCAAAGAGGGATTTCTTTTCGTTGCTGTCAGGAGACTTAAAGAAGCTAATCTTCAGGGGACAGCGTCTCCCCAGTGGGTAAGGCAGTCTCCTGCTTATCAGCTCAGCTTGGGAGGTCACGTGCCCGGAAGCTACAAATGATCATGTGGGCAAATAGAATAAGTTCTCTTGAGCCAGGGCCAATGGTTCCTTGTTAAACAACAAAGATAGCTCACTCCTATCTCTAGAGGTTCCCAGAGGTCATCTTCCTTCTCTTTCCTGCCCTTAAAACACGAGGGGGATGGGCATTAGTGGAATCAGTGGTCCTGAGCCCTCACCTTCAATAAGCATCAATGGTGAGTAACCGATGAACAGCACCTCCAGGGTCCCATATAGAAATACGGCTCTTGGGCTGCCTCTCCAGTTTTAGAGAGCCAGAATATTCTGCCATCCCACTAGAGATTTCATACTCGCCATCCATGCACAGAGAGAAAACCTCCCTTGTTCAGACCTCTGTGCAGAGAGCATCCTTTTACATAGAGTTGACTTGATAAGTTCCCAAAAATAGGACAGGAGGAAGTAAAGCTAACATCACCTGAGCATCATCCAACTGCCAAGCACTAGGCTAGGCATTTTCCAAGGGAATTTAATTCTCTCAAGCACTGTTATTATCCCCACATTACAGTGGAGAAAGCTGAGGCTCAGAGAAGTTCAAGTCACTTGCTAATGGTGGCAAAACTGGAACCCAAACCCAGCTTTCTATGACGGGACCTAGAGCAACACTCTGTCTCTGATACGTCCATTTAACCTTCTTTATCATCAACAATCTCTACTCATAACACACATTTCTTTGACGTCTTCAGAAATCCCACAGCAAAAGAGCCAACCCCAAACGTTAGTTGAGGGTAGTCTCAAAGGGAAGAGAGTTTGTTTCCTTCCCCAGATGCCTGGTACTTAACAACTGAGTCCCTCGGCAATGACCACCCACCGTAACGCAGCAGGGCCACCTTGACTAGGGACGGTGAAGAAAGGGAGACCTTCAGAGGAACCCAAGGGAATGGAGTGAAAGAGCAAGGACTCCCCCATAAGATGTCTGTCAAGCTACTTAACAGAGTCATCAACTCAGCCTTCCACTAGCATCAGAATTCAAACCCGCCCCTCCTCTCCCAGCCCCAGGTGCTTCCTTCTCGTTTTCCACCACAGTATTCATAACTACCTCCTTCCTTCCTGCTTTTCCTGCCTGACTTTCTCTCCCTTGGCCTCCATCCCTTTCTCTTCCTTCAGCAGCTAAGAACTCATCTTCTTACAAGCTCCGTGGCTCCCAATTCAGGGCTTTGTAAACTATTGAATGAGTTACTGAATTAAGACAAACCTGATGGATGGAGCTGTCACATACAGGAAAGAAAGGAAGGAGGTGAGCAGTCCCAAGAAAACCAGCATCTTTTCAACTTCTTTAGTTGCTGCTGCTTTACCAAGAGCAACTTTGACTCCAACTCTGGCTCGGGCTCCACCTGGTCTGGCTCCAACTCTTGGCTGCTTCTTGCTGCTTCTCTTTCCTCCAGCTCCTCTCGCTCCTGGGTGTTCAGCAACAGCCTGACTCTAAGCGTAGCCCAGAATCCTATTTAAATCCGAGAGCTGTCAGAGCACAGCCTGCTGGGAGATGTAGTCCTGGGAGAGAAGGATGGAGAAAAGAGCAGAGCCTCACACTTACTGGCAAAGAGAATGAGGGGAGATGGAGAACTGCCCCTAACTTTCCCACCCTCAGTCATTTCTCTTATCTAGGGAATGTGTTCCCTCCACCATCCTCACTTCCATTCCTGCAAAATAGAATATTTTTAACTTTAGCAGCAGACCCCATGATACTTGAAATACAGTGTGATTAAAATAGACAGACAAGGAAGAAACCCCCAGGAGAGAGGTGAGAGAATTCAGGAGAGTGTTTCCCTTGGTGGGGAAGGGGTAGAGACTGGGGTGGGGTATGTTAGGATCTCCTGGGGGGGGGCTGGTAGTGATCTGTTCTTTGGGGGGGGGTTGCTATTACACAGGTGTGCTCACTTTGTGGAAATTCACTGAGTCACACACCTGATTTGTGCACTTGACTGTGTTTTATGTTCTGTTTCAATGAAGTTAGCACACACATGTATTGTACATGCCCAAGAAAAGGTATAGTGTTTCAGTGCATGGGCTCTTAGCGTGGACTTCCTGGTTCAAATCTCAGCTGAACTGCTCACCAGATGGGTGGCCCTGGGCAAGTTACTAAACCTCTCTGTTAACTCACTTTCCTCACTTGCATAATGGCATGATAAAATATACACCTACCTTTTTAAGTATTAAATTAATTAAATAGGTAGGAAATTTGAGACGGAGACTAGCACATAGTAGACACTGTATAAAAGTTGGCTGTTCAGGGACTTCTCTGGTGGCTCAGTGGTTAAGAATCCGCCTGCCAATGCAGGGGACACCTGTTCAAGCCCTGGTCTGGGAAGATCCCACATGCCGTGGAGCAGCTAAGCCTGTGTGCAACAACTACTGAGCCTGCGCTCCAGAGCCCGCAAGCCACAACTACTGAAGCCCACACGCCACAACTACTGAGGCCCGGGCGCCTAGAGCCCATGCTCCGCAACAAGAGAAGCCCCTGCAATGAGAAGCCCGCACACCACAACAAAGAGTAGCCCCCACTCGCTGCAACTAAAGCCCGCACGCAGCAACGAAGACCCAAAGAAGCCAAAACATAAATGAATTTTAAAAAAAAAAGAAAAAGAATTGAGCTTCCCTGGTGGTCCAGTGGTTAAGACTCTGCACCTCCACTGCAGGGGGCACAGTTTCCCTGGTCAGGGAACTAAGATCCCGCATGCTGTGCAGCAAGGCCAAAAAATGTATATATAGAGAGAGAGTTGGCTGTTATGATTAGCTGTATTGATTTCTGTCCTACTTGCTTTATTCAAGGGTTTAGTGTAGAAAAGGGAGAGGTAATGAATGCAGGTGATGTTTCAGTTGAATGCTATTAAAGATGACAGGAAAGACGAGAAACAAACCAAGCAGAAACTCTCAGTGCCCTCTGGAGGTGTGTGAGGGGATGGGAGGAGGATACGTAGGGTTCACAGCCTTTGCTCACTCAGTATTCCTCTCCTGGACATGACTCCAAGAGTCATGCCCCAGATCTGCTCCTTCCTGCAAAGCTAGAGGAGGCTCCAAGAAGACACGAGTGATGAAAGAGGACTCCTGTGGCAGGCAAGTGCCCACTCCTTCATTCATTGATTGATCCATCCATTTAACACACACTTATTGAGCATTTCTTTGTTCCATTCCTGCCACTTGCAAATCCCAAGAACCTGAAGAACAGAACAAGGAGTAGTCAGATCATTCCCAAAGGGAATCCCTCTTGACTCCCAGGTTGCCTCTCCCATCTCTTCACGCTTCTCCTGCTCTGGGTCCAGTTCACTGCAGCAATGTCAGCTGCAAATACTGCAGAGTCCCAGAAGCCCCTGAGGGGAACTTTCTGCTGGTGTTCCCCAATGCCTTCCCCCTAGTGGATGTCTGCTGGGCAGACATCCTTAAACTCAGTGAATACACACTTAAGATTCGTGCATTTCACTGTATTTCACCCAGCGCAACCAAATAAATAAATAAAATAGATATTTAAAATTAAAAAGAAGATATATTGTACAACACAGTGAATATAGCCAATATTTTATAACTATAAATGGTGTATAACTTTTAAAAATTGTGAATCACTATATTGCACACCTGTAACATATAACATTGTACATCAACTGTACTTGAATAAAATAAAAAATAAAATTAAAAAAATCTAATTGCCACAAAGATCACAAAGTCCAGAAAATTATATTTTTATTAACTAACTGCCTGACATGCTTAATGATATTTTTTCTCTATTTTTTGGCTGCATAGTTCTGATGGCCTCTTGCTGTGACAATGATTTTCTAAATACCATTTTCCATAGACAGAATTAAAAGATAATTCAGCCTTACCTCTATCATGGATGATCAAATTTGTTTAAAAAAATTTTTATTTTTAAGGGTTACAGAAAAGTTGCAAAAATAGTACTGAAAGATCCCAGGTACCCTTCATACAGCTTCCCCTAATGTTAACATCTTAAATAATTTTAGTGCAATGATTAAAACTAGGAAATTAACATTTGTATAATAATATTAAGTAAACTGAAGGACTTATTCTATTTTCACCAGTTTTCCCACTAATGTTCCATTTCTTGAACAGGATCTAACTCAGGACCCCACACTGCATTTAGTTGTTAGGTACAATGGCAGGTTTGAAGGGTACTGGCCAGTTATTTTGTAGAATGCCTCTAAATTTGGGTTGTCTGATGTTTTCTCATGCTTAGATTGAGGTTTTATTCAAATTTG
Organism: Delphinapterus leucas; assembly: GCF_059928025.1. Classification (NCBI taxonomy): domain Eukaryota; kingdom Metazoa; phylum Chordata; class Mammalia; order Artiodactyla; family Monodontidae; genus Delphinapterus; species Delphinapterus leucas. The sequence goes on along the minus strand of NC_143130.1, from coordinate 147,529,897 downwards.
TTTTGAATTATTGATAGTTGCATAAATTATGCGCTTTCATACACAGTCACATACACTCGTGGTTTGTAGTATTGCCACCCTAGAAACGGAAATTCTGATCAATTATTTTTCATGTATTCACACCAAAAAAACAAGAAAAAATGGTACATTTGTAATTGTATATGCTGCATTATTGAATAATTTCCATTTTGACTGGGCATTGATAAGAACAAAACAGTCCACATTCCACTTACCTTTTACACTTCTGATGATTGGAAGAATTTTCCACTGATTAGCTTCTAGCTCCATACATTTCAAATCTTATTACTGGTATCCTATCCACATACTTACAGTGCTGGGCACCATCGGACCACATTCATACTATGATATGACATCTGGCTCCCCTACACCCACCCCTAAAAATCAACATGGAGATTTCTTTTCAGAGCAGTGAAAAGCAAAACATAAGTTTAAGGTCTCATCAATTCACTCTGCCACATTTATTTTAACAATCCTTGATCACTGTGTTACATTTTAATGATAAGGTGTAATCAAATGTTAGTGAAATCACCCCATCTTTTGATTTTACATAAAGTTGGCTTAGATCCCTTTCCTATATCTATTGGGAAGACCAACAATCAATCTCCCGAAGATTTCTGTGAATTCACACATTGTGTGATTTTTCCAAGATTTGGGAAAATGGAGGGGGTTTATAATTCAGCAACATAATTGACTTAATACTAAACTTTAAACAGCCCTTTCTTAAAGTCCTTTGGTTACCCTGACACTGAAAAATTTTCACTGGTTACTTTTATCTATAAACTCTAGTTCCTGACATGTTTCTTACTAATACTACTCTTCTTTTCTTCCTCCCCTCCCCCTCTTCTTCTTTTCCTCCCCCCTCCCCCCTTCACCCTCCCTTCCCCCCCCCTTCTTGTTTTCCTGAGGCACAACTGACAAATAAAATTGTAAGATTTAAAAATTTTTATTTTATTGAAATATAGTTGATTTAAAGTGTTGTGTTAATTTCAAGTATACAGCACAGATATTGTTATACACACCCACACACATATGTGTGTTGTGTATATATATATGTATATATATATTCTTTTTCAGATTCTTTTCCCTTACAGGTTATTACAAAATACTGAGTATAGTTCCCTGTGTATACAGTAGGTCCTTGTTGGTTATCTATTTTATATATAGTAGTGTGAAAATTGTAAGATATTTAAAGTATGCAATGTGACGATTTGTTAACTGTCTTCTTTAGGGAGTCTTATCTTTGTTCCTTTTTGACCATTCACCCAAACCCCCAAATTCCTTTATCTTCTCATGCGAGGCAGTTTAGCTATTTCTTTATTAAACTGTCTCCATTGGGTACCTGTTGCCTTCCTAAAGGTGTTATAAATGTTTTTTTCCCAAACCAAGAGAGTTATCACCTCCAAGAGAAGCTATATTTTCCAGTTTTTAAATGTCTTTTCATCCTACTTCTTACCTAGAGTAAATATTAATAAAACAAAATTTGTACCACTTTGTAACCATGATGCATAGCAAGAGGGAGGAGAGCATGAGAGTTAGACCCACAGGTTGCGGGGCCAGATTTCCTGGGTCAAAATCCTGACTTTCCTCAACAATAAAAAGATAAATAACCCAACTGAAAATGGGCAAAGGATCAGAGTGGACATTTCTCCAAGGATACGTGCCTAAAAATAAAATGGCCAATAAGTACATGGAAAGATGTTCAGCATCATTAGTCATCAGAGGAATGCAAATCAAAACCACAAAGAGATACTACTTCATACCCACTTGGATACTAAAATCAATACACAGATGATAACAAGTATTGGCAAGGATGTAGAGAAACTGGCAACATACACCGCTGATACGAATGTAAAATAGCTTCTTTGGCAAACAGTCTGGTAGTTCCTCAAACAATTAAACATAGTGTTAATATATGATCTAGCAATTTCATTCCTAGGTACATCTACAAAATAAATAAAAATATATCTCTACACAGAGACTTGTTCCCAAGTGTTTATAGTAGCATTATTCATAATGGCCCCAAAGTGGAAATAACCTAAACTGTGCATCGACTGGTGAACGGCTTAAGAAAGTATGGTATGTCCATACAATGAACTATTGCTCAGCCATAAAAAGGAATAAAGCACTAATATGTACTACAATGTGGAAGAATCTTCAGAGCATTACGCTATGTGAAGAAGCCAGACACAGCCACATATTGTATGATTCCACTTTTATGAAATCTCTAAAGGCAGGCCCTTTGGAGAGAGAGAGTAGATTAGTTGCTGGCAGTAGCTGAGGAGAGGAAGGAATAGGGAGTGATTGGCAAAGGGTATAAAGTTTCTTTTGGGGATGATGAAAATGTTATGAAATTAGACAGTGGTAATGATTGTACAGCCTTGTCAATATAATGAAAACCACTGAATTGTATACTTTAAAAGGATGAATATTGTCGTATGTTAATTACAGCTCAATAAAAATTAATTGATATTAAAATTTTTTAAACAATGCCCTCACACATATTTTGAATGATAACGATTTCAGTAATTTTACAGAAATACCAAATGAATAATTTCACGTGTAAAATATCCTTCTAGATTCCGTGCAAGAGCACAGTTTAAAGATGGCATACACTGTGGTTGCTGGGAAGGGGGGGCGGTGTGTGGGGAGGGTTGGATTGGGAATTGTGGAACTAGCGGATGCAAACTATTATATATAGAATGGATAAACAACAAGGTCCTATGTATAGCATAGGGAACTATATTCAATATCCTGTAATAAACCATAATGGAAAAGAAAAAAAAAATAAAGATGGCATACATTCTCTTGGTCTCTTGACAATTGGAGAGGTAGGTCTATGTGCCCCTCCTCTCTCTGAATCTTGGTGAGCTCTGTGTGACTGTAGTGTGACTTCTCTGACCAATAGACTACACGGAAGTGACGTTGTGCCAGTTTCCAAGCCCAGACGTTAAGAAATTTTCTATCTCTTTTTTTTTTTTCTTTTTCTATCTCTTAAATATCATTCCTCGAGTTCTGTCATTTTGGAAGAAGTTGAACAAGCCTGCTGGAAAGACCACGGAGAGGCCCTGAGTCTATATGGAGAGGGAGAGTGGTCCATCTGAGTTCAGCTTCTAGCTATCCTCCCGAGATTCGAGACATGTGAGGGGAAGCCTTCTTGGACCAACCCAGACATCATCTGGATTACCCCATGGAGTAATTCCAGTCAACGCCACATGCAGGGGAAGAAACACCTAGCTGAACCCTGCCTGAGTTTCTGACCCACAGATCGTGAACATTATAAAATAAATTCTATTTAATCTTTATGTGTGGGTGGATTGTTACATATATAGTGTGTTGCAAAACTATAGATAACTGAAAAAACAGACTTAAGAGAACTGTCCTGGAGAATTCTTGCTAAGCCTGTATTTGCAAAATAATTTCCTTAAGCAATAGAAAGTAATAGATAGCCTTACTAATGAAATCTTACTCTGTATGGATTTATCTTTTAAATGAAAGCTTGGAAGAGACAAAGAAAATGATATGCCATAGATCAGTTCTATCGTGAACCCAGTATGTTGACTGGGTCATCTCCAAACATTGATTGAGCATGATAATGGAGCAAATTAATGAATATGCATGTTAGACAACTTTGCTGTTAACCATTGATTTGTCCTGGCACCGACCTCCCCAGGAGCATGGTTTTCTCTAACAGCACCCGCGAGATTGGATGTAGGCATAAAGAAGGGTGGCGTCATTCACTAGATTCAAGGCACACACAGGGAGGGGCCAGGAAAGCCAAAGGCAGAGGTCTGGCAGGTGGTTGGAAATATAGGTCTGGAGCTCAGAGAAGTGTGGGCAGGAGAAATTGGTTTATTGAGCATTACAATTTGTTTGGGAGGACAGCAGCTGGGCATAAATCCAATTATCTCATTCTGCCTAAAACCTTTCACAGGCTTGATTTCAGGATAAAGTTCGAACTCTAGCTTGGCACACAGGCCCTTCATGATCTGAACGTTGCCTGTCTCTGACCTGATCTACCATCCCTCACCCATCCCCACCCTTTGATATAGACTCATTCACGTTCTTAGAACACTGTGAGCTCCATCACGCCATGTGCTTTCAAACCCATAGCTGGTATGCTTTGATCACCCCTCCTCCCCATCTACTGGCTCACTTGGCTCAACTGCCCCTCCTCCTGGCCCCTCGACTATCCCTTTCCTTCATCAGCTGGAGTTTTGTTTGCCTTCGCCTAGGAGTACTCCACTTCACTACTTGCAAACGCCCCGTGCTATTTGCACAACAGCCCTTATCACAGTGCATCCACACTGACAGTTTTCTTCGTTGTTGAAAGAACAAACATACCACACTGCACACAGGGTTGCTAAGTGAACATTCCCAAACATGAACCCATTGGTCTTCTCCCTGACCCAAGCCCACAATCCTCTCCCCTCCACACTTCTCACCGGAATTCCACTTTCATGAATAATAAACACCCTCACATCTTCAGCCTTTGTATCTCTAATGTACCCCCAATTCCCGGCCTCAACTGAGAACTGGCTGTGTCCTGTGGACACCCCTTTGCCTGCAGTTTCTGAAGTGGAGGCTGTTTATTCTCCCTTATCCCACATGCCTCAGCTTCCCAGGGGCACCCCCACTTTCAGACCCTTCCTCCATCCTGACATGAAACACCTGCTCCTTTGAGCCTCAAGTCATGAGGCTCCTCCTCTCTGACGCTGTCCTGGATTTACTTCCCTCCCATGTCTCTTTTTTCACAGATGATTTTGGTGTCTGGTTCTCAGCCTTCTCATCCTAACACTGCCATCGTCCAGGCGACTTAATTATCTTCATAGATGTGCCAGTAACTCCCTGGACCTTCAGGCCCTTGACCTCCTCCTCATCAGAAACCTTCTCTACCTCATTCCACCCCTCAGCCTGTCAACACCTGGAACCATCCACCTCTAAAATCCTGCATTCAGACAACCCCACCACAGCACCTCCTATTCATCTAGCTCTCTTGTGGCACGAATCCCAACATAAGCTATTGAACCCCAGGAGGACCTCCAGACCACTATAAGGCCCTGCTGTCATCACTTCCTTTTTTATCCAACTGAGATTTCATACTCGTCACTTCAATAATTCCCTTGCCAATATCCTCAGCTCCCTGACCCCCTTGTCTTTCTGCCCTGAGAGCCTGAAAACTCCAACTCGGGATGAGCCCATGCATTGGTCCTCTTTGTGCAGCTGGCTGATGAGAGCTGCTAGAGACAAATCACATCACCTTGCATGTTGATGCCATTATAAGTACATAGCCACCAACGTCACCCAGGGCTTCCAATGAAACTGTCCATCTTTTTTAATTTCCCTAATTGCCACCAACCTAATCTCCACAAAGATTATTTCAGACCTTCACTATCCCTCTTAAACTCCTTGCCTCAATTTCACCATGTATCCTGACCTCTTCACACACACACACACACACACACACACACACACACACACACACAAATAGGGACCACCAGAAGGAATATTCTGCTACCAAGTTTAGAAGTCTACTGGAATTCATGCTCATCATATTTTCCTTTCCTCCTGAAGTGAATTTGTCTCTAGCCCATCATCTCCTGCTTTCTCAGAGACCTTACTCTATCATTTATTTCCTATCTCCCCTTTATCTTTAACTTTTTCCTCTGTGCTCTTTAAAAATGCTCCTACCAGGGAATTCCCTGGTGGTCCAGTGGTTAGGACGCCACACTCTCACTACCGAGGGCCCGAGTTCAATCCCTGGTCAGGGAACTAATCCCACGAGCCGCGCGGTGTGGCCAAAAAAATAAAATAAAATAAATAAAAATGCTCCTACCTTCCCACCTCCTCTTCCTGATACTAAACTCTTTTCTCCTCCCCAGCCTGAAAACGTTGGCTACATTTTCTAACTTTCTGCTCACCCCGCAGCCTCCTCCAATCAGGCTCCCACCCCACCACTTCTCTGAAGCTGTTCTCCCCAAAGTCACCAATGACCAATACAGTGCTGAATCTAGTGGACACGTCTCAGTTCTTTGTTGCCTGACTTCTCAGTAGCATGGCACACTTGATCAATACCTACTTCTATTTTTCACAGTTTTATTGAGGTATAATTCATATGCACACGTTAAAAGTATACAATTTGATGAGTTTTCACATTACCATACACTCATCACACAGTCTATCACCACCGTCAAGACAATGAACATGTCCATCATCCCAAAAGCTTCCTCATTCCCCTTGGTAAAACCCTCCCATTCCTCTCCACTTTCCCCCATCCCCGGGAAGCCACTGGTCTGCTTTCTATCACCACAGTCTATAACCTACAGTTGGCGTTTTCTAAGACTTTATATAAATGGAATCATTTTGGTCTGACTTCTTTTACTCAACATAGTTACTTTGAGATTCCTTCAGGCTGTTGAGTGCATTGAAAGTCTATTCCTTCTTATTGCTGAGTAGTATTCATTGTGAGGATGTATTACAATTTGTTTATCCATTCACCTGTTGATGGACACTCGGGTTGTTTCCTATTTTTTTATTATAACACAGAGTCTATGATCATTCACACACAAGTCTTTGAATGAATAAACTTCCATTTCTCTTGGGAAATTACCTAAGAGTCATATGATAGATGTATGCTTAACTCCCATTTAACTATTTGAGAAATTGCCCAACTGTTTTCCAAGGTGGTTGTATCATTTTGCATTCTCAGAAGGCGTGTATGAGAGTTCCAATTGCTCCACATTCTCATCAATACTTGATATGGTCAGTCTTTTTTATTTTAGCCATTATAGTAGGTATGCAGTGGCATTTTATTGTGGGTTTTTTTGTTTTTTGTTTTTTTGGGTTTTTTTTTTGCGGTATGCGGGCCTCTCACTGTTGTGGCCTCTCCCGTTGCGGAGCACAGGCTCCGGACACGCGCCGGGGCACAAACCCGTGTCCCCTGCATCGGCAGGCGGACTCTCAACCACTGCACCACCAGGGAAGCCTTTTATTGTGGTTTTAATTTGTATTTCCCTAAGGGCTAGTGATATTGAGCACTTTAAAAATGTACTCATTTGCCATCTATATATCTTTTCTTCCTTCCTTTCTTTCCTTCTTTCCTTCTTTCTTTCTTTCTTTCCTTCCTTCTTTCTTTCTTTCTTTCTTCCTTTCTTTCATTTTTGGCTGTGTCTGGTCTTAGTTGCGGCACACGGGATCTTTGTTATGGCGCACGAGCTCTTCGTTGTGGTGCATGGGCTTCTCTCTCTAGTTACGGCACGTGGGCTCAGTAGTTGCAGTGCTTGGGCTCAGTAGTTGTGGCACACAGGTTCTCTAGTTGTGGCCCACGGGCTTAGTTGCCCCTCAGCATGTGGGATCCTAGTTCCCCGACCAGGGATGGAACCCGCATCTCCTGCATTGTAAGGCGGATTTTTAACCACTGGACCACTAGGGAAGTCTCTATGTATCTTCTTTGTTGAAGTATCTGTTCAAATCACTTGACCATTTAAAAAATTGGGTTGTTTTCTTAATCTTGAGTTTGGGGAGTTTTTAAAATATATATTCTGACTACAAGTCCTTTATCAAATATGTGATTTGCAAATATTTTCTCCCAGTCTTTATTTTTCAAAGAACAGAAGTTATTAATTTGGATGAAGTCTAACTTAATTTGTTCTTCTATGGATCATGCTTTTAATGTTGTACCCACTTCTTTAAATGCCTTTATAATGCATTCTATTACAGCACATCCTCTGGGTTCCCTCTGGTGCCAGTTATCAATTTATTGCCTTTCAGCTCCAATTCATCCTTTTTGCCTGCTTTACGAGAGTGGAAAATGACCCTTCTATTTTCTATATTCTCTTCTTTGGCGTCTGGCACGATATTAGGCTTTGTCAATAGATGGCACTGGAGAGACACTGCGGAAGGAAAGGGGCTTGCTTTCTGGTTCTGTTGTGCTAGCTCTGCAGGCTTCTGCAGCAGGCTTGGCTCCCACAGTGCCAGGCTCCTGTGGTCCACGCAGCTTCTGCACCATCAAGTGCCTGGCTCCATCAGCATTCAGTGGCCGGCAGCGTCCCCCAGCAACCCTCCCCTCAGGTGGTTTTGTAGCAGAGCGCCTCCAGTGAGACACTTCCCTGTGGACAGCTTTCCCTAGCACAGTGGATTTCCAGCAAATTTCAGTGGTGCAGCAGACAGTGACTTCTCTGCCATTCAGCGTGCTATACTCTCCAGCAAGCCCTGGGCTTCAGGCTGGGAGTAGAAGGGGTCTTTTGGTTGGCAAACTGTGACCCACAGGCCAAATTCAGTCCACTGCCTGTTTGTGTAAATAAAGTTTTATTGGAACACAGCCATGCTCATTCATTTACATACTGTCTATGGCTGTTTTCATGTTACAGTAGCAGAGTTGGTAGCTGCAACAGAGATGGCCCCCAAAGCCTAAAATATTTACTTTTCTTTATAAGAAAAGTTTAATCACTCCTGTACAAGCCAGTTCCTCATTATTCCAATACACTGTTATGGTTAATAATTCTTCATATTAAACTTTCCGTGTTCAAATTTACTGTGTGGTTTCTCTAAGCTGCTCAGACCCAGGCTAATACACCTCCAACCTCTCTGTCCCCTTTTCACAGTCCATTTTCAGTCTTACCTTTCTCTACTTATCCCATAATTTGAGTGCTCCTCAAGGTCCTCCTCTGCACTTTCTCTAACTTCCTCTCCAAGTGACTCTTCTGCTTACCCATCTTCAGTCATCAATTTTGTGGAATTGACTAAAGAAACCTCAGCTACAATTGGAGTGGGACAGGCCTATATGGGGAGCTCTCATGCCCAGCCATGCATCATCAATTACTCCAAACAGGAAGAGATGTTTGCCTACATCTCCCACAGGAAAGTGTTGCCTACATCACTATCCAGCAGGAAGAAGAAAACTCTCCACTGCCTACAGTCCGGCCAATCAGACTTTAGCAGCCCAACCAATGAGAAGCCTCCATACTTTGGATTCCCAGCTTTCTCCAATGGACTCTTTGATTATCACAGCCCCGCCCACCCCCCTTTTGCTATAAAAGCAAGCTCCCCTTCCTTGTTCTCTGGATTTGCCCATGGGCCACCATAGTTTGCATATCTTGAATTGCGGGTTCCTATGGCTATTTCTGAATAAACTCGCTTTTGCTTGTAAATAACTCCCTATTACATTATTAAAATTGACAGGTTTAACCAATTGTTTTTAATCTGGGTTCTATGGATGAAATTGCATGCAAATTTTGTGTAGATGCCCAAATGTGCATATGTATAATAAGAAGTTCTCCAGCCTCATCTTTTGGCAACATGGCTCAGTCGTTAAGGGCACAGACCATGGATACAACCTGCTTAAGTTTGAATCCCAGCTCTGCCACTCTGTCCTGGGCTAACGTACTTAACCTTGTTGTTGTTTCAGTTTCCTTGTCTGTGAAATAGGGAAAATCATAGTACCTGCCTCACAGAGTTGTTATGAGAGTCAAGGTAGTTAATAGATATAAAGCACTTGGGGGCAGGGCCTGGCACATAATAAGCCCTATATAAGCACAGGCTGTTATTGCCATTTCTGGCACTGCCCCTGCCCCTGTGTCTCAACTAGACCAGTGTTTTCCATTGTTCTAGTGGCCCCTGTTTGAACTCTGCACCATCAAGTACGCTCACTCAAGTCCTCTGCTCAGAGCACTCTTGCCTATATGTTGCTTGCCCACTAACTCCTGACCTTCCTCAGGCCTCAGCTCAAATGTTATTTCCTCAAAGAAGCCTTCCTGATGTCCAGACCAGGAGAGGTCTCCTGCTATGACCTTCCAAAGCTTTCTCTATTTTCCCTCATAACCCTCATCACAATTTATTCACAGTGATCACTTGTTGCAGAGGTCATTTCTCCCTTGTACTAGGCTCCTTGCTGGACCTCAGCACAGTGCCTAGTACATTGTAGGAATACCATAAACATTTGTCAAGTAAATGAGTGAATGAATAAGGAACAAAACATGGGAAAAGCTTTTAATACAGGTGTAAAAGTCTATTCAAATATTAGGTAACCCAATAATGAGCGTGTGACAAAATCTGATGACTTAGATAATATAATGTTAAATCAGTAGAAATTTGTATTGTGTGAAGGAAACCCTCTCCTCTCCAATTGCTATAAAATATATTGGTTCAAATTGAGCTTGGCGTATGTGTCTTTCAATCAAATGGAAATGAATTATCCAGAAGAACCAGAATACATTACTGTGCGCAGTCAGGGACCACAGACAGATAATGACTTAAAACATTCCCCACCTTCACCCCCAAGGAAACGAGACATAGTCCTCAGATGGCAGACCGAAAGGAGTGACTGACCAGGGAAGCTGCTTGTTCCCAGAGAATTTCCATGGCTTTAATTCAAGACAGGATTAAATACTTTCATGAGTAGGCAAAACCAACTGTGCTAATCTGAGAAATCCATTGCTACCCTGGAAGTTAATATAACTAACCCAAGTCATCAAGAAAACTATATTCTATCATCAATTCACACTCAAACACCAGGAAAATTATGATTATACTTTATATCTCATTATAATTCCAAAAAGACACAATAAAATGATTCTCCTGGGAGTGTCTTCAGGGACCGATTGCTTCTGCTTCTTTGCGTGAAGGAATCCCTAAGGAGGAAAGATTCCCCCCTCCCCCCCAACTGTCAGACTCCAACCGCTCCTCTTTTGTGCAATCAGCCTTAGAACATTTCGCAGACGCCAATATTTGACCTCCAGGAGAAACATGCGGTAACCACCTAACCATAATTGGGGAAAACTGAACCAGGGTCTAGACTTAGGCACCGGCACAGAGAGGAGTGGGGAGATTTCATGGTGGCCAGAAGGGCCATGGGAGAGCTGGTTCGATGATCCCAAAGGCCCTAGATACTAGCTGGTTGGTGACCCGTTGCGTATCTGGTGCAAGATTCAGCTTCTCTCAGCGTCTGGGAACAGCGTGCTCACATGCCAAGCTTTGGACTACATTTCCCAGACAGCTTTACTCCCCGGGCTGTCGCACTTTCTAGGGCGTGTCTTGGAAGAGAGGCCACAGCCGGCGAGCACCGCTGGGGCATCTCGCTCACCTCCGGCAGCCGCACCTGCCTCCCCGCGAGATGATTGGGGTCCTGCTCGTGCTCCTCCTCCTCCCCTTTCTCCTGTACATCGCTGCACCCCAAATCAGGTCTGTGCAAATGTATTGCCTTCTCTTGAGAAGTCTTCGGGGGAAATATTCATCCCCATCGAAGCTCTGTTCTTCAAATGAAGGAAAGGAAGGCTCCCCGCGGGGCTCCAAGTAGGGGAGTTCGGTTGATCGGAGGAGGTGCAGGTCCTGGGTGAGGAGGGCGATACCAGGAGACCCCAGGCCGTTGGAAGGGGCTGCAGTCCGGAGCACCCTGCTCTGTTTCCTCAGTGCGAATCGTGACATCTGCAGTTCCATTGCTTGCTCTCTTCTTGCTGTTAGATTTGCTTTTTCTCTGGACAGATGTAGTAAAGGAGAGAATTGAAAGGGTTTCATCACATTCTCCTGCCTACTACCTGCCTTCGCAGCAGGAGTTGGGGGTGGGAGGTGGTCCGAGCCCTGCTCTGGGGTTTGGGGGCGGGGAGGAGAGGTTGAGGGTCGTGGTCTCTTGACCAGGTGACACATCAGCCAATGGCTGGCTGAGTGCCCCGGAGAATCAGCAGCGAGTTGCACACTGCTGATTGGTGCTGAGTAAATCACCAGTAGTGACGGTGGACCAATGACTGAAGACACGCACTCCTTCCCTCGGTGGGGATTGGATGGGCGGGGGAAGGGGGACGCGGTCACTGTCTGAGTGGAACTGGAAGGCGCGCTAGATCACCCTCTGCCGTTTTTTACCACATTCACCCCTTCTTCCCTTTCTCCCCACCTCCCTCGAGCCCCTCCTCCAGTTGTATTTTTCCTCCCCTCTGCACACGCAGTCCTTCCACCTCTAGGCACACATGGGTGTTGGTACTGGGGCGAAACGCTCCTTTTTATCTCTTTCCGTCACGACATCCTCTTATCCCCATAGAATCTCACTGAAGAGTTGAACCTGAACTCATATCTCATATGAGGTAGTGCTCATATCTCATATGAGATAGTGCTCATATCTCAGCAAGATTTTTCTAAGGAAGGTTACACTCCAAGGGTGATGTTCCAAACCACCTAGCTAGGTCATGGGGGCTTGACCAGAGCTGGACTTTCATAGTTGATTGTCTCTTTTCTTCCTGCTGGTTAAGCAGAAGGAAGAGCTGGATAGAGGCCCTGATATGTTGTGGCTCCTGGAGCTAAAGCTGAAGGAATGTGGGAAACAGAGCAGGGAGGCTTGTTCTGAGGAGGAAGATATCCGTTGGTGGTCACCTTGAGTTAGCTTGCTTCCTTCGTGGCCTGTTTGTTCTAAGCAGGAACTTGAGTGGCTAGAAGTGTGTACTTTGCAGTTCTAAGTTCAATGAAAAAGGTTGAAATGCTCTTAAAAATGCATCTCCCAGTCAACAAATTGTTTTAAATTGAGCCCCCAAGATTTGCAGAGAAAAGAACAATCTGAGGCCTACTAATATCTGTTTGTGCATTCTTTCTTCTGGAGAAGCAGGATGAAGGAAGAAGGACTCAAATTAGTGAAACCAGGACTTGAATCTCAGCTCCCCTTTGTACTTATTAACATTATTCTTTGTCTTATTTATTTATTTTTTCTAAATGTATTTATTTATTTTTGGCTGCATTGAGTCTTCGTTGCTGTGTGCAAGCTTTCTATAGTTGCGGCGAGCAGGGGCTACTAAAGAGTTGCTGAGCACAGGTTTCTCACTGCGGTGGCTTCTCTTGTTGTGGAGCACGGGCTCTAGGCACACAGGCTTCAGTAGCTGTGGCATGCGGGCTCAGTAGTTGTGGCACACGGGCTTGGTTGCTCCGTGGCCGAGGGGTCTTCCCGGACCAGGGCTCGAACCCGTGTCCCCTGCATTGGCAGACGGATTCTTAACCACTGTGCCACCAGGGAAGTCCCTCTTTGTCTTATTTTTAAGTGTGTGTGTGTTTCTGTTCGTTTTGTCCAGGTTGACAAGCTTTCATAATTTTAACTTTGTGTTGGGTAAGCTGTTTTATTAAGGCCATAAAGTGACAGTTATGGACAGATTAACATCAGTGGACCAGTTCTTTCTTTTTCTAGGCTGAGTCTTGTGATTTCCTAAGCCTAAGAAAGGCTCTACCAGGATCCTGGCTAAACAGATATTCATCAGTTCTTGTAACTGCAGGGAACAGTGCTAAGGTTTGCCCTTATAATAGAATCACTTCTGTCCTCAAGCAAGAGCAGAAACATTTGGACAAGAAAATTTTTTCTTTTTAATAAATTTATTTACTTATTTATTTATTTTTATTTTTGGCTGCGTTGGGTCTTCGTTGCTGCGCGCGGGCTTCTCATTGCGGTGACATCTCTTGTTGCGGAGAACGGGCTCTAGCCGCGTGGGCTTCAGTAGTTGTGGCACGCAGGCTCAGTAGTTGTGGCTCACAGGCTCTAGAGCGCAGGCTCAGCAGTTGTGGTGCACGGGCTTAGTTGCTCCGTGGCATGTGGGATCTTCCTGGACCAGGGCTCGAACCCATGTCCCCTGCATTGGCAGGCAGATTCTTAACCACCATGCCACCAGGGAAGCCCAAGCAAGAAAATCTTAAGAGCAGAAAATTTTGTTTTCTTTCCTCCAACCTTCCTTTAATCTATAAAAAGCCAGCAGTAGAGGGAACCAAAACAGTCCTCAGCCTTGGGACCTGTAGACGCGAGAATGTTGCAGGAATCTCTGGCTGAGGCAAAGAGAATGAAGAACTGATGAGCTCTCCTCTGTCTGCAGGAAAATGCTGTCCAGCGGGGTGTGTACATCAACCATCCAGCTTCCTGGGAAGGTCGCTGTGGTCACTGGAGCCAACACAGGCATCGGGAAGGAGACAGCCAAAGAGCTAGCTCAAAGAGGCAAATTCATCTGCTTCTAATTCCCTCCTGCCACTGTTGTTTTTTTTTAATTCAAGTGTAGTTGATTCACAATGTTAATTTCTGCTGTACAGCAAAGTGATTCAGTTATACATATATATACATTCTTTTATTAATATATTCTTTTCCATTGTGGTTTATCATAGGATATGGAATATAGCTCCCTGTGCTATACAGTAGGACCTTGTTGTCCATCCATTCTATATGTAATAGCTTGCATCTGCCAATCCCTAACTCCCAGTCCATCCATCCCCCATCTTGGCAACCACAAGTTTGTTCTCTATGTCTGTGAGTCTGTTTCTGTTTTGTAGATAGGTTCATCTGTGTCATATTTTAGATTCCATGTATAACTGATATCATATGGTATTTGTCTTTCTCCTTCTGACTTACTTCACTTAGTGTGATAATCTCTAGTTGCATCCATGTTGCTGCAAATGGCATTATTTCATTCTTTTTTATGGCTGAGTAGTATTCCATTGTATATATGTACCACATCTTCTTTATCCATTCATCTGTCAATGGACATTTAGGCTGTTTTCATATCTTGGCTATTGTGAATAGTGCTGCTATGAACATAGGGGTGCATGTATCTTTTTGAATTATAGTTTTGTCCAGATATATGCCCAGGAGTGGATTGCTGGATTATGTGGTAATTCTATTTGTAGTTTTCTGAGGAGCCTCCATACTGTTTTCTATAGTGGTTGCACCAACTTATATTCCCACCAACAGTGTAGGAGCGTTCCTTTTTCTCCACACCCTCTCTAGCATTTGTTATTTGTAGACTTTTAATGATGGCCATTCTGACTGGTGTTAGATGATATCTCACTGTAGTTTTGATTTGCATTTCTCTAATAATTAGCGATGTTAAACATCTTTTCATGTGCCTATTGGCCATCTGTAGATCTTCTTTGGAGAAATGTCTATTTAGGTCTTCTTCTTGCTACTGCTCTTTTATCCCTTGCAATGATGACCATTCTCATTATTTCCTCCCAGTCTTGGAATTCAAGAACATTCCAAGTGCCCCGCTGATTTGCTGGTCTGACACTAGTACAATGTTCTATATATAATGGACACAATGAATATTATTGATTTATTTTTCTTTCCTGATTTGTTCATCAGATACCTCTGTGTGAAGTAGGGGTAATTCCTTTTTTAAAAAAACAGTAGAAAATAACATTTAACATTAGTATTAGGTCTTTGATGCTCACTCAAAAACAGAGCCGACAGTTTGTCTCTTTTATATGTTGGTTGACAGGAGCCCGTGTATATTTAGCTTGCCGGGATGTGCAAAAGGGGGAGTTGGTGGCCAGAGAGATCCAGATCATGACAGGGAACCAACAGGTGTTGGTGCGGAAACTGGACTTGGCTGATACTAAATCTATTCGAGCCTTTGCTAAGGGCTTCTTAGCAGGTAAGTGTGGACCTGGAGACTATGCTGTGGGTCTTGCAATCAACATGGCAGACTTAGCTAAAAGGAAAAGATTCCTCTCCCTCTCTGACACATAGAAATGCTAGACAAAATATAGCCAAAAACTTATGATTCATAGCTGAACTCATTAGTAACAAAGGGAAATACCTAAGAGGCAGAAACAAAAAGTGAATCAAAGGTTCATAGCAGTGCATAAGAACTAAAGCCAGAAAAAAAAAAAAAAAGAACTAAAGCCAGAAATCTCATACGTGTACCAGAACTCAAAATGGGCTTTAAGGTCTGGAGTCCAAATATCCGTACAGGGATAGGAGATGAGACCTCAGGATGTTGAGGGCTGGGTTGCTGTCTGTATCTGAGGCTCCACATAAGGTTGGGATTCACAAAAAGCCATCTGGTCCTTGGTACAGGGAGCTTAAAAAAAAACCCAGGCCACCAGCTCAGGGACATGACAAAGAAGCTTAACATCTCTTTAGAACATGGATGGATAAACGGTCATCTGCAAGAAATTAGAACTTCAAGCTGACATCATTTATGCGGTGAGGGGGGAATTCATTCACACCACCAACCGGTGCAAGAAACTTGAGCTGAGAACTTAACGTAAAACCCCATAGTATCACATCAAAATTGAGTCCAAGAGCACCCTGTAGGCTTATTCCCTCATAACCCAGGGATCTAGGCCTCCCAAGGGAAGGAACTTCCACTGATATATACTTTTAGTCAGAAATCACAACTCATTTGAGGAAATAAATCATAAGAGAGAGTTGGCAGATGAAACAAAGCGGTGAAACCAGTGTTTCTTTGTGGGCCTGAATCCGAGCGGCAGGGAGGCATAGAGAATATCCTTTTTCTCTTGTTTTGGAATTTCCCATTCAGCTTGGGAAGTCTTTCTGTTGGGAGAGATAGACAGAACACTTCCCAAAAGCACTGAGTAAGTAGCTCCTGAATTGGAAAGATTGGAAAGGCCATTTGGTAGTGTCAGGTGGAATTTTGCCCTGTATTAAGAGTATGTATGATTCAACTAAAGTCTTAAAATGAAAAAACAATACAAAATAAGTATGAGGGTAAAATAGAGGAAAGATTGAAGCCATGCATCCTCATTTTCAAAGCATGGGTATGAGGCAGATTTCAAAGATGTAACAGCTGTGGCTGGCCACTTCCACACTCCATCCCCTCTTCCCTGCAGAGGAAAAGCATCTCCACATTTTGATCAACAACGCAGGAGTGATGATGTGTCCCTACTCCAAGACAGCCGACGGCTTTGAGATGCACATGGGAGTCAACCACTTAGGTAAATTGTGTCTCATCACAAAGCTAGAGGGAAACTAAAGTTCTCCTTGGAAAACTTAGGGTCATATGGAGCCTTCTTTGTGGTGTGACTGGACCTTTGGGCCATAACAGACTATAAGTGTATAATAAATAGTGTCGTCCTGCCTGAAAGCTCAGGCTCGCTTGAGGTTCCTCCCACTTTTTAATCTGTGCTTCAGATTCAATTTACCTTAGAATATTTTTGAACAACCTAATTGGATTGGGGGCTGTTTTGCTTTCTTTGTAGAGACCCTTGTGGCCAGCATCAAGTAGAGGCCACCTGCTCTTAAACAGTGATGTTATTCAAAGTTGGAATAAGACATGACTTTGTATTCATATTCACATAATCCAGACCTACCTCATAGAAAGATGTCTCATGTCTTTGGCTGTTCCTATTTCCCTAAACCGTCACTGAACTTATTCTGTAGTTGATAATGAATTAATGAGGCAAAAAGTCTTATTCTTGAATGCTCTGCCTTCCATAGCTGAGCCCGGCTCACCACTACTCCCTTCACCCTCACATTGGCCCTGAACTCTGTTAATTCTACTTTTTCTCAAAGGTCACTTCCTCCTGACCCACCTGTTGCTAGAGAAGTTGAAGGAATCAACCCCATCAAGGGTAGTGAATGTGTCTTCCTTAGCACATCACCTGGGAAGGATCCACTTCCATAACCTGCAGGGTGAGAAGTTCTACCATGCAGGTCTGGCCTACTGTCACAGCAAGTTAGCCAACATTCTCTTTACCCAGGAACTGGCCCGGAGGCTAAAAGGTAGGCTTAGCAGAAATGAGTGTGGAGACATGAGTCAATGGGAAGTAGCTAAAAGCCACAGGAATAGGAACTGTTTTCTGGAGCCCATCCTCTGGACAGGACCTGCTTCCATGGCTCTACCTGGGTATAGTTTTAGTAAACAGCCCACAAGTGAATGTTGGAGGTGACTGGGAGGTAACGGGAAAATTCTGAAGGCTGGGCTTTGGCAGTTATTAGCTGCATGACCTGCAGCAAGTTGTTTAACTTTTCAAGACTTATTTCTTCATATGTAAAATGGGACTGCTTCACGGGTTATTGTCGTGATTAATTCAGGCCTCATGAGCAAAGCAAGTTTTTTTTTTTTTTGTTTGTTTGTTTGTTTGTTTGTTTTTGCGGTACGTGGGCCTCTCACTGTTGTGGCCTCTCCCGTTGCGGAGCAACAGGCTCCGAACGCGCAGGCTCAGCGGCCATGGCTCACGGGCCCAGCTGCTCCGGTGCATGTGGGATCTTCCCGGACCGGGGCACGAACCCGTGTCCCCTGCATCGGCAGGCGGACTCTCAACCACTGCGCCACCAGGGAAGCCCCAAAGCAAGTTTTTTGACTCGTAATGAAACTAGATAGAAGGGAGGGACCAGAACTGGCACTGGCTACAACCATTGGGATAAAACAGGTGCTGGGACTATGGAGGGGGTCTCCCTAACAACAAAGGGTCATATAAGAGGGAAATGTATGCTTGAGGAGGGCAGTCTCCAGTCACAAATAAACAGAGGTCCTTGGAATGGTCTACTATGGATTTCCAATAAATAGAACGGGAAATCCAGGGTGGACAATTAGAGTTGCTTAGGACTAAGGCAGGCAGAATTCAGGCTGAAGGTATCAGACACATTAGCCCCATCGTTGGAACAGGATCCTCAAACCACATGGACAGCTGTGAGATGGAGGGTTATGTCTATGCCCAGGGCATAACATCCTTTATCAGCTTGGGATGGATCAGGGTAACTGGATGGTGAAAACTACCCAAAGGTTGGTCAGGGAGTTAGGGTGGCCTGGAAGTGGAGAGATGGACCCAGCTGTGAGGATCAGATAAAAGCAGAGGCTACACGAGTGAGAAAACCTGATAGGTATGAGGATTAGGTGGGAAATAGCTATGATGCAATGAAAGAAACCTGGGCATGACGGAAGAGTCATTCATTCAGCCATTCAACAGCCACGTATGCCAGTGTCCATGCTATTTTACACACCGGATTAGTGGAGTGGTTCACGTCCAATGGGAGAGAGAAATAATTAGCAAGTATTTATACAACTGTCACATGTAAAATCACATGTAAAATCAGTCTAGTAATGCATGAATAATTCTCATTGTAAAAAGTTCAAATAAGATGGAAGTATATAGAGTTATTCTCCTCTCTTCCCTTTCTGCTTTTCTCCCCTCAAGATACCACTGTCAACAACTTGATGTGCACCATTCCAATTATTTTCTTGTGCATTTACATATGTATATATCATACATAAGGAAGTGAAATTCCAGCACAGTATCTTAGAGATCTTTCCATGTACTACATAGAGATTTACCCCATTACTTTTGTTGGCCGCATTGTGTTTCATAGTATAGATGTGCTTTAGTTTATTCATTTCCTAAACAACGTCTAGACAGTTTTCTTTTTGTTGTTGTTATTTAATTATAATTGTGATAAATGCTATAAAGGGGAATTACGAGGACCTATAATGGATTGGCAGGGGGGTGGTGGGGAGAACCTTATTCAGTCTGAAGGATCAGGAAGGACTTTTCTGAGAGAGTGAGTTGCAAGCTGAGCCCTTGCAGGATGATTAGAAATTAAACGGGTAGGGCTTCCCTGGTGGCGCAGTGGTTGAGAGTCCACCTGCTGATGCAGGGGACACGGGTTTGTGTCCCGGTCCGGGAAGATCCCACATGCTGTGGAGTGGCTGGGCCCGTGAGCCATGGCCGCTGAGCCTGCGCGTCCGGAGCCTGTGCTCCGCAACGGGAGAGGCCACAGCAGTGAGAGGCCCGCGTACCGCAAAAAAAAAAAAAAAAAAGAAATTAAATGGGTTACAGTGTGGGTGGGGTGAGGCAGCTGAGGGGGCTGAGGAACATTCCAGGCAGAAGGAAGAGAATGCATGAAGGTCTGGTCTGTGCTTGAGAAACTGAGAAAAGGCAGTCATAGTTAGAATGTAGAAAGCAAGAGGTCTGAGCTGAGAGTGGTAAGGTTGGTGAAGGTGAAATCCAGAGAGGCCACAGTAAGGATTTTAGTGTTTATTCTAAGAGCAATGGAAAACCGTTAAAATGGAATCCTTTTTTAAAACGAGGGCAAGAGTGGATGCAGCAGGTGATTTCTGTGGTTGAGGTAAGAAGTGAGGGTAGCTTGGACTAAGGTGGTGGAGATGGAGGGTAATAGACACTCCTGAGAGATATTTAGGATGTGAAAATCACAGGGCTTGTTGATTGGAGGTGTATGGTGAGGTGGTGGATCCTTAAGGACTGGTCCTGTGTGCCTGCCTGGTTGAAAGTGTAGGGAACACTACAAGAACCAGGTTTGGCCTTAAATATATGAAGTCAGTTTTGGACCTCTGAGTCTGCATTACTATGGGTCATCTAGAGTAGATGTCAAGTGGAAAATAATACAGGTCAACAGTTCTTTTTCTGTAATTGTGAAATCCACAAAGGCCTGAAAACTCAGTTTTTTCCTAAGCTTGATACCAAAACTCATTTGGCAGCAAAACCTCACCTGTGCTAGGGAGAGTAGGTAATAGACACTTGATATATATAAAATAAAATTTTAAAAATTGGAAACATTTCTGACCCCAGGGTTTCTAGAAAAGAATTGGGGACCTGAAATAGCACATGCATAAGTGTTATTTAGCACTTATCATGCACCAGACAGTATTCTAAGCTCTTTTACACATGAACTCATTTAATCCTGAGAACAGCTCTGTGAGGTGTAGGTATTGTAATTATCCCTATTTTACAGATGAGGAAACTAAGTCACAACATCAGGAAGGTCACACAGCTAGTGAGTGGTAAAGCTTGGATTTGAAACTGGGCATTCTGAACCCTTAACCACCACATTATACTGCCTTTTATCGTCAGCCAAGAGTTAAAAGGAGCCACTTGGACCATAGATAAAAATGAGTGCTATAAAGTTACAGAGAGGGAATTTAGTGAGCCATGAGAACTCTTAACATTTAAAGTTTGGGTAGAAGATGATGAACCGGTCCAGGAAAAAAGAGGATGCATCCAGAAAGGTTAAAAAAACCAGAAGAGGTGTGGGATCATGGAAGCCAGTGAAAAGGCAGCTTTAGGATGAGGGTGGTTAACAATGTCAAGTGCTTCTGAGGGGTCCTGGCTCTGCCGCTTCCTAGCAGTTAATAACCTCTCTGAGCCTTAATTGTAATCTGTGAAATGAAGGTATAAGTTACTGTGAGGAGTGCTTGTGATAGCATCATGGGAAGGGAGTCCACATGGGGCAAATGTTTATTCATGTCTTCTGCTCTCTTTGGCCACTTGGCAACATCAAGTCCTGTCTTCCCCTCTCTATATGGCATCCCCGCATCAGGCTGTGGCGTTACAACGTACTCTGTACACCCTGGCACAGTCGACTCTGAATTGGTTCGGCACTCATCCCTCATGAGATGGATTTGGTGGCTTTTCTCCTTCTTCATCAAGACCCCTCAGCAGGGAGCCCAGACCAGCCTGTACTGTGCCTTAACAGAAGGTCTTGAAGTTCTAAGTGGAAACCATTTCAGGTATGAATGTATCTGTTTTTGAAGATGGAATTTCATTGCCCACAGGAAATAATTTGGATTTGTCTGGTATACCATACCCTTTTTATTTTGGGGGGGGGCAGCAGGTGTTTATTTATTTATTTAAATTTTCATTTTATATTGGACTATAGTTGATTTACAATGTCATGTTAGTTTCAGGTGTACAGCAAAGTGATTCAGTTATACATATACATATATTCATTCTTTTTCATATTCTTTTCTCATATAGGTTATCATAGAATATTGAGTAGAGTTCCCTGTGCTATACAGTAGGTCCTTGTTGGTTACCTATCTTAGATATAGTAGTGTGTGTATATTAATCCCAGGCTCCTGATTTATGCCTCTCCACCATGTTTCCCCTTTGGTATCCATAAGTTTGTTTTTGATATCTGTAAGTCTGTTTCTTTCTGTTTTGTAAATAAGTTCATTTGTGTTATTTTTAAAGATTAGATTCCACACATGAGTGATGACATATGATATTTGTTTTTCTCTGTCTGACTTACTTCACCTAGCATCTAGTATGGTAATCTCTAGGTCCATCCATGTTACTGCAGATGGCATTATTTCATTCTTTTTTATGGCTGAGTAATATTCCATTGTCTATATGTATACCTTACCTTTTTAAAAAAGTACATTGTCCAATATGGCTTTTGTCTCTTGACTCTAGGGATGAGGGTAGTTAATGATGCTGCTAATGATGCTGATGTTTTATCTTTTAATAGGGGAATTTGACCCATTCACATTTTTTTGTGGTAACTGCTAGGTTTGATTTTATTCATGCCATCTTTTATATGGATGATTATGCTTTCTGGTTGTTTCTTTTCTTCCTACATTTTTTTATGTCAATCTAATTTTCTTTGTTCCTTTTTGGACTCCTAGTTCTATTTTTTCACATTAAAAATAATTTGAATCTGTATTTCTCCATTGCCTTCAGGACTAAAATAGTATCAATGGACTCCCTTCTTGAATAAGTGAGGACTTTTAAAACTTTGTGTTGTAGGGAATTTTGAATGTACACAGGAGTAGACAAAATAGCATGTTGAATCCCCATATACCCATAATCAACCTCAACAACCATTAACCCATGGTCAGTCCTGCCTCATCTCCATCCACTACCCCTTCCCACATTTTTCTCATTCCATATTATTTTGAAGCAAGTTCCAGATATCACATAGGATCAAAATTTTAACACAGTTTCACCTCCACCTTCAAGATTTTGTGGAAATAATCTGAAATTTTAGAGAAAGGGCTGTAAATAAATTCAGACTGAAATGAAAGGTAGACAGTCAGATCATGAAAGGTCTATCATGCCAGGCTTAGAGAGGAGCCACAGAAGTTGTTTCAGTAGAGAGAGCCATAATCTGGTCTGCGGTTTAGAAAAATATCCTTAGTAACTCCGTTTGATGAATGAATGAAGTACCCCAAATGAGAGAGAATGAGTTTCTGATGTAGGGTAGTGACAGCCGGAATGAGGAGAATGATTTAAGTGAGAGACCCTGAAGAGGCAGAATTTTTACCACTTGATGACCAACCAGTGAGGGGGTAGAGGAGGATTTGGTGACCTGGGTTCAAGCCTGACTTATTAGGAGATTAATTGTGACATTAACTGAGACAGAAGTTGTAGATAAATAATGTGTATAACTTAGGGTTCTTTGATTCCAAACCAGTGGAAATGGACTCTGGCTAACATAAACAAGAAGAGAATTTATTAAAATATGGGGATACTCCTAGGTTCGAAGGGAAGACTGAAGAGTCAGGCTTCGAACAGGCAGAATGGCCAGTCAGCTGGCCAGGACCCTGCTGCTGGAGTGAGTGAACGCCAGCTGTCTTCAGTCTGTTGTGTTGCTCACCATCCACTCTCCAGGGAGGAAGCATTGGGTCTCCTTCCTGCCCCGATCATCGCCTCCATCCTCTCACCCCGACTCGCTTGGCTACAGGAGGACAGGCAGGCATTTGATTAATGGGCCCTTCAAACTATATCCAACAAGAAGAGGTAATTCCATAGAAAGAAATCAGGTTTCTATTGCCAAAAGAATGTGGGATGGGGGTTCAACGAAAGAGTAACAATTGCCCACTACGTAATAAACCCGGCTCTGTACATGTTGAGTGTGTTATCCATAAGATATGTGAGTAGAACTGTGTAGTGGATAGTTGGAAATGCAGGTCTGAAGTGCAAGAAGATAGATTATTTAGTTTTGTACACTGGAATGATTTTCCAAGAGTGACTGGATTCTTCTTCCCTGGAGATTTTTAAAAATGAAATAACCCTTTATCTTGGTTTTGACTGAATGGCTTAGAGTCAGCTTCAAATCCATAATTATTGAATTGACTTTTGAAGAGCCTTTCCAGTACAATGGATTCTTAATTTTAAGCATTTTGAAGATCCAACAGCAGCCATGTAGACCACTAGCAAGACATGAACATAGAAGTCTGTCTTGATTGAAGCTTTAGGACCTTTGCACTGGTTGTTCTTTTCTGCCTGAAACTACTAATCAACTTTTTGTCTTTATAGATTTGCCTATACAGTTGGAATTATATAATAGATGGCCTTTTGTGACTGGCTTTCACTTAGCATTACATGTTAAAGGTTCATCCATGCTAGAGGGTGTATCAATACTTCATTCCTTTTTATTGCCAAATATCTTATTTTATGGATACACCATCCTCATTTATCCATTCATCAGTTGATGGACATTTGGATTTTTTCCCATTTCTGGGTTATTAAGATAATGCTGCTATGAACATTCATGTACACATTTTGTATGGATATTTCTCTTGGGTATAAACCCAGAAATGGAATCTCACTGGAATATAGGTCATATTTTAACTCTACTTTAGCTGTTGAGAATCTACCAGACTGTTTTCCAAAGTGGCTGCACCATTTTACATTGCCACAAGCAGTTTATGAGGGTTCCAATTTCTCCACATCCTTGTTAACACTTGTTATTGTCTGTCTGTCCTTTGATATTAGCTATCTGAGTATGTATGGAGTAGTATCTCATTGTGGTTCTCATTTGCATTTTCCTGCTAATGATGTTGAACATCTTTTCATGTGCTTATTGCCCGTTTCTATATCTTTGTTGGAGAAATGTCTTTTCAAATCCTTTGCCCATTTTTAAATTGGATTGTCTTTTTGTTGTTTAGTTGTAACAGTTCTTTATATAATCTAGATATGAGTCCTTTATCAGGTATATGATTTGCAAATATTTTCTCCCATTCTATTGGTTTGTCTTTTCAGTTTCTTCATGGTGTCCTTTGAAGAACAGAAGTTTTTAATTTTGATGAAGTCTCATTTATCTATTTTTTCTTTTATCACTTATGCTTTTGGTGTCTTATCTAAGAAACTATTGCCTAGCCCCAGGTCACAAAGATTTATTACTGTTTTCTTCCAACAGTTTTATAGTTTTAACATTAAGTTCAGGTCTATGATCCTTTTGTTTTTCTTTTTGAATTATATTTTATTTATTTTTTATAAAGCAGGTTCTTTTTTTTTAACATCTTTATTGGAGTATAATTGCTTTACAATGGTGTGTTAGTTTCTGCTTTATAACAAAGTGAATCAGCTATACATACACATATATCCCCATATCTCTTCCCTCTTGCATCTTCCTCCCTCCCACTCTCCCTATCCCACCCCTCTAGGTGGTCACAAAGCACCGAGCTGATCTCCCTGTTATACAGCAGGTTCTTATTAGTTATCCATTTTATACACATCAGAGTATACAGGTCAATCCCAATCTCCCAATTCATCACACCCCCACCCCCACCCCTGCCACTTTCCCCCCTTGGTGTCCATATGTTTGTTCTCTACATCTGTGTCTCTTTTTCTGCCCTGCAAACCGGTTCATCTGTACCATTTTTCTAGGTTCCACATACATGCGATAATATATGATATTTGTTTTTCTCTTTCTGACTTACTTCACTCTGTATGGCAATCTCTAGATCCATCCACATCTCAACAAATGACTCAATTTCGTTCCTTTTTATGGCTGAGTAATATTCCATTGTATATAGGTACCACATCTTCTTTATCTATTCGTCTGTCGATGGGCATTTAGGTTGCTTCCATGACCTGGCTATTGTAAATAGTGCTGCAATGAACATTGGGGTGCATGTGTCTTTTTGAATTATGGTTTTCTCTGGGTATATGCCCACTAGTGGGATTGCTGGTCATATGGTAATTCTATTTTTAGTTTTTTAAGGAACCTCCATACTGTTCTCCATAGTGGCTGTATCAATTTACATTCCCACCAACAGGGCAAGAGGGTTCCCTTTTCTCCACACCCCCTCCAGCATTTGTTGTTTGTAGATTTTCTGATCATGCCCATTCTAACTGGTGTGAGGTGGGTGATACCTCATTGTAGTTTTGATTTGTATTTCTCTAATAATTAGTGATGTTGAGCAGCTTTTTAAAAAAAATTTATTTATTGTTTATTTTTGGCTGTGTTGGGACTTTGTTGCTGCGCGTGGGCTTTCTTTATTTGTGGCGAGCGGGGGCTACTCTTCGTTGCGGTTTGTGGGCTTTTCATTGCAGTGGCTTCTTTTGTTGCGGAGCACAGGCTCTAGGCGAGCAGGCTCAGTAGTTGTGGTGCACGGGCTTCGTTGCTCCACAGCCTGTGGGATCTTCCCGGACCAGGGCTCGAATGCGTGTCCCCTGCATTGGCAGGCGGATTCTTAACCTCTGCGCCACCAGGGAAGTCTCTGTTGAGCAGCTTTTCGTGTGCTTCTGGGCATCTGTATGTCTTCTTTGGAGAAATGTCTATTTAGGTGTTCTGGCCTGATTGGGTGGTTTGTTTTTTTAATATTAAGCTGCATGAGCTGTTTATATATTTTGGAGATTAATCCTTTGTCTGTTGCTTTTTTTTTTTTTTTGCGGTACGCGGGCCTCTCACCGTTGGGGCCTCTCCCGGACACGCAGGCTCAGCCGCTACACGGCATGTGGGATCTTCCCGGACTGGGGCACGAACCCGCGTCCCCTGCATTGGCAGGCAGACTCTCAACCACTGCGCCACCAGGGAAGCCCTGTCCGTTGATTTGTTTGCAAATATTTTCTCCCATTCTGAGGGTTGTCTTTTCGTCTTGTTTGTAGTTTCCTTTGCTTTGCAAAAGCTTTCAAGTTTCATTAGGTCCCATTTGTTTATTTTTGTTTTTATTTCCATTACTCTAGGAGGTGGATCAAAAAAGTTCTTGCTGTGATTTATGTCAAAGAGTGTTCTTCGTATGTTTCCCTCTAAGAGTTTTAGAGTGTCCAGTCTTACATTTAGGTCTCTAATCCATTCTGAGTTTATTTTTGTGTATGATGTTAGGCAGTGTTCTAATTTCATTCTTTTACATGTAGCTGTCCAGTTTTCCCAGCACCACTTATTGAAGAGACTGTCTTTTCTCCACTGTATACCCTTGCCTCCTTTGTCGTAGATTAGTTGACCATAGGTGTGTGGGTTTATCTCTGAGCTTTCTATACTATACCATTGATCTATATTTCTGTTTTTGTGCCAGTACTATACCGTCTTGATTGCTGTAGCTTTATAGTATAGTCTGAAGTCAGGGAGTCTGATTCCTCCAGCTCCATTTTTTTCCCTCAAGACTGCTTTTGCTATTAGGGGTCTTTTGTATCTCCATACGAATTTTAAGATTTTTTTGTTCTTGTTTTGTAAAAAATGCCACTGGTAATTTGATAGGGATTGCATTGAATCTGTAGATTGCTTTGGGTAGTATGGTCATTTTCACCATATTGATTCTTCCAATTCAAGAACATGGTATATGTTTCCATCTGTTTGTGTCATCTTTGATTTCTTTCATCAGTGTCTTATAGTTTTCTGAGTACAGGTCTTTTACCTCCTTAGGTAGGTTTATTCCTAGGTATTTTATTCTTTGTGTTGCAATGGTAAATGGGATTGTTTCCTTAATTTCTCTTTCTGATCTTTCGTTGTTAGTGTATAGGACTGCAAGAGATTTCTGTGCATTAATTTTTTATCCTGCAACTTTACCAAATTCATTGATTAGCTCTAGTAGTTTTCTGGTGGCATCTTTAGGACTGTCTAAGTATAGTATCATGTCATCTGCAAAGAGTGACAGTTTTACTTCTTCTTTTCCAATTTGTATTCCTTTTATTTCTTTTTCTTCTCTGATTGCTGTGGCTAGGACTTCCAATACTATGTTGAATAAGAGTGGCGAGAGTGGACATCCTTGTCTTGTTCCTGATCTTAGAGGAAATGCTTTCACCATGGAGAATGATGTTTGCTGTGGGTTTGTCATATATGGCCTTTATTCTGTTGAAGTAGGTTCCCTCTATGGCCACTTTCTGGAGAGTTTTTATCATAAATGGGTGTTGAATTTTGTCAAAAGCTTTTTCTGCATCTACTGAGATGATCATATGGTTTTTATTCTTCAATTTCTTAATATGGTGTATCACATTGATTGATTTGCGTATATTGAAGAATCCTTGCATCCCTGAGATAAATCCCTCTTGATCATGGTGTATGATCCTTTTAATGTGTTGTTGGATTCTGTTTGCTATAATTGGTTGAGGATTTTTGCATCTATATTCATCAGTGATACTGGTCTGTAATTTTCTTTTTTTGTAGTATCTTTGTCTGGTTTTGGTATCAAGGTGATGGTGGCCTCATAGAATGAGTTTGGGAGTGTTCCTTCCTCTGCAAATTTTTTGGAAGAGTTTGAGAAGGATGGGTGTTAGCTCTTCTCTAAATGTTTGATAGAATTCACCTGTGAAGCCATCTGGTCCTGGACTTTTGTTTGTTGGAAGATTTTTAATCACAGTTTCAAATTCATTACTTGTGATTGGTCTGTTTATATTTTCTATTTCTTCCTGGTTCAGTCTTGGAAGGTTATACCTTTCTAAAAATTTGTCCATTTCTTCCAGGTTGTCCACTTTATTGGCATAGAGGTGCTTGTGGTAGTCTCTTAGGATGCTTTGTATTTCTGCAGTGTCTGTTGTAACTTCTCCGTTTTCATTTCTAATTTCTATTGATTTGAGTCTTCTCTCTCTTTTTCTTGATGAGTCTGGCTAATGGTTTATCAATTTTGTTTATCTTCTCAAAGAACCAGCTTTTAGTTTTATTGATCTTTGCTATTGTTTTCTTTGTTTCTATTTCGTTTATTTCTGCTCTGATCTTTATGATTTCTTTCCTTCTACTAACTTTGAGTTTTGTTTGTTCTTCTTTCTCTAGTTCCTTTAGTGTAAAGGTAGATTGTTTGAGATTTTTCTTGTTTCTTGAGGTAGGATTGTATTACTATAAACTTCCCTCTTAGAACTGCTTTTGCTGCATCCCATAGGTTTTGGATTGTCGTGTTTTCATTGTCATTTGTCTCTAGGTATTTTTTGGTTTCCTCTGATTTCTTCAGTGATCTCTTGGTTATTTAGTAACGTATTGTTTAGCCTCCATGTGTTTGTGTTTTTTACTTTTTTTCCCCTGTAATTGATTTCTAATCTCATAGCATTGTGGTCAGAAAAGATGCTTGATATGATTTCAATTTTCTTAAAGTTACTGAGGCTTGATTTGTGGCCCAAGATGTGATCTGTCCTGGAGAATGTTCTGTGTGCACTTGAGAAGAAAGTGTAATCTGCTGTTTTTGGATGGAATGTCCTGTAAATATCAATGAAATCTATCTGGTCTATTGTGTCATTTAAAGCTTGTGTTTCTTTATTAATTTTCTGTCTGGATGATCTGTCCATTGGTGTAAGTGAAGTGTTAAAGTCCCCCACTATTATTGTGTTACTGTCGATTTCCTCTTTTATAGCTGTTAGTAGTTGTATTGTGTATTGAGGTGATCCTATGTTGGGTGCATATATATATATATATTTTTTTTTTTAACATCTTTATTGGGGTATAATTGCTTTACAATGGTGTGTTAGTTTCTGCTTTATAACAAAGTGAATCAGTTATACATATACATATGTTCCCATATCTCTTCCCTCTTGTGTCTCCCTCCCTGCCACCCTCCCTATCCCACCCCTCCAGGTGGTCACAAAGCACCGAGCCAATATTCCTGTGCCATTCAGCTGCTTCCCACTAGCTATCTACC
This sequence comes from Delphinapterus leucas, assembly GCF_059928025.1. Classification (NCBI taxonomy): domain Eukaryota; kingdom Metazoa; phylum Chordata; class Mammalia; order Artiodactyla; family Monodontidae; genus Delphinapterus; species Delphinapterus leucas. Next base: position 147,500,606 of record NC_143130.1, on the reverse strand, counting down.
TTATGTTTGTTAGTGTATATATGTCCATGCCTCTATCTCGCCCTGTCATAGCTCACCCTTCCCCCTCCCCATATCCTCAAGTCCGTTCTCCAGTAGGTCTGTGTCTTTATTCCTGTCTTACCCCTAGGTTCTTCATGACATTTTTTTCCCTTAAATTCCATATATATGTGTTAGCATACGGTATTTGTCTTTCTCTTTCTGACTTACTTCACTCTGTATGACAGACTCTAGGTCTATCCACCTCATTACAAATAGCTCAATTTCGTTTCTTTTTATGGCTGAGTAATATTCCATTGTATATATGTGCCACATCTTCTTTATCTATTCATCCGATGATGGGCACTTAGGTTGTTTCCATCTCCGGGCTATTGTAAATAGAGCTGCAATGAACATTTTGATACCTGACTCTTTTTGAATTTTGGTTTTCTCAGGGTATATGCCCAGTAGTGGGATTGCTGGGTCATATGGTAGTTCTGTTTGTAGTTTTTTAAGGACTCTCCATACTGTTCTCCATAGTGGCTGAACCAATTCACATTCCCACCAGCAGTGCAAGAGTGTTCCCTTTTCTCCACACCCTCTCCAGCATTTATTGTTTCTAGATTTTTGGATGGTGGCCATTCTGACTGGTGTGAGATGATATCTCATTGTAGTTTTGATTTGCATTTCTCTAATAATTAATGATGTTGAGCATTCTTTCATGTGTTTTTTGGTAGTCTGTATATCTTTTTTGGAGAAATGTCTATTTAGGTCTTCTGCCCATTTTTGGATTGGGTTGTTTGTTTTTTTGTTATTGAGCTGCATGAGCTGCTTGTAAATTTTGGAAATTAATCCTTTGTCAGTTGCTTCATTTGCAAATATTTTCTCCCATTCTGAGGGTTGTCTTTTGGTCTTGTTTATGGTTTCCTTTGCTGTGCAAAAGCTTGGGTGCATATATATTTATAGTTGTTATATCTTCTTCTTGGATTGATCCCTTGATCATTATCTAGTGTCCTTCCTTGTCTCTTGTAACATTCTTTATTTTAAAGTCTATTTTATCTGATATGAGTATTGCTACTCCATCTTTCCTTTGATTTCCATTTGCATGGAATATATTTTTCCATCCCCTCACTTTCAGTCTGTATGTGGCCCTAGGTCTCAAGTGGGTCTCTTCTAGACAGCATATATATGGGTCTTGTTTTTGTATCCATTCAGCAAGCCTGTGTCTTTTGGTTGAAGCATTTAATCCATTCACGTTTAAGGTAATTATCAATATGCATGTTCCTATTACCATTTTCTTAATTGTTTTGGGTTTGTTTTTGTAGGTTCTTTTCTTCTCTTGTGTTTCCCACTTAGAGTAGTCCCGTTAGCATTTGTTGTAGAGCTGGTTTGGTTGTGCTGAATTCTCTTAGCTTTTGCTTGTCTGTAAAGCTTTTGAGTTTTCCATGGAATCTGAATGAGATCCTTGCCGGGTAAAGTAATCTTGGTTGCAGTTTCTTCCCTTTCATCACTTTAAATATATCGTGCCACTCCCTTCTGGCTTATAGAGTTTCTGCTGAGAAATCAGCTGTTAACCTTATGGGAGTTCCTTTGTATGTTATTTGTTGTTGTTCCCTTGTTGCTTTCAATAATTTTTCTTTGTCTTTAATTTTTGTCAATTTGATTACTATATGTCTCGGCGTGTTTCTCCTTGGGTTTATCCTTCCTGGGGCTCTCTGCGCTTCCTGGACTTGGGTGGCTATTTCCTTTCCCATGTTAGGGAAATTTTCGACTATAATCTCTTCAAATATTTTCTCGGTTCTTTTCTCTCTTTTCTCCTTCTGGGACCCCTGTAATGTGAATGTTGTTGTGTTTAATGTCCCAGAAGCCTCTTAGACTGTCTTCATTTCTTTTCATTCTTTTTTCTTTATTCTGTTCCGTGGCAGTGAATTCCACCATTCTGTCTTCCACGTCACTTATCTGTTCTTCTGCTTCAGTTATTCTACTATTGACTCCTTCTAGTGTATTTTTCATTTCAGTTATTGTATTGTTCATCTCTGTTTGTTTGTTCTTTAATTCTTCCAGGTGTTTGTTCTTTATTTCTTCTAGGTCTTTGTTAAACATTTCTTGCATCTTCTTGAACTTTGCCTCCATTCTTTTTTTTTTAATTTATTTTATTTTTTTATTTTTGTCTCTGTTGCGTCTTCGTTGCTGCATGCGGGCTTTCTCTAGTTGCAGTGAGTGGGGCTACTCTTCATTGAGGTGTACAGGCTTCTCATTGTGGTGGCTTCTTTTGTTGTGGAGCATGGGCTCTAGTTGCGCAGGCTACAGTAGTTGTGGCTTGTGGGCTCTAGAGTGCAGGCTCAGTAGTTGTGGTGCCCGGGTTAGTTGCTCCGCGGCATGTGGGATCTTCCCGGACCAGGGCTCGAACCTGTGTCCCCTGCATTGACAGGTGGATTCTTAACCACTGTGCCACCAGGGAAGCCCTGCCTCCATTCTTTTTCTGAGGTCCTGGATTATCTTCACTATCATTATTCTGAATTCTTTTTGTGGAAAGTTGCCTATCTCCACTTCATTTAGTTGTTTTTCTGGGGTTTTATCTTGTTCCTTCATCTGGTACAAAGTCCTCTGCCTGTTTTTCCGTGAATGTGGTTTTTCTTCCACAGGCTGTAGAATTGTAGTTCTTCTTGCTTCTGCTGTTTGCCCTCTCTCCTTTTTTTTTTTTTTTTGGCCATGCCACACAGCATGTGGGATATTAGTTCCCCGACCAGGGATCAAACCTGGGCCCCTGGCAGTGAGAGCAGAATCCTAACCACTTTACTGCCAGGGAATTCCGTATGACCCATTTTTGTTAATTTTTGTATATGGTATGAGGTAGGGTTCCAACTTCATTCTTTTGCATTTGGATATCCAATTGTCCCAGAACCATTTGTTGAAAAGATTATTTTCTCTTTGCTGAATTGTCATGATAGCTGTATTAGTCCATCTCGGGCTGCCATAACAGAATACCACAAACTAGATGGCTTAAATGACATTAATTTATTTTATCACAGTTCTGGAGGCTGGAAGTTCAAGATTAAGAGGCTGGCAGGGCTAGTCTCTGGTGAGGCCTCTCTTCTGCATTGCAGATGGTTACCTTCTTGCTATGTCCTCACATGGCCTTTCCTCTGTGTGCATATATTCTTGGTGTCTCCTTCTCTTCTTAATAAAGACGCTAGTTCTATTGGATTAAGGCCTCACCCTTATGACCTCATTTAACCTTAATTACCTCCTTAAAGACCCTATCTTCATTATAGTCACATGGGGGTTAGAGCTTCAACCTATGGATTTGGGGGGACATGAATCAGTCTATAACAGTAGTGTTACCAAAAATCAATTGACTGTAAATGTGAGGGTTTACTTCTGCACTTTTAATTCTATTCCATTCATTTACATGTGTATCCCTATGCCAGTATAACGCTATCTTGATTATAGTAGCTTTATAGTAAGTTTTGAAATTGGTCAATCTTTTACCTATACTGATTAATACTTACCAAAGTCCCACTGGAAATATCAGCATCATGACCAAGCTGATGTCATAACCATACTTCAGTAGTTCTTATTGTATGTAATATTTGAATTTTGTATTTGAATAATTTTTACAGCATGCCTTAGCTTACAGGGGATATTCATGTCCTTTGTATCATTTGCTGTTCACCGTAAACTTAGAAGGAATTTAAGGCTTAGTGCATTGGAGGCTGTAGAGGCCTACAGAGGCCAAGTCATTTCCAGAGAGTCATCCAGACCCTCGTGATCATCAGTGATAGTCTTTTCACTCAGAAATGGCAGGTTTTGCTGGTGGTATTGGTGAGTTCCCTTAAACAGAAGTACTACACTTATAAGGCTTGTTTTTTAAATGCAAAGGTATCTTTAAGTTTTTTTTTTTCAACCTTTCATGTATTTAAGAACCATCTGGAGAGCTGGTTGAAAACAGATTCCTAGGCCTCAATCCTAGAGATTCTGATTCAGCAGGTCTGGGGTGGGGCCTGAGAATTGGCATTTCTAGCAAGTTCTCAGAGATCCTGCTGTTTGTCCACAGCCCAGAGTTTGAGTAACACAGTTTTAATGGACATAGTGTTAGGGGTTTGCTTCACATGGTTATTTCAAACTTATCAACTCTCCTTTTTACCTTCAGAGTTTGCTTAGATGGTCCAGGAAGCAGTTTTCTTGAAACGGTATAGTTTTAAAAATTGTTTCTCACGTGACATCAAAGATCGTGAGCCTTTTACTCAATCATTAAAAAAGAAAATAACCCTCCATTGAATCCCTGCTGTGTACTCGATGCAGAGAATACAAAAATGAGTAAAAGAATTATCCTTGAGAAACTTTTCTGGGTGGTGAAAAGTTGGGATACCCCTCCGGCATTTAATGGGGACTTAAAACAATTGTAGTTACAACAATGAATAGAAGGTATATGAAACACCTGGGACCTTGTTATTACCATTTCTCTTCTGGTATCATCTTTTACTTCTTTTGTTGGTTATGAAGCTGACTTTGCTTGTTCTTTGAGTTTAAAAACAGTTATAACTGCAGGTAGATCAGAAGGAAGAAGGTTTTTTTTTTTAACCACGCCAAGCATCTATGACCAATGTAAATAGCAGTATCTCAGCTACATGACACTGTACAAGGTCCTATAGAGTGAACCTGAGAGACATGTTTGAACAAGATGGACATACACAGGAGTCAGGCAGGCACTGATATTACAGTTAAATATATATATATATATATATACACACACACACACACAAAGGGGAATATAAAGACTAAATGGTACACATTATATATCAAACAAAGCATTCTGAGCCAGTGTGGTCTAGTGAGCTCTAAAATGGTAATTACATTTTCTCTGAGGTAAACATTGGAGGATGCAGAATTAGGGCAAACACTGGTCCTGTGAAGCGCCCAGAGCACATGTCATCCCTGGGTTGTTTTTCTGTTGTGTTCCTTATCCCAGGCAGAGAGCAGACTCCATTCTTAACCCTGTGCTTTAAGCCTTTCTCTTTCCTTTCCAGCGACTGCCATGTGGCATGGGTCTCTACACAGGCTCGTAATGAGACAGTAGCAAGGCGGCTGTGGGATGTCAGCTGTGACCTGCTGGGCATCCCTGTGGATTGACAGGTGATGGCAGTTGGACCCAAGAGAAGCCTGCAGTAGACTACTAAGTACTCCCTGCCAAAATGATTCTCCTTCAGGATGGCCAAAACCTTGAGCACAAAGAAAGCAAACCTTCCAGCCTTGCCTGCTTGATGTCTGATAACAGCCCAGTGTACACTGCCAGATTCATCTAAACACCTTGCATTTGTCCAGATTTATTTTGCCCCTGTTACTGCCAGAGTTACTTGAGATAATATAGGATAAGTAGACCTTCATATGACCTCCAAGCTCATATTTTCCTTCTGAAGCCTACTACCTAGGAGAACCTAAGCTATGGCAGGGGTTAATTTCTGGCACTTTGGATTCGTTTCTATCCTCTTTGTCCACAATGTAGTTCCTCCCAACCAAACAACCTTCAAGGGGGCCATCCTTTAGCCTTAGCTAAACTCCAGGAGTCACAGTGGCTTGGCTCAAGAGCAGGGCTTGTCCCTCACCTCTTAAGAAAACCATCATGGCACCAACGTCTGGATTCTTTCAGGAAACTTCACTGAATCTGGATTGTGGCATGGCTTTATCTCTGACAACCTAAAGCTGCTGCTGCTAAAACACTTTCACATGCCTAGACCACAGAAGAGCTTCCTTTTCTAAGAAGTTGGTGGAGTTTACAGGATGGCAGAAATTGGGGGAAAGGCAAAAATAAAAATCAAATTTAAACTGTCATTCATTTTCCTGCTGTTTCTCAAATCAGCAAGAGGGTAGTGAAAGAAGCAGCTTGAGAAGATAGGCCACCTGACTTCAGTTAGTGACCCTAGATCCATGGAGGCCTCCTTTTTCTCTTAGAAAACCAGAAGGAAAAGGCTATTTAGTGATTGTCCCTGAGTATATCTTTGTGTGTGTTCTTGTGTATTTATGCAGCTGGGAGTATTCAAAATAGCCACAAAGGAACAGTATTAAACTGGACCCCCGTGCAGGTAAATAATCAGAGACGGAGCAGACCTGTGTCATTCAGTCTTTGATACAATGGAAAATGAACTCTGTATATGCTGATAACTACCCACCAAGAAGCACATGGGTGGCAGGGAAGAAGTCCAAAAAAGAGAAGAATCCTGGAAGATAATGCATGCAAAGGCAATGAAGGGACTAGAAAAGGGTTTTAAAAAAAACCACACACACACTCGCACAACAGCTAAATATGTTAGTAATATCCAGCAATAGAAGAATTGAGGGTGACCACCTGAGTTCAAGTAAGACGGGAAAGGCACTATGTTAAGCACCAATCAACCTATGTGGTAGAAAAAACCCCAGACAAACAAAAACAAACAAACAAACAACCAAAAAGCCCCAATTATTTATTCAGCAAAATTATCTTAAGGACTGATATCGGTAATTATAGTCAATTTAAAAATCTTTCAGGGCATTTCCTTACATTATCTTGACAAGATTAAAATGTCTACTGTATTTGCTAGAAATCTACAGTTTATTTGGAGAATGTTTATCAAAAGTAATGCTGCCAAAGGAAGGCTGAGAAATTGGTACTGTTCCATCACTTGTTTGGAGTACATTCTTCTAATAGAGTTTGTGATTTTCTTGGACTAACAATTTACATATTCACTTTTGTGGAGAAAAGAGTTATAGGACCACAGTCTTCTCATATTTGTAAATAATCTTTTGTTGAACTTGTTTTGACCACTAGGATATATATTTAGACATGGTCATTTTATGGAAAAATTGGAAAACTTTTGATAATAGTGCAGAACTGAGTTAATATTTTACTTAATTTATATTAACTGTCAATGACAAATTAAAAAATTTGATTATTTATCATGTTTTTATTTACCAGAATAAAAACTGTAACAATTAAACATTTGAGTCAACAGAAGAAAACAATTAAATGAAAGCTTAATTAGAGTCAAAAGAAGAAAACACTTTTCATTACTATGGTTATGCAATCATTTCTTGTTCATGAGGATAATTTGTCCCATAGTCAGGCACAGAACAGTCTCAGTTCAAACTCCATTAACTTGGGTTGTGTGATAATTTGATTATTCATTCACCCATTTTCTACTAATCTTTTATGATGCTGTTCAAAGATCATGTTTTCCATCCCAGGCTATTTGTTACCTCTCCTTTTTGTACTTGTCCCTTCCTTCTATAACACAATGCTATGGGACCTACAGTACATTGCCACTAACAACCTGACTTTTCTCTCTCTATGCTCAATGAATATTAGCAGCTCAACAAAAGTTTGTTGAATAAATGGTCTTTTTTTTTTTTTTTTTTTTTTTTTTTTTTTTTTTTTGCGGTACGCGGGCCTCTCACTGTTGTGGCCTCTCCCGCTGCGGAGCACAGGCTCCAGACGCGCAGGCTCAGCGGCCATGGCTCACGGGCGCAGCCGCTCCACGGCATGTGGGATCTTCCTGGACCGGGGCACGAACCCGTGTCCCCTGCGTCAGCAGGCGGACTCTCAACCACTGCGCCACCAGGGAATCCCGAATAAATGGTCTTTGAACTCAGTCTAATAAGGGTCCAGGAGATATAAATCACCAAATCATTTCCCTCTGAACAGTCATATGTCTTTTAATACGTGTGGGCAGTCTTAAGTATTGGGCTGCCAAGCAAACATTTCAGAACGGGCTCCATAGGCACACCATCAGTGAAAATAGGAATTTTCGTCCACTAAACCATGAAAACCCACGGAGTGCAGGAAAAGACTTCGTAATTGTTAACACATTACCTACACTTACTGAGAAAGAGACCTGATGAAGCCAGGTCCGCCTTGCTCACTACATATAAATAATACACATATAAATTACATATATACATATGTATACACACATATATTACTTATATAAATAATACATAAATTACCCAAGGTCAGAGTGAATCTTTTATTCAACACATGCCCAGATCCAGGCACAAAGGCTACGCTTAAATTGAAACACCTGCTGAGTGAACGACTGCACGGCGTGCCCAGCCGCTAGAGGCTGAGCGTATATTTTGGGGGTCACACTGCCCGGGGACCACTTCTGAAAGAATGTGACTCTGGTGACTTGACTCCCCAGTAAAAGTGCTTTAAGCTCAAGCGCAGGCAGGAACCTGGCCCAGCTATCTTCCAAGAACTGAAAGCTAACAGTCGGAACGTGAACTGAGAAAGTAAGGGTGGCCAAACAGTGCGACGACTGAGAAGATGACGACCAGGCGCCTACTGATACCAAATCATTGCGCGTCAGCGTCACGCTAACGCCCGCGACGACGGCAGAACTACCGCCCCCAGCAATGTTTGACTTCCGAGTCTGAGCGTCTTCCGTGCCGAACTACAGCCTCCGGCATGCACTGCAGCGTCCGCCCCTCGCCAGAAGGCGGGGCCTGAGAGAGAGGCGGCCGCGCCGCCGGGCCCGCGTGTTCCCACAGTCCCTTCTGCCGTGGCGCTCTTCCCAACCCCGGACTGGCTAATTCCGGGGTTCCGAGACTGCCGCTCGCGCTCCAGCGCCACCGCTCCCTCAGGAGTAGCCCGGGCAGCGCAGCCCGCCCGAATTTCCGTCAGGCTTTGCCGCCCGGCGCGCCGTCAGTGACGGCATGCAGGGGGTGGGCGTTCCGGCTCGGGAGGACCCCGCCGCGGCCCCGGAAGCGCCTTGTCCTGAGCGGCGGTGGCGGCGGTCGCCGGGATGCCTGCGCGGCTGGGCGGCTGACAGCGGAGTAGGAACGGGCCCCGTGCCGGGAATCTCGGCTGCCGCTGCTAGAGAGCGGCCTGCGCCATGGCCAACTCAGCCGCCTCCTCAGAGCATTTCGAGAAACTGCATGAGATCTTCCGCGGTCTCCATGAAGACCTACGAGGGGTGCCGGAGCGGCTCCTGGGGACGGCTGGGACAGGTGAGGCGGGGTCAGGCTGAGCCCAGCTCCGCCAGCTCTGGGAAGAAGAGCTCCCACCCCCTTCCCAGACCCTCCCTCCCTTCTCTCCGCTTCTCATTCTCAGACACGCCCCCTAGGGCTGGCTGGGTCCCGGCGCCCAGGATCTCCCTGCCGCCACTTAGCGTGCTCAGGGATGCACCTCGGAGTGTCATCTCCCTCTTGATCCTCCTGTAGCCTTCAGATTTTTCTCGTTTCATTTTCACTATGGCAAGAAGAGCGTAGGGGACCTAAGCCTGCGATCCGGTATTTGAGTAGAATTGGGTTTTCTTTTGTAGCTGTTTTTTTTTTTAAAATATCTTTATTGGAGTATAATTGCTTTACGTTGTTGTGTTAGTTTCTGCTGTGTATTTTGTTTTATACATTTAACAGTGTTATTCTCAAAAGAGGTCCGTAGTTTTCACCAGATTGGCAGAGGATCTGTAGCACAAAAAGGGTTAAGAACCCAAGGGAATCATAACTTTTGGGGTTGGTAAATAACCAGTCGTGAGGGGGATTGGTCTTTAAAATCAGGATTGTGGTCTTTAGGTGTGGTCCCCTTATGAACTCTCTGCTTAGACTGTCTCTTGCCCCTTGATTTCAAAATTCAGAGTGCTGCAAGCTTTGCTTGGAGGAGCTAAGAGTTTTCCAGTTGAATCTGTATAGGAAGGTCTCCTATAGTTCTTTGCCTTAAGAAAAATAGATCTTGATGGCAAAGCAGATGAGACTTTTTTTGCTTTTACTTAAGTGTCAAAGCTTGAGTGTTTGCTCTGTGTGTTACCCAGGGTCATATGAATTGAATGACTCTGGTGAGAATGAAATTCATACCTTTGTTCAACATTTAGTGGGAGAGGCTCCTGTGTGCCAGGCACTGTCCCTAGATGCTGGTAATATTGCACATGACAGTGAAAAGACTTACAAATCTCTGTTCTGATGGGTCGATGATAATATATAAATATTAAGAGGTGGTGTTAAGGGCAATACAGGAAAATAAAGCAGGGCCAAGGAATGGGGGGGGCTCTAATTTTAAATTGGGTGGCTGTGAAAGGCCTCTTTGAGGAGGTGGCATTTGAGCAGAGACTTGAAGTAAGGGAGTAAGCCACGCAAAAATCTGGGAGAAATGAGTGTCAGGACAGAATAGTACTGCAAATGTCCTTAAGCAGAAATGAGCTTGGTATGTTCTAGGAAGAACAAGAAGGCCAGTGTGTTTGGGGTGGAATGAGCAGGGGAGGTAGTTAGTGGTAGTAGATGAGGCTTTAAAGAGGTAGGCAGGGCCAGATTGCATATGGGCCCTTGTACACCAGGGTGAAAGATTTGCATCTTTTTCTAAATGTAGTGGCTTGCAGTTAAAGGATATAGAACAGGAGAGTGATGGGATCTGATTTACATGGTTGAAAAATAGACCGTTTTTTCAGCCTTGTGTTGAGTTAAATTTTGCAATGTCTATTTCTGTAAGGTTAAATAATGCCAAAGGACATTCTGTTTTGAAAATTAGAAAACTGAGTTAGTTATATTCACTTTTGTCATCTACCTAAACTTCTAATTCCTGCAAAGAGGACACTCAAAAAGGTGTGAATTTCTACCCAAGTGCAAAATACTCTAACACGAGTTGCTGGTAATGCTTTGTTCAATGAGTAAGTAAATAGAATATACACATATCCGCAGGTTATAAGAATTTCAACAACTTTTAGTCTTCTTATTCACTACTTTATTCATACTTCTCAATAAATATTTGTCGAATAAGTTGAATTTAATTAAGCAAACACACCAGGCCTCATCTCTGATTCCTCTTTTTTCTAGCCCTGAGACTACTTCATAGGCTTTCCACCTATGAAGCTTTATTTTCCACCATGAATTATGAAGCACTGAATAATGTACATAACACATCCCTTGCATTTAGCTTATGCTCTGTAATTGAATTCAGTTTTTTCAATAAACATTTATTGAGAATTACGTATCAGTTAGTGTCCTGAGCCCCGAGAAGTTCCAAGAGTTCTTGCCTTAAATGGGAGCAAATTTACCACAAAGTGTGTGATGAGTCCTAAGATAGTTTTGAGACCATGACAGAAAAACCTAACATGGGCGTGGGGGAGCAAGAGGGAAGCTTCACAGAAAGGGGAACTTCTAACTGAGTGTCAAGGGTTGAACAGGAGTCTGCCTGAGAGGGGAAATGGGAAGAGGCAACAAAGGAAGAAAAAAATCAAATATTCACAACTATTACTGGAGCTTAAGATATGTGTGGGACCTAGAGGGGTGGGATAGGGAGGGTGCGAGGGAGATGCAAGAGGGAGGGGATATGGGGATACATGTATACATATAGCTGATTCACTTTGTTATACAGCAGAAACTAACACAACATTGTAAAGCAATTATACTCCAATAAAGATATAAAAAAAAAGATTCTTAATAAAGAGTGGCTGCCACTTTCATTAAAAAAAAAAAAGGTATGTGTGGGAGAATAGTAATAGATGAGGAAAGTAAGACACAGCCAGACAGTTAAGGGACCTAAGTGTCACATTAAGACATTGAGACTTGATATGGAGAATCCAGTAAAGGACTTCAAATAGCTGACTAATATGGTGAGATTTAATTTTAGAAGGAGAATGCTGGTGGCTGAGTAGAGGATGAAAGAGAGGCACAAGACCATGTTAGGAGCCTTTATGGCAGTCATCTAGGTAACATGGGAATCTAGAGAGTCCCAAATCCAAGAGGTGATTCTGGACAGAAATTAACCATACTGATTGGACATGAGGAGTGAGGGAGACAGATTCAAGAATGTCTGCATTTTCTCACTTGGTCAGTTGAGTGAATGATAATTTTAAGAAATGTAAGAGTAGAAGCTGGCTTGTTTGGGTTGTGGATGAGAACATCAAGAGTGATTACATAGAATAGAGAACGTATGTCCATTCTAGCCTGACAGATATTTCTTCTCCTACTATTAAAAATAACATTTATGAAGAAGATACATGAGTTGAAAGGCAGTGTATTGTAATATTTAACAGCAAGGATTCTAGAGCCAGACTGCCTGAGTTCATATCCTAGGTCCACCCCTTAATAGCTTGATGACCTTGAACAACTTACTTTAACGTAATTAGTTTCCCTTGCAAAATGGGAATCAGTCATTATAGTTACTTCATAGGGAATTTTTGAGGATCAAGCAAGCTAATATATGTAAAGCCCTTAAAATACTGCCTAACAGTAGTAACAGCGATTAGCCATTATTCCTATTATATGGGAAATTGGATATTTTATTTAAATAAAACATAAGAATACCAGCTCTGTATACAACTACCCTTACCTTGCACTACTTTCCCTTTTTTTCTAGAGCACGTATCTTCTAACACACTAGACACTTCACATAGTTTTTTAAATTAATTAATTAATCTATGGCTGCGTTGGGTCTTCGTTGCTGCGTGCAGGCTTTTCTCTAGTTGCGGTGCGTAGGGGCTACTCTGTTGCGGTGCGCGGGCTTCTCATTGCGGTGGCTTCTCTTGTTGCAGAGCATGGGCTCTAGGCACGCGGGCTTCAGTAGTTGTGGCACACAGGCTCAGTAGTTGTGGCGCACGGGCTTAGTTCCTCCACAGCATGTGGGATCTTCCCGGACCAGGACTGGAACCCGTGCCCCCTGCATTGGCAGGCGGATTCTTAACCATTGCACCACCAGGGAAGCCCAGGCACTTTACATATTTATGATATTTATAGTATATTATTTGTCTTCCTTTCAGTAGAACAGTGGTTTTCAAAGTATGATTCCTGAACCAACAGCATCAGCATCATCTGGAAACTTGTTAGAAATGCACATTCTTGGTTCCCACCCAAGATTTATTGAATCATTAACTGTTTTAACAGTCTATTTTAACAGCCCTCTGGGGGATTTCTGATGCCTGTCAAGTTTGAAGGCCACTGAACTAGGACATAAGCTCATCAACACATGTTGTTTCTTTCTTTCTTTTTTTTTAAATACATGAAGCCTCTTGATTTTTATTTGTGAGCCACCAACTCAGATATTTTTTGTTTGTTTGTTTTTGTTTAAGTTTTTTTTTTTTTTTTTTTTTTTTGCGGTATGTGGGCCTCTCACTGTTGTGGCCTCTCCCGTTGCTGGCCTCTCCCGTTGCAGAGCACAGGCTCCGGATGCGCAGGCTCAGCGGCCATGGCTCACGGGCCCAGCCGCTCCACGGCATGTGGGATCTTCCCGGACCGGGACACGAACACTTGTCCCCTGCATCGGCAGGCGGACTCTGAACCACTGTGCCACCAGGGAAGCCCCCAACTCAGATATTTTTCAAATGCTTTACGGACCAAACAGAGCAAATCTGCAGGTGAAATCTGACCTGCCAATTTAATCTTCTGTAGGTATGTTCAACAGGTACTCATTGAATGAATGCTTATGTACAAAACTAATGATTTGAAAATCAAATCATGGTTTTCTATTAATTACATTCCAATTGTAGAGACTACTTTCTCCAGAAGAAAATGTTGGCCTCAGTCCATAAAACACTGCTTAAAATTTTAACATTTACATGAGAATCATTCTTTTGTTAATGGGAAGCATAAGCAAATCTAATTCTAAAAATGACCCCTGAAGAAGTTAGTTAAATGGATAATCAGTTCACTCTTATAGATGCCTTCTCATATGATATTAAAAGGATCACACAGCCAGCGTGTATTGGCATTCTTGTTTATTTCTTGTTACTTAAGTAACAAGAAGAAGTTTAAATGTTTAAACTGCTTAATTTGATTCTTTTCATGAAGGCATTTAAAACTGCTATCAGCCATACTGATATCTCTTTCTGTGAATTTCTATAGCACATGCTGTTTCTTGTCTTTTTGATAGTAGCCATTCTGACAGGTGTGAGGTGATATCTCATTGTGCCTTTGATTTGCATCTCCCTGATGATTAGTCTAGTATCTTTTCATGTACCCGTTGTCCATTGTGTGTCTTCTTTGGAAAAATGTTTATTCAGATCCTCTGCTCATTTTATAATTGGATTGTTTGGGTTTTTGCTATTCAGTTGTATGAGTTCTTTATATACTGTGGATACTAGCCCCTTATCGGATATATGATTTACAAATATATTCTCCCAGTAAATAAATTTTTTTCATTTTGTTGATAGTTTCCTTTTGCTATCCAGAAGCTTTTCTTTTTTTCCAAGCAATGTATTTTCTGGTGTGTGTTTTTTGCCTTTTTTTTTTTTTAATGTAGTTGATTTACAATGTTGTGTTAATTTCTTCTGTACAGCAAAGTGACTCAGCTATGCATGTATATATTCTTTTTCATATTCTTTTCCGTTATGGTTTGTCACAGGATATTGAATATAGCTCCCTGTGCTGTACAGTAGGACCTTGTTGTTTATCCATCCTATATATACTAGTTTGCATCTGCTAATCCCAAACTTCCATTCCTTCTCTCCCCTACCCCCTCTCTCCCTTGGCAGCCACAAGTCTGTTCTCTATATCTGTGAGTCTGTTTTTGTTTTGTTTTGGTTTTTGTTTTGTTTTGGGTTTTTTTTTTTTGGCTGCACCACGTGGCATATAGGATCTTAACCCTTGCTCCCTGCAGTGGAAGCACAGAATCTTAACCATTGGACCGCCAGGGAAAGTCCCTGTTTTGTTTTGTTTGTTTTTTAGTTAATTTATTTTTGGCTGCATTGGGTCTTCATTGCTGTGCACAGGCTTTCTCTAGTTGCAGCGAGCTAGGGCTACTCTTCGTTGCGGTGCACGGGCTTCTCATTGCAGTGGCTTCTCTTGTTGTGGAGCACGGGCTCTAGGCACATGGGCTTCAGTAACTGTGGCTTGCAGGCTCTAGAGCACAGGCCTCAGTAGTTTTGTGGCACACGAGCTTAGTTGCTCTGTGGCATGTGGGATCTTCCTGGACCAGGGCTCGAACCAGTGTCCCCTGCATTAGCAGGAGGATTCTTAACCACTGCACCCTCAGGGAAGTCCCCCTGTTTTTGTTTTGTAGATGTGTTCATTTGTATCGTATTTTAGATTCCACATATAAGTGATATCATATGGTATTTCTCTTTGTCTTTCTGACTTACTTCATTTAGTATGATAATCTCTAGGTCCATCCATGTTGCTGCAAATGGCATTTCATTCTTTTTAATGGTTGAGTAATATTCCATATTTTATATATATATATATATATTTATACACACACACACACACACACACACACCCCACATCCCACATCCCACATCTTCTTTATCCATTCATGTGTTCATGGACATTTAGGTTGTTTCCATGTCTTGGCTGTTGTGAATAGTGCTGCTGTGAACATAGGGGTGCGTGTATCTTTTTGAATTAGAGTTTTGTCTGGGTATATGCCCAGGAGTAGGATTGCTATATCATATGGCAACTCTTTTCCATACAGTTTTCCATAGTGGCTGCACCAATTTACATTCCCACCAACAGTGTAAGAGGGTTCCCTTTTCTCCAAACCGTCTCTAGCATTTGTTATTTGTAGACTGTTTAATGATGGCCATTCTGACTGGTGTGAGGTGTTACCTTATTGTAGCTTTGATTTGCATTTCTCTAATAATTAGTGATGTTGAGCATCTTTTCATGTGCCTACTGGCCATCTGTGTATGTCTTCTTTGGAGAAATGTTTATTTAGGTCTTCTGCCCATTTTTTATTGGGTTGTTTGGGTTTTTTTGCTTTTTTTGTTTTTTTTGCGGTACGCGGGCCTCTCACTGTTGTGGCCTCTCCTGTTGTGGAGCACAGGCTCCGGACACGCAGGCTCAGCGGCCATGGCTCACGGGCCCAGCCACTCTGCGGCATGTGGGAGCTTCCCGGACCGGGACACGAACCCACATCCCCTGCATCGGCAGGCGGACTCCCAACCACTGCGCCACCAGGGAAGCCCTGCCCTGGGTTGTTTGTTTTTTTGTCATTGAATTGTATGAACTGTTTGCATATTTTGGAAATTAAGCCTTTGTTGGTTGCATCGTTTGCAAATATTTTCTCCCATTCTGTGGGTTGTCTTTTCGTTTTGTTTATGGTTTCCTTTGTTGTGCAAAAGTTTGTAAGTTTGATTAGGTTCCATTTGTTTATTTTTGTTTTTATTTCTATTGCCTTGGGAGACCGACCTAAGAAAATATTGGTATAATTTATGCCAGAGCATGTTTTGCCTAGGATCTCTCAGAAGCTTTTAGTTTGATGTAGCCCTGCTAGTTTATTTTTGCTTTTGTTGCTTTTACTTTTCGTGCCAAATCCAAAATATCATTGTCAACATTCAAGTCTTTAATCCTTTTTGAGTTAATTTTTGTATATAGTGTAAAGATAGTGGCCCAGTTTCATTCTTTTGCATGTGACTGTCAAATGTTTCCCAACACCATTTATTGAAGAGACTGTCCTTTTCTGTGAGGGAACAGGAAACAAATATTTCTCTCTCTCCTGACACAGAGCTTCTAAAACCCTTGTAATTTCTGGGAGCACCTTTTATTCAGTGAGGCTGCTCTGGGTGGGCTCCTAGGTGGCTTCTGGATGGGAGCTGGTTACCAGAAAGACCAACCCATGATTAGAAGCTGGGATTTTCAGTCCTGCTCCACACTTCTCTGGAGACGGGAAAGGGGCTTCAAATGGAATTAATAATTAACCATGTCTATGTGAGGAAGCCTCCATAAAATTTCAGTAGTATGGGGCTCAGAGAGCTTCCAGGTGGTTGAACATATCCACACTGGGAGGGTGGTGCACCTCAACTCTGCGGGGACAGAAGGTCCTGCGGGACAGAACAGGAGGGGAAAGAGACCCTCCAAGACCTTGCCCTATGTCTCTCTTCATCTGGCTTTTCATCTGTATCCTTTATCATATCCTTTAATAAACTGGTAAACCTAAGTAGTGTTTCTCTGAGTTTTGTGAGCCTCTCTACCATATTAATTGAATCTGAGGAGGGGGTCATGGGAACCTCCAGTTTGTAACCACATTGGACAGAAGTTGTGGGTAACCTGAGGACCTACTACTTGCGACTGGCATCTGAGGTGGTGGTGGGGCCAGTCTTGTGGGACTGAGCCCTGAACCTCTGGAATCTGATACTGTCTCTGGGTAGATAGCGTCAGAATTGAGTCGAATTGCAGGACACCCAGCTGGTGTCTCAGAGGATTGCTGCTGTGGGGAAAAAACCCATACATTCGGTGACCAAAAGTGAAGTGTTCTTTGTGAGTAGTAAAGGAGACACACGGGAAACAAACAACGGGAGGAAGGACTAAGTTTTTTCCTATACAGGAGAGAAAGATAGGAGGGAGAAAGACTGGGTTTTTCCTAATACATTTCCCCATTGTATATTCTGGGCTCCTTTGTTGTAAGTGAATTGACCATATATGTGTGGACTTACTTCTGGGCTCTCTTTTCCATTCCATTGAGCTTTGAATCTGTTTTTATGCCAGTACCATACTGTTTTCATTATTATAGCTTTGTAATATACAGTTGACCCTGGGTGCCAACCCTCTGCGCAGCTGAAAATCTGAGTGTAACTTGTTGGCCCTCCTATCCAAGTTTCCTCATTATCTGCAGATTCAGCCAACCACAGGTTATGTGGTACTGTAGTATTTACTATTGAAAAAAATCTGTGTATAAGTGGACCCACCCAGTTCAAACCCTTGTTGTTCAAGGGTCAGCTGCAGTTTGAAATCAGAAAGCATGATGCCTCCAGCTTTGTTGTTCTTTTTCAAGATTGCTTTGGCTAATTGGGGTCTTTTGTGGTTACCTAAAAATTTTTGGATTGTTTGTTCTATTTCTATAGAAAATGCCATTCAGTTTGCTATTATTTTGTTGAGGATTTTTGCATCTGTGTTCACCAGGGATATTGGCCTATAATTTTTTTGTGGTGTTCTTCGCTGGTTTTGGTATCAGTGTAGTGCTGGCCTCTTAAAAAACTTTGGAAGTGTTCCCTCTTCTATCATAAGCTCTATATTTTGTCTGTTTGGTTAATTATGTATCCTAAGCACCTAGAGCAGTGCCTAGTACATACTAGGTGCTCTATAAATATTTGTTGAATGATTGTATAAATACTGTGAATTGTTGGGAAGAAAATAGTAATAATATATGATTGGGTATAAAAACTCAGTGTGATTTTATTTCTATTCTGCCATGTTTTCCACAGTTTCACCACTTTTAAACTCTATCTATATATCTATATCTATATCTATATCTATATATACCTATTTAAAAAAAGGATAGGATAACAGACACAATGTGTCCTACTTTAGGAATTTTGTATGACAATGACAATCCATTAGCATATGTGATAATTATTAATCCATTTAATATTACATTAAGCACCTACAACCATAATTTCTAGTCTCAGCTTTGCAGCATATGAAGATGTCTCTCCAGATACCTCAGACTGCTATAAATTCTTATCCAATTAATAGAGTAAGTACCTATAGTAAGGACTTTTAGTTTTATAGCACCTGAAGGCACATTATTTTTTTTGAAGGCACATTATTAATGAACATTATAAAATTATTGAAAGTTTTTCATTTTAATTCACTTAAATCTCAGTATCTATACGTGAGACTCCATTATTTTAGAAACCAGAAAAAATAATAACTATGAAGGATCATATGTAGCAGGTTGGTAAACACAATTACTCACTAACTGCAGAATTTTAATTTTTCCAACACTCTTCATATTCTTTGGTGAATTTTGTTTTTGCTTAGTTTTTCCTACCTAGGGATTTACTTTTAAAAAACAGTGGTAGTTACTATTTATTGAACCCTTAATATGCCTGGCATTTGTTATGTGTTTGTTATGTGTATTGTCTCTTTTAACTCTTTCAGACAACTGTACGAGGTCAGTAGCGTTATATTTCTTATTTATAGTTGAGGAAACAGGCTTAGAGAGGATCAGGTAACCATGTGGTCTACAAAGAGGATGTAGGTCCTAGAAATGCCACAATGGGGCGCCAAAAACATTAATCACAGATTTTAAAGATCCTGGTGAAACTGAAGTTATTTCCACAGTTCTGATGGACCAAGGTTAGTCATTCTTGGGCTGGCAATTCAAATAGCCTATAAGAAAGAGAGGCTGCCACCTTGGTCGAACATAAGGTAGGTTTCCTCTAGCACTTTCAGAGCTGGGTGTTTCCATTTTATTCCATGTCCGGGGCATTGTGCGGCCATCCACCCAGTTTACTAAACATTCAGCTTCAGAGTGAGTCAGTCACAGGTGAGGGGTTTGGGAAGGCATGTGGGGTAGGGGATAGTGTTATTTGGAGTAGCTCACTCTTGTTTCTGGTGTCTGTTCTACCCAGTATCAGTCCTGTTGTTTTGTAGTTGATTGTAGTGTTAATTCTAACTCCTTAAAAAATTAAGAGGTTAAGAGGTTTGAACATATTATACCTGTATACCTGGGAGCACAAAAATGCCCCTCAACACTATAGTGTACAGAAGCACTGGGTTGGGAGTCAGGAGACTTGCATTCTGGAACTAGTGTTGCTACACATCTACTCCTTCTGTGGCCTTGGGGAAGACAGTTTCTGCAGGCTCTAATTTCCTCAACTGCTAAATGAGAAGGTTAGACTAGATGATCTCTGAGGTCCATCTCAGCTCTTATATTCATTGATTTCACAATTCTGAGTCTAAAGCATAAAGGAACAGCTATTGATACCTCTCAGTTGGGTAGGGGTTTAATCTCTTGAACCTTTAAAAGTATATAAGTTGTAGAGCACTCCTAGTAGAACGCATGCCTTATGAAATCAGATAGAGAGCAGAGTATTCCAAAAAGACTGAGAATAACAGAATCATGCAGGGAAGTTAGTGAAAGGATCAAGGTTCTGTGTGCTGCCTCCTTCCCACCCCCCACTCTTATTTATGTAGCTACTTTCTTTGAGTCATTCTTAGGAATGCAGATTTTCATGTCTTTTAACAAAGAAAGAATAATGGAGGAAAATTTATGACTAATAGAGATGTAGAAAAATCTAGGACGGGAATGCACGTAGAGAATACTGTCATCTTGGATCAGAAGTGAGTGTGCTTGAGTTTGGAGATGTGCCTATTCAGAGGAGTGATGACACTCAACACTTTAGTGAATGCTTGTTACAAAATAATATGATAGCTCTCCATGGAAGTGGCCATTCTTGATTGCAGATATTATTTCACTGCTGATAGCTGAAAACGCAGACTACTCAAGGATAATAACAGCTGCTTTGGCACTTATTTCAGTTACATCATGGTTAGTCAAGATGTAGGCCATTTGCCAGGGCTGAACTTTCTCCTATTTTTTTTTTTTTTTTAAACAAAAAACCCTGGGTTTTGGGCTTCCCTGGTGGCGCAGTGGTTGAGGGTCCACCTGCCGATGCAGGGGACACGGGTTCGTGCCCCAGTCCGGGAAGATCCCATGTGCTACGGAGCGGCTGGGCCTGTGAGCCATGGCCGCTGAGCCTGTGCATCCGGAGCCTGTGCTCCACAAGGGGAGGGGCCGCAGCAGTGAGAGGCCCGCGTACCGCAAAAACAAAACAGAACAAAAAACAAAACAAAACAAAAACCCTGGGTTTTGTGAGTGGTGTGTAGTGAGAAATAGTTTACCTGGAGTACCTATTTAGGGAATGTCACATGACAACGAAGGCAGCTTAGTAAAGGGTGCATTGTTGTTTGCTCTTGTAGGCAATAGCAGTGTCTAAGGAGTACCCTACCAGGTTTAGAGTTCTAGAAGCTATGGGATGTATAAAAGAAAAAGTAAATTTCTCTACTCAGAAGGATCTTGATCTCACGTTGAGAATATAGAATATACATTAGGACAGCATGTCGAGTACCCATGTGCCATCCCTTTGTAAGCGCAACTCAGCTGTTTTCTTGGCATTGGAAAAGATTGCTCTTTCTTCAGTTGATGGAAGTGCTGGCTTGTATTTAGAAATCACATTGAGCTTTTTAAAAGACCGTGTCCTGGGCTTCCCTGGTGGCGCAGTGGTTGAGAATCTGCGTGCTGATGCAGGGGACACGGGTTCGTGCCCCGGTCTGGGAAGATCCCACATGCCGCGGAGCGGCTGGGCCCGTGAGCCATGGCCACTGAGCCTGTGCATCTGGAGCCTGTGCTCCGCAATGGGAGAGGCCACAACAGTGAGAGGCCCGCGTACCGCAAAAAAAAAAAGACCGTGTCCTTATACGTGCTACAGTATGGATGAACCTTGAAGACATTATGGTAAGTGAAATTGTAAGATTCCTCTTATATGAAGTGCCTAGAGTAGTCAGATTCATAGACACAGAAAGTATAATGGTGGTTACCAGAGTCCAGGGAGAGGGGAAATGGGGAGTTAGTGTTTAATGGGTATGGAGTTTCAGTCTGGGATGATGAAAAGGTTCTAGAGGTGGATAATGGTGATGGTTGCACGACATTGTGGATATACTTAATGCCCTTTAACTGTATACTTAAAAACAGGCAAAATGGTAAATTTTATGTTATGTATATATTTTACCACAATTAAAGAAAACTATATCCCCAGATTGTGAACATAATTCCAAAAGATGAGTTCAAAAAATATTGTAGCAATGATAACTTTGTGGTAATAAGTAGATTATAGATTTCCAGGGAGAAGATTCATTTGGATGTATACATTAAAAAAAAAAAAACTCCTCATAAATAGGACTAATTTTTGCTTGTTAGATATGCTTATTAGGGCTTCCCTGGTGGCGCAGTGGTAAAGAATCTGCCTGCCAATGTAGAGGACACGGGTTTGAGCCCTGGTCTGGGAAGATCCCACATGCCATGGAGCAACTAAGCCTGTGTGCCACAACTACTGAGCCCGCATGCCTACAGCCCGTGCTCCGCGACAAGAGAAGGCACCGTGATGAGAAGCCCACGCACCGAAGAGTAGCCCCCACTCGCCGCAACTAGAAAAAAGCCCGCATGCTGCAACGAAGACCCAATGCAGCCAAAAAAAAATTAAAAAAAAAAAAAAAAAAAAGCTATGCCTGTTAGGTATGATCTACCTCCTCATTTTATAACCAAGGAAGGAGGTTAGGTCCCAAAGAGATGAAGAGAATTATCCAAGCTTACATGTTGAGTCAGACCCAAAGCTAGAACCAGAACCTAAGCCCCTTTACTCACCAGCACTTCCCCCATACAGATGTTTACCAGGTGACAGCATGCCAGTACTCCCTTCATCATTTTTGCTGTGTCCAAGCACCATTTTTACTATAATTAATCATTTTATTTATATATTTCATGTAAAATGCATTTATTTAATACATAAAGTTACTTTAAAAGGAAATTTTATATCACTACCTTAAATGGAAAATCTATAGAACCTATCTAAATGATCAGAAAAAATACAGTGAAGGCAAAACAGTGCTGTTTTAGTTAGATGTTATTGCTTTGAAGCTAAAGCCTGTTCTGTTTTTGTTAAAAGGGGAGATGAGTAATTTTTAGGTGTTAAAGACATACTAGCACTAAAATGATATGATGCAAAGTACTGAACAAGGAGTGACTTTCCCTGTGTGAGTCAGTGGTATTTTACGTCATTTCCCATACCACTGCCAGTGGGTGGGGCTAAGAAACTTGTGCTGTATACCATGCAGTCTCTCCAGCGAGCAGAGTAGGTGGGTTTTGAATTTGTTTTGCAGAACAGCAGTGGATAAGGGTTAATATAGAGATGTGATTTACAGTGGAAGTGAAAATGGGGACAAAGATTTCAGAGAACTAGTATTGTTAAACATTCTTATTGATGAAAGTGTGCCTGGTTCCTGTTAGGATGGGTGAAAAAAGACTGACAATGATTGATTTAGACCTGTTGGCTTTCCTAGTAGGGATGCTGTTGGTCTTTGGGGCCAGATCATTGTTATGCAGGACTGTCCGTAGCATAGATATTCTTGTTCCCTGGACACTTAATGCCAGTGGTAATACCGTCCCTCTCCCTTCCCCCCAGTTACTGTGATAACTAGTTCCCCTATGTTTCTAAATGTCTTTTAGGGGTGATTAAGTACTATAGTAGTACCCTCAGGAAAGGAATGTGGAGTTTATTCTAAGCAGAGGGTATAGCCTCTAGGAATGTTTGGAAGCAGGACTGAGCATTGAAAACTTGTCTGTCTTTTCCAGAAGAGAAGAAGAAGTTGATCAGAGATTTTGATGAAAAGCAACAGGAAGCAAATGAAACGGTGAGAACAAGGAACAAGTCCTTATATCTTCTTCCTGTTTGTTGGTCTTTTCCAGAAGTAATGCTTGTGACCTGATCACAGATTAACTGTTCCTGTCCATTGATCTTGCTTTTGATTATTTCTTACCGAATGAGGCCAGTTGATGGGGCTGGGTGTTGAGGGGCAAACGCAAATGGGTAAAGCTTGGAGACTCTCCTGAAATGAGTCTTTGATAATACATTGCTGCTGTAATAAGGACATTCTCATACTTCTACCTGGGTGGTCTTTTAAAATCTCATTTTAAAAGCTGGCCATTGAGATCAGTTATTCTCCTTTGTTAAACTTACTGTCACACAAAATGGAGCTCAGAGGTGGTTCTAGCCATGTTCCCTTCTGGTTTTGGGGGGGTTTTTTTGTTTGGTTTTTTTTTTTTGGAGAGTGTTGAATTTTGCATATATGCCAGTGTAGTTTTTATTTTATTATTTATTTATTTAATTAAATTTATTTATTTATTTTTGGGGCTGCTCCGGGTCTTAGTTTCAGCATGCAGGATCCTTCATTGCAGTGGGCAGGCTTCTCTCTAGTTGTGGCGTGCGGGTTTTTTTCTCTCTCTAGTAATGGCCTCTGTAGTTGTGGCGCGTGGGCTCTGTAGTTTGCAGCACATGGGCCCTCTAGTTGAGGCGTGCGAGCTCAGTAGTTGTAGCTCGTGGGGTTAGTTGCCCAGCAGCATGTGGGATCTTAGTTCCCTGACCAGGGATCGAACCTGCGTCTCCTGCATTGAAAGACGGATTCTTTACCACACTGGACCACCAGGGAAGTCCCTATTCCCTTCTGTTTTAAAAGACAGGAGGATTTGGTACCTTGGGCAAGGCATGCATGGACAGGATGAGTTCCCAGTCAGGACCCAAAGCTTGTCAGATGTTGGTCCAGGTTGCTGAGCAGTTTAAGAACTGCTTCTCTCTTAATCTGTGCCTTTTCTTTAACAACAACAAAAAACAAACAAAGAAACAAAAAGCAAGTTTTGCTCTCACCTTTTAGAAGTAAGGGTCCTCTGTTCTCCATATCATTGTGCTCTGGCTTCAGCAAAACCTTTTAGGAGGCTGGAGCTAAAATCCAGGTCCCTGGTAGTACTCCAGAGAAATAGTTGCCCCTAGTATTTGCTACCCCAGAGTAGACTGAAAAATTCTTTTTAAGCCAGAGAACTTCTTTATTGCTTGTTGAAGAACAACTTCCTTATCTCAATGCAGTTCTGAGAAGGTAAGCTTATCTGCATCCTTTTCTCTATTCTGCATCTATTTTAAGAAGGATCAGCCTACCAGACTGTGGAAACTATCTCCTTCATAATGGGAGTACCAGAAACTTTTCTAATACCTGTGTACAGCTGGGCATATCCATGATACCTGTTACAGAGCCAGTCTTCTTTTACACTTAACATCTTGGTAGCATTTCAAAAACCGTTTAATTAATACCAATTTATTTGTTTGGTGCTTAGATACTTTCTTTCCCTGAACTTAAAAAAATTAACCAGTCCTACTCTGGCCATCCCAGACAGACGGCTTCATGTAAATTGGGTCTAGGTGTTACAGTTTACTTATCCCAGAAAAATGGGAATGATTTGGACCCCTGGTTATTCTGACATGGAGACAAACAGTTGATTTTCAGAAGGAGGAGGAAGGGAAGAACCTTGATGCCATACCCCTAGCATTTTTAGTACAGTAGATCTCAGAGTGCTTCATGAAAGCACTTGAACCATAACAGGCTAAGAACTTGGTATACTGAAAAGAGAATTTGAAGATTTTTGAATCCTGACTTCTCTTGTTATGTAATCTTGAGCAGGTTTCATCAAGTCTTATATATGAAGTAGAAGTAGTATTTCCTACCTTATTGATCTGTTGTGAGGAATAAATGAGAGAATGCATGTAAAAAATGTTTAATAAGCTATAAGGTACTTGTTAGTTTTCTCACTCATTCATCACATACTTTTTGAAGGCCTGTTCTATGCCTACTAGGCACTGTGCCAGGCACTAAGAGTAATGAAGTGAACGTGTCACATGTGGTTCCTGCCCTCCTGGACCACATGGTTGAGTATTTATTTACGGTGGTCTGTGGTTTGATTTAGTCCAAACTAGACATATTACCCATATGAGAGAGAACAGACGCAGGCCATCTACTCACTACTTTCTGCCTTCCTAGCTGGCAGAGATGGAAGAGGAGCTACGTTATGCCCCCCTATCTTTTCGTAACCCTATGATGTCTAAGCTTCGAACCTACCGGAAGGACCTTGCCAAACTCCATCGGGAAGTGAGAAGCACACCTTTGACAGCCACTCCTGGGGGTCGAGGAGACATGAAATATGGTACATACGCTGTAGAGAATGAGCACATGGTAAGCTTCAGCTGTCTTTTCCCTTACTGGTCTGTGGTACAATGATTAACCATACTGTAGAGTACAGTTCATGTTATCAGTGCATACTTGACTTTTTTTCCACCTTATCCTCTTTCTTGCATCCAATTCCCCTTCTCCCCTTGGGTGCCCACCTCTACTGAATTTAATGCAGATCATTCCAAACAATTTGCTTGTTTAGATTTCTTTGTATCCTTTATGTATAAAACAGTACTTGGTGTGCAGTGGTGATATACAAGTGTTACCTATTCATATTACATCTGGACTCTGTAGTCTGACTCATTGATCCAGTTTCTTTCTCACATATGCCCCCAAAGTTCAGTTAGGCTTTTAATTTATCAGAGTATTGTTACAAAATTAACCCATGCTTTCCCTTACATTTATATCAGGATGGCCCAACAGCCCAGATACAGTAGAGAAAGCAGGCTGCTTCTTAAAAAGCGGGCTAACACCTTACTTTGTTGTGATAGGAAGTGAGCCAGACTGACTCTCTAGCCTCCAGTATTCTCATTTATAAAATTAGACTGACTAAGCCGAAAACCTGTATTCTCAAACTGTCTAGAGAGCATAGTTAAAGGAATAAAACTTCACAAAGATTAAATTTTATGTGTTACATTTGGGATTATATTCCACAGCACAAAGTAGAAATGGCCTGACCAGTAATGTGGGAGAGAAGTGAACAGGGCCCACAAGTGCAGACTGCACGGATGTAGAAAGGCTAATGGCACAATTTTAAACAAATCCTATTTCATGATACATCCTGAATATAGTTTAAGAGATATTCAAATGATACTAGCCTGACATTCCTGATGTCAAAACTAGAGTATTTGAGAATGTTAAATTTTCAAAATTCACTTGTGAAAGGAGGGTGAGAAAAGGCTGGCAAGTAGAGCTTGTTAAAGTGAGATGAAAGGTGTATAGTGACTTTGGTCATTTGTGACCCCAAAAGCCCTGAAAACAAAAAGGGGGGAGATAATTCCAAATAATAATTTTGCTTTAAAATTATTAGTTTCAGAAACTATTTAGATATACAAACCACCTGCAGTAGAATTATTGTTCCAAATCTGGGGTTGATTTGTGTGACCTTACTGTCTCTTCCTGCTCTTTCTTAAGCCTAATCAGTTGAAAATACCCATCTTTTATTTTTAAAAACCCTTTTTCCTGCTGCTTTATAAGCCAATGTAACTGGGATTTATTTCAGCCTCATTCGGTGGTTTCCTCATCCACTTGTTCATATGCCATATATGAACTGAAAAGCCTTCTTGTTGCTCCTGATCTGGGGATGCATCTTTTGCCTTCTTGGTGGTGGGGTCTAGTGCTAATAGTCACCTGCTCAGTAATAGGCCTTGTGAGCCAGCCCTTTTTTGAGTGTGTGCACATGCGTGCTTTGAATAGCTGAGAACTTAGAGCTGCATCCATTTCTGTCAGTCGTTATTTCTGGCCTGACAAAGGCTACTTCTGTCCTTATGCCTTCTGTGCTTAGGATTATAGGTGGAATAAAACTTTGGTGGAGATTTAGAAATAGGGTGCTTGGGAAATTAGGGCAGCTTTTTTGGCTCCAGATATTACCTTCCCTGAGAGCAAATCACCAGTGCAACAACTTCAGTTTTTGTTTTCTGTGTTTGGCCTAAGGTGAAATTCTTTTGGAGGCTTACCAAGAGTGTAGCCACTTTTTTCCCAGAATGTGGTAGTGTCTCACACTTTTAAATGAGTTCTATATGTGCTGAAAACAAATAGCTTATTCATGGTCCCTCAATCCTCAATACCAATCAGTGGGCATTTTCAGTGAATTAAACTATTTCTAGGGCGGTAGAGTTTAGTTGGTTTGCTCTCTCAAAATTACAGGCTGTATGCATTTTGGGGAAGCTACTGTACCCCACATCAGGGCCATTGCCTCTCAGAAGTTGCTAGTCCAGAAAGCACATGAACCAGTTCAAATTCATCAGGAACACAGGGAAAATGCTCTGATGTGTTTAATCCTTTTCTTGCCTCACTTAAGTGTAAGAAGCAGTGAATTGGGAGGTATTATGATCCTAGATTGAATCCCAGGTTCTCTTTTAGTTTGATTTGTTAGCATCTTTGGTTGCCTTAAAAGTAATGAAAATTATTGCACACGATATTCCTTCTTATAACTTCATTTATAATGGAAGAAGTATAACATTTCCCTTCCATACTGCTGTCAGAATCGGCTACAGCCTCAAAGGGCATTGCTTCTGCAAGGCACTGACAGCCTGAACCGGGCCACCCAGAGTATTGAGCGTTCTCATCGGATTGCTGCAGAGACTGACCAGATTGGCTCAGAAATCATAGAAGAACTGGGGGAGCAACGTGAACAGTTGGAACGTACCAAGAGTAGAGTAAGTCTGAGTGGATGGGGAGAGGGGCAAGAGTGGGGAAAGTAGGTGGGCCCGTTACACCCCGATGCCTTGCTAGTGCCAGAAGCTACCACAGTTCCAAATTCAGGGTATGACCTTTTAGGTTCTTACTCTTTTCTCTGTCTGTAGTTTGCTTGGCTGAAAGATATCCCTTGGAAGTAATTTTACTTCTAAGATTTAGAAATCATGGGGGGGGGCAGGGGGGTGGACTGCAGAAATCCAATTTCTGCATTTATTGAAGATTGTCAAATAAGATTGTAGCCACTCCATCCTTTTACTAGGTCCTGTATTATGAATCAGATTTTCATTTCTCATATGTCTAGTAGAACATCTGCTATTCTTAGGAAAGCTAAGATCTCTTTAAGTAGATGATGCTTTCATGTCATTTAGAGCCAAGGCTATTTTCCACATGTCATAAAATAGTACTACTGACAATTTACAGAGGTTCAATTCTGGGCTGTAACTCTTTACTGTTACCTAAGGTAAGGGAGATCATTGTGAGAAGAAAACAAATACTCAGGCCAAATGATGACTATACTGTGGTGTCTAATCTACTACACTCTAAGAGGCTCTGGAAAACAATTCATTCCTTCCTTTCTGTACCATCTGCAAAGGAATTTTAAAAATAGTACAACTTGCCAATGGAATGCTGTATTCTTAAGAGCATGAGGCAGATCCAAACTGAAAAACAGATACTGTGGGCAAGACTTCGATATATGAGAAAATCATCTGAAATCCCCACACTGAGTTATTTTTCCAGCTTAGTAGCTGTAATTCTCCATTCTTAAAATTAAGTCAAAATGATGCCCCCTTCCCTCCTTAGTGAAAATCCACAATAAAGTACCGAATTCAAGTTAAGCTGTAGAGAAGGCAATTTGTTTTACAGATTGTGTGTTTTTTTCACTTCTGAACTTAACCAGGTGGATTAGTTGAACTTAAAAGCTGAGAAATGAGCTGAGAGATCAACTTAACAAGGTCGCTGGGGAACAGGAACAGATGGCAGGTGGGATCTGTTGAAATATCCTCCAGCTATATAGATTAGTAACAGGCAACCAAAAGGGAATAAAAAAGGCTTTTAAAAAATATTTAATTCCTTTCACAATTCAGTGTGTCTCTTAAAGGGATAAAGAAAAAAGGAGAAAGAACCAGATCGCAAAAATGGTAGTCCACCAGCCTGCAAAAACAAACATTAACTCAAGAGGCTCTTCTGGAGTTTGGCTGATGAAATTCAAATCTTAAGTTGCTCAGTTACGTCAGTTACTGGCAGGTACACTTGAAGACTTTGTTTTGAGTAGTCAAGGTGAAAGATTAGGCCAGTCCCAGAAGTCTCCCCACAGCAACCTTGGGATATAATAATTCCTAGGCCTACTTGATGAGTACTAAAGTATATTATCCTTTCCAGTTTCTTCTGCTTATATGCAGAGGCCATCATTTAAATTGATTTGATTTCTGGGAGTTTTTCAACATATACCCCTTAATGCCCACTGTCAATTTAGGAATGTTCAATTCTATAGTGTGTACTTTCGAAAGAAGGGGGAAATAATTGCTATTTTCTCTTCTCAGCTGGTAAACACAGGTGAAAACTTGAGCAAAAGTCGGAAGATTCTCCGTTCAATGTCCAGAAAGTAAGTTTTTTAAATAGTCACAAGATTAATTTCTCTTAATTCTAATATCTTTCAACCAAGAATGTCAAAGCTTTAAACAGTGACTGGCAAAGGTGCTAATAAAGCAGAAGAAATAAAAAATATCGTATAGTTAAATATCCCAGGACAAAGTCCTTTGTTAAAAGTATATATACTGCTCTGATTTAGAGCAGTGGAAACTTTGTCCATTGGAAGGACTTTTATTTTATTTATTTATTTGGCTGCTTTGGGTCTTAGTTGCAGCACGCAGGCTCTTCGTTGCGGCATGCGGGATGTTTTTTTTTTGTTACTGTGCACGTGCTCAGTAGTTGCGGTGCGTGGGCTTCTCTTTAGTTGTGGTGCACAGGCTCAGTAGTTTCAGCACGCAGGCTTAGTTGCCCCACAGCACGTGGGATCTTAGTTCCCCGACCAGAGATCGAACCCGCATCCCCTGCATTGAAGGCAGATTCTTAACCACTGCACCACCAGGGAAGTCCCTGGAAGGACTTGTAATCCCAGCTTACTTTCCTTAGAGAAGACAGCACATGGGAATAGAGCTTCATATTCCTGGGAATAAATCTGTAAAAACTTAATTAGAAAACTTTTCACTGCTACTGCTTCGTACTTGCTTTTGGCTCTGCTTGCCCTTCATGGGAGTCAACCCCTTATTTGGGAGTTCTGTCTTATTAGTAGAAGTTGACTTAAAAAAAAATACAAAAAACGTTGAGGTAAGTGCTGACAGCAACAAAACCAGGGGCAGAAAGGAAGTATTGCCACGGAGGCTGAATTTGGGGTAAGTGGGTGTAGGTATGCATGAAACAAACTACAGCTGAGTCATGAAACAAGCAGGAGCGTGAGATTTTCCTAAACGGTGGCAAATTCCTTGTGGAATAGGGAAATACGTTCAGTTTAGAGTGATGAGATTTTTTGTGTTAAGAAAAGAGTATAGGAGCTTCAAAAAATTTACTGCCTTTATAGAGGTACCCATAGAGGAAGAAAGTAAAAAGGGCAAGAAGTTCACAAGAGATTGAAAGGCACTACTCAGCTTCTAGCTAGTTACTTATCCTAAAGCAGGAACCCCTCTCCCCACCCGAGCTGGACTTCAGCACTGGAGTGTCTGTCGCCAACCCTTCTCCTAATGTGTGCTCACAGCTGTATTATGTAATCAATCAGTGCAGCTCTAGATGGTTAGTGAGTTTATATTTCTGCTGTTTTGAAATATGATTCAACCTGATTTCAGAAATGGTGTACTTCTTCATATGTATATTTAATATTTTTCGAACTAGCTGCTCATAGAAAAACTTTTTAAAGTGAAGTACTAACTACCATTTGAAGACATTGTAGAAAAAACATTTATATGCTTTGGTATCTATTGCCCCAATTTTCAATATTTCTGTGAGGTAGGTAGTAATTATTTATAAGTTTCTTTAGCTGGTAATACTAAGTGGCTACGTGATCAAAAATTCAGTCTGCCTCACAGTATCTGGCCTTGGCCCCAGGTCAAACCCCTAAGTATTAAGAAAGAATGGAAAGAAATAGGTTATCCAGACTTCTGACTACATCCCACTTTGTTTCTCCTTGTAGAGTGACAACCAACAAGCTGCTACTTTCCATTGTCATCTTACTGGAGCTAGCCATCCTGGGAGGCCTGGTTTATTACAGATTCTTTCGCAAGCACTGAACCTCCTACAGGGAACGGTTTGTGGACCAGGACTGTGACTCTGTGAATGGTGTTAGAGACGTGGAAAAATCTTACTGTTGCTGTGAGCTAACGGTTCAAGAAGGCACTGTGTAGCCAGACTGTGGGAGGAGGGAGGAAGATGGAAAACCACTTAAATGTGAAGGAACAGCAATAAGACCAATATGATATACCAAGGTAGTAAATGCTGTTTATGACTTCTTTAAGTTTACATAGTGCTCTAACATATTAATACCCTGTGAGCTTCAAAAAACCAAATACATTTACAGTAGTATTATCGGTCACCAAATGAAGGGGAAGGAAACTTTACAATTGTGAGAATGCACAAATGTTCTCATTAAGGCAGTACTGACCCAGACGATCATTTAGTATCTGTCACCACAAATGCCTCCCAACTCTGGAATGCCCATTGCGACAGACAGACACGTGTCACGCACAGTATTTCCTAAATTCTTACACGTTCTTCACTTTCCGATTCATCTGGTGAACTAGGAGTAGGAAGTTGGTCATAGACAATGTGCCCTCCCTCCCTTGTCTGCCCAAAACTTGAAGCAATCACATCCACTGCCAGGCTGGCTGTAGCCTTGGCCTCTTCCTCTGACGCAGCCAACCGAGGATTGACTTCCACAAGATCCAGTGCTGAGAGCAACCCTGAAAGAACAAAGTATGACCAAAAAATCTTCCTAGCTGCTACTTTCAGTGAGAGTCGTCCCACCTGGGTAGAACAAGCTAAGGTAAAAAACAAGTTATTTTCTATAAAATTATCCACCGTCAGGAAGCCCCTTATTCCTCATTCTCTTGGGCATGAATTTAAGTTAAAAACACTCATATACCAGAGTAGGATTGAAAGAAACCTTTTAAGGTAATAAAATCAATTATTCCTGTTCAGTGAACGTAACAGGCATAGCTGACAGTCTTTTCGGTTCGGGTAGGAGCTGGGTCGGGGTGGGGGGTAGGGGGGTGGTAGCAAGAGTTTCCAACCTAGTCGGGAAAATGTGTCATTTCCAGTGTTTCTGGGCCCTCCTAGATGCCTGCCTGTAGTTGCATGAAGAGCAGATCTCTCACATCCCACTAGCCAGAGCACGGTTCCCACTTTTGAACTCTTTTGCTGCGTCTGTATCTCTTAAGGCACCATGTGCCCTAAAGTATAGTTATTACTGCATATCTCACTCTCACCCCTGAGCTCTGAGGGCAGGTTCCACTTCAGACACAGTTCTTAGGTCTCCCATCAGACTAACCCAGCATCTTGCACTTGGTCAAGGGAAGACTTGGTCATACTTTAATTTGAACTCCAGTTACCTTCTGTGACAGTTTGGGAACTTGTGCCAAAGGGTTTGAGATGGGAAGATTAGACCAGAAAAGAATCTATCCAGACCTGCCCTCTACCACCACCCCAGTACATACGTACGTACATACATACATATATATATAGTTCTGGGTATATATAGTTGGTTATTCTGGATGAAGTTAATCTACCTCCTGCAAGAGTCATCTGAAGAAACTAGCACTGGAGAATATAAGTATCCGAATATTTAGGGCGGCCATAAAGCCTGGAAGCAGGGGTGAATATACCTATTGGTTTACCAATATTACATTATAGTACCGATACATGTTATGTTCAGTGCTATTACATCCGCTCAGTGTGCCGTCCCTTATTAGCAATGCAGAGTTCAGTGCGCTGTGCAAAACTACAATGAGCAGGTATGTTACTATAGCGTTTCCACCAGTCCCTGCCTGCACGTTCATCTGTGTCTGATGGCTTGTGTGTCTGATTTCCACTGACTAGATGTGGACCTTTTCATAGCCCAGAAGTAAATCAAGAGGGTACAAGCTATTAAAAATATATATTACCCATGTTTCTAGACTGTTGCCACCTTGTAAATTAATTTAAGCAAACTGCTTTATCTATCTAGTTGACAGTGTCACGACAGATAGCCTTTTAGAATAACATTGCAGCAGGGGAGGGAGGGACACGGCATGACCACTGCCCCATCTAAGTGCTAGAGGTTACCAGCCTGTGCTCTAAGTTGTGTTACTGGGAACCAGAATGGAGAATTGAACTTCCAGGTTCACTGGCCAAGGACAATTGACAACATCTACAGTTGTGGGTCTGAGAATAAGGCTATCTTGCCCCTGTCAGATCTGATAGACAAGCATTCTTCTCCTTTCTTTAGTGCCTAAGGCTCGGGTAGGCTCCAGAGCCAGGGAGACCATTTCTCAATTTCCATATCTATCCCAGCTAGTCAAGGGTTTTCTATGGTCCTGGACCTTTCAGTGTGAGGTCTCTATGCTATTTTGACCCCAATTTCACAAGGTGGTATTGAAGTACCATGTGGTAGTTGCTTAAATTTTGCAACGAGAGGTCATTTAAAGTAGCCTTAAAACCAAAAGCTTTCTGACAGAAATGGAAACTCTTTGCAAATGAGTATGAGTTGTGGGATAGTAACCTCTTGTAGCTACTCTCGATGATCTTGCATTTAGTTTACTCATCTTCTGTCAGCCATTCATCTTCTTGTCAGCCATTCATCTTCCAGTATCCCCCTATTACAGGTCCTATCAAACAAGCCCTAGTATAAGACTTACATGAAAGGACCCAAGGTATTGTCCAGCTTTGAAACATCTTCAAGAGAAGCTTTGACTTGACATTCTTAACTCCCAGTGAACCAACCTCTTAGTGTCAGGCTTAAAATTATAGCTATTTGGCCTTGGCTTTCAGTCTTAATCTGCCTTTATACAATTCAGATGCAAAGAACTGCATCAGTTTGGCAGTTTATTCTTGTATTTATTACACGTTTAAGTAGACAGACAATTTTTTATTCAGTGTTACCTTGGCATATTTTGTTATAAAGCCAGGTCCAAACATGCCTCTAAATGACTGTCCCTTATTAGCCTGACCACATGACTTACAGCTATAGACGTTTAAGCAAAAACAGTGTCGGCAGTGACGTAATAGTAGAAAAGATCCCCTGGCAGGCAAGAGGCTTCAGCATATTATGTAGTTAGCAGGTTGATCACTGCTTACCTGTATTGTGTACTTCCTCAGTAATATACATGCCTTCTCGATAGGTCAGTCCCCCTACAACAGGGGTTCCTGTGGCTGGAGCCAGCGTAGGGTCAAATGCATCAATATCGAAACTCAGATGGATTGGCCTTTGTCTTCTTGAAAGGAGTAGAATAAGAATAGTCATTTGGGCTGTACTTGGACATTCGTCCTTCCTACAGTTGCAACTCCTTGATTTTGTTGCTGTTAATCCTAGTACTTTGTTAATATAGCACATTTCCAGATTTCCTATTCTGGAAGCTATTGAGTATGTTAGATGCCTACACACCACTTCATAATTTTGCCCTTTGCTCTGTGTGCCTCAGACAGACTAACTCCAATTTGTATTTCTGATTTACCCTGGGCATCAGAGCTCTTACAGTAAGAACTATCAATAGAGGGAATTCCTCACTTCCATAGGACATGGGTTCTGACAGATTGTAGTTTAAGTTGGATTGATCTAGGTTACAGTTGCAGTTGCTGTTATACTCTGAGAGAATAACAGCAGCTCTGAACTTGACTCTGAGTTTATGTTTGCAATCTTACCATCTCCTACTTCTGACTTGTTTAGCCCAGGTGTCCAGTGGCTGAAGCTAACATACAGCAAACACCTATACAGTAAATTATTTGCACTTCTTAACAGCTTAAGAAATGGCATACTACCAAGGTGACAGTTAGTCACCCAGAAATGAAGACTCAGCACTGGGAGAATGTTCTTAACTAGCATTTGATTAGTATTCATCTCCCATCTTTCTACACTACCAAGATTTGCTTAATATAAAACTCTCAGATGAAGCAGTAGTGAGGCTGGGAAGAAGAGGACAGTTGAATGCTTCTCCTCTCAAAAGGTAAGCATTAAAAATGGAAAGAGAAATTCATAAGAGCTGTTTTCCCTCCCAACCCCAGAAGAAAAATATGACCTATATTTCATATTTTCCCGTTCTGAAGTTTTTTATATGTACATGTTTTGCTTTTATTTTAAAAGAAAGGTCATTATCCTCAAGAGACAGGCTAAAGTGTACTGCCCACTGAGAATCTGTCCTGTTCCCTTTGGGACCTAGAAGTAGATATCCATTGTAGTTACTTACTTGCCAATCAGCAGATCGAATGTCTGTTCCATGACCTTCTGGATACCAAGTCGATCTATGTCTCTCATGGAAAAGTACTGGATATCATAATTCTTTAAAATAAAACTGGTGACATATAAAGGAAGGAAGCCTTAGTTTAAAGAGCATTTTTAATCAAATGTGGGGGGGCGGGGGGTTGTCTTCATAGTGACCTACAACAGGTTAAGGCAAGAAACAACCCATCAAGTGGAACATTAGTGGCCAGGACAGGCCCAAAGCTCAACTCTAATGTATCAACTTACTGTTCAGGAGGATCCACATCTCTTAGTCCAATGTATACAATACTTGGAGAAGAGATACAAGGTTTGATCCAGGAAAATCCTGGGAGTTGTGGGACCTATGAAGGAGGAATGAACAGGATTCATCAAGGATTCTTGATCTCATCAAGATAGTCCCCGTGTGCTTCCCAGTGTGCTTTCTCCTCTTACCCACAGTATATGGGTAAAGCAGCAGACACACTTGATCTGGGAAGGAACTGATAGAAGTGGAAGTGATTCAGAAGGGCAGCTGAAGAATAAAATACCTACTCCTAAGGTGGCCTTGGTTTCTCATTCACTTACCTAAATAGCAGGAATACCGCTGATCAGGCCTTTCCATCTCTTTGCACACTACTGAATTGTTTACAGATTGGTTCTTGAGATGGCAACTGGGTTACGTTTCAAGTCCCCAACAACCAAAACGTGAATTCTGCCTAGTGAATAACCTTTGTACTGTCCTGGTTTAACTTGGTCCCTCACTGAGGGGAGGGATACACAGATTCTAGTCTGTGCCTAGCATGGTCTCCCATGTCTTCTGAACAGCCTGGGAAAAGATTACCTAGACGTAATCATGGTTTTACTTGTCTTCTAGACCAGTGGGTCTGAGAATGAGTCCTAGGAGGTTCTTACCAAGAAGTCTTCCGGCTGTAAGTGTATCAGATGACTAGAGTTACTACCCACTCACCACATTCCTTTATTATGAGATTATGATCCCCGCTAAGAGCAGGGACCATGTCCTAGTCATCTTTATGCCCCCAGCATCTAGACTGTCTGGTCCAAAATAACGTTTGATGAACAAACGAAGGAGTGGTAAGCAGTACTACAGCCACCATAAACCCATCCTTCACAGAAATGTTACTGAGCTAGACTCTCAAAGCCCCAGGATAACCCTTGCAAGCTGTTCAACGTTCTCTTCATTTCAGCCCACTAACCTTGTCCTGTAGTTCTTTGAGGAGAAATGAAACTGGCTGTCCGTGGAGATTTCCAGATGAAGTGGTGAGGGGTGTATTGATGTCAGCATGGGCATCAACCCAGATCACACAAAGGTCTGGGCAGTGCCGGGCGTGCCCACTAATGGTACCGATTGCCAGGCTGCAAAGAACAAACAGTAACATTAAAGGCCTTCCGCTTGGCAAGCATCACTAACAAATACCTTCAGCCAACACAGCTCACACTGTGTCCTCAGGGCAAAGGCAAGGCCCTAGATTGAGGCTGGATTTGGATGAGACAGAGTTCCTGGGACTGTGTTCCCAAAGATGAGACTTGAGAGAGAGAGAGAGAGAGAGAGAGAGACAGGGAGAGATGGAAGGCTCTAAAGATTCAAAGCTGACAGCTGGTTATCCTTGTAGTGTGACAGGTGTCATTGCTGCCCCCAAATCCCATTAATTGGATCCATTAGCCTTGGCCCAGAAAAGGACCCAAAATATTTGTTCAACAGATGAAATCCTGTTAAATGATATGGGCTGTATGTAGCAACTCACTAATACTACTTAATACCTTTTGAGAGACCAGGGAGAGCTAATTACTTTTAAAGAATCAGTTATATTAACTTGTTAAGGATAAAAATTAGTATTACAGCTGTTTAGAAAGATTATGTGATATTTCCTAAAACAAGAAGTCAAAGTTTTTAAAGACATCAAAGTTAACAGGGCAACCCAGTTAAAGACCTCATTAGATCACTGAATAAAGTAGAAGTTTATTTCCATGTTATCTTATATACATTAGCATGGCATGCAAATATCATTAAGTGTTTCTGGTTTTTGCTTTGTCCTTGATCTTCGCTTGCATTAGCCAACTGTCCCGTCTGACCTGTAGGAATATAGCTTTTGAAATTGTGCTTGGAAAGCTGCCCAAGCTTCCTAGGAAGCAAAGAATTTGACATAGATGAGAAATGCAGCTTAAGCATCTTAGGAACTAACTACAGTCACCTTTCCTGATCAGTACAGCCTGAGGTAGCATTTTAAGCTCCATGTCCCACATAGGACCTTTTCGAGAGCTAGCATGGTCTGGCGCTAAAAGCACTGGATTAAGTCAGAATATTGGGGGTCTTTCTAGGAAGAAATGTGTGAAATAGGGCAAGACTATCTATCGAGACTGCAGTTTCCCTTTCTAGAAGATAGGGATAATAATCTTAGCCTGTTTAAGTCAGAGTTGGTGTGACGATTAAAGCAGTAGTGAATGTTGTACTATTAAAGGGAGCTGAGTGACCTAAAAATGCCTCTTCCTTTAAAATATTCAACAGCTGTTCAGGTTATACACACATCCCTTCCTTTCTAGAATCTTCCAGACAGCCTAGGTTTTAGCACTGAACAGGAAACAGGGAGCAGTGATAGAGCTGCAATCTAGACAGAAACAAAAGGAAAAGCAAGGATTATGATAATTACAGTAATAAGCAGTCCCCAGATAGTATGCTGACCAGAAGAGAGACAATAAATGGACTTTGAGCACTGAGCTAAGAGACAAGAGATCCACCCTTGGGTTATTTAATCAATTGCAGTAGAGAACCTGTGACTGACTTTCTTAGTCTACTTAAAATTTTATTCTTGATGAGGAATCTACCTGCATTTGCAGTTCCATTAAGTGATCTGAGAAGCTCTCTGAGTACCTCAGGGGAAGTTGCTAGATTAGATCTCAAAAGAAAATTTAATTGCCCATAGAGGTCACAATGGACTTGAATCCCAGCTCTGCTACTTCCTGGCCCTAAGACCTTGGGTAAGTTATCTAACCTCTGTCCCTCAGTGTACCCAGCAGTGAATTAGATAAAATTGTATCTGCCTCATTGCATTATTTTGAGGATTAACTGAGAATATGTATGAAGTGCTTGATATTCCTAGTGCTTCAATGCCATTTTTCTTTCTACCAAAAAAATCTTCATTACTTAGCTCAAATCACACTTCCCTGTGAAATCTGACTACTCTAGCCTAGACTGATCTCTTCCTTCTGAGATGTAGGATTCAATATTTTTTTCATTCCATGTGTATTTATTTCATTTAATCCTAATAGATCACAAGTTTCCCATAATCCTTAGCACTGCTTGAGAACTCATCGGAACAGTGCTCGATAAAGTGCATGCTGATTCACTGAGAGGAAGGATCTAATGTATTAGCCACCTAGGGAGGCTAATACAATACTGTGCAGGGTAGAGAATGTATTCACATGCCAAGTGGGGCATTTCTAACAAACCTATTAGCAGAAATGCTTTAAAAAAAAAAAAAAAAGCCCAAATTCAGCCTATCAATAGATCCCTCCAATTCTCCTAAATAACCAAAATGAAAGTCATGAGACAGTTTTAAGAAAGCTTTCCAAGAAATAAGCACGAAACATACTGTCTAAAAACTTTGCTTAGTTTAACTCTGAACTTATACTACGTGATATTTTCTCCAGTGGTTCATGATCTTAGACATGAAAATACTATGCACATTATACCCTAAAAATTCGAAAGGGTATTTTACTCTAAATGAGGAAAGTGAGACAAAGAAGCTAATTGATGGGCTGATGCAATCCAGCCCCTCCACCACCCCTGGCTCCCAGCTTACCTGTGGTCTCCTCCCACGGTGACACAGCTGTAGCCACCTGACACTGCTCTACTAACCACCTCTGCTAGTTCCTGGTTGGCAAGGCCCACTGAGCGAGGATTCACTATCAAGTTATTATAGAGATCATCTTTGGGAACTGGGGTAAAACTCAAGTCTCCGAAGTCTTTAAGGTGGCAGCCTAGAAACAGGGATGACAAGATTAATTATAATATGTGTTATTACAGCTCTTACTGGCCTGGGCCACAAATAATAACTGTGACAAAGTACACATCATACTTATTGTCATGGTAACTCAAAACGTCACATGACAGTGGCAGGGTTCTCCCAGTCCTCCCAGCAATCCTGTGGGGTAGATCCTGTTAGGAACACCATTTTGCAGATAAAAAAGCTGGGTTTTAGAAAGTAAAGCCCAGAAATGTTCACTAACTTAACAATCACAAAACTGGTAGCAATTTGTAAGACCTCAGATATCCCTGAGTTACAGAGTGAAAATAAAATACCGAGAGGAACTGGCAGGATTTTAATAAAATTAAGTATTGTTAATTTAGGACAAAGAAACATACTTAGGAATTTTCACATTACAAACTTTTTTTTTTTAAATAAAAGGCCAGGGCTTCCCTGGTGGCGCAGTGGTTGAGGGTCCGCCTGCCGATGCAGGGGACACGGGTTCGTGCCCCGGTCCAGGAGGATCCCACATGCCGCGGAGCGGCTGGGCCCGTGAGCCATGGCTGCTGAGCCTGCGCGTCCGGAGCCTGTGCTCCGCAATGGGAGAGGCCACAACAGTGAGAGGCCCGTGTACCGCAAAACAAAAACAAAAACAAAAAAAATAAAAGGCCAATCTGAGGACCTAAATATTTCTTAATTTTAGGATGCTTTAACAGTTATTACTTACAAGATCCCAAACACTGTTCCAACTGCTCAACAGAAATTCTTAAGCCTCACAACAGTCCTATTGGGCAGCTACAGTATGCCCTTCTCTAGCTGAGGGAACTGAGGCAAGGTCCCAAGGTCACACAGTTGCTAGGTGCCAGAATCAGGATCCAAATTCAGGCCGTCTGCCGCAAAGTGTGTATTCTTGACTCTGCGGTTTGTATCTCAACGATTCTCTCTTGATTCTGACACTTTAAGAACTAAAGAGTCCTCTCCAAGGTACTTCCCCGGTGGTCCAGTGGGTAAGGTAAGACTCCGCACTCCCAATGCAGAGGGCCCGGGTTCGATCCCTGGTGGGGGAACTAGATTCTGCATGCATGCCGCAACTAAGGAGTCCACGTGCCACAGCGATAATCCCGTGTGCTGCAACTAAGACCTGGTGCAGCCTAAATAAATAAAATTTAAAAAAAAAAGAGTCCTCTCCAAGGAGCCAACAAGGTGGCAGAAGTGGAGCAGAAGCAGCAGTGGACCTTCTGCAAGTTCGTCCACTTTGGTGAGCACCTAGACCAGGCACTGGGCCTGTTGACACAGTGACAGCTGCACAGTGCCCTGCGGCTGTGGCAGAAGCACCTGGTCAGGGCCAGCCTGGGGGCACGGCCCACAGAGAAGCTGTAGGTGCTGAAGATCATCCTGCCCAGATGGTGGGCGTGCAAGACCTTTCACCCAGGTGGAAACCAAGCCCAAGATTATTGGCCACTACCTGGGCGAGTTCTCTATCACCTACAAGCCTATGAAGCACAGAGCCACCCACTCCTCCTGCTTCATCCACCTTGAGTAGCCTGTTCGGCCAGTAAAGGCACAGACTTCTCTTTGAAACAAACAAACAGAATGAACTAGTGGTATATTCTGACAGTAAGCTGTAATATTTTCCCACCTGGGTTTCACATATTCCAGCAAATTATGACATTAGTCACTACATGTTAATCTTTAGTGTAAGTACCAGTCTTTCAATCTTAACCACTTATATCAATAAATTGGTTGGATTTAGGGTGAGGACTAAGTAATCCAACACTACCAAAGGATTTGCGCAAACAGAACGTTAGCATAGATTGTATTCTTATGGGCCTGTTTCTCAAACTAGAATCCAGGTATGTTGAGGGGAGGGGCAAGTGGTCACAGTATAGACATCTGAATGTTTGCAGAGACTTGTATTAAAGATTTGTATTAAGACTAGCACAGACCAATCTTGAATATAAATTGTACAGTTTGAGCTTTACCTCTTGAACCCAAACTCAATCCAAAGCCAAACTTCTGAGAGAATGTAGAGATTTGAGAAGCAATGGCCTGGAACATAAACCCAACCGAGGGATCACCACCAAGATCTGGACGACTAAATAAGAAGGAAAGGTACTGAAGGTAGAAGAATATGAAAACAGGCCAAAGACATTGAGAACCAAGAGAAAAAATAAAACATCTATAAAAATCTTCTTAGGGCTTCCCTGGTGGCACAGTGGTTGAGAGTCCGCCTGCCGATGCAGGGGACACGGGTTCGTGCCCCGGTCTGGGAAGATCCCACATGCCGCAGAGCGGCTGGGCCCGTGAGCCATGGCCGGAGCCTGTGCTCCACAACGGGAGAGCCCACAACAGTGAGAGGCCCACGTACCGCAAAAAAAAAAAAAAAAAAAAAAATCTTAAAATCTTTTAAAAAGAAAAAAGCCACGAGTAACATCACAATGTATTTTACTAAATCTCGAAATATGGAAGGACACTTTAGATTTAAGAGAAATGAAGCTTTAACTTTCAAGTCAATATCAGGTCTTGCCATTGTTGCAACACAGTCTAGAGCTGGACAGATTTGAATGGCAGTGCCTATACTTGATGTCTTAACTTCCATATCCATGTTTATCTCAGCATCTCTAGGTGCAAGATGCCATGGCTTGACTGGCGTTTTATATTAGGCGTATAATTAGAAAAGGTTTATAATCTAATTGAATAATAATGTTAATATTAATTTTTGAAGACTAACTCATTTAATCCTTCCATGACCAATAAGAAATACATGCGAATTAAAGTGATCATCCTGGTGGTTAAGTGGTAGAACTTGGGGAACACTAAGTCCAGTCATGGAATCTAGGATGTAGACTTAGATAAGTATGACAGAAAACAGTACAAACTGGGCTATTATTTACTTATCAGAATAAAGCTGCAGAAAGCTTAAAAAGGGAACTTAAGAGAATTTGATAGTCTTACAGCAACACTCGCCATGGAAGAGAGACTGAATTTCATAAACGTATTTTGGTCATTAAACATATAACTCTGTGGAGTGAATCACCAGCTTAATTCACAGCCTGGATGGTGGGTTCCAACTCCTTGCTCACCAAACAGCCTTCTGCTTATTCACTTAGTTTCTCAGTTGCCCTCATACCAGCAAGAGGGCTTCCTGACAGTGGATGCCAGAAGGTCTCTTGCTCACTGAAACTACGCACGGGCATTTGGGCTTATACATCATGGTTAGCACGAGTCTCTGGGTCTGAAAGCCTGATAAACTCTGCACACTTCAAGACTTCTGTTCCTGGACCCACAGAGCTGAGGGCCAGACCCCCTGAAGGGATCAATACCTTGAGAGGCCCTGAGTGGCCCACCTTATATGACTCCCAACTCTGCTCTTTGATTTCCACATTAAATTCCTGGTAAGGACTAGGGACAATGAGTGAGTGCTAAAGGAGTGAAAGGAGGTTATAGGGAACATGAATTACGACCCGTAGGCCAGTGTTTGAGGAGTAGAGAGGCTGATGGGAGGTTAATTTTTTGTTAAGAGAAGGATGAACTGAGTAATGATAAAGCAATTACCTTAGCAGAGTACAATGGCAAGTTCTTCTAGTTCAAAAGGTAAATGGTCTCACTAATTTTAAAGAATCTTGGAATAATAGTGAAAAAAGCAAATATTATAACATGGAATATCTCTCATACTGGAGAGAGCTGTCCCTTTCTCAAACTTTTTGTGCTTCAGGTCACCTCATCTGCAAGTGTAAATCAGATGAGACATAATATTTCACTGCTGCTCTTTCCTCTGTTAGAAGGCATTGTAGGATGAAATAAACCTGAAACTTCCAAGGAAGCTCTCATATCAAACACATTTGGAAC
This sequence comes from Delphinapterus leucas, assembly GCF_059928025.1. Lineage (NCBI taxonomy): Eukaryota > Metazoa > Chordata > Mammalia > Artiodactyla > Monodontidae > Delphinapterus > Delphinapterus leucas. Next base: position 147,457,490 of record NC_143130.1, on the reverse strand, counting down.
CGACTGGAAAGGGCTCTCATTTTTCATTTGCAGTGGGAAAAAGTCAAGCTCTGTATACACTGGCACCACCTCACTGCTTCTCTCCCCAGTGCTGGTAATAAAAATACACTGACTACTACTCTGATCTTTTAGGCCCGGTTGTTACTTTTGGCCTTGATAAACCTCTCAGGTTCCACTGGAGTGGAACAAGAACACAAGTGCATCCACAGAATGATGCAACCGGAAGAAATCCAAACAGCCCTATCTGACGTTAGCAGTGTCTGTGGACAGCACTTCTATTTCAGGGCCCTCATCACCAGTGAATCCTTGAAAGAAGTCAGTGACAGGAAAGAAGGAAAAGGAACAAAACTGTCTTTCTCCACACACCACACAGTGCTAGCTAGATGCTTTACAATAGCTACTAATCCTTACTTCCTCTGCTGGTACGATTATCCACATACTTCGGAGGAAGAAATTCAGCAAAGTTAAATAGCTCCAACTGTTTAGAACAAGCCTGAATCCTCCTTTGGTTAGAGACTCACGAAAGAATGAGTGAGCAGGCATTTTGATAGCATAAGGGTAGCGCATTCTCTCTGCTGCTCTGACTTCCACTTACAGGTAGCTCCAGCTGCTCCCAAGCCTCCCAGCAAGTCAAGAGAGGTGGGTTTTGAGGTGGGCTGACACACGGGCGTGTCTGCCAAGCCACAGGTAGCTCACTGGCAGAATATTAGACTTGGAGAAAATCTAAGAGTCTATTAGTGTACAGTTTTTCGAACTGTCCTTGAATAGGATGAACGTTTATGATTTGTCAGGAATAACAAGTCAGTGAAACATGCAGAAAAACAAAGACTCTGAGTTCTCATTTGGTGCTGAGAGAACACTGGTGGCTCTTAAAGTTATAGACTCAAATATTGTACACAGCAGATTTCATCCCACAGAAAGGGAGTTCCCAGGATTTTAAAGGATGGCATCTGCTAACTCTTAGAACCTCAAAGTTGTACCTGGAAGACCAGCCTACTGAAAACAGTTGCAGTGTTACTGTAAACTAGGAAAGGAATGCCAGTTAATTCAGGTCATTTGAAGTAGGCAGAATTTCTCTTATCCCTAAAATGTGATTTGGGTAATAACCTTTGAAGAGACTGTTATATAAGGTAAACTCATTTGGCTACCACCAATAAAATGCAGGGGTCTGAATTTTGTTTAGTGCATTTAACTCCCAGAGGCTGTACAACCTCAAGAACCATGTGTCCTGGGGTATCTAAGAATCAGCTCTTTGCTTCCTTAGACCCAGCCTCCAAAAGAAGTTTGGTGCTTTAGGGAAAGAAATCATATCACACAAGTATACCTATTTGTTCTAGTTCACTTCTTCAAAGCCCCTCATAAGACTGCTCCAACCAACCCTCTCGACACTCGCTTCCTCCCCACTCTGTTCTCCTGTTCAACAGGAGGTGTTCTTAGAGGCAGTGAAGACCATGGATGAGGAAGACCAAGGACAGTGGCACTAGGGGCTCAAGGATGGAAGGTGACCCCGGGCATCCAGGCCAGCCACTTCAGACATGGCCATCTAACATCTATCGGAGTTTACCTCAAGATCAGCTGATACAGATGTGATGTTAATAGATGCCTTTGCGTGAATGAGATCCTTGAGTAAAAAATCCCAATACAAAACAAACCCAAAAGTTTGGCTCAAGACATGTAACTGAGATGACTTGCAACACCATTTATGTTTCCTGCTAATTGGTTCTCCAGCCGCATCTTAACTTGTCGAAGAAGAACAGTGTACCACTTGCTGAGGATAGGCTTAGTAATGTATGCCCCTCTGAACCCAACTCATGTCAACCCTCCAAGCACCTCCAAGACCGTGGTGAGCCAACTCAGGCTTTCTTGGGCACACTGTCAGCTGACGGCACCCTGACAGCCTGGTTCCAGCACAAGCAGGGGCAGAGGTAAGAGGAGGGTTCCTCTGGCTTCACGGGTCACTGCGACAGAACCACTTTCCCTCGTGCAGAACAAGACTGTTAAGATTCTCTGAGAAAAAAATCTGTTGTTAACATGCTGACAAAACTTCAAGCTACTCCAGTATCAAACCACGGGAAGAGACAGCAATAATCCCTGGAGCTAAAGTACTGCTTTTTAGAATATGTGATCTTTCTTCTTTAAATTCTTGATGCTCCAACTTGTTCCAGAAAGGATTTAAAGGGCTAGTGACTACAGCTCTGCCAGTTAACCAGTCCAGATGTGTAGCTCCCTGCCCCATACCTGGGCTAGCATCCTGGTGAGTTTCACAAGGGACCTCAACAAACCAGACAGACCACATTCCACGCTACTCCAGGCTGAAAGCAGAGCGCACAGGAGATGAGGTGGCCACAGTGGGTCAAGTGGCCACAACAGACACGAAGGAAAGAATCCTGTCCTTTGGCCCCTAACTTCCCAGAAGAGTCAAGATCACCAACCAAGTTCAGTCTCGCAGTTTGTCCCACCTCACACAGTCGTTACAAGGATTGAAATGAGATAACAAGGAAAAGCCTACACATGCTAGGGGTTACATTATTAGTTCAACTAGATGAGGCATCTTTGTGGTTTTTCTCCCCACCCTTTTCTTTGCAATAGATGGTGTAATCTAAGACTTCCCAAAACTTGTTTGCAATACGACTATGTCATTTGGATAAGAACAAGAGTTTTTGGTGAGAAGTAGCAGACGTACACAGGCCCACTGATTTCTCATCGAAATAGCTCCTAAGGAGCCCAGCTGTCACACACAGTTCAAATTTTCTACCTTCCCTGTAAAAGAATATAAAGGCATGGCCAATTTCACTTGGAACACCAATTCTCTGAAAGCCCTAACCACAATGCCACACCCTGCTGTGACTCAGTTCTCAGGTCACACAGGAAGGTATTTTCTACTTCTTTTCCTGTTCTTTGGTTCTGGCTTCTTGGGGTAGAGGAGGGGGCCAAAAAGATGCTTTCTTCTCTTCAGATACTAGCATTACCACACCTATTATAGGAATACACCCTCATTATTAAGAGAGCTTGGGGGACTTCCCTGGTGGCGCAGTGGTTAAGAACCTGCCTGCCAATGCAGGGGACACGGGTTCGAGCCCTGGTCCAGGAAGATCCCACATGCCACGGAGCGACTAAGCCCGTGCACCACAACTACTGAGCCTGTGCTCTAGAGCCCGCGAGCCACAACTACTGAGCCCACATGCCACAACTACTGAAGCCCGCGAGGCTAGAGCCTGTGCTCCGCAACAAGAGAAGCCCCCACACCACAACGAAGAGTAGCCCCCGCTCGCCTCAGCTAGAGAAAGCCCACGCACAGCAACGAAGACCCAATGCAGCCAAAAATATAAATAAATAAACTTATTTTTAAGAAAAGAGAGAGCTTGGTCATTAATAGGAACAAGTAAGTTTATTCAAGGATTAAATTATTTAAACCAACCACAGTAATCCCCTTAGGTTCTAGGCCTCTGAATGTGCTATTTTGGATATTAAAGGAGTAACGCCACTCCTTTCTAAAGCAACTAGAGGCTTGAAGCCGTCATCATTAGCTACTTAGGTCCTGGAATAAGTATGTTTCAAAAAAGGAGGCAAAAACTCGTCATTGCCACTTACCAACATTTAGCTTGACTAAATTCATCAACTGGTAGCCCAATACCTTGTAAGAGTTTAAAATTTGATATATGACAGTTATTCAATTTAAACATTTTTAAAATCTGGGAAACCAGGGGGCTTCTGAGGAACAAACCATTTTGAGAGTAAGGAAATAGTGATCCGGGAAAATCCCACGGATCACGATGTGAATGAAGTTCCAGGAGAAAGCCTGGATGCTTTGCCCCATTTCGTCCTTCAACAAAAGCTAACTGTGTGCTGACTGTGCACCTGGTTGCAGCCTTCAGGAAGCTCACAGCCTGGTCAGAAGACAGGCAGGGAAAGCACAGGCCGGTGCAAACTGCGAAGATGCAACTGTGCACAGGGTGTGATGGGAACAGGGGAAGGTGCTGACTCAGACCCAGGATGAGCCAAGGGGACTTCTCAGAAGCATCAGTACCTGAATCCTGAAGGTTTTAGCCAGGAATGAAAGGGGAAAGGCTTGCCAAGCAGAAGCACATAATACCTTCAGCCCTACAGAACAATGCCCAGGGTCCATCCGGGAGGACTGCAGAGAGATGAGGAAGGAGGAACGGGCAGGGCCCAGGTCCTAAATGCAGCAGGGAGCTACTAAGGTTCAAGTCAGGAGGTGACAAATCAAATCTGCACTATCCTGCGTGCCACAACTACTGAGCCGGCGTGCTGCAACTACTAAAGCCCGCGCACCTAGAACCCGTGCTCCGAAACCAGAACCCACTGCAATAAGTAGCCTGCGCACCACAACGAAGAGAAGACCCCACTCGCCGCAAGTAGAGAAAAGCCCGTGCGAAGCAACGAAGACCCAACACAGCCAGAAAAAAAAAAGAATCTGCACTGTTAATCTAGTGATCTGGTGGCCTCTGGAAAATGGCCTGGCCTGCAGAAGAGCAGCTTCCAGAGGGGCTGTAAAGACAAGACAGACAGAACTGACAAGATTCCAGCAATACTTAGAGGGGTGTGGAGGAGAGAGAAAATGTTTGCCCTCCAGCTTTCTGGCTCTGCTACCATCAGAGATGAGAAACCACAGGAGAAGGGAGTGGAGATGATGGTAAGTTCAGTTTTGGATACTCTGATATTGGGGCGTTAGAGACTATCCTGTTGATAATACGTGGAAACAAGTTGATGGCTCAGATCTAGGCAGTGTTCAATGGCCGATGACATCACTTCGGATGGAAGTGTACACCACACCTACGAAGCAGAACTGCCAGAAAAAAACTGGACCTGAATCTGACCAAGGATCTAGATCCAATAACCAGTAGAAAGGAAATACAGAGGACAAAGAATATGTCACAGGATGCCACAGGGATGTGATCTGCAAAATACAAGCTGAGAGATTCTACAGACAAATGACCTAGTTTCCGCTACAGATCAACTGCAAGGAAGAAGGAAGAAAACAGGAGGGACTTATAAAGGACTTACGAGATAACAATACAGACCTTATTTGGATCCAAACTCAAACTGTAAAAAACTAAACACAAAAAGTGTAAATCAGTCGGGCAATGTGAACATTAACTGGTGTAAGGGCAGATACAAGTTGAAAATAGACTTAATTATCTCTGTTGAAAATAAGGGTAAAAACTTCTCTCCTCCCTTGTGTCTCAGAATTTCTTTCTCTGTCCTTTTCACATGTACGTAATCTTTATAATGACTAAATAGGCCTCACAACCCAGGAATGTTTCCTCAAGGACTTGGGAACCACTTTTTGAAATACAAACATCTAGGTCCCCAACCCCCCAGTTCTATGGGTATGAGTGGTTGGCCCCTTGCTTCAATTTGCCGAAAAACTACCTCCTCGCTTTAAGATAGGAGAAGTTTGTTTCCCCTCCAGATAAAGCCAGTCAGCTAACCGGTAATCACTCCAATTTCCATGATAGAGTTAGGATGAGCTACATGTGACAAAAGGTCAACTATCAAAGTCCTCTAACTGGAGGACTAGTTATTAATCTTGAAAACATGGATTGTGTTGCACCTGCTTGGCTATAGAAAAGAGTAAGATTTGTCTTTGCAGTCTTTTATCAGATCACCCGATTTAATGCTTATTCAATAATAAACTGTTTTTCCTTCTCTACCACCTTTGTGGATAGGTTCTCAGATGGGAGATTTTTTAAAATTATATTTCCCAATACTGGTATTTGATATTAATTTGTTTTAGGTGTGATAACGGTATTGTAGTTAGGTTTTAAAGCATTCTCGTATTTTGAAGACATATAATGAAATATCTAAAGATGAAACAAAATGATGTCTGTGATTTGCTTCAAAAGGTATGGAGGTGGGGTGAGAAACCTTGCCAGGTATAGATAATTGATGCTAGGTGATAGCTATCAAATTCATTATGTTACCATCTCTACTTTTCTTATGTTTGAACACTCCTGTAATAAAATGTTAAGAAGATACATGGAAGCCAGCTGGTATACAGGTTTGGAGCTGGGAGGGAGGGGGAATAAGTGCTGGAGATAAAGCTCTGGAGGCATCAGCACACAGGTAACAGGAAGGCCGTGGAAATGGACAAATGACCAACTGAGACAGCATGAAGTAGAGGGTCAAGGACAGAACCCTGGGGAATACTAAAATGTAAGGGGTAGGCAGCAGAGGGTCTAGCAAAGGAACCCGAAGAGTTAAAATCAGAAGAGAGTGGTGGCAGTTCCAATAAGATAAGATGGTTAATAGTGTCGAAAGTGAATGTTGCAGGGTCCACCATATTAAAAAGGAGGAGGTCAGAGACCTCAGCAAAACCAGTTTCATTGCAATGATGGCCCAGGACCCCTGATTATAGCAAGTTGACCTGTGAAAAGGCAGTAGGGAAGCCAGTTATTTTGTTTCTGAAGAGAAACAAAATAACTGGACAAGAGCTAGAAGGCTACATACGGCAGAGGGGGATGGGAGGTGGGCAAGATTTGCGCTTACTTACTGAAGGGACAGGTTAGTAGAGAGACGCTGAGAAACAAGGGGAGAGAAGGGCTCAGTGCTGGAACAAGAACCCTCGGGAGCCTGGAAGGGATGGGATCTAGAGCACAGGGAGGTGGTGTGGCTGACAGCCACTTGTCCGATATCTGCTCTTCCCTTCCTCCACAGAGGATTTTAGCTGGGGCACGACCCCTCAGAAGAGACTAAATTCACCGTCTTCCCTTCCAACTAGCTGTGGCCATGTGACCCACTGAAGCCAAAAGGATAAGCAGAGGTATCCTTCAGCAGTGTCCTGGGAACTTTCCTTAAGGGAAAGCACAAGTTCTCCCTTAGCCCGCTTGTTGGTTTATTTTCCCATCCTGCTGCCAGAAATGAGGCCGCAGCCATCTGGGACCACTAGGTAGAGGCCTTGCTGGTAGTGCAGCAAGATAAGAATCTAGGAACTGAACTTCAATGAACTGAGCCTCCAAACCAGTTCCGGACTTCTCTCTAGACTATTTCCTAGAGAGTGAACTATTTTTCTTAAACCGCTTATCTGGGGCTCTTATCACGTGCAATTGTACCTACCTAATACAGGAAGGACTGGATACCTCATCCTCTGAGGACAGTGTAATAGTATCTTTGTCGATACAACTCATTGGGGGATGATGGGGGAGAAGAGCTAGAAGTTAGGGAGTTCATACCTGAGTTGGAAAAACAGGATGATTATGGGTACAGATTTGAAATAGCCATCATGAGAAACAGGATTTTTGGAAGAAGTTGGAGACCGTACTTTTATGATGGTGCCACTCAGTTTCTTCAACCATGGTAAGAGCTGAGAAGGCAGCTGACTGCACCAATTGAGGAGCTAGATTGTATATGGTAAGAAATGAGGTTCTCAACTACTTCTACTGCTGACTGTATGAACTTCAGGCCATACTTTACTTTTTTCCATTCTCAGCTTTTATAGAACAATGTGCTAAATAACAAGCTGAAAAAAATTTTCAAGCCTACAGCATTATGTCCCTAAGAAGTTACAACCTCAAGTGACCTTCCTTGTTCTTAGAATATTCTATTCTAACTTATTTTTAAGTGTTTCCTTTTTAATTTTAAATTGTGGTAAAATACACATAAAAATAACCATCTTAACCATGAGGTGGTATTAAGTACATTCACATTGTTGCATAACCATCACCACCATCCATCTCCAGAACACTTTCTTGCAAAACTGAAATTCTTTACCCGTTAAACCATCTCTCTCCATTCCTCTTCCCCCAGTCCCTGAACCACCATTCTACTTTGTCCCTATGAATTTGACTAATCTAGGTACTTCATAAGTGGAATCATACAGTATGTCTTTTTGCAACTGGCTTATATCCCTTAACATAATGTTCTCAAGGGTCACAATGTTACAGCTTATGTCATTTTCCTTTTTAAGGCTGATATTCTATTGTATGTTTGTACCACATTTTGCTTATCCATTCATCCATCAGTGGACGCTTGGGTTGCTTACACCTTTTGGCTATTGTGAATAATGCTGCTGTGAATATGGGTGTACAGATATCTCTTCGAAACCCTATTTTTCAATTCTTTTGGATATATGCCCAGAGTAGAATTTGTAGATCATCTAGTAACTATTTTTAACTTTGAGAAAACTCCACACTGTTTTCCACAGTACCTGTATGATTTTATGTTCCCACCAACAGTGCACAAGGGTTCCAATATCTCCATATCCTCACCAACACTTGTTATTTTGGGGTTTTATTCATGCTAGCCCTCCTAATGGGTATCATAATTTGCTCTTAAGATTAAGAATCACATAATAGGGACTTCCCTGGTGGTGCAGTGGATAAGACTCCATGCTCCCAATGCAGGGGGCCAGGGTTCGATCCCTGGTCAGGGAACTAGGTCCCGCATGCATGCCACAACTAAGAGTTTGCATGCCCCAACTAAGGAGCTGGTGAGCCCCAACTAAGGAGCGCTTGAGCCGCAACTTAGGAGCCCACCTGCTGCAACTAAGACCCGGTGCAACAAAATAAATAAGCAAATATTTAAAAAATAATAATAAAATACATGGATAATCCCAAACTTTGTTTAAAAAAAAAAAAATCACATAATAGCAAGAACCTAGCATAGTGCCTAGAACATAGTAAATGTTAGATATCAAACAACTTTGAAATATAAGATGTAAGTTAAACTCTTTGCTGCCTTCTTCTAAGCAGGAAAGATATGGTTACATTGAAATTTGCCAAATCCCAAAAACATCTATAATAGATTTACCTATATTGAGGTTCATCAGTGATGCATGCTTTTGCCAAGGCATTAGCAAATTACTAATTCCAGAAAAGCTTTATCACACTCCAGAAAGAAACCAGTGCCCATTAGCGGTCACTCCCCATTCCCTCTCCCCCCAGCCCCTGGGAACCACTGATCACTTTCTATATGGATTTGCCTATTCTGGACATTTCATATAAATGGATTCATACAATATGTGGTCTTCTGCGTTCTTTCACTCAGTATAATGCTTTCAAAGTTTATCCATTTTGTAGCATGAACTAGCAATTTATTCCTTTTTATGGCTCAATACTCCATTTTATGAATATCACATTTTTCTTAAATCTCCCGTAAAAACCCAGATTTCTGGCTTTTCTTGAAAAACTGGAGATAAGAGTGTAGAAAGGCCCTTCCCTCCCCACATGATAACCACTGGCAAGACCTCAGGAACAGCTTTTTGTTCCCTGAACATTCCAGGCACTTTTCTATCTCAGGGTCTTTGCACTTTACTTACCCTCTTCCTGAAATGCTTTTCTCCCAAATATGCACATGGTTCCTTTCCTTACCTCCCAAGGGTCTGCTCACATGACCCCTTCCTCAGTGAGCCCTCCTACCTACATCTGCAATGCTTACCCTATCCCCCCTTCCCTTGCTTTCATTTATTCTATAGCGCTCATTACATCTGACATACTGTATGTTTTACTTATATCTGCTTCCAACCACTCCTCATTAGAATGAGAATTCCATAACAGGTATTTCTGTTTTGTTCACTATTGTATTCCTAGTACCTAAAGCTTAGTAGTGCTCAAATTTTTTGAATATATACAAACAACGAACTTGTTATAGTTTTTAGTGACTGAAAGCTGCTAAGAAAAAATAAACCTGAAAATGTTTAAACAGCTTTAATGCATACTTTATATTGACACTTTAAGTGCAATGAGTTTTGGCAGATATATGTAGTCCTGTAACCTCCACCATGCTTAAGATATAGAACATTGAAAGTGAAATTAAGTCACAGTAACACATTAAGGTAGGTCTGTTTACTATAGTCAGGCATGCCTAGAACTTGAAGATGTTTTAAATTAAAGCTTTAGGCTTGGGACTGCCCTGGCGATCCAGTGGTTAAGACTCCGCGCTTCCAGTGTAGGGGGCGCGGGTTTGATCCCTGGTCAGTGAACAAAGATCCCACGTGCCATGTGGTGCGGCCAAAAAATTTTTAAAAAAAGGTTTTAGGCTGTTACTTCAGAATTTGTATTAAGGAACATGATAGTTCAAAAATCAGAACACCAAGAGAACAAGGAGTTGCTAAAATCCAAAGGGACTAAAACATACTCCTAGATTAAAGACCAAAGAAAGCATAACCTAATGAGTTGTGTTAACATACAAGAAGACTGTGTCAGTACTAGGGGAAAAAAAGCCAACAAAAGAATAAGAATTTATTATCAAAGGCCTGGGGAGAGAGGGCTTTGCATATTCCAATCCACATGGTAATTTCTCACTGGAATTTGTAAACTGTTTTATCGGTCAGGATCTTTAAGCTGCAAGCAACAGAAACCTTTCTAGCTAATTTAAAGAAAAGCAGTTTTTTCAATTTGGGTAACTCCCAGAATCATCTTAAGAGGACCAAAATGTGGTTTAAAGGTCACACTGCCAGGAATAATTGGCCCCAAAAGTCACACTGCAGATTGCTCCAGTGAAGATACCACTGCTGCTGTCACCTCCACTACTAGGAAAAGGAGTACTGCAGCTTGCACGGCTGACCCCACTGACACTGGACAGAAGCTACTGCTGGAACTGCCGCCACAACTGCCCATCACAGAATGAATTCTTTATTGCCCCTTCTTCCAAAATGTCAAGACAAGGTTTAGGGTGGGTGTTTCTGTTGGTGGAGCCTAGGTCAAGAGCCCACAACCCCAGTTACAACACAAATGAGGTGGAATGTGGATGGAGAGAAGTCTAAGGAGGTAAAAGAGGGTCAAATTGTAGAGGATCTGTCTTACTGGTTGTTAAGCATGGAACACATACCACCAGTGGTTGAGGGTCAAATACCAAAATGTAAAACTAGTAAAATGAAAATTTATTAGAAAAATGCATCTAGCACAAGCCTGAGATTTCATTGTTTACTGTAGGGGCAGGCTACATTTTAAAAGTATAAAGCTTTAAAGCCAATTTAGAGAAAAACACCAAAATAAATAATATGGCAAGTCAGCAAAGATGGTATATGAATGACAAGACTGAGAAGCATGGATGCATGTAAAAAGCCATGGAAAGACTAAGCAAAGGAGAAAAATAGTCTTAAAAAGATCAGTCTGGTGGCAGTAAAGAATGAACTGAGGTAGGCAAAATGGGACAAGAGTCATTATTGGAAAATTAGATCTGTGTGTGAGAAGGACAGAACTAGAGCAGGGCCATTACGGGAAAGGACCCTAATCATTTAGAAGGAGAAAAAGAAGTCAACAAGACTTTGTGATCAGAAGTAAGGAACAAAAGGGACGACAAAAGAATTCTGATGGTCTTGGAGTTTGACTTGAGTAACTAGATAATGAATGATAGTGTGAAACAGACAATGGGAAGACAGCAAGACAAGCAGATTTGAGGGAGAAGATAATGAATTTTGTTTCGAACCTGTAGAGTTTGAGACATCTGTGACAGTGAGATGAGGCTACTTAGAACAAAGCTGGTGGAACACTGGGGACATGAGCATTTGAGGGCTGGGAAGAAGAGGAGGATCCCCAAAAGGAGTCCAGGAAGGACCAGGCAATGGAGAGGAGGCTCAGGAGAGAGTAGTGTCCTGACTAATGGGATATTTCAGGAATAAAGTGGTCAGTTGTGCAGTAGAGAGGTCCAGCAAAATAGAGGCTGACCAATCAGTGAGCTTGATCAGAGTGGTTTCCGTGTGATGGTAGGATGGGAGCCAGGCTGAAGCATCACTGTCATAAAACTAAATCTGTGACGGCTGCTGTTCTCTACCAAACACTGAAAGCACATACAGACCCCTGCACTCATATCAATCTGTTCCAAATGAACAGCTCTCATACCTCTGTGTTTAAACTATCTCAGGCTTTCTGTTGGTTCTTGCTGAAGCAGCTCAGATTCTTGGGTCTCAACCAGAGTTGCCTGCTCTGCTCTCTCATGGAGCACCAAATGGAGCAGAAGAATAAATGTCCCTAGCCTAGTTGAGGGGAGCCAGAATAGCTCCCATATGTCTTCCTGAACTCCAGGACCCTTGGCTGGTCACAGGAATACAGTTCATTTAGGCCGTCACCGCTTCAGTACCACAGCTGGGTCAAATTACCATAATTACAATGACAGACACGACAAACTGTTTATTTTACCCACAGAATACTCATCCTACTTGTGAAGAAAAAAGGGCAAATTGGGCTTCCCTGATGGCGCAGTGGTTGAGAGTCTGCCTGTCGATGCAGCGGATACGGGTTCGTGCCCCGGTCCGGGAGGATCCCACATGCCGCGGAGCGGCTGGGCCCGTGAGCCATGGCCGCTGAGCCTGTGCGTCCGGAGCCTGTGCTCCGCAACGGAAGAGGCCACAGCAGTGAGAGGCCCGCGTACCGCAAAAAAAAAAAAAAAAAAAAAAAAAAGGCAAATTACCGTGGCTATAAGAGCTAACCAGAATCATGAGCAGAGGCACTGCACCTAAGCCTTGCCAGAGCAATTACTTCTTCATTTTTCTCAGGCTCTCTTTGTATACTAAAATAAGTGGTTACCTGAGAGAGGAACCATTGACTGTCCTTACTAAGCCCAGGGGGGGAAAGAAAAAAAAACCCAGACAAAGGCAAATATATTCATTCAAGAGAACAGGAAGTATAACTGATGCCATGGCAACACCAGCAGCCTGTGACATCAGAGGAGAAGGCAAGGAACAAAGGGATTTGTGAGCTACCTTTCCATGGGTCTTCTCTCCCTTGAAATTTGACCCATGCCACTTATTTGGTGCTGTTTCAGAATAGAGCAACTGAAACTTCTCTTGGTATTTTTCTCCAACGGATTTCTGGAGATTAGCTGAAACCACATGCTGGAAACCTGCTGAGTGCCACAATCTTATTAACATGCAATGAGATTCTGTTTCAGACTGCTGGTGATACCGGACTGCCAATCGGCTACAGGGTAAGGATATAAATTGTAAAATGAAAACTATTTGAAAAAAATTAAAGGGGAGACCAAATAAACTGAAGCTTCATCATCACTTTAGGTTGGAGATTTACACAGGAAGTATTTGAGGGAGTGGAATTTTAGGGAGAATGGCTTCCCCAGGTTGGAGTGGAAAAATACCAGGAGCTGTGGCAGGAAAGGAGGTGTACAAAGCATGAGTAAGAGAAGCTGCTTATAAATGTTCCCTTCCCCCTCATTCAGCAGCCTCGGCTGGATACTATTAATGTCCCCTGTGTAAGAGGCTACAATTTGAATCTAGTCTGAAGTCTCTTCAGACAGAATAGAACAATGAGCAGGCAATTTGAGCAAAGCCAGGCTCAGTTTATCAGATGAGCTGCAGGATTACCAGGTATTAAAAATAGTGATTAGCAGAAATTGCTTTCCCTCAGTGTAAAATTATGCTTTTAAAAACAATGTGTACAGCTGATTTAAAGGGACAGTATCTTCATTTATAAGCGGGGGGAGGGGGGACAACTTCCTCCCATTAGGTGACCTGCGACACATTAAGTGTAAGTCTTATCTCTCATCTTTGGTGGTAAACTTGGAGAATTATTAAAGTGATTAATTATAGTTCCTTCTTCAGTAGGGTCTCTTTATTATTTAACAGAAAAGGTTTGAGTATTCAAATCAAGACACCACATCCATATGTAACCAGAGGTGTACGGAAGACACACGGTGACTTCATTATTCCGGTTTTAGAGGGAGATAACCCACCCCTGGAATGGGCTCAATGATCAGCAGAGGCGGTTTCAAAGCAAGCACGGGCAGGGGATTTGTAGTTCACCTAGATTCTGTATTAGTATCTCCAGGACCTACAGTTCCCTACTGCCATGCCTTTTGCACTTTATAGCTCCAGAAGAGATATGTGAATGGCCCTAATAAAATAGAGGAAATGGCCTTGAACAGCAGCTAGGAACATCTGGGTTAGATATAAGAACCTGCCTACCATGAGGGTCTTGGAATTTGGTACCCTGTTACTAAAAGGGTTTTCCTTTACTATATAAATGGCATTTATCTCTGGGTTGGATTTACCTCTGGTTCTGTACGTATAGAGTACTGTCCAGATTACAAGACTGCAACGTTACTTTTGATTACCTGGGGTGCCTGTGAAAATGCACGTGTCTGGGTCCTACGTCAGAGCCAATAAACCAGACTCATCCACTGAGAAGCCTAGGAATCTCTCTTTCTCACAAGTAAACCAAGTGATTTTCATAATCAGGGAAGTTTGGAGAAAATGGACCTAAGGCTCTGCTTACAGTAATAGAAAGTTCTTAAACCTAAGGAGGAAACGAATGACTTGAAGAGAGGAAGCTGGTTAGACGGATGAATCATAAGCACCTCTGACTGAGTTAGGAAAGCTAGAATTTGGGGGAAAGGTTGACTGCACAGTGGGAGTGAGAGCCAGCATGCTCAGCACCACTTCGCAGTCACTAGCAGCTTGTTCCAGGCCCTGCCTCACTCCGCCTCCTTGCCTTCCACACAGGCTCTTTATTGCAAGAAGACTTTGCCTGGAGACTCCTCCATAGATCTTAAGCTGCATGTGGAATCCAAGGGAGGATGGGAAATGCTTTCCAGATACACAGCTGACGCTGTGCAGTTCCTGGATATGAGGGAATAAGACTCTGAACTGGCGTGTTACCAGCCCTCAGACTTCTAAAATCCAGCCACTTACCCAAATCGGAGAGCCTTTTCATCAAGCCAGCTTCTCTTACAGCAGTGGGACCATATTCCACTCCTTTTCTTTTCTGTAAGATAAATTACACAGATATGAGGGAAGATGACTAGAAAATAAGACCACTTTAGCTCACAAAAATACAGAAGTCTGCAATGCTATACTTAGTTCCCAGCAGATCCCTCTGAAAACCTGTGACAGCATCAGCCCTTCCTTTTATTCTTTTCACCTGAGGTCTGGTCATTTCAAACACTTGCAGGGAAGGAGGAGAAACAACAATCACTGGATTCAGATCAACCTTCCAAACCCCTCGTTGTGGGAAGGGCAAGTGGAGGCAAGACAGAGGAAGGGGCTGAGCCAAGTCAGAATCTGGCTGTTGGGTGTAAGTGTCGCAGGCCAGGGCCGAGCCCTGGCTCTCCACGACTGCAGGTTTCTTTCATTGAAGAGAGAACATAACAGCCCCTTCCGTCTTCCTGCCGCTAGAGAGGCAAGCACCAATTTCCTTTCCAGTTAATTCTCTTTCTGAGAATGGACCCTGGAGCCTTAAATCCTCGGTCCCTCTCTTTAACCTCTCCTCCCTCAATTTTCCACCGGGGATTTTGGTCGGTTTCTCCTCTTCCAGCCCCTCCATGAAATCCTCGCCCTCCTTTCCTCTCCTCCATCACCCCAAGCGGAACCCACCACTTTCTCGTTCCTCGGGGGTAAGGCCGAAGAAACCCACCAGCCCGCTGCCCCCTGCCCACGTGGCAAACCGGGTGCCCTCATCCCCTCCGTCCTTCTACCGAGGAAAATCCCACGTGCTCTCCCGGTGCCCAATCGCGGGAATCCACCTCCTCGTCCCCTCTTCGTTTCTCCCCATCCTCCCCTCGCCTCCCCGTTCTTCCCACCGGTCCCTATTTCTCCAGGCTTGGGTGAGGGGGTTGGGGGGTGAGGGGGCGGGAATCCTGCACCAAGGTGCCAGGTCCCAGTTCTCACCTGTCCCCGTGAAAATGGGGCTCCAATGACAGCCACGGAGTGGACGGACTTCTTCGGGACTGAGAGCGCTTGCGTACGGAGAAGAAGCGAGAGGCTGCGCCTCAGGGACATGATAGGCAGCGCAGGACGTAGACGAGCGAGAGGCTGCTACGTGCGGCTCGCCGCCTGGGGTGAGCACCGCAGCCTGCAGTGGTTACCTACCGGCGCGCGAGCCGCGCCCCGCCGCGCCGCCCCATGACGTCACCGCCGCCTAGCCCCGCCCAGGCCCCGCCGCCTCGCCCCCAACCAGCCCCCGGCACACCTTCCGGCAAGCCCCGCCCACTGCTGCTCAGTGCCCCGAACGCCCTCGCTGATGTCACTCGGCTCTGGCCCAGGCTCTCCGGCCAAGGACAAGCCCCTGCCGCTGACGCCACAGGGCCAAGATCGGGGCCCGGCCAATAAGAGTGCGGTCACGGACAGGTGTGTCCCTGGGCGGGAAGCGGTCGGCTCCTGCAAAATTCGCGAACTCAGCGGAACAAGCGAACGCACACGTAGGCTCGCGGATGGTGGCTGTCTTCACACAGAGGCACGCCGGGCAGATGCCTATTTTACGGAACGGTTGGCTGGGCTGGGCTTGGCCCAACCCCACGTGAGTGCCTTGCGGAGACCAAGCTGGCGTCCCTTGGCTCCGTTTCGTATCAGAGCTCAAGGTCCAGGAAACGTACTTATCCCACCTTTGGGCGTCGAAGGCTAGGAGATCAAACTTAGATTAGAGCTCTCCCGGCCGGGCGTGTTAATAGTAACCCACCTATTTTACATGGGAAGGTTAGGATTTACAAAGTACCTTCTAGGAGTTTTAAATTCTTTACCTGAATAACTAACTGGAGCACTGGTTATTAAAAACCAAACATAGCAACATATCTGGACTACTTTTAAATTTCAGCGAGGCTAAAGAGCTGAAAGTAACTGCTTAAAGTTTTAATAATAATAATATTTTAATAACAATAACCAACTAAAGTTCTAAGAACTTTTAGCCCTCTAACAATTCCATAAAGTAGGGACTATTTTAAAGACGAGATTACAGGATCAGAGAAGATAATTTACTTTTCCAAAGTCAGGTAGCTTGTAAGTTGGTAGAGCTATGTGACTCTAGATTCCAAGTTGTTATCCATGACTAGTGTCTTGCAGGAATGGCTTGCAGGAATCTACCAAAAATAAATTTTTAGGTGCTTCCCTGGTGGCGCAGCGGTTAAGAATCTGCCTTCCAATGCAGGAGACACGGGTTCGAGCCCTGGTCCGCGAAGATCCCACGTGTCGCGGAGGAGCTAAGACCGTTCGCCACAACTACTGAGCCTGTGCTCTAGAACCCGCGAGCCACAGCTACTGAGTCCACGTGTCGCAACTACTGAAGCCCGTGCTCCGCAACAAGAGAAGCCACCGCAATGAGAAGCCCGCGCACCGCTAAGAATAGCTCCCGCTCACCACAGCTAGAGAAAGCCCGCCCGCAGCAATGAAGACCCAACGCAGCCAAAACTAAAATAAATAAATTTATTTTCTTAAGTTATTAAAGATAATATTCTGAAATTACATATAAGAATGAATTAAGTTTTAGAAATTTACTTTAAAACTTGTAGTACTCTTATTATAGCATAGTTCTAGGACCCTTCCTCAGGTCCAAACCAGCTGATTCTGTTTTTCTTCTTCCTTTATAGGATGACCTAGAGATTCTGCCTCTTTAATTCAGTGGCTGCCAACACATACTCTATCCCTTGATAGGTTGCTGGGAGTGTGTGTTGGGGGTGAGGGTGGTGAGTAGATAAGACATGATTATGGTGTTGGGCAAGTTCCCTGGGGTAAATACTCCCCCACAGCTACCATTTCAAGCTACCATAGTGATGTCACTGAACATGAAGCTGGGAAACGGTGCTCACTATATAATGTTTCCACCATACATATACAATCAACATAAAGAACCTCGAGAGCATAAAAAATAGTAAGACAGTAAAATAATTAGGCATGAAGTTTTGAGTGTATATTATCTTTGTTTTTAACATAATTTACTTGTAAGTTTATATAATTTGACTTTTAATGATGGCAGTGTTTAACAACTGGCTTGCAAAATTCCTGAAAATTTAACAGTAGGGTTTTGCAGGTGGCTAAAAGCAGGTTCCAGCACACCACTGTTTACTGCAAATCCAAGGGAACTCAGAAAGGACTAAATTACAAATTCTCAAAGGCAGGAACCTTGACTTTTTCTGTTCATCGTTTGGTCCTTTCCTGAGTACAGTGCTTGACACATAGCAGGAGCTTGGTAAATAATAAACAAACCTTCCAGATTCTTATGAAACCCTTACTCATGGTCCTTGGTCTATGGCTCTGATATGGTAAGTGGAAATTCCCAAAGATTTCTTTTGGGACTTCTGCTTTTACATACTAAAGGGCTGAGCTCATTGACCACACCTTTTGACTAAAATTTAGAGCCTCTTAATTTAAGATATTCATTCATTTCATTTATTGTCAATATTTAACGTGCAAAACATTGTTCTATGTGCTGCTGATAAAGATGAAGACAGATAATATCTCATCACTCCCAGTACTTACATCCTAGTGGGGAAAACAGTCAAGTAGATACATAATTTCAGATGGCAGTAAATTCTATGGAGAAAATTATGCAGGGTAATGGGACAGGACATGATGTTTTAGAGAGGGGTGTCGAGAAAGGCCTCTCCAAACTGACGTTTGAGCCAATGACCTGAATGACGAGAAGGAGCTGCCATAACAAGTTCTAGGGAAAGAGCCTTCCAGGCTTACGGGAACAGCAAGATCAAAAACCCCGAAGTTGAAACCTGCTTGTGGGTCAGAGAAAGAGCAAGAATGCCCGTATAGCCCAAACGTGCAGAGCAGAGGAAGCACGGTGACTTGGGCCAGACTGGTAGGTGGGGGGTCAGGTCTCAGGGGTAGCGTTGCAGAGCATAAACTTCAGAAGACTTTTTTACACAAAGGGTTAATGGTCCTGAGTCTGCATTAGGGAGTTGGGAAAATGTGGTCCCTTCTTTCTCACGTTTCCATCCTGGAGCTGAGAGAATTAACATAACAACCCTAGAATAAGGTTAAAGTAAGGAAGCAAAGGATGAGTTCTATGGAGGGTAAAACTTAAGAGTCTGTTTACCATGCAATGGAGATTCCTGGGTTCAGTAGAGAGGCGGGAGTGAAGGGACTAGAGGAGGGGGCATAAGAGTAAATGACTGGTTTCATTGCCTGCCCAACCAGCATGTGGAGGCAGGTGCCTGAGCCCCTCACATACTCATCACTCCCCCTACCCCTACCCCTACCACCACCACCACAACACAGAGGGGTTTTTATCTGGGGCCCTGATCAGTGATGGAGAAGTGAAAGCAGACCAATGGCTGCCATCAAGGGCCAAATGAAATTTCGGTGTGAAATCTCTTTTAGTGCCAGCAGAGGCTGGGGCTGCCGAAGACACAGAACACTTTGTCCTTTGTTCAGGTTCCAAACTGAAAATGAGCTTCAAGCCCTTTGCACTTTACTGTTCTTTCTATTGGGAACCTTACGTCCTTCTCCCTCCCTCCCTTCCCTTCCTTAATTTCTTCTCATTCTTCAGGTTTTCATTTTGAAGTCACTTCTTCAGAGAAGCCTCTCCAGACCTTCCAAAGCCGAGTTAGTCATAATAGTACTTGCTAACATTACTGAATGATTACTATATACTAGATACCTGCTCAACACTTTGCAGGTGTTAATTAAATTCTCATCGCAAGGCAGTGAGGTAGGCACTGGTATTATCTCCATTTACCAAGACCTGGTAAGGCTAAGTCATTTGCTCAAGGTCACAGAGTAAGGAGTCAAAAGCAGAATCCAAAACCAAGTCAGATCAAGGGTATTAATTACCCCTCCCATGGTTCACTTAATCCTCCGACTTACAATTGCCTATTTAGAGGATTATCTCTTTCTCCTGGAGAGCAGCTTGTTTGAGAGCCTGAATGGTGTCTTACTATCATTTAACACAGTGCTACATGAAGGGTGTTCAATAAATTTGTATTGAATAAATAGATATTAAATGACGTGTGTCTTTTAAAATTGAAGTATAATTAATTTACAATATTGTGTTAGTTTCTGGTGTACAGCAAAGTGATTCAGTTATATACATGTATTCTTTTCCATTATAGGTTATTACAAGGTATTGAATACAGTTCCCTATGCTATCCAGGAGGACCTTGTTTATCTTAAGTGTCTTTGAAAAGAAGTCATGTCTCTTTATGCTCTGAAAGTTCTGAGGATGGAATTACCACTCTTATATGGGACAGGGAAGATTTCATGGAATTGGCGTTCAAGTCGAGCCTTAAGGATTTTCCAGGAGGAATCTGTAGGGTGTCTGGGGAATGGTGAGAATAGTGATTTCAGCTAAGAGGCATGATCTTGAGTGATGGAAGTGGAGGGAGAGAGTCAATAAATATTTGGGCGCCCACTGTTTGTCAGATAGTGTTTTAGGATCTGGGGGTACAGTGTTAGAATCCAAGCTCTCCTTGAGACAGAGAATTGTAGGTACTGATATGCGTGATAAATGAAATACGTGTGAAAAATAAGGTAATGTGGTAGAGAGTATGTATGGGGGAGAACTTCGTTTAACTAGTGCAGTCAGGGAGATGAGGGACAGATGTTAAAAGTACTGCGCAACTGGAATAGATGGTACTTAGCTACAGATTAGGGAGGGAAACAGAGGAGAGATTTTAAGCCTGGGCGAGGAGGAACATGGTGGTACTAGAGTAATATTGATACATATAATATAGAGTAATAGAATGGTGGTACTAGAGTAATAGTTCTGAAAAGATGAATAGCCCACCAAGGTAGTATGAAAATTACTTTAAACTAATAATATCTGATTATCAGCCATAAAAAGAACATTAAAAAAAAAAAAGAAACTTAATCAGAGCCTCCTGAAAATACAGCTGCCATTGACTCCCACTAGCCCACCCCACTGAGGGATTTTCCTGATTGGGAAATGACTGACTTTTAACACCAAAAAGGGAACCAGCTGCCTATTAGCGTCAAAAAGCCCAAAAGAACTTTCCATACTTTGAAGTATGAAGCCCTAACCCCCTCTCCTTTTGTTAAGCTGGTGTATATAGCTTTACTTTGGCTATTCAGCGAGTTACTCATCACTGAGCAACTTTCTTTTCTCCTGTTAATCTATTGTCAGTTAATTCGCAAGCCCCCACTCACTTGAACCTAAAATGACAGAGGAAAAGTTTTCCTTCCAACAGTTTTCAACCCTGGCAGCTGTTAAAAAGAACCTAGGGACGTTTTTAAGAAATGCTCAAGTCCATATCCTCCCTCCCCTACCACCCATTATTTATCAGGGATGGACCCAGGCAACAGTTTTAAAACCTCCCCAGGTGCCTCTAATATGCAGTCAGGGTAGAGAATGCAGTATGAAGAGTTAGATCTTTCAGAGCTTCTCAGACTTTAATGTGCAAGCAAATCACCTGAGACTCTTGTTAAGCTCAGTAGGTCTGCTGTGAGACCCAAGAATCTGCATTTCTCACAAGCTCCTAGGTGATGCCCATGCTGCTGGTCTACCTACCACACTTTGAATGGTAAGTCTTTAACCAGCCTTCTTTCACTTTTCATTTTAAATCTTCAGAATCATATTCACATGAAGGTAACTTACTTCCTAGGCTACACAGTTGTGGCTTCATCAAAATCACTTAAAGAAGTCATTGCTACCCATCACTTGAAACTGAGCTGAGAATATAATGATCTAACTGAACCTGTTTCTCAAGCCTATGTCCGTCAAACTAGATCCATCATTTTAACTAAACTTTCCCACGTTTGGTTTATTCCATTAAGAAAAACTTTAGTGTACAAGGATATAAAGTCTCTTGATATTTCAAGGGCAGAGAAACCTCCCACAAAGAAGCCAGGTGGTTCGTTGATTTAAATTGAAAACATTAAGCTTTACTATCCTAAAATGGCACAAGATGGGGATATGACTCCAAGAAAAAAACCCTCTGCTTTCTGTGCTGTATCTGTTTCTGTAGGTTTCCTTCTATTTCTACGTGTCTATTTTTCCTTTCTTCTCTAGTTGTCTATTTTTTCCACTGTCATTCTTCCTTATATGAAATCGTTACTAGCCATTTTCACTGGGTAGGAAAACAAGAGGGTGATATGAAGTAAATTATGGTAGATTAACAGGCTGGAACACTATGTAGCTATTTTATTTTATTTTTCTTTCTCTTTTTAACATCTTTATTGGAGTATAATTTCTTTACAATGGTTTGTTAGTTTCTGCTGTATAACAAAGTGAATCAGCTATACATATACACTATGTAGCTATTTCAAATGTATTTATAAAATCTATAGAAATATGGAAAATGTCTGCCAAAACATTAATTTTTGTTAAATTAATTTCACTGAGGTGATCCTAATACCTTTGCTGCCTACATAAGCAAACCAAAACCTATAAATGCCTCAAAGTTAAGAAATCTAAACTTAAGGGCAACCAATCACAAATGGCCAATCAGGCATTCCAAATACGACAACCTTATGCTAAAGCTAATCAGATGATTTCCTTGCTTTGCTTCCACCTTTTCTCTATAAAAGTCTTTCCCCTATAGCTCCTGTCAGTGGAATGAGAGTTCTTACCCACTTCTGGTTTGGTGCTGCCCAATTTGAATTGATTTTTTTCTCAAATAAACTCTTAACATTTTTTAAATGCCTCAGTTTATATTTTAACATTACAAAATGGTGTATATACTATCACTACAATAATTTTTGAAAGTGCAGAAACTAAGAAAATGATGGAAAAGTAATATGTAAAACGGAACGGTCTTTAGGACTTGTGTAATTTTTTTCTCTCATTCACATTTTCTTTTCTTTTTTAAAAAAATATTTATTTATTTATTTGGCTGCATTGGGTCTTAGTTGCAGCACGTGGGCTCTTCGTTGTGGCACGCAGGCTTCTCTAGTTTTGACGTATGAGCTCCAGAGCACGCAGGCTCAGTAGTTGCAGCGCACAGGCTCTCTAGTTGTGGTGCGTGGGCTCCAGAGCGTACAGGCTCAGTAGTTTTGGCACACGGGCTTGGTTGCCCCACTGCATGTGGGATCTTAGTTCCCCAACAAGGGATCGAACCTGTGTCCCCTGCATTGGAAGGCAGATTCTTAACCACTGGACCACCAGGGAAGTCCCCACAAATTTTCTGTATTGCATCATCTTCTCAACAATTAAAAACATTAAAACAAAAGGACTTAAATGCTTGGGAAATGAAGATTTGTTTAGGTGACACGATTATGGGTGTATTTTCTTTCATAAAATTTCAGTTTGACGTTGTTGGGAAAATAATAAACATATCTTATTAAAAATGGACAGGTAATAAAATTTTAAAAATATATATTATTTATAAGAGTATCAAAAAAACACCAAATACCTAGAAATAAGTGTAATGAAAGATGCACAAGGAGATTGCTGAGAGAAACTAGAGAAGACCTAAATAAATGGAGACATATACCAGGTCATGGGCTAGAAGACAACATAAATAAGATGTTAAAAATAAATAAGCTACAAGGATATGTTGTACAGCACAGGGAATATAGGCAATACTTTATAATAACTATAATGGAGTATAACCTTGAAACACCGTGAATCACTAAGTTGTACACCTGAAACTTACATATTGTAAATCAACTATACCTCAGTTTAAAAAAAAAAAGTCAAATCTCCCTAAATTGATTGACAGACTCAATGCAACCCAAGCAGGATTTCCGGTGAAAATACAAAGAACCTAGAACAGCCAACGCAGTCTTGAAGTAAAATATCAAAGCTGGAAGACTTAACACTATGAGAAATCAAAACCTACTATAAAGACAGGTTGATGTTGGCACAAGGAAAGACAAAAGAGAGCAACAGAACATAACAGAGTCTAGAAACAGACCGATGCAGAGGTCGTCACCTAGTTTACAATAAAGGCACCACTGCCATCAGTGGAGAAAAGATGTTCTTTTTGACAAATGTTGTAGGGGAAAAAAAAAGAGCCTTGACCCTTATCTCATATTAAACAAAGTATTAAAAATGGATCATAGGCATAAATATGAAAGGTAAAACAATAAAGCTTCTAGGAAAAAAAAAGGAATAGAATATTTTCATGAACTTGAGGCAGGCAAAGTTTCTTAAACAAAACATACAACAGCACTAACCATAAAGGAAAATATTGCTAACTTAGACTTCATTACAATTAAAACCTCTGTTCATCAAAAGACACCATTTAAGAATATGAAAAAGTAAGGCATAGAATATATTTTACTGCATGGAGGATAACCCCTCAATAAAAAATTGTTTTATATGGACAGATAAGGAAAACTCTGCTTCTGAAAGATGGGGTTGTCTACTGAAAAAAAATGCACAACCCAAAAGTTGAGAATTATGTTTTATTTGCTGGCTTACTAAAGACTTCAGCCTGGGAGACAGCCTCTCAGAAGCTCTGAGGGATTGCTCCAAAGAGGTAAGGGAGGAGCCAGGATATATAGGAGTTTTTGCAACAAACAAACAAAAACAAAAAAACCCAAGTAGTCAGAACGCAAAAAGATTACTGCTAATTAAGGAAAAACCAGGCATCTCAAGTTAATGAATTTAGCACTTTTCTATGTATGGGAAGATGCAAGAGTCTGGGCTTAATGAAATTATTCCTTTGATATGCACCTTAACTACCTAGGGCCAGTACCCTAGTTTTTCCTCCATCCTGAGTTCCCCTCTGTGCACCACTGGGGGCATAGCTGCAGTGACTGATGTCTTTTCTTAAAAAATTAATTTACTTAATTTATTTATTTTTGGCTGCATTAAGTCTTCTTTGCTGTGCGTGGGCTTCCTCTAGTTGTGGCGAGCGGGGGCTACTCTTCGTTGTGGTGCGTAGGCTTCTCATTGCGGTGGCTTGTCTTGTTGCAGAGCACGGGCTCTAGGCGCGAGGGCTTCAGTAGTTGTGGCATGCAGGCTCAGTAGTTGTGACTCACGGGCTTAGTTGCTCCATGGCATGTGGGATCTTCCCGGACCAGGGCTCAAACCTGTGTCCCCGGCATTGGCAGGTGGATTCTTAACCACTGCGCCACCAGGGAAGCCCAGTGACTGATGTCTTGATGGCCTCAACATCCTTTGTTTACTGAAATGGCAAGTGACATTCTTTGTCCACAGGGCAGACATACCTTTCCCTATCCTTCCCATTAAGAACAGCTAAAGGGCTTCCCTGGTGGCGCAGTGGTTGAGAGTCCGCCTGCTGATGCAGGGGACATGGGTTCGTGCCCCGGTCCGGGAAGATCCCACATGCCGCGGAGCGGCTGGGCCCGTGAGCCATGGCCGCTGAGCTTGCGCGTCCGGAGCCTGTGCTCCGCAACGGGAGAGGCCACAACAGTGAGAGGCCCGCGTACCGCAAAAAAAAAAAAAAGAAAAGAAAAAAAAAATAAAGAACAACTAAAATCCTTGGACATTTTATATGAAACAAACAAAAGAAGACTCTGAAAGATGGAGAGAAGGAGGCTGACTAGGGACCCTAGAAGGACACAGTGGTGAGTTCCCTGGGTTTTCTTTTTCCCTCGTATGTCCCAGACTGCATGCTGGAGAAGATGGCCTACAGAAACCTCTGTAGGGAATTGAAGAAATGCGCTACAGAAACCTGTTCTCTTTAGCCAAAAGACAAAATAAAGAGCAGCCTAGCAACACAGAAAACTTTTAGACAATAACTACTTTACTCCAGCGCAACACTACAGAAAAAACTGCAGCCCCATCATCATCCCTGCCACAAAGGCCAAGGTGGGTAATCTAGACTTTCACCTTCGCCAGGCTGTAAAGAGGAGCCCCACTCTGCTGCTGGGGCGACATCAGAGAAGGCTGAGTGGTAATAGCTTCCCCTAGTGCCACCCTGTGGTGTCAGTGGAGAACGTGTGGGAAGCCTGAACTTCCACAGCCACCCAGAAGTTACAAGGAACGCCTCCCCACCAGGTGTCAATGGAGGCCAAGTGGGGAACCTGGACTCTGCCCCTACCTAGTGATGTGGTGGTGCCCTTCTACCTCTGCTGGAGCAGCATCAGTGTGTTAACAACCTGGGCCGCTGGACTCTTTAATCAATAGATATTGAGAAGAGACCAGACAAGAATTCCAGGCAAGGCTTTATTGGGGCTCATGCTGCAGCAGGAGGGAGTGAAAACAAGAGTCAGGTGCCCATGCTCGCTCCACAAGAGGAGCTGCTTGGGTCCTTAAAAGGGGTAAGAATGGGCAGGTACGTGGGTTGGGCAGGAGGTGTAGATTAGGTGGTCTGCCCACACTCTTGGTGGTGCCGTGTGAAGGGATCATAAACAGTGCCCAGCTTTTGCTCCTGGAACCTTAGAAGTGGCAGTTGGTTTCAGTTTTTTCTGTACCTTATTGTTCATAATTGCCCCAACTGCCCATGCATGCAGTTATTTTTAGTCCCTTATAGTTGCTTTGTATTCTGTTGCTTGAGGGGACATTTGTCCAGGTTCGAGCACTCCAGTAAAGGGTCCCAGGTCCCAGATCCCAGCCCATCTCAAGTGGAGACCTGCTATAACAGAAGATTTAAATAAGATACAAAATCTCATAATATTAAAAGTGCTCAGGTTTCTAGCTAAAGTCATTCATCAGAAAAATCTCCACTTGAAAGACAATAGACAATCAACAGATGCCAATACCAAGATGACATAGTTGTTAGAATTATCTGACCAGGGTTTTAAGTAGCCATAATAAAAATGCTTCAACAAGCAATTATAAACACATTTAAAACAGTTGAAAAAATTGGGTCTCAGTAAAGAATAGAAGATATCAAAAATCACCACATGGAAATTTTAGAACTGAAAAATATAATAACTAAAATTAAAAACTCAATGTATGGACTCAACAACAAAATGGAAGGACACAGGAAAGAATCAGTGAACTTGAAGATAGCAGTCACCCAATATGACCAACAGAGAGAAAACAGACTGGAAAAAAAAATGAACAGAGCTTTAGGGACCTTGGGACTATAACAAAAAAATCTAATAATCGTTTCATTTGATCAGAAAGAGAGGAGAAAGAAGGTGAGGCTGGAAAAAAAAAAGGTGAAGAAATAATGGCTGAAAGTTTCCCAAATTTGGCAAGACATAAACTTACATATGCAAGAAGGTGAGTAAACGCAAAATACGATTAACCCAAAGAAATTCGTGCCAAGATATATCATAGTCAAACTTCTGAAAACTAAAGACAAAAAATCTTGAAAGCAGTGGTGGAGAAACAATACCTTACTTAAAGGGGAAAAATAATTCACGTGACAGAGATTTCCCATCAGAAACCATGGAGGCTGTAAGGAAGTGGCACAATTTTCCAAGTGCTGAAAGAAAACTGTCAACCCAGAATTGTATATCCAGTGAAAACATTCTCCAGGAATGAAGGGGAAGTCAAGAAATTTTTAGATGAAGGAAAACTAAGAGAATCTGTCACCAGCTGACCTACCTTAAGAGAATGGGTAAAGGAAGTTCTCTGAGCAAAAAGAAAATGCTAAAAGAAGGAATCTTAGAACATCAAGAAGGAAGGACAATGGAAAGAGCAAAAATATGAGTAAACACATAGACTTTCTTTCTCCTCTTAAATTTTCTAAGTTACATTTGATGGTTGAAGTGAAAATTATGCTACTGTCTGATGTGGGTCTCAATGAATGTAGAGGAAATATTAAGACAATTATAAATATGGAAGAGTAGAGGGAGGAATGCTTTCTACACTTCACTTGAACTGGTAAAATGTTGATATCAGTAGACTGTGATAGTGGTTGTGAGGTAATAGAAAAAAAAAATATATATATATATATATTTATATATTGGTCTCTGCCCCTGGTTCCTGGCACAGAGCTCCTAAAATCCTTGTAATTTCCTAAGTGATAAGATCACGAAGAGCATCTTTTGTTCTAATATTTGGTCTTTGACTTGGCTCCTGACACAAAGTTCCTAAACACTTTGGGATTTCCTGGTTGACAGCAGTGTCTTCTGTTCTAATGAGGTGACTCTTGGTGGGATCCTGGATGGCGGCTGATCACCAGAAAGACCAAGACATGATTAGAAGCTTGGGATTTTCACCTCCTATCCCCCCATCCCATTCTCTAGAGAGGGAAGACTGGCTGGAAATGGACATAATGATTGATCATGCCTACATGATGAAGCCTCTATAAAAATTCCAAAAGTACGGGGTTTGGAGAGTGTCCAGATTGGTGAATCCTCCACATACCGTGAGGTTGATGCACGCCTACTCTACGGGGACAGAAACTCCTGCACTCAGAGCCCTCCCAGACCTTGCCCTCTATATCTCTTCATCTGGCTATTTATCTGTATCATTTATCATATCTTTTATTAGATAATAAACTGGTAAACGTGTTTCCCTGAGTTTTGTGAGCTGTTCTAGCAAATAATTGAATCCAAGGGAGAGGAGGTCATGGGAAGCTCTGATTTGTAGCCAAGAGGGGAGCAGTCTCATGAAACTGAGCCCTTAACTTGTGGGATCTGACACTGTCTCCAGGTAGACCATATCAGAATTGAGTTAAATTGTAGGATACTGAGCTGGTGTCACAGAGAATAATTGTCCTTGGTGTGCGACCTGAACCACCCCCCCGCTCCCTCCAACGTTTGGTGTCAGACGTGTTATAAGTGTGGTAGCAGGGTGAGAATAAAGGAGAAACACAGGAGAAGACCGAGTTTTTTTAAAAACAGTTTCATATATATAATGTAATACCTAGAGCAACCACTAAAAAAGCTACATAAAGAGGTATATCCACACTACATAGATAAGCCAAAATGGAACTCTAAACAAGATGAAATGTGTAATATTTACCTTTTTTATGCAAAGTAAATTATTTCTTGATCAGTTTCACAAACTTGCAAGAAGCTTTTTAGTTCTTTTTGTTGGCTTTTTAAAAACTGAAGTATAATTGGCAATATTTATCTTTTTAAAAGACTATTTATTTGGAATTTCTTTTCACTTAGATGGGCCTTTACTTTTACAGGTAAGTGGTCCTAAAGAAGACCTACTCTCAGTTAACACAGTAGCAATAATCACTAATGCTATATCATAAAAAAAGTAAATAGAATAAAAACTATAGTATAAGACAGTATTTTTAGAAAAACTACTCAATCTGTAAGTGTAAGTACTATAAGAAAGCTCTATAGAAGGGTTTTAAGAATCCAGCATGGGCCATAAAAATAAAAAGTTAACTGAATTCTTTGGCTAGATTTTTTTCCTTACTGTTCATAGACACTCAGCTTCCAAGAAAAACTTCAGCAGTTGAAATAAGTACCCATTTTATCAAAAGTAGGTCAGATTAATCCTGTATATTGCCACCACAATGCTCAATGCATTCAAATATATTTCCTAGTTCTGTAGTCACAACTCTTTGGAAAGTGTATGCCCAGTTGTTCACCAAATCATTTTTTTTTCCCCACTGGGCATACTGATAGACCATGTTTCCTGGCCTCCTTTGAAGTTAGGTACAGCCATGTTTATGAGTTCTGGCCAATGGAATGCGGGTTGAAGACTTGGCCTTAAAACCCTCGCATGCATGATCCTCCATGCTTGCCCCTCATCTGTTAGCCAGATGTAGAGGATCCAATGGATGGGACCCTGAGGAGGCCCCAAGGTATTGTGAAGCCACTAAATGGAAGAAGCCTGGGTCTCTGAATCACCACTTGGCAGAAATGATGGGTCATCTGACCACAAGCACCTAAGTGGAACTGTAGACAGACAATAAACAAACATTTATTGTGTTATGCCACTGACATTTTTTTAGTAGCAGTTAGCCTGCCTTGACAAATACAGAGTACATGTTTCTCATGCTTCCTTTCTCTGCTTCTCCACAACTGAATTCATGAGGGAATTAGCTGTGAGACTCCTTTAATGACCCTACAAAAAGATATTAAACCTCCTCGGAGAAACTTGCCAATTGCTAAGTCTAAGTTCTTTTCATCAGCCTGCCCTTCCTTGCTGTTATATTCCACCGAATTTTTGAGGCTTGTGAATACTCTGAAGTCCAGCATTGAGAGATGAAAGAATCACTCCTTGCTGTGTTTACAGGGTCATGGGCATGAGAACTTGTTGCTTCATATCCCAGGTGGCATCTAAGTAAATAGCAAATACATAGATTTCAATTTCTACTGGGATGCCAAACTGCGTAATCGAGTTACCATGACACTGTGATCTGACAGAGCAAAGTGATTATAAAGACTTCAGAATTATATTACCACAGTATTTATCCCTAGAATGTGGTATTTAATATAATAATTTAATATTCAAAAAATTAAGTACTTTAAATATATTTAGGTATCTTTTTTTCTTTCTATGACTCTAGAGTTGTGAAACTTCTGAGCCTGCACAGGTTCTTAACTTTTTTGTGTGCCACAGATCCTCTGTAAGTCTGGTAAACCTAATGGAGCCCTTATCACAATAATGTTTTTAAATGAATAAAATACATAGGATTTCAAAGAAAACCAACTGAATTAAAATACTGTTATCAAAATATTTAAAAAATGTCTTATGGTAATAGGTGTCTCTATTGACACATTAAATTAGAAGATCTAGTAGTTGGTCGAATAATTACTGCAATTTTGAAGTAGTGATGAGTGGAAATGACATTCTGAGATAATTATTGTGAGATAAAGATATCTGTGGTTTCTATCGGTGACAAAAATCACAAGTATTGCTAATACTAACTGGTTTGTTGCCTAATTCATAATCAAAAGAAATGTTAAATTTCAATTATAAGTTAATGAAACTAAAGATGAAACTCTGATTTTATCTGTGAAGTGCAAGTTAAGAACTCCAGGCCTGGTGGTTTCCCCAAAACATCAACCCTGTTTATCTCGGAGTAGTGGAAATACAGATGGTTTAAAAATTTTCTTCTTTTCTGTATTTTTCAAATTTTCCACAATAAGCAAACATCACTTTTGCATGATATTTACAAAAACAAAAAGGGGTGTATTGCTTGGTAAGATTCAGGGTATAAAAATAAAATTGGAAAAACAAAACAATGCTTGAAGAAAATCCTTTAGGAAAAGTAAAAAAAGGAAAACAAAATCCTGGATGAAGATGGAGAAACTGAACCTGACTTTCATCGGAACACAAAGTTGGTGAGGCCTTTATGCCATTTATCTTTATACACAAATTCTTTAATACATGATGCTGCCTCAGGGCTGAAGCACCATAACTCTTTTAACGGGCCACACAGGCACTCTTGGGCCACATCCCAAGTAAAAAGAAAAAGGGGAACCCACAGGTCACTATTAGTCATGAGTTTAGTAATTTTATTATCCATACCTTCTGCATCTTCCCCTCTTGCTAACCCTCCCAGCCAGGACTTGTCTGCCTTCTCAATGCTCTGCACAGTGGTCTGGGAGAGAAAACTAGACAGTGAAATCCAAACTCCCTACGGGCCCTACAAGACCCTCCTGGATCTGGCCCCTACCTACCTCCCCAACTTCCAACTGCATTCCCCATGCGTCGGCATCTCTGACCTTTTGATTCCTCCAATAAGCCAAACTTGTTCCAGCCTCGGGGGCTTTGTCTTTCCTGGTCCTCCTTCCCGGCAATTTCCTCCTCCAGAGCATCCCGAGGCCAGTCTTGGCTCCTTATCCTTGGGGCTTTGATGTCTTTCCCCAGAGACTTTCCTTACTTGCCCATTGAAAGTCCCCAAGCAGCCCCTGCACTTAAAACTAGCTGGCACCGGAATGAAAGAATGAATGAATGAATGAATGAGTGTAATGAACGAATACCTGCGGACTGCCTCCTTGGGGCGTACTCTGGCTTGGAAATCAAACTCAGTCTGTAGAGCGAAAGCACGTTAATAGCGGTTTTAATCTGTCCGCTCAGACGTTGGCCCCCCACGAATCTCTGGAGGTCCGGGCGTGGAAAACCCAGAGAGCCTTGGCTGCTGTCGGCGCGAAACTGCGGCTGCGCGCAGCCTGGGGCGGGGCGTGGCCAGCGCCAATGCGGGGAAGTGAGTCCAGAGCCGGCGAGAGGACGCTGGAGGGCGCGCTAGAGCGGCGCGGCCCGGCCTGGGGTGGGCGAGCCGGCCATGGAGGACGAGCAGAGCTTCTCAGATATTTGTGGCGGCCGCCTGGCCCTGCAGCGCCGCTTCTACTCCCCTTCCTGCCTGGAGTTCTGCCTCAGCTGCCCTCGGATCACCTTGCGCTCGCTCACCGCTGTCACCTGCACCGTGTGGCTAGCGGCCTACGGACTCTTCACACTCTGCGAGGTAAGGCCTGCCGGCCTCTTCCCGCGATCTGAGTCGGGGTCTCGGGTTTGGAAGGGTCATTGGGGCCTTAGGGTCGAGCCCAGACCTCTCGCCGGACCCTCCTGCGATCGTAGGGCCTGGAGGGCGGAAACTCGCTGGTTCTGGGGACGCCATTCCGCTGCTGGACAGCTCTCTTCCTTACGTTTAGTGAAGTTTGTGCTCCTGTACTTTATCCCCCTCCTGGGTCGCTGCTCTGCTCCGTGGTTCCACCCAGCATACATCTAGTCTTTGCAGGACAGCCTGAAACTTTTAACTTCCATGTGCTCTCTGTAGTACATGCTCATAGTAATTCAGTTCCAAGGTCCTCATCCATAACTTTCACCCCTCAGAGGAATCACTGCTAACAATACCTTTTACAGTCTTCTAGAAACTGCCTCCATAAATCACAAGAATTGTGTGCAAGTTAATTGTTTGATAGTTCTTCCTAATCTCTCTTTTTCAAGGCAATCTAACCCACCCCCCCCAAATCCCTTCCCCAACTTCAAGTATTTTCTAAAGAATTGTGAAATTACGGAGAGGAGTGGTTTCTGTGCTCAATTTCCAGGCTCATTCCTATTTTCTGAGCCTCAGTTTTCACATCTCTAAAATGGAATTAATATCTGCCACACCAACTTCACAGCATTGTGAGGGTCACATGTAGTAGCATTGTGACAGCCCTAAAATAAAAGGAGTCATCCTAATTGCCCTTTTCAGGATGAATTTAGTTTCATATTTAGTGTCCTGTGTGGACTATATTATTTCAGGAGTGGTCTGACCAGAGCTGAAATACAGCAAGGCTATTTATTTCTATAATTTGGGTATTGTTTTCAATACTGCATCCATTTGCTTTTTTTGCCGTTGGAGCATATTTCAGAGCGTGGTAATTTAGTAGTATAGATATTTGCAAAATATATGCCCTAAGTTGTACCAAATTGTATCTAAAAGTTTGTTCATAAGTCAATCAAAATGTTTAAGTTGCCAAGACAGTCCTTCCTCCTCCCCCCAGAAAGATTTCATATATAAAATAGTTGAATATCAATACTAGCCTGAGCTCTGGTCAGGTAGTCATGTGAGGAGGAGGGAACAGGTATTTATTAAATGCCCACTGAGTGCCAACTGCTTTACTGAATGCCTCATCTCAACCTCAGAAGAAAACCAAGACTCAGAAAGAGTAATAACTTATCCGAAGTGATAAAGCTAGTAAATGGCATACCGGGGCTTCAAACCCAGGGCTGTCTGACTCTGAAACCATTTTTTTCTCACTATACTATGATGTCTCCTCATTGCGAGGGGGCTTGCTTAGGCAAAATTTTTAAATAGAAGTTTGTGTTTACGCCAGCTCCCTTTTGTACTCACCTCTCTCATCCTGGTATATCCCACTTACCCTCAACAAATGTCCAGGGCTCGGTAACCTTATCTTCCTTTAAACTCCACTGCAACACTTCTTAAGGGCTCTGTGTACCAAAATTTCTTATCTTTCCTCCTATTTCAAAACCACTAATTACTGAATCTCAGCTAGGATGAGAAGAAATCTGATGAAGGAATTCATTAAAACATGTGGCTAAACTTCAACCCCAAACGAATATTGAACTGTTAGATAGAATTTCAGAAAGAAAAATGAAGTATAAAAAATGCAGGGGTAATGAAGTTTTGGGCAGGGATTACTTTATAGAAAAGCTGATATGGATCAAATCCCCTAAGTATATACTGTTCTTCATCCCTTCTTTCCTCCCAGTTTTTGAATTCACAGTTCTATTAGAATTCTAGGTTTTTACCTTACTTATTCCAACCTGGAATGTCCTTCCCCCTTCCTTTTCTCAGCTAAGTATATTTGTCAATAACCACCACCTCCTCTGCACCAGTTAAATCCTGCTTCCTTGGAAGTCTTCATAGGATATTCCTGTGTGTTTTAATGTCTCTCTTTCTTGCTTTCTCTCTCTCCCTTTTAATCCTGTCTTAGTCACTTCTAGTCAGAATCATAGTATTCTCCAAAAGTATTTTATATATGTTAATCTTGCCTCTAATAAATCTGTAAGGGCCAGAACTGAATTTTATCTCTCTATTCTTCCATAATGCTTATTCAGTTCACACTATGTACAAGACACTGTACTAGATACTAGACATTTAATTAGCTCAAAGTAGATATTTCTGGGTCATCAGAGACCCAGCACATAGATTTCTCCATCCTTCATTTGTTAATCAACAAATAATTTCCTAGCACAGAGGTCAGCAAACTTTTTTTTAAAAGGTCGAATAGTAAATACTTTAGGCTTTCAGGTCTCTGTCTCAGATTCTTCTGTTTCTTTTTCTCTTTTTCTTTTCATCAACCCTTTAAAAAATGTAAAAAACATTCTTAGCTTAAGGTGGACCAGACAAACACATATCACAGGCCCAAATAGTTTTCAGACTCCTGATCTAACAATTAACTATGTGTTATGTAGAAAGAAGTCGAAAGGTACCTTCAAGGAAAACCAGAGCTGGTCAGTAGTTAAAGCAGTAAACACAGATTTTATTCAGAAACTGTTGCAATGGGAGAAAAGAGACTTAAGTATTGAATTGGGCTCAATTCTAAATATAGCAGGGACCAGTGGAAATGTATAGCTAAGGAGCAGGGTCAGGGGTCAGTGGATAGAAAATTACTAAAAAGAAACATCAGGGTTAAAGGGGGATTCTGGGTAAATTGATTTGACAGGATTCTGGCTGAAGGCAGGCCACGGTGATTAGATACCAAGGGTGAGGGTCTTCTTTAAACTCAGCAAGATTCTTGCTACAACTTGTTGGACAATGCAGGCCCAACAAGAATGGACACCAAGGTCCAGCACTTAGAAGAGCTTGACTAGAGTTAGGTCAAAGAGGGTATCTTGTCAGTAACAAAAATTAATAAAACACTTCCTATGCTCAAGGAATGACAGTCGTAAATTAGTGAGTCTCTTGATTCTAGATCATCGATTTTTTTCCTGTGTCATCCTTCTAAATAGCTTTTTGGAAAAAAAAGGGAAAACAGTGCCACATGAAAGAAACATACCTTGATAGAAAAACACATTTCAACTTCAGAAATGTTAAAAGGTTGTAGATGTGTCTTAGAATCAAAGAAGTAAATACCATTTTGGGGGCCCTTAACACATCAGTCATTTCATCTAGTCAGTCAGAACACATTAGTCAGTCACAACCCAAAACAACTAAAAGAGCCCTAAATAGTAAGATCTTTATTATTTAACAAAACAAGAAGTCAGGACGAAGGAGGGCTCTAGAGGGCTTAAGAGGCTCTGTTGATTTTACTTTTTTCATCTTACTGCTCTTCCACCCTTGATGTACTCCACCTGTTCTCAGCCTAGCTTTCCACATGGTTTGGCAGAGGCCACGTAGTTGGTTTTCAGGCATCAAAACCTCAGGATGAAGGGGCCTTCTCTTCCTTAGATCTCTTTTTTGAGATGGACTTAGTTTTCCAGAAACCCCTCCAGCCGACTTCCCCTCACATCTCATTGGCTAGAGTTATGTCACAGGTCCATTTCTGAACCAATCATTGGCAGGAGTGGGAACCAGTCATGATTGCCTCCAACTTCTATTAGGAAGGAGGAGCGGCTGTGGAGTATTATCTGCTACACTGTGCTAAGTAAGCATTTTATTACTCTCCAGTCTGCGATTTTCCTATGTATCTTACTGATGGAGCATGAGAAGAGAAGATCTGAGTCCTTAAGTTGCAATTTTGGAAGAAAAATCTCTGAAAGCCGTGTGATGGGTATTTTGCTGATGGAGGTTCACCTCCCGAGACCTATCCATTTGTTGTCTGGATGTATTTTATCATATGCTTTCGTAGCACTACAGAGCCCAAGTAAAAGTAGTTTCCTCTTCCTCCGTGCATGTTCTTCCCATCTGTTCACCTCACAACAGAACAAAGGCTTTTTTCCACATTGCCTAGAGTTGACTTATTAAATAGCAGAGCTACATGTGGAGGACCACTTGGTAACCTTATCGCCGGTGTCTGGCTCTCTTCAGAACACCATGATCCTCTCCGCTGCCATCTTCATCACTCTCTTAGGCCTGCTTGGTTACCTCCATTTTGTGAAGATTGATCACGAGACTCTGTTAATCATTGATTCCCTTGGCATCCAGATGACCTCGTCCTATGCCTCAGGCAAAGAAAGCACCACCTTCATTGAGATGGGCCAGGTGAACGATGTTGTCATTAATGAGGCTATTTACATGGTAAGTATTTAAGTCATTACAGGCCTCTCTGGATGAGGCAGCCCATGGGGTATGCCTGGATCTAAACTGAGTCTTAATACGTAAAGTAACTGATGTCACAGAATTAAACCTGAGGGCTCTCTGTTCCAGTACCTGTAGTGTTTTCTTTTTGGCTGACATATCCTTAAGCCATAAAAGTGAAACTTGTATTGAAAACCTATGTCCTTTATTTTTAAAGAGATACTATAGGTTTTTATGGATAGGGAGTCAGCATTTCATCTTTATTTTCTAGCCCTGCTTCAAAGTCATCTCTGCTTCTTGTTGTTTTGTCTTTTTTAATCTAAAGAATGAGAATATACTTCTCCCTCACTTCAAATGCATTCTTTTTCAAGTGTATGAAAAAGTTTTAAGCCTTCCCTTGAGAAAGAAAACTGAATTTTACTTAGACCTCTGCTATTTGGTTTATTTTCTTACAGCAGAAGGTGATTTACTACCTCTGCATTTTATTGAAGGATCCAGTGGAACCACATGGGATATCCCAAGTAGTACCTCTCTTCCAGGTGAGCATAGAATACTTGTTTCTTCTGCAAAGAAATCCTCTACCTTTCCCCTCCTCTCTGCATATCCACGGCTTCTTATGTTCAGTAGGAATGTGAACTTCTGTTGTCAAGAGTATTTGAGGATACCTGAGGGGTATTTTTATTGAGAATTAGGATTTTAGTTATTTCAGAAATTCCTTTCTGAGGCAAATAAGACTTTCAGAAATATTATGAATTTATACAAATTTTAGAGATAAAAACATATATATAGCAACTTCTGCCTGTAGGTCATCATTCATCTGCTTTGACTCTGTTCAGTCTGCCAATACGTGATTTTACATAGATGTTATTGATCTATACAGACTTTTATACACTATTTTGTGTCTTGTTTTTATATGTATATAAATTTATTTATCTATCTATCTATTTATTTATGGCTGAGTTGGGTCTTCGTTGCTGTGCGCGGGCTTTCTCTAGTTGCGGTGAGCGGGGGCTACTCTTCATTGCGGTGCGTGGGCTTCTCATTGTCGTGGCTTCTCTTGTTGCGGAGCACGGGCTCTAGGCACGCAGGCTTCAGTAGTTGTGGCACGTGGGCTCAGTAGTTGTGGCTTGCAGGCTCTAGAGCTCAGGCTCAATAGCTGTGGCGCACGGGCTTAGTTGCTCCGCGGCATGTGGGATCTTCCCAGGCCAGGGCTCAAACCCGTGTCCCTTGCATTGGTAGGCAGATTCTCAACCACTGCGCCACCAGGGAAGCCCCCTTGCTTTTTTAATATACATATTTTCATGCATTTACAAAGGCCATTATACTTATTATTTTAAATAATTATATCATGTCAAATATCAGTTTATTTAGCTACCTCATTTACTAGCTTTTGAAATCATGTTCAGATTATTTTTTGTTTTTTTCTTACAAAAAAACACTTATACAAAGACGCAGGCCTACTAGAGAATGAACTTGAGGATACGGGGAGGGGGAAGGGTAAGCTGGGACAAAGTGAGAGAGTGGCATGGACATATATACACTACCAAATGTAAAATAGAGAGCTAGAGGGAAGCAGCCGCATAGCACAGGGAGATCAGCTCAGTGTTTTGTGACCACCTAGAGGGGTGGGATAGGGAGGGTGGGAGGGAGGGAGACGCAAGAGGGAAGAGATATGGGGACATATGTACATGTATAACTGATTCACTTTGTTATAAAGCAGAAACTAACACACCATTGTAAAGCAATTATACTCCAATAAAGATGTTAAAAAATTTAAAAAAACACAAAACTTATACAAACGTGATTATAATCAATTATTTTATAGGTATGTAAAGTATTTATGTATGCAGTTAACTCTGCCTCACTGCCCTTCCTTTTCCACAAAGGATTTAAGGAGGCTAAGCTAAAATTCTTTTGCATTATAGTTCAAAATTATTTTATTAAAGCTTATGAATAGTTTCATAGATTTTAATCATGTTTGAGATTTGGCTCCAGAGATTGGACAACTTTACCATACTTTTGCGAATTTGTACTTGTTTTCCTGTAGTCTTGGCTAACAGTGGGTTTAGCTATTTTTTAGTTTAGTATGTAGGGAAAGGAATTTAGAGTTATTAAATTTGTGTCTCTTTAAATGACAAAGAGACTTTTCATATTTCCTTGTAAGTACTACCTATCAGTATTTTCTGTTTTAAACTATCCATCTCCTCTATTAGTCAAGTAGATACTAGATAGTGATTATGCATTGTAACGATTTATATATTTTGGGTAGCAAACTGTTATGAAATATGCTTTCCCCATATATTTTTCCTATTCTGTGGCTTTTCATTTGGTTGTATTATATTTCATTATACAAAATAATTTTCAATATTTACCTATTAAACTGCCCTTCCTGTCTCTGGGAACTGCTTCGCAGCTTGTGATACTTCCCAAGAGGGTCTGTCCTTGTTACTCTTCTTGCTTTCTCTTAGGTGGAGGTCATGAAATTTAGATTTAAAACTGTCTTTCGAGCTCCTGCTTCCACAGTTCACAGGCGGGGATGTGGGCCTGGTTAGGGATTCCTCCTAGCAAAATGCTGTGAGGCCTGAACTTCTGCCTCTCTGAAGCCCACACCTGTACCATTTAGACCCCCTGGTCGTGGATGAGAGATTGAGGTTGCACATGGACACAATACCACTAAGCACTTTACGTTCATCTTGTCTCTGCATTTCTCCCCTTTGGAATTCAGAGTGCCAAGCCCCGGCTGGACTGCTTGATTGAAGTGTACAGAAGCTGCCAGGACATCCTGGCACACCAGAAAGCCACATCAACGAGCCCGTGAGTCCCAGCATTTAGAAGGCCAGTATTGTTTTCCAGAGGAGATGACTCCTAAGCCACAGTGGCTGGTTTATTTTCTGTATTTTAAAGCATCAAGTGGGCACAGTCCTAGGAACCAGTATGGATGCGGTGGATCTCAGAGCCGTAGAGCAGGTGCCTGGAAGCCTAACTTATTGTGTGATGTTGAGCAAAGTATTTATGTGTATTTTAGTGTTCCCCTTGTAAGATTTCGTTTACCACCTGAGGGGAGACCTCGAAACAGTATGTCAGGAGTAATGTTGACGAAGAGCACTTTGTGATATTCCTAAGCA
Source organism: Delphinapterus leucas (assembly GCF_059928025.1). Lineage (NCBI taxonomy): Eukaryota > Metazoa > Chordata > Mammalia > Artiodactyla > Monodontidae > Delphinapterus > Delphinapterus leucas. The sequence continues at coordinate 147,418,308 of NC_143130.1, read as the reverse complement.
CGTTCAAGTTTACTTTTTGTTGAAATTTGTAGAGCAAGACGATGGGAAACTGACATCAGATCTTTTGAGAAAGATAATTTTCAACTGCACAGTACCCCTGTATAAAAGCTAAGAGAAAAAGCAAGCCCTTCAGGGGCTGGTCAGTAGGAAGAAATGTCCTACAAAAGACTACTCTCTGTCCACCTAGCTCCTGTGTTCTGTACAGGGTTAATTTATGATGATTCTCTTAATAAACAGATCTCCTTCCAAAACATACACAATCGCTTGGTTCGGACAGCTGCTTTTTATTGACAAACACGACCATGGCATTTCAGTCACGGGTGTCTAGCACATTAATACTCTTGTTACTCAGCATTGTCTATGGTTTCAAAAACTTCTTTTGCCAAGAGGGGTGAGATAAAAGGCCAGACAGAAATTTGACTTTGGTTCCCAGACATGTTAAAGAAGGATAAACATACATACTGTAGAAGCCTTTGTTTATAAGGCAGTTTCTTCTATATAAAATTAATAAACTAAGGGAGGATTCCTGAAGGGTTGGGAAGAAGACAGGGCGGGGGAAATAGCTTGACCCCCAAATTCAATATGAACACAGCTCCATTCTTGCTTACTTTTTCTTTGGGATTTTTTTTTTTTTTTTTAACTCCTGGCTAGATGATAATTCCTTATTTGCCTTAGACACACTCAAGATATTACAAAACCAGAGCTGTAACTTCTGCCTTTTACACCAGCCCTGGAGGGGTTATTCAGGAGCCTGTGGGACATGGGACATGTGACTTGTTCGAGGTAGAAATGTCTCAGCTAAATCCCAAATGCTGGGGGAAAGGCAGGAACAGAAATGGGAGGCAGCTATAATATTGCCAGCCTGGCAAAGTCAAGTTCGTTTAAAAAAGGTAGACACTCTGATGTGCTGCTTTTTTCATCATGCTTGTCAGTTTAATGGGTGAGAGAGGGGAAGCTTACAGCAGCTGAGGTGTTCAGATAAACTAGTTCCAGCCTTGCAGTTTTCACAGTGTGCAACACACACACACTTTGCTGGGGTTAAAGGCTTGGTTCTTGGATGCTACTGCTAAACCTATATAGTTTGTTTGGCACTTTATCGAAAAATGATAAGACTGCCTTAGAGCTATGAAATAAAACTCAGTTTCCTCAATGTTGGAAAATCAGAGTATAAATGAACTCTTTCGTCTTTTTTTCTTTTTTTTCCTGTTAAGGGAGGGCGGAGACAAGATCATCTCTGCATCCAACAGAAGGTCTCACTCGGGGATGGGGGCATATTGGCATCGTCAGGAAGACAAAAGGTGAAAGATACTTTCAACTGATGCTCCCAGGCTAGGACAGATAACACATATGTGCGTCTGCCCTCAAACATTCCCAGCGCAAGTTCGCCAGAAGTCTTAAGGAGCAAATCCAGGCCCACGAGCCTGCAGGGGTGTCTTCTGTTTCTGACTCATCTTTGGTGGCCTCACAGAGCAGCAAAAAGCAGAATGCATTTGCTTGGTTTTTCAAAGAGCAGGGGGACAAGCGACGACCACCTTCTCCTACAGTAGTAAGAACAGCCTTCACTGAGCCCTGTCCAGTTGTTAAAATGAGACAGGGAGAGGTCAGGTTGGACCTAGCCCCTGCCCTTGCCTGTACCCAGTTGGGCTGACAGTCCAGTGTGAGGGAGAACAGCTTCAGTCTCAGGGGAATAGCGCCTTGTCCTGCAGAGACAGGTGCCGCTGCCCCAGAAGGGCACCGCTGATGCCTCCTCGTTCGCACCAGGGGAAGGGGAAAGGTGAGTCTCCTCCTTTTTCTCCAGCCCTGCCAACACCTTTCCCATATGGGAAAGGAAGTCCAGTCTTAGTGAGTTCTAAGCTTTTGTTGGAGTTCAGGTGAATTGGAAATTCTAGTCCTCCCCTGTTCAGGGATGTCAGGAAAACTTCAAGTATAAACCCCTGCATGAGGACCATACACAACATAAACATATTAGTCTCCCTGAGAGTAGCAGTGCAGGAAATTCTGACTTACAGCACTGATGCCCTCAGTAACCAGTAACAGTGGGCCATCCCTATCTGTGTCTAGAAATGGGCAGCATCCAGAGCTCAGTATTCTTATGAAAACAAAGTGGTTTTTATACTGGGTCTGGATTTTTAAAGGTTGGCCCTGAAACATTATAAGGCACCTAGAGAGTAAAGGCTTCATGGACACTGAAATACACATTTCACAGAACAACTGGGGCAGGCTGCAGGGGGCTGTTAGACCCATCACAGTAGTATCGCACCCGAAGATACATTTCTCTAATCCCAGAGGCACCAGGTGGTGGTGGGGAAAGGGGTAGGAGGAATATTCACAGCAACGTTGGCCCCTTGGCAGCACATGGAACAGAAGCAAAGAACTGTCGTCCATCCAGTTCCCATGGCTGGCAGGCAGCAGGCGGGTTGGGGGGTGGGTCCACGGTTGTGGAGCAGTGGTTCATGTAGCTGGCCATGATGAAGGTCACCTCTGCAATCTAAGGAGAGAAGGAGAAACAAAGGAATTGAACGCTGGCTTTGGCTTGAATCCTGACTCTCGCACTTACTAGCTGTTGCACTGGTTATATAAGCTTCCTGGGCTCCAGTTTGTCCCCTAAGTTAAAATACCCACCTGGGAGGAAATGTCCAAAGGGGCTGGCTCCTGTGAGGCTCAGAGGCCTAGTGAAATAGGCGTCTGGAGGTCCTGAGGTGCCCAGTACCTCCTGAGGACAGGAGGACCAACGTTCCGCCCTGGCTGTCTCCAAGACAAGGCAAGGCAGCCTCCCTGGAGGAAAGGCTCTGTATAGCCTCTCCTTTGGCAGGGACAGTATTGAAAGGAGGAGGTGGTTTGGCGAACTCCAGCTTTAGGGTTAAAACAACAGGGTTTCCAGTTGCTCAGAAGGGAGCCAGGAACTATAAATCAGAACTTTGGTTTCAGAGTCTCTGCAATTGTTATTTTTTGCATCAACATTTCCTGTACTGAGTAGGAACAAGGCCCTTAAAGTGAACAGTTCCTAGGACCCCAGGGAAGGGGGAGCATCTTCAGAGTGTTCCACTTGTGACTAGTGCCGGGACAGCAGAGCCCAAGGCAAGGTGAGAACACCTGGGCCTGCTGCAAGGATGACAGCAGCAAGAGGGCCCCCATTCAAGCCTGTCCAGTGCTGTGGCTGACAGAACAGAGGAAGGTAACGTGAGGAGCGCAGAGTAGCTGGACCAGAGTGAGTTCCCCCTCCCGCCAGCCCCCCCACCTGCCAGCTCAGCAGAGACGCCACCCGAACCCTCTGGGGTACTGATGATAGGGCCAAAAGTTTCATTTGGGGCAGGGCCCTTCTAGAGTACTGTCATAACCCCAGTTTCCTTTCTAAGCTCCGAGCCCATCTCATCAGACCACAGCAGGGTAAAATGTTTTAGCAGCTTTCAGACCCACCTTGGGAGCAGCCATCCGGAAGATCAGCTTCTCAATGTGGCCTTTTCCAGAGCTCTGGTCTGAAGTGGATCTAATCACAAGCATGAAGTCATCCCGGCAGCCACCAAAGGTCATCACTGAAGAGTAGGGATAAGTGACGTGCACTTGCTGTGGGGAAAGATCCAGTTAGTTCTGGAAAAACTTTGCACCTGCCTCCTGAGCTAGGAGCCAGCATGCCCGGTCTCTTCCAGACCAGGAAGGGAGAAGTCCAAAGTGGTCACACTTTGGAGATCTACATTTTGAATGTCTACAAGCTGTGTCTAGACTAGAGGACAGCAGTACTTGGGCAGGGGGCGGGGGAAGGAAAACCATGGTCACTTAGCTCAGCCCTTTGAGTCCAGAGAGAAGAAAAGATACTGCCAGGAGAAGGAGGGGTCAGGAAGCCAGCCCTCATCCTCCCGTACCATGGTGTTGTGGTCCAGGATGCTGACGCCATCCTCATTCACCGCAATCCACACCAGAGTGTTCTCCTTGGAAGACAGCTGTGCAGGCTGGGGGAACAGGAAAATCCCATCAGACATCCACAGCTAAGGATTCTGAACCACTAGAGCTTTCTGAGGAAGAAGGCACATCCAGGGATCTGCTAGGCAGTGATTTCCAACTTTTTTCTTTTGGAAAACATAGAAGATGGTATTTGTATAGCATGCTGGAGTAAACAGGCTGCTCGTGGCAGGAGGCACCTGGCTTGGGGCTCTGGCCACCTACTAACAACCCCGAGTATCACTTTCTTGTAGTACCTATAGCCCATCCTGCCATGGTACAGAACACAGTACACTTTGTTCCTGTTCCAGAACAGAGGCCAGCCCTGGCTGTTCTGCCACAGGCATGGAGAACAGGCTGTTTTTTCCTGGCTCTCAGAAACTGACAGCATTCCACCCACAGGCCCTCCTAAGTGCAAACTGCATCTTGCTTCAACCAATTTCCTAGGGAGTATAAAATAATTAGGAAAACAATAATGCAAGGGCTTTAGGCCCTACCAGGGAGAAAAATGACTATTTGGTGGATAAGTCCTAGAATGACTAATTTTCACTGCCAGGGCTGCAGTAGGGCAATCTAGATTTCCTGTCTCTCCTACCCTGGGGAGGCTGGGGAGAGAGATGGACATGTCCCTTTTTTCAGGAGCTTCTCCCAACCTTCCAGACTAAGTGGGTCCCCATGTTATATGCCTTTATAACACCCCTGTACTTTTCCTTCATGGCACTTGTGACAGCTTCTAAAAAAATTATATATATTTTATATATATATATATATTTAGAAAGAGAGAGTGTATGTGTGAATATTTGATTAGTGTGTACGTCCCCCACTAGATGGGAAGCTCCATGAAGGCGAGGACGTGTCTGATTTGCTCACCTCTTGTCACCTCAGACAACTAGCACAATGCCTGAGATATAGTAGGAGCTCAACAATTCAATTCTTTGTTGAATGAGTGAATGTCTGTTGTCTAATCTGTATCCTCAGTGAACAGGATCATGATCCAGCTTCGAGGATAGGACACTCTGTGTGATTACATACAAAGTTTTGTGCACACCAGATACCCAGTGAAGAAAAGTTCCATCTGCAATTACTTTTAGCCACCTGGCCTTCCAGCAGGAGAAATTAACTGGTGCCTGAGTAGTCAGATCCCTCTGTGGCTGCACCAGGTCAGCAGAGATGTATTTGTTTAGGTTACACGTTGTTCTTTCAAACTTTTTTTAAAATAAAAACATTCTCAAGAGGAACATCATATCAAGTCTGAACTCTGTTGTGGATTAGTTGACCCTATCTTTTTTTTCAAGGGTAGGATTGGGAAAGAAGTCAATAAAGGAAAGTTAAGGATCGCCCAGAAATAACCCTGGCCCGGAAGCCATGAGTCACAACTGCTCTGGACCAGGGAAAGCTGGAGTAGGCAAGAAATGGGTGGAAAGATAGTGACCCCTAGTGGTTGCGGGTGGGCGCTGCAGACTGAACTGGCTCAAACATGACCGAATCCAGGAGAAACTTAGTTCCTGAGGGTGTGGTAACCGCTCCTTCGGCTGGAAACCACCCACACTTACCTGAGCAGCAAAGAGCTTAGCACCAAAGAGGGGCCATTTCCGGGCCACTGTCAGGTAGATGCGGATGCACTCAGGAGAGGAGCAGCCTTGCAGTGCTGCCCACTTTGTGGTCAGCTGATCTGCCAGGTGCCTGGTTTAGACGGATGGAGAGAGATGGTGCCATGTTTCTGTTGCAGCTCTGAGGTTCTCCCCAACTCTGCAGCCCATGCCTCCCTACAGTGACTCCCTGCAAGACCTTGCAGCCTACCTCAGCTGTTCCAGGGGGGCCCCGTGTCTGTAGCGCCTTGGGTAGAACCTGTCTAGGACCTGCTGGAGGTGATGCAGAGCCTTGGCAGGGGGTGTGCCCCCAGGTCCTGGCAGGATGGGCTTCTCCAAGTCCCCATACTCTACCTGTGGTAGAAGCACATGGAGGGACAAATCAGGAATTTGGATGTGAATGGGGTTGGGGGCCTGCTGAGAGAGGTGAAATAAACCATTATTTCATCCCTTTATTGGTGAGGTGTGAATGGATGTGAAAAAACACTTCTTGTGTACAGACAGACCCTTTATCTCAAGTTTCACAGACACTAGAGAAACAACCTTAGGGTCCTAGAATATTAGAGATTGTCTAGATCAACTTTCCTTTTGCAGCTGAGGTTAAGTGCCTTATCCAAAGACACAGTTAATTAGTGGCAGACAAGGGAAAACACTATAGAAATTCTGGCTCCTAATCCAAAAATATGGGATACAGGATTGAAGATGCTATAGATCCTTCAGTAGAGCTGACTGTTCCAAATGTGGCCATTAGAGTCAGATACTTGGCTCAAATCCCGGCTCTGCCATTTACCAGCTCTGAAACCATGATCAAGTTAAACTCTGTGAGCTTCAGTTTACTCATCTATAAAGCGGGGGTGAGAACTAAATAGGGTACTACATATAAAATGTTTCGCACAGGGCCCTCTACAGCATACTCAATACGTGTTTACTGTATTAAAGGTCCACTGTTATTATTTCCCCATCCTCTCCAGCATGTAGATCCAGACTCTTTCTTACGGGAACCATGAAGGTATCCCAGATTCCTTTGGCAAGACAGCCTCCTAAAGGTAATAGAAGAGTCAAAGTCTGAATGTGTGTTCCTTTTCCTAGTTCTCATTACAATGTTTGACAGCTGTAAGTACACACTTAACCACATACATTATATGACATACATTATCTAGGAATTACACTTAGTACAACCCTGTTGGGGCAGGTAGGGAGGTATTTTTGTTTTCGGGATATGAAAAAGGGAACTACAGCACAGACAAGTGAAGTGACTTGGCCAAGATCTCATAGCGGGAAGGTGGCTAGGATTCAAACCCAGGCCCCTGGTTTCCACGCCCAGAGTTCTGCATGTAGCCTGGATCTGCAGTGAGGCACTCTGCTGGGTAAGGAGTCAGCAAGGCCGCCCTCTCTGGCACCTCAGGACCCGCAGAATCTCCTGTTTCAGCCTGTGTGGTGCACTCCACCTGTGAGTCCAAGACGTCTCCTGACCCTCCTGACTCCTGGACAGAACCTTACCTGGGCCATCAGTGCAGCCATCTCCAGAGCCAGCTCCTTGTTGACAGGAAACCTCCCTGCCACTATCTCTCCGCTAGTTTGGGAGGCAAGCAGCAGGCGCTCTCGCTCTGTCTCCCCTTTGACTTGACTCCGAAAGTACAGCCTACAGGGGAGAGAGCGAGAAGCCAGGGCTCAGCTGGGATCCCAAACGGATGAAGCTGTCTCTGCATCTGTTTATCTTGATTTACAAAGAAAGAAAGAAACTACTCTTTTTATACCATCTGTGAGCCTATTTTCCACTGCCTCCAGAAAAACTTAACCAAGCATGACACAGAGCAGATAGAGGGCCATCAGGTCCCATAGCAACAGTAGCATGTGGTCGGTTCTGAATTCACCATTAAGACTTACTGGATTTGGTGAGGGGAATCTGGTACCTGGAATCATAGCTTATTAGGAAACTAAATGAGTTAAGATTCCAAGAGACTAATGGAAATCATGTGCCTGGAGACATACTGGGATGGAATTTTCTTAGTCAAATTGGTATTAAGTCAGGATTTCTCCTTCTGTATTTCCTGGAACTGGTATATAGAAGCCATTTATTCTTTTTTTTTTTTTTTTTTTGGTACGCGGGCCTCTCACTGCTGTGGCTCTCCTGTTGCGGAGCACAGGCTCCGGACGCGCAGGCTCAGCGGCCATGGCTCACGGGCCCAGCCGCTCCGCGGCATGTGGGATCCTCCCGGACCGGGGCACGAACCCGTGTCCCCTGCATCGGCAGGCAGACTCTCAACCACTGCGCCACCAGGGAAGCTCCCAGGAGCAATTTATTCTTTAGTCTTAAATATCTAGTGCTCAGACAAAATCTTCCTCTCCTAATGTAACACATGCAGCCACCTGAGGAAGTTGGTCTGTTTGGGGGGCAGGGGTGTGTGTGTGTGTGTGCATGCATGTGTGAGTGTGCAGACACAGTACAGGGACGGAGAGCCTGAGCTGTCCAGGGTCTCACAGAGGCCAGCAGAGCCAGCCTGGGCCTCCAGCTACTGACCAGCAGGCAGTGTTATATATCTGGGCGCCCTGCCTGTGCAGGATAGGCCTCCAGCTGGGGGAGTGATGAGCTGCACCCCAGCAGCAGCCCTCAGGCTTGGTCCCCCTTGGCGGTGCCCAGGACCTGTTCTTGTACATCAGTTTCACAACACGTGTGCCACCCTCAGACTTTCCGGAGTGCAGCTCTTTCAGGGCTTGTTCCCACTTGGAGATGGCATCGCAGATCTGCATGAGGCAAAAGAGGAAAGTCAGACAAGCCCCTGATGAAGGGAACAAGGTCCAGTCAGGGCTGGACTTGGGCAGAGCAGCGGGACAGAGTTGAAGGATTGTCCTCCATCAGGAGGCTGACCCGCGGGGCCTCATGCTCCCAGGACCCAGGGTGCCTGCGGCTTTCTCGCAGACAGAGGTGTAGCTCTGAGCATGGCGTGGGCAGCAAACCATGGAATGCTGCCGCCATTGCCTGGACATCTGAGGGGGCCTCCCAGAGGCTAGGCAGGCCCCAGTTCAAAACCATGGCCCCTCATCACTGGCTCCACTTCCCTCCCACCAACCGCCATTCTCTTCAACAAATATAACCGGAGGCCTACTGTGTAACAAAGCCTTACGGATGCCTGGGCATAGTTTTTCCAGGCAATGGTAAAAGACTATAGGAGCCTTTGTCCTGTCACCATAAAGCAAAGCAGAAACTGCAGCCAAAACCCTCACCCTCATCAAGTGCTCCAGCACATCCCACAAACACCCAGCATGCCCCGCGGCTCTAACCCCAGACCCTAATGCAACACAGGGTTCGAATCCCACTCAAGGGCCTTTACGCACAGAAGTACCACAAGGATCTACCTCTTTAAAGTTGGTGGGACCTGTAAGCACAGCACGGGCCCTGGCAGACTGGGTAAGAGTGAGCTGCCAGCGTACAGCACAACATCTGCTGGGTCCAGGTGTACAGTTGTCCGTCTACGCATGTGTGTAGACGGGCTCCGCCCGGGTGGGGCTGCTGCTGAGAAGTGCCTCCCTGTCCTTCCTACCCTGAGCTGGGAAGCGGCTTTTCTTCTGGAAGCTGAACAGCCTCTCAAGGGAGGGAGGGAAGGAGGGAGGGATGTGGAGATCTTCTCTCCAGAGACAAGGGCACAAACGACTTTTCTCTGCCTATATGGGCACATTTTAAGATGGCACAGAAATGCTGGCCTCGGGCTCAGCCCCAAACAGACTGGGAACACAAAATCCTGAAGACCAAGGTGGCTCAGTTGGCTTATGGGGGACCATCACCTTGACGCTCCCCTGCAGGCAGTGTTCCAGGTCCCTGCCAGAAGGGTCGTCCGTGAAGAGGGCAAAGCCAGAATGGGAGGACTTCCTCATGCCCGTCTCCTGGTTCAGCCGCTGGAGGAGCTCGTCAACTGTGGAGGAGCCGTCAAAACCCACCACCTGCCGGGAGAGGGGACCTCCTGAGAGGGGCCCACGGGGGCTAGTGGGGGGGGTCAGAGGCTGGGAGGTGGAAAGGCATGGCTGAAAGGAGTGAGGGCGACGACAGAGGCCAAAGAAAGCCTGGTTTCCACGTGCAGAGGTTGAGTGCTTAAGGGAGGAGCCCGCCTACCATAAACTGAAGTCCCACATAAGCTCCGTTCCTCCTTTCCTGTCACTCTTTGGGAGGCCCTTCCCCTGCCACTTTCTTGGTCAGTGTGTCAGCTTCCCTGTTCACGTAGTGGGTTCAAAAGGTCCTCTTCCCAGGCCCCAAAGAGTGAAGTACTTTTGTGATTCAAGCTCTGTACTCCCTCCACAGTGGCACGAATGGCCCCACTCGCCCCTGCAGCCCAGGCCCACCCTTTGGCTGGTCTGCCTGTTAAGATCTGCTGGGCCTAAGGAGGCTTAGCACCCACTGGCCCAAAGGTATTCTCCTCTGGGATGGCAATATGAGAAGACTCAGCACAGGGAGCGCGGCAGCCTTGTCACCTGGTAGGTCGCTCGTCACCTGGTAAGTCCCGTTGGCGAAGTGCACGGGGATGCTGAAGGGCGAGGAGTGGTGGAAGGGGTTCCGCAGCAGGATAGACACCACCTCCATGCGCGAGGGCCTGGCCTCCCGCTCCCCAGTCTGCAGCGTCCGCTCCACTGCCCGCTGGCAGTACGTGGCGTACTGGCCCGTCTCATTTCTAAAAAGACAGGCGAAGGAAGAAAGGAAAACCGGGAATCCACTCATCCCTACCACCCTGACACCCTGGTTCCCTACCTACATGTAACCTATAGGACCAAACCTGCAGCTGGAAGGCTGTGACACGAGCCCCAAAGACTGGTCTGGGGTGTTAATTTGTCATTCAGGGCCTATCTGCTGCTGGTTGCTGGCACAGATATTTTCTGCAGAAGCCAGAAAACATGGCAACAGAGAATGCAAATCTGGGGATGATCTGGGGGCGCGGTAGCTCCACATGAGGGCCCCCACTAAATACCCACACACACGTGGATTGGTGTGTAGAGGGTGCCCAGATCTCCACGTGCCCATCTGCGTACATGGTGATGGGCAAAGTCTACATGACCACTGTGCAAACCCCAGAGGGCGGGGCGATCTGATCCATCCTAGTCTCCCCTGCGTCCCTCCAGATCATGCCAGTCGGTAGTGCCAGAGTGGCAGAGGAAACGACATGCACTCACCGGGGATCTGCGTGGCGCTGGAGCTGCTGTTTGACGTACCAGAGGAAGTGGTGCTGAGGCAGGAAAAGTGGGGCACACAGAGCCAGGAGCTGCCAGCACTGCAGGGGAAACAAGAAATGTGGGCTGAGCGCTGGGTCCGCCGTGCCACCACCATCGCAGTCCTGAGCTACAGAGCCTTCACCACCCTCTCCGAACCGCAGCCCCCAGCCTTCTGCGGGCACCAGGATGGCCAGCCTGGTCGGGCTTTGTGCAGAGCCGCAATCACACAACCTGACTGTGTGCAGACGTCCAGAAGGGGCACAGAGAGGGCAGCGGAACCCGGGCAGCCTTGAGTACGGAAGCCTCCTGCTGGCTGCCAGGCTCGGAGGATACCTGCCCAGTCACCTCCTTCCACCTTTCCCACGTCCTGGGCAGCCCTGGCCGACGGCTCCCATTGGCCGTTCCACCCCAGGGACGCCCACCTGCATGAGGGAGCACTTCTGCGGCGGGCGGCAGCTGGTCTGCTTCATGAGTTGGCAGTACAGCTCGCTCTGCAGCTCGGGGTGAACGAGGCAGACCTGCAGCGCGGTCTGGGCCAGGGACACGTGGTAGTCCACTGAGGCTGCTTCCACGGGCACGTTGATGAAGAGTTGGCACGACTGCAGGGAAATGACAGTGGGCACAGGTAGACTGACAGCCCCCTGATTATTGTCCTCTGTGACAGGGGACAGACTGGGCCGTCCCCCCGCCCAGGGCTCAAGGAAGGCTCCGGTTCACGGCAGACAGCCCTTTCTAGGAGGGAGCATCGTGACTGCTCGAGAACGTCTACGCTTACCGAGAAGGCTACTTTGGGATAGGATCTTTCCTTTACATGTTTCCATTACATAAGCAAGACATATTCATTTTTTAAAAAGATAGAATATTCAGAGGGGAACAAAGAATATTCTAAAATAGGCCAGAATCTCTCAGGTCCAGAAGCAACGTAAACCTGCCCTCTCCCGCTGTTCACTACAGGAGGGCAGCTCTTCGTTTCGCTAGTGCTCCCCAAGGGCCCATGAATGAAGTCCCAGAGCTTCCAGCCTCCCTGCCGTAAAGGACATGATGGGAGCCCTGAGGGACTTTCTTTTCCTTCCTCTTCAGATCCCTCCGGGAGCTCCCCCCCTAAACTGCACAGGCCTTCTCCACCCCGCCATCACCGTGGTGGGAAGAACCGCTCTGGGCAGAGCCTGGGCACAGGGCAAGGGCGCCGCCACCAGTCCGTGGGCCTGGGCTCAGCTCCCACTTTACCTTGAAGAGCTTGACGGCCTCTGTCTGCAGGGCCTCGGAGGGCAGGGTGGTGAGGGAGGTGTACAGCCCGTCTTTGCTGTAGCACAGCATGGGGTGCCTCCAGAGGGGGGAATCTGCCCGGAGCACAGCACCAGAGAGCAGCAGCCGTTACCACTGAGGAGGCAACTCGCCTCCCCCGCACCCCGACCCTGATCTCTGGGGAAGACGGTGTTTTCACAGTCGGGACACGTGGGCTGTGCTGGATTTATATCCACAGAGTGTGGGCTGTGCACTGCATTTATTCAGCACACTCACGAGCACGGCTTACAGGAAGGTGGCTACTGCTTTGCTCGTGGGGCTGCAATAGGGGTGAACGTCCAATGCAAGGCGTGGACATCGGAGTGCAAGCGTGCGTGTGCAGGGGAGGGCCTCTCCCTGCAGCGCTAGGTCTGGATAGAGGAGCGTATATCAGCCTGGAACAAACAAGTCTCGGAGCAGCAGTAAAGCAGTGTGTGTTCTGGGTGCCCTTGGATCCTCAGGGTCCTGAGAATCAGTAGCAAAATAAAGACCCCAAAAGGCCCCAGGCTTAGTTAGCCTGATCCTAACTTAGGCTTCATTCATTAACAAACTATAACTATAGATTAACCAGCCACCTTCTTTCCTCAACCCTCTGCCCAGCCAGCAAAGTTGCAGTGAACAAAGTAAAACATTGACCAAGTGACCGGAAAGTCTGCTCCCCAGACAACTGCCCCAGATACTGAGTGGCCTCCTCAGTATCCTCACCAGAAACAGGGGTCCCGGAGCTTGGGACGGGAATGCCCTCTGTGGCTTAGAATGTCTCCAAACAGCTTCAGGGTACGGTAGTGCTTTCTTTGGGTTGCTGACCAACAGTTACCCAGCTACCACCCTCCAACCCAGCAATGATGGCCACCCTCGCCTTACCTGGGTCTCCCTCACCATCCATCAGCTTTCCAATGAGCTGCTCATAGGCAGTGCCCACCTTGGCACTGCTGCCACCTGCAGCGACTGTGAGGTGGTAAAGCCACGTATCCTGGAAAAGGATGGAAAGCCACCTGATGGGGCTGGGCTGGGGAAGAATGGAGGCAAGAGCTCCAAGGGAGCCTCCCTGAAGGGGCCAAGCCCAGGGTGAGGGTCAGCCTGTCTGGTTGGCACAAGTCAAGGTCACCGGTCCCTAAGAGGAAAGACTTGGGATGGGCTGAATGTGAACCCAAGTTCCTAAGCTTGTGGTTCCCTCCATCTCATGGCCCCAGTGCAGAGATGTTGGTCACTGGGAATGGATTCAATACAAGGAACATTCAGGAAATACTAGTTGCCAAAATGTCCAGGAGGGAAATAGATTCGAATCTGGGGAAGCTCAGAAGAGAGAAGGAAGGTGAGAATCAAAGGTGCAAGCTTTGCCATGGAGGCCCAGCCCCCTCCCTTACCTTTTCGTGCTTGGTGCCAATGAGGAGGTAGGTGGGGCTGTGCTCTGGGGGGTGGATCACAAGGGTGCAGTGGGAGGAAAGCAACTGCCGGGTCCCTCCAGCCTCATAGTCCTCGTCTGAGTCACAGGATCGATCTACTTCCTCTATGCGTGCGTCCCGCACAGGCAGACGGCCCAGGGGGCGCTGTGGACACAAGCCTTCCGTGAATGGGAGGGCCAGCGGGGAAGGGAGGAGTCTCCTCTCTCTGAACCCTCAGGCCTTGTAGGGCTGGGAATCAAGGACGAGGGGGAGACTACAGCTCCCTGGCTGAGGCAGGCTTGGAGAAGCACAGACAGACCACACAGGCAGGGTCTGCGGACCATGCACACTGGTCACACACTCTAGAGGGATCTGGCCAGCCAGCTCTGTACTTGTTGTGGGGTTGGCTGGGGTGGAGGGTAAAGCTGGGCCTTCCATAAGGACACAGAGCCACAGGAATGTGGTTTGGGGGAAGCTGTCGGGAGGCCAGGAAGTACCTTGTCCTCGTGGCTTCGATAGTAGTAGAAGGTTCTCCCAACAAGAGCACACCAGACCAGTTTGGAATGGCCATGCTTGACCTGTAGGCCAGAAATGAACCAGCATTATTAGAACCAGACGACCCCAGAAGAAGATCCGGGACTGGCAAAGAGAAGCCAAAGGGAGACAGATCTCAAAACCCCTGGTCTAACTCAGATCCTTTGGTCAATCCCAGGTCAAACTCAGATGCCACCCAGATTCTCTACTAACGGAACCAGCCCTTTCACAGCGAGCGTCCATGGTACCACGCGACACCCCATCCGTCCTCGTATGACCTGCCATTAAAAGATCGACCAGGCCAACCAGATATCCTGTCCCAGGAATATGATCACGAGAAGAACTTGCTAATCTGCAGAGGCTAGAGTCGGAAGGGAAGGGCCACGGTGGGCTGAAGCCCTTGGGCAAGTGTAATCGTGAAGTGTAAAAAACACTGCACGTGGGCAGAGGAGATGGCTGTGAACACAGACTGAACAGGGAAGCAGTGGCACAGGCAGAGCCCCAAGCACTGAACTTGCTCACACAATCATTCCTGACGGCATCCTGGCCTAGTTAATGCGCTTCCTTGTTAACGTCCCCTTTCTTGGGATTAACAAATGCTTCTCAGCTCCCTGCAACCAGAAGAGCCCTAATTAAAACATCTTTAGGGCAGCCTGAGATATTATAAGTCTTTGGCCACACCTGTCTCGCCGAGGTCACAGCTTCCCACTATTCACACTGAGCTGTGGTGGGTACAGGCAGGGGTGAGGGCAACTCCTAATGACCTCAAAATGGGTCCGATACATTCCTTTTCCCCCTGTCTCGAGAATAGCTGCTGTTGTAACAACACTGACCCCTATTTTTCCAGACACTCATTCACCGTCACCTTGTGTGGTTCAGCCCACAGGTAGTCAGTGTGAGGGGCCTCCTGGAGAAAGGAGCTGTGTGTCAGGAGGTGACCCACCAGCCCAGCACTCACTCCTGGCTCCCCTGACTCTCATGAGGAGCCCACCACGCTCCTCCCCCACCAACCCCACCCGTACCTTAGTCAGCCAGCCCTTCACAGTGGGCTTGGCGCCGCCCTGAGTCAGGGCCGGAGGCCCAATGGCCTGGACCTTCAGCAGGCTCTGTAGGACACGGATCCACTCCTCCAGCAGGCTGGGCGAGTCCGCTGTCAGGTAATAGGTCTTCTTCTCAGAGATGAGCTGTGGAGAAGTGAGGGGTTGGGGATGGGGAGACAGGACGATGGAAGAACAGGGGCCTGGCTCTGCGGTAGCGCAGATCTCCGAGACACCAGCTCTTCCTTCCTCCTGCCCTGGTACTCCCTCCCTCCCTTCTCCTCCTCGTCATCTTTGCCTCCGTGTCTCTCCTACCTTCACTCCATCTCTCACATTCTGCCTCTTCTTCCTTCCTCAAACCCACAAATGAGGATCAATGCAAACGTCGAGGTAATGGCTTTCACACATGCTCATTCTGCCCCATCTTTGTTTCCATCCGAGCCATATCCAAACCCAGCACCTCTTCTATCTAAAGCACTAGCCGCTAGGAGCATGCTCACCTGGAATGTCTGTGCACCCTCCCCTCGAACAATTTGGCAACGGGAGTTCAGTTCCACTTGACCTTGAGGTTTCCGGATGACGTCACTCTGTAAAGAAAGGGATGGAGAGGAAAGAGGTTGGAGCCTTCCCAGAGCACATCATTTCCCCTCAGACCTTACTCTAGGTCACAATGGGGAAAGTGATTCCTAAGCTTTCCTGGGCTGTGGTATGATGGATAACTTGTTCTGGATCCTGGTTCTAACTAAATGGAGCAATGATTAGAGACATGGGTCCTCCTGATACAGACCTCAAAAAGTATAGATTGAGCCTTTAAAAACTGGATGAGAAACCACCAGGTTATTCCTGAGCTACAAAGCCCTTAAATTCTTTCTGCTACATATTTTATAGTGTTGCAAACAGGTGGCCTATATATATCACCATTACCTTCTCCAGTGCCACTGCAGACATAACTAATCAATCAGAGCATGCCTACTCATTGAGTGATACGGGACCTGAATCCTTCACATGATGCTCAAGGTAGCCACTAACAATCAACTGGAGTTGCACAAGAGTCAGGCCTTTTTGCCTTCTTTAAAACGTTAACATTGGTTCTCTAGGGAGGGCCTGTCAATCTAGGTCCCAACATCCTAAGGCTCCCTAATTCCAAACAGTGTAGGAAGGAGATGGAGGAGGTGACAAGCTCGCCTATTAGAACAGTCCTGATGATGTGAGGGCAGCCTAGGAATGGTTCATTTACAGGGCTCGGCTTCTGAAGGAAGAAGGAATCACCAAGCCAATTCATCTAGAAGTGCCCTTGACTGCTCAGTGCCTGATTTCACTGTGAGAACCAGTGACCAGCCTCATGGTCCCGTGTGGGGCTCAAAGCCTCAGGTGCCTGCCCAGGCTGCCTCTCCCTGCCTGCCACACCTTCACCCTCTGCCCTGCTTCCAGCCCCTCTCATGCGGGTCTGGGGTTGGGGTGGGGTCCTTTTGCCTACTGTCCTGGGGAAGGAGGGTCTCACCGGAGACTTGTAGTACATGATCTGTCCCTGTCTCAGAACAAACCAGCGCCTCTTCCACGTCTTCGCCCGGCTCCCCATTTTCAGCAGGTAGCCTGACTTCTCCAGTGACTCCTGCAAGAGTGGAAGGGTGTAGGGGGATGAGGGATGGACAGAAGAGGGAAATCACTGGGGTCCCTGGACATCACACAGGCCAAAATGACCCAGCTGAGTCACTGCTTTGTCATCAATTAAAAAAAATTACTGAGTATCTACTATGTGTGTTGTCAGGGCACTGCCCTGCTAAGGGTGCAGAGAGGACTTATAAAGCATGGGTGGTCCTGCTGGCAGGGGGAGAGAACACCTGACCCTGAGGAGGTGGTAGATCAGGGGCTGCACAAGCGAGAGGCTGGCCAGGGAAGGCTTCTGGCAAGAGCCAGACCTGAACTGACCTTGGAAGGAAATGAGCCTTTCCCTTGAAGACGAGCCCAGAGGAGGAAGAAGGCCATTCCAGGCAGCAGGAAAGGGCAAGAGAGGTTTGGGCAACATCAGGCAAACTGGGGTGGAGGGTTCATGGAGGCGGAGATGAAGACGGGGCAGCACACTGCTATGGAGGGCTGGGGAACGAGCCGTCTGCATGCATTTACAGCATGCCTCTGAGCCTCAGGCTTCTCATCCACGAGATGGGGTAATAAGCCTCATTTGTGAGGACACATGAGACAGTGCATACAAAGCCATGAGCACGGTGCCCGGCACACAAAAAACTCAATAAATGTATTGTTAGCTCTCGGCATCCCAGGGTCAGTGTGGAGCTAAAACGAGGTAACGTGTAAACTCCTCCTGGGCCCCGTGGGCCACAGTGATGGGGTCTGTGTGTGCCTGGCCCCCAACCGCACACCCCCAGCCCACTCCCCGTGGCCTCACATCATCAGTGGCAGCCCCCGGACTCCCGCCCTCCCTTCGCCAATCCCAGGGACCCTCATGCAGCTGCTGCCTGGGTCTTGTGCTGGAGGTCCGCTCCCACCCGGCCCTGCCTTGGCCCCATCGGGGCGGGGGCCAAGATCCCAGCTCACCCGCCCTGGGCCCAGCCCATCGGTGGTGTAGGATGAGGTGCGCTGTAGTTTGTGCTCGGGCTCTGAGTAGTCGCTGTCCAGGGAGCAGGCGTCCGGGGGGATGGCATAGTCGCCCTCAGAGCTCAGCGAGGACATGGAGACGCCTGTCCAAAGGGAGGAGGAATCAAGGCCCAGGTCCACAGCCTCCTGACTCACACGGCCTGGGAGCTGCAGGGTCTTCCACACCCACGTGGGACTGCCCATGGGAGGAGATGAAGGGCCCCTCATTGTTCCGCACCCCTCCCACCACCCTTCTCCATACCTCTCTTGATGGCCCGGGGGCTGCCCAGTCCACTGGTCTTCCTGGACTCGGAGCAGGGCACTGAAGTTCGGAAGCTCGCCTGGGAGCTGCAGTCATCATCGGACCCGGAGGACTCGTCCACAAAGGGCACCGTGCTGATCTGCATGGCTTTCTGCAAGACAGGCCCCTCCCCACTGCAGCTAAGGCTGCAAGACAAGCCCCATCCCATCTGCACTTTCACTCCCGCTCCAAGTGCCTGGGGCGTGGCCATCACAGCCTGTCTAGAGCATGGGAAGCCATCACCCAGCTGGGGCACCCAAAAGACAACTGTCCCTTCCCGACTTGACGACCTTACCCCTGTGTCCTCACCTCCATGCTTCTCTCTCCCTCACACACCATCATCCTCTGTGGTCCCCAGTGAAGCTGCCCCACCAGGGCTGAACACCTTGCTCCCTGCCACTAGGGGGCCAGAAAACCATGCTACAGGGCCCAGTGTGAGACAGGAGCTTTAAAAGTGGGTGGGGATGACAAATCGAGAGATCATGGCAAAAATTTAAAAAGACCAATCACTTCAATATTGGGGAAACTGTGTGGAAAAGGGTACTCTATTTTATATAAAAGATTTATATAAAATCTTTTTAGGAGGTAATTTGGCACTACCTGTCAAAATTTAAAACATGCATGTTATCTGCCCCTAAATTCCACCTCTAGAACTCTGTCCTACAGAAATATGCATATATAAGTGCACAGAGATGTATTTGCATGGTGATGTTCATTGCAACACTGATTTTACAGAAAAATAGAGACATGACCTACATTGTGAATCAGGGGAGGACAAGTTAAGGTAGTTATGGGGCATCTATACCAAGGGGTACTGGGAAGTCCTAAAAGGGGAGGCAGAGCTGTGCCGTGCATGGAGGTGGGGCAGGAAGACCTGACACATGGCTGGGTGGACAAGCAAGGGGTAGACTGACATGTATGACATCATCCTCTTTGCGTGTGCGTGTGCGTGTGTGTAAGAGAGAGTAAATTTGTAAATGCGTTTGTCAATGCATCAGAGGGCATTACAGGATAAACACCAAACCATTAGTGAGAGCTGCCTCTGGGGTTAGGAATTAGGGAAAAGCAATGTAAGAGGAAATTTCACTTTTGGCTTTTTATCCTTCTACAAAAAGTTTTACAAAATATTACTGTTACGATCTCAAAAAACATGTTGGCAATCTTTTTTTTTCCAGTTAATGTTGTAAGAACTCGCAGGCAATCTCAGATTGGTGGGGAATTTCAGTCTTTCCCTAAAGTTTTCCAAAAAATCTGGCTAGAACAGGACAGGAAACTGACAAATCTTTTCAGAGGTGCCCATCTGAGTTACCATCGGTCCCTCATCTCTTGGGGCATAATTAATGCAACTTATGAGTTCTTGTTAAAGATTATATGAAAGAAATCAGTTAAGTGCCATTTATCAACTGAACAGACCTAAGAAGAATGCAGTTTGGTCTTGTTTCTAATTGGCTAAATACAAGTTGGTGTCATAAGTCCAGGACACAGTGAATTATGGGCAAAGCTGTTTTCCTTAAGCACCAACAAATTCAGAATAAAAGGTTTCAGTAGGAAAAAAAAAAAAAAAAAAAAGCAGACCAAAAAGTATACGAAAACATCATGTTGCAGCTATATCTGATTTTTGTTACAAAATATGTAGAGATGTTATGGGAATACATATGGGAATATATGACATAATACATAAAAAGTTCTGGAAGGAGCCCCACTGGCCTCCGGGATAGACATGTGACAAGATGAGGAGAAGACGCAGAGCAGGCATTGGTTTAACCTTTAACTTTTTACTTTGCCCATAATCATACTGATTCACATTTTTGTAAATGTAGAATTTTTCTAATGAAAACCTAATAAAGATATTGAATCACTGTGTTGTGCTCCAGGAACTAACGTAGTGCTGTAGGTCAGTTACACTCAAAAACAAAGAAACAGACTCAGAGAAAAAGAGATCAGATTTGTGGTTACTGAGGTAGGGGAGGAGGGGGATTGGATAAAGGTGGTCAAAAGGTACAAGCTTCTAGTTATAACATAAGTCCTAGGTATGTGATGCAGAATATGATAAATCTAACTAACACTGTTGCATGTTAATAGATGAAAGTTGTTACGAGTAAATCCTAAGAGTTCTCATCACAAGGAAAAGGTATTTTTCTATTTCTTGAATTTTCTATCTCTATGAGATGCTGGATGTTCACTAAACTTACTGTGGTAATCGTTTCATGATGTATGTAAGTCAAATCATTATACTGCACACCTTAAACTTATGCAGTGCTGTATGTGAATTATATCTCAATAAAATAGGAAGAAAAAATTTAAAAATAAAGAGTTTTTTAAAAAACCTAATAAAGATGAACAAAATAAATAGATATATGGGGGGCTGAGCACCCTGCCCAGAGTTACGTGTGCGCAGACGCCTGCCCCTGGAGACCCACACCAGCCACTGCCTGCCGACACGGTGGTGGGGCAGTGGGTGCTGGGTGGGGACACCCCGTCCTCGGACAGCAGCTTCTTACCCCCTTCAAGGCTGTGTAGACCGGCACGGTGACGTTCTTGCAGACCAGGCCAGAGAAAGGCCCAGGGGATGCAAGGGCTGGAGGGCTTGAGGCTGGAGGGGCGGGAAAGAGGGAGGAGACTCACTCAGGTGGCAAAACCGAGGAAGCGGGGCAGGGGAGGCAGACATGAGCAGAGCGAGGAGGAGAGAGATCTGTGCAGACAGCATTCCCTGAAACAGCACTCCGGAGACAGACCGGGGGACAGGTCTCAGGACGAGGGCCAAGGTCTTCTGCAGCCCCACTCTTGCCAAGGTGAATTACAAGCCGTGTGACTATGGGGCACTCGCGTCACTGTGGGGACTGGGCGGCCGGCGACTCAGGAGCCGCACTCAGGTGGGGATGCGGCTCCTTCAGGGGGTTATCTAAATCAAGGCACCGGGGGCTCCTCGGCCATAGCCCTTGCACTGCAGAAGGGAAGCTGGTGCAGGTGGGCAGCCAGGCTGGAGCGCCCTGCCTCCAAAGTCCCTTCCAGCTCTGTAATTGGCTACAGCTCTGTTCCCGCCCACTCCCACCCACAGGCAGGTGATCTGAACCTGTGCAGCTTCCCTCTCTCTCCAAGGGAGCCGGGGCCACGTGCTTTCACCTGAACCTCACCAGCTGTGGGAGGGAATGGGCTGCAGGTGACCTGGCCCTGGGTGTTTCTCCGAGTCTTCTCCTCCCCGCACGCCCACCCTGCCCACCACGGGCAGCTCACTTGGGACTCACCGCAGCAGGTGGCATTACTTCTAGCAGACACTTCGGATAGCCGCATGCCTGACGTGGCCACAGCGTAGATCCGGCTCTCCTGGAACGGGAGGTCACAAGGGGTCAGGGTTCACCACCCCCGTGTCCACACCGGCCTCTGGCTTTGGAGGCGGGCAGACCTGGGTCCACATCCATGCTTAGCCAGTGACCGGCGGGGGCATCTGGGACAAGTTAACATCATTTCTGGACCTAAGATGGGGGTAATAATACTCACCTTTCAGGCTGTTGTGACAATCAAATGAAATTATTAACATAAACATCTAACACCGAGAGCATGGTCAGTGCCCTGCAGGCGATATTTATTCCCTCTCTTGCTGCCACCCCTCCCTTGGGGCAAGGAAGTTCAGGAGGAGAGGGAACTGGGACCTGTTTTCTCTGAATCTTCCCCATCTTACAGCCCTTGAAGTTGGGGGGTTGGTAATGAGGACGTCCGAGCCCCATGGCAAGGATGTGCGTGACCTTTTGTTTGGAAGCCAGTTGTTTGGAAACTGGGACACATTTTTTTCCTACAGTAACAATGCCACATCATGGTTAGGCTTCAGGCTTAAAGTCCTGGCTCACCCAGACCCCTGAACCCTGCCGTAGAAGACACATCAATGGGAACTCCCACCCTCAACTCTTCCCTTGCCCCTCGGGGTCCCCTGGGTCTGAAGCAGGCCCACAGGCCTGGGCAGCTTTTCTTAGGTTTGGATCACTCCCAAACAACCCAGAGGCCCCACCTATCCTCCTCCATATCTCTTTTTCACTCAAGGTAAAGGGAAAACAAAGGCCTCTTCAGGTGAGAGGTGAGTCACAAGGACCGGGGAAGCCCTGCCCAGCTCAAGGAGGTAGCTGGGCTAGGCTGGGGCAGGAAGGAAGGTGGATGCTATCCGGGTCACCCCAGAGGGGAGCAGCAGTGATGGGGCACCTGGGGGAGAGAGGGAGGGGCTGGCGAGGGCTGGGATGAGAGCCGGAGGTGACTGGAGGCAAGGGAAGGGAAGAGATGGGAGGCAGCAAGGAGGAATTTTGGGGGAGGGGCAGGCACTGGGCTGGGGCAGGGAATTCCGTGCTTATGTAGGGCAGATAAATTGGGTCCATGTGGTAAAATTAGCCATAAAAACGATTATTCCTGTCAGTAGTGGTAGTGGAATTCAACCACGGACAGGCCTCTAACTTCACAGAGAGAATGAAAAGTGTGAAGCTTGAGGGGTTTAGGTTCGACAAATGTAGGAGTGTTTTACAAAAGGTTATCTAATGCCTAACTCACACGGTTGTTTTGAGGATCAACAAAGGAACTCTAACTCAGCAAGTAAGTCCATTTGACTCCCTCAGACTGAGAAATGTCCTTCTCCCAATTCTCAGTCTTGATCTTCCCCACATGGCTACTGCCCAGCTGGTCCCACCTAAGAAGAGAGGTTGGGTTCTCGGGCCACTGTGGTTCCCTAAGGTAACAAGAGCGATCCTGTCTCGGGGACGGGAAGGACCTGAGCCCTCTTGCCACGTCCCTTGCCGAATGCTCCCTCACTGCCTGCCTCTGCTTTAGGATGTCAGAGCATCTGGATTTACAAGGCAACAAGGAACAAGAGGAGGGATGATTCTGAAAGTGTTCCACCCTGGCCTGGCCCTTGCCGTTTCCAACAGCCTCTCCACGTACTGTGAGCCGCGGCTGCAACTACTCACCAAATACGCATTAACACACTCAATCCCCAGGGCAACCCTCTAAAGCAGGTACTATTATCCCCATTTTACAGAGACGGAAACTGAGGCACAGAGGTTTAGCAGCTTGCCCCGGCTCACACAGTTTGATCTTGGGACCTCCTGGTTTGACCCTGGGACCCGTGCTCTTAGCCACCACACTGTACCTCCACGGAGAGTCAGGAAGACTACACGAGGGAATGGGCACCGAGCACCCAGCTTGGCTGTGGCCCGCGGTGAGCGCCTGCTCAGGAAACAGCCGGCCGCCGTCCAATCGGAAATCCTGGCTCCACCCCTTATGGGCGGAGTAGTCTGGACAGGCCCCGGGGTACCCACCGCCCAGAGGGGGTGAGGGTGACAGCCTCGTCCCACGCTCAGCACATGGCTGTGCCCCACAGCGTTCGCACCATCAGCCCGGCCCCTCTGTCCTGTCCCCAGGGGGCCTCTTACCCAGGATGGAAACCGGTGCAGGGGGGGTGTAGGTGGTTTGTTCCCCAAATCCACTTCCTCCATCTTCCCCGCTGGGGGTTGCTCGTCCATCTCCATCTTCTCCGGTTCCTCCCGGAGCTCAGGTCCAGCCTCCACCTTGGGAAGGCTGGAGGAGTGGAGGGCTGAGAGTGTCCCAATCTCAATGCTCACCACATGGTCGAAGTGCGCAGGGCCCGCCTGGGGCTGGCTGTGGTGCCGCTTGGCCAGCTCGATGCTGTCCCGGTGGGTGCTGGGAGCCCGCACCTTCGGCAGAGTCAGGCTGCAGCCGGGGCCACCTTCCCTGGCAGAGGTCTTCGTCCTGGGGAGCGTCCCTCCCTGAGCAGTGACCAGGCCTTCACCCCAGGAAGCCAAACCATGCCTGGGGGTGCAAGGCTTCAGGCACAGCTGGTCAGGAGAGCCCTGTCCTCCCAGATGAAGTGGAAGGGTCTTGGCCTCTGATGTTTCTCCAGGGTGGACCATACTGGAACTACAATCCTCCAAGGGGCTTCCTGCTTTAGGAACAGAGTCCTTGCTCTGCAGAGCACCTGGAGAAGGTACGGGCATAGCTGCCTTCAGGGCACCCTGGGCCTGAGCACCACCGTCCTGCCCCACTGGCTGGGCTCCTGGTCCTGCAGGGACAGAATCCTGCTCTTTGGTTCCCTGGGGGGCCACCAGCAGCTTCCCCGAAGGTGCCATCTGAAGAGCTGTGGTTGGGACAAAAATAGGCATGTTAAGAGCTCCCTCAATTCAGCCCCACGCACACGCACACACACACAGACACACACACACCCCACTCCCCCAACTCCCGCACGTGCTGGCCCGCTCACCTTCTAGTGCACGTTGAAGGGCTCCCACCTGCTCCACCAGGTGCTGATTACAGGTTTTCAGGTGCTGATTCTCCATCTCAAGCTAGACAAAAAGAAAAGTGAAGATTGAGAATAAATACTCAGCCTACACATTCAGACATATAATTCAAAATAAGATTAAAATCCTTCTTAAAGATCAAATCTACACAAAAGAACCCGTGGTGCCCCCCAATCCACTGCCGACTCTCCTGGGAGCCCTGACCTCCTCCTTCTCTCTGCGCTACCTGGTTGTAGATGGGAAAGAATTCCATTTGGCGGCCCCTGTGCTTTCTTTTCTAGGTTTTTGGGGGTTTATTTTAATAAATTTTATTTATTTATTTTTGGCTACATTGGGTCTTCGTTGCTGCCCACGGGCTTTCTCTAGTTGTGGTGAACAGGGGCTACTCTTTGTTGCGGTGCATGGGCTTCTCATTGCAGTGGCTTCTCTTGTTGTGGAGCATGGGCTCTAGACACGCAGGCTTCAGTAGTTGTGGCATGTGGGCTCAGTAGTTGTGGCTCACAGGCTCTAGAGTGCAGCCTCAGTAGTTGTGGTGCACGGGCTTAGTTGCTCCGCGGCACATGCGATCTTCCCGGATCAGGGCTCGAACCCGTGTCCCCTGCATTGGAAGGTGGGTTCTTAACCACTGTGCCACCAGGGAAGTCCTGCTTTTCTATGTATCTTTAACCTTTTAAAAAAATGGTGAAATATAACACACAAAAAACTGCATTCTACACCAATGAACAGCTTAACAAATGATTCTGAAATGATTACTCATGTGACCGCCACCCAGGTTAAGAAAGAGGAATTTGCCAACACTCCATACATCCCGGACTTGTCCTTTCCCAATCACGTGATCTGCCTCCCCACTAAGGCGACAACTCTTCTGAGTCTATGAGATTCATTTCCTTGCTTTCTGTGTTTTACCATCTAAGTATGCACCCTACACACATTAGTGTAGTTGTGCCCATTAGGACTTTATATAGATGGAATTATTCAAGATGTACTTCTGTATCTGGCTTCTTCTGCTCAACATCCTATCCATGAGATCCAGCCTCAGGGTGGCTGCATTTTCTTTGAAATGAAAGCCAACACACTTCTTTTTGTTGTTGTTTATAACACAAAAATTTTATTTCCTTGCTTATATTTTATATCATATGTATTCTACTCAGTTTCACACGCTTTATTTATACTGGATCCAGGATGAAGGAGAAAACCCTATCTCCTGGAAAAAGGAAAAGGACAATAATAAATTCATGTGATTGTTCTTTTCTTTTTTTTAAACTTCTTTTTCCTTCTTTGGCTGCATTTGGTCTTCGTTGCTGTGCACAGGCTTTCTCTAGTTGCAGTAAGCGAGAGCTACTCTTCCTTGGGGTGCGTAGGCTTCTCATTGTGGTGGCTTCTCTCGTTGTGGAGCACAGGCTCTAGGCGCACAGGCTCAGTAGTTGTGGCACACGGGCTTAGTTGCTCCGTGGCATGTGGGATCGGATCTTCCTGGACTAGGGCTCAAACCCGTGTCCCCTGCATTGGCAGGTGGATTCTTAACTGTGGTGCCACCAGGGAAGTCTCCATGTTGGCAGGTGGATTCTTAACTATGGTGCCACCAGGGAAGTCCCCATGTGATTGTTCTTGAAGTTTCTAATTGAATATAGCTTACATATATGTCTAGATCGAGTCATATAAACAAGCATAAAGTCCATGATCTGCAGAAGCATATTCCTTCCTCAGGGAGGCATAGCAAATCTTACGGCAAGGGGCAGGGATATATTATCCTTCTACTGGAAAGGAGTCAGGAACAATATACAACCTATAAAAATTACTTTTATCACAGTAGCAACTTGCTTGTATTTTTTTTTTTTGTCTCAGTTTACTAACTGATAAATTGAAGATGGCAGTAATCATTCCACAAAGTTGTCATTGAGAGTAAATCAGTATCTATGTTTAAAATGCCTGCCTTAGAACTTGATGCATTGCAAGCGTTTAACAAATACTGGTTAATTACATTCTTCTTTTCCAATTATTCTAATGAATTTATCCTGGGCTCTAGGACCCAGATTTTTCATTGTTTGATGTTTTATTCTCACCATATCATTTCACTAAGTCATAATCCACAGGCCCTTAATTCCTCATTATCTTCCCCGACAAAACATACTTTTTTTTCTTGTTTCAACCTTTGATAAAAGTAACTTTGACCTCTTATTCACCTAGGAGCAAAAAATAACTGTTCTTAAAAAAAAATAAAAATAAAAAATAAAAAAATAAATTAAATAAAATAAAAAAGGGCTTCCCTGGTGGCGCAGTGGTTGAGAGTCCGCCTGCCAATGCAGGGGACATGGGTTCGTGCCCCGGTCCAGGAAGATCCCACATGCCGCGGAGCGGCGGGGTCTGTGAGTCATGGCCACTGAGCCTGCGTGTCCGGAGCTTGTGCTCCGCAACGGGAGAGGCCACAACAGTGAGAGGCCCGTGTACCGCAAAACAAACAAAAACAAAAAACAAAAAAAAACTGTTCTTCCATTGTCTCCAGCCGATATGCCAGGTCCTGTTAATAGGCTGTCTAGTACCCATTCTCATTGGAAAGCCAACACACTTTCATTGAGCTTTTAGCAGGAGATCAGGGCTGTGGAAGATGCAGGTTATAGGCATCAGCTCTGTCCCCAAGGGCTTGTAGGCTAGCAGGTGACCTGAGATGTGTGTCCACAGAAAGGACAGGAGGCAAAATGAGCCGCTACCCCCTGCAGGTGTGAGCCACTTGTGTCAGGAGTGAGTGTTCACCCTTCTCCAAACTTCAATTCCCCTTCCTTCTGTTTAGAAGGAGGTCGTTTTTTGTTTTTTTGCTGGCAGCGCTGTAGCTACTAGTCCTGAGTTTCCTAAATAAAGCTGCCCCAAGTGATGAGCTATGAAAACGGATGGACAGAGGTGGAAAGTGGAATAGAGGTTACCAGGGACTGGGGGGAGGGACAATGGGGAGTTAGTGTTTAATGGGGATGGAGTTTGTTTGGGGCGGGCAAAGTTTTGGAGGTAGTGGTGATAGGTACACAACACTGTGAATGTACTTAATGCCACTGCATTGTACACTTCAAAAACAGCTCAAATGGTATATTTTATGTATATTTGAGCACCAAAAAAAAAAAAAAGTTAAAAAGAATGGAGAGGACAGAGGGTGGACGGTAAGGACTGTGTGTGCTTCTCAGAAGGAAACTGATGGGACTCCTCAGAAGTGAGACTCATTCCTTCTCCCCAGACACAAAGCAAACCAGGAGCTCTAGGGAAACCCAACTCTGACAACAGGAAGGGAAAAGTGAAGTGAAGTGTCTCAGCGTTTAAGCTGAATGAGAGACAAGCGGTTAACAAAATGAAAAGCAGGCAAGGCCCCATAAACAGGTAGAGGCAGAAAAACATGAAGGGACAGGAGCAACCGCACGCAGGTCCCTCGCAGGCTTCCCAAGATAAGCTCTCACTCACCTCTGCTAACTTCAGTGTCACCCATTCCTTGATCTTTGCAGCTTTTTCTTGAACGATTTTTGCTTCCTCAGCTCTCATCTTCTTCTGCAAGAGAGAGAGGGCCTTTAGTTCATCACGGTGGTCACCGTTTTAGTGAATAATTGGAGGTGGGAGGCCCTGAGAATAAATATTAAGGGACTGGATGGAGGTCGGCCGATAGGAAAAAATACATTCATTTATGAATTCTTAGAAAATATTCTTAAAGTGGGAAAGGCCTTCCTAAGCATAATACAAATCCCAAATAGCCAAGAAAGAAAAGACTAATAAATCTATATCATCTCTATAAATTACTATATGACCAAAAAAAAAATGCCCTTAAACAAAATGAAAAGACCAACTGGGAGATGTTTTGCAACACAAATGACTTACATACAAAAGGGATAATTTGAAATGAACAAACCAATAAATATATGCAAAAGATATAAATAGGAAATCAACAGCAAATAAAGGGAAAGAAACCCATGAAAAGCTGTGCAATCTTTATTATTATTTTTAAAATGCAAATAAAAGTGACACATCATTTTCCTCTACCAGACTAACACAATTTAAAAGTTTGATATAACCCTAAATTGTCAAGGGTGTTGGAAAACAGCCCACCTCATACAAATTGGCAAAGGCTTTTTGGGGAAAAACTTGATAATATTTGTCAACATTTTAAATGTCCATACCACTGATCTAACAAACCCACTGCTTAGGAATCATTAATTGCATTATTATTTGATAAAGCAACAAAAACAAAAAACTCAAAACTGGAAATAACCTAAGAGTCCACAAATAAGGGCTTGGCTAAATAAACAAAATGAAAATGGAACACTGCTCTGATACACAGGAAGTGGTCACAATGAACAGTGGTTAGTGGTGAGGGATGAAAATGAAGGATGGGGACGGAGGAAAAATGTCATTTTATACCCTTTTGGTCTTTCTGTATTTTTTTACTATAAGCATGTATTACCTTTACAGTTAAAAAATAAAAAATAAAGGTAAGTTAGCACATGAGTACAATTCCCTCAAAACAATCAACAGTATACAGTGATCCCTCGGTATCTACAGGGGTATTGGTTTCAGGACGCCCAGCAGATACCAAGATCTGCAGATGCTCAAGTTCATTATATTGATATAACAGGGTGAAGCACAGTCGGCCCTCCCTATTGGTGGGTTCGGCATCTGCAGATTCCACCAACCACGGACCTAATTCTGCGGATATGGAGGGCTGACTGTCCTATGTCCTTTTATATAATGGACCTGAGCATCCACGGATCTTGGTATCTGCGGGGTGTCCTGGAACCAATCCCCTGTGGATACCGAGTGACCGCTGTAAAATGACTCAAAAGCAAGGTTTGTATCTGAAGAATAGCAGCCTAGGAGGGAAGAAAATACAGGCTTTGGGGATTTGGCTCTGCCTCTGAGGCTTATTTGCTGTGGGGCACTGGGAAGGCCACATCAGCCTCTGGTGATGGCATCTCTAAAATGGGCAAAGATACATCTCCCCTCTGGACCATCTTGAGGATGAAGGGACAGGAAGTGCACCGCACAGTGCCTGAGGCACAGGTAATCAACAAGTTCTAGAACGAGTACTAGTTCCCTGCTCTAAAAAGCATGGAGGGACTTTGCTGGTGGCACAGTGGTTAAGAATCCGCCTGCCAATGCAGGGGACATGGGTTCCAGCCCTGGTCCAGGAAGATCCCACATGCCGTGGAGCAACTACGCCTGTGCACCGCAACTACTGAGCCTGTACTCTAGAGCCTGCAAGCCACAACTATTGAGCCTGCATGCCACAACTACTGAAGCCTGTGCACCTAGAGCCCGTGCTCCGCAACAGGAGAGGCCACCACGATGAGAAGCCTGTGCACCGCAACAAAGAGTAGCCCCCACTCGCTGCAACTAGAGAAAGCCTGCCCGCAGCAGCAAAGACCCAAGGCAGCCATAAATAAATAAATAAATTTGTTTAAAAATAAATAAATAAAAAGCATGGAGACAACTGGTGTACTCTCAGTTGTTTAGAGACCAGCAGTAACGACTTTGGTTACACTTCTAGGGAAAAACTGCCTCGACGTTGTAAGATGGTGGACATAAGCTCCAAACAAGGGAGTCTGTGGAAATGAGATGGGCATATGGAAATGTCTGACTCAGTATTTGAGAGCTGGCGAACCGGTAAGGTTATCTAGGGGTTTGCGGACGGGCCACAGGCCAAATCCAGCCTTCCACCTGGTCCCTCCCTGAATAGCCCTGCCCATTCATTTCTGTATTGTCTAAGGCCACTTCCAGGCTACAGCAGCAGAGTTGGCTAGCTGCAACAGAGACCACGTGGCCTGCAAATACAAAAATATTTACTACCTGGACCTTGGCAAAAACAGTCTGCTGACCCCTGACCTAGTTTGATACCCTGATATTTATGTGGCTGTGGAAACTGAGGCCCAGAGGGTGAAATGACTTGCCTCTGTCAGTTTGTGCCACGGCTGGGGCTAAAACCAGGTCTACTGACTTGCAAAACAGCATTCTCTCTCTTCTCTCTCCTATTATTATTGTAAAATGATTTTTTTTCCTGACCTAAGTAAGCTTTAGCAGGAATCATTTTGCCCACCAATTCCCAGGTGCTGCCACTTCTAACTATGAACCACTTAACAGAGAAGATAGTTATCTAAAATCAATGGGAGGGCTTCCCTGGTGGCGCAGTGGTTAAGAATCTGCCTGCCAATGCAGGCAACACGGGTTCGAGCCCTGGTCCAGGAAGATCCCACATGCCACGGAGCAACTAAGCCTGTGCACCGCAATGGCTGAGCCTGTGCTCTAGAGCCCGCGAGCCACAACTACTGAGCCCGAACGTCTAGAGTCCGTGCTCTGCAACAAGTGAAGCCACCGCAATGAGAAGCCCACACACCACAACAAAGGGTAGCCCCCGCTCGCTGCAACTAGAGGAAGCCCACGTGCAGCAATGAAGACTCAATGCAGCCAAAAATAAAAATAAATAAATTAGAAATAAAATAAAATCAATAGGAAATTGATGAGAGATTCCATGTGTCAACATTCTACTGATATTTTCCCATGATTTTTCAGGAACACATGGTGCCCCACACATTGTGGGAGGTACGTCCCACAAAGGAAATGTTCAGTGACTGTTGATGAATGATTACGAATGTGCCTATGATAGTGGGAAGGCACCAGCAGGATTAGCTGGGACCTCCATGGAGAGTACACATGTGGAAAATTGCAAGTTGGCCATGCTGTGAGGTTTTCTGTTGGAAACAATGGAGCTCTGGCACCAGGGAAAAGCTCGGTAGGTAAGCCCAATGGCAGAGGGAAGGGACAGAATTAGGATGAAGTTAATGGGATCGTGAAGGGGAAGCTGGGCCTAGGGGACTGGCAGGGGGGTGTTCCAGATGTCCTCTCCAGAACAAAGATGCTGACTGTGGCTGGAATACTGGGCAGTGGCCTCTCCTGGGCTTCTGTGCGCTTTTCAGAGGAGGTGGCAACTTTGGTCTCTGTCTACTCAGGTTCATTGAGAAACTTTGGCTGAGCAGTTGACCAAGGCTGATGGTCCAGCTCTGTGCTGCTCTGCTACTACGTGTCCCACAGGTTGGCAGGGCACAAGACCAGCGTGGAAAAGGAAAAGCTCTCCTTACCAAACACCGACCTCAGGTCTGATACTGTACCCAGGTTCCCTGAGTTCATTCTGCCGACAGCCCTATGACGTACTATAACCCCCATTTTACAGATGCGTAAAATGAGAATCAGCGACTTAAGTAATTTGCTCACTGGTGCTAAAGGGGGGTTCAACCCAGATGAGTCAGCCTCCAAGGTCCCTTTCCCACCACATCCCCTGCCTGGCTCTTCACGCACCTTCCAATACATCTCCACGAGAAAGAACAGTCTCGTGAGGGAGAGAGTCCCCACCACCGGCGGCCCAAGCAGAGGGGCTCTGCTCAAGGAGCCGTGGGCAGCTGGTGCAGGCGCTGCAGGGGGGCACTGGCACTTACCTGCTTCTCCAACTGTGCCTCCAGCCGGCCAATGAGTTCGTCTTTGCCCTGCATGGCATTCAGCAATTCTTGGTACTTCCGGTGCAGGCTGCCTGCTGAGCCCATATTCTTCAGATTGGACAATTTCACCTTCTCTTCCATCACACCCACCTGAAAAGTACCAATCGTCTCATAGGGTTGGGGTACGGTGTGTGAAGTGGCCTCCAGCATGGGATGGGATGGGATGGGATGGGATGCTTCCTGATACCCCAATCTGTGACTCTCAGGCAGAGCCCGTACCCAGGGCAGTTGGGGCCAATTAATTCAATGACCACTTATTAAGCCTCATCTGGGCAAAAGAAGGAATTGACAAGGAAGGAATAGCAGGGTGTAGGGCCATCTAACTCTGGGGACCCCAGTAGGGACAAGCTGGGCAGGTCAAACAGCCCTGGAGAGGAGATGCTCCAGCTTCACTGTGGCAGAGACATATGCTGCCCACTGAATGTCCGTGAACTTCCCGATACTTTCCAGCCCTCTTGGAGTTAGATGGTCATGGAATTCACTGCAGCCAATGGGCCTGAGTGGAATGACTCAGTCATTTCTGGGCTGAAGTATTTAAGAGCTGGCGCACAAGGATCCAGCTCTCTTTCCCTGCCATGGCAACCAAGGAGGCTGCATGTTCTAGCTGGTTCCGCTGGAAGATGGGCAGCTCCATTACCTTGGACCCCTGAATCACCGTGCGAAGCAGAATCCCTGGCTAACCCTCAATGGAGAGGTACCATGAGTGAGAACTAAATGTGATAAACTGCAGACACGTCAGACTTCATTGGTTACTCAGCATAACCTAGCCTATTTGAACTAAGCCACTCACCTGCTCACTGCACTGACCCTTACCCGAAGATTCCTTCATGCCCACAGAAAGCCCCAGGCACCTTCATTTGTTCAGAAGGTCTAACACATGACTGCTGGCTTTCCTCGTCCCTGTAAGAAGCTTATCGGTGTGACGTGTCCATGTGTGTCCATGGAAAGGGTCAGGAAAGGCCAATTGTCATTTCTGCTGCACACTCCTGCCATCCCCTCCCCGGTTACCTGGGTCTCCGCGTCCTCTGCTCTCTGCTCTGCCTCCAGCAGCCTCTGCTCCAGCTCCTGCATCTGCTCAACCAGAGAGGAAGGGGAGATCTAGGTGTAGTGTCCCTACTGTGAACATGGCATCAAGGCAATGCATGTGAATTGTGCAGATGCTACACGCAGGCCGGGCTCAAACTGCCCATCTCGAGGGGCTCAAGGATGTCAGGGTAAAGATTGCCATGGCAGCCCTCGGCTCCCTTATCCTGAATTTCTTGGGCAGGTGAAGAGCCTAGAGCTGCTGTCCTCTCTGCTGAGTGAGGAAAAGCCTAGGTCTTTCTCCCTGTGTGGGGCACCAGGGGAGGGGGGGCAGTACCACCATCATTCTTCCTGAGGCATCCTCACCCTCACTCTTGTTTTCAGGCTCCTCTCCCAGACCTCTCTCTCCTCTCAGCACTGGACTGCAGGCAGTGCCCTGCCACGTGCCTGGCATGGAACGTGCTCCCATGTGAGCCCCCATCATGTCGGATATTCCTTCCTCCTCCAGAATGGCTCCCTAGCTGGGGACAAATACTTCCTCCCCTTCTTTCAAGGATGCCTCTGATGCAAATGGCATTCACAGGTATCACCTTATTTGACTTCTTTAATCTTAAGCACATTAAAAAAAAAATTCTATCTAGCTACCAGTCTGGAATCATATGCCAACTGGCCCAAGGAAAGGGACCAATGTTCTCATACACAGAGCCTCATCAGGGACCAGATCTAAGGTGAAGCCTAAGGAGCAGCTCACCAGCCCACGGCCCACACGGCATCTCTGCAGCTTCGTGAGCTCACAGCCCGTTGAGTGAAGTGTGAGCTGGATTTCAGCTCCCACCCTCCCCCGGTCAGGGCTCAGAGTGCACTGCCAAAACCTTACACCATCACACAAAAGTCCTGCGGAAGCAGGGCAGAGTCATACATTCCACTCTCCTACCAAACGCCATGGGCCACAGCCTAGTCAGGCAACTGCTTCCTTCCCCGCCCTGCCTTGCCCCAGGGCAACAGGTATGCAGGAAAAATACACTAGAGGCATAAACTCCCAGCCTTGTCCTCCGTGAGGCTGTACAGGCCTTGCTTGCCAAGATCCAGTCCAGCCCTCGCCCACCTTATCTCTGCAGATTTGGCCTTTTCTCTGGCTACTCAACCTCTCCCTTTGGCCTGGACCCTGGCTTGATATTTACCAGTGAACTGAGCAATTAATTTTTTCTCTTTCCCAACCTCTCATCTGCTCAGCTGAAATGCTGCTTTCCCTCCTTGATTAAAAGATGAAAGAGAAGGAGCCCTCCAGCCTGGTGCTGGACAGTGAAAGGAGGGTTACCCGGGAGCAGTTCATGTTTGAGAACCTGGGGAAACTCTGTTCTCAGGGCTGCCTTCCCTCATCCGTTTTTTTCCTCCTTGGGGTTGGGGAGAGACAGATGTTTTCAGTACACAGTCCCTCTGAAAGGACTGAGGATCCCAAATAAAACTCAAGATTTACAACCCATGTGACAAAAATGCCCCCTGGGCTCCCAATAGACAGGACCATCTTTGACAGGCATTCCTGTACTCAGGCTTTTTTGCGGTATGCAGGCCTCTCACTGTTGTGGCCTCTCCCACTGCGGAGCACAGGCTCCGGACGCGCAGGCTCAGCGGCCATGGCTCACGGGCCCAGCCGCTCCGCAGCATGTGGGATCTTCCCGGACCGGGGCACGAACCAGTGTCTCCTGCATCGGCAGGCAGACTCTCAACTACTGAGCCACCAGGGAAGCCCCATGGTGGAACCTCTTGACTCAAGCCTGAGAGAGTGGGTTGGTTCTGGCCAGACTCAGACGTCAATTACAGCCAGACGGCCTTTCCAAGATCACACAGTCCTTGGCCCTTTGTAGCTATGGGGGAGGTAACAGCATAGAATAAACCAATATTATGGTTATAGGGGTGGCTTCCTAGCACAAAAAAAAATTCTACTTGGTGGCGGGGCTGGGGGGAGTGGTTGACACATAACCCATGACCAGGTTAGTACTATATAACCCTTCCCCCTTGGGCACCAGACTCGACTCTCTCCCCCCAGGAGCGAATCAGGTTCTCTCTCCCCAGGAATCTGAAATGTGGGATTAAGAGGCCAGAGATAGGGCTTCCCTGGTGGCGCAGTGGTTGAGAGTCCGCCTGCCGATGCAGGGGACACGGGTGCGTGCCCTGGTCCGGGAAGATCCCACATGCCGCGGAACGGCTGGGCCCGTGAGCCATGGCCGCTGAGCCTGCGCGTCCGGAGCCTGTGCTCCACAATGGGAGAGGCCACAACAGTGAGAGGCCCGTGTACTGCAAAAAAAAAAGAGGCCAGAGATGAGAGCCAGGGGGCTGCACCAGAGAATGTGCACAAACTTTACCAAGTCCTGATTATTAGATAGGTTCTTCAGTCCTCTGAGATGTCCCAGGCTCCTCCTAATAAATTCCCTGTTTGCTTAAGCTGGCCAGAGCTGGTGTCTCTGCCCTCATCAGAAACACCCCTAACTAATACAATTACTGGGAGCATTTAATTTTTAAGAATACAATGAAATACTGAATGGGAAGGCTTTGGATTCTTGACAAGTTTCCTAGATTAACCTTCATTAATTTACTTATTTTTAACTTTTTATTTTATTTTGGGGTATAGCCGATTAACAATGCTGTGATAGTTTCAGGTGCACAGCAAAGCAACTCAGCCGTACATACAGAGGTATCCATTCTCCCCCAAACTCCCCTCCCATCCAGGCTGCCACAGAACATTGTGCAGAGTTCCCTGTGCTCTACAGTAGGTCCTTGTTAGAGATTAACCTTCATTTAGATCTGACATCTGCTCTGTAGCTCAGAACACATATGATTTCCATAGGAAACGATCATTCATATTCGTGACTTTACAGATGGAGAAACCGAGGTAGAGGGATGAATAGAATGTATTTGAGTCCTACCTCCCACTTGGGCACTTCCATTTGTGTCAAGAGTGATCAATAACACTGGTCAGAGGCAGAAATCACTCTGTCACTGACAACATGGTGAGTATTTTACGCCCCCAAGATCTTAATATTAGACATATTTTAAGGTATACTATCAGCGAAGCAGATGGAAAGGCGCCCCTCGGAGCCTAGGGTCTCCTCCCAGTCTTGGCCCAACAGACACCTGGTCCTCCTTGCTGCCGACCCTCCAGCCATTCTTATCTTCCGGGCAAGGACACTGGAGACTCAAAGCGTTCTGTATTCACCTTTATGCTAGAGTATTCTCTTTTCTCTAAAGCGAATTTCTGAACATTAAAACTATTTGGAACATCTGGAAGCTTTTTAAAAGAGAAGAGTACAATGACCATCTATGTATCCATCACTGTGCTCCAACAATTACCAACATCCTGCCATCCTTGTTTGAAGAGAATATCTTTAACATCATGTTTCCCTCTGTTTTTATGAAAACACATTTTCTTCATTGCCACTGGAACACTCCCAGGGGTGTCTATGCCGGAATATCATGTTTGGGGTTTTCAAACTCTTCTTTTAACCCCAGCATCAACACTTCTCATGATGGCAGATCATTCCTTATGCTCACTTAGAGGGCCACACCTGGACCTCTGAAAAGCTGAGCTACTCGCAGGTCCCCCTTATTTGGGTTCTGTTTCTCCTTTCAGAGGGTTCCCTAGGACCGTGTCCTCAGCTATCCTTTTAGTTTGTGGGTCTGGCTGAGACATCAGCCAAGGCAGTGTCAGGTTTGGGCAGCTGACTTTTAGGCAGGATCTACTTTCACCAGCTGCGACTTAACCTGAGACTCGTAAGCCACCCTAGAATAGGCTGCAGCGATCTGATGAAATGCACTGGGCACCAACCTGGTATTTAATCCCCATGTCCACAGCTCCTTGTTACACTCGGTGACGCTGTGAAATACTGGCCCCAAAGGCAGCAGGCACCCTCTTGCGCTCCCAGCACAGACCTGCGTGCTGAGTGGTGGTCTGAACCCAGAGCCACGCCAGGCTGCGTCTCAGCTATCCCTCTGAAAAGGGTTCAACATCCTTACCACTGCTTTGCACCGGTTGGAGAGAATGGTACAGGTAAGTCTAAGGCTCTGGAGCCCGACTGGCTCCACCACAGTGTGGCTTTAGATAAATTCTTAACCTCTCTTTGCCTCAGTTTCCTCACCACCTCCTAGTATCTACCTCCTAGGACTGCTGTGAAGATCACAGGAGATGCCTCATGTCAAGCTCACGTGTACAACTTGGCACTAACTGAGCAGTTCACAGCTATAAGCCACTTGTTGGATTTTCATATACAAAGATGGCACTTAGGATCAGGGTCAGCTTGCCTGGGAAAGTCCAGTGGTTACCTGTCATCCAGAATAATTAGTAATAGAGCCTTCTTTTCTCTCTCCAAAGTGTCCTGGTTTAGATGATAAATTACCCGGCCATCCTACTTATGATCCATCTACAGAAAGAATGGCTTTAAGTCAGAGGTTGCCAACTATTAGCCTACAGAGCATCACGTAAGACCTACAGTGCTGCGGGCATTGAGGCGACACAGATATAACTAAACAAGGCCACTTGCTATGTGTCCAGCACTGGTTAAAGCACTTTAGGTGTATCAACTCATTTAATCTTCAACGCAATCCTAGAAGGCAGGTCCTATTATTATCCCTGTTGTACAGATAAGGAAACTGACACAGAGGGGTTAGGTAACTTGCCTAACGTCACACAGCTAGGAGGCGGAGCCGGGATTCAAACTCAGGAGGACTGGCTCCGGAGTCTATTATACTCTTAGCCACCGTGCCCGTCACATCCAAATCTCACGTCCCGTGAAAACCCAGATTCCACATGCAATCCCCGATTTCCAGCTTCTCCTGAAAACTCAGGAGATCTGGACACACTAGGATTACCTTTTCTCATGGCAATACCTGGCTTCCTCCTCAGGCTGTAGCACACTGCCCCGAATCCTCACTCATGTAAGTTTAGTTACCTGCAGGCCTTTGAGACTGCAACCCACAGTTTTAGCTGTTAAATGGTTCTAACTCTGTTGTAATCAAAGACAATGATTCTCAACTTTTTGTTTTTTTAGTATCAAATCTTTTGTTCAATTGAAATCATATGCTCATTCCCAAGATAAAACTGGGGGGCCGCCCTGCTGTCTGAGTGCAGAAGAGGCAGGAAAGAAAGGACTCCAAGTCTTGTCTGTGGGTCCACTGCTCCCCACCCCCCCCCCACCCAGAACCCCCTCTGAGGCTCAAAGGGCTCAAGGCGTCCACTAGAAGGACAGGTGAATGAGCCCAGGGACATGGCCAGGGCAAGAGTTCGTGGCAGTAGATTTCACACCCTCAGGGGCATAAGGATTCACATGGAGCTTGTTACAGATTCCTGGGCCTTGACTATAGAGGTTTTTATTTAGCAGGTCTGAGGCATGGACCCAGGAATGTGCTTGAAAAGAATATCCCAGGTGATCCTGATGCAGGTGGTCTACAGACCACACTCTGAAAAACACTAGATTGGCTGCTGAACACAAAGCAAGCATCCCAGGGCAGAGCCCCTATTGGCACAGGATCCTTCT
Source organism: Delphinapterus leucas (assembly GCF_059928025.1). Taxonomy (NCBI): domain Eukaryota; kingdom Metazoa; phylum Chordata; class Mammalia; order Artiodactyla; family Monodontidae; genus Delphinapterus; species Delphinapterus leucas. Next base: position 147,380,102 of record NC_143130.1, on the reverse strand, counting down.
CGAATGGCTTTATAGGAGTACAAAGCTCTAGCAAGACTATGGTTCCTGAGAAATACTATAGTGGGTCTTATTAAAAATGGGGGTTAGGAGAATAAAAAAATTTCTCTACACACACATACGTATGCACTCATACACAGTGAATAAAAGTTCTAGAAGGCATCTACTCCCAAAGCAAATCGGATCCATCAGCAAGGAGATCTTCTAAGGCTGATTCTGTGATGACTTTATGCAGATTTTATTTCCAACTAGTCATGACAGCCCTAGTATTCTCCTTTTATAGTACCTGGCCTTTTCACAAATTCTGAGGTATTTAAGGATATGTTTTTCTGGGCCTTGTGTTCTATCAGCACGTTGTGAAGCTGGTGTCTAAACTGAATCACCGCCTCTGTATAATCCGTGGTCAGAGCGGGGAGAAGCAATAGTCATTGTTCCTTTGTTTAAGTGACTGAACTGAACCATTTATACACTCAAAAAAAAGTCCTGAAGTACAAATTTTTGGTATATAAATATAAAACTGAGTTACTGTATTTCAAAACATTGGTTGGAGAAACTAGTAAGGGATTCTAGAAAAAGAGGAAGTGCACACAGTCCCACCGGAACAGGCTTTGGGAAGACGTGCCTCAGTGAAAACTATTCAAGCTCAAAAATGACGGATGTTTTATTATGTAATGTCTTCTCTTTAATAGATCCACTCAAATCCCTTTTGGAAGCAGAGAGGGAGTAAATAAATCAAAAATTTTAAACTTGTTTTAGTCCTAATATTGATGCCATGTATTCATCATGATACAAAGCTCTTTTGAGGATAGACAGTATACTCCCACTTTTCTGATGGGAAAACTGAGGCACAAGTTTAGCAAGAATGAACAAAGTCCAAGGGACTTTTAATATCCAGCTCGTAGAAGAGCATCAGTTTTTAGATTGATCTGACTACCTCTGTGACTTCTTCAACCAAGAAGAGCGCTGGGGAAACGGTTCCCAAGAGCAGACAAGATGTGAGCTCTAAGACATGAGCCATTCCCTCAACTTCTGTGCTGGATGGAAAGTGACCCACAGCTCACCTGGCTTCGGAACGGGCGGCCCGGGCAAGGGCACGTCAGACCGTGACAGGTGTCCCAGCGGAAGCAAGGTCTAGGGCTGCCTCTTCTCCTCATCCTTCCTGCCCTCTCTCACCCTTGGGTGAGGGATTATCCTGTCTCGAATGGCAATTCCGCAAGAGGGAGTCAGGTACGAGCAGACTGTGCGGTGGGGAAGGAGGAGGGCTTGCTTCCAAGCCTTAGTGGCCAGTGTGCAGTACCTGATCCCAGGCAGGGCCGGGCCCCTGGGAAACACACAGGCTTGGCCTGCCCTATACGACCGCCTGCAGCGAGTGAGTGGCCATCCGTCATCCAGGTAATGCAATCTCCACGGGCGGCCGGGCGGGCTGTGCGGAACGGCAGAGGTGGAGGGGACAGGCGAGGGCGGGGGCTGCCCAGAGGGACCCAGCTGACCCGGCTCACCTGGGTGCAGGTGGGTACTGATGATGACTAACTAGGAAGTTCTGGGAGCAGCAACAGAGACGGGGACCAGGGCCTGGCCCCGGCAGGAGCTCTGCTGAGAAACCTGGGTCATCTCTTCCTGTGACCTGAAAGTTACCTTGACGTATTGGGGAAAACCTCTAATGAATTGTTGAACCTGGCCTACTGGTTTGGGGATGACAGCAGGTGACAGGCACAGCCCTCACATTGAGAAACATGGTGTTTACGGCCTTAAGGTTTCCTGCCAAGAGGTCCAGTGTCGGGCTAAAGTCCCAGCCCTCTTCCCTACTTAAGTCTCCCAGCCCATGATTCCTAGTCAAGATTTCTTTCTCTCCCCTCCCACACCGCCAGGCTCTTCTGCCCTGTGTCTATACACTTCTCCTTTCTTTACCCAAGTCACGCTCTGAGCCCCCAACATTGTTATGGGAGGGCATTCTGGTTACTTTGATGGTGAGCAAATACAGTCTGGAAGAGAAGAAGGGGCCGATATTATAGAAGTTCAACCTACCCAGACCCAAGGGGCTGTGGAAGAAGAAGGTGTTTGTTTATAATGTGTTTGAGGCCCCTGGGGAATAGAGGAGGAAGGCATTTAAAAACATTTTTCTATCATGAAATATTTCAGGCCAACAGAAACATGCAGAGAATATTTTTTTTAAAACATGTATCCACCATTCATCTTGGTCAAATCTTAATTTTTGTCATCTCTGCTTCTGCTCTTCCTAAGAAATGGACCACAACAGACACGTGAAGCCTCCAGTGTACCTCTCTCCAATGTTACCCCTCTCCTTCCAAGTGTACTTACCCTATGCTTGGCTGTGTTTACATTTTTGCCTCATTTGTATACACCCCTAAACAACAGAGAGTACTGTTTTGTGCAGGTTTTAAAACTTTATATAAACTGTATTGTTCTCTCTATATATCCTTCTGATCTTTTTTGTTCAATGTTGGTTTTTGAGATTTATTGACCTTATACATGTAGCTTTACTTGACTCATTTTTAACTGCAATGTACTATTCCATCGTACAAATACACTCAACATGGTTACCCATCCCCCATTGATAGACATTTAGAGTGTTTCCAATTTTTCATGCATCATTGCTGCAAAGGACATTCTTGTATAGGTCTATTTATGACCAATAATATTTGGATTCTTTCTTTTTTTTTTAAATTGAAGTATAGTTGGTTTAAAACGTTGTGTTTGGATTTATTGCTACCATTGCATTTTGTGCTTCGTATTTACTACTTTTTTCCTATACTCCTTTCTCTCTTCCTCACCTGGATTTAATAGACTTTATTCCATTTCCAGTAGCAGCTCTCCTGATTTGAAAGTTATATGCTCTATTTCTATTTGTTATCTCTATTATTCTAGACTTAAAATCTAGACTTAAAGACTGCTATTTGTTCCCCACGTTCTGTTCTCCACTGCTCTTTCACACAAACTCTGACTTTTAACAGAGCATATCGTTATCCAGAATAAAGACTACACTTTCCAATCTTTCCTGCAGCCTGGTATAACCACATGAATAAGTGGCCAGTGGGATGTGAGTAGAAGGAATGAAGGCAACCTTTGGCCTGTGCTATCAAAGGGAAGGAGCTGGAATGTGGACATGAGGGTGAACCACCTTCAAACATGTAGCAGACCTCCCCCCAGAGCTAGATTGCTTACGTCTGGAATGTTACATGAAAAGGAATGGATTTTTTAAACATATATACTGCTTGGTCTTATCCTGCTTCCTAAATCTGAGGCTTTAAGTCTTTCACCAAGTTTGGAAACTTTAAAGCCATTATCTCTTTGAATCATGCCTCTCTTTCACTTTCTTCTCCACTTCTGGAATCTCCATAAGGATACTGTCATTCTGGCAACCACATCTCAGCCTGTGTCTTCATCTCTCTATGCTGCCCTCAGGTCTTTCTGTTCGTGAAGTCTGTCTCACGTGGTGCCTAATCTGACATTAATCTATCCACTGAACACTTAATTTCATTGCAAACATTTTTCATTTCTGGCAGTTCTATTTGGTTCTTTTTCTCATCTTTTTGGATGGTGTCTTGTTCTTGTCTTATATTTTCAATTACTTTATTATGTCTTCAATAGTTTTTTTTTGGTGGGGTGGGGCATACCACGCAGCTTGCAGGATCTTAGTTCCCCGACAGGGATTGAACCCAGGCCCTCGGCAGTGAAAACACAGAGTCCTAACCGCTGGATCGCCAGGGAATTCCTTTCAATAGTTCTGAATGAATTGATTTAGTGTGTTGCCAACGGTTCTATTATTAGAAATTCTTGTGGTGATCGAGTCCGGTTGTTTGTTGCATACGAGGACTCTCACTCACTGTGGGTTATTCTCCCAAGTATTTAGTCATTGTGGATCATATATTCATCTTCACTAAGGACGTTATTTTTCCCTGTGGGGATCCTGTGTAACCAGGGCTGAGGTCTTGTTCCTCCAGAAGAGGTTCTGTGTCTGCTTCTACAAGGTCTCTGGGGTTATCACTGGCCCAGAACTTCATGTTCCTAATCCACACAGATAGTATAAATTCTCATGTTAAACCCCTAACGTCATCAGGCTCTCGGGGAACAATTTTCATTTTCTTTATTTTTCTTTTTTCTGCCCAGAGCCTTGGCTAAGTATGAGAAGCTGTTCTGTCATCTCCCTGTGCTGGGGGGTGATTTTCTTCTCCTTGTGCACCTTTTTATTTCGTGTAAACTCCTTTGATAGTCCTGACTTTACCTGGGAAGTTTCAATTTCAGCTCCAGCCTCCAACTGGCCAGACCTCATCTCTGTCTCCACAGATGTTAAATCTCAACCTTGACAGTTGCGTTACTAAAGGGAGGTCACACTCACCCGTCCCAACTCAGCTGCCAGTGTTGAGTTCCACTCTGGTCTTTCCTCTTCATTTTGCCCCCTGAGGATTCCTCTCATTTTTTAGTACACAGCTCTTCACTTAGAAGGATATTTTAAATATTTAATCTAGTATGAGTAGGTGTCTCATGGTGGTCATTTTTAGGTTGTTACTAGAAACAGAAGTCTCCTGGCTCTGAGAGGTGCTTTAGACTAGCTGGCTGAATCAATCCCTTCTTATCCCTTCCTTCCCTCGCACACCTCCAATTCCATATACAAGACAAAGTTCTCAAATTTGATAGTGTACAAGACCAACTTCTGGGCGCTTCTGAAACATACAGATAATTAGCAGCACAAGACTTGCATCAGGAGGACTGGGGTGGGGCCCAGGAACATACATGGTTAACCAGCACTCTAGCTTTCTGGCATAGGGGGACCCAGGACCACACCAGTGTCTAAGGTTTATTTCCCTTTCCCCGAGGTGGCTGAATTCTACTAGCAGTACCTGAACCACACCCAAAGGAACCCTGCCAGTCTCCAGTCTGCAAAGCCTGAACTAGGAGACAGCAATGCCAGCACACCCAAGGTTCATGAATTCTAGTCCAAGCTAGTCTAGGGCCACTCCCCTCAGCAGTGGAAGGGCAGAGGTGATGTCAATGACTGGTCTTCTTGGACTCCAGGTTGTGGGGTTGTCAAGAAAACAGGTCATTTATGCAGGCTTTATTCATCAAGACTTTGGCATTACTTAGAGGCGGACTGAATTTTACTTTTGTACTAGGAAAGAAGGGTTTACTAGCAGATGGCTACTGTAAACAAAACTATAGACAGAATGGTTGATTCAATTAAGATATATATATTTTAGTGTAGGTTGCCACTTTCTAGATGGGTTATGCTCCAAAATGCCTCTGAAAACAGCCGTTTAGAATGTATCTTCCCATGGAAACATTATGAATAATGGTCAGTTTCCCAGCCCAGCCCACCCAAACCTGTAAAGGTAATAACTATTCCCATTTAAAACCGATTCTATGCCAGAACCTTTATATATGTCATCTGATACAATTCTCAAAATAATTCCAAAAGGTAGACATGTGTGTCCCTGCCTGAGAAATGAAGGGACTTGCCCACTGTCACGTAGCTAGGAAGTGGCAGAGCCAGGCAGGTCTGGCTCCAAAGTCTGTATCATTGTCACCAGAAACCAGCCTGCCTTCCACAGCTCATAATCTTAATAGAGGGTGAGCAGCAGGGTGGGGATATCCATTCTTCTCTCCTAAAATATCTTCCTTCCCCACATTGAGGAAGAAATGTTAGGGGAATAATAGAACCTCCACTGTAGGTACACGTGACTCAAGAGATGATGCACGACCATGAAGATCTGTATCATTTCTCTGGTGTGTCATATGGAGAAGCAGAGCAGGAAAGGATGCAAGATGACAGATTGGTCAACTGCTTAGAATTTGGTCTTTGAAAAAACAAACTACCTTGGGTTTCATTTTACAAGAATGGAAAGCACCTTATTAAAAGTTCACCTTCCTGCAACAGAGAATAAATAAGCCCTGGAGATCTAATGTACAGTATAGTGAATACAGACAACAATATTGTACTACAATCATCAAACTTGCTAAGAGACTGGAACTTAATTACTCCAACCACTAAAAAGAAATGATAATTATGGAATATGATAGACGTGCTAATTACTGCTACAATGGCAATCATATTAAAATATATAAATGGATCGAATTAACATGTACACCTTGAATTACACAATGTTATATGTCAAATATATTTCAATCTATCAACCAATCAATCAAACCGCTCAGAAAAAAAAGAAAAAGAAAGTTGGCTTTCCCCAACTCTCCCTCTCTGACAGTGACCTCTGCAGGGACATTAGAGGCTGCCTGCTCTCCAGGACTCACTTTGTCGGCCAACAGCTCCCTTATCTTGCTGGCCTGCAGGCGGAACCGGAATAGCTGGCTTTCCAGGGCCAGGCAGCGCTTCTGCCAGTCCACACTGGTCCGGGTCTCCACCTTGAGTTCTGCCATGATGGAAGCAACTTCTGGAGATTCCAGGGAGCCCTGAGGGCCAGGACACAGAGAGGGGAAAAGATAAGTAAGTGTGTGAGGAAGAGTTCTCTGCGGAAAGGAGGAGGAGACCAAAGGAGGACAGAGGAAACAGGGCGGGGGAAGGTAAGTGAGCCTGGCTCTCCCTCTGTCCCATGGCCAGCTCTCTGAGCTCAGCATGTCCCGTTCCATCAGAAGGTAGCTGCGCAACCTCAGGAAATCACAAAACCCAAGAAACCACAAGGAGAACCTAGTCTCATTGTTACAGAAGTGAAAAGTAAGGCTCATTTGTTTTTCATTCAACTATCCATTTAACAAAAATGTATTCATTCAACAAACATCTATGTGCCAGACACTGTTCTAGGCACTGGAGATGCAAAGGGAAATGAGAGAGGTCCCCTTGTCTTTTTGAAGAACTCTTAGTAAAGTCTAATTGCAAAATTACAGTGTAGTCGCAATTGCTAATCAATATGCAGATAAATGGAAGGAGAGAAACGGAGTGGACTATGCTGGGGGGAGGGTGTTTAGGGCAGGCTTAAAGTGGGTAACAGATTCATCCATGATCACGTGGCTAACTGGAGGCAGAACCCTGGTTCCCAGGTGAGTACTGATTCTTTACAACTATACAAATTTTAGATGGGAAAAAATGGAACGAAAATGTAATGCTTCAAATTTCCTTGACAACTTTCTATTTAGTTGGGATTTCATATATTGTCATCAAATCATCCTGTTTTGGAACGGATTCTCACTCTTTCCTTTAAGTTATAAAATGCAAATCAGAAAATTGGTAGATATTTTGCTGTAGCCTCTGGAGAAAACCACAAGTCTTTAGAAAACACTTTAGACAAATTCAGAACAAGCCAAGGAGACACCTATAATATTTCCAGGCAGGGGAATTTACCCAGATGTCTCCTGAACATATTTTAGAGAAAAAAAACCTGGGTCGGGGATGAGAAAATGAAGAAGGATGTATGAGTGTGTATGAGAAGGGAGACACAGGCACAGAGGGGGAACAAAGCAGAGAAGGGCCGGAAGACACATCCACCACCAGGACTTTTTAAATCCCCCTTCCAGGGTGCTATTAATAATTATGTTTGGCAACAAGCATAAATTTGGTCTGTCCCAAACCAGGACATATGGTCTTCCTACTATCAGGTGATTTTAAAGAATAATTGTTAATTTTCTAGATTGGTAATATATTTTTTATTTTTATTTATTTATTTATAATTTTAAAAAAATTTATTTATTAAAAAATTTTTTTTTGCCCACGCCATGGGCCATACAGAATCTTAGTTCCCCGACCAGGGATCGAACCCATGCCCCCTGCATTGGGAGCATGGAATCTTAACCACTGGACCGCCAGGGAAGTCCCTATTATTTATGTATGTATGTATTTATTTATTTTTTTAAGTTAATTTAGGTATTTATTTTTGGCTGTGTTGGGTCTTCGTTTCTGTGCGAGGGCTTTCTCTAGTTGCGGCGAGCGGGGTCCACTCTTCATCGCGGTGCGTGGGCCTCTCACTGTCGCGGCCTCTCTTGTTGTGGAACACAGGCTCCAGATGCGCAGGCTCAGTAGTTGTGGCTCACGGGCCTAGTTGCTCCGCAGCATGTGGATCTTCCCAGACCGGGGCTCGAACCCATGTCCCCGGCATTGGCAGGCAGATTCTCAACAACTGCGCCACCAGGGAAGCCCTATTATTTTTAACTTTTTAAATTTTTATGTTTTTGGCTGCTCCGTGCAGCATGTGGGATCTTAGTTTCCCGACCAGGGATCAAACCCGTGCCCCCTGCAGTGGAAGCAGGGAGTCTTGATAGTATTTTTTAATGTCATCTGTTAGAGATACATATGGCTTACAGGTGAAATGATATAATGCCTCCGGTTTGCTTTAAAACACTTCACCGTAGGAGGGGAGGAGCTGGAGTGGAAGGAGATACATGCAGTAAGATTTGTGAAAATGTTGATAATTTTTGAAGCTGGGTTATGTGTGTACTGGTCTCTCTACTTGAGTATATGCCTAGAATTTCCCATAATAAAAATTTGTCACTAGAGAACAGACTTGTGGTTGCCAGGGGGGAGGGAGGGAGGGAGGGAGGGAGGGATGGACTGGGAGTTTGAGGTTAGTAGAGGCAAACTATTACATTTAGAATGGATAAACAACAAGGTCCTACTGTATAGCACAGGGAACTATATCCAATATCCTGGGATAAGCCATAATGGAAAAGAATGTAAAAAAAAGAATGTATATGTATGTATAACTGAGTCACTTTGCTGTACAGAAGAAATCAGCACAACACTGTAAATCAGCTATACTTAAATAAAGAAAAAGAAAGGTTAAAAAAATTGTCATTTAAAAAAAATCTCCTTTCCCTTCTTCAGGAGCCACATGGCTTCAGAAAACCCAGCCACCTCCTGTATGTCACTGAAATTACCCTGGAGCATCAGTGAGCCTGTCCTTGATAGGTTAACCACCAATATTGCTTCTCATCCCACATCTGACTTTTACAATATCATTCTCCCATTATCCGCAACAAACAGCTATTATTTATTGAGTCCTTACTATATGCCAGGCACGTGTGGCCTCTTTAATTTTCAAGAGAACCCACGAGACGAGGAGTGGGCACTAGTCCAAACTCTCAGGTGAGGACACAGAGGGACAGAGAGTTCTGTAGCTGGTAAGTAGTAGGGCTGGTATTCTCATTCCAAAATGCCTGTTTTTAGCTACTGTGCTCCTTTCCCATCCAGAAACTGCAAACAATGTTGATTTCACAATGAGTCGGGCGGACTGTTAAGAATGAAATATTTTATAGGGTCTCTCAGGATCCTTGGCACTAAGGCGAACCTACACCCCAGATTTCCCAGGGTACCCTGGTCTCAAATATTCTGACGCTTTAACCTCCATAAGCACAGACATTTATCATGTGTCCTGACTTTTTGTTTAAAAAACAGGGTCAGTAGACCCGTAGAGAAAGGCCCAACAATTAAACCACTGACGGGTCAGGTGATGGAGTCTTTCGGTTCTGGGCTGCTCAGAACACTGGACACATGACCTCAGTCAGCCCTGCTCTCCCGGAACTGTCATCCCAAACAATCCGACATTGTGACCTCCCAGCAATCCCCACCTCAAAAGACTGGGACCAACTGGAACGGGCAGGAAGACAAAAGATGAAAACAAAACATGACCTTCTCTGAGCTAAGATCACAGCTGAAAAGACACAACAGAACCTTGTGGGGCCTCCACAGAAGGCCCGGAGGCTTCATGTTTGGTTTTCTTTGTCCTTTAAGGGGATTTTACTTTCCCTGCATAATTAAAAAAAAAAAAAAAGTGGCAGATCCGAAGGTAGGACCTTGGAGTCTTGCAACCTAGCCCTGGGCTAAGAATTAGCAGTAAAAGCACCCAAGTAAAACCGAAGGGCAGGGGAAACTCAATCCTTTTGTGTTGTTAAAAAAAAGTTTGGTGAATGTTAATTCCCTCTTATTGATTGTTAAAACTGCAGCTCAGATTCCACTGGGAGAGCGGAAACCCAAATTATCAAAATCTCCAGGGACTTTGGAAATAAGATATGTCATTGGTCTCTGCCTCGCTGTGACACCTGAGATTCTACCTAGTCTGCAGGGAGCACTTTCCCCAATCCAGCATCCTCATGACATCAAGGTTTTGAACCCATCAAGTGCTCTGCTTAATCCTCTCCCTGCCTTGGGGATGCTGGCAAGGGAGACAGCACTCTTGTTAGGCTTGTCTCGGCATGTGAAGAGAGCTAAAAGGTTTCTAAATGGATCTGGAGCAAGGTGCCTGCTGCCAAGCCAAGGCCCAGAGGCTCTTCCGACAGAAGCAGGTGGCCAGAGCTGCGGCTATATAACACAGGATGTTAAGGGAAGGTACCAGTAAGATGAACCTCAACTGCTAAGTCACCTTGTACTTGTACCTCCCATACAGATGTGCAAGGATAAGCAGAAAGAACTTGCAGAATGGTCCTTGACTCTTCAAAGCATTGCTTTATCAGGTGTTATTTCTCTCCTTACCCTCTGGATATCCCTGAGATGGAGGACAAGTGATATAATTCACACTAAACAGATGAGAAAACTCATCACATCTGTGGCTTGCTTAGAGACACACAGCCAAGTAGTATCAGAGCTGGGCCAAGAATCCTGAACTCGCAACATCTAAAACTGTCCTCTTTCCATGAAGATGCTTCCGTAGTGGTGGTACAGTCTTATGCTACCAGGCTAGCCTAATGCACATATAACATTAATGTGTTGTGTTAGATGAGGAAATGATATACGGGATGTGAACTGGGGACAAACCCCAGCTCAATGGTTTGTTTCACGTTTTATTCTGGAAAACTTCAAACATACATATGTAGGGAGAACAGTACAATAAATCCCCCTGTGCCCTCCAGCCAGCTAATGATCACCAGCTCACAGCCACTCTTGTGAAGGCCAGTTCTCTTGATCCCCACTAGTGCCCAGCGTACTAAACTGCTTGGCAGGCAAGAGTCAAACGGTTGCCATGGCCTTGGCACCTACTTTGGAACTCCCTAAGCCCTCCAGCACCCTGGACTGACACACCACAGAAGTCAGCAGAGATATGCCTCAAGAGGCAGGGGCTGCGTGTAGGACTGTGGTGAAGAGAGGGCACAGGACATTGTTAGGTAACTTCAGACTCTAGCCTGTCTCAGAGAAAACGCAAACTTGAACTGGGATAGCTCTGGCAAGTTTAGGGATTTGACCAGAAATCCACAAAATGCTAAAATTTAATATAATTTAACCGACTTTTGTTAAGTGATTCCTATGTGTGAGGTTGGGCACATAAAGATGAGCAAAGATCCTGTGGCCTGTGAGGCTCAGGTCTCCCGTCTGAATATCCTGGGACTTTCCTGCAAAGAGGGCCAATCAGCACAAGTGCCTAAAAGAAAGAGGTCAGAGGTCGCTGCAAGAGGCATCAGAAGGTAACAGGGACTCTGTTCTGGGTACAGTTTCCACTAGGCTCTCCTCTGTCACCTCACTGTGGCTCACTCTCTGAGCGCGAGCACCTTTTGTCATTCCCACTTGGAAAGGGCTCCGCAGATGAGGCTAACCACGCGCCCAACGGTGGGCAAGTAAGAGCTCTGCGCCCCCCTTACTGGGGTTGGAGCCGGGCGGGGGAGGGTGAGTGGACACAGGGGCACAACTCCCTCCTCTCTCACTGTCATGTGATCAAGCCAACAACATGCATTTAACCTCTTTTGGGTATTGGGTAAGCATCGCATTTCACAATGTTGGGAGAGACAGGAAAAGGTGAGCATGTTCAAGCCTTCTGGATCTGAATACGAAAAGGGGCTAAGAGAACCACGAAGACAAAACCAGTAAAGAGAAACAGCAGGGTGTAGTACGTAAGATCCTGAGTTCTGGCAGCAAAGAGACCTGGGTTTGAATACTGACTCAAGCAGAAATTAATCCTGTGACCTTCGTGAACTTTGACCATTTGCTTAACTTCTCTGAGCCTATTTGAAATTAAGGGCAATAATATTTGAAAAGGAGAGCCATAATATTAGGTGGAACCATATGAAACTGTCAACATTTAACCATTTTTTGACCTTCGAAAATGGCAATTTCATAGACCACACTGTGTCGGATTTTTTTGAGAATTAAAGGAGGTATTACAAAAGCCTGGCACGCAGGAAGCATTCAATAAATGACAGTTACTATCAACAAACAAAAGGCCAACCCACAGTGCCCTGGGCATAGTAGGAGATGCAGCCCACAGATGTGCTCACCACCAGATCAGAGAGGAGGTCAGGGGATTTTTAAAAATTATTTTATCTCTTTATTTTTGAATATTAAGCAAAAGAGTATATGGTGCAAAGTAAGCCTTCTTCCCACCCCTGTACTCCAGCCATAGTTCTCCCCAGAGGCAACTACTGTTATGGGGATTTGTGTCTTTCAGTGCAAATACAAGCTGTTCAGTGCATATACAAGTGTTCTTATATACGATGCACACACATATACACACACAAATGGTGGATATAACTCCGAGTTTCCTACATCTATCTATCTATCTATCTATCTATCCCATTCTCCCTTCATGCTTTTTTTTTTTTAATTATTTATTTTACTTTTGGCTGCGTTGGGTCTTCATTGCTGTGCACGGACTTTCTCTAGTTGCAGCGAGCGGGGGCTACACTTCGTTGCGGTGCGTGGGCTTATTGCTGTGGCTTCTCTTGTTGCGGAGCACGGGCTCTAGGTGCGCGGGCTTCAGTAGTTGTGGCACGTGGGCTCAGCAGTTGTGGCTCACGGGCTCTGGAGCGCAGGCTCAGTAGTTGTGGCGCACAGGCTTAGTTGCTCCGCTGCATGTGGGATCTTCCCCGACCAGGGCTCGAACCCGTGTCCCCTGCACTGGCAGGCGAATTCTTAACCACTGCGCCACCAGGGAAGCCTCCCTTCATGCTTTTTAACGGCTTTATTGTATTCTACTGTATGGCTATTACATGATCTCATTTGAGTCCCTAATTGACAGGCATTTGGGTTGTTTTAAACCTTTTGCTAAAATAAACAATGCTGCAATGAATGTTCAACGAATAGACATCATTTCATACACATCAGAGTTTATCTGAAGGATAAAGTTCCAGAAATGGAATTGTAGGATGAAGTAATATACATTTTTAAATGGCCAAATAGTCCAAATTGCCCTCCCCTGAGGTTATTCTAATTCATACTCCAGCCAGCAACAAGGGCCAGTTTCCCCACAGAGCTGATCAGTTTTTAATTCGTTTTTGACAGAAGGGAGAGACGGTTCAGGTGGGCTGGCCAGAGAATGCAGGATGGTGGCTCAGCGGCCAGCCTGCCATGAAGTCACTTGGACCGAGAGTGAGGGAATCCTGACACCTCAGCGTCAGCATGTAGAAAGCACTCTTCAACCCATAGCGAGCACAGAGATCCACACAGTTACACAGCCTCCCAGAGAGAAGGAGGGAACAGTAAAGAGCACTCCTCCAGGAGCACAGTGGGAAGAACAACACCCCTTCCCTGTAACTGGTGAAGGGGAGTCACATTTTCTCAGCTCACTTGTTAGTTTCAATGAGTTTGGGACCACCGGGTGTACTCCACCATAACCCAGCTCTGAGCAGACCCCCTCAGAGGCCTATGGGAGAGGGAGGGGGGTGGACAGTGAAGCAAACCCCACATTTGGACTTTAGGAGGCATCCGTTTGAGTCTTGCCTCTTCCACTTTTCTGCTATATGACCTTGGGCAAACCATAATTTTTCTGAGTCCTAGTTTCCTCCTTTTCCTCCTTTATCAAATGGGGATAACAAGCAGAAAGACTAGAAGTTATGTTCTATAAAGTGTTTTTTTTTTTTTTTTTTTTTTCAGTACGCGGGCCTCTCACTGTTGCAGCCTCTCCCGTTGCGGAGTACAGGCTCCGGACGCGCAGGCTCAGCGGCCATGGCTCACGGGCCTAGCCGCTCCGCGGCATCTGGGATCTTCCCGGACTGGGGCACGAACCCGTGTCCCCTGCATCGGCAGGCGGACTCTCAACCACTGCGCCACCAGGGAAGCCCCATGTTCTATAAAGTGTTAAGTGATGTTACCATACACAGTGTCTGCGGCATAGAATACAGTCCAAAAAGTTTAATGAAGGAACGAATGTCTTTTCCATTGAAATTGCTATTAAAATGATCTTTCAAGCAGAAGTTTCAGCTGTAACTAAGGCTCTGTCCGGAAGAGTTTTATGAGGTGTACTCATAGTAAAAGCTTATGGAGAAGACGTCCCCTGGCAGGGCCAGATCCAACAGAGAGCGGATCTACTCCCAGATGAGGGTCTTCATGGCGTCTGCTACCTCGATTAAGGTCCCCCTGCGCCCCGGTAATCGATTCCTCTCTAAAGCTCCTAGGACGCAGAGCTCCTGGTGTCATTTGGCACCCAACTGGTTTTCTTTTCTGTTTGGCTGACCTGCCTCTAGGAGTCTAGCCTAGGACCCCTAAGAGAACCACGCAGAAATCACAGAAGAGACAACCCGAGATGAGACTTCAAGGAAAGCGGGAGGAGTGAGAGCTAGCGAGAGCTCAGGCAACGCGGTGGAAAGCCTGCAAGTTCGCTCCGAGGGCCCTTCCCGGAGCAACTGGATCGAGCCGGTCCCAAATTCCGGATCCTCTCCAGGAAGGCTACTCCTCGCCTCTCAGTGCGGGCTCCCAGAGCCTAACCCGCCGCTCCCAGCGCTCCTGGCTGCTGGGAGCTCGTTTCCAGGTAGGGAGGCACCTGCTCCGGAATCGCCCTCCGGCCAGAGGGAGCCGATCCTCTCCGCCCAACCAAACACCCTCCCGGGCCCGCGAACCAACCCTCCACCCACCCCCCTGCACCAACCCCACCTCTGCCCGCGGGGCCGCTCACCTCCAGCCCGCTCGCTGGCGTCCCTGCCGCGCACCAGGCACCCGGTCCTCCCCCGCGCGCGTCCGCCGCTGACCTTGCGTCGATCTCGTCCGAGTCCGCAGCGGCCGCCGGGTCTCCGCTCCCCGGCAGCAGGGGTCGGGGTGGGCGGGGCGGGCCGGGCTGGCCCGGGAGGGGTGCCCGCCGGCTGGCCGCACAAAGCCGAGGCGACCTCGCAGCGCCCCATTCAACGCTCCGCCGCGCCCCCTCCTCGTCCGCTCCCCGCCCGCTCCTTAAAGGCAGAGCGCCGGGCTCGGCTCCCGGGGCGGCTCGCGGAGAGGCACAGGAAATGACCTCAGCAGGCTCCAGCCTCCCACCTCTCCGCACCGCTGGGCTCGTCCCTGGGGCGGCGGGGACGGCGGCGGGGTCCCGTGGGCCGCGGGGAGGAGGGGCGTGTCTCCCGGACTGCGGCCCCGAGCTCTCTGTGGAGGTCGAATCGGCTGCCGCCCGGGGCGGCCGAGTAGCCCCGGCATCTGCTCAGCTCCCAACCAAACTGGGACCCTCGCGGGACGCGGCACAAGACCAGACCCTCCCCCAAAAAGGAGGTTCCAGCATTTGTCGGGCGACTTGCAGGAACCGTCACGCCCGGATATTTGGAGCAGAAGTCTGTCCCACTGGCAGACCAAAGTTCTGATTTGTAATTTGAAACAAAACAAAACTCGCCACAGCCTAAAGGGTAATTTGCTTGCGTCTGTCCGACTGTATATATGCATGCACTCATTTATTTTAAAGGAGCCGGCCTAGGAGCCAGAAAGGCCAACAGGCCACCGCCTGCGGGCAGCTCGCTGTGCACCCTTGCAGTCCCTCAGCTCACCAGTATAATCCTACACCCAAAGGAGAGTGGAACACTCAATTTTTGGTTAGGTGGATATGGGGTAAAGAAGATGAATATGGAGAATATTGCAGGGAAGAATCTGCATTTCAAAACAGAGCTTTCTTCCCCAATCCTGCGGGCTCTCATTATAAGCCTGAACAGAGGCAGACATCACCAGGGTCCGTTTCTCCAAAGGGGCTTTAGAAGTCTCACTCCTGGCAGTGGTACAGGCAGTCCCTGGCTGCACCCCAGGTTTGAATCTGAGTCTCTGGAGGTGAGGCTGGGAATTTGCCCAGCTAATAAACTCTCCAGGTAATTCTCATGAGCAATTTTGAGAGCCCAGACTCTATGGAATGCTGACCCCAGTAGTTCAGGAGGCCAAGGGTGAAAATTCAACTGAGTCAGTGGGACTTCAGGGGCTGAGCTTGCAAATGGATTCATAGCTCCTGAGGACTGGAATAGAACAGCCCCAGACTGTGGGACACTAGCCTCTGCTGTCCCCTTCAACACTGGAAGTGGTTGCCTAAGGAAGCCCAAAAGCAAGTCCTGTGGAGTTTGTAAGGGAGACTCGTTTGTTCATTCATTCATTCATTCATGCATGCATGCATGCATGCATGCACTCACTCATTTTGAACAGGTAATCATGCACATAGTATAAATTTCAAATAATACAGAAGGGCTAACAATGAATAGTAAGCCTTCCTCCTGTCTCTTGTCCCCTAGATCACTCCCCCTCAAAAGCAGCTACTGTTGTAAATTTTTGTGTGTATTCCTTCAAGATATAAAACATACATAAGTATTCATGTATTCATAAATGCATGTGTATTCATATATATATATTTTTATATATCCCTTTCAATACTGAGGAAGGCTTTTTTCTCTTGTCTTTACTATTCATGGACTCTAAGTGTGACACGTCAGCACACTTAGAGATGCCTTACTTTTTTCCCCCAGTTTTATTGAGATGCAATTGATATATGGCACTGTATAAGTTTAAGGTGTGCAGCATTACTTGACTTACGTACATCATGAAATAAGTTTAGTGAACATCCCTCATCTCATACAGATACAAAATTAAAGAAATAGAAATAAAATTTTTTTCCTTGTGATGAGAACTCTTAGGGGTTACTCTCTTAACAACTTTCATGAATAACACACAGCAGCGTTCATTGTATTTATCATGTTGTCCATTACACCCCTAGTACTTATTTATCTTATAACTGGGAGTTTGTACCTTTTGACCACCTTCATCCAATCACCCCCCGCCCCACCCTGCCTCTGATAACCACAAATCTGACCTCTTTTTCTAGGAGTTTGTTTGTGAATTACTTTGTGTTTGAGGTATAATTGACCTACGACACTGTGTGAGTTCCTGTTATACAACATAGTGATTCGATATTTCTATATATTTCAAAATGATCGCTATAATAAGTCTAGTTATGATAAATCGCCATAAAAGATATTCCATAGTTATTGACTATATTCCCCACACTGTGTATTTCATACTCGTGAGTCATTTATTTTGCAGCTGGAAATTCGTACCTCTTAATCTCCCTCACCGATTTCTTTCCTTCCCCCACCCTCCTCCCCTCTGGCAACTACCTGTTTGCTCTCTGTACCTATAACTCTGTTTCTGTTTTGTTATGTTTGTTCATTTGCCTTACTTTTTTAAATGGTTACCTAGCATTCCTAATGATGGATAATTAGGATGCTTCCAGTCCTGGGCTATTGTATACCTTGCTGCAATGAGTATCTCTTTACATACTTCTTGGTCCACATATATGACTATCTTTATGGTTTAACACTTAGAAGTGGAATTGTTGGGTGTAAACACAATGTGAATTTTAAATTTCATTAGATGCTGCCCAACTGCCCTCAAAGGAGACTGCACCAACCTACACTTCTGTCCGTGTGTTTGAGTGCCCCTTTGTTCCCTCCCAGCGGTGACGATGAAGTGATTTAGCACAAAGCACAAAGCTTTTAGAGAGGGAGGATGAAATGAGTTAAACACACGGACGATTTTAAAACACTGCCGGCACACAGAAAGTCTCAATAAAGTGTTAGCCGACACTCCTCTCCATGACCCTCCCCTTGCTTTGGGCTCTGTTTCAATCCCTGCTCTGTAAACTTGGGCGAGTTCGTTAGCATCTCTGGGACTCGGTTTCCATATCTTTAATGTGAGAATCACAATATCTCCCTCTGGAGCTGGTTTGAGGATTAAATCAGATAATAGAGTTAACATAAATATTGGGACCTGATCATTGTTCAATAAGTGATAGCTATTCTTCTTCCCTCAAATCTCCCCCCAACTTTTTATTCTGAAACTTTCAAACCTATAGAAGTTGCAAAAAGCTGTGCATTAAACACCCATATACTCTTCACATAGATTTACCAATTGTTAACACATTGTTACGTTTACTTTCTCTCCCTGATTCTTTTTTTCTCTCCATGTATATATGTATGTGTGTGTGTGTGTGTGATATATATATATATATTTTTTTTTATTTATTTTTTCCATTTGTGACTTAGTTGTACACACCATGACCTTTTGCCCATGGGTACTTCAGCATGTTCCTCCTAAGAACAAGCATGTTTTCCTAATATCATCACACTTACAAAATTTATCATCAACACAATACTATCACTGACTGTACAGGTGATAGTTAAATTTCCCCAGTTGTCCCAATAATGCCCTTTAGAGCTCAGTTTTATAGCTCTCCTATTTACTGTTATAAGTCCCTACCTAGTACTCCCCAGGGAGAATGGATGCCTGGAGGAGGATGGGCCTGCCCCCTCCTCCACTCCAGGGAGAAAGTGACTCCCACAGCCCTAGACCCTGGCATTCTTTGGGGGCTGCAGGTAATCAATAAGCAGGCTGGCAAGGATGCACACAGGCAGAGCAGTTTCCCATCAAATGCTAGGGATTGTCCCACCAGCCTTCTTTGCTACGGTTCCCTCCTCTGCCTGACCCCAGCCACCCAATGCTAGCAGCCCAGAAAGGTCCTGCCTGCCTCCCCCCGAGCTCTGGTTGGGTTTCTGATGTCTCCTCCACCTGCCCTCTCATTGGTCCCCGATCATCAGGGGCAGCTGTTCAGGCTCCAGTGAGGCCTGGCTCCCCAGCAGTGCCCTCAACCACAGCTCCCATGCCACGCCTCCCCAAGGATGAATTCTTTTGGACCTTCAGGGTGACCTACCCCTAACTTAACTCTGGGATCAAGGGTTGGAATGTCTGAGACACTGTCTTTTCCCCACAATCTTTTTGTCTTAAAGCACTTTCTTTGTTTTTAAAATTTTATTTATTTTTATTTTTGGCTGCGCTGGGTCTTCGTTGCTGCACGCGGGCTTTGTCTAGTTGTGGCGAGTGGGGGCTACTCTTCGTTGCGGTGCGGTGGCTTCTCCTGTTGCGGAGCACGGGCTCTAGGCACATGGGCTTCAGTAGTTGTGGCTCGCGGACTCTAGAGTGCAGGCTCAATTGTTGTGGCGCACGGGCTTAGTTACTCCACGGCATGTGGGATCTTCCTGCACCAGGGCTCGAACCCGTGTCCCCTGCATTGGCAGGCAGATTCTTAACCCCTGCGCCACCAGGGAAGTCCTTAAAAGCACTTTCTATGCAGCCCTCCATGGACTGAGACAGGGTCAGACCATGGCCGCTGCCAAACCAGATGATAGTATCTGCTGACGCCAATGTCCCTCTCTTCTCCCCTCCCTCCCACCATTTCATTCATTCATTCATTCATTCATGATAGCTGACTTTCAAGTTGTTCCAGGGATTCTATTAGCTGCCCAACTATAACCTTGGATAAACCATCTCCTTGCTTCCTGCCTCAGTTTGTCCTGTTGTAAAGTGGGGAAATTATTTCCTCGGCACAGCTACCCTTCAGGTCATAATATCTGAGAGTTGGAGGAAAAGGCAGGATTATGAGGGAGTCACCACAGCAAAGGGGGAACTTTGCAAAACTGAGGCAAAGAAAAAAAAAGCCATGTTGGATGGGTGCTGTAGTGGGAGAGGGAGGGGAGCAGGCAGGACTGGGTGGGAGCTGAGAGAAAGGCTCTGAGCCTCCAGACCCCTCTAAGGATTCACGGAGAGATGGTACCCACAACACCTAAAGCTCGTTTCTGTTTGATGTTAGCTTATTATTACAAGTGGCCTGACAGCACCGAGAAGGGGAGAAAGTCATCATGTGCCTGGAGTCGAAGGCTCAGTTGGGCCACGGAAGCTGAGGGCCTCCTCTCACTCTTCCGAGAAGAGCATCAGGCCTGGATAGGCACCTGTTGTGAACAGATCTGAACTCCTTTGGCCCTTTGGCAATTGTCGGTTCTTATATTTCCAGCCACTGGTGATGAGAGGTGAGTGGGGGCCTCTTGTCCCCTTTCCATTACCTCCTACAGGTGGGGCATTAAACATGGCCAAGGCCAAAGTCTGCCAAATGTACAAACATTTATCAGCAAGCCGGCACCAAAAGTCCCACAACCTGCTTCCAGGGAGTTGGGGAGTTGGGGAGTTGGCCTGGTCTGGTTCTCACACATCATTCGTCATCATCTTTCTGGCTACTTCCATATTTTGAAAGCCACTCATTTCACCAGTGAAAGATTATTTCTAGCATCCTTCAAGCACATCCAGGCCGCTAGTGTACATTTTGATGGCGTTTGAAGTGTTTATGTAACCACCCTCTAGAGTGCAGATTCCTGATTAGAGCACTTCAGGTGCTAACTAACCACTGTAGGAGTGAGAGGAGAGTCCATTTATATCCATACACCATACCGTTTAGACTGAAATAGTTAAAAGAGAAATTCCTCCAGAGTCAATATCACAGCATCCTAGTCTGTGCCTGGTTCCCCGGACAGCACTGTGGGAAGGAATGGGGACCTTGGAACCGGCCAGGCCGCAGTTCAAGTCCCAGCTTTCCCACATATGTGCTGATGTAACCTTGGGATGGTTGCTTAAGCTTTCCGAGTTAATTTTTGTTTGTAAAATGGTGATAATAATTCTCGCATCTTAGGCTTGTTGAGAGGGTTCAATGAGATAGTACGTGTCTGACACTTAGCAAGTGCTGTATAAATGGTAGCTTTTGTTATGCATTCTTTGAACAGATATTTGCTGGAAGTCTAATGTTTACCAGATACTCTCCTACGTCCCTCTCTCGGTATCTCCTCTACTAGGTCCAGAGGTGGTATCTGCTCCCAGAGAATTCTCTTTGTTGCAGGATTGCAATAGTTAAGCAAGATAGCTTGAGAGACAGCAATAACTCTAGGAGAGCTGGTGAAATGTTTGACGGTTCATCCTTCCCATGTCCTGGGCCTGCTAGAGACCTCACTTCCTAACCCCACTTGTTTTCTCTGAGCAGGGCTCTGGGCTCCAGAGATCCATCCTGCCTCATGGAAACCCTCCCAAATCAAAGCAACCCTTCTTCTGCCTTCAGGGCCTGGTTCTCAGTTGCTGTTGGAAGGAGAGCAAAGGGAAAGAAGGAGAGCAAAGAAGAGAGCGGGGAGGGGCCTCAGATTCTCAGGAGCCCTAGGGCCAGTCCTGGTCCAGCCTTATGCCTCAGGAGCAGGGGCAGAGCTTGGTAGCTTTCGGGAGGCTATTTCAACTGCTGAATCTCTGGGACCAGCCAGAACAACCATGGGCTGGGTCACAGAGGCTCAGTTATCATCCAAGTGAGGCTGGGAGGACAGTGATGGGACTTGCAGAGAGGTGCAGGGTAGGAAGGAAACGAGAAGGCCCAGAGGCAGAATTCTGTGTGTGTGTGTGTGTGTGTGTGTGTGTATTGGGTGGGTGTACCCTAACGTTGAGTGTGGATCCCTCTTTCATTTACTCATCCAGCTACTCACTAACAAGTATTTATGGAGCACTTCCTATCTTCCAGGCACTGTGCGAGGAAACAGACTGTGGCAAGTGTGACGGAGGAACGCAGGGCACAGGCTTCAGAAGCAGACATACCTGCCATTGAATCCAGGCTCTTCCCAGTGGGGAACATGTGGAAGAACCGATGCAATTACCACCTGTATCCCCACAAATGATCCATCCAGTGCAGCTGTGGGCTCTGGAGCCAAAGAGAGCCAGGCGGAGGAAGCTGGTGGAGGGGTTCTGCATTTGGAAAACAGAGAGCAGGATTCTTACTTGCTCTGAGGGATGGAGATAAAGGTCTGCCCCTGTGCATGGCATATGATAGGCACCTAGGAAGTGTTGTTAAATGAGGAGGGAACGTGAAGGTATAAAGGGGTAAAAGACTAGGAAGATGTGCGAAGACTAGGGACCTGGAAACTAACTACTAAGAGGATTAGGTGGAAGGAGGGCCTGAAGGAGAAGGATTCCAGTGAGAAGGTAGGCAGTGATTCCCCATCACGAAATCCTGGGGACACATTAAAAACATGCATTCAGGGCTTCCCTGGTGGCGCAGTGGTGGAGAGTCCGCCTGCCGATGCAGGGGACACGGCTTCGTGCCCCGGTCCGGGAAGATTCTGCGTGCTGCGGAGCGGCTGGGCCCGTGAGCCATGGCCGCTGAGCCTGCGCGTCTGGAGCCTGTGTTCCGCAACGGGAGAGGCCACAACAGTGAGAGGCCCCCGTACCGCAAAAAAACAAAACAAAACCAAATAAACATGCATTCAGGCTCAGGGCTCTGTATTTCCCGGTTCCTTAGGACCCGTAGGGTGCCTGGTATTGACTGGTTTGTCATACATCATATTCCAACACTCCAGTGATCTTCTCAGAGAGCAGCAACGGCCCCAGAGGGGAACACAGGGTAGAGCTGATGTAATGACAACATATATCAGTGCAAAATGATCTGTCCAGTGCAGCTGTGGGCTCCCCAAGCAAGAGAGAGCCAGGCGGACGGGGGCTGGGTAGGATAGGGGCGGAGAGGGGGAAAAGGAGATGGCAGGGAGGGAGAAAGGGAAGCTGAGTTGGGAGCTGATGGAGCTCAGGGAATGAGAACCTGGTAAATCCAGTCATCTAACTGGGATTCTAGATCATTTTAGAACTTGCAACATCATGGTTTGAAACCAGCTGTCTTATTTCTCCATTAGCTTTCATCACAGAGGAAAACAATGGCAGCTCACATCAGGGGCAGGACGGGCTGGGCAGAGACCAGCTCCAAGCAGGTGGCAGGCGCTATAGCAGCCTGGGGAGCCCCTTGGCTTCCCCTCTAAGCATCTGCTTCTCCTGACTGGAAGAGGCCTATGAACCGGGGTGGGGCAGGGCTTGGCGTTCCCTCTGCTTCAGGGATACCGCGCTCCCCTGCAGGGCGCCTTGCAGGGTGGCTGTAATACTGGGCCAGCAAACACCCCAGCATTCACAGAGAAGGGAAGATGTGAAATACCTGAATGAATGAGAAGGCATAGCCGTTGCAGCCCTTGCCCCACACCTGGGTGGTTTGGGATGAAAACAGTAGGTCTCCTTTGATCAATCAGACCTTTGCTTCCTGTGCTTCTGGTCGTTGTGCTCAGGCTCGGGGTTTTTACCAGAAGCGTCAGGGCTCATATCCTACCGGAAGCTGTTGTTGCCAACTCCTTTTTGTGAAGGGGGTTTAGTCCAGATGACAAACCTGTCTTCCGTCTCAGAGTCCTGGGTGTGACCCAGGACCCGCCAGGACGTCGGAGGCTCTTGCTCAGCGCCATCTAGTGGTCGGCATGGCTTATTTTCCTAAAGGACCCTGAGCCGCAGCATTCTTGCTCCCAGCCACACCTAGGGCTAGATCTGCTCCCTTCTCCTCGGACCGCTGCAGGCTTTGGTCACTTTGAAAAGTGGTGATTAACGAAGCTTTAAGCTCTGCCTAAAGTGGAGACTTTAAACTCTGTATCCTTTGTCCTTGTTCAACTTTACATAGTTTCAGGGAAGGGGATAGGAGAATTTAGTGGTATTAAAAGACTAAGGTGAAGTAGGGATAGATGGAAACAACATTCTCCTTTTTCCCAGCTGCCTGGATCCAGCATGCACAGATCATCAGCTTGGAACTTTTTCCAGGTCTCTCTCACCCAACTGTGCCATAAGAGGAGGGCACAGGAAGAGTCTCTTCTGCACAAAGTCCAAGCTGAGCGTTAAGAATCATCTTTACTCCGCCACAAATAAAGTGATGGGACACGGAGCTGGAACCAGACTGCTTGACTCAGAGCACTGAGGGAATCCACCTATTGGGAGCTTTCCTCATGTAAAAGTGAGCTTTGGAGTTTTCAGAGAGGTCCTGTGGACAGTGCACCTTTCCAAAAAGGAATATCCACATTTCTAGGTTCTCAATTTCCTGGTTCAGGTCCAGAAGAGGGAACACTAGTCCTTTTCTTCTTACAGAGTTGGGTCCACCCAAAGGAATCAGGTAGAGCCTACAGACAGGTCTTGTACATAAGAAGGGAGGTGGGCTTCCCTGGTGGCGCAGTGGTTGAGAGTCCGCCTGCCGATGCAGGGGACACGGGTTCGTGCCCCGGTCCGGGAAGATCCCACATGCCGCGGAGCGACTGGGCCCGTGAGCCATGGCCGCTGAGCCTGCGCGTCCGGAGCCTGTGCTCCGCAACGGAAGAGGCCACAACAGTGAGAGGCCCGCGTACCGCAAAAAAACAAAAAACAAAAAACAAAAAAAGGGAGGTAAGCGATGGAGCAGAACACGCCCATTCCTAGGATGGGAAACCAACAGGCATTGCTCTGGGAGTGAGACGTGACTGCTGCTCCTTCCAAGCACTATGCATTGTCCCATTGGCCACTGGATAAACATTCAGATGGCATCTGGAATTGCCTGAACCTGCAAGCAGGAATTTCCCTGCAGGGCACAGGGGGTTGTGCCTACGTGGACCCAGGATCTCTGGAACAAAGACACCCTTGGGAAGAACATGATTCTTTTGGGAAGCAAAATCTTAGTGTTGAAATAAATTCATTGGTGGGGACTTCCCTGGTGGTGCAGTTGAGACTCTGTGCTCCCAGTGCAGGGGGCTCAGGTTCGATCCCTGGTCAGGGAACTAGATCCCACGCGCATGCCGCAACTAAGAGTTCGCATGCCCCAACTAAGGAGCCCGTCTGCCGCAACTAAGACCCGGTGCAACCAAATTAATTAATTAAATTTTAGAAAAAGAAATAAATCCACTGGAATATCCGGAATGAGAAATTTCCCTAAATATACTTGCCACTCAAGCCAGTGGAATAGTAGTGTACATATGTAGTAATGTACATAAGATTGGAAACCATTTATGGAGGTAAAGATCACTAAAACTTTTCTAGGACCTTTTCCTCCACTCCAAATTCCTGTTCTCACTGACAGAGTTTTATAATTCTTGTGTCATTCCTTGAGCTACATCATTCAACATTTTTCTTGTTAGGAGAAGGATGCTTGAAAAGACCGTGTTGCCCCAAATATTTATAGCAGCAATAATAACAAAGTAAAGACAAAAAGATATAACCTAAATGTCCATCAGTTGGAACCTAGTAAATAAGTTATTAAAATTCATCTAGAAAATAAAATACTATGCAGCCATTAATATTTACGTTGAAGAATTATTTTTATTGACATGAAAAATATTCATTACTTAATGTCAAGTGAAACAATTTCTAGAAAAGTATGTATGTATAATATAATTGACTTTATGTAAAACTATATGTATGTAAATATGGGTAGAAGACTTTTTCCGCCAAATATTAACAATGATTATCTTTGGGTGTAGAAATTTGGTGTAATGTTTTTAGTTTTTGCTTTGTTCTTTTTATATTATGTGAATGTTTTCTAAGGAATGTGAATCATTTTTCTAATAAAGCTATTAAAATGTTTTAAAAATATTGATCTCATCAGTAAAGTAGAAAACTGAGATTCAGAGAAGTTGACAGCTAACTCAATAAAGCCACAATCTGCCAGTCGGAGAGCCAGAATTTGCCCTCATAACTTCCCATCTTTCAAGTTTAATGCCAACTCACGGTCTCCAGCTGGTGAAGATCCTGGGCAGGGATTTGGCAAGGGGGCGAGCTGAGGACCAATGCCGAGATCAGAGGGGACTCACATGCTTTTGATATTGCCTGGGTCCTGTTACCTCTTCAGAGCAATTAAGCTATGACCACGACAGCAACTGGATTCCTATTATACACCATGTTCTTGTGGTCTGGAAGTTGTCCAGGTCTTGAAGGAACAGACACAAGTCTGGGGACAGAGTTAAGTTAGGCCTAGTTCTAATCCAAGCCCCTTTTACATCTTGCAAGGGAAATGTCGTATTCAGCCGTGGTCTCCACTTGAGGAAAGAAGGAATGTGAAGCCAGTTGGGTGTAGTCCAGAGGCTTGACTTTGTGAGGTTCTGGGCGGGAGCAGCATGGCGGATGATTTCAGGGAGAAAGTCTGGAGCCCCTGTTCCTTCCCTGTACCCCTTCTCACTCCTCCACACTCACCCACGTTTATCCTGGACTGCAGCACCAGAGACCCTCGTGAACCTTCCTTTGACATTCTTAGAGTTTCAGGCCATCATCCAGCTCCATTCAGTTAGGACGGGGGTGGGACCCACCGGGTCCAATGTTTTCCTACAACACGAATTTGGACTTAAATAGTAAAAGCTCCAGGATATGGTATAGTGTTAATCTCCCATCATACAACTGCCCACAAGGGCACTTACCAGGTCAAGATGAGGCCTCGAGCAACCAGTTCCCTTCTTAGCCTGTGCACTCTGAACAGACATGCAGGTCCAGAACAAAGCACTTATCCCCTCTGTGGTCTTCCTTTTTCCATTGGGAACCCCACTATTGTTCCTTCTCCGTCCCTGTACCCCTCTGCTGTATTCCCCGGGGAGATCACAGCTCTATACCTGACATTACTGCTCACAGATATGGAAAAATCCACTAAAGATGGCAATACCCCTTCCCAAGTCTGTACTTGCTGAAGGGCACAAGAGAAGGCAAACCCTTGACCTAAGCCGTGGACAAGAAAGAAGGGTAAAGAGTCTCTTGACAGAAAGAAGTGTATAAATTTGTAAATACTAGTCAATTTTGAGCCAGTGCCTGAGAGTTTACTTTACAAATCAAGTGTGGTAGAGATAAAGCTTGGCATGGAAACAGCTCCATCTGAGAACACAAATAATCACATGCCCTTCCACGGGAGGTACAAAATTTAAGTCACTAGGAGCATCGGGTAATACTGAGTTAGAGACTGTTGTGTATTGTTCCCATATCCATATGCTTAGGTCTCAATCTTTTCACCACTATGACCCTAATTCTTAGCACAGTGCATGGTACATTAAAGTTGTTAAATTGAATAACAGTTTCCTTGAGGGCTTCCCTGGTGGCGCAGTGGTTGAGAGTCCGCCTGCCGATGCAGGGGACACGGGTTCATGCCCCCGCCCGGGAAGATCCCACATGCCGCGGAGCGGCTGGGCCCGTAAGCCATGGCCGCTGAGCCTGCGCGTCTGGAGCCTGTGCTCCTCAACGGGAGAGGCCACAACAGTGAGAGGCCCGTGTACCGCAAGAAATACCCAAAAACAAAAAACAATTTCCTTGAAGTCAGGATTCCAGTCCTCACAACAGCTCAGTACTAGAGAAGAGAAGACATTAAATATATAACTTCTTAATCAGTTAGCATCTAAGACTAATAGGACACCTCACCTGAACTAATTCCCCAGACAAGATGGAGTCCCTGAGATCATCAACCCCTCAGGCTTACACAACCTTTCCCGAAGGTGGCAGAGTTCTCCTAGATGGGCTAGGACAAAGGGGGTAAAAAGAATTGAAACAGATTTTATCCTACCCTCGGTGATACAATCCCAATACCACCGCCCCACCTACCCCCATTTCCCCCTCCCAAGCTGGGCTGCTTCTCAGCCAGCTCCTATGGGACAACTCTTTTGACTCAGATCTACAAAAAGCAAGATTCTCCCACTCTAACCCATCTCAGGACCTAGTGGGGCCAGGAATTGGGTCTTGGATGAGATGTTGTGATAGAATTTCTTAACCTATTAATGTTGCTGAGTCCTAAGATATCCTTCTGCAATCACTGCGTCAGGCTGAAATTTCTCTTTGAACTGATATAGTGAAGTTGGGACAGGCACCCAGTGTCCCCCAGGCAGAAGGGCTTAGATAGCAGCATAAAAGCTTTTAGTTGCAAAGCCTTCTCATAACCAGGCTCGCCTTAACAATACTCCTTTGTCCCCCCTCAGACGACTAAGCTCCTTGTATCCTGGCAAAGGGAGGCACGGAGGGGAGGTGACTAGCTTGGAGTCTGGTTTCTAATCTCCAGGGCAGAAATTCTTTCAAATTTGCCCAGCACCTGGGCTGACTGCTGAGTGGGAAATGAGAGCAGCTGCGGATGGGGATGGCTCTCCCCATGATTCCCAAGTTTCATAATCAGCTCTAGCCCTCCCCAAATTTACAACCTTCACAGTTAAACTCACACTTACAACTGTGTAGTGTAGTTCCAATGTATGTTCATATTTTCACTTTGATTTCTTTTAGCATTGGCCTCCCCCTCCCCCTTAATTTACTGCTAGTCTCATGAACCTGCACTCATTTTCCAGGCTACCTTACTGCACACACGTTAATGTCGTAATGCTTTATGGATGAATTCATATTATCACAGAATGGTGAGTTCCTCATTTTCAGGCTCGAGGCGTTCATGAATACTGCATAGTTCTTATCCACTGCGTTTTCTTTTTGATGACTGAAAAAAAGAGAGAGGACATGACTTTTAAATATCCCTAAAGTAGGAACATACATTATTTTGAGAGCTCTGTGAAAGTATGCACCCCTTTCCCACATGGACATGTGGGTAGCAAACCTTCTGATAAAACTGCAGTCAACTTGACCATTTCCTTGGGGCCTGATGCCTCTTCCCCCTCCACTGGTACCACTTTCCACTCCTCAGAGGCATTTAATAAACATTCAAGGACATCCTTAATAACCTATTGTGCCTGCTTCCCTATCACTGTTCATCCATTCCTGAGCACAGCTCGCAGCTGTGCAAAGTCCCTAAAACGTTGGCCTGTCTCTAGCTCTATACTCACCCCAGCACGAGCAGTGATTTTCATCAACAGTCTAGGCCTTCCTGTCCCAGTACTTTTCAGAGCTTCCTGCTACTTTCTGAAGGCTTC
Organism: Delphinapterus leucas; assembly: GCF_059928025.1. Taxonomy (NCBI): domain Eukaryota; kingdom Metazoa; phylum Chordata; class Mammalia; order Artiodactyla; family Monodontidae; genus Delphinapterus; species Delphinapterus leucas. The sequence goes on along the minus strand of NC_143130.1, from coordinate 147,351,446 downwards.
TGTGCTTCCCCCTTCACCTTTTCTCATAGCTGAGAACTTTACAGGGCCCCAAGTCAGGTGTACATTTCCTGTGCTACTTGCTTCCCCCATACCATGGACATTCCCTTTTCCGGGGATGCCTAGCAACCTCTCCTTTCCTTTGGGTAACGGTAACGGCACTTTGATTTCTCTGTCTTACCTCTCATTTGTGATGTGGGGTGCTGATAGAGCTTACATCTGGGTATCCTGCTGGCCCTTCCCTGGCCAAGATGTGGATGCATGAGTGAACTTAGGCAAATTTGATTCTTACACTTGAGCAGAAGTGATAAAAAGATTGAAGCCCCTTTGTTCCGGCAGCAAGGCCCTGAGGAGGCTCTCAGTTACTTTCCATTCCCTGGACTCCCAAAGCTGTCCTGGTCCTAGCCTTTTCAAGTCTGTTCTGCCCGCATTCCCTCCAAATCTGTGAGCCACCTGATCATAGCCTGCCAATAAATTCCTTTTAGACTTAAGATAGCTAAAGTCAGTTTCTGTTGCTTGCAACCAAAGAATCCTAAATGGTACAGGTTCATACTCCTTAGCCTCTTTATGCCTCTTTCCTTCCTATTTCAAGGAAAGGCTTTTATAAAGAGATTCCTTCCCCCCCCCCATTTTCAAACTCCAGCAGATTACCTTGACCTCCTCTCTTACTGCCAAGACCATGCCCATATCTTCTGGAAGACAAGAACTTTTCTGCCCTTCCACTAAGCACACCATCTATAAAGCAGAAGCACTTGTCCACCATAAGTAATTTTCATGATGACTTTCATGGGAAAGTTTCTTTCCTTTCTGTTTCAAAGGGAACAGAAATATTTCTGTGTGCCTCTTCTGGAGGACTGGTTCCCTGGGGGTTCCCCCAGTTCTTTCTCACCCAACTTATTTTCGTGTTAAGCTGGTCCAAATAATTCCAAGCTCAAGATTGCCTTTGACTTCAATGCTTCCTCGGCCCCTACCTCACTCCTCTCTTTCTTATCACAGCATCTGGGACACACTATACCTAGTTCTCTCTCGGCCTCCAACTTCCATGCTCCAGCTCCCTCCTTCCTGGTCCTTCCTGCTCTGGCTGCTGGCCCAGTCCCTCCACTGAAATCACCCTCTGGAGCAACATCTCTCCTGACTCGTAGTCAGAGGGCAACCCCCAAAGAACCAGTCCTCTCTAACGAGCATACAGAAGTGTTTTTCTGGTGCCCCTTGAAAGTCATTGAGAAAACTACTTATGGTGGACAAGAGCTACGGCTTTTATGGATGGTTTGCTTTGTAGAAGGGCAGAAAAGTTCTGCCTGTCTTTCAGAAAATATGATTAAGAACCTAACATATTCAAGGCACTTTAGAAACACAAAGACACTTGAAAGACTGTCTTTTTCCCTGCCTAGTGGTAGAAGAGAAATGTGAAGAGAAAGACCATTAGTTGCCTGTGGTGGCAGGGAATTCAAACTACGTATGTGTTCCTGGCACTGTGCTATGGTCCTAACACGCATCATCTCATTTGTGCTTGCAACAGCCATGGGGTTGAGTTTTATCACCATTTCCATTTTGCAGATGAGGAAATAGGCTCAGAAAGCTTAAATAAACTGCCTCAAGACATCTGGCTGGGATGTGGGGTCTGAACTCAGATCCAAGTTGCTCTGATAAGACAAGAAGTCAAAGGGCTGGCATCCTTTGGCGTGTGTTAGTGCGGTGGGGCTTGGTTTGCCCCATGGCCCTCCACCTTGAATCTATACTTGAATCACTGGAACCACTATCATGGTGCCTACCTTCACCCAGGGCCACCCCGCCCCAATCCATTCCCAGAACACCGCATGCTTGCCTCAGCATTCTTTGGGTGAAAAGCCAGGGGACTCACTTGCTGCTACAGATGCTATTTTTAGGTCTGCTTCTGCAACAGACAGCTCTGTCCTGTACACACCTGATCTTATTTGAAATCTTCTAGGTGCAGATGGAAAGGACCTTGGATGGGGTGCCAGAAGGCCAAAGTTTGAACTGCATTCTGCCTTTACTAGCAATATAACCTTGACCATATATAATCTCTCTGAGCCTTGATTTCCTCATTTATAGAATGGGGATTAAAAACAGCTGCCTTACCCAAAGAGAGAAGATATGTCCATTGTAATGCATTATATAAATTTTTATTAGGAAGAAATGATTCCTAATTTGGGAATGAGGAAGACCCAGATGATGGAGTTAAGTCCATAGGAGAGCTGGTTACAGGAGAGAGTGACTGATGCCAACTCTTGTGCCTTAGTTCCCAACTCTTCCTTCTTCAGATTCTGTAACTGGCACCTTGGCTTCTATATACTATGGCTTCTATACTAAAATTATATAGGAAAACATTTTCTTTGACCTCAAAGTTTATTTTTTGCCTCTGATTTCAAAAGAAATTCAAACATTTTTGCTGGCCCCCAAAATATTGTGGGTGCTAGGCACTGCAAAGTACCTAATGGATAAGTCATCCCAAATTCAGATCTTCTGCCTTAACAGACCGCTGTGCTTTCCTCTGAGCAATGCTGCCTCCCCCAGCCAGAAGGGAGTAGGATCAGCGGCCAGCCACAGATTGAGAACCAGAGTAGAACTGGTCCTCCGAGGCAAGGGGGCGCCAGGGAGGTCCCTCTGCAGCAGGTGGGCTTTGCTGCCAGACTTACTGAAGCCTCTTCTTGCCAAGGTGTTTCTCGGAGGGGGCTGTCTCCTGCCTCTCTGACAGTGTTCTAGGACAGCCCACATGCTTCACTGTAGCTCTGATCGCTTCTCCCCATCTCTGCTTTACCCCCAGCAGAAAACACTTTCCTGTTATTGAAGGCCTACTGTACTGAGGACTCTACATACATTGCTATTGGGTCATCACAATATACTTATGAAATAGGCGATATTATCTCCATCTTAGAGGAGGAAACTAACTCAGAGAAGCCAAGAGCTCTTGCCACTGGCACCACATGGCTGTGCACTTCCTCTGTGGGTTTGAGAAACCCAAGACTTAGGATCAGATTAGGTTCGGACTGGAGGACAGCAGCTCAGCTTCTCATCCAGAGTGGGGCAAGGCCAGCTGGATGAACCTCAGGTTCCTTTTCTTAGAAGACTCTGTTCTGCCTTGGACCCCTGAGAGCTCTCTGTCACTGTGGCACGTGACAAAAAGGGGGTGAGGGCTAGGAGGGAAGCAGCCATCAGACCTCACAGATCAGGCCTTGGCACACATATGGTCTGTGTGAGAATTAGAAAAGAGCACCCCCTGGACGGATTATTTACAAAAAGATACCTTCAGGGGGCACTAGAAATTGTAAAAATGTCCTTCCCTCTTGGCTGCAGAGCCCAGGGCCAAACCCAGGCTTGGTGTAGGGATTGGGGCTGCATTGCCTTCCTACTCCCTGCGCAGCCTTTCTGCAGGACCCAGGACCCGCCTGAGGGGCCTGTCTCAAGGCAGGGCCCTCTGCCACTGATTTCCCACAGTTCCACATACCAAAATCTCCAGGCTTTCTAGATGACATCCATTATTTTCCACCTTCCAATAGAAGAATCGAGATTGACTTCAGAAGGAAAATCTTATGTTTAATCTTTGTGGTATAAACCAAACTGTGGGCCTTGGACGTTCAGGCTCTGCCTTAGGTAGATTCCTTAACTTCCACAGGGCTCAGTTCTTCCATCTTGAAAATGGGGATAATAAAACTCATCTTGCAGGCCCGTTTCAATGAATGGACGGCACGGAACATTATGCTGGCATATAGTGGGTCTGCAATACCATGTTGACCGTGGCCCTCAGGTAGCTGGGACCTACAGGATACCCACAGTGGACATTGTACACGCAGTCCACACAACTCCTACAAGCTGGGAGCTGAGGGGTCCCGGCTGGTCCTCTCCTCGGGGCTCCTGCAGACACCTCAAACGCAGGCGCGGTGGCAGGGGCTGGGAGGGCCGAGGAGCTCTGCACTGCAGCCACCTGCGCCGCGGCCCGGACCGAGGGCGCGCTTCCAGGCGCCCGGGGCGCCGCCGACTGACGGCGGCGCGAGGCGGTGCGGTCGGCCGGGCAGCGGACCCGGCGGGGGAACGGGGGAGCGGGCGAGCAAGGAGTTAAGCGGGGCCGGAGGCAGAGCGCTTGTCAGACGCGAGCATGTGCAGTTTGCACCGCATCCGTACTATGGGTGAGTGCCGCCGCCGCCGCCGCCGTCGCCGGCTCCGTTCTGCCCGGGCAGCGGCGGCCACAGACCCCCGACCCCCGCACCGCCGCCGCGGCGGCCGACACACAATGCGGGACTAGGCGCCGCGCGGGAGGACCGGCTGCGTGGGGGAGGCAGGGCCGGCAACTCGGCGCGGGGGGAGCCCGAGCGCCGGGCTTGGGGGCGGGGAGCAGGCGGCGCAGGAGAGCGCCCCGAGCACCGGCGCGGGAGGAGGAGCGGGAGCGAGCAGGGGAGACAGCGCTCCCGGCCGCACCTGCGCCCGGCAGGCGGCCGGCCCTGCCCTGCCCCTGCTCGCGGCCCCGGCCCCGGCCCCGCACCGGTAGGTGCCCCCGATGCCCGCAGAGAGGCCTTTCCGCCGCCGGGAGAGGTGGCCGCGCGGGGCGGGCAGCGCCGAGTGCGGGGGGGCGCGGGCGATGGTGCGGTGATGGGGAAGACCGGGCGACCGGGCTGGGGGCGCTGCCGGATCCCGCTTCCTCTTTGCTTTCGGTTTCGAAGCGGTGCCCCGGCTCGAGAGCGTGCCGCAAATTAGATGGTGCGCCCAGGCTTGGATTCCCTGAGGGGGATGGGCGCACAGGGGGGCGTGTTGGGGAAGGGGGTGCACGCTGGCAACTTTCACCTCCTGAAACAAAGGGGGCTTGGGGAGATGCGAGGGGAAGGGGTCAGCCGGGGATCTCCGGCAGCGGATGGTTGACATCCCCTCTTCCTCCGGGCGGAGAGCATCCCCTAGGCCGCCTCAGGGGAGCGGAGGGGGCGTCAGGCTGGGTGGAAGCTAGAGAGGCTTGGGAGTGGGAACCACGGACCCTCCTGAGTTTGAGGCTGAGGACTTTTCTGAAGGGGAGGGAACCGTGCCAAGATGAACCCTCTCTCCAGGGTGCATAGAAAAACTAGGTGATGGTGGACTGCACACCTAGGCGTCCTCCCCTTCCCAGCCCCCTGGCTGCCAGCTCTCCATCTGCCCACCCTGATCTCCGGTCCTCTGTGGGAGATGCGGGGCCGGGATGGGGACCATTACAGCAAGGGGAAGGCGATATTGGCCTCTTTCCCAGGTGTCTTCCTTTCCCTCTTTCTGTGCCCAGTCAGAAACTGATCCCCTTCCCTTCCTGCCCTGGACTATGTCTCCCTCTTTCTCCACAGTTTCCTTGGGGGGTATGTTTGTTTGTTTGCCTCAGGTACAGAGCTTAGGGTGGCAGGTTGCTCTGATGCCACTTCGAGCCCTCCCAGGAGGAAAGGAGCAGGACCCTTGGGAGCTGTGCCAGCATAACCTTGGGGGCTCAGCTTACCAATTCTCCTGCGTTCTCAGCACCCAGTAGCAAAGGAGCTGTTATTCCGGCCTTCAGACTTGGGTCATCAGGGGGCCTGGGTTTTTCTCTTTGCTGTAACCAGGAAGAGGGGTCAAGGGGAGGGCTGAACAGCCTTCCCGGGGCAGGGATGGGGGATACAGTGTCTTTCTCTCTAGAAAACAAATGGGCCAGTTTCCAGGTCCCCAGTCCCCGACCTTGTGTCTCCAAGAACAAGGTGCCTCCAGCTCTGATCTGGCTTGCATGTGACCACCGGCTTCCATCCTGTGGCAGGACTGCCCATTGCCTTTCTTCCTCTTAGAAAAGACAGCCCTTTGAGAGTCGGGTTTTCCCCCTGGTTGCAAGGCAGTGCTACATCTGCTTGCCTGTGGAGACAGAAGGCACTGGATTGTGTGTGTGTGTATGGGGGGGGGTTGAACTGCTGGGTGACTCTCCTGTCTGCTCCTGTGACTGAACTAATGCTGTGAGTGGTTGGGCCAGGGGTGGGCCTCCCAGGACACCCTAGAGGAATGGAGGGGTGGGCTGAGATGAGGCTTGGCCTTTCTCCCCTAGGCTTTATATTTGGGGACAGAGTTGAGTAACTGGGGAGACAGTAGAGAGTGGGCCAATTTATCTATCTCATCCTTGGAGGGAAATTACAAGCTGATTTAGTGTTGACTTTGGTCACTTAAAGGTACAGGAGGGAGGGAGCAGTAAAGGATAGCAGGAAAAAATGAAGTCCCCTGAGCTATAGCTCTATATGGCCCTGGACCTTGTGGCTGAAGTCAGATGCAGGTGCTAGACCGGAGAGCACCACCCGCCCCACTTCTAGGGCCCTTTCCCCTCTAGATGGGCAGGGTTGATTATGGCTCAGTTCTCCTTTGGGTTAATCCGCAAGCTATTCTGAGCTGAGGATAATGGTATAGAGGCCTGACCTCCCCACCTCCAGTGGTGAGAGAGGGGCTTTTCCATGGACTGTTACTCAAATGTACTGACCATAGATGGGAAAATGATACTCCCTCCGACTCCCCCTTTTAAAGTGATGAGGCATGAGTTTTTACATTTATAAAGTGACTTAAGTGCCTTGGGTTCTTGAATGAAAGATGTTAAATGAGTTAGGGAGCCTTATACTGTGTTTAATTTCACTTGTATCAGATTCACATACTGTTTCTAAAGGGAAAGGTGTCATTTTGCAGGAAAGGGCTACATTACAGCATTTGTGATAGGGAAAGCGCAGTGTTGGTTTTAAAAGTGTAAGTTTTTAATCAGAAAGGCACTTGTGGGCAGCAAGTGCTTTTCTGTCTGCCTCTGCTCTCTGGATACCTTCAGGTTACTTCCTAGTAGGGTTTTTTCTGGTAGATGGTGTGCAGCCTGGATGTCGGTGACAGTCACCCTCCAAGCTCTCAGAAGGGTCTCTGATGATGTTGGGGACGCTGATGTTATAAATTGAGACCTGGGGAAGGGCAGTAAAGTGAAGCCGCTTGACCTTATCAGCAGCCGTATCAGATCTGGCTGTCCTTGAGGGAAGGGAAATCTAACCCTGGCACAGCCTGACTGTTTTCAAATTTGTATCTCTTTACTTTCCTCCGCACTCCTCCCCCACCCCCAATTTACAGACAAGGTGGTTTGGGTTATTTTTTTTTATTTTTATTTTTTGTTCCAGGAACATTCCTTTTAAGGTGTGGATAATTTCTGACTTGTCAGACTCTCAGCTCCCTTTGTGGCAACACCTGGCTAAGGAGGGAATGTCGAAAAGGATACTGATGCTCTGAGCAAGAAGAAACTCAGCCTTACTGACCAGGTGTTCTGCTTCCTCCACCACCACCTCTCGGAAGTCAGAGGCTTTGTATTTGAAAAGTAAAGTCTAAGCTGATTTCTGGGGAAGGGCTGGGAGGTGGTACTTTTGACTGTGGCTTCCATGGAGGGAAACTGAGTCACACTAAGGGTTAGCACACTGGCTGTGGTGTGTGTGAACGTCTGTGTCGGGGAAGTTTTCCTTTCCTGGGATTTAAGGATGTTTACCGTTAAGTACCGGAGGAGATCCACTGGTTACACTTTTCCATCTTGAGATAAAGATGCACTGATAGACTTTAGGTACCTATGTGTTTGATTTCAAATGTACATTTGCCTCAGACTTTGAGCTGTGGGACGTGCCACGCTGCTATGATTCAAGGAAAACGAAGGGGTTTTCACCCCTGCAACTCACAGCCATAGATAGAACTGAGGCTGAATAAGGAACCTATCCCATTTTCTATCCCATTCCCAGATGAAAAAGAGAATCTGCTCCCTTCCCTTGGCTCACATCCATCCTGCAGGTGTGAACTCCACTCTGCTTCGCCCTAAGGCTGTCCTCAATGTTCATTTTAACATCAGTTCCTTTATGTATAGATTTGGTGGGGTCGAGGTCACAGAGTGAGTGCTATTGGCCCCCTGGTCCCTTAGAGGATGGTTCTGAAAGGTAACTTTCCACCCTCCCCGGATGTTGGTGCTTCTGCCTTTGGGGTCGGTCACCATCAAGTCTGGCAACTTGAGTAACCAAAGTCATTGCCAACTCCTGTTTCTGAACATCCAGCTCCCCATTGTTCTTTACTCTGCTTGCTCCCCAGCAGGGAGTTTGATATCCTTTGAGGGCTCTTGGCTCTCAGTGTGGCTGGTATTATAGAGGGACAGCATCCTTGGAATTAGGGCAGACAGTCTACATGGGCAGAACTTGGGTCCTCAGATTGCTCCTTTTTGCTGCTCCCTCTGGAAGCATGGCAGTTAAAACAAAGTAAGACTTGCATTGTTAAATCCTAACTTACCATAGGGAGATCTAATAAATCGGGGGCGTAATTGGAGAGGGCTCTTTCTGCCATTCCTTTCCACGTCAGAAGCCCTGCATTCAGGACACACTGGATTAGCCATTTCTGACTGCTTTCGTAGTTGGACTTGAATGACGAAGGCCTTCTAGCTGATTCATTCATTTGTTGTTTCCTTTCAATTTTTTTTTTTTTTTTTTTTTTTTTTTTTGCGGTACGCGGGCCTCTCACCGCTGTGGCCTCTCCCGCTGTGGAGCACAGTCTCCGGACGCGCAGGCTCAGCGGCCATGGCTCACGGGCCCAGCCACTCCGCGGCATGTGGGATCTTCCCGGACCAGGGCACGAACCCGTGTCCCCTGCGTCGGCAGGTGGACTCTCAGCCACTGCGCCACCAGGGAAGCCCTCCTTTCAGTTTTTAAGAGGCACTCCTGTCACGTGAGTTTCTGGAATGGTCCGTTTTCATCAGAAAGGTCACTTACCCTGAGTTTTCCTAAGGCCTTGACAGCAGCCCCGAGCTAGGGATACCAGCCAAGAAGGAGATTGAAGGGCCACAAAGAGAGGATTCTTTTCTGGAGTTCTGGAGTTCTTTGGAGCAACGGTGGGGACCACTGCCAGCCCCCATCTTCTTTTTCATAGCTGTCCTTGGCCAGACTCCATTTAGTCTTCCGTCCCTAGGACCCACACCGCCCCTCATTCCCGATCGAAAACGCCTTTCTAAAGCCAGGAATAAGGCAGCCCGGTCAGTGGTCTTACTTTCATCTGCCTTCTGAAAACACAGATGGACGAGAAATATTGTCACCAGTGGGAAACATAAGCAGCGGCTCCAGACTTTCGTTTTGTAATTGTGTTTTTGCCTGCCACAAACAAGGAGATGACCTTCCTATGCTGATCTGTAGATGCCTTAAAGCTTTCATATAGCCTGCCCAGTTTCCGGCACATGGCGAGTACCTATTACATCATCAGCCGTGGTACTTGGATATGATCAGAGACCCAGATTTCTAGGTTGTTGGGCAACGCTGTTGTTTGTGCAGGAGCTGATGGTTGGCGAAGGCTTCCGGAATTAGGAAATCCGGGATCCCTCCCTGACTCACTTGTGTGACCTTGGACAGCCCATGTCAGCCCTTTGGGATTTAATTCCACACAGGGGGCTTCAGCTGGCTTCAGTGAACATAGCAATAATAATGACGACAGCCACTGTTTATTGAATGCTGACTATATGCCAGGCATTGGGCTAAGCACTCGACAAAGGATAAAGTCACTGCCCATGTCACACAGCTAGCAAGAGTCCAAATTGGGATTTAAACTGAGATCTGTCTGATGCTACTGTGTTCAATAACCTTGGCTTGCGTGGTGGAACAAACGCTGGGGAGGAAGTAAAGTGGAGGTGGTGTTAGTTAAAGTATAGGAAGGAGAGCTGGTGCGGATTAAACACAGCTACTTAAAAGGAGACGAAAATTGAGATTCTCCTTTGAAAAACAATATCCTGACGAATGTTTGGGAAGAGAGGGGTCGGTACCCTGCACTGGGGAAGCAGACCAGATGGCCTGGGATTTGCTATAAGAGGACCAGACTTCTGCTTGGCATAGGGATGTATCTCATAAACCCCATTTCATTTGGATGCCAGATTTTTCTCTTGCTTGATAGGCTGTCTGGGCAGCATTTTGCCTTCTGTCACCCTCCTTCCACTAGTCATAGTGGTTCATCTTAGCAGATTCTTGACTCCAGGCCTCGTCCTCCAACCTAGTTTCTGGGCCTTCCCCTGCCCGTCATTATGGTCCAGCTGTGGAGACCTTGATTATGACTCCTGGTCCCAGGTATACTCTGCAAAGTACGGTAAGCATTGGACCGTCCTGTTCTTCTGAGGAAGTACTTGTGGCCACTGATTACTCCATCCAAAGGTGACCGGCCAGTTCATCGGGATGGTCCTCAACTCTTTTATCCTTGTTTGTTCTAGGCAAGTTAACTCTGGGGCTTTCCTACCACTTTGAGGTGTTTGTGGAAGAGGAATGAAGATTGAGGTGGTGGCCTGCGGGAGGGGAGCTGACCTCCTTTGGGAGTTATCATGACGGTGTATAATGGAGCGTTGTGCTGGGGTCAGGGGACTTTGTTTGGTTCTTGTCTCAGCTCATGTGACATGAGTTCGTTTCCTTGTCTGTAGAATGAGAATGTTGGAAGAGATATTCTCTAACACCTCCTCCAGCAATCATGCTTGGGTCATCTAGTAGAATCTGGATAATTTGGTTTTTTCTCAAATGATAACTCAGCTGGTCTGGAGTTGGAGGAAGTCACAGCTGGGAGAGCAGAGGTGGGGTTGAAGGAGAAAGAAGCCAAATTGGAAGTTAGGGGACTAAGATACAGTTGGAGCAAGTCCCTTCTTGGGAAGGGGACTAGGTTGGATCATTCCTCATTTGTTTAAATGGGGCAGCCGAGAGGTGGCGTCTGTTCCCCCTTATACACGCCATCTCCTAAATGATGAGGTACACCTCTTGTATCTTGAAGTGAAGGCAGCAGGGAAGTTGTGCCTTGGTGTATGTCTTACAGTCTGCACTTACATTTAGCAGATACCAGGGCCTGGTTCAGTCCAGGATCCTCCAGGGCTCCGGGACCGGAGGACGTTGGCTGTTGCTTTCCGAACGACTCAGAGCCAATGAGAATGTATCTCCCTCTGCTGCCCTAGCTCCACTTAAAAGAGCAAGATCATACTATGAGCTCAGCCTAGGAACTCAGGGAATCACAGCTTTTCTGTTCGTGAAATTGGGCCGCCTTGATTTCCCTTTGCGCAAGCCATTTGTCCAAGGATTCTGTTCTCCATTGGTACGTCTTCTGTTTTAATTTCATCGTGTGCAAGGTTGGGGAGCAAATGAGTTCCCATTGAACCCACCAAACCAATCTTTTCTGTCCCTACCTGCCTTGCTTTATTCCTGAGTTCCTTATTGCCCTATAGCAGTGATTTCTAATGGTGGTTACCATACCACTGGGAATATTGAGAGATGATTTTAGTTGGTAAAGGGACAAACATTTCATTTTAATAGCTATGTTTCTAATGAATGTAAAGAAACATGACTCATTGGGATGACTTAACTCACTAACACGACTTAATTTTGTCTCCTGCTGGACCTTTATGTTGATTCAGTGGGATTAGTTGTTTCCCTGCCCTGGGAGGAAAACTCAATCAGCCCCCATAACTTTCTGGGTCATTCTTAGGCGGTAGGAGGTCCTGTGGTCACTTTAAGTCACAAACGGTCTCAATTCAGTACTTAATACATCCAGTCCTTTGTCACTGGCCTGAGAGGGACAGGAAAGGGCTTACTTGGCCAGCACTGTTGTCTGCCAGCTCCCAGCTTCCTGGGCTTGGCAGGTACTTAATGCTGAGTCTCTTCTCGTGGCCACGTTCATGGGTTTCTCAGACACTCTTCCCCCACATTTGCTGGGACCATTTACTCCTGGTTGTCTTGAAAAGAGCAAATTATCCACTATTCTAGATCACTGCTCTCTCCTCAGCCCCTAAAATCCGCGATTCACCTCCAGCCTCTTCCGGCTAAGGTCCTTCTGTCTGTCCGAGTGGCCCTCCTGGACAAGACCTGCTCTGATCTCTTGCCAGCCCTCACTTGCTTGTGGCCCACTTTAGCCCAAGGAGACAATCACACATCCTCTGGCGCAGTGAACCTGGGAATGCAGGCCCATCCCCCAGCTCAGCCGGCTCCCTTGGCTCCGCCCACAGCAGATGGCCAGCTTTTGTCTCACACCTTGTGTGTCTCAGGTATAGTCAGATGCCAGTCCATCCTGTCCTTTCAGTTGCAAGGTCAGATATCAGATTTCCTGGGTGGTTCTTTTGGAGGCCCTCTTACCAGCTTGGGAGCGTCCTACCTGTTGTATTCACTGCCTTAGTTAAGACTTTTGATGGACCCTCTTGTTATGTATCATCAAAACCATAGCTGTCACAAGAAGCCCAGGATTTCATGGATATTATAGCTTAGGATAAGGCTACAGTACATATATAACTACAAATTTAACTTAAATTAACAACAACTAACACTTATTGAATACTTAAAATGAATGCCAGGTACTGTTTTCAGGACAGTAAACACTCTTTCATGTAACTCTTACAAGGGAGGTACTTATATTATTTCTATTTTACAAATGAGTAAACTGAGGCAAAGAGAGGTTAAGCAGCTTGTCCAAGGTCACACAGTTGGCATCAGAGCCCGGATTCAGATGGAAAGAATCTGACCCCAGAGTGGGCTCATTTAAATAGCCATGCTCTGCCTCTTCCTACGAGGGTTGTGGGCAGCCATAAATCATGAAGGCAGAACTCAAATGATTGGGAGATGCGGCCTTAGGACATAATTGTAAGTTCTTCACTCTGGCATTTAAACTCTCTATGCATTGCCTTTACCTGCTTTTCTAACAGCTCGTTCTGTGCCCTTCACCAGAGCCTAATCCACGTGCCCAACTCACCCGCCATGCACCCGCCCGCCCTGCCCCATACCTCATTATTTCCCTGCCAGGAGGTCCCTCCCCTGCTTTGCTGCCTCCCCAAATTACAGTCCTTGTAGAAGTCGGAACCCATCTTTGCTGCAAAGGTGTGTTTGACCAAAACCACTTCCGCTGGGATCTTTTACAACTCTTTTCATTTCCTCACTAAATTGGCAATTATTATGTGCTTTTATGCAGGGAGCAGTGAAGAGCAGTTTCAGCACACCTGAGTCTGATTTCTCTGTGCCACTCACTTCCTGTTTCTAACTTGTGCAAGGCCTTCACCCTCTCTGAACTTCGGTTTCATCATTTTTGAAGTGTGGGTGTGGATTAGCCCTTTTCAGATTCCAATATTCAATGATTTATGGTCACCTTCCAGTCTCCTCTAACTTTTCAGCTCTTGAGGGCTGGACCCGTGTCTAGTATGTCTCAGTACAGCCCAGGACTTTGTACAGGCTTTTACACACACACAGTATTTAACAATGTCAGTTGGTTGGTTGGCTGGTGGGAAATGCTTTAAGTTTGCTCTGGGCTTGACCAACTTTTAGAAATCGCCTTCCTCTGGGTGATCACTGCTGAGGACCGTTGCAGCTCTCTTTTCTGTACAAGTTTATAACAAAAGTTTTGGGTCCAATCTGCCGCCTTTTTTCTTTAAGAGATGTAATGTAATGCTATTCAGGCCCACACTTTTTTATCTGCAGTTTCAAAATTCAAAACATTCTAAAACCAAAAGGCTTTTCTTTAACTCGTGTGATGGCAAATCCTGACCTGGACGAACCTGAGGCCACCGGTGGTCTCTTTACTAGGCAGAGTGTGAATATTCATAGATCTGGCTGCAGAAATGTGCATGTGTTTGGGGGTGCTGCCCCCAGACCCTGCTGTGGGGATTATGTAATCTACTGGATATGCTCTACTTTACCTTTTAAAAAAAATCTAAACAATTCTGAATGCCAAGGGTTTGGGACCAGAGATTGTGGCTCTGTGCGGTATTTCTTCAGAGATGCTATTGGCAGTAAGTGGTGGATAGGTCCTTGGGATGCGGGACTGTGCTAACATCACAGACCCTCACGTGACCTCGCCTCCTTGGCCTTGCTCTAATCTTGGCCCTGGTTCCAGTATGATAGCCCACGCCTTGGTTTTCCAATTTGTTTTTTTAAAATATTGCATTATGATATAATTTATCTTGATTAGTAAGTCTTTCTTGGCACCTCCTTAAGTTTTGTGCCGAGGCAAGTGTCACTCCTCCCTCACCCTAGTCCCAGCCCTGCTTGACTCCTAAACCAAGAAGGCTTCCCTGTTGCTGCTATGGCATCTCAGGGATGAACTGATGTGTCCTCACGGTGGGAGTGACTGCTGGGTGCATGTACGTCACTTTAATCCTGGGATTGGGGGTGGGGGGAAGGGCCCTGTTGGCCCCCTGGCTGAGTCAGCTCTGCAGAGGGACTTGTAAACTCGTTCCTAGATGCATGTCCTACATCTGGATGTTTCTTCAGAGCCCAAGTGAGCCAGGTTCCTCTACTTCCTTCTGGGAAGGGATGCAGTAACTCATCTGAGAGTCAATCTGCTTGTTAATCCCTACGGCTGCTTCGACCTGACATTTTAAAATTAAAAGCAGAAAAAAAAAAATACACACACACACACACACATACAAATGTTCCTGGAAGAACATGAAAACAACAGAAGAACGTGCGGTGGTGGAATCGAAAGTGTTCTATTATGTTTTCTTCATTTTTTTTTTGATGAGGAAACCAAGAGGAGAGGTAATGGAGTCGTGAGGGTTAGTGGAAGAGCCAGGCTCAGAAAGCCTGTTTCCAGGCCTCCCATTAGCATCCAAGCCAGCAGGCTGTGCTGTTCCTTTTGTCCCAGTCTCCAGGTGTCCTCAGATGGGGAGGACACATGAATCAGTTAGCTCTCCCCTCTTGATTGAAGGACACTTTTTTTTAACCTTTCATCCCTATTTGGCAGTGACGGGCATGCCTATGGGAATTTAGGCCACCTTTCCCCTCCCATTAAATAACCAGCCCCTCTCGGATTCGGAGCCCTAAGTATTTCTGGCCTGCCTTTTTAACCTATTACATACTGTTTACTCATCTTCTCATGCATTAAGAAGATATTCCCCAGACCAAGCCTGGCACCTAGTTCTCTGACTTCTTCTAAACGCACCACTGCCTCCAGACGTTCAACCATTTGTCGTTTCCCTGGGCCCTGCAGATGGTGTGTGGTCTCCTACCTATTGTCATTACGTGCTGGAAAATGCCGCGGTGTAGTATAACTTAAATTAATCGTGGACATGAAATTTCCCAAAGGTCCCCAATTGAATAGCTCTCTTAAGCCCCATGGGTTGACCACGTCGTGTACCCATCGTTCAGGAACTTCATGTCAATATCTGTAAAAGACCATTGAATTTACTCTGTGGGGATTGATCATGCGAAGCCACCCTGATTCTACTCACCCCTCCATTTCCCTCAGCACTGCAGTTTCCCTTGCATCCCACAATCTGGGATGGTGCCCCTTTTTATTAGAACAATTATTGGTAATGCCTCCCAATTACCCCGAATAAAATTCATAGATAATATGACATACCTGTATACGTAAATTAAAAAAAAAATCCATATGCCTAAACTGTATTAAGAGAAATAAAGGAAAAGTTAATTATAATACAATATCACGTATTCCAGTATGTAATTGTTTGGGCACGACGACAGAGAAAACAGAAGGAAGGAGTCAGCTGCTTGAACCTGTACATAGAATCACTGAGAATGTAACAGCTACAAATACCCACAAGATACAGGTGTGTTGTGTGGGTGACTCAAATACCAGGAGAGGTGACGCTGGGGCTTTTTCCCAGCTGGTGGACCACTCTTGGTAAAGTTCCAAACACACAGTACAGTATCCCCTCGACTTGCACTCCGGTGGCATTCCTGGATGAGTCAGTATATGTTAAAACCATGCAAAAATCCTCTGTTTATTTCAGAAAGGGAGTTTGGTTCTAGATGCCGATAATTATGAATGGGCTTTTCACCTCTGTGAATGCCTAGTGGAATGTTCTAAAGTTATGTGTGTGGGGGGGTTCTTTTGTGGGTTGTTGTGGGAACTGCAGGGCGTCTGGCATTCCAGGTCCCCACTAATAAGTACCTGTGGTACTCCCCACCCACCATGATGCTGACAGAAGGCCCTTACCCCCGCCATCCCAGGGGTGGCCCCATTGAGAACAACTGGTCTGGAAGAAGGACCAGGACCAGGAACTGGGAGATCTGTGTTCTGGGTCTGGGCCACAGCACCTTAGTACTTGTATGACCTTAACTCTGGCTACCTGGGTCTCCTCTCTGTAAAGGGATTATTATTATTATTTTATTTATTATTTTTTTGTGGTACGTGGGCCTCTCACTGTTGTGGCCTCTCCCGTTGCGGAGCACAGGCTCCGGACGCGCAGGCTCAGCGGCCATGGCTCACGGGCCCAGCCGCTCCGCGGCATGTGGGATCTTCCCGGACCGGGGCACGGACCCGTGTCCTCTGCATCGGCAGGCGGACTCTCAACCACTGCGCCACCAGGGAAGCCCAGTCCTGCTTTCTTAATAGCTCTGGAGTCTTCGCTGATTTGAGGTGGCTGCTTGACCCTTGTTGGCATTTAGGATTGTGACCTCTACTTACTGTTTGGCTGGATTAAGATCTTTAGAGACTCTCAGCACTGACAGGCTTAGGGTCCCCCAGGTAATTAAAAATAAGTTAATATAATTCTAAATTATAATATAAAACCATGTACTTAGAAACAACAACATTTATTTGTGCGCTGAAGCCACAGTAGCTTCTTTCTGATTCTCACTCATTTTCTCTTCTTTAGAATAACTTCCTCTGGTGTCCCGTTGTGGCTGGTGCCCTCAGTGTGTGTCTAGTGGGCCAATCCAGGATCACTTAGAATGTCAGCCACCTGTGGCCCGAGCTTGGCCCTTTGCCTCTTGGGTCTTTGCGTGTACCTGGTGGCATGACATAGATACTGGGTAATTGTTTAAGGAACGTGTGAAGGAATGCGTGAATAATGAGATAAACTTGAAGTAAGTTCATTTAAGTAAAAGGCACTGTCAGAATGGAGGCTCTTATTATTTGTAGGCTTCTGCTATTTGACGCTACAGTAGAATTTCCACTGTTGTGCTTCAGCTTTCATACTCCAACCCACTTAGAATTGAGTAGTCTGTGCATAAAAGATGCATATAAGGATTTCTGAATTAATAAATAAATGAAGTTGCGCGATGAGCTGGTTTGCCCGATTCCCTTTCCTGCAGTGAGGCTGCTTAAAGAGACTCCATCAGCTGCTCCTTATTTAACGAGGTGCATTATTTAAAGTGGCTACCCCTCCTCATAGTACCTGGGGAGGGGGGCTGTGCTTGTGTGTGGGGAGGGGAGGGCAGGGGGGTTTACTCTGGAGCTAGGTGGTGGTGATAGTGGTGGGGTGTGGGAAACAGAGCATCTACCCTAGAAAGCCTGCATGAGATCTCAGAAGGGATGAACGTGGTCTAAAGGCCTAAAGTCAGGCAGAATGAATAGGACTAACCACAAATTTGCGGGGGGTGGGGTGGGGGTGGGGGTGGAAATGAAATACCATGAAACACCTAGAAGGCTGTGGCTTAAAAAATATAACCTGACTCGTTAGTATGGGCTTGTGGACAAAACAGGTGTCAGAACATCTCCAGAAAATATTAACTACATATAAGAATAGATCCAAAAGGTTAACCAGTTCTGTCCTGTGGTACTGTTAGGGCGGCCTCCTGGAAGATTGCTGATCTTGGGTAGAGGAAGGAGTAAAGAGGTGGAGAAGTAAGAAAAGGGGAGGGCCCCATTGGAGAGGAAATGTGTCTATGAGGGACATTTTGACAGGGCTGGAATTTTGGGGCTGGTGTAGACATGTGAGGACAAATGTCCTCCCTGGATTCACCCTCCATGTCTGCTCCACCCCACCCCACCCTGTCTAATGGAAGGGACCCCTTTGTTGTTGTTTTTTTCTCCAAACTTTTTGTTTTAAGTCCTTATTGAATTTGTTACAATATTACTTCTGTTTTATGTTTTGTTTTTTTGGCCACGAGGCATGTGAGATCTTAGCTCCCCAACCAGGGATCAAACCACACCCACTGCATTGGAAGACAAAAAGTCCCAACCACTGGACCGCCAGGGAAGTCCCTCTCCAAACTTTTTATTTGGAAGTAATTTCAAACTTACAGAAAAGTTGCCAGAATAGTACAGAACACGCATATACTCTTTATCCAGATCCAGTTTTTTTTAACATTTTGCCTCATTTGCTTTATCATTTATGTTTTCTCTCTCTCCCTCTTTCTCCCTCTTTTTCCTGAACCTTTTTTTTTTTTTTAATTTATTTATTTTTGACTGCGTTGGGACTTCGTTGCTGCACGTGGGCTTTCTCTAGTTGCGGCGAGTGGGGGCTACTCTTCGTTGTGGAGCGCAGGCTTCTCATTGCGGTGGCTTCTCTTGTTGTGGAGCACGGGCTCTAGGCATGTGGGCTCAGTAGTTGTGGCACTCAGGCTCAGTAGTTGTGGCTCTCGGACTCTAGAGCGCAGGCTCAGTAGTTGTGGCTCTCGGGCTTAGCTGCTCCATGGCATGTGGGATCTTCCCGGACCGGGGCTCGAACCCATGTCCCCTGCATTGGCAGGTGGATTCTCAACCACTGCACCACCAGGGAGGTCCTTTCCTGAACCTTTTTAGAGTAAGTTGCCTACATCACGGCCCTTTCTCTCTGGATATTTCAGTGTGGATTCCTAAGAATATTGTTTCACAGAACCTTCAGTAAATTGAACTTTGATATGATACTTTTATCTAATCTGCTGGTTGTCTTACAGTTTTGTTGATTGACTTAATAACGTCCTTTACAGCATTTATTTCCTCTCCAGTCCAGAATCCAGCACTGCATTTAGTTGTTATGTCTCTTTAGTCTTTTCATCCAGAACAGTTCCTCAGCCTTTCTTTGTCTTTCATGACATTGACATTTTTAAGAATATAGCCGCCTCCTCCTCCCCCTTTAAAAAAAATAGAATGTTCTTCCTTTTGGATTTCTCTGCTGTTGCCTCACATTTAGACCGAGTTATACCCTCCTGGCTAGCATACACATGAGTGATGTTGTATCTTTTTCATCGTATTACATCCAGAGGCACCGGATGTCCATTCGCCCCTTACGTGTGATGTTAAGTTGGATCACTTCGTCAAGGTGTACGATTTCTTCACTGTGCATTTACTGATTTTTCCTTGCTACTAATAAGCAATCTGTGGGGAGACAACCTAAGACCATATAAATGTCTTACTCCTTATCCACATTTTGCCCCGAGATTTACCAGTCATCCACCCTGGGTTTGCAGGTATTTCTGGATCCCAGGCAAGGCATGGGAGGTCAAGCTATCTGCGACCAGGTGACCCACTTTCGAGGGCATCACCCACGTGGGAGGACCTTGCTGTGCTGTGCCCAGCCCTGTTGAGAAACCACATTTCCACAATAGTTTTCCTCTTTCTACTCCCACCAGGATCAGAAGCTAATTCGTCGTTCATTCAACTGACACATAAGAATGTTCTTGCGAAAGCTTCTCAGCTTTATTTGGGCACAGTGGGGTATGGAACGAAAGCTAGTTCCCTCTCGGTGTCTTTAAGGAGCCTACCATTGAGTTGGGGAGACAAGACTTGGTCACTGAAAGGTAAAGGACATGTAAGTTGTCAGTACTGTGACCCCACAGGGCAGCTCAGTGAGAGCTGTCCTATGACCCTGGAGAATTAAGTGCCCTTAGGAGTTTGGGGGAGGAGGGATCAGAGTGGGTTAGGTACGATGAAGGGACATTTCATTAACAAGGGTAATCTTTGGGCCTTAAAGGACAGGCAAATCTGGGTAAACAGCGATAGATAAGGGCATTCCAGGAGGGGAACAGTGTGCACAGAGACACGGAGACGGGAGCATGGATGGAGAAATTGGGGGACAGCAAGTTATGTACCAGTCTGGATGGGGCCAAGGGTTAGTGTAGGGGGCAGGATCTACCCCCTTACTGAGCACCTACCTCGCGCCAGGCATTTTAAAAAATAACTTTCCCGATTCTGAAAGTAACACGTTTGATATAGGAAGTTTAGAAAAATAGTTTTTCTATATAAAGAAACATTTTAATGAAGTTGCTCTATTCTTTCATCCAGAGATAAGTGGTTAACCATGGTGTATTTCCGTCATTTCTGAGATCTTTATCATTCTTCTGGCAACAGCTTTGTTTGGGTTCATAGATTCAGTAGCCCCTCTTATCCCTCAGAGGATATTAATCATACTTTGAAAAACATTTCATTCTGGTGACTTTATTGATTTTGTTTTCCAGCTAGAACTTCTGTTCTCTAATTCGGTGCTTCTTTGGTTGCTTTGGTTTTTGTCAAACGTTTGGTAAGTCTTGCTTGTGTTTCTTCTCCCTTTGTATTTTCAGGGTTTTCAGTCACCTCTGTGTGAAACCTGATTCCGTGCTCTAGAGCCAGCTGCCCCTGGTTGTGGACAGGAGGGTGGGATGTGTCTGCTGGGAATGCAGGAGCCGTCTACGTGTCCCCTTGCCTCCCTACCCTAACGTCCCGGCAGGAGCCTGGGTGGAGAGGTGGGGCAGGAGCCCGCTTGCCTGGCTCCTCCAAAGCCTATGACCAACCACTCAGGGCCTCTCCTGGACCCCTAATCTCTCCAAACTTGGACCCTGCAGAGCCACTCCTCTGACTGAGTGTAGAATCCTCAGCCACACTGCTGGGGTTCAAATCCTAGCCCTGGCACTTACTAGCACTATGACCTTGGGAAAGCTGTGTAACTCTGGGTCTTATCTGTAAAGCAGGGAAAATAATAGTCTGTATTTCAAAGGATTTTTGTGAAGGTTAAATGAGATAATATGTGCTTAGAACAGCGTCTGGCACATATATGTGCTGTATGAGTGTCATTATTATTTTTATTCCATGGTTTTATTTTGGGGGGTTGTGGTTTCTGTATCTGTTTATTCTCATTTGCTTCCATCTTCAGGGAGCCCATATAATTGCCTCGTTTTCTGGTGCTGTAATGGATTTATTCTTCTTAGAAAATGTCTTTTCTGTCATTTTCTAAGACTTGGGGGATTCAGGCATTCGCCCCTGGTCTGCCGTCTTGATATAGTCATACATTTCCTTCAAGTTCTTTTTCTGTGAGCCTGTATGAGTGTGTTATTGTTATCTGTAATACATACATGAAGGCATCCGTTGCCATCTGTGTCCACTCACCCAGGAGCCTGGCCCAGGGCAGGACTCGCCACCTGGTCTAGGTTCCCGGATGCTGACTCTGTCCTGTGCAGGCCTGGGAGGTGATGAGTTCTCTTCTCGGCCTTCCTCAGGCTGGTCTGAGGCGTCCTGATGAATGTAATGGGTCCTCTGCTTCCTTCGTCAAAAGGAATGTTAATTGTTTTCAGCAGTCTAATTACGTGCCTAATGAGAGCCTGACTGAGATAACATTCCCTTTAATTACTCTTGCCTAAGTGCTGTTTGGAGCCATATTTGAGAGTGTTGCAAGGCTCGGTACTTTCACAGTAGATGAAGCTGTCTGGCGAGAGGCTGAGTGAGGGGCCAGGGTTGCTGGGCTTAAGGCCCACGGTGGAAGGGCCTGCTGCAGTCAGTGCCCAGCCCGGTGTATGCTGGCCTTTCCTCTGGGCCATTACTTAAAGGAAAGGGACAGTCAGATTGGGTCATGTATGGAGCAAACAGCACCCATCACGGCTCCCCCAGAACAACTCATTTCTCGGTCTTCCCCCCAACCCACCTGCCCTTCAAGCTCCTCTTGGCCAGGCCCCTCGCTCTTGGAGGACCTGCCCCCGTGCCTTTCCCTCCATTCAACACTTGGATTTTGAGTCCCTACCGTATGCCAAGTTTTATCCAGGACATGAGGATGCAAAGGTAAGGAACTCGTGGTCCAGATGGCTTTCTAAAACAAAAAATTTGATCATGCCCTTCTCCTCTTTGGCCAGGAGAAATGCTACATGTCTGACCCCTACCCCCTTCCAGGGTTTATCTTCTGTACTTCCTTTGGTGGCCTTCCTTTTGTTCTGATGTGGTGTCTTTCAATAACCGGGCCTTCATGGGCAGACCCTTGGAAGGCAGCTCTCCCAAGCCCCTGGGTGGGCTTGAGTAGGCTGGAAGGGACAGCTTACATGAGATTGTCTGCCCTGAGAAAAAAGGGCAGCTCTAGGTGGCCCACTGCCATAGGTAAATTAAGTCCCCTAATTCCTGTCTGCACATCTGCACCTCCCATGAATGGTGTAGCAGGGGGAAAGTGCTGATGAAACCCTTGGCCCTCCCATTTTCTAGCTGTCATTTAACCTCTGAGCTTCCCTTGCCTCCTGTCAGTCGGAGTTAATGCCTGCTTCATGGGCTCATGGAGGGGACTCATGAGATGACCTGTGTGACACCTGCCTGGCACATAGAGGGTACTCAATAAATGGTTTGGAGTTTTTTAAATACCCCAAGCAGCACCCCCTACACTGAGTTATAGCCAGAGACTCAGGGGCTGGCCTCATTTTACCAATGGCCAGAGCCCTCTCCTGGCCTCTTGGATAAAAGTCACTCTTCAGACAGTAGACAGTGACTTTCTTGGAACAAGGGTTCATCCTCCCCCATCTCACAATGGCAGCCTTGGTTAACTAGGCTTGAGGGAGAGAATGAGGGCAGTGGTGTCTGTTCAGAAAAAAAAGAGGATTTCCAAGAGCAAGGAAGCTCAGCTCAGCTTTAGGTCTGCGTGTTTCGCAGCCTTCTCATCACCCTTGGTAAGTTCTAGAGCAATGTCCAGTGGGACTTTCTGTGATGATGGAAATGTTCTACATCCGCACTGTCCAGTATGGTAGACACTTGCCACGTGTAGCTATTGAGCACTTTAAATGTGGCTAGTGAGACTAAGGAACTGACTTTTTTTATCTTATTCATTTTTAAAGTTAAATTTTAAAGAGTCACATGTAGCTAGTGGCTATCAAACTGGCTAGTGCAGTTCTGCAGTTTTCAGAAAAATATCTCTTTGTGCACTTCTTGATCTTGGCTTGGGCCTCGTCTCTAGGCTACTAGTTTTCACATGTCCTGTTTGCAGAAGTCGAGGTGTGCTAGTTGCTGGCAAGGACCAGGTAAGTCAAGGGGAACTGACAAAATCAGTGACTGGGAGGGTGATTTGGAGCCCCCAGAGCTATAGCCATCCTGCTGAGATTCACCCACCATGCCAGGCATCTGACTTTCTTATTTGAGATTCTGCCCCTTACTGTCCGCAAAGAGCAGAGCCACTGGTTTTCACAGCAGCAGAGGTGGGTAGGTGGTGCTCAGATACATGACTCTCGTGCCAGCTAGGTGTGTTCCAGATGAGGAGGAATCGTCTGTGCTAGTTAGAATTTTCTTGATTGTAAGTGACAGAAAATCCAACAAACTACCCGGAGTAAAAAGGAATATTTACCTTCTTGTTAAGGTAAAACACCCAGGCTAGAGAGGACCTGGTGAAGTTACTTAAATTCTTTTGATCAGAAACAGGTGGAAATTCCAGGCCATGAGTCAGAGGATTTCACCTTCCCTTCGTTTGTTAATAAAATTGCCAAGGAACAGCTGATGAGGGATCCACGGTTTCCAGCCCCCGCCTGCAAGAAGAGTCTTCAGTTGACTGGCTACATTTATTTGGCGGTTGGGCACTTTGCCCTGACCTAGTTGGCCCTGTAGGGATCACCAGATGACCCTTGCGATAAGGGGCAGGGAATGTCTGACCCCTAATTACACAAACTTTAGCTTCTCTGGCCTGGCTATTTCTCAAACTTGTTTAGCTTGTTTCCCTTACTGTTCCCCCTGCCTGGAATGCTTTTCCCAAAGCTCTTTGCAAAGCTTCTTTGTGTCTTTCTGATGTAGGCCCTGATGCTAGATCCTTAGAGAAGTTTAAGACTCGCCCTCCAGCACCTAATCTCTTTCTCTCCCCTACCAGGCCTTTGCCCTCCTTCGTGGCCTGTTACCAGACATTACAGTATGTGCTGGCTGGCTTACTTATTGTCTGTCTCCCCACAGAACTGTGAGCACCAAGGGGGCAGGAGCCTTGTCTTGTTCACACGGGGTACAGTGCCTGGCCTGCACCAGGTACTCAGTCAATATTTGCTGGAATACAACACCTTGTATAAACAAACCAGCCTCCACAGGACTTCTGGGACTGGGTCCCCTGGCTGTTTAGAAATCTCTGGGGGTGGCTTGGCTGTAGCAAGCTGTGAAAAGTAGGGCATTGGGAGTCGCGCTGTTGAGATGCTCCAGATTTGTCCTCCGAAAGACCAACTGGGCTTCTTTCTGCCTCCACCGGGGAGGCAATGAAGGGGCAGGGTCCCCATTGCTCCAAAGGCATGGTGCGGTGGATTCACCTGTGGGACATCCGAAGGATGTGGGCAGTCATAGGGAGAAAGCAGATACATAAATTCCCGGTCACTTTGTGGGTGAGGCTGTGAGTCCACTGCCTGTTCCTGTCCAGCTGACAGAAGGAGCCTTGCTGGTCTCACGTGATGAGGATTCTGGGGCCCCTCAGCTGCCGCCTGATGGGATCTGCATAGGGGACTATTGACGAAGGGGGGGTGAGGCGGCTCTTTACAGTAACACATGCCTTGCTGGGATGGCAGCCAGGCAGCTAATTAGAGAGCCCAGCAGCTGTCCAGCCTTTCAGGCAGTGAGCAGCAGCTACACAGTGCCAGGGGGTGGGATGGGAGGGAAAGGAAAGGAGCACGGGGCCAGAGGCCACCCTCTAAGGTGTAGGGGGTGGGTGGTCAGGGTTGGTTCCAGGGGGGGACATTGGGAGGGGTGTGTCAGGTGGAGTGGGCTGCATGGGGAGGAGGAAGGAAGAAGAGGAGGTTGTCAGGACAGGGTAGCCTGCAGGTGAGACAGAAGACAGGGTGATGAGATGTCCAGCAGGCAGGGTAACCTAGATTCCAAGCCCAGAGTGAGGGGCATGGAATGGAAGGACATGGCCAAGTGGAGGGAAGGGGGGGTCCATCCCCTATCTACACCCTTTCTTCCGCATGCCAGCCAGGCCCCAGGGCCTGGGTCTCCTTGCTCCCAAGGGGGAGCTGACCAGACACAGCCTTTCCCCTGGTGGGGGGGGGGGGTTGGCATTCCCATTGCGTTTGTAGCTGAGCACGGTCACTCCTTGGTTTGGGAAGTTGCCAATCCACTTGTGTTCAGGGCTGGTCTTACTACAGGACAAGTAGAAGCAGTTGTTCTGGGTCAAAAGGGAGGAACTGGGGAGGATTTGAAAAACCAGAGGGCTCCCCAATGGGTCTCTGGGGCATCTTCTCTTTACTCTATGGGCACCTGGGTGGGGTGATTTGGGGAAGAGGAGAACAGGAGAGAAAAAGGGATAGTGTTTGCCTGCCACTTCCTGGCTTCACTCTTAGGTTCCAGGCCATGGAGAAGGGTGGTGGATGGGGGTAGATTTGATTTTGAGGTTCCGGTCAGAGAAGCAGAGATTCAATCCTGCAAGCCCAGCTTACCTTAAATAGTTATAGGGGAGGAGAGAGAATGATGCAGAGGGAATTTCCTGCCAGCAGCTGCTGGTTAAACCTCTTTGGGAAATGAATCCTACATATATGGAAACTGGACGCTTCTTTGGAGAGTGCCAGCACATTGTAGAAATAACAGAATAGGCACTGTTATTCTCTGACCTGAACCTGAGCTTGGCTCCTTGCCCATATGAAAGCCTGCGGTGTCTCCCGGGATGCCTAGGACGCTCTGTTCCTGCCCCATCCCTCCTCATGTGACATGTCTTCTGTACTGTCCAGACCCAAGGCACTCACCCCATCTATCCTCACCTCTCAGCCTGGGTGATGGCTCTTGGAGGTGGGAGAAAGGATAGCGAGGACCCTCCTTTCTTCCCTGGTCTCCAGAGACAGCCCTGCCCATTGTAAACCAACGTTTATGGTGCTTTGTGGGAGAGAACCCTTCCATGATGGTGGCCTAAAAATTAGAGAAGAACGCCAGACATCATTATGTTTGGTTAATAACACTGGATGTTGCAATCACCCAGTAATTTAGTTGGATCCTTCTCTACCTTGCTTGTCCCTGCATCCAACGGAAGTTTCATGGTCTCAAGGAATTCATCATGTGGAGGGGGAAACAGACACATAATCATTTTAAGATGGGGCAATATGTTTCAATAGGAGGCTGTTCAAAGTCCTGTGGGAACATCAGTGATGGAATACCTGGGGGGCTGTAGGAGGATGGCATCACAAAGGAATGAAGAGGAGGCAGGGTCTCAAAGGAGGAGTGGGTGTGGTGGGCTGCAGAGGAGGGCAGTTAGAGAGGGCTTGAAATTGCATGGTAGTCTCTGCCCCTTCAAGCTTCTGGGGCATCGGGACATGTTGAAGGAGAAGCTGGACGGACTTGGCTGTACATTTACAAATAAGCTGCTTACAGGATGGACTAAGTAGATTACACCGAATGAGGGATGAGTGCACGCAGATGTGTGCCTTGAGAATGAGATTGGGATGGAAAGCAGTTTGAAGGTATGCTATATGGCAAGAGGGGTGACTCTGGAGCCCGAGGACCAGGCTTTGAGTCAAATGTATGGATGTAGCCTAATCTCTTAATATCCTGAGGCTCAGTGTTTTCATCTTTAAAATGCAGCAGGGTTGGGGACAGGGTGGGGGTGGGGAGGTAGGGTAATTCCTGCCTTCCCTGCAGGAGTCTGGGGAGAATTATGAGAGGTCATATACTTGAGAAAGTACAAGTACTACCACATGTTAGTTGTATAAGGGCTCTTCACACATTCCTCTACTCCAAAAACTTCTGGTTCAGGTCATGCTGTCCTCAAGGGAGCCTCGTGCCCTCTACACCCTGGGACCTGGTCTAAGGGACCAGAGGGTGTCAGAGGGGTCTGGGGACAGCTTGTGCACTTGGAGGCAGAGGTGGGACCCCATCACCTCCTCGTCCAGCTCTTCCCCTGGGGGAAGAGCCTGCAGACCAGGAAGCAGGAGGTGTCCAGCATGAGGCTGGCCCCAGGAGGGAGCCTGTTCTGACTGCCGCGCTTCATCCGCCAGGGCGGCAGCCTAACCAGCCTCGGGCCCCCAGGGCTAGCCGTGGCGACCAGCGGGCTGTGCTGTCAGGATGTGGGCTTTGGTTTCTGTTTCTGTTTGGTTTTGACTAGTGCTGTTAATGCGGCCTGCTTAGGGCCCAGAGAAGGGGAAGTGCCCGTGGGGGGATCGAACTCCCCAGGCACAGGGTCATGGTGGTGCTGGAGATGGAGGGCGCGCTGGACATGCCCCTGATAGGTATGTTCCAGGGTGATCCCTGCCCATGGCCCCGGCAGGCTGGGAGAAGGGAGGGGTGGGGACAGGTGGGGCAGGGTTGGGGGCTCCTGTTTGTGGAGGAGCTGGGGAGGGACAGAGGCCAGGAGAGCACAGCAGCCCGCAGCACTTCACCCACTCTGTCCTTCACTTCTCTCAGTGCAGAGGCCCAGGGGAGAGACCCGGGGGTGCATGCCCTCCCTGCCTGCAAGCACAGGTGCACACAGTGAATTTCAGGTCCCCAAGCCCTGCACTTTCACTTCTCTTGGCTCCCCTGCTGCCTCGCAAGTTGTCACCTTCGGGAGCAAAGGCCCGAGTCACCCCTGCTCAGAGAGCCTGGGGGGTTGGGGGAGGGAGGAGGGTGGCCATGGGCATCAGCGCAGGGTGGTGCCTCTGTGGCCCACCCTGCTTGGTTGTCCACTGGGGGATGGGGGCAATTCCCTCCCCTGGTCACACACTATTCTCAGCTTCTGAGCAGCCGGTCCATCCCTCTGTAGGGCTGGGCTGGATCTGATCTCTGTCCCTGGGCTCGTGCAGAAGGTACAGTTTATCCAAGGGATTTTCAGGGAAGCTTCAGCACCTTCATATTAAAGAAAAAAAAATGTCGAAGTCTCTATCAGATGGTCAAGTCTTAGGGCTCTATTAAAAATATGTATGTGGCAAGGGGCATTATAAAGTCAGATTTATATCAGCTTATAGTCAATTACCGATGTTAATAGGAAGGGTCTCGACAATAATAATAAAATAATAAAATGAAATAAATATGAGGGCAGTGGGATTGCGGGTAGAGGTTTTTAGCACACATTTTGTTGGTGTGCTTGTTTTTGCACGTGCTTGGCTCCCCAAATGCTAAAACAAATGCTCTACATCGTCTGTCTTCCGTGAGGTTCTTGACTGCCCTTGAGAACAGATGTACCCACTACAGGGGGAAGGTGAGAGTGTAATTTGAAGCTAAATTGAGAATGGAGCTGGATTCTAAAATTATATCCCTGCTCAGATTTACAAGTGTGCACACACTTCACTCATGGCACAAGAAGCACCGAGTCCTAGCCCCCATGTGAACTGCCTGGGATCCATTCCAGGCTCTCATCTCCGGATTAACCAGACCTGGGCAAGCAGGATGGCAGAGAGGAGGTGGCAGGCTCCAGGAGAGGCCCCATGGCCTGGGTGTGATGAGTGTCAGGTGCTGAGCCTGGAGCCCGGAGCTGTGGTGTTTGCCTTGAGGCCGCCTCTCTGGCTGGCCTGGTGGCTCGGAGCTGGGGATGGTTTAAGCTAATGAACTCCTCCTCTTTAATTCCAGGGACAAATGGAAGCCACCCATCCACTAGCCGAGGATCAGCTGAGCCCTGGGGCTGATGCTTGCCCACACTGTTGAGAATGGCACCGAGGCCCAGCCAGGCACCGGGACAAAGGTTAACCCGGGACACTCCTGGACGGTGATCCTGATGTCTGTTCGGAGCCGCGCACTCAAGGGTGTGATAAGTGAGTATGTTACTGGCTCCCAGGGGATCCCTGGCCCTTCCTGCCTCAGCAGCATGTGCACAGGCCTGAAGGTTCCAGTTCTGAGCCTGCTTCCGGTCCAAGGGCCTGTCACAGGGCTATGGTCCTGGAATGGGAGGGGGTTTTCCAGCAGTTTCTTGCCGTGTCACATGCTAGAGCCATTGTATAGCCACATGGCCTCTAAGAACTGGGTCAGACCCAGATGGGCTGACATGAGTGATGTGAGACACCCAGCACTTAGGAGATGGCATCTTCCCCAATTCTCTTTCTTATCTGTATGCTCATGGGTGCTTTGGGCCCTGGGCTTCACCTCTGTGCAGTGGGAACTGGATCTCACCTAGGCTTCCAGACTCTGCCCAGAAGCCATGAGTGGTTTGTGTGGCCTTGGGTAGAGCATCCAGGGCACTGGATGGTGAAGGCTTTGTGGTGCCTTAGCTGCCATAAGCGTGGCCACCAGGGGGTCGAGAGGAGCAAGTTCTCTGCTGCTTCTGCCATGTTTCAGCCATATCTCCTCCTCAGTCCAGAGGAGCGGCATGTAGGGCGAGGGGCCCCCTGGCTGGGGAGTCTCACCTGTCCTCACATAGCCTTTCTTTCCAGCCTCGGCCTCTGGCTTTTCCTTGATGATGCTTTAAAAAAATGACAGTTGGCTGCTCTCCCAAGCCGCAGAGGCTGTCCGGCCTAAAGGCTGTTCTGTCTGAAGAGGGCAGACAGTCCCACTGTGGGACCGGGGGCCGGCAGGCAGAGAGCTCCCCGGGAAACCAGGGCAGGGAGCGCTGGTGGGTTTGTACTCGGACACGTTTTAGGAGCTGTTGGACTGGTCCATGGGAGCCCAGAGCCCTTAGCTTCTATGTAGGAGTTTGCAGAGAGGGAAAGGGTAAACCGGGTATTTCTCAGCTTTAGATAGATCTTGACTCCGCTGCTAGTTGAGAGTTTAAAACTCAAGGCTAGAATCTATTTTTCAGTCAACCGAGGCTTGCAAAATCAGTTTGTGATTGGAGGGTCTTTCAGGAAGTGTGTTACCGAGTTGATTTATAGCCGGGGTGGTGTGAGAGAGCCTGGACTGTGGGAGTGGGATGGGGGGTAGAGAGATGGTCGTGGGGGCCACTGTGGGAACGCGGTGACTCAGACGGAGACCTATTCCCCGCATTACACAGAATTCCCCAGAACAACCTACATCGTCAGCCTTAAAACAGGTGTACCCTTTTGTTCAGTGACACCACTTGTAGAATTGTTCATTAAGAAATCTTTCTTTAGGAAATAGCTCCAGCAAAGAAAAGGGCTGAATCCTCTTGTTACAGGCACAGGAGAGATGTTCTTGTGGTGTCATTGTCAGAGTAGAAATGGGAGACGGTTGCTCTCCCTTTGTTGAACACCTCGGTTGAGTAAATTCTAGATTTCCACTTGGTGGACCATTACACAGCCATTATAATAAGGAGAACATAGGAAATATGACACCTTGGAAAAATTGATTATGATGTAATGAGTGGAAGTGTCAGGTTACAGGATAAGTACATTATGGTAACTTGTAAAATAAACACATGAGAAGAGATCGCAAAGGGGAAATGATAATGGCTGCTAGTTTGCTGGAATTATGAATGCCTTTTCTTCCGATGATGCATGGATTTGTTTCTTTTAAAACTAAATTAAATCTCAATGAGTACACCGCATGCCACTAAAAGTGATTTTCTCTGAGATGTGGGATGATGGGGGACTTTTGCTTTCTATATCATTCCTTTCTGCAGTGTTTAAATTTCAACGGTGAGCAAATGTCACTTTTGCAATCAGGAAAAAGAAAGACATTTTAAAATGCTAGATATAAAAAAATTTTAAAGGCTATATTTCCTAAGAAAGAGGAGAAGAGAAAGGCTGAGCTCTTTAGCTCTTTATACCTGCTCTCATCAGTGTTTAAGGGCCTGCGCCTGTTTGGGCCCATTCATTCATTCATTCATCAATCCATTCATTCACAGGTATCAGTGGGTCTTACTGCCAGGCACTGTTCTAGGCACTAGTTACCCAGCAGTGAACAAGGCAGAGCCCTGCCCTTGTGGAACTTTCACTCTAATTGGGGGAGACAGACAATGAACAAGTAGCGAAATGTCGGAAAGTGAAAGCGCTAAGACTAAAATGGGATGATGTGGGTGACGGGGAGGCTATTTTGGATCAGAGATTCCTCTGAGGGGTGTTGGTTGAGCTGAGATCTGAATGACAACAGAGAGGCAGCCATGTAAAGTCTGGGAAGGGTCCTGCAGTCCCCACCCGCAGGCTGCCCTTTGCTGCCTGAGCCCTGGTGAGCCTCGGTGCCGGGCTGACTCCGTTCCCCAAGCCCACTTGCCCCCACCGCACCTGCCAGCTGGGATTTGCTCAGCATCTGAGGCTGTCCGAAATCCTCCCCGGCCGGCTGCCCTGCACGGATCGGCTGCTTCTGCTACTCTGGCTGCTGTCGCTGCTGCAGGCACAGGGCTTCTCTGGGCAGCCTGCACGCTGGCCGCTGCTCTTGGCTGGCATCTCCGTGGCAGGGCTGGGGCGTCTGAGATTCCCGGCAGCATTGGGGCAGGCGGGCCATCGGGGAGACTCTGGGTAACGTGTGTCCTGGTGAGAGGTCTTTGAATGGCACGTGCCTTAAGGTCCAAAGGGGTGGCTGCTGCCACGGTCCTGTGAGGGTCAGCTGTGACCCTGGAGGATCTTCGTGTGGACGCTGCCAGAACGTGGCTTCGGAACAGAACTTGGCCCCTCAGAATAGACGGAGAGCCTTCAGGAGCTCTGACACCAGTTCTGGGCTTCGCTGATGATCTACCGAGAAGCTCACATCCTTCTTGCTTCCTGTTGTCTCTCCATATACCATCTCAGCCTTCCACAAGCAGAAACTCAGAAAACGGTACTGCCCTCAAAGGAGCCTGTAGTCAGCCTCAAGAACAGTGCAATGTGCTGACTGGGAGTGAAGGCTCTGGAGCTGAGTTCGAATTCCAGTTCTGCCTCGTGGAGCTGTAAGAACTTAGGCTAATTTTCTAGCCTTTCTCTGCCTCGAATTCCCCATCTGTGAAATGGGCTTGAAGATTATCTGAGTTAGTACATGGAAAGTACTGAGAAGAGTGCCTGATTATTACTGTGACTTGGGAAGTGGCAGGAGGACCAGCCCAGGGAGCTTTCCTGGGGGGGCGCCCACAGCAAGAGAGGGTGGAACTCTATGGCATTTGGGCGAGCCAGTGACCACCGGTATCTTCCCCCACTTGCTTCCCTTCTGGCCCTGAAGCAAGCCCATGTTTTCCTCCCCCTCAACCTGATGACCACAGGGGAGGCTCAGGACTGTTTCAGAACTTGCATCTGGCACCCAGAGGTAAGGGCGACCGCCCACCCCTCATTAATTCCACTACCCCACCAGGAGACTGCACTCAGGGTTGCTCAAGCTGTGCCCCCAATGCCTTGTCCTCAGAGACCCCTGGAAGGCCTGTGCATCTCCCCAGAGCAGTGGTATTAATTAACTGTAATGGTTTTGTTGCCTGGGGATGGGGAGTGAAATTTGGGAAGTAAATGAGGTGAAAGAGGAAGGCTTGCCCAGCCTGTCTGCATGGAAGGGGAATCCTGATTTTCTAGCAAGACGCTCCTCTGGACAAAAATTCCCAGAGTTGTCGTGTTGTTCCAGGAAGTTAAGATGCTACAAGATGGGGGGTTTTGGCAAAACCAAGAGCAATCATCCCATCCGGTTTTGCCTCCAGCCTGCCTTGGACTTTGACGGCATCGCTCCTCTCAACTGCTCACTCTGCACTCTGTCACCCTAGGGAATAGCTCAGCGGGTTCCAAGAGCGGCAGGTGAGATACTCCTAGGGAGCAGGGCTCTGAAAGCCAGCCCTCCCCCTCCCCCACCTGTCTCCTTGGAGGGGCAGTGCCGTGTCCTGATGACTCGCCTTGGGTTCTGGCCCTTTGCTGGGACTCCGTGTGCCTGGCTCTTTCATCACACATGAGGGCTCTTGTACTTGAGTGTTGTTCCCTAAAATCCCGCTTGAGAAGCCATCCACTGCTCTGCAGATTCTTTTCTCTGCTTTCAGTCTTGCCCACGCTCTCCTCTCTACTCCACCCTGAGTTTTCATTCCTGGGCTGTCCCATCTTTGTGTCATGGTCCTCAGGATGGTTATGTCTGTCACCAGGAGAAAGAAGCAACATCCCGTGAACTGCTGGTTCCTCTTGATGCAGGTGGACCCGGGGCTTCGATCCCAGGGCTGAACAAGGAGGTACTGGAAGGGTCTGGGGCAACGGGCTCAGGTTGGGGGAGGCCAGGCAGGGATGGAGGCTGTTGGGCCCAGCAGAGGGAGGGGAACCTGTCCTAGCTCAAAGTTCAGGCACAGCTCCGGTGAATATTAGAAGTGGGTTTGGGGAGTGGAGTTCTGAAAATCCACCCAGGCCAATGCCTGCCTTTAATTTTAGCGTCTGTCCCATCACAGTGTGAGCTGCCATCCCACCTGACGACACTGTCTCACGTCCCCGCCCCTGTCCTCACCCCCGCCTCCTGGCCCCCGCCAGCTCTTCCCCATTCATCTTCCGTGGACCAGTCCAGGTCTCCTCAGACACCACCTGACCTCGCCTAGGTATGCTTCCCCTCCACCTACCCGTGTTCCTCCAGGCACAGAGATTCTAAAACCAGAATCCAGGCCTCGAGCTCGCCCTGTTCTCTCTCCCCACACCCTCTCTTCTGTTCGGCACTTGCCCTCTCTCCCTTTGACAGCCACTCCTTTAATCTTGCTTCTGCTCCATAGGGTTTGGGCGTCCAACTCTTCCAAGTCACCTGCTCCGGGGGTGTGGGCGTGGCTGGAGCCTCTGATCTGTAACTGACTGGGAAACCATTCTTGGCCTCCCCCAAAAGATCAGACCAAGAGGCAAGGAGAGTAGGGTTTTAAAATCAGCATCAAGGAGGGGACTGGCCAGAGTGATGACCCCACCAGTTACATGAGGCTGCTGAAGTGCACATCTGAAGAAGTCCCTTCTCCGGATCCTGGGGGACAGAGGGGCCAGGGCTACAAGTTCCCGTCAGGTGGACAGACTGCGTTCAGAGGACCCTGAGTCGGGCAGGAGGCAGAGGGGTCTCCAGGCCACCACTGTCCACCCACCTCGGACTGCGGACCCCTCCTCGCTGCTCTGTGTTTCCCTGGAGCCCAAGCTCTGTTCTGGGCAGAGCTTAGCAACCTGTTGGGAGTTCAGCATAAAGCTAGAGCTTGAGAAACTGTGCCAGGAATGCTGGCCCTTTCACTCACGCTTCTTTTAAAGCCAGGCCCTCACAGGGCTGCTTCTGAGACCCCTCCCCTTTCATCACACCTCCTCAGCCACACGGGAGCTGGAAGCTCACTTCGATTCTCCTCAGCTGAGTTTTTGTTCCATGGGCTGTATGTGTGATTACTGTTTTCACGGGTAGCTTGGCTGCCAGGTTAGTGCTCTGGGTGGAGGTGAAGACCTGACTTGCTTGGCACAGAAGGCTGCCCGGCTGCTAGTGAGGCCAGGGGCAGAAAGGCCCTGCCACAGGTGGGAGGGAGAAGCGGACCAGGAATCCTGGCTCTGTGCCAGAAATGAAAGCCATCTTTTTTTGAGCATTTGCTGTAGCCCTAGTAGTGGATATCTCTTAGCTCATTCATCCTCACTGTAACCCTCTGAGGTAGTTACTCTTCTTCTCACTTTACTTATAAGGAATCTGAGACAGAGAGGTCAGGTAATGTGCCCTAGATCCCACAGGTGGGGGGTATTATTGTCCGCAACACAAACCCAGGCAGTTAGGATCTGGAGCCCCTGCACTTAACCCTACACACCATTCACACCTGTGAGTCATGGTTTGTTGTTGGGCATGGCTCAGGAGGGAAGAATGGGTGTTAATTTTACACAGTTTCAGGTTTCCTTAAGTTCACTTGTCTGGCAAATTTACTGAGCATCTTCTATATACAAGGTGCTAAGATGATTAATATATAGTCATTCAACAAATAGTTTTAAGGGACCTCCCTGGTGGTCCAGTGGTTGAGACCCCGTGCTTCCACTGCAGGGGGTGCGGGTTCGATCCCTGGCTGGGGAACTAAGATCCCACATGCTGCGTGGCCAAAAAAAGAAAATAAAACAAACAAACAAAAATAAATGTTTTTAAGATACCATTATTTTTATAAAAGTTATACATACTAGTTAGAAAAAAATTTTAGAGTCTACAGAAAAGTATAAAGATGGAAATAAAAATCACTTATGATGTCACCATCTAGAGATGATTGTGCCTAAATTTTTTGTATATTTACATGTGTGTATGCCTTTGCAAACTCAAAATCATACTCAGCATTCCACTCTGAATCCTGCTTTTTTCTCTTAATGTTGTATTAAACGTTCATCAGGTGGCTACTGGTGCTGGCCTCCAGAGGAATCATGGCAAAGCTGAACGCTAACGTTATCACAGAAGTGAACGGGATGCAGAGGTGGACAGGGCAGTGGACAGCTCCAGGGTTGCAGGTGTTTAGGAAAGTCTTCACAGAAGAGCTGGATCTTGAAGAAGGATTATGGCTTCGCAGTCCATGGTTGGGGGAAGGGCACCCCAAGTGGCAAAAACAGCAATGGAGAGATCGGGAGGACAGGCTCCGAAGCAGAAGTGGATCACGGTGGGCTTTGCCAGTCATGCCTAGGGGTTGAGCCTTACTCTGTAGATGTTAGAGATCCACTAATGGGCTTTAAGTGGGGAGAAACATTGGATGTGCATTTTAGAAAGACTGCTGTTTCTATACACGCTTTCACAGTAGTGATGAGTAAATTGAAAGGAGCAATGCAAGGCTGGGAGACTGGCTAAGTAAGAGACTATTGGAGTCATCCAGGTGAGAGATGACGGGGCTTGAACTAGAGCAGGAATGAGAAACAGGAATGACAAGGAGGAGATGGATTTCAGATGTTTAAGAGGTAGAAAGGATAGGCGTTAATGGCTGACTTGGTGGCTTTGCCATGTGACTTGCTTGGGCCAACAAGATGTTAGTGGGTGTGACTTAACAACTTAACTAGTATTGAAAAGCACCGGTGCAGTGGGGTTGCTCACTCTTGGGCCTCCACCCTTGCCATGAGAAGACCTTGCCAGGGCTAGTCCACTAGGCCCAGAAGAAGGACAAGAGGCAAGTGGAGCAGAGCCATCCCAGCCAAGCATAGGACAGAGCCCCCAGATGACTCACAGCCTTGTGACTGAGGCCAGGCAAGATCTGCCAACCCATAGGCACGTGAGTTGTAATAATAAATGAGAGTTTATTTAAGCCATTGAGTTTGGGGATGATTTGTTATGTAGCAATTGCTGAGTGATAGGAATGTCTTCATTCTTTTTTTTTTAATGTACATATTTATTTATTGGCTGCGTCGGGTCTCAGTTGTGACACGCACAGCATTTTTCGTTGCAGTGCACGGGCTCTTCATTGCGCGAATGGGCTTAGTTGCCCGACCAGGGATCGAACCAGTGTCCCCTGCGCAGTAAGACTGACTCAACCACTGGACCACCAGGGAAGTCCCAAGAATGTCTTCACTCTTGAACTGAATGCTTACTGTGTGCAAGGCACTATTCTAGGCACCTGGGGATGCAGTGCTGAATCAAAGTCCTTACTTTCAGGGAGTTCAGATTAAAGGGGGGAAGTGGCAGAGGAAGCAAGAATGACCTCTCTCTGCTAACTGGGTGCATGGTGGTACCATTAATCAAGATGGGGGTCAGGGCTTCCCTGGTGGCACAGTGGTTGAGAATCTGCCTGCTAATGCAGGGGACACGGGTTTGAGCCCTGGTCTGGGAGGATCCCACATGCTGCGGAGCAACTAGACCCGTGAGCCACAACTACTGAGCCTGCGCGTCTGGAGCCTGTGCTCCACAACAAGAGAGGCCGCGATAGTGAGAGGCCCGCGCACCACGATGAAGAGTGGCCCCCAGTTGCCACAACTAGAGAAAGCCCTTGCACAGAAACGAAGACCCAACACAGCAAAAATAAATTAATAAATTAATAAACTCCTACCTCCAACATCTTCTTTAAAAAAAAAACAAAACACAGCCCAGGCTTTACCTCCTTTGTGAAGGCAACATTAAAAAAAAAAATATATATATATGGGGGTCATACGATCCCTGAGGTGGACCTGGGTGACCTGGCCTGAGGCGGCACCTCCAGTGGGAGGCCCTCCGTACTCGCCTCGCAGCAAGGGAAGGTGACCACCCCTTCTGCTGGACAGAGGACAAGCGGTCCCCTCCCGGCCACAGGTGTGGGACAAGACACGCTGACAGTCGGGCACCAGTAGGGACGGGAAAGCTGCTGGGGCTGGAACTGCCTTCCCCCTTCACCCTCCCGGGCCCTGAGGGGCTGCTGTTCGGTGCCATGGCCGGAGCAGCGAGGGGAGCTTGAGCCTGAGGCCAGAGGCCTGGGCTCCTATCACCGGCCGGTCCTCCTACACTCTCTGTGTCGAGTTGTGTGCTGGGTGCTCCTTTAATTGCATAATTTAAAAAGAAAAAAGAAGCTAAGAGTGGACCAAAACATTGCACAAAGTGTTCTAATTTCCAAAAGAAAAAGAGAACAAATGATGGGGGTCATAGGAGATATTGGGAGGGAAGATAATGAGTTTGATTTGGGAAAGGAATATGAGGTGCCTATGTGACACTTAGGTGGAGGTGTTCGGGAAGGAGTGGGGTAAATAGGTGTAGAACACAGGAAAG
This sequence comes from Delphinapterus leucas, assembly GCF_059928025.1. Classification (NCBI taxonomy): domain Eukaryota; kingdom Metazoa; phylum Chordata; class Mammalia; order Artiodactyla; family Monodontidae; genus Delphinapterus; species Delphinapterus leucas. Next base: position 147,314,252 of record NC_143130.1, on the reverse strand, counting down.
CTGTTTGGCTGGGGACTGAAAGTCATCAACAGTGAAACAAAATCATCTGTACCAAAGAGAGACAGAGTACATGCTGTGGATTTTCAGGGGAGGAAGAAAGGATTTGTGGTTGGGAGGATGAAAAAGATTTTGTTCTGAAGGTAACCTGTAAGCTGGGTTTGTACTTGTGGAGGCAAGAGGAGAAAGGCACATAAAACACATTAGATGGGATGGTGGTAAGACGCAGAGAGCTGGACTGTGAGAATTAGGCTGAAAAAGTAGATTGGAGTGAGATCAGGGAGTCTTGAATGCCAGGCCAACGACACTGCAGCGTTTCATTAGCAAATGGGGAACCATTGAATGTTTTTGAGCAGGGGAGTGACATTAGGCACGCGTGTCTAGGAGATGGCTGAAGTATGATGAGTTTTGAAGTCGAAATCAAAAGATACGGATTCTAGTCTCACGTCTTCCATTCAGTGGCCCTGGGATATGGGGCAAATGACTTCTCTCTGAGCTTCAACTACCTCTCTTAAAAAACAGAAGTCAAACTACCTGCCCTTCACACGAGTCTTAATTTAGTAAGAACCAATGACAAAATGTGAATGAAAGTGATTGGAAGACCACCAAGCAATGTGCATGGGTAGGCATTATTGTGACTAGGTCTGCTTTAGCTGAAACGTAAGGCTGGGATTCCCAGACAGGTGGGCAGACTGCAAATGTCATCTTGTTAACCTGTCCCTTCTACCACCTCGGAGAGAGGACTGCCAGAGGTGTCAGCCTGGAGTCCACTGGCAGCTGGGGTTCATGTTCTCCTGCTCTGCCTGCCCGTTCTTGATATAACCCTGAACTCTCCCACCCCACCCTCCACATAAATGACGTGTCATTTAGAGAACACCTGCTCAGGGGAGGACTGTACCAAGGCCACAGAACAGAGGACCGGGAGACAGCTGCTGCCATCAAGGAGTACACAGGCTGGTTGGATAGTAACTAGGGGTGGCATTGAGTAAAGGGTCAAATGAGTGGTCCACACAGTTGCTGGTGGAGGGCCAGGCCAGTCTTCGGAGAAGCATGATGGGGCCTTGAAGGCCAGTGGGGTTTAAAAGAGAGGATCGGAAGGGAATGAGAAGTAAAGGGGAGGACTCTCTCCTCTGTCAGCCCACTGGTTTCCTCTCAATATCGAAACTAAACACCAAAACCCCACTTAAGGGAGCAGTTAAAAACAAATGCGACCACAGTAAGCAACCACTTCACACCCATTAGAATGGCCATCATCACGAAACCAGAAAATAAGTGCTGGCAAGGATATGGAGAAATTGGAACCCTTGTGCATTGCTGGTGCGAATGTAATATGGTACAGCTGCTGTAGAAAACAGCAAGGCCACTCCTCAGAAAATAAAAACAATTACCATATGATCCAGCAATTCCACTTCTGGGTAAATACCCAAAAGAACTGAAAGCAGGGACTCGAACAGATATTTGTACACCCGTGTTCAGAGCAGCATTATTCACAATAGCCAAAAGGTGGAAACATCCATTAATGGATGAGTTGATACACAAAATATACCTAGGTAGATCACAATAGAATATTATTTAGCCTTAAAAAGGGAAGAAAATTCTGACACATGCTACAACATGGATGAACCATGCAGATGTTAGGCTCAGTGACATAAGCCGGTCACAACAGGACAAATACTGCATAACCCACTTAAACGAGATACCTAGAGTTGTCAAATTCATAGAGACAAAGTAGAATAGCGGTTGCCACGGGCTGGAGAGGGGATGGGGAGATAGACAGTGTTTAATGAGTTCGGAGTTTCCGTTTGGGATGATGAAAACATTTTGGAGATGGATGGCGGTGATGGCTGCACAATGAGAATGTACTTAATATCACTTCAGTGTATACTTTAAAACAGTTAAGATGGTAACTTTTATGTTATGTATATGTTCACATACACACACATAAAAGACACATGTGACGGGCTGCTTAAAAGAGCTCACTTGAAGTATGAGTGATGTGGAACTCACCTGAGTTTGAGAAGAAGTGGGGGAAGAGATGGGGACCCCAGTGGATGGGCCTAGTGAAAAATGAGCAAGTAGCCTGGAAATGGGGGTACTCTTCCACTGACTACCAGTCAGCCTAAGGAGTTATTATAGGGAGTGTAGTAGACACCTCTCTCCAAGTAGCACTTGAGTAGCGTTTCTCAGAGGAAGCCAGTGGGGCTGTTTGTTTTCCTCCTTTTATTTCTCATGCCTACCTGGCTCAGGTAAGGAATATGAAATAAAGTAATGAACATGGAATAGGGTTAGGAGTATAATGAGTAACTAAAAGAGAAAGGTAGAGGCAGGTTTGAAATCCCCTCCGGCCTGGTCACTCCAGAGACTTGGGGCGGGCAAGTCTGTGGGCCTCCTCCCTCACTTGTGTCTCCTTTGCGTCCCTAACAGCCAGCCCCAGTCAGCGCCATGGCTTCCGCCGAGCCCCTGACGGCGCTGTCCCGCTGGTACCTGTACGCCATCCATGGCTACTTCTGCGAGGTGATGTTCACGGCGGCCTGGGAATTCGTGGTGAACTTTAACTGGAAGTTCCCGGGGGTCACGAGCGTGTGGGCGCTCTTCATCTACGGCACGTCCATCCTCATCGTGGAGCGCATGTACCTGCGCCTGCGCGGCCGCTGCCCGCTGCTGGTGCGCTGCCTCATCTACACGCTCTGGACCTACCTGTGGGAGTTCACCACCGGCTTCATCCTGCGCCAGTTCAACGCCTGCCCCTGGGACTACTCCCAGTTCGACTTTGACTTCATGGGCCTCATCACCCTGGAGTACGCCGTGCCCTGGTTCTGCGGGGCCCTCATCATGGAGCAGTTCATCATTCGCAACACCCTCCGCCTCCGCTTCGACAAGAACGCCGAGCCCGGGGAGCCCAGCGGCCCCCTGGCCCTGGCCAACGGCCACGTCAAGACTGACTGAGCTGGGGGAGGGGGGTGGGCTGGGAGGCTCTCATGGATCCTGCGGACAAGGGTACCAAGCTGGTAGGGTTGCCCCCTCTGTACAGCACAAGCCCTGCCCCGTAGGGCACACGGAGCCCCCGTGCCCCACCCCCCGCCACCGTGGGCGGGCGTTGGGGGCGTGGTCAGGCGTTGGGGGCGGAGTGTGGAGGCGGCAGGGGCACTTCGGGTAGGGTCTGTGGATCTCAGCCCAGCTCAGGGGCGGGAGGCCTGTGGCTACACAGGGACGGGACTACGTGGGTGACTTTGGAAGCAGCAGGCCCTGTCCTGACTAAGGGACACAGAGTGGAGCAGAAGGTGGGAGGCAAAGCCTGAGGAGGCTTTGGGCTGCTGCGGGGGCCACCTGCCTCCCTCTCACCTGGTTTAGTTGGGCTTCAGCTGGTTCCATTAGGCAATATTCAGGTGCTTGCTTGCAACCAATACCTCCCCCAGGGGCCTGCTGAGCTGCAGCCTAAGAAGAGACTGGGCAGCCAGGAGGCTGCTGGGCAGGAGTGCTGGTCTGCAAGGGCTGGGAGGTCTTCCCTTGGCTCCTTTCCCCTCCCCCAGGGTCCCACGCTGATCCCTTGGCCTTCGGGGGCTCCCCCCCTGGTGCTGGATTCCCACCAACCTTGGGCTTTTGGAGGTTTCAATCCCTGTGTGTTCGGCAGCATTTCCCCCTTTTCTCCTATTTTCAAAGCCTTTACCACTAGCAGCCCCTTTATCCATGTAAGCACCCCACCTGCCCCACCCACAACTCCCTAGGCAACACAGCAGCTGCCAGAGATAGAGCCCTGAGCAGACCCCTCCCACCCTCTTGCAGCCTTCCCTCCACTATTGTCGATGGCCCGATTCCTGAGAAGTCCCCCCTTATGCCTCCCCACCTGCCCCGGTCTGGGGGATTGTGGCAGGGCCCCTGGTGCTCACCTCCTTGCAGTGGCTAAAAACGAATGATAGCCCCAACGCACAGTCAGGCCATCTTGGGCCCCATGGATCCACAATGGGGACCTAGAGACAAATCAGTGTGAAGGGGGGAAGTTGGGCAGTGAAGGTACCTGACTGGTTTATTTTCAAACCAGCCGGGGCAGTCTAGCTTTCTAGGTGGTGGAGGAGCAGGTATGCAGTGCTGGAGAGTCATGGAGACTGAGGGAGGGAGAAAGAGAGAGCCTTTCAGCTTTGGGAGGGTCTTCGAAGCATCCTTAGTGGGAATGGGTCAGTACTGGTTCTGCCATAGCCCCAGCCCTGCAGCAAACCTCCTCAGGGCTACCCTGTCCTCAGCCCTCCCAGAAAGGCTGACCCACTGAGCTTGCTCCTTAAACAGTATTTACCCTGCCGTGCTCATGGGCATTGTCATCTCGGTTGCCCCGCCTTCCTCAGTGACAGGTCCATTGCTGGCAGTAGACAGGTGAAATCCTAACTCCAGCCCACTTCCAGCTCTGCCCCCTCCCTGAGTGGAGGGGTCCATCAGAACACAGCCTTTCCCATGGTACATGGTCTCTTCTTGACCACACTATGACTCTTAGGTAGAAATCAGCCTTTCCCTTTTTATAGAACATTAAAAGTGATAATACCACCTGTGGAGAGAATCTCCTCTTCTTGCTGTACTGCTCCACCTAGACTGTGCAGACAGCACCAGCTAGGGCACAGGCCAGGGTGGGGATGCGGGGTGTGGGCAGGGGCGGTGTCCTGGATTGGGAGAAAGGCTGGGAGACTCTGCCTTTGGCAGGGTTGTGTTCTGCAGTGACCCTGTCCAGGACAGTTTGAAGGGCGATCCCCAGCCTCTATGTCCTGGGCAGGCTCCTCCAGTCTAGGCACAACCTACATTCTGCAGGGGTTAACCCTACCTTTGATTTTACTGTGGCCCCAATTCCAGGGCTTTGGGGCTTCTAGGGGTTCAGCCTTCCAGTGGGGGTCAATTGCTTTCCATCTACAGGTGGAGGGGATTCCAGAGGAAGAATAGTGTCTGGTTCCCCGTTCTGTCAGTAATTGTTTCCTCGGTCTTTTCCCCTTGATCCACATTATCTCGGTCTCCTGGACCCCACTACCCCTCTAAGCCCCTTAGACCACACTACTCACCTTTGCTCTCCCCTCCACGACAGAATCTGGTGGTCAGCTTGTTGATGTCTCCCAGCCCAAGGCCTCCATGATTCTCTGCCAGAGCAAGCCCTTGGGTGGCCCACTGGGTCTGGCCGCTCCAGAGGTTGCCCTGTCTGTTCCCTGGCACTATCTCTCTGGGCCCTATAAAAACTCCCAAGTGCGAGAGGTCCCCGAGTAAACCTGCCTGCCTGGCAACGTGCAGGGCACTGTACTTCTGCTTCATCCAGGTGCCCTGAGGCTCCTATTCTCCCTCGTAGGGGACAGAGCCCCTAGCAAAGGGAGGTGATGACCTGGAGCTTGACCACAGGATCTGTGTGTCTTCAGGGCCCCAATCCCATAGTGCCCAAGGACTCAAAGTTTGGAGTAATCCCAGCCCTGCAAAGCAGAGAATCTGCTCACTTTTTATGAACCTCTGGTGTCCTGGGCCTCTCTCCACAGGACATGGCAGCATCTCTGAGTCACAGATCGCCATGTGCTGCCCTGCATGGTTGAATCGCTTCTGACATCTGCTAGGCATCCTGTCCCTTGTGCCGTGTCCCCCCCCCCCATGCCAGTGAGTCACAATGGTCTATGCTTATTCACAGCAATAATACCTAGGGAGTGCCCGTGAAGTCCTTTTGTCCTGGTCCCTCGCTTTCTGCATGGGTCTCCTGGGGAGGCAGCCACTGAGTGGGTCAGTTAGGAGAGCCTGTATTTATAGAGCTCTGGGCTATGCAGACACCACCACAGGGGATGCAGAAAATTGGGAGGCTCAGGCCTGGAGGGCTTATGGCTAAGGCAGGGAAAGCACCTTCCACTCTGAGGCCACGCCAGGCCTGGAGGAGCGGCAGGTCCCTGCTCTACAAAAGGGGCTTTGAGGCGGGTGGGACTGTCTCCCAGCTATGGCACCTCTTCAGAAGGATACATGCCTGGTTTGTGCACCCATTGCCTGCTCTGTCTCCACTGGTCTCTGTCTCTTTCTTTTCACATTCATGCACACAAAATATACCGGTGTTTGTGTTCCAGGACTGGCTCTGACCCATCTCTGTTTCTTCTGTTTTGGAGCCCCTTTCCTAGGAGCTGCTGGAGGCCAGGCCCTTCACACTCTGGCATCACACTGTCCTGGAGCATGCTGGATGGGGCCATGCTGTGGGGAGGGCAGGTGGCATTCTCCACCAGTCCTTTCCACGATCTCTGTGCTGACCATCTCTGGTAACCTGAATTCTCCAGCCGACCCCCGACTCCCCATCATAGTCTGGTCCAGTCCTAACTTTGGGACCAGGCTGCAGGGCAGATGGGGAGGCCCGGGCAGTATCCAGGTTGACTGTGGGTTACTGCATCTTCCCATGAGATGGGCTTCTCTTGAAAATGCCAGCCATGACCTGCAATGTCTCATGGGGCGGGAGGGCCCATGGAAGGAGTCTGAGGGTACCCCAAAGAGCTGGAAGGCTAGAACCCCTTACTTCTCATTACCTTGAAAGTCATGCTTTTTAGAGTTCTGCTCTCCCCCTGGCAGTGCTGCTTTCCCCTAGAAGCACATTTGGAGGGAGTCATCCCTTCCTGCTCTGTGTACCTCTGTTCTGTCTAGCATCCCTTGTCTGCCTCTCCCCGCCACCATGGTCCTGCCTACTTTCCTACTTCCAGGAAGAGGATGGAGGGTTCAGAATTTGCTCAGCCAGTTTAACCAAAACCAAAATGGCCTGGCCCCCCTGGCATAGCCAGACTGTAGAATACCTGCTGGTTTTCCGGATGGAATAGGCATTGTGCTTTCTGAATCATTGAGAAAGCCCTCTGCCTCCCCCACTCACTCGATGGTGTTCATTTCAACTGAAAGCCCTTCCCCTTATGCAAATGAGCAAAGCCCCAACAGTCATTTACATGTTAGTATAAACAAATCTATAAGGCTAGTCCATTAGAGCAGGTGTTTATAAAAAGAAAGAGGCAAGCATAATGGAACAGGGTCTACCTAATGGAGCTTCAGACAAGAGGCAAGAGGTAGGACCCAGAACAAGGAGGCCGAGGGGACTTGAGACCCTTCTTCATTGGCCAGCTCCTTCTGTACTCTACTAAATGGGTACCTTTCTTTCTTGATACTTTCCTTCCTCACCTCCTCTGCCCCACCCTCACCCGATTCAAAGAGACCTTCTGACTCATCACACCACAGGTTAGAAGAACAACTGTGGTCCCTGCTGCTGCTAGTCCTGCGACTGCGGCCAGGCACTGCACTGATTGCTCGCCCTCGTTCGCAACTTTTCTCCCATCCGTGGTGAGCACCGTTATTTCCCTATTTTACAGAGGAGGTCTGGTGGCAACCAGTCTACAATCCCGATTTACCATGTCACTCTTTTGTTAAAACGTAAGCCGAAGACCCTTTGGGGAGAACTTGTGATGAGTCACGTGTCCTTTTGTACTTTGATGAGACTCTGGATGCTGTTAGAGTCCAGTCCCTCCAAATGCTATTCACAACGTGAAATTAATGTTCAGGAGGGGGAGGTTTTTGGGAGGAGAGACGGGGTTATAAAAAAGGAAGTATGGGATGCCATCTTGGCCAAGACTTAAACCAATTGGCACAAGGATCCCTCCTCACGGAGGAAGGGTTGTGAAATTTTGGCCTCTGGCAACCCCGGGTTTGGAGGTGACATCTTCTCTACCTCCCACATGCAGCTTTATTTATTCCCCGGGCCTTTCACCTTTGATCCTATTTCCTTCTCTTGAGATTAAGCTGGGCCCCTAGCTGTTGGTGCTCTCAGAGGGTTTGAAACTACCAGGTGAAATCGTTCTCCTTTTGAAAACTCAGATGGGCCTGAGCATTGATCTGGTTAGTTCTTCAACTACTTATTGGACACCAACAGTGAGCCAGGGACCGGGCTGGTTACCGGGGTGCTCACAGCTAGTCAGGAGAAAGGCGTGGACTGCTCTTTCATGAAGACAGTTATATCAGTACAGTACAATGTTGATCAGGCCTCCAAAAGAGAAGCCTCAGTCTAACAGAGGAACTGACTCATCCACGGGGATACGTACGTAAGGCTTCCCCAGGGAAGAGACACGTAGTGCAAACCTGAAGGTCAAGTACTGATGCTTTCAGGGGTGGGCTGGCTTCTCACTGTCTGGAAATGGAAGTCTCACAGTATGTCAGCCCTAGTAAGCCCACCCTAAAAGCCAAGCTGAATGTTCCAGAGCACCACAGTCCCCTTTGGGAAACTGGAGTTAGGAATCCTGTTTGAACAACAATCCTCCCTGCCATATCTGTGCCCACCAACATAGAACAACTCACCGCCCTCCCTGCTCTTCCCAAACCATTAGTTCCCACACAGCCCTGCCAGCATTCTAGCTTCACTCTCAGAGTCCTTGGACCTTGGCCAAAGACCCAGCTCCATTGATTTGTCCAATGCTTCATTCTGGTGATATGCTTTCTAGGTGTGGGCAAAGGTGTCCTTTCAACGCCAAGCGGTACAAAGAAGAAGGATCCACTGATAGTCTAGCCTGGCTTCTTGCCTCTGTTACAGTCACACCTTCTAAACAGAAAGGAAGTGTTCTGGTTCATAAGGGTCCACTGATGGTGAAGGGTCCTGAGGCTGAATCCTCCTAGTTACAGCATGGGGATGTATTAGTTTCCTGTGGCTGCTGTAACAAATTACCACAAGCTAGCTGACTTAAGACAACAGAAATTTATTCTCTCACGGTGCTGGAAGTCATAAGTCTGAAATCAAGGTGACAGCACGGCTTTCTTCTGGCAGTTCTAGGGGACAATCATTCTTCGCTTCTTCCAGATCCTGGTGGCTGTTGGCATGTCTTGGCTTCCTAGGCCTGTGGTAGCATCACTCCAGTTTTTGCCTCGATGGTCACATGGCCTCTTCCCCTTCTGTCTGCGTCTTCTCCTCTTTTGCCTCTTCTAAGGACATTTATCATTGGATTTAGGGCCCATCTAGATAATCCAGGCTGATCTCATCTCAAGATCCTTGACTTAATTACATCTACAAAGACCCTTTTTCCAAATAAGGTCACATTCACATGTTCCAGGGATTAGGTTGTGGCTGTCTCTTTTGGGGAGCCACTCAGGTGTTAAGGAGGGAGATTTCTTCTGAAGCCCTGCATCCTATACCCATTTAGGGATTCCATTAAGAGCGAGAGCTAGAAGTACAGTGTGGGGTAACCTGGGAGAGAACTCAAGGATTTAGGTCGGGGTTGGAGCTCTTCATCCCGAGACACATCCTGTAGCTGCAATGGTTTCTCTGTTTAGATGCAGATCTGATTACTTCACTCCCTACTCCAGACTCTTTAATGATTTCCCACTAACTTTAAGATCAAGTTCACCACCTCGGCAAGGCTTTACACAGCCCTTTGTGGTTTGGCCTCATTTCTCACCTCCCCCTCAGTCCTGCACAATCCAGGGAGACTGACTTGTGGTTTCCCTGGCAGCTCCCTGCTCACTGCCTGTGGGCCTTTCCTCTTCCTGAAACACTCTTACTCCTTCTCTTAGCCCAACTAGAGACGGATGAGCTCAATTATAGCCAGCATCGTTGGTCTCTGTTTACTTCGAGCTCTCTCTGGACCCAGCTCTTGTTTTAGTTCAGGCAAACTCAGGATGGAAGCTGTCTCCCTGGAAACTCTCAGCGTGACAGCTTCCAGCAGCAGTAGCTAAGTTCTTCCAGTGCTGTCCATGCAGCAGACCTTCGTTCGTTCATTCAGCCTACTAAGCACCAGGTCCTGTGCTGGGCCTGTGCACAGCAGTGAACAAGGCAGACTATCTTTGCCCTCCCTGCCTGAAGGCTTCACCTGAATTATGGGGTGCAGAGAACGCTGATGGGCTGATTTAGGGAAAAGGAATTAACTAGAGATAGGGGTCAGGAAATATGTCTGTGTCGGATAGCCAGGAGAGGGGGTGAAGTGCCGGACTCCAGGTAGAAACGACAACACACGCAGAGACTGGGAACTCAGAGAAAGAGCAGGGGCCCCTGTGGTTCTGCAGTAGCTCCCAGGGTGAAGGGTGGAGTCCACAGGAAGGCAGGCTAGATCAGGAAATGTCTTGTAAACCAAGTCAGGGAGAGACAGATATAAACAAACAAGAAAACAACAGGCTGTAATACATTAACAGAGTGGTATGCAAATGACTAGGGAGCACCTTTAGATCAGGTGGCCCTAAAAGGCCTTTGGGGAGAGACGATATTTAGGTTGAATCCGGATAATGAGGAGGACCAGCCACGCGAAGATGGGGAAAGAGTATTTCAAGCAGAAGAAACAGCTGGTGCAAAGGCCAAAAAGTGAGAATGAGTTTGGATAGCTTGAGGAACAGATGAAAGGCTGGTGCAGCTGGAGCTTGTTGAGGAAGGGGGTGAGGAGGACATGAGAAAGGGGGTGAGGAGGACAGTGTGGAGGTGAGAGAGGCAGGCGAGCATCACAGTGTGTGGGGCTCTGGAGGCCTGGGTCGGGGGGAAGAGAAACGGAGGCGAGAGCTCTCAAGGAAGGAGACTCGTGGGGCCTGGCCCAACCCCGGCCAGGGATCCCTTTCTGGGGGTGGGGCCCGGTAGGGGAGACTGCAGGTAGAGCCTGGGGTCCCGCATGCCCTAGCATCTGTCCTGCCCTCCTAGACGCGGGGTCATGGATTGGGGTCAGCATAACTGAGACGTGGGTGTGTTTGGTTTCTGCAAACCCTTCTCTCTACCTGTTATATAAGCACTCCTGCCCTGGGGTAGATTATTCCAGGCTGGGTCCTGCAGGGCTTAACAAACTAAACTTCTCTCTCTCTCTCTCTCTCTCTCTCTCACATACATACACACACACACACACACACACACACACACACACACACACAAACCACATACACAACACACACATTCTCCTCATTCTGAGCAGCCTCTGAGGACCCATCCTTTGACTCACTCACCCTGACTCAAGCCTTCTCTCAGGATGCACAGGCCAGGGGTGTCTAATCCACCACACATCCAACCCATCTCACCTCATCTCACCCCACCTCTTACGCTTCAACCTTTGTGAGATGGGCCTGCAGAGCTGTCCTGAAGCTACCTGTGAGCCAACCCCCATCCCACCCACAGACCTTTGGGGTCTCAGGGCCCTGGCAGATTGGGGCAGCCCAGAGCAGGGCAAGGGTTGGGAACAGCATAAGTGCTGAATCAGACAGACTTTAGGCCTAACTCTGGCTCTGCCACTTACTCTCTGTATGACTTCTGATAAGACACTGAGCCCCTTTGAGATTTAGCTCAGTGGATTTAGTTCACACTTAGTTTAGTTTGATTCACTGGGAGCATATCCTAGCCTTCCTGGCAAAGCTGAGTGTAAAAGTAACCACGCTGAAGGTTTGGAGCAACCAGAGGGGGCATTACAGTCCAGTTCAGCACAGCAAACATCTTACAGTGGGCTATTTGCCACCCCTATTATTAAAAGTCTGTGGGCGTTGCCCTCAGGGAGTTTTAACTGGCCAGCTCTGGCCCATCACCGGTTGTAGGGAGACCAGCCCTCCCAGCTTGCCTGGGACTCAGGGGTTTCCTGTGCCAAAACGGGAGAAGTCTTAGCAAACCAGAGCAAACTGGTGACCCTAGCTGGTGGGCGTTTACAGTATCCTTACCAAATACAATACAATGTAGTTCCTGCTTTGCAGAATGACCCCTCTCCCCCTCGACATGCTCTTGGCGGGTCCTCCTCTCCCAGGACAAGGAAGGACAAGGAAGGACAATCAACCCTTTTTTCTTTCATTTGAGTATCAAAACGAAGCCTAAAGGGACTGTCCAATAAATCATTCCTGCCACATGGATCCCCAGAGGACTTTGGGTTCCTGTTGTTTTCTCAGAGTGTTCTTTGGTCCTTCCTTAGACACCCTGAGGTGCCCCTCACAATTTTCCAATTAATTCCTTCTTAGTCTGTGTTAGTCAGTTGATTCTGTTGCTTGTAACCTAACCGACCCTTCTCCCACTCTCCACGCAGCAGTGTTCTCACTTCTGTGTGTTGACAATCCAGATCCCTGCTACATACCTGACTTCTTTTAAGCATCCAGCCGTCACTTGTGATCATATCTTTAGCCCTCATGCTCCTCCTTCCTAATTCATGAGATGTTGCTCATGCCTTGAGCTAATACCCTCTACCCTGTCTGCACCCCACCTCTAGGAGGCCTCACCCATTACAGTCTATGCTTGCCACACCTGCACCTGTTCGGAGCCTTAGGTTGACTGTTGAAAGCTGAGGAAGCTCCAACATGGCCCTTCCTTTATAAACTGTAAAGCACCCAGAAGTGCGAATCATGACCTTTCAAAATTTGTGTATAGGGACTTCCCTGGTGGTCCAGTGGTTAAGACTCCGTGCTCCCGATGCAGGGGGCCCGGGTTTGATCCCTCGTCAGGGAACTAGATCCCGCATGCATGCCACAACTAAAAGATCCCTCATGCTGCAACTAAGACCTGGCACAGCCAAATAAATAATTTTTTTTTTTTTACCAATAACCACTTATCACAGAAAACCAACAATTTTGGAACGTTTCTTATGGTAAAGGAAAATTGTGCGACATTTTAAGATTGGCAAGTTTTTTTGTTTTTGTTTTTTTGTTTTTTTGAGGTACGTGGGCCTCTCACTGCTGTGGCCTCTCCCGCTGCGGAGCACAGGCTCCGGACACGCAGGCCCAGCAGCCACGGCTCACGGGCCCAGCCGCTCTGCGGCATGTGGGATCTTCCCGGATCGGGGCACAAACCCGCGTCCCCTGCATCGGCAGGTGGACTCCCAACCACTGTGCCACCAGGGAAACCCGTAAATATTTTTATAAAAAATGCATACACATGTAAATGTGTATGTGGTACTATTTTTTAAAAAATTGTGTATATTCCAGGATTCAGACCTGATCCAGTTGGGAGTAATCTGATTTTGTGTGTGTGTGTGTGTGTGTGTGTGTGTGTGTGTGTGTGTGCTGCATTTGGTCTTCCTTGCTGTGTGTGGGCTTTCTCTAGTTGTGGCAGGCGGGGGCTACTCTTCATTGCGGTGCGTGGGCTTCTCATTGCAGTGGCTTCTCTTGTTGTGGAGCACGGGCTCTAGGCACGTGGGCTTCAGTAGTTGCAGCATGAGGGCTCAGTAGTTGCAGCACACGGGCTCTAGAGCACTGGCCCAGTAGTTGTGGCGCACGAACTCTAGAGCACTGGCTCAGTAGTTGCAGCACATGGGCTCTAGAGCACTGGCTCAGTAGTTGTGGTGCACAGGCTTAGTTGCTCCATGGCATGTGGGATCTTCCCAGACCAGGGATCGAGCCCATGTACCCTTCATTGGCAGGCGGATCCTTAACCACTGTGCCACCAGGGAAGTTCCCGAGTAATCTGATTTAGGAGCTATCCTTTTCTGCAGTAGGGTCTCCAGGAAAACTATAGAGCTCTGAACAAATATTAGCTCTGTTTTCAGATGGGGAAACTGAAGCTCTCTAAATCCTTTAGAAGCAGGCAGTCTGCTAACCACCTCTGGGTGGACAGTGAAGGACAGCTAATGCCCACTGCCTACCTGGCTTGCCCACGGGCTGCTCCCTGGGACAATCTGTCCTGCTGAACCAAAGCCAAGGGTCAAAGCAGGAGGCAGAAACTTGTCTAGACCTCTTCAACACCAAAGAACAAGTGTCTTCCTTGAATCACTTTAGAAATGAGAACAAAATGATGTTAGGTGTTATTTTGCTGACTTTCACTCTATCTGTTCCCCCAGGGCCTCAGGCCTGCTGACCAGCAGGACCAGATGGCACCTTTTGCGGGAATATCTCATCATTTTGGCCTGTGTGTAGGCCTTGAACATCCTAAGAAACGACTCACCTTCTCCTTCTGACTGACATATCCGTGCATTCCTTCTAGTTATCCATATATTTTCCTTTCTGTGAGTCTGCTAAAGGCACTCGGGACCCAATTCTAGCTTATATTTCACGACCTTGAGATGCCAGCTGACCTTGTTGTACACAAGGAGGCAGGATGAGGGTAAGGGAGGGGAAAGTGAAGGCATAGAACCAGGAAATGGAAGGACCAGATTGTTCCACATTTATAACTCTATTTGTAACCGGCCCCTTTCTCAGTCTTTCCAGAATGTGGCCATCTACACTGTGTGTTCCCCTGGCAAATTCCTGATTGCTCAACAGAAGATGCAACATTCCAGGCTTTGGAGTCATTAGACTTGAGTTTGAATCCCAGGTCCCTGACTCACTTGGGCGTGTTATGGAAACTGTCTAAGCTTCAGTCTCCCATCTGGACACGGGGTTAATATTAGTCCACACCTCCCAGAGTTGAGGAGATCAGATGAGACAATGCTTGTCAAGTGCTTGGCATGCAATCAATATCAGGTATTAGGAGAAATATTCTCCTTTGTTAGTCTCATAAGTCAAAATGCAAGCAGATGTCACTCCAGCAAGCATCTCTGGACTCCTGCTGATGTGGTCATGGTGGCCAAAATCATGGGCTTTGAATGCTCCCAATCTGAACTGGGCCACTTATTATCAATAGGAAAGCTAATTAACCTCTGTACACACTAGCTTTCTCATTTGTAAAGTGAGAATGGTCAAACCTACTCTGTAGGATTATTGTGAAGGTTAAGTTAAATAAAATTATACGTCTAGATGCTTAGCACAGGTCCACGATTCCTTACCCCAAACCCATGGGATTTTGCAAGACTTTCTGGATTTCAGAAAAACAATAACATTTATATGATGTATATTTTGTGACTCCTGAACCAGGTATGAGTCAGCACCCGATAGTCAAACACATTATTATTTCTACAGGAAACCTATGAATATCATACCTTGTGAGACAGGCAGGGCAAGTATTAACATTCTCACTTGACAGATTACAGACTAAGGTTCAGGATAGTGGGCTGTGCAAGAGCACGTGGTCTATAATTGGCAGCACCAGGATCCCTGGGTCATCTGGTCACCTGGCCCAGGGACTCTTCCCATCACACCACACACTGTGAGAGACACCACCCTGCTACAATCATCCCCTTTGCTTAGTGAACTTAAAAAAAAAGCAGCTACTAAATAGTCAAGTTTTCTTCTCGTCTTTCTAAGTGGATGTGTGTCTATTTCTACACTCTTCACATATTCCGCTTTTCCCATTTTGGTGCTTGGTACACATTTCTCTGTATGGTATTGTGTTGTAGTGTCATTGTTAAAAACTATACAGTCTTCCAGAATCTTAATATAACTCAGTTAGCTTAGCTATTCCCCTATAACAGGGTATTTGCATGTTTCCAGTTTTGCACTGTTCTAAAATAATGCTCAGTCACTCACTTTAAACTTTGCCTTGGGGATGAGCAAGCACATTGATCTGAAAACACCTGTGCCTTGAGCCCCTGGCTGGCTGGCAGCCTTTGGGAGATTGTATTTCCAGGCACTTCCACCATATATTTGTTGTTCCCAATCAACTAATCAGTTAGGGTTTATTGAACGCCTACATGGGGAACAGGGAGCTCTTTGGTGCTGGGAGGGGGCACAGAAGCATAAGCTGTGTCTCTGACCCTTAAGAGGCTGATGTGTAACCCAGGAGGCCTTTCAACTTCAAACCGAGATGGGTTTGAGTCCTTCTAAGCAGGCCTGGTAAAGATGGGCCAGGGTGTGATGTGAGTGATGAAAGCAAGAACTTTAAATAGGTCTCTGATGTATTCCCTTGCCTGTCAAGGGCTTTGGTTCCATTCAGGAGGAAGGTGCTAAAAATGAAACAGTGAATGAGGAAAACAAGGTCAGGTATTCCATGAAACCTTCCCTAATTTATCAGGTTTTACTTTCAGACTCTAACGGTCAGGACAAATCATTAAAAATCAATAGAAAGTACCACCTCCCTGAATCCCCTTGGTGGGGGGTCAGCAGAAGGATTAAGCAAGATCTGGTTGCTGGTTCTATCTAGCTTCTCCTTAAGCAAATTACTTAACCTCTCTCTGCCTCTGTTTGCCCATCCATCAAATGGGAATGACAATAATGTTCTCATGGGACTCAGGATTGTAACGAGGACAACTTGAGATCCTGACAAATGTGTCAAAAAGAACAAAATGTTGCCCAAATGATCTGGGGGAGGCTGGGGACCACATCTTGCTCACTGCCGCATCCCAAGCACCTATACAGTGTGGGTCTGGAACATAGTAGGAGCTCAATAAACATTTGTTGAGTGAATGAGGGAATTGGCAGGTGTAATCATGAGTCCATAAAGGGCAGAGAACCGCACGTCATTCCATCAACTCTGAGCCTGTGGAGGAGACTCACTCCACTCCACCTTCAACCCCACATCCATCCTCCCCAGAGCAGTTCCCATCCTGATTCTGTCACCCTGTATCCACTATAAGGAGTCCCTCATTCAGGGCAGCAAAGATTCAAAGCCTTAAGTTCACCTGTGGTTGGGGAGCAGAGGCCAGCACTGACCTCAGCCCGTCTCCTCGGGTTTCAGGCTGCAGCACTCTGTCACAAGAGACTGGCCAGCTTCGCCCTCATTTCCCGCTCCTGTCTGCTGAGGCAAGGGAATGTCGGGCCACAAGAGTCAGCAGCCAACAGCTGCTCTCTGGCCAGCTGAGAAGGACACCACCAGAGAGCAGCCATGCCCAATGCACCACCAGCCAGGGCCTCAGGTGCTCCATCATCTCCTAGCCCAGCCCGCCTGCTGCTCCTGGGGCATTTGGTACCCACAACTCCTGGCTGGCCTGTGCTAAGGAGTTCAAAGAGGCTTGAGTCCGGACAACTGGTTGACTTTCCCAAGGTTTCCTGTATTTCTTGAGTCAATGTCATCTTTCTCATTGTGATATCCTCAAGGACAGGACAAGCTGTGAAGGTCTGCAGCTGTGGGGTTGTGACAACCAGTCACTTTCCGAAGTCTGGTTTCTTTGTGTGTTTGTCTCTTTATTCTCTGGCTTCTCCATCCAAATGTAGGGTCCAGAGGGCAGGGCGCATGTTTAACCCTTTCACTGCTTTCTCGTCCCAGTGTGAGAACCGTGCCTGACCCAAAGCAGGTGCTGAATTAATATTTGTGAATGAATGAATGAACAAACAAATGAACTCTTTTGCAATGTTTGTTATATGTGATAAGTGATAACTAGTATAAATAAGTAATTATTATAAATTACTTTAGGGCTTCCCTGGTGGTGCAGTGGTTGAGAATCTGCCTGCCAATGCAAGGGACAGGGGTTCGAGCCCTGGTCCGGGAAGGTCCCACATGCCGCGGAGCAACTAAGCCTCTGAGCCACAACTACTGAGCCCAGGTGCCACAACTACTGAAGCCTGCATGCAAAAAGAGAAGCCATGACAATGAGAAGCCTGCACACCGCAACGAAGAGTAGCCCCCGCTCGCCACAACTAGAGAAAGCCGGCGCACAGCAACCAAGACCCAACACAGCCAAAAATAAAAAAAAATAAAAATTAGGGCTTCCCTGGTGGCACAGTGGTTGAGAGTCCGCCTGCCGATGCAGGGGACACGGGTTCATGCCCCGGTCCAAGAAGATCCCACATGCCGCGGAGCGGCTGGGCCCGTGAGCCATGGCCGTTGAGCCTGCGCGTCCGGAGCCTGTGCTCCACAACTGGAGAGGCCACAACAGTGAGAGGCCCACATACCGCAATAAATAAATAAATAAACAAATAAATAAAATAAAAAATAAATTACTTTAAAGGAAGCAGTAACTTTCAGCCTCTCAAAATTAACATACACATTGTCCTGTCTTATTCATTTTAATTAATTCATTAATTCATTCAGTTATTCATTCAACCTTATATTGGCTTGGCCAAAAAGTTCGTTCGGGTGTTCATACCAGCTTACAAAAACCCGAACGAACTTTTTGGCCAACCCAATATTTGATCTGTAGGAGAGATTGGAATTATCCAGTCACGTAATGTGTATTTCGGGGTACAAAATACGGGTACCAACTTCTGCAAGCATCTATGATGGGCCAGGGGTGGGGGATTTAACCTAGTCGGGGAGGTCAGGGGAAGATTGCTGGAGGAAGTTGCATATAAGCCAAGAGCTAAAAGAAGAAAGTCATTGACTGGGAGTCAGAGTGGGGACAGAAGGATACTGAAGGAAGAGTGGAGGACATGTGAAAGGGCTGGGGGTGGGTGGGAGCATGCAAGAAGGAGAAACTGAGGACAGCCAGGGAGTGAGGAGGTCAGGATGAAACTGGGTCACCACCTTGGTGAGGCCTGAGCAAAGCAGATGGCCAGCAGCGTCCAGATGTGCTCAATAGGGGCCCTGGGCCAGGGCAGGTGCCCTTTGTAGGAGACATCACCTCCTCCAGGACACTGGTCCTGACCCGCCAGCCTAGGTTAGTCCCCTCCTTTGTGTTCCCAAGAGACCAGGGCTTCCTCTCATCATTTAACTTACAAAAGTCTACTTTAATGATCTGTTTT
The DNA here is from genome assembly GCF_059928025.1 of Delphinapterus leucas. Lineage (NCBI taxonomy): Eukaryota > Metazoa > Chordata > Mammalia > Artiodactyla > Monodontidae > Delphinapterus > Delphinapterus leucas. Next base: position 147,295,883 of record NC_143130.1, on the reverse strand, counting down.
CTTATTTTTGGCCTCTCGATTTGTGAGGTCCTTGAGGGCAGAGACGTTGGCTATTCATCCTGTGCCACCGGTGCCTAGTACAGTGCCAGGGACGTGACACATGACCCCTTAGCGCTTGATAACTGAATGGATGGAGGGCCCTCAGGCCCTGGTGGTGCTGGACAGGTGTTTGGATTCCTATACACTCAGGAAGCCCCAGCTAAGCCCTGTGTTGCTAACAGAAGAGTGTGGATGGGGGTGTCTCTGCTGAGTGCTGGAGGGGAAGGGAGCCAGAAGGCTGGAAAAAAGAAAGGTCAGAAGATAACTGTGCAGTTAGTACCACATGAAGGAAAAAAGGATATACAGTGCCATCCTTAAAAGGAAGGAGGGATGACAGTGTCAAGGCGGATTTTCTTACGAGATGCGTAAAAGGAATTTCGACAGGTGAAGTTGCATGGGTTTAAAAGGATGAACAAGAACGTCAGCTGGGTATTTAGCAGACTCTCATGTATTACATGCCAAGCACTGTTCTAAGTTCTTTGCAGGTATTTAACATTTAAATCCTCATAACAATTGCGTGAAGCATTTAGCTGTGACTAGGTCTATTTTACAGATTCAGTACCTGAAGAGCAGAGATGTTAAATACATCTCTTAGGGCCAAGCAGCCAGGCTCTGAACGCAAGCACTTTGGCCCAGAAGCCAGGCTCTTATCCCCACCCCGTGCTGCCCTCAAGCCAACCCTTGCTCTTTGCTGGTATAACTGAGGAATTGGCTTTAAAAAAAGATAAATTTATTTATTTTATTATTTTATTTATTTATTGTTTCTGGCTGCGTTGGGTCTTCCTTGCTGCGCGCGGGCTTTTCTCTGGTTGCGGCGAGCGGGGGCTACTCTTCGTTGCAGTGCGCGGGCTTCTCATTGTGGTGGCTTCTCTTGTTGCGGAGCACGGGCTCTAGGCCCACGGGCTTCAGTAGTTGTGGCACGTGGGCTCAGTAGTTGTGGCTCGCGGGCTCAGTTGCTCTGCGGCATGTAGGATCTTCCCGGACCAGGGATCAAACCTATGCCCCCTGCACTGGCAGGTGGATTCTCAACCACTGCACCACCAGGGAAGCCCTGGAATATTTTTTAAGATCCTCCTGAGAGGGAGGTATGATTCTTCCCCATTTTGCAGATCAGAAAACTGAGTCTCAGAGAGGTTAATTTGTAGAAGACCAGTCAGCTGGTAAGTGGCAGAGCCAGGATCTATGATTACAGCCACGCTTGCTGTCTCCCATGTCCCCCTGATGCTCTCAACTGATCTCTTAACCTGGGTCGTAGGCCACTCCCTCTGCAGCGTGGGAGCCCCAGCCAAGGCCTGGCAGATGCAGTGCCCCATGTACGTATCTGACTCAGCAGCACCTTCTCTACTCCGCAGTTTCCCATCCCAGCTCTGAGCCTCTAACCCACCACTACAGAGACAGGAACACCATCTCGACCTGGCACGAAGTTAGGAGCAGCTAAATCCATCAGCAACTTTTGGGGGAAAAAGTAAAATCTATTTATACATCCCTGATGGGCAGGAAGGCAACAGCTCAATCTAGGAGAAGGTGGTTAAGGACTCAACTAGTCAGCATCCTGGGGACCGGCGTGGTCCCTGTGTAACATCCCACGCAGGGCTTGGAGCCTCTGGCAGATGCCCCATCTCACTTGGATGCCAGGATGTTTTCCCTGGTGCTGCCCCTCCCTGCTCTCCTGGTCCATCCATCAGGGGCTCCATTGGTGCAATGGCTGACAGGCTCATACACACCTGAAACCAGGGAAAGGGGCAACTGGACCCAACCCAGCCTCCTTGACATACAGGCCCAGGGCCAAGTTGATAGCTCAGACCTGTCAGGGTCCTCTGACAGCTTCCCTCCAGTACAGTCCTCCTGTGCTGAGCTAATTTTGTATGACTTTTGGTCGCTTACAGCTGAAGGAGACCTATCTGTCAATACATTCTTTGTCTTAACATTGTAACACTATTAATCCAGACTAAATAATCACACATTAATTTTCTCTCTCTCTTTCTCTTTTTCATTTGAGCTGCTATAAATTCGAATCTCCCCCTCTAGACTTTCTTGTCTAGCTCAGGAGTCAGACAGATAGATAGCAAATGGTTTAGACTTTGTGGACCATAAGATCCCGGAGCAACTCCTCAACTCTGCCATTGTAGTGTGAAAGCATGTGAACAAATGAATGTGACTGTGTTCCAATACAACCTAATTTTACAAAAACTGCTGCAGGCTGGACTTCACACACAGGCTGTAGTTTGCCAACCCTTGATCTAGTTGGTCTTTTTGGATCCGAGCCTGGTCTTCTCATTTCTCCTTATTAAACATAATCTCATTAGCTTCAACCCATCTTTCAAGTCCAGGGGCAAATTTTTTTTTGTTTTTTGCGGTACGCGGGCCTCTCACTGTTGTGGTGTCTCCTGTTGCGGAGCACAGGCTCTGGACGCGCAGGCTCAGCGGCCATGGCTCACAGGCCCAGCTGCTCCATGGCATGTGGGCTTTTCCCGGACCGGGGCACGAACCCATGTCCCCTGCATTGGCAGGCGGACTCTCAACCACTGCGCCACCAGGGAAGCCCCGGGGGCATAGTTTTGAATCCTGTTTCTACCTTCCAGCATAGCAGCTCTCCCTCCCTGCTGTATGTCACGTGCATATTGAATGAGCTTTCGGGGTCTTCATGGTTCATCAGAGCAGCAGGCCCTTGAAAATGCAGTAAGTGGCGCCATGCTGCCCATCCTGGGAAAGGACACACGAGGGAGAAGTCAGGACCGCCAAGGGTAGGGTGATTAACCGGACGGCCTTCTAATCACACAGCCTCTGTTGACCAGCACCCAGTCTCTCTCTGTTTCTCTGATTTTCTGGCTCAGGGACGGGCCAGGAGTCATCTGGAGGCTGTTTGATTCTCTGAAAAATTCCTTTACTCAACACTCATTGTTATTCAATGTGATAAACCCCCATGCCTGCTCTTTTACTGTGTCCTCCAGCAATCTCTGGGGCACCCTTCCTGGAATCCCACTCTTCAGGCTGGATAAACCTAAGCATTCATCAAGCCCAGTATCCCTCATTTTACGGATGAAAAATCTGAAGTGCGAGATGGGAGCAACTTGCCCAAGGCATGCAGGGCATCTGTGGAAGAGCCAGACTGGAACCCTAGGTCCCTCTGCTTCTTTCCACATCCTTCCAGAAGGAACTGCCTCAGGTGAGCTTCCAGGTCATGAAGGCCCAGCAGCCCTCCTCTTGTACCAGTCCAGTGACAAGAGAGGACAGGGACCCGGGAACTTGTGCATTCCAGTGCTTCTATCTGGGCCTCCCACTTTGCCATTAAATTGAACAGAATATCTAGTTTTTCCCCGAGAAGCCCTGTTTTTTGTGAACGTCTCTCACAAGCTTGGCTCTAAAGCCAAAAGGAATTTGCATTAGCCATAAGCAAACTGTGAACTGCATGAGCGGCTTTGCAAATTGTCTCCTTTAAACAAGATTGATGATGTTTCCTTGTGAATGACCATTTCTATATGCATGGGTTTTTTTTTCTGACGCCACATGGGGTTTTTTCCGTATATCCCACGTATTTCCAACACCAAATACATGTTGTTTTTCCATATCAATTCTCCAATTCCCTATCACCAACTTGGTTTCCAATAATTCAATTCAATTCTGATACTACCTACCTAGAGTTAGTATCAGATCCCACCAGTTAAAGAACTCAGTCCCACAAGATTTCCCCCGCTTTAGATGCTAGCTGCAAGTAGAATCCCTAGATGACCCTCACTTCTACCTGACCAACTACAAATCTGGGGGTTTCCACAACTCCCCTCAAGTTCTATAATTCACTGGAATGACTCAGAACTCAGGAAAGTGCTCTACTTACAATGACCACTTTATTGTAAAAGATACAACTCAGGAAGAGCTGAATGGAGGAGATACACAGGGCAAAGTATGCAGGGGTGAAGCTTCCATGGCCTCTCAGGGCACACCACCCACCAAGCACCTCGATGTGTTCACCAGCCCAGACGTTCTCCAAATCTTGCTGTTCCAGAGTTTTTATAACTCAATCTCCAGCCCCCCTCCCCTCCTCAGAGGTTGGGAGGTGGGGCTGAAAATTCCCACCCTCTTACCACGTTTGGTCTTTTGGTTGACCAGCCCCCATCCTGAAGCTATCTCTAGGGGTCCCATCCTGAGTCACCTCATTAGCATAAACTCTGATGTGTTCAAAAGGGCCTGCTATGAATAGCAAAAGACACTCCTATCAGGAATTTCCAAGGAAGCTCTGTGCCAGGAACCTAGGACAAAGACCAATTTTGTTGTTGTTATACTACACTATACTATGGAGTTCCTAAATCAGCTAGGATGTTTATAGCTAGAGCCCTAAAAACACACTCTGGACATGCACTTTATCATGCTCATCATTAAGAGGCCACCCTCCTCCCACGAAAGAAAACGATGCTCCCTTTCTTTGTACCTGTTTCCCTATTTGGGGTAAGGGGATCGACTGGGGCCATGTCATTCTTATGCCCCCAGTTCTGAGTGGACAGGACTTCCTGCCATTCCCAGGACACTGGCCCTCCTCGCCTTTGCCTGTGCCATGTCGTCTGCTTGGAATGAACTTCTTTCCCTTCTTTTCCTGTCAGATTGCAGGTGATCAAAAATGTAGGGCACAGAATGCTTTGTGATGTTGGTAGGTCTTCTATGACAGGGTACTTTTAATTTACATTTGTTTTTTTGGCTAGAAGAAATCATTTTACACTGTCACAGAACAGAGGTGTAATTTGGGGCTCACAACTGACAGCACTCATTTCACATAACTGCTGTTGGTTCTATCACATTTCTGATCATCACAAATTCTTCCCTGTGGGCAGATGCAAGGGCACACGCCCACACCCCCCTTTTCCCTGAGGCTACATTTGTGGTCAAAATCACAGCCATCCTCCCAAGCCCTGTTCAATCACTCCCTCCCGTAAGAAGCCTTCGTGGTTCATCCAGGCAGAATTAAAACAGGTCTTCCCATAGCACTTTGTACTCTGCTCCATTAGATTGTTAACAGGCTGTTTGCCTGCAGAGGCTGTGAGCATCCGGTTGTTGATCTCTGCCCTGAGCAGTATCTGACACATCATGAAGGCTCACTAAATACTGAGTCTGGGTCTACAGGAGAGAGAGGGTAACCTAATTAGACAAGATCCAGGACAGGACACAGAGGAAAACTGGTGGTGTGGGTAGGGAGGGCGCTCCCTGACAGCTAGCCTCTTCGGAAGGAGAAGCTATTGGTCTTGAATGTCTGGTTCTGATTTACTCTGCCTTCTGCTCTGCTAGATCCACCCCCACTAGACACACACGCTTCTATTAATAGATACAACTCAAGACAGCATCTTCAGAAATAACCTCTTCTTCAAGGTCAGTGCGAGGCCATAGAAACACCATCCTGGTCAACCCGCTGAACCAATAGGCGGACACTGGTTCTCAGATAAAAAGACCCCCAACCCTCAAGGATGGGGCACTGTGGAGGGTGAGCGGGACCACCTTATGCATTTCATGGGCCTTAGGCACTTGCGCCCTCATAGCCCATTCCTCTAAAAACATATATTTTAGGTTATACTTTATGACTACATTGGCATAAAGACAAATATAATTCAGCCTTGACTCATTTTTTATATATTCATTATTATTATATTCATCTTCTACTTCTGATTTTTAAAAATTAAATTAAAACACTTTCATGGGCCCCTAAAAGTATTGTGGGCCTGTATTAGACTGGGCTCTCCAGAGAAAGAGAACCAGTAGGAGATATATAGATATAGATACATAGATATATAAATATAGAGAGATTTACTGTAAGGAATTGGCATATGTGGCATCAGAGGCCAAGGAGTCCCACAGGCTGCAGTTGACAATCTGAAGACCCAGGAAAGCCAATGGTGTACGTTCTTGTCTGAGTCTGAAGGCAGGAGATCAATGTCCCAGCTTGAAGACAGCCAGGCAAAAGCTTGAATGCTTCCTTGCTGTCTTTTTTTGTTCTACTTAGGCCTCTGACAGATTGGACGAGGCCCGCCCACACTGGGCAGGGCAACCTGCCCTACGGGTCCAGCAATTCAAATGTCACTCTCATGTGACACAAACACACCCAGGGTAATATTTAACCGGATTTCTAGGTATCTTACGGCCCGGTCAAGCTGACACATAAAATTAACCAAGCCAGGGCCTCAGGCTCCTTGTCTACTGGGCCTCCTGGAGAAGTTGGCCCTGAGCGTCAGGGAGTAGGTTAGATATGGCCCTTTCCTTGGAGTTACCACTTTGTCAATGGGACCCACAGAAGAGATGGCTCTTGCACACAGTGGTTACCTGGGCTCACTGCCAGGGGTCTTGGGCCTGGGGGCTGAGACCCAGGCATTTTAACCTCTAGTTGGGAGGAATGGGAAAGAAAGAGGGTCAAGGCCTCGGATGACTGGTTTTCACGTTTCCTTCGTCACAAACCATCTCTACCCTTAGGACACTACAACAGTTAAGATCAATATTCTGCCATCATTCCCTGCCGTCTCTTCCATCGGCCCATTAGCTGGATGGCCTAGAGAAGGCCTAGAGAAGAGTACCCATTTGCTCAGGGTGTCAAGGCAGGTGGTGAAATAGAATCATGGCAACACCAGGGCAAACTGGGAGATCCATGGAGCGTGTCTCCCATGCCCCAGGCCTGACCAAGGAGCGGGGACAAGGCGAGAGAGACACAGAGTTCACAGCTAAGATTTTCAGGACAAATCCTCCCCGACTGCATATTCAAATCACAGACCGCAGTCCATGCACCTAAGGCCCATTTCATGTTGCTTTACATCCATATCAAGGAGGTTTGATCTTTGAGAAAATAAACACTGACCCAGCTTCAAACAAGTCAGACCTCCTGCTATTTATTTTTAGTTCTCTGGATGTGTACAGATCATCACCAACGCAGTAAAGAAAATGCAGAAAAGAAAAATGCTTCCCATAATTACCCAGCTAATAAATCCTGGATGAAAGGCTCCTGGGGACAGTGTGTTCTGATGACCTTTGCTGGGGAGGTAGCTCTGTCCCTGAAGAAGAAATAAGATGTGTTGGATGTGGGGTGGATTAGACACTCCTGGCTGGTGCATCCTGAGAGAAGGCTTGAGTCAGGGTGAGTGAGTCAAAGATGGGTCCTCAGAGGCTGCTCAGAATGAGAATGTGTGTGTATGTATAGTGTGTGTGTGTGTGTCGGGGGGAAATGAATGTGTTGCGTGTGTGTTTGTGTATGGGGTGTCTGTGTGTGTGTTGGAAAGGGTCTGGTGGAGGCTGAGGGAGAGACTGGGGAAGTCTAGTCATGGGTTTTGAACCAGAGATGGGGGTCTATTTCCAGGGTTTTCATGGGCACTCGAAGTTTTTTTCCTGCCAAGAATCTATTTCTCCTTTTTTCTAGTTGAAATTCTTCTTGAATTTCCCTTTTGCTTAAGCCAGTGGGTTTTACTCACTGGCAAGTGAAAGATCCCTAAGTGAACAATGGAAGAGTCCAGTAAAAAGAGCACTGGACTGAAAGTCAGGAGACCCAGGTTCCAGCACTGGCTCTGTCACAAACCAGGCTGTGACCTTGGGTAAGTCACTCCTTCCCCTGCTCTCAGTTTCCCCATTTGTCGAAAGACCAGTGGTTTTCAGATTTGGGGTTTCATGGACCAGTTTAAATCATCATAAATAACCACATCACCAGCAACGATCACCAACATTTTATGGAAGAAAGACTATTTTAACCCCCAAGGTACAAAGGACAAACTCTCAAAGTTGAAAAATGGGGTAAATCTAGATTTAAGAAAAATCCACTAGTTCGTATTTTTTCCCAATATTGCCCTAGACAGGAGAAAAGAGCACCGTAGATGTACTGCTCTGGTGCCTGGAGCTTGGTGACTATTAAACTTCACATACTCCCAGGTCCATCTTCAAGCTCTAATGTGGTAGGATGAATCTTTCAGTTCTGCACCTTTGTCCAAAATTATCAGTCTGTGAACGGTCAGTAGCCCAGCCCTTAGCTGCCCTTTCCTCCTTCTGCAGATGAGAGAATGGAAACATCTACGACGGTAAAGAGACATTTCCCCCAAACCATGCTGATGAAAACCTACTGCCACTACTGCTCCTACTATTACTACTGCTACTGCCCCTGCTACTGCTATTGCTACTGCTGTTACTACTGTTACTGCTACTACCATTACTGCTACGAATGCCATTACTGCTACTACAGCTACTAAAATACGAACAACAGCCTGTTCCTGACACTGTTAGAAGCACTGTACATATTTAGAGTTTAAAAAGCTAACTCAAGTTTCACAACAACCCCATGAGGTAGAAATGATTATTATTTGCATTTTGCAGATAAGGACATTAAGGCACAGACAAAATAATGAAGTCACAAAATAATATTCAGTTGACCTTGGACTCTCCTGACTCTGCAGAGGTCAGATTAAATGTATGTGTGTGTCTAAGCCTTGGGACATGTAGACCAAAGCTCATTGTCCCGGATCCTATAATTTCCCACCTGCCAGAGCGAAACTGGTACCTGTCCCTGTCCCTGTATGGATGGTCTCCTTCAGTCAGGGTCCAACAACAACACAATCACTGCAGCTACCATTTACCTTGATGCTCTGGATGAGGCCCTTGGGCTCCACAGTCTCGCTTTATCCTCACAAGACTCCCATAGGAAAGGGGTTTATTGTTTCTCTTTTGAAGGTGACATAACTGCAGCTTACAGAGGCGACCTGCCAAGGTCACACAGCTGGCTGGGATTCGAACTGAGGTCTTCCTGACTCTAAAGCCCCTATTCCTAACCCTGTAAAGAAAGGGGGAGACTATGTCCCATTTTGCAGTCAGAAATATAAACTGCTCAGAGAAGGGAAGTAATGGTCCCAGACCAGGTTGGAGCTGAAACCAGCATCAGGCCCAAATCTCCATGCTTCCTAGGTTCCTGTCCAAGCCCACGAGCACCCCACCTTCTAGACGCTGACCAGGAGAGGGCACTGGACAGGCATTTTTAGAAAAGGAAGGAGACTCAAGGGGAGATTGGGGACAGGACAAAATATCTTGGGGCCAGAGCATGCTGTCCTTGGAACTCTTGCCAACGTGGCTCAAAGTGGCCTTGGCGAGGTATTTGGGAGGGGGTTTCATAGCTGGGCTGGGAAAGAGGGCACCAGGCTGGGCGCAAAAGTTCCCAGATGGCAAACTGGTTCCTTGGTGTCATCTCTCGGCCCCGGCTCTTGACCTGCTGGGCTCAACCTAGTTTTCTCAGCCTGGAAAATGGGGTTCACAGGGCTTACTCAAGAGGCTGGGCAGGAACATGAGATAACGACTTCCTTGATTTTGGAGTGAGGACAAGCCTGAAGACCTTGTTCCGCTCCCATCCCCCACTCCCTGTCCCCCTCTGTCTCACCAGTCCTCCCCACCTTGGTAACTGGCACCATCCATCATCAGGCTTCTCAAGCTGCAAGTCTGAGATTCAGCCTCGCTTCCTCCCTGTCTCTCGCTCTAGCCCATCAGCAAACCTCCAGGTCCAACCTCCCAAATATGCCTCAAGCTCCACCCCTTCCCCTCCACTCCACCACCGAGTCCAAGCAGCGTCCTCTCTCACCTGGACACTGCAGGGGTTCCTGAATGCTCTCCTTTCCCCCACTCCTCCCCTAAAGCCTATTCCCAGACCTACAGCCACAGTGATGCATGAAAATTTAAACCAGATCCTGTCACTTGCTTAAAAGCCTTCAATGATCTCCCATTCTACATAGACACAAATCAAAATCCCTAGAATTGGTCTGACTGGTCTGGCCCCCGCCCATCCAACCGTTTTAGGCCACAGGTCTCACCCTCATTCAGTGAACCCCAACCCCGATGAACCTGCAGTTCCTAGAATCCATCTTCCTCCAAAGGGCTTTGGCACCTTCTGGTCCCTCAGCTGAATGCTGTTCCCGGTCAACAGCTTCCTATCACCCAGGCTCAGCTCAGAGAGGTCATCCCTGACCATCTTTTCTGAAGCAGAATTCTACTTTATATTCTAGCACAGTACCTGTTTATTTCCTTCTGAGCACTCACTACAATATAAACATGTCATTTCATGGCTTTGCTTACTTGTTTATTTTTGGCCTCCTCCATCAGACTGTAATTCCCTGAAGGCAGGGGCCTGTCTGTTTACAGTCGTAGCTCCCTAGCACAGCACTGGCACTCACATATTTTGGATGAAAGATTAAAAGTCCATTCCAAAAGTCACAATAGGATCTCAGCCCAGTGCCTCTCCTGCCCCTCCTGCTTCTACTCCTCTGCTCTCTTCCTCAACGGGGTGGCCCGCTGCACAGGAGGCTGGGAAAGTGAGGAATCTGCTCTCTGGGCTGGGTTCTGACCCCGTGGGAAAAACCTGCAAAAGGGCTGAAAGCGGCAGTGAGGTTATAGGGTGTTGATGGGGGCTGGAAGCAGAGTGATAACTCCCAATCGCCCACTCTGGTGTCCTGAGGAGATTCTTTCCCCAGCCTGGTCTCCCTCGTGGAAAAGAAGCCCCCTCTGCTGGACCACACAAGGATGCCGAAGACTGGGTACCACCTAGAGGGAGCAGCTGTGAAATAGCCAGGAGTGGGTGAGATCTGGTATTTCAGGGCCAGGAAACAGATGTGGTAGTTTGAAAGAAAGCATTTGTACTCTCCCTCAGGGCTGCAGAACATCAAGACTCAAACCTTGGGTATGTCGCTGGGCAAGGTCTGGGTCCCCCACTAATCCCCCGCTGCTCCATGTAGAGAGCGGGTGGGCTCTCCCATCCCACACAGGCACCTGGAGTCCTGGGCATTTGCCCAACCTTCTTAGGGGAGGTTGGCCAACCTTGACAGGACAGTAGTTTCTTGTGACATCCCTAGATCCTGGCAAGAAGCCCCAAGGCTCTGGGCAAGAATGGATCTGTAGGTTCCAGGAAAGAGGCTTCTGTGGGAAGCAGAGCTATGGTGACATTTCTGTACCTCAGGGATCGGCTCGCAAGGAAGTAAGCCCTCTGCGAGCCACAGAAGCTCAGAACTGCGTTAGCAACACACCCTATCAGAACTGTCTCCCCTTCTCATCCTGAAAAGGAAATATTCAGCAGTCTCCAGAAAGCTGCCTGCTAAGCTCTCCCTGCTCCCCAGTTTATTGCAAAAATGTGTGGGCAGTAAACTCTCCTAATGAGAGGACTACATCCCACACAGTGGCGCCAACGCCAGACACGGCCAAGGACGCGGTGGGGTGACACGTAAAGGGATGCGAGGGCTTGGATCGAATCCAAGGCAGAAAGGGCCTGTTACCGCCTAGAGACTGGGGGTCCAATGGAGGGAAAGGGGAGGGGGTGACATCCAGGCAGGTTTGGCTCGAGGCAGGGATCCTGGAGATTATTTGTAAGTGTTCTGTTAACTTTTCAAGTGCCCTTCCTGGGATTTTGACAAATCAGTGAAAACTTGTATGACCGTGAGGAATTTTTTAAACAGTCTCTAGAGCAAAATACAACATAACAAGCACCAAGGACTTAAGTGATTCTACCCTGTTGTGGCCACTGCTCTGTGGGCATCTCACATGGGGCATTGGCTGCCCATGGGCTTTGGTGTTTTCTGCAGTCATCACTATTCCTTCTATCCAGTTCTGTGCAGGCACAGGGTCTGTCACCTGAAACGCCGTCTAGTCCTCTAAATGTTCCCATGGTCTGCGGTTTGCTTAGAGGTTAGTGGTTCTTAAACTTCAGTGTTGTTATGGGTCAGCTGACCTGCTTGATAAAATGAATATTCCCAGGCACCCTTCAGAGATTCTCATTGACTATGTCAGAAGTGTGGCCCCAGAATCTGCATTTCTACAAGCATCCTAGGTGATTCTGATGTAGGGGATCCTAAGACCCCACTTTGAGAAGTACTAAGAAATCACTGTGCAATTGATTGCTTTCCAATTTTTTTCTATTTAAATAATACTGCCATGAAGACGTTGTAGAGATGATTTTTTTTTCTTTTACCTTATTTTCTTTAGACATTTTCTTAAAATAAACATTACGGAATCAAAGGATTGGAATTGTTTTGTAGTGTTTGCCAAAGTAGTCTCAAGGGAATTTGAATAATTGAACATTAAGTTTTAGCATTTAAATTGATTTTTATAGCAGTATAAAAGTTGTCCATATTGCAAGTTCAAGATTTATAATAGGGCTGGTCATTTTTCTATATAAAGCTTTGTGTGTAAACTATCGGCTCATTTTCTCTGATTACTTCTCAAAAAAGGAACAGGATCCTGGCCTTTTATAGTTATATCAATTCCTTAGCTATTTTGGATAGAAAGCTTCATTTGCCACATATATTTCTCCCCCTTCTGTGGCTTTCATTTTTGGATTGGCTTTATTACATTCTGTGGCACAAAAGGCTTTTAACAACACATTTGGGTCCATCCATCCTGTCTCTGATATCTCTTTCAGCAGTAGTCAAAATGTTTTCTCATCACAGTTGAAACGCATTTGCTTTTCCATTTCCTTCTCTGGCTTTTTATGACCCATTTGAAATGTATTGTAGTGCACGGTGGGAAAAAATATGGATATAAGCTAATTCTGATCCATGCTGATGTCCCACGATTTTTTTGAAAATTTATTCATTTATTAATTTATTTTCTTTTTTGGCCATGCTGTGTGGCATGTGGGATCTTAGTTCCCCGGCCAGGGATTGAAACTGTGCCCCCTGCAGTGGAAGCATGGCATCTTAACCACTGGACCACCAGGGAAGTCCCCATGATGTACCACGATTTAGATGATATTTGTTAAATAGTGACTCTTTCTTATAGCCTTGTGTTGATGCTCATTCATCTTACATCAAGTCCTTAAATAACTTCAGTCTCTTTCTGTAGAGTCTATTCTATTCCCCTGGGCAGATTCTCTTGTCTTTACTCCAAGAAAATACAGTAATGGCTGTCTGGTTATTTTAAGTTCCCCCAAAACATTTTTTGACATTTTGCCCATTCATATTCCAGCTGAGTTTTAGAATTTATTTGTTAAATCTTGTGATCCATCTCATTGTGTTTTTAAGTTATATTCTTTTGTAATCTTAACTTTATTTAGACTTTATAATCAAGAGGAGAGTTCTTCATTCATTCATGTTTTCCTTTACCCTTCCCACTTTAAAATTTTCTTTAAAAAAATATCATTGAGAGGCTTCCCTGGTGGTGCAGTGGTTAAGAATCTGCCTGCCAATGCAAGGGACACGGGTTCAAGCCCTGGTCCGGGAAGATCCCACATGCAGTGGAGCAACTAAGCCCATGCGCCACAACTACTGAGCCTGCGCTCTAGAGCCCCCGAGTCACAGCTCCTGAGCCCGTGTGCCTAGAGCCTGTGCTCCACAACAAGAGAAGCCACCACAGTGAGAAGCTCATGCATCGCAACGAAGAGTAGCCCCCGCTCGCCGCAACTAGAGAAAGCCCACGCGCAGCAACGAAGACCCAACGCAGCCAAAAATAAATTTTAAAAAATAAAAATTTATAAATATACATATATATATATCATTTTTTCCAAGTTAAATGAATTCCCAACTATTTTGGGGGGAGGGAGGATCATTTTTGTGACTAAGCCAGCTCTCCCTCTTCCTTTTTCCTTCCCTCTGCCCCACTCTTAATTTATCCTTATACTCACTAAAATATGAGTGTTTTGACCCAAAATCCATGCCAATAAAATGATACACTCCCCCACCCCCACCCCCACCCCAGGCCCAGCGTATGTTGCTTCTTGGCTGCAGCCAGCAGCAGTATGTGAGCTGCTCTGAGGTCACCTCCATCTGTCTTACTCCCTTTTTCTTCCCCTGCCTGTAAGATGGGCAGAATTGTCCTGGTACCATCTTCCTGGGTTAGGACATAGCTGGTTAGGAAGACTTAGAGTATTCCAGAAGTGTCATCCCTATTTATTGAACAAAACAGGAAGATACAGTGTAGTAAGTTGAATGAGTATCCCCTCAAGTCCATACAGAACCTCAGGATGAGACCTTATTTGGAAAATAGGGTCTTCGCAAATGTAATTAGTTAAAATGAGGTCATACCTGGATTAGAGTTGGCCCTAAATCCAATGACTGTTGTCTTTATAAAAGAGAAAACAGAGACACAGACACTCACACAGACAGACACACAGACGAAGAATGCCATTTGACAACAGAGGCAGAGACTGGCGTGATGATGCATCTATAGACTAAGGAAGGCCAAGGATTGCTGGTCACCACCAAAAGCTGGCAGAAAGGCCTGGAGCAGATTCTCCCTCAAAGCCTCCAGAGGGAACCAACCCTGCCAATACCTTGATTTCAAACTTCTGGCCCCCAGAACTGTGAGAGAGAAATTTCTGCTGACTTAAGCCACCCATTTTGTGGTACTGTGTTACGGCAGCCCTGTGAAGCTAGTCTACACAGGATCCCTGGTCTCACCTGAAATCGTCCCCAGTGCTGACTTTTCATTGTAGGATTATCTAAAACACAGAGAAATCTCCTTGTAAGCCTGCCCCAAAGCAGAGCATGGACAGTCCACTCTGGAATGTAAATACTCAAGAAATGATGAGATTTTTCCTGTTTCCTGACCAACCACAAGTCTCTCTTTGTAGAAGGTGAACTATTTATGGCATATTCCAAGTTCTAAGAACCCAGGGCTCTTTTGCAAGGGAGGCAGTGTGATGTAATTCAAAAAGCTCGGAAACTGGGCTCAGACCACCAGGGCCTAAATCTCGACTCTCATTTACCAGAAGTGTCGCTCTGAGCTGGTCACTTAATCTCTTTGAGCTGGACTCCCAATCTGTAAAAGGAGACAATAAAAATTTATACCTAACATATTTTAGGGAGTTATTGCTGGGGTCTGATGAGACAGTTTATGGGAAATCATTGTTTAAATTGTAAAGCATCAGGCAGATGTTATCAATCACTAGTGTTTGCCTGTGGGGTGGGCAGGACAGAGAGGAAGGGCAGGAGGGACATTTACTTCTCACTGTATCCTTTTTTTGTTGCATGCACATAGTGAAAATAATATGTTAAAAATATTTTAATGTGTAATGAAGGGGAAAATGTAAATAGAATTGTGTGCCCATTTCCATCGTCGCCCAGAGAAGACATCTAGAATGTGGGCACCAATGGCCCTCAGGTAGGAACCTCCGTCTCTCCTGAGCTTCCGGTGCAGGAGCTCCTGGGACATGACCCAGCTCATATCTCCTGAGCCATTTTTCCTTGCTTGTGTTAATCCACAGTTTGGAAAATAGAATTGGGTGTCCAGCCCTGCCATGGATTTCACATTGTCTGATTTACCTTTTTGAAATCTAGAGAGAATAGGGACCCCTCTTGCCAAGTGATTGGGGCAACTTATAGAATTGTGTGTAAAGACAAAGGCATATTTGGGAAGGCATTTTCCCAGAGCATTTTGAGGTCTTGTGCTCATCCCAAAGGCAGGGCAAGAAGTAAATGCTTTATACCCAGACAAAACTATAATTCTAAAAATACATGCACCCCTACGTTCATAGCGGCACTATTCACAATAGCCAAGAAATGGAAACAACCTAAATGTCCATCGACAGATGACCGGATAAAGAAGATGTGGTATACACATGTACAATGGAGTATTACTCCACCATTAAAAAGAATAAAATAATGCCATTTGCAGCAACATGGATGGACCTAGAGGTTATCACACTAAGTCAGAATGAGAAAGACAAATGCCACAGGATATCACTTACATGTGGAATCTAAAATATGACGCAAATGAACATATCTATGAAACAAAAACAGACTCACAGACATAGAGAACAGACTTGTGGTTGCCAATGGGGAAGTGGGAGGGGGAGGAAAGGACTGGGAGTTTGGGATTAGCAGATACAAGCTATTATATATAGGATGGATAAACAACAAGGTCCTACTGTATAACACAGGGAACTATATTCAATATCCTGTGATAAACGATAATGGAAAAGAACATGAAGAAGAATATATGTATAACTGAGTCACTTTGCTGTACAGCAGAAATTAACACAACATTGTAAATCAACTATACTTCAATAAAATTTAAAAAAAAAGAGGTGATTTAATCAGAGTCCCCGAGGGATCAGAATGGGAAGCAGAGCCTTGCCTCCACTTAATGAAGCTCTCTGCCCACCCCCTGCCAGGTGATGAGCAGGTCCTCCAAGGTCCTGAGGGCTCATCTGGGTCCTTCCCCCTGATTCTATGTCCCAGGGCTGTGTCTGACACTCGCACCAGCCCATTCACTGCCAAGACTCCACTCCTCCAGTTGTCACCACTGGCCTCTTCGAAAGCTCTATCCCCTCGACACCATCAGCACTAGCTGGTCAATGTGACACTCTACTTGGGTCAGCCTTCTGCCAATAAAGGCCCCCTCTTCATCCTGCTTTGGGGGTATAAGGCTTAGAGCAAAGTCCCTTGAGCCCCCAGTGGGAAGGCTCCTACGGCTCTGCCACACAGCCCTCTCCTTCGGAGCACTGACATTTCAGTCCGGCACCAGCTGCGGGGCCAGCGCAGCCTTTCTCCAGAACCAGAGGCATTTTGGCCTTGGTTTTGAGTTGGAGCCACCAGGTGAGGATCCTTCCCCACTTTAGCAGTGCCCTGATGTTATTCCCCACAACCTATCTTTCCCAAGCCCCAACTGTATATAAGTGAGCTCAGATTGTATACAGCATTCAGGTTCTGTCCCAGGAGGCCCTGGGTCCTTGTCATCCAGGGTGTGGGGTTGTCGAGCATAAGAGGGGGCTGGCATGTATGACTGTGGCCTGTCTCCATGGGCCCCAGCTCTAACCAAGACATAGCCAGGCTTGCCCTCCTCTTGTCAGAGTTTAACAAGGATGCTTGTGATTCCCTTATACACTATAATAGTTCAAGAGCAACAACTTTGGAGTCAAAGACAAACCTGGGTTCAATCTCAGCTCCACAGTTCACAAGCCATGCAACCTTGAGCAAGTTACTTAATCTCCTGCAATCCCAGTTTCTTCATTTGTAAAATGAAGATCAAATAGAGCCAGGTTACAGGGATGTCAAAAGAAGGAAATGAGATAATGCATATAAAGGGCTAACTGTTGGTACCTGGCATGTAGTGAGCACTTACTAAATATTAATTTGTTGTTGTTATTAATGAAATGATTTAGTCTCTAGTGATAGCCTGAGCTTGGTGAACTTGAGCAAGTTATTTCACCTCTGTGGGCTCTTATTTTATATAAAATGAGAGGATGGGTCTTGAGCCTTGTATTCCTTCCTACTCCATGATCCTATGATTCCTTTGACCCTAATGGGGTAATTCCACCTGCCACGGGGACCAATGTTAGGATGACCAGATGAGAGAGGCTGCCAAAAGTCTACCAGGCTTCTTCAAACCAAAGCCTGTCTCTCTCCTGGCCTAGATCCCAGGGTGGCGGCAGGAAGGGCTGTGGGGAGTTTGCCTGTAGGAGTAGCCTGGTAGATAACCAATATTAAAGGAAGGAGTGCCAGGCCCTGAAGTCTACCTGAAAAACAGAGTCTGAGTTCCAAAGGAACAGGCATCGCTGAGTAGGGTAAATGTCTGCCCCAGACTGAGTCCTAGTAAGAAAAGTTGTGAGGTGACTCCGGGCTGAAAACCCGGTTTCTTGAGCTCTGTAAAGAGGCATTGTGGGCATTGGTTAAAGACCTGGCTGAAGAGCCAGGCTGCTTGACACTTTCCTAATGACTTACACACACTTAGTCTTCACAACAACCCAGAATCTTGGTTCTTCCACTAAGCAGCTCTGTGACCTTGGTCAAAGTACTTAACCTCCCTGGGCTTCACATTCCTCATTTGTGTAGCAGGGGTAATAACAGTAGTTCCCCCCACTGAGTTGTTGTGAAGACTGAGTGCATATGAGTCCTTAGGAAAGTGCCAGGCATATAAGTGTTATGTAAGTGCTGGCTGCGAATATTTTTATGATATTGCTTTGGGCTTGGTATGCTGAGGACACTTTTGCACGGGGGAAGGCAGGTGGTCCCTGTAACGTTGCAGTAGAAACAGTCAGGAGCTTCCCCCTGGAGGTCTGGGGCATAGGTGGAGCTCCTATAAGACACTCTCTGGAGAGTCTCAGAAATGTGTGCAAAAGGCTTTTTGGATGGTCCCATAACAGTGGCAGAGTATACCAGAAAAATATAGTGTCTCACAAGTTACTATAACCCCCCATGCAGGGGCCTGAGGAAACTAAGTTTACCCCATCATCATTCGGGATCGAATCCCCTCAAGTCGGATACCCCTGGATGGGCTAAACAGTAAATTGTCATCTGCCATTCAGCGCAAATGTGTTTCTCAGATGAGCCAGTGTTTTAGCAGAAAGCGAGGAAATGAGAACTAAAATTGGATGGGGCAGGCGGGTCCTAGCACGGGCTCTGTGTGGGACAGCAGGTGGGTGGGCCCTGGGTGGCAGACAGGAAGCTCTGAGTGTGTTTTGGGCATACGTGGGGATTGCAGAGAGCAAGGAGGCAAGCACCCGACAAAGGTGGCCTGCTTCAACCTCGGGTTGAAGCCCCTGGGTCCACCATTGACAGACTCTCCGTGGGCCACAGCCCACCAGGGCTGCCCCTCATGCCCTCCCCTGGCCGACCGAGGTGGTCCTTCCCCACGGAAGCCATCTCGACCCTGTGGGACTTGGCTGCCCCCTAACGGCCACTAGGCAGAAGTTCTTCTCTTATACTTGGAGAAAACGCAAAGATTTTACAACAGCATTTGGATAGCGCTTTTCAGTTAAAAGGCACTGTCACAAATATGAGTGTAGCCTTTCTGCTGAGTACGCCCCCTATCTCCCATAGTCTTCAGCCACTTGGAGCATATTTCCCCCCACCCGTCCCCAGCCACCTCCAACACTCCACCTTTCCGATTTCCTGGACTCATCTAGTTTTTCCTTATGGATGGAGGAAAGGGTCCTGGAGCCTGGGGAGGACTGCGTGAGTTCTGACTCCTCCAGGGCCTTGGGTCCTTGCTCCAGCCAGAGGACTGGAGAGCACAGCTGGAAAATGTCAGCCCCTCCGCTCAGCTTGCCCACGCTCTCCCTTCTTCACACAGTGGTCCTGACCCCCTGGACACACCTCAGGCCTAGAATTGCTCTGGGTTGTCTTTGCTTCTGAGTTGCAAACCCCAGGAGTCTGCAACTTTCAGCTCCTCTTTAAAGCGGACTCCATCCACACTATCTCCCCCAAACCAGCACACATCCTGTCCTTCCTCTGCTGCTGTTTGAGGGGCTTACCGATCGTCCCCAGAGTGAAGGGGGTAGCAGATAATGAAACCTCCAACAGGGCAAATTACAGAGGTTCCCATACTTTCAAAGGTCTCACAGCCATGATCCCTCGTCTTTGGCTCCTAACTCTGCTGAGATCATTGAAAACCCCAAGGGTGAGGTTCAGATCCTCTTCCCTCCTCAGGAGCTCGGCCAAGATGCTCTCAGATCCAACAGTATTCTCTCTTGTGTGGAGTGTCCTAGAGGCCATTGCTGATTATCTTTCCACAGGAAAAGGTAATCTGAGAGTCATACTGAATATTTTAAATGTTTGATGTGGTATGTGTTTTGGTTTTGGATGTGTTATTTTGAGAAACCACTTACCGATGTCTTGTTTGGGGCAGCATAAGCCAGCCATTAAAATGGTTTCATTCTGCATATTAAACTTTGTTTCCCCAGGCAAGGCAAAGCAGTTGAGCCAGTTGGGATGACGTCCTTCCTCTCAAAGTGAGACCTGGGAAGAATTAAGGCAATGAGAGGGGAGGATGCAATGGAGGGGAGCTGGGTCTGCTCTGATGGACAAGAGCTGGGCTAGGACCACGGGGGGGACCGACTCCCAAGCACATGATGGGATCACAGCAGTGGTCATGGCTTTCCTGATCCGATGGCACCCTGAGAGCCAGCCTGACCCCTTGAGCTTTGCCCCCCATTGAAGCCTCAGCAGTCTGGGGCCCAAGAAATGGGGAGGATGTAGGATGCTGAGAATGGATGTGAGAGGGAAGATGGGGGTGGAGGGGGTTGGTTCTACTTCCTTCTCTCTTAATGACCCCTAATATTTCAGCTTCTCTCCCCTGCCTGGTGTTGAGCATTCGGTTCCATTGGACCATAATAGGTGAGAAGAAAGAGAGGGATTTAAAATCCTTGAATTCCTCCAACTATTGCAGGAGCCATCAGAAACACCCACCAAGGGCTCACTTGCACTTGGATGCTTCCGAGTAGGGTGACAGCCACACACTTGCCCTCTCTGGGGGGAAACAACACGCCCTGAGATGGAAGAAACACTCGGGACCTAAAGGTAGCTGCATCAGCACAAGCTCGTCATCCACACCCTTCCCTTTTTTGCAGCTCCCTCTGACTGTGTCAATATTGCCACAACTCTCTCCAGTCTTGTCTCAGACTTCCCGATTCCTCTTTCCTGTGCTACCCCACTTCCCCTGAGTTCCCCAGTCTGGCAATGGGCACAGCCTCTCCCCACTCTGTGGCCCCTCCCCGCCTCTCAGTCTTGGCCCCCTTAAGGGCTCCCCATTCTGTGAGCACCAAGAGTGCCCGGACTGTGCTAGGGGCTGGTAGAGGAAATTCCTATAGTACAATCTCTCTTACGAAGAAGCTGGTTGGGGAGGAGACTGGGGAGGGGTGGTCACAGGTCAGGAAAGAACTACAGGGACTTCTCTGGTGGCGCAGTGGTTAAGAATCCGCCTGCCAATGCAGGGGACACGGGTTCGAGCCCTGGTCCGGGAAGATCCCGCGTGCTGTGGAGCAACTAAGCCCGTGTGCCACAACTACTGAGCCCGGGTACCACAACTACTGAAGTCCGCGCACATAGAGTCCATGCTCTGCAACAAAGAGAAGCCACCGCAATGAGAAGCCCGCGCACCGCATCGTAGAGTAGCCCCCGCTCACCGCAACTAGAGAAAGCCCGCACGCAGCAACGAAGACCCACGGCAGCCAAAAATAAATAAAAATTTTAAAAATTAAGAAAAAGAAAGAACTACAAAGCCTTGTCGTAAGTACTATCCTAGAGGTTTATACAGATGGTCGCTTAATTTTTTAAATTCAGTCTTGGAAACAATATGCTCCCAGTCCCTTTTTGTCCCTTTCCTTCCAGTTTGGGACACTTTTGAGAGAATGTGACGTTTGTTGCTGCAAACACACTGAAGATGACAGGGCAGAAAAATGGGAAAAGCCTGGTTTTTGATGGCAGCATTAAGCCATTGAATCAAGTCTGAAACCATCTATCTCCAGACTTTTTGTTAAGTAAATAAAAACATCCCCCTAGGGTTTAAGCTACTGTTAGTTGACTTTTTGGTTACTTGTAGCCCAAAGCATTATAACCAATACATATTTTCTTCCCTGAATGAGAGAAGAAAATTAAGGGGGATTTGGGGATGGACAAACCACAGTTCTAGTGACCAGTCTGGGCAAACCCAAGTTCTTTGTGGAAAGGGGCAGAAAATCCTGTGGTAGATGGGCCAACTTCACCTTTGTTTAACTTTTTCAGCCAATATTTATAGAGTGGCACCTACGTCCCGGGCATCAGGGTTAAGTTGCTGAGGCTAAAATCAAGAGCAAAACCACACACGGTCCCAGTTCTCATGAGGTTTAGAATCCAATGAGGGAGTAAGACATTAACCAAATAGTAATCCTAACAAGTAAATAATTAGAAGCTGAGCTAAGCACATGGAGGAAAGGAACAGATGCTGTGAGAACCTACAATACAATACATACAACAAAGCCTGGAAGCTGGAAAGACCTCCCTGAGAAAGCAATCTATCTATCTATAAGCTAGGAGCTGAAGGAGGAAGGGGACGGGTGAACCAGGCAGAAGCTAGTGAGGGCTGGGGATACTGGGAGAAGTGCATGCAAAGGCCCTGGGGCAGGAGGGAACCAGGCTGGTTTAAGAGCTCTGAGAGAAGCAGACTAGAGTTTAAGTGGGTTGAAAAGTTTGCCTTCAGTGTCTCCCCACATGTGGCCTACCAGTGTTCCCCATGATCCCCCCTGCTTCTTTGCTCATCCCACACTGCCCTTCAGGAACCCTGTGTCCTCAAGGCTCTTTGACTAAAGTTTGCACATTCTGGAACTCCACCCAGACCTGCCTTTCCCTCTAACCCCACCCTTCAAATGACCCTCCTCCCTATCAAAACCCCCTTTGCCTCCCCCAAAACCAATCTATCAAAGAATTTCTCCTATATTTTCTTCTTAAAAAAGAGTGAGAGGGCTTCCCTGATGGCGCAGTGGTTGAGAATCTGCCTGCCAATGCAGGGAACACGGGTTCGAGCCCTGGTCTGGGAAGATCCCACATGCCATGGAGCAACTGGGCCCGTGAGCCACAACTACTGAGCTTGCGCATCTGGAGCCTGTGCTCCGCAACAAGAGAGGCCGCAATAGTGAGAGGCCCGCGCACCGCGATGAAGAGTGGCCCCTGCTTGCCACAACTAGAGAAAGCCCTCGCACAGAAACGAAGACCCAACACAGCCATAAATAAATAAATAAATAAATTTATTAAAAAAAAAAAAAAGAGTGAGAGAGCAAGTGAATGAGATATTGAGAGAGAAAACCAGCCTGTCACTGTTGGAATTCAGACAGCAAGCAAATTTTAGGCAGGAGGCAGGCCCTGGACCTGGCACCTCCCACACACCCTCCTCCATAAGACACCAGTGGGCTCTGCATGGGAGATGCCTGGGGTGCAGTTCGGGCTCTCAGGGTGGGCCGGCTGCTCCCTTCCCTTCCTGGATACACCAGTAACTTCTCCTCCGCCATGGAACTCAGAGAGCTCTGTACCCAGGTTTCTCACTGCAACTGTGCCCTGGGCTTTGGGGGAGGGCTGGGCCACCCTCTGAAGAACTGACCTCAAAAGGCCTAAGGAGCGGCAGTGTGGCCCAGTGGGAGGAGGCTGGCTTTGGAACTAGACAGCTCTGGGGCGTGACCTGGGCCATCACTAAGCTTTCTGAGCCTCACTTGCCTCACCTGCAAAAAGGGAGTAAGATTATCTTCTTTACAGAGTTTCTGTGAGGATTAGAAATAAAAATGTATAAAAGAAGGAGAGAGGAGATTTTTAAACCTAAGCTAGGGCTCAAGCACAAATCTAGTGTCCAGGAATTAGCATTCAGTCTCAATTTCAAATATTTTGCCCTACATGTCCACTCCCGTGTATTGGGCCCTGGGTCCTGAGTTTTTATTTGGAAAGCAAGATGATCCCTGTAAGTCAAGATCTGCACGGTCCAATTTGCTAACCACTGGTTACATGTGGCTACATGATTCTAACTGAAATAAAATTTAAACTTCAGTTCCACACCCTAGCCACATTTTAAGCGCTCAATAGCCATCAGTGGTATTGGACAGGGCAGATATAAAACATTTCCATCAGAAAAGAAAGTTCTATTGGATAACGCTGGCTTAGAGAAAAGGACCATGTGTAAACAGGAGGTCTGTTTATTTTACTTGTCATCCCACTCCTGGACCAAGGCACAGACTGGGACCAGCTGGTGGTTAGAGAAGCACTACATGCGTGCGATTGTGTCTGTGTGTGTGTGTGTGTGTGCGCGCACATGCATGTGTATATGGGTGGTGGACAGGCCAGGTGTCCAGCCCTCAGACTTTTAAGATGAGCTCAGTGACACCACTTGCAGGGCTAGAGCTGGTGGGTAAAGTCGCAGAATGAGAGTCCACCACAGAGGTCTCAAACCTGCCCCATCTGTGAGACAGCAAGGCTGGGGGCAGCGAGGAGGTCCCCATCCTGGAACCCAGTCCTGACTCAGGACCCCAGGAGGAAGGACCTCCTGGTGTTAATTCTAAGGCAGAAGGAGAAGAAGGCGTGAGGCTACAAGATGCAAATGTGCAGCCCTTGGGGCCCAGGGACATGTAACTCGGATAGCTACCTTGATTCAGGGGCTACAACAAGGAGCCAGAGGGTAAAACAAATACACTTCCCAAGAGTCTGCTCCAAAAAGGACACATGAGGAGGGGACTGAGTCATCCCAGGTCCTAGGGCTGGGCTGACCCACCCCAGGTCTGCCCTCCCTGGTTGCCTCTGGGTCTCACACACAAGCACTGCATCCTCTCAAGTTGACCATGGTCTTCAGGGAAATATGGACTGTTCCCCACCAGGCCTACTTCCCAGAGACCCTGACAACATAGGTGACAGGCCTCCTACCCAAGTCCACTTCCAGGAGCCAGCAATGTACTGAGCAGGCCACAGCCACAAGGAGAAGCACCTCAAGGCACCCCAGAGCATTTCAGGCCTGCAGACCAGGCAGCTCCCTGGGATTGTGCTACAGAGTTACCTGTCCTCCAAAATGCCTCCATCCCCTGCATTCTGTTATTCATTCAGAAGTCACTGGAGGGAGATGCAAGAGGGAGGAGATATGGGGATATATGTATACGTATAGCTGATTCACCTTGTTATACAGCAGAAACCAACACACCATTGTAAAGCAATTATACTCCGATAAAGATGTTTTAAAAAATTAAAAAAAAGAAGTCACTGGAGGGATTTCCCTGGCAGGCCGGTGGTTGGGACTCTGTGCTTCCACTGCATGGGGCACAGGTTCAATCCCTGGCCGGCGAACTAAGATCCCATGTGCAGAGCGGCACAGCTAAAAATAGATAAAGTAAAATATTACACGTTTAAAAACAGAAAAAAAAGTGATAGAAAAGAGAAGTCTTTGGAGCACCAGGCCTCTATGCTGCTCCATTCCTTGGGAGACCACCTCCGTAGAATACAATACACTACCTCACTGCACCTCTGAGGTTACGAGCCCAGAGTTGGAGTCAGACCTGTATCACCTTGGCAAGTTACTTCTGTTTCTTTACCTGTACATGCAGAGAAAAACAGCAGCTATCCCACAGGCCCGTTGGGATTAATGGACCCCTTAGGACGGTACCCTAAATATGGCAGCTATCATTATTACTAGTAAGCTGTGGTTACACACAGGGCTGAGCCACAGCTCTGTCTGGGAGTAGCTGAAGGGGGCTTCAGTAGCTGAGGTGGGTCTGCGACAGGCAGGGTCATATGCTAGAGAGGGAAGTGGGGAGGACCATTCTGGGAGGAGGACAATTGTCTTGCCCAGTCCTTGGGGCTGCCTACCTGACTGGGCTGACCCCTGAGCCTCCCCCACTTTTCCCTTCCTAAGCCAATCAAGAGACACCACGAGGGGTAAGAGGGAGAGAGGGAGGAGGCGGCCATGATCTGTGTCCTGGTTTGGGGTGGATACAAAGCTGAGGGCTGGATAGCTCACCACCGCATCTTCACATCTCTGGCCATAGCGTGTCCCCATCCCTGGAAAAGTGCCATGAGGGGTCCAGGATTGTCCTCAACATAAGCTGCCTGGCTGTGGCCTCTAGAAAGAGAAGGCACAACTACCATCTTAGCACGGATCACCCTGTCTTGTCATAGGAGGTGACGAGCAGGTCTGGTTCTCAGAATGACCTCAGAAACTCACTGTCGGTCTTTTTATCCTAATAATGACAACGAAAATTGTAACAGTGGCAGTAATGTTTAAAACCTGCAGTTTTTCTGGTATCAGTTTCCTTATTGCTATGTTGATATCTCATTCATCCAGAATTCAGTATCTGGCAACCTCACTCATGTGCAAAACAAAGCACAGAAACAGAAAGCAGGTGAAGGAGGAAAAGCCTGGAGAAACTGAAATAGATATCACATGATGACAGCACTAATGCTTCTGGACGCCATTTATCCCTTTTCTTAAGCACCATCTAATAACCCGGGTTAGTTGTCTGGGTCTAATCAGATTGTAGGCAATTTATAGAGTAGCCGCTGGAGATGGGCACCCTGACAGCAAGAGAAGTGGCAGCCGGTAATAAGGGAGGAGAGAGAGAAACTATGAAAAGCAGACCACAAACCATAAAGCACAGCAGTCTGGATCTGTTTCAGAGGGCGTGTTTGACAGCATCTCTGCAGTTCCTGCATAATTCCATGCTCTTACCAACGGGCTCAGAAGATACATCTCTAGAAGTCCAACGGGTGAGTGATGCAATGGTTAGCATTGTGTTCATATAGGGCCAACCCTCACCCATCCAGTCTCAAGCTCTCCCCAGCATTTCTGAGAGATGCAATGTTACCTACTTCTTGTTACCACTTTTTTTTCCCCACTGAGGAGACAATCCAGAAGGAAGATCCCTAGCCTGGTGTCTGGAGACCCGAGTCACCCGTCCACCCAACCGTTATTCTTTGAGCTCCTGCTATGGGGCTCCATTTCCTCCCCTGTAAAGCGAAGGTTGGTCTACGTAAGCTCTCAGACTGATAGTTCATGTTTTCAGGACGAGGCTGTTTGGGGCTGGGCAATAATGATCACTAACGTTATCAAGGGTTTACCAGGCACAGGTGCTTTCTAAGTGCTTTACATAGCTAAGCTTTAATCCTCCAAACAACCCTATGAGGCTCAGGTTAAGTGGCAAAGGGCCCAGCAATTGTTTTAATACCTAGCTATCAATGTCTTGAAATTCTTAATTTTTGAACCATGAGCCCACCTTTTCATTCGGTATTGGGCCCTGCAAATTATGTTGCCGGTCTCCCCTCTAGAGTAGCTGAGTAACTGACAGTTGTGGTCCCTGACCAACGACAATAGCTAGCATCATCTGAGAGCTAGTCGGAAATGCAGAGTCCCAGGCCCGACACAGCCCTCCGGAGTCAGATCTGCGCTTTTATCAAGATCAGATCCAGAGCCTGCAACCTCAATCGCTGTCGTCTGCCATTTCCTTCCACGTCCGCATTTACTGGAAACAGGAAAGACCTCAATTTCTGATCATCAAGTGAGGGGAGATTCACCTTGCTTCTGGGAAGTGGGCTTCTAAGGGCCCCAGATCCTAGAACAGCGTGGGCAGGCCCCCCGCACAGACTGTCAGCAGCGTCAGCTAATTCAGACGTTACACTGTCCCCAGGACCGGACTGGGGTGGGACTAGGACAACGGCGCCAAGGAGAGGAGGGCGCAGAATTTAAGGAGGCACGCGCTCCCAGGTACTGATTCCGCAGCCGCACGGCTCTGATATGCGTGCCTCAGGTGAGAAAAGTGAAAAGTGAAAGTGAGGGGAAAGTGAGAAGTCTCGGTTAGCTGGCGCTTCCCCCACCGGTTCGGTGCCCGTCCGCGCTGTTCCGCAGGCGCGCGTGGGGCGCTTAGAAGAGCCAGGCTCCAGTCCTGGGGATTTCTGGTTACAGCAGCTCCAGTACAGGGTACGTCAAAAAAGAGCCTGATTGCTCAGAATCAGAATTCAATCCTTTCACCATCTCTTATCATTTTTAACCCTAGGAAGCTGGCAGCAACCCTCTACCCCTCTGGTACCTTTAAGCTCACAGCTCTGCGTTGGAGATGGTTGGGGCTGCCTTCACCCTGCATCAGAGAGCCCCTCCCGGGGCGGAGCTGGGTGCGTGGGGCCTGTGGCTTTTGTGCCCGCATGAGTGCAGGCGGGAGGCCAGGCTGGAGATGGCTCACCTGAATTCAGCTCGAGCCATTCACAGCACCCGGGAGAGGCCAGAGGCCCCCTGGGGCAGCGTCTGGTTGGGGCTGCATCAGCAA
Organism: Delphinapterus leucas; assembly: GCF_059928025.1. Lineage (NCBI taxonomy): Eukaryota > Metazoa > Chordata > Mammalia > Artiodactyla > Monodontidae > Delphinapterus > Delphinapterus leucas. The sequence goes on along the minus strand of NC_143130.1, from coordinate 147,268,399 downwards.
GGGCGCTGATCTGCAGCTGGTACCCATGGCTGCTGGAGTGCAGAGGGTCCTGCTGATGGGAGGGCTGAGAAACTTAGTGATTTTCCAGGGCCCAGGTTCCCAGAGCCAATTTACCTTCAGAGCTTTTCCTCACCTGCAGAGATTTCTAAAATTAGGATTCTCCAATCCACACACATCAGAATCTCCTGGAGATGGCCCCTGCTACTTTTGTATGAAGTAGAAAAAAGGTGCCCACTCTGAGCAGATGTGCCCTGCTGGGATGTGGCTTGGCAAGTGGATGGAGCCTTCAGGCGAAGAAACACCCTCCACTTAGGAATGCAGCCCTGGGGGCTTGGAGATCTTGGACTGAGGGACACACGTTGCCCTCGGCCCCATTTGTCCACTTTATGCAGAACAAAACCTGCACTGCTGTGAGCCATGGACCTGGGTGGGGTTGGTAAAAGCCTTGCAGGTATTTCTGATGACTTGCCAATGGGAGTCTCTGAGGCCTGGAGAGTGAATGTGATACATCTTGGCCAAACATGGTGCCATGGCCACTCACTTCCTGTGGGGTTCCTCAGACATTCCCAGGCCAAGGTTCTGCCCCTTTCTTTATTACCCACACAGAATAAACAAAAAGAAAGCCTAACCTCCAGGAATAACATTTAGGGAAGGGAGTGAAGGAGGGAAGAGGAAGGAAGGGGGAAGAGAAGGAGGGGAGGGCCCTTATCTACATTAAACAGGTCCAGCTCTGCCTGTGAGCACAGCTGAGTCATGCTAGGTGTCCTGCTCCACCCCCCACCTCCTGGAAGTGAGACAGCTGCCAATGGGCATTTCTCCTTCAGGACTGGGTTCTGGGGGCTACACAGGCTTGCTGGTACTGGTGGCAGGGAGTCTGGGCTCTCCTCCACCAAAGGCTGGCTGAGCACCCTGGAGGGAGTGACACCCCTCTCAAGGTGTTCCAGCCTTTCCAGTGGAAAAGGGAGGTGAGTTCCAGGGTGTTAATGAGAGGGCACTCCACCCCTTCATGTCTGGGAGAGGTTCCGAGTCATGTAGTTCTTTTGGCATTGCCCTGTAGCATCCATTATGGTGAGAGTGGGCAGCTGGGATAGAGAGGTGGGTGTATCAGTTTTCACTAAGTTACACCATGGTAACAAACAACCCCTCCCTTCAAACCTCAGTAATTACAACAACAAAGGCTTACTTCTCACTCAGTTTGGCTGCAGCTCCCTTCCCAGGTTGTCTTCATTAATGGATCCAAGCTGTAGGAACAGCCCCTCTCTGGGTCATGCTGGGCTGTGGCACAGGGAAAGAGCAATGGTGGAACCAAGTGATGGTGCTTAAAGCGGCTGCTGGGATATCCAGCTGATGTTTCATTGGTCAAAGCAAGTCACGTGACCCATCCCAAGTCTCTTGCGTGTGACTTGGAGCAGGGACGTATGATTCTATCACAAGGATAGGGCAGTGAATAATCAGGAACAGTAATGCAATCTCCCACAGTGGGACCCTGACTTAGGACAAGGGGATTCCTTCTAAGGAAGAGAGAACATCCTTTGGCCAAAGGAGACAGTATGAAGTGGTGAAAAGAAAAAGGCTTGGAATCAGACAGGTCTAGATTATAACCTGGACTCAGCCACATACTAGCTGTGTGATCTTGTCCAAGTTATTTACCTTCTCTGAATCTTCTTTTCCATCTACAGAATGGGTATAATACTTAGTTCACAGGGAAATTTTGAGGCTTAAATGAGATAGTAAATATTAAGTCTTTGGCACATAGTAGGAATACCGTAAATAAAAACTCCCTACTCTACTCCCTGCCCATCTTTTGTATCTTATCCATAACTCTGGAGGTATTTATTACCAAGACTCCATCTACTAACCTCACAGGGTTGGGATCAAGTGGAACAGAGAGAATTTATTGTGTCCTTACTACGTACCAGGCACTGAACCACACAGTTTACCTTCATGATCTCACTTGTTTTGTCCAATAACCCTGTGAGGTAGGTACGATTATTACCCCATTTTATAGATGAGGAAAATAAGGCTCAGGGAAGATAAGTAACTTGCCAAAGGTCATGCAGTGACAGAAATAGGATTTAAAGCCATGCTTTAGATTCCAGGACCCATGCTCTAGAGCCATGATTTTTGAGAGTGATTTGTTTGGTAGATAAGAAAAGAAACTGAGAGTAAGTTTGGAAACTTATGGCAGGTGGACACTGCCATGACATTCAAGCTAAAGCGAAATAGCCTTATTTCGCTGAACAGAATACAGACTAGTTTAGGTGATGTAGAAGTCTCTGGTAAGTTGCATGTGGTGGAGGCCATTCTAGTCATGCAAGTAGGACCACACAATTGTCTATGACTCAGAGGAAATGAAAATCGCTGGTCGTCACCACAGACGGTGTGAGGGGCAGGGATCTGGAACACTGAATTCACTATGTGCTGGTGGGCCTGCCGGGTCAGCTGCGGCAGACCAGGGAAATATTTGTGGTTAATCAAAATGATACCTTGTTTACACGGATGGGTGAGGCCTGGGGGCAGGGTTTGTGTATTACCCATGGCAACTGGTTTGTGCCTTGTACACAGGATACACTCTGAGTCTCCTGCTCCAGTGAGTGAATGCATGAATTGATGGATGAATGAATGAATATGTTTCTCACTGTAAGAGGGCAATTTGATGGCCTTGGGCAAAGCCAAGGTTTGGGCAAAATTTCTCTTCCAACTTTTCCTGTTGCCTGCACTCTTAGCTCCTCTCTCCTCCCCCTTTTTGTCTCTGCCTAAACTTTTACATTTCAGGACCCCACAAGCCCTCCTTTTCCTGTGAGTGGTGCCCTATTCTGGGCCTCTCACTGCCCCTTTCCCCAGCAGCTTCCCAGTTCTGAGTCTCTTCCAGGGGGACCCCCTCCAGCTGACTGCTCCTGGGGAGTAGGGGTCCACTCCCAACAGAGATAAAACAGAGATAATACAGAGCATAGGCAACTGGGGATGGTCTGTGTTGGGTCTGATAGACACAGGAGACCGGCATTAATATATGCTGCTGGTGAGGGCATCTAGAAATGTGGTACATTTCTAGAAAGCAGTTTGGCAACATGTGTCAAGAATTTTAAAAATTTATATGCTTTAACCTAAAATTAAGCCCTAGATATTTATCTGAAATAATCAGGGATGTAGCAAAATCTTTATGTATAGAGATATTTATCATAGCATCATTTACACAGTGAAACAGGAAATTCAACCTAAATGGAAATGATCAAATAAATACATTATGAAATAGGCATGATGAAATATTATGCAGCCATTAAAGTTATGTTTCTGAATTGTTTTTAATGATTTGATGAGATGCTTATTAGCTATGACAAATGGAAAAGGAAGGGTTTAAATTTTTAAAATAAAATTTAATAAAAATATACGTGCATGTAAAAATACTCATCACCTGTCTAGGTGATGGGATTTGAGTGGTTTTATCCTTTTGGGTATTTTCTAAACTTTCTATAATGAGCACAGATTATTTTTATGATCAGAAAAAATATAGAAAACATTGTTTAAAGTCTTTTCTGGTTTTGCAGACAGTCACTCCCTCACTGCAGTCCTGCTCTGATGCAGGACACTGTTGGGGGAAGTGCCCCTGCATTTGCCAGGAGCAAGCCTTACATGGTTAGCTTGTATTCTGGTCCTGGCTTTGCCACTAACTGGCTGTGGGACTGTGGACAAGTCATTTTATTTATCTGGGCTTTGGGGTCCTCATTTATAAAATGAGGTTACTGGATTAGATGATTTAAGAATTAAATTCTGATTCTGTGGTTCTAACAAACTCACTGGGTCAAGGTATTCATTGTGAATAAGGCTTCATGATTTATCCTTTTCTAGTGTTAGTAAATGGGATTCTTAGCTATAGCTAAAGAAGTGACTCTCCAATGGTAGAATTTCACATCAGGCTGTGAATCACCGACACCCAAATACTGACCTTATAGCTCTCTACAGCTTACACATTCTAGACATCAGCTGGCCCTTTTGAGAGAGTCAGAGTCCCTTCCACAACAGCCTCTGGCCCTGAAAAGGAGACGGGAGGTGTCTCTCTGGAAGAACAAGTTCCTTGGTCCCGAGTTTCCTTCCCTTCCCTGCTTCCTTCCTCCAGTCTCAAGCTGTTTCCCACTGTCTCTCTGCTTCCTCTGTCTCCATCCTCTTCGCTGTGGTTGAGTCTGGTTTATGTTAGTGTAGTTCCCTGGTGGACTGGTGGCTCAGCCACCACAACCAGGGGAAGAGGGAGTGTGACTCATGCCCTGTGTCCAGTGAGTCAGACTTGGGGTGGGCTGGACCAGGGGCTTTCCTAGGACAGGAAGCAGGTTCTAAGTATGCAGAGGCCTTAGCTCCCTCCTAATATGGATGCTGCCAGGATAGAGGACCAATCTTTCTCCCTTTCCCATTTCTGTGAACTCATTCAGGAACTCCTCTTGCCAAAGAAAATGCCACCTCTTCTAAGCCTCAGAAGGTTGTGTCTGGGTAAGGCCAAAACTGCCTCTGTGCCAAATGACTGCCCCCCAGCATCCGAGAAGAAGAATAACAGACCATAGTTAGAGCCAAAGAGGATAAGAATTTCCCATTCCAGTCTCTCATGTCCTGGGTTTGAGCCTAGCAAGTTTTCACAGCTCCGGTTATCCTTTCCTCCTCTTCCCAGCTCTTGACATGAGAAACAAGTGCATTCACACTGCCCTGGGGTTAAAATCCAAGTTTGTGTGACCTTGGGCAAGTTATTTAACTGCTTCAAGTTTCAGTTTCCTTGGCTGGAAAGAATGAGATAATAAACTCACCTCATGGCATGCTGTGCATTAAATAGAACCCAGCACCCAATACAGGCCTGGCTTTAGAAGGTGCTGAGTCGATGTTCAGTCTGCAATGGAGTGGAAGCCCCATTGCTTTTGGACTCCTCTGAGATCCAAAAGTTGCTTTGTGCAGAAGGCTGAAATGGGCCATTTCCAGGGCACAGGAGCCTGTTGTGCTTTGGGAGTGGGCTCCAGGCTGGGTCTGAAAGGCAGCCAGGGGCACCATCTCCCAATCTAGAGCTTTCTCTTCCCTTTTACGCATCTGGGGCCTTTCCCCTTCCTGGTGAACAGTCCTAACAGGGCCCTTCACACTGCGGGGCAAACAAGGAATAAACTGACCTTCTCCTAAGGACTACCACACAGGATCAGTTTTACTGATGCTTCCTTTTGTTTCAGGCTCCAATATGGCTTGTTGTCCATCCATCCAGTCCTCACTTAAATTTGTGACATTTTGTTCATCATGGATTTTTTTTTTGCATTAATTTTTACTAAAATTTTTAAAAATATTAACATATTTTAAAACATTGCATTAAAATATTATTTATCTTGATTACTGAGCTCCTTGGCACTCCCTTAACTTTTGCCCCTAATGATGGAAACTTCAGCTCTAACTTTTTGAGGGGAGAGGTGTATTTTGGGGACCGACTGTGCCTGCTTCCTTAAACCTGTGACCTTGCTAATGGGAACTTTTCTCTGCCCCCACCAGAGGCCAGGATAAAGCTCCCAGCCTGGTTCCAACTCCTCCACTCTCCCACCCCCATTTCCATGGAGCTCAGGAATGACCCCAAATCTTTGAAATCCTTTCGGTTCAGCTTAATTCCGTTAAGTAATAGTCAACAGCAATATACTAAGTGCCACGCAAGTACCTGGTTAAGGCTGGGAGTGGAGGAAGATGGGCAAAGACGGGAAGAGTCAGAGGCGCAGAGCGCGCTGGGGGAACCTGGATGGAGAGAGCCTGGGCGGGGGAGGCTCCGGGAGGCGACACGGGGGCGGCCCTCCCCTGAGGACTAACCACGGACCTTAGGGCACCTTCGGCGGGGAGACCACGTCAGAAATCCCATCCGGGACTGACTTCCTGCCCGGGAGGCCCCGCGGCCTCGGGCTCTGGGCGCGGGCCAGCGGGGCGGCGCCGGCGCCGGATCGGAGGCGCTTCCTGGGCGCAGCGCGCGCCGAGCTGCGCGCGGAGGAGCGGGAGCGCGGGACGGCGCACCGGGGAGGGCGCGCTGGCGGCGACATGGAGGACGGCGTGCTCAAGGAGGGCTTCCTCGTCAAGAGGGTGAGCGCAACGGAGCCTCTCCGGACACAGCCCGGGGCGGGCCCGCGGCGGGCGCCGGCTCACCTGAGCCGCGGTCGGCCGGCCTGGGGCCACGCTGGGCGGAGTCGCGTGTAGTAGGGAAAGCCGGGTGGACGGTGGTTGGGGGTGAGCTTTAGATAGAAAAGAGGGGCCAGGGCACAGGCGAGGAGGAGAATCTCGCTTGGCTAGGGCGTGTGGGGTACAGGGGGCGGCTACTCGTAGTGGACAGCTTAATTAAAACAACTTACTAAAATACGAAGCGTATAGGATTTAAATATGATGTATTAAAACAACGAAAGTGTGTTCGGTAGTCCCCAGCGCCCGTCCAGTTAATGCATCATCTCCTATATTCTTCACAATAACCCGTGTGGGAGGAGGAAGCCTATGTTTCTTAAGCCCCTACTGTGCACCAGTCCTGGACGTTGTCTCCTTTAATCCTCCCAACAGTCCGACAGGTTGGTGGTACCACATTACCCCCCCCCCCCCGTTTCTTCAAGGGGAAAACAAAGCTCCAAGAGGTTAAGTAGCTCAGGATCTGGACTAGTGGGTGATGGAACAGGATCAAACCCACTCAGGCTGACTCCAAACCGTTTTCTGCCCACTGCAGGGTGGGTATTGTTATTCCTGTACTACAGATGAGGAAACAGGGGTAGAAAGATGAGAGCGCTTGCCCAGAGCCCCAGGGCTAATAACAGCCGGGACTGGAACCGCCATCCTCGTTTCTTCCACATCACCCCATGTGGCCTTTCCCACAGCAAGCAAGAGTCCAGACAAAAAGTCAACATATCGGGAGGGCTTCCCTGGTGGCGCAGTGGTTGAGAGTCCGCCTGCCGATGCAGGGGACACGGGTTCGTGCCCCGGTTCGGGGAAGATCCCACATGCCGTGGAGCGGCTGGGCCCCTGAACCATGGCCGCTGAGCCTGCGCGTCCGGATCCTGTGCTCCGCAACGGGAGAGGCCACAACAGTGAGAGGCCCCCGTACCGCAAAAAAAAAAAAAAAAAAAGTAGAAAATGAATGAAAAAGCAGCTGCAAGAGGAAATTAGATTTTTAAAAGTTCTTTTAACATTGATATTCACACTAAACATTTATGCTAACCCTAAGAGCAGAGCATAAAATCTGGGGATGAGCCTTTTGGCTCTTCTGAGTTTATAGCTTTGGAAGGGGGATGGATGAAGAGGGATGAAGGGACTCGGCCTCCCCTGGCCACCAGATCAACCCTGAGGTCTCAAGTCACTTTCTGTTCAATAGGTAATGCAGCCATGTTATTTTACACACTATTTGACATAGGAGGGTGGGTGTGTTGTTTGCTCAAAACTGTAAGCAGGAGGTGTAGGAGGCTGTGCCGGATCAAGGGTCAGAGTGGATACAAGCAGGTACAAAATTCCACGCCTGTTCCATGCCACTGGGATTAAAGTGATAGGTTGGTCCCTCACAGTTTGTGGAGGCAGCTGCACCTCAGAGAGACCACCTATGGGGAGCTTTTCCTGCAGCTCATAAGGTGAGAGGGAGAGGGGTTTGGGCAGGGGTTTTGATGGGCATTGTTGATTGCCGGGATAGCCGAGCCCTGGTAGGGGCCTGTTGAGGACAAGCCCTCGCAGAGGGGCCCTTTGGGGCATCCCCTTGTTCCTGGGGGTTACTTTATATGATTCCCCACCAACACCACCACCACGCAGAGTCAGGGGAGGGCTGGAGGGAAGGAAGGATGTGAGTTCTCTTCCAGATGGGCCACCCAGTCCAGGGTGGCAGCTTAGGGAGTATAGGGTACAGGGAAGTGAGGACAGTCAACAGGTCTGGCCCCAAAAGCCCACCGAGGGCCTTGGCTGAAATACCTAAAGCACATTCCAGCCAAACCCAAAGACAAGAGTTTGGAGCTGGAGCCTGACCCTGAGGCAAGCGGAAGCCACACCCTTTCCTACAAGGCAGGGATGGGGCCCCTGCCCCTGCTAACTGTCCCTGCCCACTGATCAGGCGGACTTTTCCTCTCCCCCATTTCCCCCCTCCTCCTGGATGGCAACAGCAGCCCCCGTGGCCACTGGAGAAGGTGCAGGGCTACGACGGTGGGATTCCACAGATTCGGGGGGGGATTACTGTCCAGAAGTGGGGCAGGGCCTAAGCTGGAAACCCAGCGTACAGAACAGTCGTCACCAGTGAGGGCAAAGCAGGAGACGGGCAGGGACATGATGGATTTGGCTCTTAATCCAGCCCAGACAAGAAAGAAGCAAAGCTCCCGACAGAAATGCAGAGTGCTCACTTGGCCTGGCTTTAGAAGGAGCGTGAGGGGGAAGGAAGGCGGATCTGCACGGGTAGGACTGCTTGTGCTTTAAGAAGCAGCTGAAGCACTGAATCAGGCATTGCTGCCCGGCTCGTACCTCAGAAACAACACTCAGAAAATGACATGGCAGTGTCGACACGCTTTGGCCTAGAAATTTCATTTGTAGGACTCTATCCCCAGGAAATGCCATACAAGCTTTAGGAACAAAGTGTTATTTCTGTAGTGAAAAAACTGGAAACTACCTATATGTCCCCCCAAATAAACAAATGATTACAAGTGAATTTCAGTTATGCAGAGGTTAAAAATGTTTATAATATTATAATCCAAAGAGTAAAAATATAAATGGTATGAGTAAGGAAAAAATTTGCTTGGAAGAAAAAAGCAAGAAGGCTAGAAGAAGTTTCGAAAGCTAAAGGTCTCACATCGAGGTGTTCGCAGGGCCATACTCCCTCTGAAACCTGCAGGGGAGAATCCTTCTTTGTCGCTTTTGTTTCTTGTATTTGCAGGCTGTAAAGGAAACACGCAGGTTTTTCCTTCCTGTATAGGAAAAACCTAGCTCTTCCCCACTGTGTGTTTCTCTATCCTGTGGGGTTCCTTTACTTTTACACAGAACACTTCACTTCTGACTCTTCTAGTCACCAAATGTGTGGAGGTTTTTCCCTACACCAAGCAATTCTCTGCAACACCCAGTGTGTGTCCTACAATTTAACTCAAGGCTGACGCTATCTACTCAGAGACGGCGTTAGATCCCACAGCATAAGAGCTCAGTCCTACAAGACTGCTTCCCCAGCCCTCCCCCATGCCCCAACACACACACACACACTTCAGACACCAGTCAAACGCCCAGGTTGTCACCTGTACTCTGACCAACTGCCTATAGATCAGAGGTTCCAGGGAAACACTTAATTTATGTTTACCAGCTTATTAAAGAATGTGATAAAGAAATGAGCATCCAGATGGAAGAGATGTGTAGGGCAAGGTATGTGGGAAGGGGCCCAGAGCTTCTGTGCCCTCTCCGAGTGTACCACTCTCCCAGCACCCCCGTGTGTCCCCCAACCTGGAAACTCTCCAAATCCCATATTTCTGGGATCTTATGGAGGTGTCATCATGTAAGCATGATAGATTGTTAACTCCATTTCCAGCCCTTCTCTTTTCTCAAGAGAATGGGAAGGGGGGCTGAAAATTCCAAGCTTCTAATCATGGTGTGGTCTTTCCAGTGACCAGCCCTCACCCAGGAGCCCACCCAGAGTTGCCTCATTAGCACAAAAGATACTCCTGTCACCCAGGAAATTACAGGGGGTTCAGGAGCTGTGTACCAAGAACCGGGGGCAGAGAGCAACATATTGCATTTTCTGTTATCTCACACAGGCACTCCTTGCTGTTCCTTGAGTTGTAGATGCATCATTCTATCTCTGCCTCCATCGTCACATGACTGTCTTCTCCCTGTGTGTCTTTCAGTGTCCAAATTTTCCTCTTCATATAAGGACACCAATCATATTAGTGTTATTAGGGCCACCCTAGTGTAGTATGACCTCATCTTAACCTGATTACATCTGCCAAGACCCTATTTCCAAATAAGATCACATTCACAGTTCCCTGGGGTTAAGACTTCAATGTATCTTTTGGGGGGACATAATTCAACCCACAACAAATACCATCTCTGCTTCTTTGGGGTTGTAGGGTCTTGGGCAAGACCTTTCTGGGTCTCAGTTTCCTCATCATTAAAGTTAGGGAGTATAGTATAGGCTTTTTCAAAGGGTCCTCCAGCTGTAATATTCTGTGCTTTTTTTTTTTCAATTTTTATTTATTTAATTTTTATTTTTGGCTGCGTTGGGTCTTTGTTGCTGTGCACAGGCTTTCTCTAGTTGCAGAGAGAAGCTAGTGGGGGCTACTCTTCTTTGCGGCGCGTGGGCTTCTTATTGTGGTGGCTTCTCTTTGTTGCGGAGCTCTAGGCGTATGGGCTACAGTAGCTGTGGCACGTGGGCTCAGTAGTTGTGGCACATGGGCTCAGTAGTTGTGGCTCGTGGGCTCTAGAGCACAGGCTCAGTAGTTGTGGCACATGGGCTTAGTTGCTCTGCGGCATGTGGGATCTTCCTGGACCAGGGCTCGAACTCGTGTCTCCTGCATTGGCAGGCGGATTCTTAACCATTGTGCCAGAGAAGTCCCATTCTGTGCTTCTTAAGCCCAGTCCTAGGGTCACATCCCAGCTTATGGAATCTCCTCCTTCCCCCTAAGGGGGCTCTAAGCCATTCATGGTCCAACTGGCCTCTGGTCCCAGTCAGCCACTTACAGACAAGGAGCCTGGAGAGGGAGGCAGATTCCCAGGTGAAGGGAAGCCTGGGTTCTTTTTCAGCTTATACCACTGTACTTTTGGCCTCTGACACCATTTGCCTGCTGATTTTGGATGAGTCCCTTACGCCCTCTGATTATGGCGAAGCTTATCTGAGAAGCAGGGATAATGGGGCTTTCCTTCTCATTTTGTGGATTATTACAGTAACCTCCAGCTGAGCTGGCTGCTCCAGTCTGGCCGACCTTACTCAGCTGTTCTGCTCAGGTGTGGTCGGTTGATCCTTTTAACATGAGAACCTACGCTTGTCATCCTTCTGCTTAAAAGTCTTCAGGGACTCCCCTCTGGCCACAGTGAAGTCACCAGCTGCTCCGAGTTTTCTACCTACGTAGTAGATTCTATCTCATCAGCCTTTCTTCGATTGCTCTCCTTTGCTGTCTGGATTCTTAGCTGCTCATAACACGGTCCACTCTAGCAAGTTTCAACGGAAGGGATTTCATAGAGAATAATAAATATCAAGTAACTCAGGAATATTTGGGAGGGCCGGGTGCCACACAGCCAGAGATGATGCCGCCAGACCAAAATATCCAACAGCACCACCAGACGTTTCTTGTGGAAACGTCACTGCCGCCACTGTTTGCCACTTGTCCCTGGTAACTCTGGGGATTGGGTGTCAGAAGAACCTGTCCTTCCACCACTATCCTGCCACCTTGGTGGCTGCCAAACATGTATCAATGCCCCATGCACAGGACTGGCAGCAACCTGGCCACCTCCCTGTTCCTTCCTGCCATCGATTCTGGGAAATGTAGCATTTTGTCCAGGAAACGTAGCCCTATCTCTATTGGTTTGTTCTGCTCAACATGTGTTGGTTACACTTTTCTCCCTAACATCTCCAGGCCCCTTTCTCCTTTCCGGTTGTTTTAGTTTATTAGGGCTGCTATAACAAAATACCACAGACAGGACCACCTAAACAACAGATTTATTGTCTTGCAGTTCTGGAGGTCGGAGTCTAAGGTCAAGTTGTTGGCAGGCTTGCTTTCCTCTGACGCCTCTCTCCTCGGCTTGTACATGGCACGTCTTGCTGTGTGCTCACATGGCCTTTCCTCTGTGTGCATGCCTCCCTGACATCTGCGTGTCCAAATTTCCTCTCCTTGTGAAGACCCCAGTCAGATTGGATTAAGGCCCAACTAATGGCCTTATTTAACCTAATCACCCCTTTAAAGGCCCTGTCTCCAAATACAGTCACATTCTAAGGTAGTAGGGGGTTAGGGCTTCAACATATGAATGGGGAGGGGGGGATAATTCAGCTCAGAACCCCTATGTTTTAAGGTTTAAGACTATTTTGCCCCCTCCCCTTCTCCGCCTCACACCGGCCCCCATGCCGGAGCCACACCTGTGTGCCAGCAACTGCCTTTACTGCTAATTGCTGCGCCAGGACCCCCTCAGCAGGGATTGCTGGGCGAGGGGACTTGAGTCTGGGCCATGTGGTCTGGTGTAGACCAGTGCTCACACAGTCGACTCCTTCGACAATTTTCGGTTCCCTAACACAGTCAGTACACGCGCGCTGAGCGTGGAACAGAATTGCAGCGCCACAGATATGAGAACTGAAGCGGCCTTTGAAATTACTAAATGCTGGGTCAGGAAACCAGTGAATCGGGGACAGTCTCTGAATCAGATAAAGTGCATCTCTCTTGGTTAGAATCCAGCCCTAATTGGGCTCTGCTCTGGGAAACATGCCAAAAAAGTCACTTTCATGAGCGTGTACAAAATCATTTCATTCTGATTCTTCAGCAGACATTTTCCCATCCACTGTTCTGTTCTAGAAACAGACTCTCTGCCTTCACCTGACTATCCTGTCCACTAGCTCCATGACCCACCTGAGAGCCCCCCCAACTCCCCTGCCTTTTAGGCCTGTCACAGCAGGCTAGGTAAAAATGTTAGGGTCCTTAACAATTTGTGGCTTCAACTTTACAAATTGCCCACATCCTTCAACTAATAATATTCTTTTTTCGGAATATATCCTAAGGAAAAAAAATTAAGAGATGCAGATCAAAATTTATGTGCAAGGATATTCATTGCAGAGTTGTTTATAATAGTGAAAAAAAACAACCTCAGTTACAACAGGAGATGGACAAGAAAATGATGCATCCACCTAGTGGTCATTAAAAGACATGTTTTAAAGAAATTTAATGGTGTGAGACGATGCTTGGCAAAGTCAGCAAAAGAAACACTAGAAAATAAAACTCATATATGTAATATCCTGATTTTTAAAAAAACCAGAAAGTAAAAACTAAAAGGGAAAAAGACTGGAAGGAAATACAAAATGTTAACAATGGCTGTCTCCCAGTAGCAGGATCTTTTCTTCTGTTGACTTTGCAGTTTCTTTCAAGGCTTATAACCAGAAAAAAAGAACAGATGGGAACTAGAAAGTCAATGCCAAAGGTGTTTGTTACATACTCAAAAGAGATGACAAAGAGATCCAAAGCTCATGCTTTCTTCATGAAAATGAAAATAAAACATGTGATTATGAACTGGATCCTTTGGCAGTTAAGGACATTATTGGGGTAATTGGTGAGACTTGAATGGAGTTTGTGGAACAGATGAAAATAATATATTCATGTAAATTTTCTAATGTCGTATTGTGGTTATGCTGGAAATACCCTTTTTATTTTTTGGTAGGAGTTACACAATAAAATACTGAGAAGTGATTGGAGCTTCATCATGTTAAAAACTAACTCTTAATTGCTTTTGTAAAAAAATTTATAATTTTCTTCAGCTTTTCTCTGAATTGAAACTATTTCAAAGTAAAAAAATAAAATTAAGCTAAAAAAGAGAGATAATTCTGTCCCCGTATTGGAGAGTTGATCCCATGGCACAGTCTGGTCACCTGTGCCATGGGCCACCTCTCCCTGGACACCACGTTGTCCCCTCGGCCACCTCACCTCAGGGTTCTCCTGTCTGTCCTCAGGGTCACATTGTCCACAACTGGAAGGTGCGATGGTTCATCCTTCGGCAGAACACGTTGCTGTACTACAAGCTCGAGGGGGGTCGGAAAGTGATCCCGCCCAAGGGCCGCATCCTTCTGGATGGCTGCACCATCACCTGCCCCTGCCTGGAGTATGAAAACCGACCAGTAAGTGAAGGCCCCCGCTTCCCAGCTCCTCCCTCCCACTCCCTGGACCCTCCCGTCTCTGGCCTCTTTGGTGAAGGTGGTGTGGGTCATGGGAAGAGCTGAGTTACCGAAAAACCTAGACTCAAATCCTGGCTGCATCACGTACCAGGCATGTGACCTTGGGCAAGTAATTGCATCTCTTCGAGCCTTAGTCCCTCATCTATAAAATGGGATAAAATAATGACACCTGACTCTCACGACTGTGATGAGAATCATGAAGGTAACGGTGGGTCAAAACACCTTGTAGGCTAGGAGCCACTACACAAACGTGAATAATTACTGCTACTTGGGGTTCAATAGGATGACTTTCATCCCCCGAGGGGCACATGTTCCAAAAGTTCGGGGCAGCTTCAACTCTACCATCAGAAACGAATCTGAATTAATCATTTACTGAGGGCCCATTAAGTGCCAAGAAATTTGCTGGGCTTGGAGGTGTCAAGGAAGAAAATGGTAAGATTGCTTCTTTCAGTTAATGATCTTATTATGAAAGCAAGTGATTAACAGAAAAACATTCAGAGTTCCAAATGTTGGTACAAACATCGTTAGCCGTAGAGAACACTATTGCTGAAGGGGAGGAAAATGCCATCATAGGCTGTCTGGTCAGGTACAGCTTTGAGAGGGATAGAGGTTTGGGCAAAGATCTGAAAGAGGAAAGAGGCAGAGTTTCCAGGCAGGTCGAAGGTCTTGGGTAAAAGTGGAGGGACAGGTAGGGATAAATTTAGAGATCAGGATGGCCATTGTGGCCAAAGGGTATGTTCACTGAAGGAGTGGTGGGAGATTGGCTGGGGCCAGGTACAGGTAATAGGGAGCCATTGAAGGTCTTGACTGAGAGAAGGGGCTGGTGAAAACTCTCTTAGGAAGACCAAAATGAACACCTAAGCTCAGTTCCTAATAAGATAACTAGTTCCATAAAGAAGGGATCTTACCATTTTCTTCTTTCTTATCATGTTTTTCTTCTTTGACTCTTCTAGACAAATTGATGAATCTTCTAAGTATAAGAAAATATTAATGACAGTCAATTCTGGGTAATGGGTTTACTGGTGTTTGTTTTGTACTTCTTTATAGTTTAAAAGTTTTCTCAAATAGGAAACAAAAGGAGCTGTTAAAATAATCAGGCGTGAAATGAGGCAGAAAGAAGGGATGAACCTGAAGAAACATTATGAAGGAAACATTGACAGGACATCGTTGACTGGATGTTGAGGGCAAGGGAGAGAGAGGCATTGAATATCATTCCAGCCTAAGAGGCTGCAAAAGTGAAATGTCATTCTGTAATTTCCACTGCAAACCTGGAAATGCCACTGATTAAGAGAGATGGTGTAGCTCTCCGTGGGGGTGGGATGGGACTGCTGGGGAGTGCTGAGCCTGGTAAGAGACTTGGGTCTGCATCTTCTTCCTTGTAGCATCATCAGACCAGACACAATGTCTGGGCACATAGTAGATGCTCAGTAAATGTTTGTTGAATAAATGGTTAATAAAAAAGAAAGATTTACAGATAAGTGAGACAGTTCTAAGAAGACAACCTAGTTTTCTAGGTGCATTTAAGACTCTGGGTTTCAGTAAATTAAACCTTGGAACTTGTATGTTAACTTTTTCTTGGGGGTGGTAATTTTTAAAAATTGGAGTATAATTGCTTTACAATGTTGTGTTAGTTTCTGCTGTACGACAAAGTGAATCAGCTATATGTATACATGTGTCCCCTCCCTCTTGGACCTCTCTCCCACCCACCCCTCATCCCACCCATCTAGGTCATCACAGA
Organism: Delphinapterus leucas; assembly: GCF_059928025.1. Lineage (NCBI taxonomy): Eukaryota > Metazoa > Chordata > Mammalia > Artiodactyla > Monodontidae > Delphinapterus > Delphinapterus leucas. The sequence continues at coordinate 147,252,818 of NC_143130.1, read as the reverse complement.
GCACCAAGCTGAGCTTCCTGTGTTTTATAGCGTGTTCCCACTAGCTATCTATTTTACACATGGTGGTGTATATATGTCAGTCCTAATCTCCCAGTTCATCCCACTCTCCCCTTCCCGCCCCGTGTCCACATGTCTGATCTCTATGTCTGTGTCTCTATTCTAGATTCCACGTATATGCATTAATATACAATATTTGTTTTTCTCTTTCTGACTTATTTCACTCTGTATGACAGACTCTAGGTCTATCCACATCTCTACAAATGACCCAATTTCATTCTTTTTTATGGCTGAGTAATGTTCCATTGTATATATGTGCCCCATCTTCTTTATCCATTCATCTGTTGATGGACATTTAGGTTGCTTGCATGTCCTGGCTATTGTAAATAGTGCTGCAATACACATTGGGGTACATGTGTCTTTTTGAATTATGGTTTTCTCGGGGCATAAGCCCAGCAGTGGGATTGCTGAGTCATATGGTAGTTCTATTTTTAGTTTTTTAAGGAACCTCCATACTGTTCTCCATAGTGGCTGTATCAATTTACATTCCCACCAACAGTGCAAGAGGGTTCCCGTTTCTCCACACCCTCTCCACTATCTACTGTTTGTAGATTTTCTGATGATGGCCATTCTGACCGGTGTGAGGTGATACCTCATTGCAGTTTTGATTTGCATTTCTCTAATAATTAGTGATGTTGAGCATTTTTCATGTGCCTCTTTGCCATCTGTATGACTTCTTTGGAGAAATGTCTATTTAGGTCTTCTGCCCATTTTTGGATTAGGTTGTTTGTTTTTCTGATATTGAGCTGCATGAGCTGTTTGTATATTTTGGAGATTAATCCTTTGTCAGTTGCTTCATTTGCAAATATTTTCTCCCATTCTGAGGGTTGTCTTTTCATCTTGTTTATGGTTTCCTTTGCTGTGCAAAAGCTTTTAAGTTTAATTAGGTCCCATTTGTTTATTTTTCTTTTAATTTTCATTACTCTAGGAACTGGATCAAAAAAGATCTTGCTGTGATTTATGTCAAAGAGTGTTTTTCCTATGTTTTCCTCTAAGAGTTTCATAGTGCCCAGCCTTACATTTAGGTCTTTAATCCATTTTGAGTTTATTTTTGTGTATGGTGTTAGGTAGGGTTCTAGTTTCATTCTTTTACATATAGCTTTCCAGTTTTCCCAGCAAAGAGACTGTCTTTTCTCTGTTATATATTCTTGCCTCCTTTTCATAGATTAGTTGACCTTAGGTGCGTGGGTTTATCTCTGGGCTTTCTATCCTGTACCATTGATCTATATTTCTGTTTTTGTGCCAGTACCACACTGTCTTGATTACTGTAGCTTTGTAGTATAGTCTGAAGTCAGGGAGCCTGATTCCTCCAGCTCCATTTTTCTTTCTCAAGATTGCTTTGGCTGTTCGAGGTCTTTTGTGTTTCCATACAAACTGTAAAATTTTTTGTTCTAATTCTGTGAAAAATGTCACTGGTAATTTGATAGGGATTGCACTGAATCTGTAGATTGCTTTGGGTAGTATTGTCATTTTCACAATATTGATTCTTCTAATCCAAGAACACGGTATATCTCTGCATCTGTTTGTGTCATCTTTGAGTTATTTCATCAGTGTTTTATAGTTTTCTGAGTACAGGTCTTTTGCGTTGTTAGGTAGGTTTATTCCTAAGTATTTTATTCTTTTTGTTGTGATGGTAAATGGGATTGTTTCCTTAATTTTTCTTTCTGATCTTTCATTGTTAGTGTTTAGGAATGCAAGAGATTTCTGTGCATTAATTTTGTATCCTACAACTCTACCAAATTCACTGATTAGCTCTAGTGGTTTTCTGGTGGCATCTTTAGGATTTGCTATGTATAATATCATATTATCTGCAAACAATGACGGTTTTACTTCTTCTTTTCCAATTTGTATTCCTTTTATTTCTTTTTCTTCTCTGATTGCCATGGCTAGGACTTCCAAAACTATGTTGAATAAGAGTGGCGAGAGTGGACAGCCTTGTCTTGTTCCTGATCCTAGAGAAAATGCTTTCAGTTTTTCTCCATTGAGAATGATGTTTGCTGTGGGTTTGTCATATATGGCCTTTATTATGTTGAGGTAGGTTCCCTCTATGCCCACTTTCTGGAGAGTTTATCATAAGTGGTTGTTGAATTTTGTCAAAAGCTTTTTCTGCATCTATTGAGATGATCCTATGGTTTTTATTCTTTAATTTGTTAATATGGTGTGTCACATTGATTGATTTGCATATATTGAAGAATCCTTGCATCCCTGGGATAAATCCCACTTGATCATGGTGTATGATCCTTTTAATGTGTTGTTGGTTTCTGTTTGCTAGAATTTTGTTGAGGATTTTTGTATCTATATTCATCGGTGATATTGGTCTGTAATTTTCTTTTTTGTGTGTGATATCTTTGTCTCGTTTTGGTATCAGGGTGATGGTGGCGTCGTAGAATGAGTTTGGGAGTGTTCCTCCCTCTGCAATTTTTTGGAAGAGTTTGAGAAGTATAGGTGTTTGCTCTTCTCTAAATGTTTGATAGAATTAGTCTGTGAAGCCATCTGGTCCTGGACTTTTATTTGCTGGGAGATTTTTAAATTACAGTTTCAATTTCATTACTTGTGATTGGTCTGTTTATATTTTCTAATTCTTCCTGGTTCAATCTTGGAAAGTTGTACCTTTCAAGAATTTCTCCATGTCTTCCAGGTTGTCCATATTATTGGCATATAGTTGCTTGTAGTAGTCTTTTATAATCCTTTGTATTTCTGTGGTGTCAGTTGTAATTTCTCCTTTTTCATTTCTAATTTTATTGATTTGAAACCTCTCCCTTTTTTTCCTTGGTGAGTCTGGCTAAAGGTTTATCAATTTTGTTTATCTTCTCAGAGAACCAACTTTTTTGATCTTCGCTATAGTTTTCTTCATTTCTATTTCATTTATTGCTGCTCTGATCTTTATGATTTCTTTCCTTCTACTAACTTTGGGGTTTTTTTGTTCTTCCCTCTCTGGTTGCTTTAGGTGTAAGGTTAGATTGTTTGGATTGTTAGATTGTTAAATTGTTAGATTGTTTATTTGAGATTTTTCTTATTTCCTGAGGTGAGATTGAATTGCTATAAACTTCCCTCTTAGAACTGCTTTTGCTGCATCCCATAGGTTTTGGGTTGTTGTGCTTTCATTGTCATTTGTTTCTATGTATTTTTTTAGTTCGTCTTTGATTTCTTCAGTGATCTCTTGGTTATTTAGTAGTGTATTGTTTAGCCTCCATGTGTTTGTGTATTTTACAGTTTTTTTCCTGTAATTGACTTCTAATCTCATAGCGTTGTGGTCAGAAAAGATGCTTGATACGATTTCAGTTTTCTTAAATTTTCCGAGGCTTGATTTGTGACCCAGGATGTGATCTATCCTGGAGAATGTTCCATGTGTACTTGAGAAGAAAGTGTATTTTGCCGCTTTTGAGTGGAATGTCCTATAAATATCAATTAAATCTATCTGGTCTATTGTGTCATTTAAAGCTTGTGTTTCCTTATTATTTTCTGTCTGGATGATCTGTTCATTGGTGTAAGTGAAGTGTTAAAGTCCCCCACTATTATTGTGTTACTGTCGATTTCCCCTTTTATGGCTGTTAGCATTTGCCCTGTTTTGAGGTGCTCCTATGTTGGGTGCATAAATATTTACAATTGTAATATCTCCTTCTTGGATTGATCCCTTGTTAATTATGTAGTGTCCTTCCTTATCTCTTGTAACAGTCTTTATTTTAAAGTCTATTTTATCTGATATGAGTATTGCTACTCCAGCTTTCTTTTGATTTCCATTTGCATGGTATATCTTTTTCCATCCCCTCACTTTCAGTCTGTATGTGTCCCTAGGTCTGAAGTGGGTCTCTTGTAGACAGCCTATGTACGGGTCTTGTTTTTGTATCTATTCAGCCAGTCTGTGTCTTTTGGTTGGAGCATTTAATCCATTTACATTCAAGGTAATTATCCATACGTATGCTCCTATTACCATATTCTTAATTGCTTTGGGTTTGTTTTTGTGGGTCTTTTTCTTCTCTTGTGTTTCCCTCCTAGAGAAGTTCCTTTGCTGTAAAGCTGGTTTGGTGGTGCTGAATTCTCTTTGCTTTTGCTTGTCTGTAAAGCTTTTGATTTTTCTGTCCAATCTGAATAAGATCCTTGCTGGGTAGAGTAATCTTGGTTGTAGGTTTTTCTCTTTCATCACTTTAAGTATATCCTGCCACTCCCTTCTGGCCTGCAGAGCTTCTGCTGAAAAATCAGATGACAACCTTATGGGGATTCCCTTGTATGTTATTTGTTGCTTTTCCCTTGCTGCTTTTAATATTTTTTCTTTGAATTTAATTTTTGTTAGTGTGAGTAATATGTGTCTTGGTGTGTTTCTCTCTGGGTTTACCCTGTATGGGACTCTCTGCACTTCCTGGGCTGGGGTGGCTATTTCCTTTCCCATGTTAAGGAAGTTTTTGACTGTAATCTCTTCCAATATTGTCTCAGACCCTTTCTCTTTCTCTTCTTCTGAGATCCTTATAATATGTATGTTGGTGCGTTTAATGTTGTCCCAGAGTTCTCTGAGACTGTCCTCACTTCTTTTCATTCGTTTTTCTGTGCTCTGCCCCTCAGCAGTTATTTCCACCATTTTATCTTCCAGGTCACTTATTCATTCTTCTGCTTCAGTTATTCTGCTATTGATTCCTTTTAGTGTATTTTTCATTTCAGTTATTGTGTTGTTCATCACTGTTTGTTTGGTCTTTAGTTCTTCTATGTCCTTGTTAAACATTTCTTGTATTTTCTCAATCTGTGGCTCCATTGGATTTCCGAGATTTCGGCCCATCTTTACTATCATTACTCTGAATTCTTTTTCAGGTAGGTTGCCTATTTCCTCTTCATTTATTTGGTCTTGTAGGTTTTTACCTTGCTTCTTCATCTGTAACATATTTTTTTGTTGTCTCATTTTTTTTTGATGGGTGGGGCTGTGTTCCTGTCTTACTGTTTGTTTGGCCTGAGGCGTCCATTACTGGAGTTTGCAGGCAGTTGGATAGAGCTAGGTCTTGGTGCCAAGATGAGGACCTCCAGGAGATCTCACAACGATTAATATTCCCTGGGGTCTGAGGTTCACTGTTAGTCCAGTGGTTTGGGCTTAGTGCTCCCACCACAGGAGCTCAGGTCTGAGCCCTGGCCTGGGAATCAAGCCGTGCAGCGCAGCAAGAAAAAAAAAAAAAAAAAAAAGCAAAACAGTAACAAAGAATAAAAAATAAAATAAAATTAGAAAAATTAAAAATATATTAGGAAAAATAAAAATATAAATGAAACAACCACAAGGCAAAACAGAACCACGACAGCAAAAAAAAAAAAAAAAAAAAAAGAAGCCTGGAAAAGGCCTTGGTGGTGGGCGGAGCTTAGGTGCAGCGCAGCTGGAGGGGGTCCCGGAGGGCTGAGGTTTAGGCCCAGGGCCCCAGCAGGCTCTCTGGGGCTCAAGCAGGCAGGGGAGACGCTAGCCTCGTTCCCCTCCGATCCCCCAGTACCCCAAAGGTCTCTCCCCATCCCTGCTAATCCCTGCTCCATGGGCGGGCTCCTCCAATCATGGGAACCCCTCCCTTCCCCCAGCCGCCCCTCAGGGGTGCCAGTCCCATCCCGCCTCCTCTTTTCCTCCCCTCCCCCTCGCCCCCAACATCCTACCTGGTTGCTCGGGGATTCCTCCCGTCCCTTTAGGTTTCCGAGGTCCCTGACCAGTGCCTGGTAGGGGCCCTAGTTGTGAGGAGACGCGAACTCCACCTCTTCCTACTCCGCCATCTTGGCTCTTTCTCCGCTGTAGGTTAACTTGTTGACCTGATACCGCTTCATTGTCTTTAAGGAACAGTGGAGAGCAGAAGTGCTGGTAGAACAGGCTGGCGATAGGAAAAGTTTGTTCTGTGTTTCGAAAAAGGAGACAAGTTGCTAACTGGAGCTGTGAACTTCTTGCTAATTCTATGTAAAATTCTCAAACAGAAAATTGGCATCTGCCAGTTCATGACTACTTGAGGGGGAAGAAGCCAAGAGGAGTCAGTAGGTTCACTAAGAACACGTTATAAAGTGTATCGTGTGTGTGTGTGTGTTTATTTTTAATTAGGGAAGCTATAAAAAAATGTGTCTGGATTTCACGTGGAACTTTATAGTCTCTCCTGAGATCTTTTCATTAAAATGGCGAACTACAGACTGACAGGGTGCTGGTTGAACTCATCTTTCCACGATGTTGATGAGTGAATCCATGTTAACTTGGAGGAACAGCTTCATGGTACTCTTTGGGACCGTGAGCCCGCCTTGTCTTATCCACCATTTTTGCTGTTTAGGTGAAGGACTTGATGAAGTTTGCAAGCAAAGCGAGGTAGGAGCTAATACATTGGAAACCAGAATCAGAATGAGACAGAATCCTTCTGTTTTCCAACAGAAGTGGTGAGCCCCGTCTACTCGGATGACATTTAGTAGGATCAACATGCAAAATCTCACAATGTTTGAAAAAAAACCCTAAATGCCCATTTAAAAGATGGAGGAGATGTGGCCCACCTGAAAAAGACTCTCAGCTGACTGCACAGAGCATCAAGCCCTGAGGATGCCACTGCTAATGAGACCTCAGGCCCATGCTGTCTTGTACCCCCAGACCTTCCCTGGAGCAGTTTGTTCCATTCCAAGGGTCATATTTTATGAGAATGTTGAACCAACTGCAGAACCTTTAGCAGGGCATAAACTGGTTGAGAAAGTTTAAACAGTATCATATGAGGAACGTGTGAAAGACTTGGGATGATTAGACCCGATTAGAAAGAGGATGAAAAGGAACAGAACTAACAGTTCCTTCAAGGTAGGCATTAATAGCCTCATATGACAGATGAAGGAACTGAGAGTCAGTGGGTCCTTTAATGTGCCCAAACGTCCATAGCTAAGTATCCACATCAGTGTGACCTGGAAGCCTGTGCATTTCCCACTTCAGCACAGGGGCTGTCATAGGAGGTGAGCTTAATCTATGTGGTTCTAGAAGGCAGAATCAGGAGCAGAGAGACCAAGTGCCCAGGAAGCAGACCCTATGCTAATGAGTCTGTCCAAAGGGGAAAGGTGGTGTGCTCCCCATCACTGGAGGTGTACAAGCAAATCTTTAAAGACCACAAGCTGGGGTGTGGTTGAGCGCTCAGGCACTCGGCAGTCACTGGACCACGTGGCCTCCTGGATTCCCCTCGGTTCTGTCATTTTAGCTGCTCAGCCAGCATTCTCTTGCCTGCTTGGTCTGACTGGCTGTCTTCCCACAGCTCCTCATTAAGCTGAAGACTCAAACATCCACGGAGTACTTCCTGGAGGCCTGTTCTCGAGAGGAGAGGGACGCCTGGGCCTTTGAGATAACAGGAGCTATTCACGCGGGGCAGCCGGGGAAGGTCCAACAGCTCCACATATTGAAGAATTCCTTCAAGCTGCCCCCTCACATCAGCCTGCAGTGAGTGCCTGGGCCCTGCCCTTGCCCTATCTGGCCTGGCTGCAGACTCTTCTGTGTGTGTGCAGCGGGGATGCAGGGTTGGGGTGGGGTTTGGCGGGGGGAGCGGCCTGTGGCTGTTACCCAGGCCTGACTGGTACCACCATTGTGCTTCAGGGCCTTTCGCTGTCACTGTCCTGCTTACATTGTTTTCTCTGCCTGGGAGTGGCCCTACCTACCTGCCCTGGGAACCTCTTGGGGCCTCTGCCTCTCCTGCCCCCCCTCAGTGTCTTGACACCCTCTCTTCAGTTTCAGCCAGGGTGCTCAGGGCTATGTGACAGCTCCCCAGAAATCCCTGCTCACCCAAGTCATTAGTCTTGTTTGCAGCCTGGGGGCAAGAACGATGTGTTCCGGTAGCGGTTGCATTCTCGCTCTGTGGGATTCTTCATCCATTCATCCATTCATTCATTTATTCATTCATTCAAGAAACAGTTATTGAGTGCCTACGGGATGCCATACATTGCTCTAGGTGCTCAGGAGATGCAAATGAGAATAAACAAAGTCTCATCTCAGGGGCTTTCCAGCCCAAGTACATAAACAGAGAATGAGAAAAGATCTTCCATTTGTGGCAGGAATCATCCCACAGAACAGAAGGAAAACAGTAGTGGAGGCGATACTATAAAGTAGGGACGGATGAAAGGAGTTCCCATCATGGAATCTCTTACATCAGCCCATCTGCAGGAAACACCCCCTAACCTTCCAGGCAGCAAAACTACCAAAAAGCTTCATACCAGGCTCTGGGATCTTGATTGTGCATCTAGGGCGCGGCTGAACCGTGGTGAGTGCAAAGCAGGACCAGTGGCAGATGGGTGCGGGTTCAAGTGATGGGTGACTTTGAGAAGCAGCTGGAGGAGTTTGAACTTTATGCAGTAGATCATAGAGAATCATTACTGAACATTCTTTTGTTTCTAAATTAAAAGCCACAGCTCATTAGTTCTACTACAAAAGGAATACCTGTCTAGTCTAGAAATATTAGAACATTTAGATGAGCAAGAAGAAAAAGGAACGTCCCCAAATCCTGCCTCTCAAATTCTGATGCATAATGGAATACCCCCTTTTTTGCGATGTGTATCATCCCATGTGCCATGTGCTTTATACCCTTAGCAACGACTCTTGGACCCTCCCTCATACCTGTCAGTGTGACCAGGGTCCCTCTCCTTTGCCCTCCTTCTGTGTAGTCGCATCGTGGACAAGATGCATGACAGCAGCAGCGGAATCCGGCCAAGCCCCAACATGGAGCAGGGAAGCACCTACAAAAAGACCTTCATAGGTGAGCCTCCCCTCTCGGGGGCTGGGCCAGGCACTGGAAACCTGGGGCTGGGTGATCCGGGACTCAGTGTGCTTGAGCGGCTTGTGTTGAGGCCAGAGCTGCCTGCCAGCCAAGGGGCTGGCCTGAGATGGCCACGTGTGAGTGCGGCCACAGCTCTGAGCAGCAGGTGTGACCTTCGGTCTGCTCTAGGGCAGAGCCCCAAGGCTATGCAAGGCTGCCCAAGAGGTCAAGGTCAATGAGGTCACAGCCAAGCACCCCTGAGGAAGCTGGTCTGGAGCCTGTCGTCTGACGGGTGCTGCCCTTACCCTGATGCAGGCTCCTCCCTGGTGGACTGGCTCATCTCCAACAACTTTGCAGCCAGCCGTCTGGAGGCCATGACCCTGGCCTCCATGCTCATGGAGGAGAACTTCCTGAGGCCGGTAGGCACCCGAAGCACGGGAGCCATTCGCTCTGGGGATCTGGCTGAGCAGTTCCTGGATGACTCCATGGCCCTGTACACTTTTGTAAGTTAGGGAGTGGGTTCCTTTTGCCACAGGGGCAGAGAGAGGAAGAGGCAACAGAGTTGGGGGGCGGGTGGGGATCCACAGTCACGGGTGAGAGGCCAAGGCTGGGGGAACAGCTTCACCCCAGGTGGAGTGGGTTTTCTGTATGGAGGCTTTTCCTTTCCCCCGCGGTAGCCTCCACAGCCTAGAACTAGGACTTTTTGGTAACAGAGTCCTTGCTTTCTCCTTCCCGCTAGGCTGAGAGCCCCAAGAGGAGGATAAGCTCCAAGGAAGAAATCAGTCTCAGCACCGTGGAGTTAAGTGGCACAGTGGTAAAGCAAGGCTATCTGGCCAAGCAGGTATGGCCGCCTTGGAGCGGGGAGCAGATGGGCAGTTCGCAAGCTCGGGGGAGGCAGGAATCCCCGCAAAGGGCGGGAAGGGCTGAGACTGCCAGGGGCACTAATTATCAGCAGAATCTGCTAAAGTCAGGGTCCAGTGGCAGCCACCGGGAGCAAATCAAGGGGCATGCACGTGTCCACTCGCGCATACACGAGCCCCAGACAAGGGGGCGTTCCGGGAAAAGTGCACACAAGTAGTTATCACAGCATTAGAAAACAATGCCTGTGTCACTGCCCAGTTCACTTATTTGTCTGGAAGGGCATTGCCTGCTGGTTGGCATTTTGCCTTTGCTGGCTTTCTGCTCCCTGAGGCTTCCTGGGGTCTCTGCCTGCTTTTGTGGTACTCTGCCTGCCCCCTTGAGAAGTATTTTCTCCACCTACTTCAGTAGGTTGAAGGTGAAATTCTGCAGTGTAATCTCTGTGTTTAAAAACTGACCGTGGCCACTGCTCCTACCACATTGGGAGAGCGGCCACGTTAAGCGGGGATAGCCAGGTCACAGTCACACCTGCGGCATGTCCACCTGTGCCTGCAAACCAAGCTGCCGCGTCCCGGCACGTGAGGTGTAAGCCAGTCTCCTACACACCTCTTGTGTCTATGCAGTCCTGACACGCCACGTGAATGTGTGCGTCTGTACAACACTGCTCAGCACCGTTCCCATCTTCTTGGAGCACTCGATGTCATTGTCACCTGCTTCTTGCGTATCAGGATCCCCTTCTGCTCTTAGATTGCTTACCGTCCACGTAACTGCCTGTTTATTCCAAGGGCTCTGCCTCTGCTGGGCCTGAAGGGAGTCTGGTGAGGGGAGGTAGTGAGGTCCTGGGAGAGGAGGAGGGTGTGGGAGGGACTCGGGGTGCTCCAGACTAGAGGGTTAAGGAAGCTTTGTGACCTAGGGGTGAAGCCACAGTCACACGCACGGCAGTATCTTCCACGCTTAGATTTAAACATATAATTGATTGTTTCTTACTCTTTTTTTTTTTGCAGTAGAGTTGATTTACAAGGTCGTGTTAGTTTTTGGTGTCCAGCAAAGTGATTCAGTTATAAATATATATATATATATTCTTTTTCCTATTCTTTTCCATTATGGTTTATTACAGGATATTGAATATAGTTCCCTGTGCTATACAGTAGGACCTTGTTGTTTATCCGTTTTATATATAATAGTTGGTATCTGCTAATCCCCAACTCTTAATTTATCCCTCCCCCACCCCCTTTCCCCTTTGGTAACCATACGCCTTACTCTTTTTCTGATGCAGAATGCCAAAGTGGTTTTCACTGTATATAAGTGCACATATATACCTGTAGGTGTAGGTTTGTTTTCGGACTAAGTTGACGCTTAAAATTTGGTGCCCTTGGGTTCAAGTTTGCCTGTGAGTTCTTGGTTCAGTTGAAACCTGTGACCTCCCTGTCCTCCGTGTGCCCTGAGTGGTGTCCAGGCAGTGCTCCCCCTTTCTTTCAGTGCTGACCCTCTTTGGCTGTGTCAACTCGGCTAAAGGTGACTGCTGTTGGTGAAGTGTCACTGAGCCGTGAAGTCCATGACACGTCACTGCGATCCCCAGGTCTCCAGGCTCTTTTGAGAAAGTCATTCGTTGGAGCAGGCTGGCTGGGAGGTTCGAGGTTCCACACTGGAGGCACAGAGGTGGGAGGAAGTGACTGAGAGCTGTCACTGATGAGCCTTGCACCCTCTCTTTGCCTCAGGGGCACAAGAGGAAAAACTGGAAGGTGCGGCGCTTTGTTCTGAGGAAGGACCCGGCTTTTCTGCATTACTACGACCCTTCCAAAGTGAGTGCCTTGTCATGCTCCCAGACATCTCTCCAGAGCAGAGCAGGCAGCTGGCTTCACCTCCGCCCTTCCTCCCAGCATCCCTACCATAACTCCCACCCACTATGCCTTTCCTTGCACGGTGCAAGCTACCCCTCACAGTCTGATCACTCCTTTCTTTCATCGCATTGTTGCCTGCTCAGTGGATCTACATTGTTTTGAGAGGAAAAGCGTCTTTCAGTTTCTCCAAAGCTGGCTGTGTGCCTAGGGAAGGTGAGGTGGGCTGATCAAGAGACTCCTAACTGGTGCTTTCTAGTCTCTTTTCACCCCTTTCCAGCCAAAGAGTCCAGGAATTCTGCCCCCTCAACCTCATGTCCCCACCAACGTTTTGAAAGGTTTCTTTTACCATGTAATATTTAAGCCATAATTCTGAGTTTCAGATAATAAGTATTCCTGCATGCTGGGTTTGATCTAATTCCAATCAGAAGAAAAGAAAAATGTCCTTTCAGTCAGCCTGTTCAGCCTTGTCTTGGTAGACGTATTCATTTGTTTTTTGAAATAAGAATGGACGTTCCTCCCTTGCTGAGCTTCAGTCAGGAACCCCACCCTAAGCTGAGAAACTGAAGGAGCTTGAAAGAGCCCCCCACCCCGGGACCCTGCTAGACCACAGGGAGGGCCGAGGGACAGGGAGGGGGGTGGCACTGCTGCAGCTGGCTGTGGAATGAAGAAGCCCGGACTTCCTCGCTGGTGCAGACGACTTGCCATGTGATGTCCAAGTTCAGCCTCAACTGCTGTTACAAATGACTCTCACAGACTACTTTAGCAGGCTGACTGCGGGTGGTTATAGATGAGAGGGTGACTCTTCTTTTTTGTGCCTTCACACAGTTCCTAATCAGGTCTCCTTTCCTTTGCAGGAAGAGAACCGGCCAGTGGGTGGGTTTTCTCTTCGTGGTTCACTCGTATCTGCTCTGGAGGATAATGGCGTTCCCACTGGTAAGGGGCAACTTTCGCCCTGGCCTGATCTCGGGGGCCTCCCTCCTGTGCTCTCAGTTAACACTCTGCTGTTGAAGGGCTAAGCTGTGAGGGCTGATGGGCTTTCTCAGCGAGACGATGAAGGGTGTGAGCTTTGAAGCCGATTAGAGAAAGGGCAAGTGGGGTGTTCTTAGTGTGTTAACAACACAACTAAATGACCCTTGTCTTTCATATTCTTTCCCATCCTTTTCTGTGCTTACTGGCCCATAGGCTTCCGCCTAAGAACAGTAGCTTACAATAGTGCTTAAGGACTGACAACACACTGTTAGCACACTAATTTCACAATAGACAGTTGAGGTAGGAGGATAGTATTATTCTTAACTTATGGATGTAGAGATTGAGGTTCAAAGAAGTTACAACAATTCAAGTCAAATCCCACATCTGTGTCTGGTTTTAACATAAACATACTGGACTCTTTGATGTGAGTTAGACTGTAGACCTGTGGTTTGCATAGCGGGCGGGCCAAGAGGGCTTCCAAGAATGTCCAGACATAGCACTGGCAGGCCTTAAGGCACAGGTGAGGGAGAGGGGATGGACAGGAGGAATACAGGAAAGCGCACATCTGGTGGGATTTCCTAACCATACACATTTGTACTAAGAAATACTTCATGGTATGTGTTTTTGTCTGTGTCTCAGTTGACTTTCAGCTACTCCCAGCTGAAAGCAGACATGGATGTTCACTCGCTGATTTTTTTTTTTTTTCTTCCTGCCTAGGGGTTAAAGGGAATGTCCAGGGAAATCTCTTCAAAGTGATTACTAAGGATGACACACACTATTATATCCAGGCCAGCAGCAAGGCTGAGCGTTCAGAGTGGATTGAAGCTATCAAAAAGCTAACGTGACAAGGACCTGAGGGAATGGGATCAGGATTCCTCCCTCTTAACAGATGACAGGATTTCCTGGAAAAAGGGAATGTGTTAAGACTTTTAGCTTTTTCTATTTTGTACTGCTTTGGAGTGAGATTGGTGAAGAGTTCCTTAGATTACAGTGGGCAGTGGTGCTATTTCCTTCCCCACCTTCAAAGTTAACATGGAAATGCTAGAGTAGCCATTAGGCATCAGCATCTTGACTTTCGCTCATCATCACAACCAGCCATTCCTTGGGTACCAAAGTAGGTTTCCCTTGTCACACTAACTGGCCACGTTGTAATACTAAATAAAACACTATAGTCTCATGGTGGCGCTCTCTGAAATGCTGTCAGCAACTCATTCTTTGGAATGAATAAAAATTGTTATTTGTTCCTGGCTATTAGAATTCCTATACCAAGTTTTAGTTTTCAAAGGTTTTTCATGCTTAAGGCTATACGAATTATTAGGCAAGATGATTATAAAAACATCTCAAGTGATCTGTCACTAAAACATGCCTCATCTTAAAGTGGGGATGGGGGGCAAAATTTTGAAAATATCGTTTTGCTTTGAAAAATAAGCTTTCGTAAGTATTATACGTTGCAGAAAAGAAATCATGGACTCAGATTAGTCACACATACAAAAAAAAGTAAAATTACAGTTTTTCTGTGGAAAAAAATGTCATTTAGATAGACAGAGCAGGAGTTTGTTGAAGGACAGGAACAGGAGCTCTCTAAAGGACACAGAAAGATGTCAATGGGAAAAGAATTAAATCAAGGCATGAAATTTTGGGTTTTAGAATGAAGATTAATGGAGACAAATAGGTACCAAGAAGCTTCACCAGTTAGGAGGTTAATCTGAAGTAGTGAAAAGTCTGCATCATACAGTATCTTTAAAAACATTTTTATTACTTTCAAGTTTAATACAGTAATCTGCCAAGTACAAGTGCTTCGGCTTCCTTTAATGAATAGATACGTAACTTACATTTAAGGGGAGTGGATACTTCCAAAGTGCTTAAGTAAAAATTCATTCTCTTCAATAGTCTGAACTGTCTCCTCTTAATCTTGTCTAGAATAACTGATCTGAGGTTTTACTTTATTCCTCACATTCTAAGAGACTGCCTTTTAAAGCACCATTTCCCATTTGGCATTTCACCAAGGTCTATGTCCTTGGAATTAGTTTCTTTATTGCTTCTTGTTATCAACAGGTGTTTACCTGAATTAAACTGCATTTGGTTTGATGGCTTCTTGACTCTAAATTAGCACAATTACACCCCACTCTGTATGGTATCAGTATCGTGTGTTGAAAAGTAGTTGACTATCACCTTGAGGCAAGTCAGGGGTCAACTCTCGCCAAGAGTACTAGCACTTGAATTTTTAAAAATCCGGAACCATTTACACCGTTCTCGATGTAAAAGCAGCGAGGTCAAGTACGGCAGCTGAGTAGTAACTGTACAGCTTCGCACGTCTCTGTAGGTTTCCACTAAGTGTCTGAGCATTATCCATGTAAGTAATGGCTTGTCTTGTTTTACTAGAAAACGTGAAAAATGGTTTGCATTCATATTTTTCCAGGCCATTTAAGATTTTCAACTAATTATGCCTAATGGAGACCCAAACTATTTTCAGTTATGAGTCGATAACCACTTGACCTCAAAGGCAGCATGGGGAGTAGATGAAATTGTCAATTTTTAATGAAGTCTTTGTGGGGAGAGATCCATTTGGATAAACTGGTCAATTGTCTTTGTCAATCTGTTCAAGTTATTTGGAGCTGGGTGTGATCTTGTTCTCATATTTGAAAGTGATACTTTTAGGTCACCAGGGTAAGTTTAGTTAGTTCTCTCCTTCATGATCAGTGAGGTATTGATCTTTTTTCTCATAAGGGTCATAAATTTGCAAAATTGTTGCGTAACTGAGCAAAAGACCTGCATGGGATAAAATCACTCACCACTGATGCCACCGGTATTTCTCGACAGTTATGGCTTTTGAAGTATTAAAAAAAATTCAGTAAACAAAGTGAAAATTCAATTCCTCTGCTTACAGCAAACATTTAAGGAGCACCTGTTACAGTTTGATAACATTCTTGATGCTGTGAGCTTTATAGACTTTTTTTTGACTCCTCAGAAAGACTGAAGTGAAAATTATGTGCCAGATTCTCCTCTAAATATTCCCAGTATGCAAGCCAGCAATCATGGCTCCCTCGTGGAAACCGTTATATGAAATTAGACTTCTGGATTTAAAGAGCTAGTAGAGGCTGCTAAATTAAACAAAGGGACAAACCTTCAAAAATGGCTCAAATGGCTCACCAACACACTCTTCTATTTTCCATTCCCTTTAACACTGAGGTAAGTCTAGTCCTGGATTGACAAAGGTGGGTTAGGCTTAATCTTCTAAGAAGTATTTCTTGGGAATGATTAGTAAAATTAATTTATATAGTACCTCAAGTACCCTAAGAGATTAAATTTATGAAGCAGACCAAAGTTAACTTAAGACTTTCTACACCCTGGCTACTGTAGCTGTAACTGCAAACCATACGTTATCTATGAAATTTATTTACCTTTGTATATATATTATTTATTTACCTTTAGAACAATCAGCTCTTAAAGAAAAAAATGATGGAAACACAGAAAAACCATTGTAATTGTGTTCAAACAGATCCCCACTCTATTATGAAGAGAACTGAAGCTTCTAGGTGGCACCTAGCAGATATTTTACTGGAAAAAAAAATCGAAAGTTGGGCAATGAGACTCAAATAACTTAATTTAAAAAGCAGCATCTTTTTCTTAAAAAACAGAAGAAACACCCCTAAAACCTTTACCACCCTGAATTACAAACTCAAGGCAAGCAGCTTAGTACGCCAACAAGGACCAGTGTGACAAATTCTCCCTCATCCCACATGTTGTCATCAGTCTCAAATAGGTAAAAGGCACACAACCAATGTAATTCTTTAGTTGCATTTTAAGGCTTTTTCCCCCTAGGAGTAAACTTTCACTAATTAAAATTATGTTCTCTAAACCCTCCCTTTGAAAGGATCTGCTATATTGATCCTTTAGGTCACCTGCCTTTATATTACTACATTTCAAATAAAATGAAGATAATAGAATTAGGGTCTTAGTAATCATAATGCTTTTAACTGGTGACAATAAGGAAGAAACCTATGGTTAAATATCCCAGAAATTTATTTAATGTTTGCTTGATACATTTTATATAGAAAGGTTAGGACTATTTGCTTTGGGTGCCCCTGGTAAATCTCATGGAGGCACTGAACTACAAAGGGGTGCCAATCTGGAGACATCAGAAATGGAAATCACACGCCCCATTTTATGACTGTTCTTAAAGATTTGTCTCTAGTGAAATCAGGCCACTCCCTTAAAAAATGCTCAAGGTGTCAGAGCTACTGTGTGAAAACAGCTGACATTTAGGAGGGCATTTCACGTTTTGGTCTGTTGGAACATTTAAATACTTCGAAATAAAAAATATTCAGCTTTGAAGTTTTCAATACTGGAAAACTTTCAAGTCTAGGGTTAACAGCCAGGAAGGCTGCTTTGTGTTCCTTAAACTGGACTCTGTTGCCCACAAAGTTAATCTTCGGCTTTGGCTTCCATTTCTTCCGCATCGTCATCTCCATCCACTTCGGCATTTTCTCTCTCAAGCCTCTCCAGCTGCCTTGCAAGTTCAGTCTCATCTGTATCTGTGACCACTTTGGGCTGTGGAAGCAGAGGCACAATTTCAAAGTGAAGTAGTCAAACAGTACACAAATTCAATTTCAATAGTATTACTGCCTGGTATTTTAACTCTTAAAAAACACTTTGCTAACAACTCTGCCCTATCTGTTCACTTTTGAGTGCTGAAATATCACCAATAAATTCCATGAGATAAATAATAAAAGAAATTTATGAGAGTAAGACAATACAGGAAAAGAAAACATAAATATTAAAACCTAATACATTTTCTGTAATTTCTAACAAGCTAGAACAGAAAATATATGAAAATAATTGCAGTGGCTGTATCTTTCAAATACACAGAAAGATGTCCTGTAAAAATGCATCTTCTGGCTTCAAAATAAATTACTTACTATTCTTTTCCACAGAAGAAACTGTTTTGAAAATTATATATGAAAATTAGTTTTTGTTCTTGTTGAGATGAGGAAAGTATGAGACTATTCTTGTTTTTAATTCTGAAATCAAATTTTAAGCATTCTACATTAAATTCTGGCAATAACCAATCACTTATTTTCATTGTCTATTTTTTTCCTTTTGGGGGATCAGTGACCACAGTCCTGAATAACCATCCCATGAGAGTTCTTATTTACTTATAAACACCCTTTTAGGAACTCTCTGAGTCAATGATTATTTTATGCTTAGGGGAGTTGTAATCTTAAACGTATCTCATGTTTTAAAATGACTCCGATTAGATATTTTAGAATGCAAATCACTTAGATCCTTTAAATTTCTTAAGAACTTTAAGAACAAGGCAAAACACCCCAGTATTGACCTCACCTCCATTTGAACATTGAAGACGCCCCTCTTTTCCTCAATCTTTTCTTTTATAACAGCCATAGCTTGGTTGAGGACAGAGAGGCCTTCTGTTCTCTCCAGGGTGGTTGTAGTCATTACATACCGAGGAGGAGCTATTAGATTAATCTAAGGAAGACAAAATTCAATTATGAATGTACCTATACAACACACAACAATGAGGATGTTCGAGAATCGTTTTGCTTATCTGCTGCTTTAACAACAAATCACCCCAAAACTTACTCCCAATTCTGCAGCACAGCAATTTGGAGTAGTTTGTTCAAGTAGCCAAAGCTAACTGATACTATGATCTAATCCAGTAGTATAAACAGGCTACTGCAATACCAAATATGAAGGATTATGACTTCTGGGTCTTTGGTGGCTAAACTAACTATAGCTATCATTGGCACAATGGATAATTTGTCTCTAAAATTCCTGTTTGGTTCCAAACTAAACTGATAGAAGAAATTCTTCTATGAGATTCTGAATAACAACCATCCAGTTAATTTTATTGCTAATGAAAGATTCAAGGCAAACATCTTGAAAGCTCTGTGTGAATATGAGAGAATAAGTTGCTCTTTTCAAGATTCTATGAGCATTATGGGCACAGTGACTCTTTACTGTAAAGTAGGCTTAGCACAGCTGGCCCCTTGGCACTAAATACCAACAGGAATCTCCATCCACTGTGACAGTAGCAGTAGCTACAACAAAAAGCCTACACATAATTGTAAACATCTCCTAGAAATATCATATCAAGAACCACTTTTCATAACATTTGTTATGAGACATGATCATTAAAAAAATCTGGTTTGATTTGGTTTAGGTGATTTTGGTTTATCAGGGAGGGAAAAAACTGACTACTCACCTTGATGGGCATGGTTTCTGTAGAACAATTCAAACCTGCTCTCAGGGCTTCTTTTACAGCATCGATGCCTTCATAACCATAACAAGCCACTTCAATATCTAAAATTATAAAAATTCAAAAGCTTATACCAAAAAAATGCAAAAATTTTTTTTAGAGGTTTAAAAGAAATCAGAGACATGACAAATACACTAGTATTCAAATATGTATGAAAGCTTTCATCATCCTTTCAATTATCAATCAATCCCAGCCATTAATTTTCATAATTAAAAATATCTGAATATGCACTGAAATTGTATCTTCTCATTCACATCAAACCCCTGAATGATGAAACTATAAAAAAAAAGAGAAATTTAACGAACACCTTGAATTCTGGCTATGTCTGGGTTAAAAGTCATGATTTCAACCCCTCTGTGCTTCAGTTCCTTATTTGTAAAATGGAGATAAGGAGGAGTGTGATGAAGACTGAATGAAATAATAACCACAAATTGTTTACAACAGTTTATAAACTGCATACCCTCTGACCCAGCAATTCTACTTTTAAGAATCTGCCTTACCGAACGCTTGTATAAATGGGTTAAGTGTATGTGTATAAGGGTGTTAATTTGCAGTGTTTTTTGTAATACAGTTGACCCTTGAACAATACAGACTTGAACTGCATTGTCTGCTTACAAGTAGAATTTTTCAACAGTAAACACTACAACACTACACGAACCATGGTAGTTGAATCTTGGACTCAAAACCACATATACGGAGGGCTAAGTTATATGTGGATTTTAGACTGTACAGAGGATGGGCGACCCTAACTCCCCCACGTTGCTCAAGGGTCAACTGCTGTAAAAAGACTGGCACCATCTAAACACTCATCAAGAGGAAACTGGCTTATATCAAGGTTTATCATTCTATGGAATATTACTTAGCTATTCAAAATGAGAAAGATTCCCGTGTTCTACATGAAAGGGCAGCCATGATACACCAAGTGGAAAAAGCTAGTTGAAGAAAATTCTGCATAGTATCCATCCTTATAAAAACATAAAAATTTACATCTGAATATAAACAGCATACATTCCTATACACCATATGTGGATAGGAAAAATCTCTGCTGAAAGAATATGTTGCAAACTAACATAACAGTGGTTAATCCAGAGGCCTGGGAGGATATTACTGGACTGCTGGAATTTTAAAGCATGAACTAAAACAAAATAATCGCCACCCCCCATGCCCCAGAAAGCGGGCTAACAAGGTTAGCTGAACTCATTTACTTGCGTCAATATATATGTATTTTATAATTCTGTAAAAGCAAAGATAATTTCTTTAACTTTTCTTGTTATGAAAAACATTTAGAAAAAGGTAGATGTTGAGGTAGCAACATATTCTTTGGTGAGGCTCATTATGTAACCGCTTTTTTGGTACATGCAAAATATTTTAAACATCATTTAAAAAATCATTTACCTGCTCGAATTTTGACAGCCTGTGGAGTCAAACGCCTATTAATATTGTTAATGAGTACTTCCCGTTCATCTTCATTCAAATCTAAGCCATCCAAAATAGATGGGTCTCTGATAATTAAAAAAAAAACAACACACACATACACAAAACAAAATGTCAAGGTTACTTTACTGATAATTAGGACACCAAACATAATACCACAGAATAATGGTTAAGAGCACAGCCTTCAGTGTCAGAATTAGAGTTCAAATCCTAGCTTCACAATTTAATCACTATGTGTTTTTGGGCCTTTCTAGACCTCAATTTCCAAATATGTACAATTTGAATGAAAACAGTGTGTCTCACTGGATTGTACTATTAAATGAGATAATGCAAGTAAAGCGTTTAGGCCTGTATGACAAACACAAAACATCCAACTGATTATTATTAAAAGAAAAATTTTAGAGATCTGGCTAAAGCAAGCAATTTAAAATGTCACCTATACAGGCATACTTCGAAGATACTGCGGGTTCAGTTCCAGACTGCCATAATAAAGCATGTATAGCAATAAAGTGAGTCACACATCTGGTTTCTCAGTGCATACACAAGTTATGTTTACACTATACTGTAGTCTATTAAGTGTTCAATAGCATTATGTCTAAAAATATGTATATAACTTAATTTAAAAATACTTTATTGCTAAAAAATGGTAACCATCATCTGAGTGTTCAGAGAGATGTGATCTTTTTGCAATAGTAACATCAAAGATCACAGATCACGGTAACAAAATAATGAAAAATTTTGAAATATTGCAAGAACTACCAAAGTGTAACACAGAGACATGAAGTGAGCAAACGCTGTTGGAAAGCTGGTGCCAACAGACCTGCTTGATGAAGCGTTGCCACAAACCTTCAATTTGTAAAAAAAAACACAGTATATGCGAAGTGCAATAAAATGAGTTATGCTTATACGTCTCACATCCCACTATAATTAAGCATTTCCATGTAATTAGCAGTCCCTGCTTCAAGGAGCTTAAAAAGAAAAAAAACATGGAAAAAATTTTTTAAAAAACAAACAAAAGTGCATCCCTGGGGGTGAGGAGAGGAAGATATTAGTGGGGTCAGGAAGGGCTTCATGGGTGAAGTGGCATTTCATCTGACCCTTGTAAGTGCCACAAACAGGGACCACAGTCTTAGTCACTGGCATGTTTGCTGAACGAATGAACAAATGGAAAAAATGAAATGACGACTAAAAGAATGGTAGGATTTTAACGAGCTAAGGTAGAACTTAAAGTTTTAAGAAAGTTATGATATAACTGAAAGACAAACCAACAGAAAATGAGGAAATGAGATAAACAGATGTTTCACAGAAGAAATACAAATGGTCAATAAACATATGAAATGCTGTTAACTTTACCAACATCCAGCAAAATGCAAATCAAAACAAGACACTATTGTACGTCAATCAGTTTGGCAAAAAAAATCTGAGATATATACCAAATGTTGATGAAGAGGGAATATAAATTGTAGAACCAATTTGGGGAGTACTTTGGCAAAACTAAGTAAATTTAAAGGTGCATATAATCAATCCTATGACCCAACAATTCTATTCCTAGGTATCTTAGCAATTCCCAAACATTGTACAGAGAGACATGTACATGGACATTCGTCATAGCAGTTTTGAAAAGTAGGGGGATAAAAGGGCGGAGGGGATTATGTAAAAATCTCTTTATAGAGGAACAAATAAAGCATATTCTCACAACGAAATACTATATAGAAATTAATATGCAGTAGGCATATATCTATCAATTTGGACAAATTCTGGTCAATAATAGCATTGAGTAAAAATGTAAAGTACAGAAAATCTTGTTACAATGATAAAATAAATTTTTTTTTGTTTAAACAAATTATTTAAACATAAAAAAGATTCTATACATACTTTTCATAACCTACCCACACATGTATATGTATATAAATGATAATGATACATACTAATTTCAGAATAGTGGTTACCACTGATAAGTGACCGGAATTCCGGCTTGGGAGGAATAAAATATCGTTTCCAACAATCTCAGAAATTATATTTAATTATTTAATTAAGAGAAAAAAAAATGAAGCACATGTGGCACAGAATTATCATGAGCTAAATCTGGACAGCTGCAACATGTCTGATGAAGCAAGAAAAGAATGTGAACGGTGATGAGTGAATGTTAATTCGTTAAGATGAATGTTAATTTGTTAAGAATGTAACCTGTTATTTGTTAAGAATGCAGAGTGGTAACGGAGACGGGGTGGAGGCAGAAGCTAGAGAGGTAAGCGGGGCTGACAATGACAGCAAACCAAGGTAAGACATGTACTGACTGAGGGATCCAGGACTGAAGTCAGGGAGGACAGAAATACAAAGCAGTGCTTGATGGTTAATAGCATAAGCTCTGTAGCATAACTACAATGCCTGTGTTTGAGGCTCTACCATTTGGTAGCTGTGTGAACTTGGACAATTTAATCTCATCTCAATTTCCTCATCTATAAGATAGGAATAATAATGACACTTATACCATAGGTTGTCGTGAGAATTATATAAATGTTAGCTGTTATTATTCTCACCTTTCCCACAAGGTGATATTTAAAAAAAAAATAAGTCACATGAGGGGAGGGGGTAAACTAGAAGGTATTTGGAGCCTCTGAGGAGTAGGCCTGATGGAGGTTCTAACAGTTCTAAGCCCCACTTGGCCATTCTGAGGGCTGAGGAGACCAACAACCCTTGGCAGCACAAGGGCTGGGAAAGTAACAATGCAGTGGTGAGGCTGCTTGTGAGGTATTAACATCTAGGAAGGACTGGGAGGTGCAGAAGTAGAGCAGTAAGTACAGAGAACTTAAGAAATCTGGCTGTTAAAAAGAGAGGACACAGTGCTTGTGACAGGAGAAAGTAGAGGGGAGGTTGAAAAGTTCGTTTTTAGTATAAATAGGAGAAATCTGAGCATATTTTTATGCTGATGGAGCAAAACCAATAAAGAAAAAGGCTGAAGACCCAAGAGAGGGAATAGTAGATGGAAAGACATCCCTTAGGAATAGCTGGGCACAGGTGGTAAGATTACTTTGAGAGCAGGAAGGATCCGAATTCCAGTATGACAGGAGCACAGGAGGTAGTGACAGGTGGGATGGAGATAAGTTGGCTGAGAAAGTGGAAGTAGAGGTGATCCTGTGCAATGGCCTCTACTTTCTTTTTTAGGTAGTGAGCACACCAGGTGAGAGTGAGAGGAGAGGGACAGAGTGGGTATCTGAGGAAGAGTGTGGAGAAGTTCTAAAATAGCCAATCTAAGAATGAGAGGAAGAAGTGACCAGGAGTAAAGAGAATGTGGGGCAGCAGTTAAGGCCCAGCTGAGGTTGGAGACCATGAATATGCAGTGGCACCAACCTGCAAGACTGTGGTTTTTCCTAGCAGCACCCAGCAGTCTACAAGTGCAGAGAAGGCAGGAACATCGCTCCAAGGCTGGATGTAACAGAAGGAAAAACAGGGCAAAACTCATGACACTGGCAAGAAAGTTGTTGAAATGATGGACCATGGTGTGTCTATGCTGAATAAGAAAGAGAAGGCAGGAAAGGGTGAAAAAGGGAGAAAAAAAAAAGGTTTGGAATCAGAGCCTGATAATAATAAGAATTAAAACGACACAGAGTAGGACTAACTGTGGGAGCTGGAAGGACAGGAGGCTGTGGTGAAAGAACAGAATGTGTGAATTAAAGGTTTCGGAGACAGAGCAAATCCTGGTGACAGTAAGACCCAGGGTAAGGCTATATGGAAGACTAGCTAATGTGGCATGGGCTGAAGGTCTAAGGAACTGAGGTAAAGAAAGCAAGTTTTAAACAAAACATCTATGTTGGCCCTGAAGTCACCTAGGACAATAACAAAACTAGGAGAGGAGAGTATGTAAGACAGTAGTGTGAGATGAAACCATATGGTTTACAAAACTACATAACTATGGTATACCAAATCATATAGGCTCGGCTTTATAGGACTGGCCCATATCATGGGCCTAGTATACTAAAATATTTTAATCTAAATTTGGCAAGGACTTAATACATGAATGTTGTGCTATTAAATGTCAGGCTCTCAACTTGTGTGCTAGACCCAGCAGCTGTAGTATCAATGGAGAAGCAGAGCTAAGAAGGTGTTCTTACGAGACTGCGTGCTTAAATGCATCATAGGCACCGTATCCGGGTCTCTTGTACTTGTCATCAAAGACCCAAGCGGTCCTCTGGAACAGGCTTTCCAGCTGCTCGTCCTTGGTATATTCTAAGACCTCAGCAACATGACGAAGAATGCTGTAAACCTAGAAACAAAATGAAGAGCTCAACAATTCAAAGGTAAGAGATCTATATTAAAAAAAAAAAAGGTATTTTTACATTTTAGTAGATAGCATATAAAAACAAACATTTGGTTAATTTGACTACACTAATTCCTTAACAACAAAAGATCGCCACACACAAATTCTTTCTCCATAGAGAAATATTCGCTTTTCCATAATAACCAACTCAAGTGGGTATAACAAGTACAAGTAGTATAGCATTTACAACCTAAGACCCAGATCAAGTCAATTCTGGGACAAACAAACCTCTCTGAATATATTTCCTCAACTGGAAAGGGAGATACTAGTATCTTTCCTTTTTACTGTAGTGAGGTCTTACGGATCAAAATGTAAGATAGTATTATTACTACTCCATGAGAGCATGGAACCTGGATGGAGATTTTATTATTTCTTTTGCTCTGTTATCATTTAACAGTTATCCTTCAATCCTACCCACCTGCTGCCAAACTCTTCTCCTAATCTCCTAAACATAAAAGGGCTTAAAGAAGAGAAAGAGTATAAAAAGGCCTTCATGTTAATTACACACAAAATCTGAGTGAGGAAAAGTACTAACATTGGCTATTTCATTCTATCGTCTTATTATCCTAATAAGATCTATTATGCTCATTTTACAATATCCTAGGGGAACAAAACAAAAAGGAAGTTTCCCAGAGCAGTGCTTCTCAGATCTGGACTTGGTGGGACTTGAAAGATTTGGGTAATGGTCTGATGACTTTTAGATTTGTACTCTCTTTTACTGGGGTTAAGCAAGATTTAAAAAATCTTTTCTTCATGTAAACACTGTTTTCTTGGCATTTTATCTTGAGGACACATGGCAGAGGAACAAAAGACACAAGAGAAGGGTAGAGAAAACAGAACCAGTGGAAACTGCCAATAAGCACTGAGGATCTAAGGAATAAAGGAAAATCTAAATAGGACCAGAGAACAGAAAAATACAGAAAGATGAGAATGAAGAAATGACTGTCCTTGCTTTATTAGTGCTTACTGAGGAAATCACAGCAAAACTAATAAGAAAAGGAAAAAAACCAAGGTGGGTGAGGGGTGGGGTGGAGAACCACACTAAGTAACAGGCCCTGCCTTGCTTTCCTGGATTCAAAGACATTTTACAAACCTTTGCTCATTCTTTTTTTTTTTTTTTTTTGTGGTACGCGGGCCTCTCACTGTTGTGGCCTCTCCCGTTGCGGAGCACAGGCTCTGGACACGCAGGCTCAGCGGCCATGGCTCATGGGCCCAGCTGCTCCGCGGCATGTGGGATCTTCCCGGACTGGGGCACGAACCCGTGTCCCCTGCATCAGCAGGCAGACTCTCAACCACTGCGCCACCAGGGAAGCTCGACCTTTGCTCATTCTTAACAAACAACAGCTGGTTGTCTCTGTGATCCTTATCCCAGAACAGAGCTGAAAATCAAAAACTACATGCTGCGACAAGCCCAATCAGCTGAAATCACCCATAGTTAATTTAACCTAAAATACCTTAAAAACACTAATGGTCCAGTACTGATTTGAGAATATTACACATCAAGCAATGCTTTAAGGTAGTAACATCATGAGACAAGAACACTGAAGTCATACTCTTTTGAAATAAAGTCTTCAAATTGTTTTTCTATGTAACACAGAATGAGAAATGGTAATACTGTTACAGAAAATGTAGGTTTTGTTTCTGCCAGGAACACACCATGCAGATTATTTATTAAACACATCAAATAGTGGACTAATTTGATTAAAAAATCAACTTACAGTTTTGGATTTGGTAAATTTATCTTCACATTTGATTGCTTCCTCTGGAGAAACTCTTCTTTTTGACAAATCAATATATCCTATATGAGAAAAATTTGAAAAAATTATCTCTAAGTGCCAAAGAATCACTGTGACAATTTTCACCACCAGATTGTTGGGTTGGCATACCTACACTTATTCCCCACTAAAATCGTATCAACAAAATACTGCATAAAAAGTACAAGGTAAGAGATTTTTGTTTTCAGAAATGAATTTTTATCATCATGTAACTGCATATTCTATTACCTTAGTGGAGGGGATAATTTTCAATTATCCAAATGAGAGCTAAAGCCAAAAGACACTGTATTTGTCTATTTGGCATCCATTCATCACAGGGTCAACTGCATTAACTATATTTTCTGTATTCTTGATGCTCTGACATTTGTGGCCTGGCTGACTGGGGAAGAGACTTCCCTGCCTGGCACTAGACAATTCTTAGAGTTGGCAAAGGCCTCAGTGGGAGCAGCCTTTTACATGCAAATCAACCAATCTAGAGCCCATACCCCCAATCATCTCATCAAAGTTCCACACAGCAGGCCAATATTATCCCATGCCCTAAACCAGCATAGAGCCAGGTACCAAACAACTAGGGACAGCCCCAATGCACCAAGCCCTGCCCAAACTATTCAAATGAGCCAACCCTAAACTGTTTACGCCGACCTGCCTTGCCTTTGTCATGGAAACCTCAATAAAAGCTCTGGCCTAGGCTTTCCCCTTGCTCCTTCTATCTCCTGATCAAAACCGGTGCTTCCTCATGTGGCTTTGCATGGCATGCTGGGTTCCCATCTCTTGGGAAACTTTAATAATAAAAATGTTCTTTCAATGGCATTGGCCTCTCCATGTCACCAGTCACCTCCATAAATAAAAGTCCCATGGGTACACAATGAGACAAGTAGTTAAATGTATTTTAAAGAATTATGAGGGAGCTCCCCAATGCTCACTGCAGCACTATTTACAATAGCCAGGATATGGAAGCAACCTAAATGTCCATCAACAGAGGAACAGATTAAGATGTGGTACATACATACAATGGAATATTACTCAGCCATAAAAAAGAACAAAATAACGCCATTTGCAGCAATGTGAATGGATGGAGAGATTGTCATACTGAGTGATGTAAGTCAGACAGAGAAAGACAAATATCATAACATCACTTATATGTAGAATCTAAAAAAAGGGTACAAACTAACTTATCTACAAAACAGAAACAGAGTTACGGATGTAGAAACAAACTTATGTTTACCAGGGGATGGTGGGGGGAGGGATAAATTGGAAGATTGGGATTGACATATACACACTACTATATATATAAAATGGATCACTAATAAGGACCTACTGTATAGCACAGGGAACTCTACTCAATACTCTGTAATGGCCTACATGGGAAAAGAATCTAAAAAAAGAGTGGATATATGTATATAACTGATTCACTTTGCTGTACACTGGAAACTAACATGACCTTGTAAATCAACTACACCCCCATTAAAAAAAAATAAAGAGGGAGAAAATGGTTTTTTACGTTTACCCACATATTTTCCATTTCAGCCATCACAGTTCTTCAGCCTGAACAACTTCCTTTACCATCTCTTATAATGTAGGTCTTACCTGGTAATAAATCCCCCTAGTTTCTATTTACCTGAAAATGTTTTCATTTGATTTTTGTTGTTGAATATTTTCTTCAAATACAGAATTCTGGTTTGACAGTGTTCTTTCAGTGTTTTACAGATATCATTCAATGCTCTGACCTTCATTATTTCCAGTAAGAATGCCACAGTAATTTGTATTACTGTTCCCCTACAAATAACATCATTTTCCTCTGGCTACATTGAAGATTTTCTCTGTTTTTCAATAGTTTGGTATGCCTAAATGTGGTCTTAGTATTCATCCTGCTTCAGGTTTGCTGAGCTTCTCTAATATATAAACATTTTTCTTCCCCAGCAAATATGGGAAACTTTTGGCCATGGTTTCTTCAAATATATTCTCTGTTCTTTCTTTTTCTCCCCTTCTTTTGGAATAGAGCTTTTGATAGTTGACAGGTTTTTTTTTTTCTCAGTTCTTCAGATTGGTTCTTTTTAAATGAACTACCTTCAAATTTCAAGAAGCCTTCTGTCATCTTTTATCTGCTGTTAGCCCATCCAGTGAATTTTTTAGATATTATATTTTTCATTTTAGTTCTTTATGAGAGTTTCTAATTTCTCTACTGAGATTTCATTTTGTTCATTCACTATTAAGCATATTTTCCTAATATCTTTGAGTAGTTATATAACATTTACTTTAAAATGCTTATCTGCTAATTCCAGCATTAGGGTGATCTCTAGGTCAGTCTCCATTGATTACCTTTTTTGTATGGGTCATATTTTCCTGTTTCTTCAACTATTTAGCAATTTGAGTTGTATCCTTGACATTAGGAAATATATGTGGCACATTGTGAATTCCTTTAGGTTCCTCTTAGGGACACTGAATTTTTTCTTTTTTTTTTTTCTGGCTAATCCGCACGGCTTGCATTTCCCAACCAGGGATTGAACCCACGCCCTCAGCAGTGAAAGTGAGGCATCCCAACCACTGGGCTGCCAGGGAATTCCCAAGGATACTGAATTTTTGTTTTAGCAGTTAGCTTGTTTGAATTCAAAACTATAAGCTCTGTCTCCCCAGATGGAAAGCAAACAAAATTTGTTTAGATTTTTACCCTATTGGGCTGCAGTCTACCCTGTGTATTACTAGTTTCACGGGCTGGCCAGAGATTTCAGCAGAATTTATATATAAACTTGGGGGCTCTCCCTCTGTGTCTCTCCTTTCTCTAATCCCTATCACTACTTTCCAACTGTTGTGGTTGTCCAGAACTCTCATCTCTGGCTCTCAAGCCATTAAGACTGTATGTTTTCCCCTAGAATTGTCAATGCCCTGCTTGGAAGTTGTCTGTAACATGCACTCAGTCAAAAAACTGTAAAATTTATCCAGTGCAGTTCCTTTCTTCCAAGTGTCAACCTGCCTTCAGTTTCAGCCTGCTTTTGGTTGCTCTCACTCTCCTTGAGTAATTTTTATCACCCATTCAGATACTTGTTTAGGGTTTATAGCAGTTATGATGAATGGTTTATCCAATAGGACTTAATCTTCTAGTAACAGAAAGGATCCCTTCTATAGATCTTCTGCACTTTGCTTTTTTTCTTATCTTACCCTGGAGATCTTTTCATATCAGAATATTCAGATCCCATTCTGTATAAAATTGCCTTGATTGGTTGTGTCATGATTTATATAACCACAATTTAGATTGTTGTTTCTTGTTTTTAATTAACACTATGAAAACAATGCTATTATGAAAATAAATTTTTACATGTAAATACTGTACTTATACAAGTTTACCCTTTCACTTTTTCTGACGGCAGTTGAAAATGTATTTGATTCCTTTTTGTGTATATATTTCATATAATAGGAAAGCAATATAAGATAAGACACCATTCAAGGTCCTACTGGAGCAACAACGAAACACAAGTTTAAGGAATAATCTCAGTCTTCAAGCAGTTTAATAAATGGAAGCTGGGGAGGGTGCCACAAGTCAGTCATATCAAAGCATTTAGAATAATCAATGTGCTAAGTGGTAGCACCACCTAAGGGGTAATATAAGCTGCCTCGAAAGTTTATTGTCTAAGATTATAATCAGAAAAGAAGTCAGCTATGTATAAAATTATTCATTTGCAGAAGTATCAATTAACTAGGTGGCTGAGGAGATTCAGAAAGCCAAGCTCAGTCAGGGTGACTGATTGGTCTTTTAAGCATGACAGTAACCACTTGCCTGAAACTAAAATCTAACAAACTATAGTAAGATGACTAAAACAAATTATCTTAACTATATTAAGCCAGTTGAAGACAAAACCTACTCAATGGTATTATACAATATATTTAGAAAAATTGTGTTCACTAAGGTGAAGATTTACATGGGGTCCAAAGAAGGGGTACCCAAAGAGTAAATAAATGAATACCTATTCATCTCTGCCGGAAAGATCCCATAGGATCTGGGGGTCACAAACATTCTGATTATCAGAGACATACAATATTGGGTTTTGGGTGTGTGTCTGCAGTATATTGCTTTTTTAAAGACATAAAAAATATTCCTAAAATCCACTTACCTTTGCCCAATTTCCATCACTTATTCAATAACCTGATTACTAATCTAACTCTAAATCAATAAAAAGGCACCTGACAAATATGAATGAACTAGCACTCTGGTTTGCTTATTTGTCTCTCTGAGTTTGGTGAGTTTGGCAATGAGTCAATTATCAAGATCCTGATAACCTCTGGGAATAAAATTCAGGTTACTTGGCTCACAAAAACTAGTCCTGGGATGTACTAATTAAACCACTACTGAGCTTCCCTGGTGGCGTGGTGGTTAAGAATCTGCCTGCCAATGCAGGGGACACAGGTTCAAGCCATGGTCCGGGAAGATCCCACATGCTGCGGAGCAACTAAGCCCATGCGCCACAACTGAGCCTGCGCTCTAGAGCCCACGAGCCACAACTACTGAAGCCCGCATGCCTAGAGCCCATGCTCTGCAACAAGAAAAGCCACCGCAATGAGAAGCCCATGCACTGCAACGAAGAGTAGCCCCCGCTCGCCGCAACTAGAGAAAGCCCGTGCACAGCAACAAAGACCCAACTTAGCCGAAATAAATAAATAAATAAATAAAATTAAAAAAAAAAAAAAACCCACTACTAACTTAAAAGGTCTTGTTTAGATGGTTAACTAGCACCCTTCTCTAACAACTCTGTATGTAAAAGAGTTTAAAGACAAAAGGAGGTGTTTTTTTCTTTTTTTTTTACTTCAGTAGGCAATTTACAAAAAATATATTTTAAAATAAATCATTTTAAATAAAAATTTCCAGATATAAATTATTTAATATATGAATACTTATATATTAAATATAAACTTATATTTAATAAGTAAATATAAATTTTTAAAATATAAATTATTTTAAATCTTTTTCTCATTTACCTTTTTCTTTGTCCACTCTGATAACAACCACACATTCATTCCTGCCAATTCGGATGAGTTTGTTTATAGAACGGATACGCCTTCTGGACAACTCACTCAGAAGAATCATGCCTTCGATGTTGTTGTATTCCAGCAAGCTGACATAAGCTCCCATTTCAGCAATGGACCTTACATTCACCATCACTACGTCATCCACCTCAGGAAATTTGTGCTGATAAAATCTACAACTTAGACCCGGCATTCTGCAATCTGAACAAAACAATCAAGTAAGTGTTCAGTTAAGGTCAAAATTTTAAAATGTCAATTTTCCACATCTTGCCACTGGAAGAAGTTATCGGTTTTCTCCCCTCTTTAAACTTCTTAAAGACATAAAGAAAACAGAGGTACCAGAAAACAGAGGAATGTTCTGGAACCAAGCTTTAATTTTTATTTTGCTCCACATTTTTGTAAGGCTTGTGTGATTCTCTACCATCAGTTTCAGAGGAATCATAAAAAATAATGACCATTTACAAAGTCCTGACACTGAAGGATTAAAGGTATACCTTAAGAGTAAAATATTATTTTAATACTTTAAGAAATAACAAATGATAGGAAGCATCACTACTATTATAAACCTGTCAGAAAAACTAAAGCTACTCTTCCTCCAAGTCAGCTAAGACTGGATATGTTACCGCCTGCTATATGAAGGGAAGACTCTTCCAACAAATTAAATCCTAACCCTAACCATATATCAAATGATATACTCCATTATTTATTATAGCCAAAATTACAGTATCACATGTCAAGACAAAAACAAAAAATTTATTAATCACAAAAGACACTAATCTGAATTTTTTTCCTCTTAAAACAAACTTGAATTTAATTCACAACTACCATAATTTTTAGCTTCCACTTTTCCCATTACTCCCAAATATTCTTCTCTTTTGTTGAATAGTTATACCCAAGCTCGAGAACAGCTTTATAGGTTCCCACTACTATAAAGTTCAAGTTTCTCTTAACCTCCACACATTAAATATATTTAAAATTACTCCCTTTGATCCACCCAACCTATTTTCAACACCACTCCTATTATGACCCACAGGCCTAAAATCATACCATATGTAGAAACACATTTTTAAAAGGAAGCTCTCAAATTAATCATAGTTGATAATTTTCATGTTTTTCTGCTAACCTTAACTAATTTACTATTGTCAAAGCTCAGAAGACAGGCAATAATAAGACCTAAGGTCCTATGAAAAATTTGTGAAACTTCACCTATTTTTTTTTTCTTATTAATTGGGAAATAAGACTGTCATTACTTATCTTAAAGACAGAACACCTACATCCAGCTCATAGAACACCAGAGTTCTGCTTCAGAGCAGTTTGAGAACTTGCTACCTGTACCCACATGTTTCTTCCTCGTGGCTTACCCACTGATTTATACATTTTTCCACTACCTACAGGGTCCTATTTATCTGGCCACTGCCTATCTCCCTGAGGTATCACTTTCCTCCTAGTCTTCCCCATTTTATAGATGAAAAACATGAAGCATGGGTTAAGCATCTTGTTTTGTCATATACTGCTAACAAGTGACAGTCAAAATCTGAACCTATGAAGTTTGAATCCATAGTTTGTGTCTTATACAACAGGCTATATTTTCTCTCAATATCACTGATAAATACATGACAATCAGTAAAACATCTTAAACAAAAAGCACTATCAATGTACATATTCAGTGCTGGAACATAAACTATAAATTAGTGCAAACTTCTAGTATTAACCTATCCCGTATAACAAAAAATAAAGCTGCATATTAATAACAGTGGCAGAGATATATTTCTCTTTGAAGCCTGACAAAACAGGGATTTAGCAAATAAAGGGAAGCAGACATTCAATTACCCACCAAGAAACAGCTGAGCTGGTTGTTTCATTTTTTAAACAGGGCTTTTTTTTTTCTTGGACAACTGTTGTCAATTATCTGCACGTAAGGTACTAAAATTTGAGAGCTGAAAAAGTTTCAAACTGGATATAAAAATAAACGTTATGGAAATGTATGAAACAGTTTTAAGAGATTTAACAGGTGCTAACCACTTTTACTCACCAAGTTTCTTCAAATAGTAAAGCCAATAATTTTGGAGAAGCAAGACTTAATTCAATTGTAAAAGAACATAGGCAATCGTGTAAAAGAATCCTGAAGGGAGATATGGATGCTAATGCTTCAGGAGGTACAAGTCTCTTTGCAATAGACAGTGTAAATAAAGGAATACTGCTAATGGTATGTCATTCCCAGTAAAAGACAAGTAATGGAGTATAAAAAAAATCTACTTTGCAAAAGAACCTGCATAATGGTTAACAGATTTTGAACCTATCTCCTTATTTATGGAAATATTATGCTAATAACAGTAACTTTGAAAAAAATCAGTCAGGAAAATAGGAGTCTCACATCAAGTATCTATCAGCCCTCTTACATAATTTTTAAAGCACTTCGACTTATTTTATTTCACCCTCAATAGGGTCCTCAAGTCAGGCAAGTAGCATAGCCTGACTTTGGGAATAGTTCTAGACATGGGTTCCAGACTTCGCTCTCCTACTTACTAGCTGTGGCTGCTTGGGAAATGCATTCCCATTAACTGTAGTTTCTAGTGTGTGCCATGTACTTCACCGGTTTGTGGCGGGTATCAAATGAAATAATATACATGTGATAAAATTTGGAAAGTGTAATGTGCTATACAAATATAAGCTATTAAAAGGCAAAGGAGGTATCATTTCCATTTTGTAACTTAATTCATTAAACAATTATTTTATTATTAAAATAGAGTATTAAATGTCTTCCTCAAAGACAAATGCTTACTAAGTACAACAGGAGCTAAATCCAGGTCATCTGACATTGGCTCCAGAGTTTAACCCACAAAGCCTCAATATGTCAGAGTACTACAATACTGTGTGTGTTCTCCAGTAAAGAACACCCATCTTTCAAAATACATGAACTGAATTCCAAGATAATTTCAAATACCCTGCAATGTCAGTAATTTTGCCTGGTCAAACAGTAGGCAGGACTTCTGAAACCACTGCATGCTCAAGTCGCCATAATGGATACAGAAGTCCACATTCTTTTCCAAAGTAAAGTATGATGTGATAGAGGCAACTCCCATGATCATTCTGATTCGGGCCTGACACTTAGTTATGTTCTGAATGCTCGTTCTGACTACATAAGTGCTACACAAATAAAGCTTTTAAACTAGTTCACTGTCGTTGAAATAGGAAGCACCCATCTCTAAAAACATTACTGTGCATCTTTTTGAGATGTTTTGAGAATCGCTGTCATTTGGCATACAATGAACTGAGAAGAGGCAGTAAAGCTCTATGTAAATAATTCCAAACTGTTGAAAGACACAGAGTTACAAGGTTTTTTCCCCGTGGATAACAGCTTAAATCGGTAGAAAAAACAAGACTTCTTTGCTACACCTTTTCCCCAAGAAACAATGTTTCTTGTTAATGAACGTTAAAGTAGCCTAAGTTTGGGGCGCTGACAAAAAGGACCTAAAATTCCCGTATCTTATGTGTTTTAGTTCTGCTTAACCGTAAGATCACAGCGCGTATTTCTACAAGTCTATTCTCATCGGTGCTGAAACACGGCAAACCGATACGAAGAGTAATAAACTCTTCAGTAGGATCTTTTAGTGCCATCTTAAGGAGCGGCTCTCTCTCCAGAAACGCACCACGCCAGCAACACAGGGCGAAAGCAGCTTCGATTTTTTTAATATCACTTATCAGATGAACAAACTTGGATCTTTTTTTTAACCCAACTCTTGTCAATATCGTAGCCCAATCAACGGGTTCCTTGAAGTGCCAGGTCTGGTTACAATTGAGAGTATTTGCTGGGGCGGAAGAAAAAAAAAAACAAAAAAAGGATGGAACTCTCAGGCCCGGAGAGGGCAAAGTGTTCCGCGTCCCGGGGCGGGGGCGTCACGGCATTCTCCCAAGGCCGCCCCACCTCACGGCGTCCCCACTTGAAGCACACTGAAAGAGCTGTTCAGTCACTCGGCCCGCCTCCCTTCACGAGAGACCTCCGTTCGCACCATGACACCTCTGCTACACGGGGAGACCGACACGGAGCCGGCGGGCGGTGGCAGCTGTGTGCAGACACTTCCCGCGCAGGGACGGGAGAAGGAGGGGGTGTTAGCCCGGGGCCTACCCTCTATCGACCACCCATGTCACTGGACACAACCAAAGTGAATTCCTGGAGAAACCGATCGGGGCGCCTAGTCACCTGAGGTATGTGTGTGAATCCCGCACTGGTGTCCGGCGCCACGCTCTTCAATCGGAGAGACCAGACTTGATCCACCCGTAGCAGCCGCCGACTCTCAGCGTGCGCTTCGCTCGACCCCACCGCGCATGCGCAACCACCTCGCAGCACGCAAGCGCCAACAGGATGGAGGCCCCTCTTCGTCACTGACCATAGAGTCCAGGTCCTCCGAGAACAAAGAAGAATGTGGACCTTAGGAGGACCTGAAAAGTACGTTTTCTCGCTGTCTTTAGCTTTCGCTAAGTAACCTTCAAGGCGCAGGTAAGAGGGAGGACTCTGATTCCTTGTCCCTGAAAAATAAATCCTCTCTGAAAGCTTTAGTCAACCATGAGGTGGCGCTGTGACCAAAGATGAAAAGTGGAGGAAGAAAAGGAGTGTACTCTTCCCTGTTCTTTCGCCTCGCCCTGCGCAGCCGCCTGGGAGCTGGAGACTGGGGGGGGGGGGGGCGGGGGTGGGGGCTAGAAGACGAACCGGAAATGAGAGGCGGTTCCGGGGTGCGCGCGCTTCAACATCCGGGCATCGCCTTCTTCCTGTCGCCTTCCCCACACCCCTACCCCCTACCCCTACCGACAGGAAGCGGAAGTTAAGAAGGCGTATCCTGGCTGCCTCTTAGCAACGCCGGGGGGGGGTCACGGGACACAACCAGCTGACTCAGGTAGAGCAAGACTCAGTGGGTGGGCTTGTTGCAGCCAGGATTGCCTGGCCAGGGACCCGGGCCGAACAGACATCGTCAGAATGTCGGCCAAAGACCGAATTGAAATCTTTCCCTCGAGAATGTAAGTAAAAGAATGGAACGAACAGGTGTTCAGGAAGACCTGCCCGAGCCGCTGTCCCTCCATACCCTGGACCAGCAGCGGGGCTCCTTGTTTCCTGGGCCGACCTGAGCTCTCTCCAGTCTCTTCTCGTGAGTCCAGGGCGAGGCTCCCTGAGGGGCCCCTTACACATTCCTCTGAGTGAACCAGACTGAACAGAGGAAGTCCAGCCCGTGAGAACAGGCGCCCGGCCTGCTGGCTTTTGTAGAGATCAGCTTACTTTAGTCATTAATCGAGCCATTCATTCCATATTCCCTTATTGATCCGGACACTGGATTTATATAACTATGAATCGTCGCCACTCTTGCCCTAACAGAGCTCACAGTTTAGTGGAGGGATAGACAAGCGGACGAAGTTTGGTAAATGCTTTTTTTTTTTTTTGCGGTACTAGGGACTCTCACTGTTGTGGCCTCTCCCGTTGCGGAGCACAGGCTCCGGATGCGCAGGTTCAGCGGCCCATGGCTCACGGGCCCAGCCGCTCCGCGGCATGTGGGATCTTCCCGGACCGGGGCACGAACCCGTGTCCCCTGCATCGGCAGGCGGACTCTCAACCACTGCGCCACCAGGGAAGCCCTGATAAATGCTTTGAGAAGAGAAGTCTACTGCGGTGGGAAGCAGGCTTCTAAACCAATTTGGGGGTTTAATCGAATCGCCCTAAAGTGGGCGTCAGGTTTGATCTTGGATACCCATACTCATTTTCCAAGATCCCCTGAAATGTCACATGCGGTGGGAAGCTAGACCTGAATTTCTGAGGCACTCCTTTTGTCTGTCACCATTGCATGTCATTCAGACTTCTGTTAATAATCACCCATCACATTGTAAAGTGCATATTTGTTTATGTATATTTACCACTGAACTGTGAGCTCTCTCCAGGATGAGAAGTGTCTTGATTATTAATCCACAGAAGGTCCACAAAAAATGTTACTTAAATGAACCCATGCCATGGAATCTGTTCAGTTGTGGCCTCCTTTTCTCTTTGGGCCTGAATTCTTTGTCAGGAGAAAAATTTTGAGTTTTCTCAAATGTGCCTAACAACGTGTGGAAGGTAAAGATTGTTCTTATTTGCCCTCTCCCCCTCCCCCTCTTCCTTTTCCTCTTTTTTTCACTGAGGAGTAGAAAATCAGTTTTGGCTTTGACACTTAGATCTTTTGATTGTGGTCCTATCTCTTTGGGGGTGTTCTGCTGTTTTTCTTTATTTTGACTTTTTCTCAGAGAATCTGAGGATGCTTTAAAATAAGAGTTATATTTTAACCCCCAAAGCTAGATTTCTGTACCTACCTGGGTGGCTACAGCTTTTAATGAAATGAAGGGGTTTTTGTTTGTTTGGTTTCTACCTTTGCCTGTTGACTTTCTAATAGCTGTTAGTCCTAGGTGGGAAGTAAGTCAGTTGTGGAGAAAGGCAGTGCCTGTGAAATAGATAAGGCTCAGGACTACCCTGGGGTAGTGAGGACTGTAGAACTCCCAGCACTTAAAGACTGACTCCATCCAAACCTCTGCCCTAAAAGACACCAGACTCTAGCATGGCTTCTAGTAGCCTAAGGCTATGTTCCTAGAATGACTCCAGCCCCTAGTAAAATGCCTGCTTGAGAAAACTCATCCAGCCAGAATTTACTCTTTGTTCTATGCAACACCTGAGACTATGCCCCCGACCTCCCTTCCTTAATTGCCTGCTAGCAGACACAGCTGGCCTGATGGCACTTCCAATGCCCAACCTTTTGGAATTTTTCTCTGACTCGCGTCCACTCTCACTCTCCTCACTCATTTTAAAATGCCTAATCACCTGTGCACAATCCAAAAGGAGCTCAGCTCTTTCCCCTGCTGTCAGTGGTTACTGGATAATATCTGTTTTCACAGCTTTAACTGATGTCTGGCTGTGTTTATCTTTGATAGTAGTCAGAATGTTAACATTTTGTTTTGTTTTGTTTTTACTTTGAGACTAAGAGGTGAAAATACACTCTTTGGGCTTAGACAAGAATGATGGGTTTGTGAAGGTGAAAATTGCTATTTGAGAGCACTCAGCTTGCCGATTGATTAAGAGGAAAATCAGGTGCAGGAAGTAACTGCTTCTCTAAATATTTTCCCCAAGGCTTATCAGCAGGTACTTTGTCATGTAGTCAGATGTTTTTGATTCAGCTGGAAGCAAAGTCATCATCCTAGCTGAAGGTCAAACATTTTTGTAGGGCCAAGCAGCTCTGTGACTTGTAAAAGAACAAGTGTTTAAAGAGCGAGGCTAGAAAACACGCTAGTGACTTCTGTTTCAGACACTGCTACCTTACAGTGTTATCCTGTGAAATGGGGCTGTCACCCACTTAGGCACCAGAGAGAGCAAAACAAGTTTAGAGTGGAAGCAAAAGAGGCATGAAGGATTTGGAGTCAACAGAAGTCAGTCACATCCAGGTTCTCCTACATACTGGCTATAAGCCTTTGGGCAAGTCACTCTTTGAGTCTCAAGAATTAAAATTTGTCTATTTCATGAGAAAAGAAATTAAATATAGGAGGAAATTAAAATTAGCGTGGTGAATTCAGTTTTATGAACCAGTTCACCTTTTTACTGTAAACTTGCTGCCATTTGCAGTACTAGGACTTGACTTAAATTTGGTTCAACTCTTTGAGCCCAAAGTCTGGTGGTTAGTGTCAACAACACGGTATGTTAAATGTACACATTGGGGTGCATAGCTCTTGCTCAGGCTGGAAGCTGAACCAGCTTCACTTGGTTAGACCTCCAGTGAAGCTAGTCAGTGCAAATTCAGCCACTGATAGCTAGTTTTTCAAAGACAGAACTGTTCACCTGAATTATGTCCCCTTAATTATGTCCCCTTAATTATGTCCCCTTAATCTATAGGTGAGGTAGTATGGCATATGGCTGGGGTACAGTGGACCTAGGTTTGAACCTTGGTTAAATCCCTGGAGTCAGAAATCTGTTTCAGGTCTTGCTGTGCATTTTCTTCACCGAGTGACTGTGGGAAAGTCGTTTCACTTTTCTGAGCTTCGTTTTCCTATCTTTCAAGATAATGTCTAAAGCCCCTTCCAGCTATAGAATTATTTTAGTAATCTTTGGCCTATGGTAGAAGATTCAGTATAATCTAAGAATTTAGTCAGAAGTTTAGCAAAAACTATTTTGCAGTTGGTAATAACACCAGTCATATGAAATTATGTCCCCTTAAATCACTTTAGGTATGTTATACAATTGATTATTGAATCTTATTATCCACTTTTTTTTCTCATTATTAAATTTTATCTGGCATATGGTAG
Source organism: Delphinapterus leucas (assembly GCF_059928025.1). NCBI lineage: Eukaryota > Metazoa > Chordata > Mammalia > Artiodactyla > Monodontidae > Delphinapterus > Delphinapterus leucas. The sequence goes on along the minus strand of NC_143130.1, from coordinate 147,213,273 downwards.
CAAGACTGGAAATGTCAATTTCTGCTGTTGCTTTCTTGACTTTGGTTTTGGGGTTTCTGATGAGAAAAGATTGAAATAGGGAGGTAAGGAGATTTAAGTGGCTTGTCACTTCTCAGAAGTGTTTACTTATATGTGTCATTTGTTACCTGGAGTCATTTACAAATTAGTAAAGTGATTGGTAGTAGAGTCTTAATTGATGATATCAAAACACTTCAATGCCACACTTTTTTTTTTTTTTCAATGCCACACTTTTAATGGAAAAAGTGATAAATGATTGTGGTATGAAATACAGAAGGTAAAACAGAATATAGTAGTAAAAAGTAAATCCATCTTTTTCACTCAACCTCACTTTCCAAAGGAAACTGTTACCACTTTCTGTGAACCTCTCTAGAACAATTCTCTTTATCTATATAAGCACATTCATCCCTTACTGTGCATAACTGAGACTGTAATATGAGGAGCACATGCAGATCTAGCTTCCTCTTTTTTTTTAATGGCTTCATATCATTCTGTTGTATGATGAACCATGATTTGTGGAACATTTAACTTGTTCCCACCCTTTTGCTATTATAAATAAGGCTGGACTACTCGTCCTTGACCTTGTACATGTTTTTGTGTACATGTCGGGGTAAATCAGGGGGATAAATCCCTTAAAGTAGAATTGTTGGTCCTGAAGGTAAATGCATTTCAAATTTTGATACATATCATTAGACAGATTTTTTTTTAAATTCTTAGTGCATCCCTAATGGAAACATATACTGTTTTAACTCACAAATCAAGTAATTATTTAAACTATGCTGGCATCATAAAATAGTTCTAACAAATATTTATTAAATCATAATAAAATTTATTAAATTATTAACCAATTATTAAGTAATATTTATTATTATAATTTATTAAATTATTAATGTTATTTATTAACTTATTTATCAAATTATTAAGTTCTTATTTATTAAAGGATTGTTTCTGTTTTAAATAAAAAAGACTTCTTATTTATGGAACACTGAGGGTGGAAATCTACAGTATTGAGAAACCAATTAAGCCTGTCAGTTACAAATGGTATATATTCTTGCTCTCATGACATCAAGGAATTCGCATAATTTTAACACCATATTGGGGAAGTATTTTTATTTTAAATGTCTTTAACTTTATTTACATAGGGCACAGACCATCATGAGGGCTCGGTTAAAAGGAGCACAGACAGGTCGAAACCTCCTAAAGAAAAAATCTGACGCCTTAACTCTTCGATTTCGACAGATCCTTAAGAAGATAATAGAGGTAGAGTGAAGTTTGCTTAGAATTGTATTTATTTTAGAAGTATCTATGGAAAATATAGCACGACCGTTGGCATTTTAATTAAACATTTTTCTTTCAAAAGTAAAAATGCCATTGTAAATGTAACAAGTTTCAGAAAGTACATTTAATAAGATTCAAACTCTTTACTCTTGCCCCCAAACCCCACTTGATCTACTCTGGCCCCTGCCTGCCCCTCTGATCTCATTTGGAGCTTTTTTGCTAACATCCTCTTCTAGGACCTTTGCATTAGCTGTTTCTAATGCCCGAAATGCTCTTTCCCCAGAATTTATTATGACTGTCCTCTGGCCTGTCTGGTAACTTTCTACCCACCTGTCCCAGTTTTTCTTCTCTTTCAAAAAAAATTACTGTGTATTCTCAAACATTAAATATTCCAGATTTTAGAATCACTGTGCCATTAGGATTTTGAGAGCAGTATAGTGAATTTAAAAGATTAATTTGAGCAAAACAGCATGGACTCATTCAGGAATAAGGTCGGCCCTTCAGTAAAGATTCAGTTTTCTATTTCTTAGTGCCTTTGTTCCAGTATTTTAATTATAAAACTCATGGTTTTGCAACATTGTTAGTAACCATAACCAAAACTGTTCAAGCAAAATTGGATATATTTATTTTATTGTTACCAAATCAATATTTACATGTACACCTAGTGTAAAATACTGATGGTTGTTAAAGGAACATGGTTATGATATGATTTTTCCCTGTAAAAAACTTGGTTTTATTGGCTGTTGGTTTTTGCTTTTCCAGACTAAAATGTTGATGGGTGAAGTGATGAGAGAAGCTGCCTTTTCACTTGCTGAGGCCAAGTTCACAGCAGGGGACTTCAGGTAAGAACACTTAAGTGGGGTGTTTTGAAAAACAAAGTGCTATCATGTTCATAATTTCATGTAAAAGCCTCTTTTAATTTAAAAAAATACATAAGCATTAAAGACAAATGATATAGTAATAATAAGAACACTTTTAACCCCATCACCTTAACACTTTTGTGTTTATTACCACCCACGTGTATCTGTTACATAGTTGCAGGCACAGAATACTTAATATTTTACAGTCCGTTTTCATTTAGTATTGTATCATAAACATTTTTCCCTATTTTCACATAGCTGCATAATCTTTAGGTGTATGATAATGTATTAACGTTTTCCTGTAATGGTGGGCCTTTGGGTTGATTTTCAGATATTTGGATTATTAGAAAAGGTGCCATGAACATCTTTATGTATATATTTCTAAATTTCTGTTGAATTATTTCCTTAGGAAAATTTTTGAGAATGGAATTGGTTGTTTAAAGGGCATGGACTTTATGGCATATGTCAATGTGTGCTTTACAAAGTGTACAAAATGGCTTAGTTATTGCTTTACATATGTTATGTTTGGTTATGTGATTTGATTCTCCAAATAAGCCTGTGAGGTGGACCAGGCAAGCATTGTTGTTCTCAGTTTAAGTTTAGTGCCTTCCTAAAGTCAAATGACTACTCAGGGGCAGAAGTGGAAGTTTTCAGGGTTTTTGATTTTAGTCTTCTTTACCAATAACACAATTCCTCCATTCTTAGCTTGTGTTATCTGGGAACATTACCTGTGGACAGTCTTACAGCTTGAGGGGCATAAGACCTTTTTTTTTTTTTTTTTTTTTTTTTGCAGTACGCGGGCCTCTCACTGTTGTGGCCTCTCCCATTGCGGAGCACAGGCTCCGGACGAGTAGGCGTAGCAGCCATGGCTCACGGGCCCAGCTGCTCCGCGGCATGTGGGATCTTCCCGGACCGGGGCACAAACCCATGTCTCCTGCATTGGCAGGCAGACTCTCAACCACTGCGCCACCAGGGAAGCCCGACCTTTCTTTTTTTCATAAGACATTTTGAAGTAGTAGACTTAATTTTTGCCAGTGTTGGTAGGATAACAATTTGCATTGACTTTTCCATGAGAGGGCGGGAATAAATAGTGTGTATGTGGTATGTGAAAGTGTTTTAGGGTGGTTATGGGGAAGACACTTTATTTTGTGATAGTAACAGGTGGGGAGTCAGACAAAGCCAGATGGAAATTAGATAGATTCCAAGGTAAAGGAATTGAACTCCTGCTTAGGCACACCTACAGATTTGAACAGCAAACCCAGAAGGAACGTTTTCTCCAAATTACATTAGTGGAATGAAAATCCCTAAAGTCACATCTATGCACCACATGTCTGATTGAAAACTTAAGCAGCCCATGTACATTAAAATCATTCTTTGTATTCTTATGGCTAATGTTTGAATATTGTTCATACTTTGCTCTCTGAGGCCCTCCTCTGGTAGCAGTGATTGTTCTTTTCTGAAAGAAGACAATCATCAAAGCATAATCATGACATCTTACTTTTGTTGAAGTCACCTGATGGGTCCCTGCTGGTTTATTTCTCACTCTAAAAACTCAACTAAATCAAGGCCTTTTCTTTTTCTGCAGCACCACAGTAATCCAAAATGTAAATAAAGCCCAAGTGAAGATTAGAGCAAAGAAAGATAATGTAGCAGGTAACTTTTCAACCCTTTGGAACTCTTGTAACATTTTAAAATTAACCCGTTTATACAGCAAGATCTTGATGGCCCAATTAATCTTTTCTCCTTAGACAAAGTTGTTTGGCTTTACATGTTAAAACTTGTTTACTGGTGGTTGCCAGGGGATGGGGGTGGGGAAAGCTGTTGTTCAGTGGATGTGAAGTTACAGTTATACAAGATAAATACATTTTAGAGACCTGCTGTACAGTAGTATAGCTACAGTTAATAGGGTGTTGTGCACTTAAAAACTTAAGAAAGTAGATCTCATGTTGAGTGTTAACACATACACGCAGGAAAAGGGACACAGATCTTTTGGAGGTGATGGATATGTTTATTACCTTAATTGTGATGATGGTATCATGGGTGTATGCATATTTCTATATTCATCAAAATGTATACATTAAATATGTGCAATTATTTGTATATTATGTATACCTCAAAGATGAAAGAAAAAAAACAAACATTGTAACAGCCAGATCCCTTACTAAGGATAATTTGACTTTTGAATAGGAATGAACACTTAAGAAGGAAGGTTCCTAAATTCATTCATTGAAACCAGTTACAGTTCCAGGCAATCTCTTAACTTTTGAGGATTTGCTGAAAAAGAAACACAGGAAACAGTGGTTAAGAAACAGTACTTCAAGGACATGTTTGTGAATCCATATATGTTTTTGTGTTTAACAGGTGTTACTTTGCCAGTATTTGAACATTACCATGAAGGAACTGACAGTAAGTGTGAAACTTTTTATGTGTGTGTCTCTGGGTTCTTCCAGTTCCTCTTTAAATGAACCTTATTCTGGAAAATGATGATAAATAGACCTGCTTAGAGTTCAGTGGTTTCAGTGTTGGAAACCTTCTTCTTTTTTTTACTTTTTTTTTGGCCTCGCCGGGCAGCATGTGGGATCTTAGTTCCCCGACCAGGGATCAAACCCATGCCCCCTGTATTGGGAGTGTGGAGTCTTAATCACTGGACCGCCAGGGAAATCCAGAAGCCTTCTTATCAGATATATTTGGGACAATAGTTTATCAGTTAATCAAAAAAGTGTTATTTCAGGGAGTCACAAAACATTATACATTGCTTAAAATATTTTATTTCAACCTAGAAATTTATAGAGTCATTTGCAGTTTTAAAAATATAAGGCCATGGCCTTTCTTTGAGTATGAATCCACTGATTAGACTTCCATGTTGTCTTTCTGCATAAACCACACCCGCAATGTATTGTTTATAATTTCCAGTTTGGGTCTTTTTAAAGTACAGTAAGATCTTAGGCACTGTGATGCAATCTGAATGCTGAATCTTCCTAGACTTTTATAGCCAGCCTGCCCACTTTTTTTATAATTGTCTCACCTTTTCCTAATTTGACAGCATGTTTCAGGTAGTAATGCATCTTTGTTGAGTCTTTCCAAAGTAATCAACTTTCTTTCATAGAAACAACAATATTCTTTCTTTGGCCCTCATATTAAATTGGTTCACATCAAATATTTAGTACTGCTTGAATAAAGAAGTAGAATATTCTAGAGAGTCACCTGTTAACAGAGTGTCAACCGTACTGGGGCATCAGGCAGTATAATCTACAAAGGGAAGGGGTGCATTCGTTAATCCAGCAAGGTAACTTCTCCTATAGTTAGATTTAGAATAGTATCCTTGTGCAAAACTATTCAGCAACATGTCCTACAGTTTTGGGGGAGTGAAATGGGCACTTAACGTTTGGGTTAATGAATTTGTTTTTCCATGTTTGGTATTATTCTGACTTATCTTCTTTTGGGAAGTTTATGGGAAAGATTACACCCTAAATACAAATGTTGTCTGACTGGTTCTTTCAGGTTATGAACTGACTGGTTTAGCCAGAGGAGGTGAACAGTTGGCTAAACTGAAGAGGAATTATGCCAAAGCAGTGGAACTACTGGTGGAACTAGCTTCGCTGCAGGTAAGTTTCTGAAATGGTGGCTTCTGCACCATCGTTCCTACTTTTTACTACTAACAAAATGTTTGTGCAATGGTATAGTTTCACTCTTGGCTAGGTGAGAACAGCAATAGTCAATATAGATTTAAATGCAAATATAATATGGTTTATGCATGAAAGCCTTTTTTCCCCCCCCTCTTTGTGGCCAGTTAATATATATCTAGGTCATTAGTGTATGATTCTCTTCTCTTGCCATCTTTATAACTTCAGGTGAGTCTGAAGTAAACAAATTCTAATAGAATGGAAATCATGTTAGCTCTATGGAAATCTCATAAGAATTTTCTGTTCTTTAAGTATGTTGAAGTAGTCTTGGTTTCCAAATGTTTCTACAAGTGCTGAGTGAAGGCGAGTGGTGGACAGGGCATGAGTAGGAAGACTTTGTGCTTACATTATTAATTTATCCTCTTATTTTAGACTTCCTTTGTTACTTTGGATGAAGCTATTAAGATAACCAACAGGCGTGTAAATGCCATTGAACATGGTGAGTGTAAGCTGCTGTGGGGCTTTGTCCATCCTCTTGTCCGCACCTCCACATTTGTCACGGACCTACTAGGAATCAGGCACTGATCGCCTACTGAATAAGATGTTGCCCCTGCCCACAGTGGGAAGGGCAGTGAGTCAGTAATACAGATAACTGTTAGTAAATCCTTTGATAGAAGTGTGTGTATGATTTAGGGGGTAGTTAGAGGAGAGTGGTGAGTTAAAAAGTACGGAATGTTTTACTCATTTCTGATTATTCATGAATAAAAGGTGAAACTATTTCTCAAGAGCCCTAATGTTTTTGTAAGTTCTTTCCAATGACTGAGTGATAAATGTTTTTGAACACATGAAGTATTAAACTTTAAAGCTCTCTTTCTTAGGCCTTATGTCCTGTTCTCTTGCTGTTCTCCTTGATTTCTAAAAATAAATTTTCCCATTGGATGCATTTATTTTCCATCTCTCATTTCATTATTTTAAAACTATGACTGCTGAATGTTGCCGCAGTACTTTTTGCTTAAGAAACTCAGTTTTCATTAAAGCAACACTTATTCAATTTTAAAGTAAGAAAGGAGCAAAATTTGAGCAGCAAGGAAATTATTTTGCTTGGGCTCTATTAGTGTTAAAGATTTCCTGACTGCTTGCTTGTGCCAGCCTCTTGCATGGAATTGCAAGCAAAACAAAATGGATAAGGTAACAGTTCCAATTCACAAGGAGTTCACGTTCTAGAAGCAGAATAGGCAAATTCTGTGTAAAGTAGAACCTTATGATTGACAGAAAATTCAACTTCCTGTATTCTCTCTGCTCAATGCTCCAGTTTTTAACAATGGATTGCTGTTGTATTTAAAATAACATCCATGGTTCAATGTTACATATTCATATAAATTCAGTATATTCAGTGTTGTATATATATCACGGTCCAGTGTTACCTGTCCATAGAAAAGACAGTATGAGGGCATATTCCAAAATATTTATAATTAGTTAACTATAGAGTGGTTGGATTATACTTCATTTTATTTCTCTGTGTTTTTGGTTTTTGCATTAAATGTACATTTATTTTACAGTTAGAAAAAATAAGTTACTGTTATACAAATGAGCACTGGCAATTTGAAAAAAGATTTGAAGTTCTCACTATATATATATATTTTTAAACCCTAGTCATCATTCCCCGGATTGAACGTACCCTTGCTTATATCATCACAGAGCTGGATGAGAGAGAGAGAGAAGAGTTCTATAGGTTTGTTGGAATTTGCAGTTATTGATCATTTTTTGTTTTTCCATATTCCAAAAGCTCGATTTGCTGAGACATGTTGGCTTATGTTCTTTAGAATTAGCACAGCTTGGGACTTCCCTGGCAGTGGTTAAGACTCCACGCTTCCATTGCAGGGGCCATGGGTTTGATCCCTGGTCGGGGAACTAAGATCCCACATGCAGTGCAGCGCGGGCAAAAAAAAAAAAAGAATTAGTACAACTTGTATTTTATTCTGATAAGAAACAAGGAATAATATTGCCAAAGGCTGTGGAGATAGATCTGTGCCAAGTTTTGCACACACCTAAAATATGGCATCTCTGAAAACTCAGGCCCTTCAGAGAAACTATAAATAGCCTCGATAATTCTTTAAAATGAAACAATGATTTAGATGGGGTGTCTCCTACATAAAAAGAAACTGGAATTAGTCAATCAACAAATATGTATTGCATGTTGGAAATGTTCCAGGAGAAGGTATAAAGTACTTGGGGACATTACATAATAAAATAAATCATACCATTAGAAAGTCAGAGTACTTGGAGAGAAATGATACCTGTACAGGAATTAGCTCTGAACATTTAGAGCTAGTAGGGACAATAAATACTAAATAGGTGGTGTGCAGGGGTCAGTGTGTCAGTTTCAGAGAAGTGGGAGATAGGTGAAGGCAGGCGTATTCAGGAAAGACATAGCTGTCTTGGACCTTGAGTAGCTTCTGAGTATGATTTATAATCGTAATTAGCAAAATTTAGTTTGTCCTTCAGTTGATGTGCAGGGTTGTGGTAATCCAGATTGAATGATCCAAAATTTTAGTGTCTGAATGCTGAAAACCTGTTCCATTATCAGGGAAAGGACATCAAAGTTTATTCACCCTGAGACAGGAGCTTTTGAAATCAGTTATTAGCTTAAAATGTGTGTGTATTCTACCTCAAATCTTTTTTTTTTAAATGGGTTATAAATATGTTACTGAAATTGAAATTAATAAGGGTAGAATTTTGTCCTACTTTGTAGGTGTTTATTATCCTTGTTACAAAACTAGAAGAAATCAATTCTACTTAGTACCAAAACAGCATTCAGAAAATTCCCTCCTTTATTTTATAGGTTAAAGAAAATACAGGAGAAAAAAAAGATTCTCAAGGAAAAGTCTGAGAAGGACTTGGAACAACGGAAGGCAGCTGGAGAAGTGATGGAACCTGCTAATCTTTTGGCTGAAGAGAAGGATGAGGATCTTCTCTTTGAATAATCTTTCCTGCTCTGATTCCTTCAGAAGGCCTAACATGGCATCATTTTAATTCACGGTGTGTAGGTTTGGTATGTGTGGCTATTTAATTTTTGGCCTAAGAATTTCACCAGTTGTAAAATTCCCTGTTGTCTGTTTATGGGATTACCTTTGCAGAATCATAATTCAGCAACCATTTATCACCAATGAGATTTGGAGAACCTGCCCAGAAACTTACAGAATTTATTCTGCGAAGTGTCACCCTACTCCACTTACATGTCTGTTGCAAGTGACCTGCTTACCAACATATTAAGAAATTCCCCTTAGGAAACAGCAGTGGTCTCAGGCCAACACACGTAGGCCAGCTACTGCTGGAACACCCTTTGTTCCTACCTACTTGCACACCGTTGTCTGAGATTGCTGCAGCCATCCTTGTGTTAGTTACTGTGGGACTTCTCTCCTCAAACATTATGAAAACCTTCACTTATTCTTCCTTGAATGACAGGTCTGTCTTGTCTGTCATGGGAGCAGTTCTGCCAGTTCAAATGTGACTATGGTAATATACAGTAAAATGATTTAAAAATGAGTTGTTCCTTTTTTAATGAATTTACTGCTAAGTTGTGTTCTTATGCTCAGATCACCACGTGGGATTGGCATCCAAAAAGAGCTTTCTCTGCAGACATGTATGAAGTGGGTAGCGTCCCTTTCCCCCCCTTCATAAACTTACTGAGGTGAGTGAGTGATTGTTGAATTTTGGGATACTAATAAATATGATTGCCAATGAGTTAAGAGGGCTTATTATTACTGCCATTTTTTCTAAGAAAAAATAATTAATTCCCATTTGAGAGTAATAAGGTAACTGTAGTATTTTATAATCAGTAACAACTTGAGGCATTTGAATGACCATATCGGGTGACTGAGGTTTTTAGTAGTTTGATCTGGTGTGAGCCATCCATGATTATTCAGGCTTTCCTGCACTCAGTTATAGGCATTGTTTGACATGATTGGCCATGGAACAGTTTTTAATTAGTGAAATTGTGACACTAGCGTTAACCGTATTGTGTTTAAATCAACTGATATCACAGCCTAGACTAATTTTAAAGTAGGTAATTTTAAAGTAATTTTGCATACATTTAACAAAGACCTACTATAAAATAGCTTAGTGGTATTAGACATTTGTGTTTTATCTATTATTATCTCATCACAACAACCATTAAGAGGTACGTATTGTTTTAATCCTGCATTTCACAGAAGAAAATTTTGAGGCACAATGAGCTTGAAGTGGTGAATCCCAGATTTAAATCCAGGCAGTCTACCTTCAGAATTTTTACATCCTTAACTTCTATCCTTTTTGCCTCCCCTATGTTAAAAACTTTGGGTAAAGGTAAAGACATAAGGCCTGTCCTGGATGAGCTGATTTTTAGGAAATCCTGTTGCTGCTCACAATAAAATCTCAGATTCAATGTAAATTCAGTAGTGATTGGAAAACCAACAACTGAGTTCATAAGTCTTGAAAATAAATAGGTAACAATGAACTGCTTAATATTTAATCCTCCCAACACTCTAGTGAGTTATAAATACCATCATCTCCATTTTGCAGGTGGAAGGCAGGCCAAATGTATCTTGATTTCAGAGCCTTGGTTCTTAAGTGGTATGTATGTATGTACGGCTCTGTAGGAGGCAAAAATTAGCTGGAAAGTAGATGCAGAGAGCCAGGTTTCGTGGGTTTTCGTTTAGATAAATTTATGTTCAACTTAAGGAACTAAGCCAGAGAAGTACCCTAGAGTTTTTCCTGTGGCACCATAAACCTCTGGTACTTACTGGCTTTGGCTACCCTCCCTACATAAGTAAGTGCAGAAGATTTTACAGTTTAGCATATTGTTAAAAAGAAAGAGACAAGAGTGGACAGAAAATTTGTTGTGTAGGGTTGGGGTGATTGGAGCTGTATGGGAAGGGAGTAGATCAGGAATAGGAATAGAAAGCTGGACTGGGGTAGCATGTGTGTGTATGTGTAACAAACACTTTCTGGTACCTGATTGGCCTCCTTTGGGAGATACAGAGTAGGTATTATAGAAAAAGGGAAGGGATGAAGAATGGAGAATGAAAATATGTTATATATTTGTCAACAAGTCATCCTATCCTCAGTGTTCTCAAATTGGTGGTTGCATGTAGTGGAATTCGCCTGAGTATTACATACCTTCTTCCCCAGAAAACTAGTTCCAGAGTTCACAGCTTTAAGTTGTCTATCTATCTATCTTTAATACAGTTTAAACAATTAAGGAAACAGAACCTACATTTGTGCCAGTAGGGGGCACTTCCCCACTGTGAAGAATAAATTAAAACGTATTTGTGTTTCACCCAGAGGTTCCAATGGACTTGATTCTGGCGAAACTTGAAGACAAGGGTGGGTCATTTTAGATGTGTTGAAACCTTGAATGGCAGAGGATATAAACACAGCAAGAGAAAGTATTCAGTGACTTTTTAAATTTGAAATATAATTTTACTTTTTATTTTTACATTACAATGTGCAGTGTTACATCTCAAAACAACAGAGTGCAGATACAGGCAGGATAAGAGTACAAAGGAGAATTAACAATAGATGTCAGAAAGGTTACCTTTATTAAGGCTAAATCCCTGGTTTAAATTTTCCACACACATTCACAGAATTACATTCAAATTATTCCTTAGGCCATGAGAAAAGGAAAAAAAAAATCCAGACATTAGATTTTCATAGAAAGCAAATCTGGATTAATCTAAACACTATTCTCCTTTCTGTTTGTTCTGACTTAAGGAAATTTAGTAAAGGAAGATTATTTCCTTACTTGAACTAATGTACATTTCATTAGCGATTGGTATCATTCCTATAAGTGGTTAAGACCTCCCTCCACACTGGGGTCTCCAATCAGAACCACAGAGGGACAGGAAATGGAATTGGCCAGAGCGGTGTAGGGCACAACTAGGTGGAGAGCAAGGCTTTTTTCCATTTTCTTTCAAGGAAGTCAGCAACAACTCAGTTTTCACTTTGTAGGGACTATGTCGAATATGAGCACATCCATATCACCAGGACTGAGGAAAGTTGGGATATAAACATTTCTATCCCTCTACCACTGCTGATGAGGAAGAAAAATATATAGGACTTAAATGATCCCCAAAGACCTCATCAGCTTAGATTTTTAAGAAGTATACTACGGCAGAGCATGTGCCTCGGTAGGGGACTTGGACTTGCTTGTTAAAGCCATGCCTGAGTCTGCATAGCACATGGCCCTAGTGTTGGCCCTGTGTCTACAGGTAACTCACTCAGGGACTAGCGCAGCAGCCACTTACTGACACCGCCTGAAATCTCATTCTAACTTGACTCAAACTGCAAACGTTTTAGATCGTAGGGTTGAAAATAGTTGTCAGTTATGATAAGCAGCTCACAAAACTCCACTGTCTACCACAGACTACCTTTCGTTCCTAAAGAGAAAGTATACTGGAAAACTGAAAAGATTAAGTACTTACGGTGCCTTGTTTTCAGTGCTGAAAATCACTGTGACCTTTGCATTTTCCTGCCATAAACTGGAGTGTTTCAGACCTGAAGAGACAGTATGTATGGCATTCCTTACCTCAACCTAGGAATGTTACTTTCTTCCTAAGGAACATTATCTTGAAAGTATTTCCACACAAGATATATTCCACAGCCAACTTTGAGGCCACGTGAATTTCAACAAAAAAAGGCAGCATATAAACTGTCTACAATTTGTTCAAATAATATTATGCAAAGGAGAAAAACTCAAGTATGTACATGACACTGAGACAAACTACTCATTAAAAACAGTTGCTTAGGTTAAATTAAGTGACAATTCAGTATCATTCCAGTGTTTAGCTTTGGGAACAGGAATTGTAGCTAAAGTCACCATATAAATAAAATCAAGACATTCACATTTGAGGTTGTTTGTCACACATCACACCATCCCTTAAGCCTTGAAAATACTACAAATTAACTTTCCATGCCAATTACAGAAGTTGAATTTTAAAGCTACAAGCTATAGAGACAGTATGAAAGTTTCATTAGCTTAAATGTTTTATGATTTAGCTTGTTGCATTCTGATCATAAGAGGCAGACCTTATCAGGATAAAAACCTATTTCTATATGCTTAACTTTTCCCCTGCAATGTTCTTTTCCTAAAATGTTCAAATGACTTTCAGGTCATCTTTTCCTTCTGATCTCAAAGTCAATTGTCATATCATTTCCCTCATATAATTTTATTCCAATGCTGAACAAGTGTAATCAATGACCATTTGTCAATCTATTAAATATTAGTATACAGTACAGCAACTATATTGATCACAGAATTCCAGTTTATTACCTACATATATGGCACAGCCATCAAATTATACTGTGCTCATATATAAAAATGAAAAAACTGTCAAATGTGCTATGTCCTTTTATGCATGTAAAAAACTATTTGCATCATGAGGAAGAAGCTTAACAGTCAGAGTTTACATCAGTATCTGCCATTCATAAAAATGTAACTTATACATTCTATTGTACTATGCAGATCAGGAAAAGGAAGTAAAAGTTACCCAATCAGTTGCAACAATTAAAGAAAAAAATTCAGAAAATCATTATACCTTTAAAAAGATCAGCATATGTTGTACATGTTTTAGATCAGAGTCTAAAACAGGTGTGACCTTTGCATAAACCTTTCACGTGTGCAGTGAAGTCTGATCCACAAGTTTGAGCTAAAAAATTGGTGCTTCTAACGGAATGTTTTTATGAATTAAAAGACATACAAATGAATTCAAGCCTAACAGAGTAGCTCCAGACCAAAGTGGCACCATTTTTTTTTAAAGTAGTTCTGGTGACTAACCAAATACTGTTGTCTTGCCCAGTGCACAGAAGCAGTTTCCCTTCACCCACAAATTCCCATGAAGTCATTTAAGTTAACTGTTAAATAACATCAATATTTATTACTATGTGAGACATGGACCATTGTGTATACACACAAAAGTTTTTCATGGAAATATGACTAGGCAGAAAAGACTTGGTTAGGTGAAAACAGAATTAAAAGGTTTTTATGTGGATAAAATGGAACTGCTCTGTTGAAAACTTCCATTTAAAATCCCCAAATGAGGCAAGAACCTCTAAAGCCCATGTACAGAGAATAAAGAATGCTGTTAATGAATTGCCTAAGGGGATTTTCTTCTCACTAGTTCAAGATCTAAGAACAGGTCTACAATTTATACTGCCTGCCACCTTCTCAGAGACTTGCTCAAGTATCAGGGCTATCTTCCTATTGGCAGTTTGCCAGATCAAGTCCAATCATGCCACAGAATGGATGTTTCCTTCACCTCAGCCAAGTGGATGGCACCCACTGAGGTTCAGTATCAAGTTTGTTAATCAACCTAAGCAATTCCTGATAGGCTTTATCAAGATCCGAGTTCACAATTGCTGTGTCAAAGTAGTGGCCATTGTTCTGCTCCATCTCTCTAGTCTTCTCAATGATTTCTCTCAACTCTTCAGGCTGCAAAGAGAAGATAAAAATTATGAGGTAGGGGCTTCCCTGGTGGCGCAGTGGTTGAGAGTTCGCCTGCCGATGCAGGGGATACGGGTTCGTGCCCCGGTCCAGGAAGATCCCACATGCCGCGGAGCGGCTGGGCCCGTGAGCCATGGCCGCTGAGCCTGCGCATCCGGAGCCTGTGCTCCGTCCGCAACAGGAGAGGCCACAACAGTAAGAGGCCCGCGTACCGCAAAAAAAAAAAAAAAAAAAAAAAAAATTATGAGGTAATCCATTCCTTACCAAAATATACAGTCAGAGATGGCTGAAGAACAAGAAATGGCCTTAACACTGCTTTCCTTCTGTGTCTCAAGATACTCAGCCTCCAGTGTTCAACCCAACCCTGTCATGGCCACAGGGATTTCCTTTGCTCTGGTATCTTCAGCACTCACACTGCGAACCATTTGCAACTCAATATAACCTGTTTATACTGCTGTTTAGGTTTTTATATATTTCTGTCTTATCCACAAGACTAGAGGCTTCAAGAGCACAGACTGTTACTTTGAATTCCCTATAGACGTTCGTTTTCAAACATTTCAGGGCACCATAACCTCTTCCTAAAAATAACATCTTCTGTAACAGTGAACCTTTCTGGCAGGACCTCAAGTGCCACCTGCTCTTGGCTCTTATAAAGAACCCCTGCCCTCTATATCTGTTGCAGAGTTAAAAAGAGTAAACATCATGAGAAAAGGATCAACAGAATGGGTACCTTTTTCTATGAAAACACTGCTGGAAATCCAAGATTTTAATAATCTAATATATTTTTGGGGGGAAATACCTTTTAAAATTGCTTCTCTGCTTTCAATACACAAAGGAGGTCTTCAAGATGCAAAAACAAGTATCCTAAGAAGAGTTTGGGAAGCCATATAGAGCAGGCTACTTTAATGCATAAAGGAAACAGCTGTTTCACAGATAAGCAGATGGCAAGGTTATATGCAAAACTTATCAAGAACCTTCTGATAATCAAGCACATGTGTCCAAGAAAGTGAAACTGCCCCCAAATCACCCCTGTCGATGAAGAGAACTAATTAAATGTCCATATGTCTCAGACATAAAGGCCACACATCAATACTATATTGGACCCACAATACCAATTTGTATCTTTCAACTGGTTGAACTTTTTTAACAGAAGGAAAACATTAAAAATATGACAGTGTATATAAGTCCATGCCACTCTCTCACTTTGTCACAGCTTACCCTTCCCCCTCCCCATATCCTCAAGTCCATTCTCTAGTAGGTCTGTGTCTTTATTCCGTCTTACCCCTAGGTTCTTCATGACCTTTTTTTTCTTAGATTCCATGTATATGTGTTAGCATACGGTATTTGTTTTTCTCTTTCTGACTTACTTCACTCTGTATGACAGACTCTAGGTCCATCCAACTCACTAGAGCCGCATAGCACAGGGAGATCAGCTCGGTGGTTTGTGACCACCTAGAGGGGTGGGATAGGGAGGGTGGGAGAGGGAAGAGATATGGGAACATATGTATAACTGATTCACTTTGTTATATAGCAGAAACACACCATTGTAAAGCAATTATACTGCAATAAAGATGTTTAAAAAAAAAACCATAGTAGAAGAAAGTAGTTACAAATACCACCTATGACCATGTGACCAGTTAAAGAAATAAGGACTGTAGTTGTCATAAGTATTTCTTCATTATTTACTTCAGAATACATTTTTATTAAAATATCTTTGTTTTCTTCCCTCTCTTATTTCCTTATCATGTAACATAAGATCATATATCATAGTGTTAAGTATTATTAATTTTATATCATTGTCTTTAAGTTATGGGATATTAAAGATAAAAACAAACATAAGTCAAGGAAAAAAAAAAAAAAGACAGCTCTGGCTTGTCCTGAATTAGTTTCTTGTGTGGCCCTCTAATTTTCATTCTGGAATGTTGTGCATCTGGCTCTGGTACACAGAATCCTTTGTTTCCCAGCAGGGACTCTACTACACCACTGTAACTGAACATACTGTGACATTCTGGTTAAAACTTATGTCTACTCAAAGCTCAAGATTATTGAAAGAACATTCTAGAATTCAAGGTAGAATCTAAACCTTGTGTTACTAGATTTGAAAAATAAATGTTAAGCCCCACATCTTACATAGATTCACTTGAATATCTAATCCACCTAGTTTTTCATCAAATTTAAGCATTCATCTTTTGCCAAAATGACTTATTTACTTGGTAGTTTATGTTTTAATTTTTCAAATTACAATTCATGACGAAATTGAAACAAAATGTTTTTGCTCAAATATCTTTGGCCTGAAAAAATTATCTATAGGCAAAATTGACCATAATAGTTCATACTATTAGTTTACCACTCTCAAGCCCCCATTACAGCAGAACAGATTCACAGTACAATGAAATAACTGATTATTTAAATTTTGCATTTGGTGAGGAACACCATCACTTTCTTAGTTAGCACTATCTCACAGAGTTAAAATTGAGAATTTGTTTTTACTCAACACTTCTACTGTGTGATAAAACACTATTAAATACCAAAGGAGATAAAACATAAAAGGCAATCAGATACACCACCCTTTACCCAACAGCTGCAAAATATACATTCTTACTGGTGTGCAGGAACATGCACCAAGATAGAACAGAACTGGGTCATAAAATAAGACTCACCAAGATTTGAAAGACTGACATCTTACAGAGTATGTTCTCTTACCACAATGGAATTGTAAATCAATAAAATATTTTATAAATCTCCAACAGATGGAAATTAGATACTTCTAAATAACCCATGGGTTAAAGAAAATGACAGAGGAAACTAGAAAATATTTCTAACAAAATGGTAATGAAAAATATAACCTTAATTTGTAGGACGCAACTAAAGAACTACTTAGAAGGAAATTTATAACTTTATATTAGAAAAGAAGAAAGGTTTAAAAATCATCTAATTTTCTTCAGAAACTAGAGCAAGTGCAAATTAAAGCCAAAGTAAGTATAAGAATAAAAATAAGTCAATTAAATGGAAAATAGTCAAAC
Organism: Delphinapterus leucas; assembly: GCF_059928025.1. Taxonomy (NCBI): domain Eukaryota; kingdom Metazoa; phylum Chordata; class Mammalia; order Artiodactyla; family Monodontidae; genus Delphinapterus; species Delphinapterus leucas. The sequence continues at coordinate 147,195,992 of NC_143130.1, read as the reverse complement.
AGTAAAGAAAATTAACAAAAATGTCTCCCAACTTATTTCTTTTTCTAAAGTGTTTGGTTATTCTTTAAAATTTCCATACAATTTTAAAATAATCTTTTCAATTTCCAGAGAAAAGCCCACTGGGATTTATTTTGCCCAGATAACAGGTTTCTTGAGATATAATTCATTTACAATTCACCCATTTAATGGTGAACTGGAAGCAATTCAATGGGGGATTCATACAATTTACCCACTTAAAATGTACAATTCAATAGTTTTTAGTATAGTCACAGAGGAGTTGTGCAATCAACACCACAATCAATTTCAAAACATTTTCATCACCCTCCATCCCCCCTCACCCCCCTCCCTCCAAAACCCCATAGTCATTAGCAGCCACTCCCCATTTTCTCCCAACCCCCAGCCCTAGGAAACCACTAATCTACTTCAGGTCTCTATAGATTTGCTTATTCTGGACATTCCAAATAATGGAATCATACAAAATATGGTCTTTTGTGACTGGGTTCTTTTACTTATGTTTTCAAGGTTCATCCATGTTGTACCATGTATCAGTACTTCATTCCTTTTAATGACCATTTTTCGAGAAAAGATAAAGCTACAGTAATCAAGACAATGTGATTTAGCATAAATACAGAATAGAGTCCAGAAATAATCCCTCCCCGCTACGTATTTGGTCAAGTCATTTTTGACAAAGATGCCAATGTAATTCAATGGGAAAAAAAGGATAGCCTTTTTCAAGAAATGATACTAAAGCAATTGGATAGCCATGTGTGATTAAAAAAAACCAAACCCTTACATCACACTAAAATAAAGATTAATTTGAGATAGATTATAGACCTTAAAGGGAAAGCTAATACAAGAAAGCTTTTAGAAGAAAATACAGAATCAATCTTTATAATCTTGGAGTAGGCAAATTTTTTTAGACAATACACAAAAATCATTAACCATAAGAAAAATGAAAAAAATTATGCAGTTGACCCTTGAACAACACAGGTTTGAACTGTGTATACAGAGATATTTTTCAATAAATACATTTCTACATGATCCATGGTTGGTTGAATCTGAAGACATGAAACTGTGGATATGGAAGGCCAAGTATGGGACTTAAGCATCCTCCATTTTGGTATCGCAGCAGGTGCTGAAACCAATCTCCCATGCATACCAAGGGACAGAGGTACTTCATTAAAAACAATTCTGATCTTCAAAAAATATGTTTTTAAATTACAAAGAGTTTGAAAAAATATTTATATCCAGAATATATAAAGAATTTTTACAATTCAACAAGAAAGCAACTCAATTAAAAAAAATAAAACTTGAGACATTTCACAAAAGAATTTGTCCAAATGACTACATGAAAAGATGCTATCATTAGTTATCAGGAAAATGCAAATGAAAACCACAATGGTAACACTTCACACCTATTAGAATGACTAAAAAGTTGTTACAAAACAACAACAGCAAAAGTTGGTAAGGATGTAGAGCAAATGGAACCAAAGTGAGAGTGTAGAAAGGAAAACTTTATAAAATAGTTCTGTACTTTTTATACACTTAAAACATACACTTATCATTTGATCCAGCAATTCAAGAAAAATGAAAACATATGTCCACCAAAAAACTATGAATGTTTAGAGCTGCTTTAGTCACCAGCTCAAAATTGGAAACAACCCTAATGTTTTTTAACTGGTGAATGGACAAATTGTGATATATTTAGATCATGGTACACAACTCAGCAATAAGATATGAACTACTGTTAGATGCAACATAGATGAATCTTAAAAACATTATACTTATCAAAAGCTAGATACAGGACTTCCTTGGTGGCGCAGTGGTTAAGAACCCGCCTGCCAATGCAGGGGACACGGGTTCGAGCCCTGGTCCAGGAAGATCCCACATGCCACAGAGCAACTAAGCCCGTGTGCCACAACTGCTGAGCCTGCACTCTAGAGCAAGCGAGCCACAGCTACTGAGCCCACGTGCCACAGGTGCTGAAGCCCTAGCGCCTAGAGCCCATGCTCCGCAACAAGAGAAGCCACCGCAATGAGAAGCCCACACACCTCAACGAAGAGTGGCCCCCACTCACTGCAACTAGAGAAAGCCCGCGTGCAGCAATGAAGACCCAACACAGCCAAAAATAAATAATTAATAAATTTATTTTAATAAAAGCTAGATACAAATTTAAACTTACTTATAAATGGTTATAAACTTAAACTTATAAATGGTTTCCATTTATATGAACTTCCAGAACAGACAAATCTATAGTGACAGAAAGTAGGTAAGTGGTTACCTAGGAAAGAGTGGAGGGGTATTAACTTTAAAGGGGCATGAGAGAACTTTTCTAGAGTGATGCAAATGTTCTAAATGTTGACTGGCATGGTGGTTTCACAGGTACACATTTTGCCAAAACTCACTAAATTATACAATTAAAATGCACGCATGTAAAGTAATCTCAATAAAGTTAATTTTTTAAAATTAGAAAACTATAATTAGAAAATCAAGCACATTGTATACTGCTAAAACATTGTGGTAACTGATTAAGTTCCTGCTTTAAAAACATGTATATAGTTGACCCTTGAACAACACAGGCTTGAAATGCACAGTTCACTTGTACACAGATTTTTTTCAATAGTTAATACTACAGTACTACACTGTCTGCAGTTGGTTGAATCTGAGGGTGTGGAACTGCAGATATGGAGGGCCAACTATAAGTTACACACAGATTTTCAACTGTGTGGAGGTTTTGGTGCCCAAACCCCACATTGTTCAAGGGTCAACTGTTAATAGGTATTCTTTCTAGAACTCACTCAATCTGAATTAAAGTAGGTAAAAATATTTAAAATATTAAATATTACAATTAAATATTAAAATATCAAAAATAAAATAGGTTAAAAAATTCCATGAGAGCCCTGGCAGAGACCACCAACCAAAAGAAAGTTGCTTAACATGTTTTGGAACGGCATGTGGCCCTTGGCATGGTATCAAATTCTTGCTGGAGAAGAATAACCTAACAAAAAATAAGTGTGCATGTCAGAAAATAGAAAATTAGGTTGAACAAGTAAAATGGAGTCCATTTTGGTCCTTTATGTGCATTCCTCTCCTAGAACCACTACAGTATTTCTGGTCTACCAAAGTAGTTAACTGGGCACCAAGTTTCATAGACTATCGATCTAGTTTTCCTTATTATATGTGATCCTCCTCAAGAACAGCCAGCAAACATGTCTCATACTTTTTTTTGAATTTTATTTTAGTTTTTTAATACAGCAGGTTCTTATTAGTTATCTATTTTATACATATTAGTGTCTATATGTCAATCCCAATCTCCCAGTTCATCCCACCACCACCACCTCCCCCACTTTATGTCTCAGATTTCTTTTGTATCATCTCAAGTGCTTAGGACAGCAGATACTCTGACCCTACTTATTTATGAACTTGCACTTGTGTTGCAAAAATAAAAAAGGAGTGAAACACTACTTTAAACAGCTGGCCTACTTAGCCTAAATAAAGCAACCAGAATTATGCTCAACACAAAGGATGGGAAAGTCCCTGATGTCGAAGACACTGAAAAATACCACCTTCACATACAGACTGAATAACAAATGTAAGTAGACCCAGAGTAGAAAAAGATACCTTGGGGAGGAAGAAAGAGGGCTGGTGGGTGTGGTGAATAGTCAAGAATCAAAGAGTTTTGAGGAGATTTTAGGGAGGAATATTATTATGTGTTTTTATGGTTTTTAAGGAGATTTAAAGGCATAGCAAATGAAATGAGATCTAAGTGATTCCTCTGTAAAATAGAAATTTTTAGGAAATTGGCAAAAAACAAGGAAGAGTATTTGTTACTTTGATATAGCATGTCACTTGACGGTTTTCATTTCATACATTTAAATAAAATGTCAATGCTTTCTGATTAATATATCAATATATTATCATTTAATTTTTAGTACTGTTTGGTATAATATGGACTACCTCAACCACATCCAGCATCTAAAATAATTAGCTGCCTGGGGCCTAGAGTCCTGGGCGGCTGCTGAGAGGGCCTTCCTGGCCTGTTGGTGCCTGTGGGATGCTGCAGGCTTCTCCTGGGCGTCCAATCCTGGTTGGCTCCGTGTAATGGCCTGCAGGACTCTGAGTGGGCAGTGCCCTACACCAGCGATAGCCTTAAAGGGAGGAGAACTCGTCAGGGACGACACTGTGCGGGTTAATTTGGGAAGTGATGGTTAAAGTTTCTGGCTTTAGACTCCTTATTTGTGTTGTTAATTTTGATGGGGGTAGAGATGGAAGCTGGTCCCGTTAACAATGAGTTCTCAGTCTGGAGAGGAAAACAAATCAAGGTGAACTAAAGAAAATGAGTCTTTCCCTAAAAGAAATAGAAGATGGGGAAGATGAGATGTCAGGAGATAATGACAATGGCAGCAGAGATGAGGCTGTCGTCCCTAAGAATGGTAGGAAGGTTGCTACTGCTCCCGGAAATAAAATCGAAAAAAAACGTTTCTGGCTCCCATGTTTGCTGAGAAATTAATATCACCACACAGGAGGGGAGCCACAGGGGCCAATTTGCCAAAAGATAGGAGGAGTGCCAAGCTCAAGGACCATGAGAAGAGACATGAGACCTCGGAGGAGGATGAAGAGCCTACGAAGAAAGCACCTGATAAACAGAAGGAAATGACCAAACAGAAGGCTTCCACTGAAACCAAAAAACAGAAATTAGAAGGAGATTTGGTTAGTGAATTTTAAATCTGCTGATGACCAGGAAAAAGCCCTGGAACTCAGTGAAACAAAGGTCCCTGGATATGAAACTAAATTGAAGAAACCAAAGGGAAAGGAAACAAAGAAAGATCGAAATGCCAAAACACTTTTGATCAAGAACCTGCCTGACAAAGTGACTCAGCATGAATTAATAGAAGTGTTTTAGGATGCTTTTCAAATCAGATTGGTGGGCAAGGATAGGATGAGTGAAAGGATCGCCTATATTGACTTCAAGTCACAGGCCGATGCACAGCGAGCCTTGGAAGAGAAGCAAGGAACAGAGATCGGTGGGCTTCCTGTAGTTCTGGACCTTGTTGGAGAAAAAAGCCAAGGCCAAGATGAAAGAGACGGAAAAAAGAGCACTTGGAGAATGGGAAAACGAAAGAATAAGAAAGCCATGCATTTCAAGAAAAATGTGAGAGAGCGTATTTCTTTGTGGAGGTAAAGAATGTTCCTACATGTTTAATATGCAAACAAAGCCTGTCTGTGTCGAGAGAATGTAACCTAAAACACCATTATGAAAGCAACCATCATAGGAACCACGATGGATTTACAGAAAAGACGTGTGATAGAAAATTCAACAAACTGAAAAAAAGACTGAAATTTCAACATGATTTGCTTTTGAACGTGGATAAAATAAGTGATGCTGCCATGAAATGTAGTTATGTATTAAGTGAGAAAATTGCCTGGTCAGCAAAACCTCTTGCAGATGGTGAGTTTATCAAAGACTGTCTGTTGAGCGCAGCAGAAATCATGTGCCCTGAACAGACACGCATTTGCCAACATAAGACTAGCTGGTAATGTTGTTGCCCAGCATGTTAACAATACGACTGAGAACTTGCAGGACAAGTTGCAAGAAAAAGCTGAATCATTTGTGGCTTTTTTCCATTGTAGCTCAGGAAGGTGTGGATGGAAATAACACCCCCCCACGTAGCTGTATTTATTCATGGTGTCAATGAAACTTTTGATGTGATCAAAGAACTTCTGGACATGGTTCCCATAACAGGCACAACATCAGGAAATAGTTTTACGTGATGAGAAAAGTCTTAAAAAAATTTAACGTGGACTGGTCAAAGTTGGTAAGTATTAGCACAGATGGTGACTCTGTGATGGTTAGTGTTAAAGAACTAGTTACAAAACTGAAATCTAAAGTGTCAGGGCTTTGCCAAGACAGGGAACTTAAGTCTCTGCACGGTCTCATTCTCCAGGAGACACTTTGTGCTAAAAGATTAAAAATGGATCACGTCATGGACATAGTTTATACCATAACCCGGATACACTCCCATGGCTCGGACCACAGAAATCGGTGCTGTGTTTAATCAGTTAGACGCACAATATGGAAACATGTTCTGCTCTATGGAACTTAAGTGGCTGAATTGTGGTGTGGTCCTAAGGCAGCTTTTTGAACAGTTGGAGGAAACTGACTTTTTCATGTCTTCTAGAGGAAAATCTGAGCCTCAGCTTACGAGCAAAGATTGGGTCAGAGACTTAACCTTTTTGGTTGACATTATTATAACATATCTAAACATGCTGGATATTTCTCTGCAAAGGCGTTCACAAGTGGTGACACAAATGTATGATTCAGTTGGCTCCTTCCTAGTGAAATTTTGTCTTTGGTAGACTCACTTGGGAAGGAACAACTTGGCCCACTTTCCTACGATGAAATTAGTTTTTGAAAATGAAAATGACAGCCTGAACTACATTCCCCAAATTAAAGAGTTGAAGACTCAATTCCAAAAAACGTTCTCTGACTTTTCCAACTTTATGAGAGTGAACTAATCTTGTTTAGTTCCCCTTTCTCAATTAGTATTAATAATGTGAATAAAGAGCTACAAATGGAAGTTACTGAATTGCAGGTCAACACTATACTGAAAGCCAAATATGATAAGGTCGGAATCCCAGAATTCTACAGATATCTTGGGAGGTTACCCTAAATATAAAAACCATTATGCAAAGATTCTGTCCATGTTTGGAAGTACTTATGTTTGTGAGCAGCTATTTTCTGCTATGAAACTAAAGAAAACTAAGTGTTGCTCAAAGTTAAAGGATTCAAAGATGAATTCTCTGCTGCATGTTGCAACACAAGATTCGCAGCCTCATGCTGACTGATATCTTGGGGCACAGGAAAGGAAGGCCAGATTTTGAATTTCAAATCTGAGGAGTAAATACATTATGGAACTTTGAATAATTATTTATATTTCCAAATTATATTTTTTCAATGCCAAATTTAAAGTACAATCTCTGGCATCATATGTCTGTACCTTATAACATATAAAATAAAATTTGACTATATTCTGGCAAAAAAAAAATAACTAAAAACATTTTTCCATTTCAGATCATACGAAAAGATCAAAGGCAGAAGACAAACAGAACATAAAATTTCAATGAGAAAAAAGAAGAGAAAAGCAAGAGGACTCAAGTTTGGCTCCTTGCGTATGTGGACTACCTGCAGATAAAAGTGGGTAATCCCTAAGAATCTGCTGAGAATATTTGGTGTGGGGGGAGGGTGTTACCTAATCCTTGTTAGAAAAAACATAGATCTGTGTGAAGAAGTGTAAGGAAGTTTTAAGAAATGCCAAAGGTGTATGTATTACTGTATGTATATATGGTAGGAATACATAAAACTGTATGTATTACTACCATACATTTGGGGTGATAATAGGGAATGTATGCGGAACAACAAGAGAAGCCCCCTGCTTTGGAGAGCTGCTGAAGTCCAACCAGAGGCAACTGTGGCAGTTTTGGGGAAAGTGATATGGCAGAAAGAATAATCCATTTGAAAGCCTAAGCTGATGTAGTTTTTAAGCACTGTGACATATTAAGCCATGACTGTTTCATGTTACTTTCAATGGAATAGTATGACAGTATAATAACTTTACCTTTGGATTCTTGCCCTCTTTGGCCAATAATGCCCGAAGTCTTTCTTGTGAAGGGGGTGCAATGAAGATAATATATGGTTTCAAGTCTGAGTTCCGGAGAGTCTTCAATGACTGTAAAGAAAAGATAGATCTTAACCATTCAATATAAGAATATATTGTGTACCTATAACACACACAGAATATTGGCTTACTCTTTATATGTAATGAAATAAAATTAATGAAGAATTACAACTATGTGATGATAAAATACCCTGCTAATAAGATCACACGCAGATTAAAATAACCATATTAAAAATCCGTTTTGAAGGAATTACAAATGAGCAGTCACCTTACCATGTGCCAGGGTCTAAATGCAAAAAGAACCAGAGAAAAACTTCACATACACATACAAAAGAAAATTCTGGAAAAGCACATCCAAGAAGAAAAAGCATACTGTCTGAATTAAGAGACTGTGGTTTTCACCTTGCCTTTGCATGAATGTGTGTCCCTAAATTGAAGCACTCTACAAAAATGGGGATTATTAGGGACATGTCCTTTTCTATCTTAAAAACAGTAATTAAGACAATATGCTTAACTACTCTAAGTTCTTTGGTAAATCTGTTAGCCAAAATAATATAAAGAATTCTGAAGGAATTTAGTAAAAACATCAATCCTTCTCTTAAGTCTGATATTTATAATTGAAACAGCAGAGACTAATAAGCTCTTTTGTTCACTAAAAAATAAAGAAAACCTAATTACTATTTCAGGAAAGCCATTTTGGAATCAATTCTCTCTCTCTTCTTTTTTTAAATAAATTTATTTATCTTTGGCTGCGTTGGGTCTTTGTTGCTGTGCGCGGGCTTTCTCTAGTTGTGGTGAGCGGGGTGCACTACTCTTCGTTGTGGCGTGTGGGCTTCTCATTGCGGTGGCTTTTCTTGTTGCGGAGCACGGGCTCTAGGCACATGGGCTTCAGTAGTTGTGGCACACGGGCTCAGCAGTTGTGGTTCATAGGCTCTAGAGCGCAGGCTCGGTAGTTGTGGTGCACGGGCTTAGTTGCTCCGCGGCATGTGGGATCTTCCCAAACCAGGGCTTGAACCCGTGTCCCCTGCACTGGCAGGCGGATTCTTAACCCCTGCGCCACCAGGGAAGTCCCTCAATTCTTAACCCCTGCGCCACCAGGGAAGTCCCTCAATTCTCCTTCATATACATCTCTTTAATTACCACTGCCTATGTCTCGTGAGTTGACATACACAGTAGGTTCCACCACATTAAGGAAAGTTTTACGCTAAAGCTGTACAATGTAGAAAAAGAAAAAAAATTCACAACAAACACAATCTTAAAAATCCCAAATTTCTAAAATTATTTTATTTTTAATGGAAATCTGAAAAGAAACTGTTAGTAATTTTTGAAGGTTTTCTTTTGTATGACAGATAATAGAACAGTGGACATTTCGTTAGATACAACCCAGCACTCATAATGATACTTACTAATATTTGAACTATGTCATTTAAAACCATAAAAATGACCTCTAATTATTCTAATTTTTCTCATATAAGAATCAGGAAAGGGAAATTCTTTTATAACCTTTAAAATACCAAAGTATTTTATAACCTTTTATAACCTTTAAAATACTAAAGTATATACACATTTACCAGCACTACAGCTACTGTATTTTAAGTTTCAGAAAACATGTACATGTGTATATATGTAAGTATGGAATATATGTATTTTCCCCTCAGAGGAAACTGAAAGAGATTTAGCAACCTAAATTCGTAGGGAATCAGTGTGAAAAAACTGTATGAGAACTTAATTAGGTCCTGTGGTTCTTGGACCAAAATACAGTTCCCACTAAAAATTACTCTGTGAAAAATGTCCTCAAGTTCAACACCCTAAACCAAAATAGTTTTACCTGTGTACGAAGACTTAAAAGACATATTTTGCCCGAGTTGATCACTTGCCGTACAGAATCTATGCTGGTTCCATACAAATTTTTCTCAAATTCACCATGCTCAATGAACTTTCCAGCTGCTACGTCTGCCTCAAATGCCTGCCGTGAAACAAAGTGGTAATCTCTACCGGCTACTTCATGGTCTCGCCGACTCCGAGTTGTATCTAGGCAAACAAAATGAGGTAAAAATAATGGACGTGGATCAGAGTAAGGATGAGGGATAATTCTGTTAGTCAGAAAAAATGTTTATTTTGTAATACAAATTTAAAAATAATGAATTAAGGAAATGTTAGACCCCCATGTGTTTAATTTAACATTGACTGGTTTTATTTCTAGATTGAGAAATGAACAAAACTGTGTTTTTACTATCTTAATAACCATTACCTTTAATATGTTTTATGCTTACACTCCAAATTACTTCATCTTGCATTTCATTTAAAATACTATCACTCTGGGGACCTCCCTGGTGGCACAGTGGTTAAGAATCTGCTTGCCAATCCAGGGGACACGGATTTGAGCCCTGGTCTGGGAAGATCCCACATGCCATGGAGCAACTAAACCCATGCGCCACAACCTACTGAGCCTGCACTCTAGAGCCCACAAGCCACAACTACTGAGCCCGCGTGCCACAACTACTGAAGCCCACGTGCCTAGAGCCCTTGCTCTGCAACAAGAGAAGCCACCGCAATGAGAAGCCCATGCACTGCAACAAAGAGTAGCCCCTACTTGCTGCAACTAGAGAAAGCCCACACGCAGCAACGAAGACCCAACGCAGCCAAAAATAAATATAAATAAATTTTAAAAGTAAAATAAGATACTATCACTCAGTTTTTCCATAAGATTAGGTACTATACAATCTTTAAACAGAACTTCTGTATTCAGAAATAATTAGGTCTAAATTTCTATCTTCTGCATCAGTTAAAAAAAACAGGAGCTGATTCCATACTGAGCAGGGCATTGTGAGAGGCCCAAATTGAAATTCATTTAGAACGTAATTAGTACCATACTCTTAGAGAAAATGTATATTTATCAAGAGTGACTATCTTTAATAGCAAATTCTCAAAAGATTTGGTTAAAACAAAGTTCCTCTTTCTTGGACAACACTCTTTTGATGAAATGGGTGAAAAACTTCCCTACACAGTTAGGTTCTAAGGTGGTAAGCTGAAAAGTACAGGAAAATGGGAATGCATCCAAACTTACGAGGAACTGCAGATGCAAAGCGGTCTTTCTCTTTGTTCATGAGCCTCTGACGCAATTCATTCTGGCCACAGTTCTGTGGACCAATCAAAATGACAGGTCTTTTCCTATTTGCTGGCTGATGATAAAGTGACATTTCCTCATAAGTTAAGATCTCTTCATTGTCATAATCTTTGAAAAAGAAAAAGTTAAGCCCTTCAGACAGAATTATTGCCATGTAATAAATATATACTCATAGATCTTTCAAAAAATTGAAAAAAAGCACAAGTTATTATCGTTAAAAATGCTTAACTTTTGGGATCAAGACAGTAATACGGAAAATCATGAGTATTTTCCCATGTCATTATATCCTTGCCAGGATTATGAAAATAAATCAAATAATATATTAATCCTTCTAGAAATGTTTATTGCTTCTTGTTTCATACTGTGTTTGAATGTTTAATACAATATAACTATACTGATTCATATCAAATAGCTAGTTTGCAGCCAATACTTTGACAGAGGGTGAGGCACCAAGGCATAAACTAATGAGAATAATATCTGTCATTTTTGTAAAATGGGGATACTAATACTTTAATTAGAGGGTTGGTTTAAGGAGAAGACAATGTATATGCTGCAAACAATACCTGGCATAGACAAACATTTACAAATAGTGCTGCAACTAGTGTTATCAGAGAAAGCTGGAATACTTTTCTGTGATCATATAACTTGAAAACACAGCATATCTATGCTATCCAACTTTCTACACTTATGTTTACTTTATCCTGGAATACTAATACTAACCTGAGATCATGATTCAAGAAGAGGTATAAATTATAACAGGTGGGGTAACATTCCTAAAGCCCATAATCCAGATGAAATCAGAGCTGTCAAGTGGTAAGAACAAAGGCAGACAACTAGTGACCTGCTATCTTCTCAATCATATTACTTCACCTAACTGGGTAAGAGCATCAGATGTGTAGTCAGACCGTCAGCTATAAGTTCCATGGGGGCAGGGGACCATCTTAATCTTGTCAGTGCTTAGCACAGAGCACAGAGCAGGAACTCAAACTCTAGTTGTTTAAACTCCAACTCAACCATGTATTAGCTGTAAGAACTTAAGCAGGCCACTTTCACATCTGAACTTGAATTCATTAATCTGTAGTCTCAAGGAATTTATTGTGAGAACTAAATGGATGAAGGTTACTGCCCCTGGAATAGAAGTTATTATAAATGATAGTTATTAATAAAAATGTTAATTATGATAACAGCACCATGAACAGAAATGTAATTCCTTCCCTTCTCAAAACGCTTTTCCCTCTGAAAAATCTAAGTTCCTTCTTCTAACATGTACAGACTGTGGAAGCATTTTGACTCACAGATGTAGATATATCATAATATAACAGCTATTAGAGCTGAACCAGTTAGTTTTAGTGTATTTCAAAAGATAAGCAGATATTAATCACTTACCCAAGTATAGAGGAAAAGATTAAAATTCCAATAAATCTTCTTAGCTACATAATCTATCAATTAGCATTAAGGATGTTTATTTTGGGAAAAAAATTTATTATAGTAGATGGAATCTCAGGTTTAGTTTTGTATCAAATTTTCCAATAATCTATAACATTTTATTTTCACTAGTTCAATTTATGCCACTTAAGAAATTTTCAAGGTATTGAGAGAATAAAAATAAGCCTTATAAATTGTGTAAGAAGTTAAAGACTCCCTTTGCTTTATTATTTGGCTTGTTTCTAATGTGAATTAAAGAAGGGGTAGCAAATTCTAAAGCCCATAAGGACCAACCAAGAAGGTAATGAAAGCACTAAATCAGGCTGGGTTTATAAAACATTGGATGTGGCGGAGACTGCTGAACTAAGTAGGTGCCCAGTATAAAGGCAAAAGCATATCATTCAGGTCCAGCAGACCAGTGTCATGTGGGAATATGAGCCCAGTGTTATTAGAGCTTTTGATTTTAAGAGAAGCTACAACTTAAAAATTTTTTAATCTTAACAATAAATTAAAATAGAACAGAAAACTCTCCTGTGTGCCTGACTCAGTCAGCAGGCTCTATGCAATGGCTTGCCTTGGTGACATGAGTTACTATAGACAAAATGTTCATTTTTTACTTAAAATACAACTACATTGTTAGAATTTGTTAGAAACATGTATTAATTTTGCAAATAAGGAGTTTAAGTAGGAAAAAATTTATGAGGAAACTATCAATATAACACTGTACATGGTAAATTGTACTATAATTTTTATACCAGTTTTTCTCAGAATTTAAAACTGTGCATTCCTCATAGGATTCCAAAAGAAAATAATTTCTGCTAAATGGCTTTATTAAGCACACATGTTACATTAAGAGGCCAAGACCAGAAATAAAATTCCCTGAAAATATCAATTTAATTTCTTTCAAGTGTTAGATATGGACCTCTTTGGGATATAAATACAACTATATCTGAGAGTGGAACTTACCATCATTTTTATTGGCATTATATAAAACCTTTTTCCTCTTCTTTTTATTCTTCTTTGCACACCATAGTTTTCCTGTTGAGAATAAAAAACGTAAGTATAAATGTGGTATTTGTTTCCTTGAATAAAGCTACATATTTCAAATAGAAGAACTCAAATAGTTTTAAATTTATAGACACATGTTACATTGTTCATAGAAGAACTATTTTTCAGAGAAGTAGTTATAATTTTCCATTAATCTCACATCACAGATAGATAATCTTTAATACTTAAATCCTCTCCTTCCTTTACAGTCCTAAGGTAATCAGTTTTGCTTCTCACATCACTCTTGCCATGAATACATCTTTCTTGACAGTTATGATATGTAAATCTAAACCTGATTCCAGATGAAGACCCAAGAAACCTCAATGTCAAATACAAGCGTCCAACCTGATTTTTCTGGCTCCTTATCTTCTTCTATGGTTTGCTTCATGGCTTCCCTTTGCTGCTGAAAGCTTTTCCCTAATAAGCAGAAAGGAAAAAGAGTAAAATAGTTAAGTCAAAAGTATAGAAGTATTTTTTTTTAAATCAAGGGACACCACCAGAAGTAACTCTTCATTTATATTCCCTTCTAAATCCTCCTGCCACCACATCAGAGTATGTCAACTATGATTATACGCTCCAAACAGTTAAAGTATTAAGTCTCCACCTTGCTCTCAATCAATCCTAGAACATGTATTACTGGACTATATATATCATCTATTAAAAAAGATAAATAACAAACCAGTGCTAGAAAACTTAATAGTTCAATTTTTACAAAGTTTTCATTTAGCATCTACTATGTGGAAAGCACTGTGCTGGATGTTACAATGGTTCTGATCATTTGAATTACTGCAAATCAAGCAAATTAATTCTAGGAGTTAACTTTCCAAAATAATATGTAAACAGTCACCAGTTTTTGATTCCAAGACAGCATTCAACATATTCCCTTGCATTTATCATTTTCAATCCCTCTTTTTCTTTGTATGTATGTATATGCTTTAAAGATTTTTCATTTCTACCTTAAGCTACCCATGATACAAATAAATGAAAAACCTATTACATTTTTCCTCTCAGGATTAAGATTTTAATATAGGAGGCTTTCAAGGTTTCTGATTTTCATGTTCTTTTCAGACATCTACCTTAGAATCAAATATATTTTTTTCCTGAAGGATAAAAGTGGCTTTAGTTAGAAAATTCTGAATTAGAGTTCTACTTTTATATTTAATTTTTATATTTAATTCTTTCCATTTCAGGCCAGAGATTCTTAAAAATCAATAAGCAAATTCCATCTATGATGTTGGGATAATCTGTTGAACTTAGTGCATTTTATAAGAGCACAAGCAAAAACAGTATTGAGTTTGATATACATAAAAAGCATTAAAAGAAATCAAGTTATCTCCAGAAGCTGTACAGATTGTGTTTCTAGATAAAACAAGTAGCTATGACTATAGGGAAATTTTTAAGAGCACTAAATCTTTTAAAAAAGTATTTGACTTCAACAGATTTAGAAGAAAAAGAACAAAATAATTTAAATAATTTACATATTAAAATGTTTTAAAACATTACAGTAATGTACTGCTATGGCACATTTTTATAGTACACACATATGTAGACTGTTTTTGAAATAGAAGCAGACATTAGTGGGAGATGGACATTATAACCTCTTAGAAATCCTTCTGACAGAAAACCGTCAAACTCAAACTAACGTGGGTCCATTTATTTGTCCTATAAAAAGACTTACAAATGGTATCATTAAAACTTCCTTGATTTATCTATATATTTTCAGAAACTCAATGTAATCAATCAGTCAATAGATATTAGTTCTAAGTATTTATGGGCTAAAGCTGACATGGTGAAAGATATCAAATTGATATCTGGCACAAGCACTACGAACCATAATGGCTGCCCAGTACCCCAGGATTCTAGAGGAATGTTCCTGTAACCGTTACTGTGAAGAATCAAGGGTATAGTACCATCCTCTGAACTTAATATACGAAGCCCATTCCTCCTTCCTTGATATACGGGTCAGTGTACACAGAATCCCCGGCTTTGGGGTTTTAAAGCAGATGATTTGTGCCTGTGACTTCATTATACACATAATGTATTACTTGTAGTCACATTCACTGTAAGCCAAATTCTATAGCCAGATCTGTTATGCTCAAAATCTTAAGGTTTAATAGGAGGTATAATCCCGAAAAAATGTTATAGGCAAAAGTCAAGGCTTGGAAGAGTTTAAAAAAAAAAAAACAGCCTTAGAAGGTCTAATTCAGAAGCATCAGTTCTGGCAGAACTATTTTTAAAAACCACCTATTTATTAATTTAGCAGATACTGCCCTAAATTTAAAAGAATAAGTAAGATGTAGTCACTGGCCTAGAAGTTTACAAACTGAGAATATCCAGTACAAAGTACTGTAACAGACAATTCCATGTAAGTATTATAAAGTAGGGCACGCAAAAAAAGAAAAAAAAAACCTATTGTTTTACATTAATGTATAATTAAAGTATTAATGGATATGCTTTAAAGTCAAATATGGAAGAGAAGCTTATCTCAGTGCCTTATACAGTGCTGATATAACAGTATTTTTTGAGTGAATAAGCCGATGAATTATCACTTTATTCCCATTTCATCATTCTGTAAGTATTCCTTTGCCTTCACTAGTATCTTATACTTTCCTTGGTTCTGTTTCCCTCATTCCACCATACCCACATCCTGGGAACTGCAGGAACAATTTGTAGGAAAAATTACATCTATACACTTCATTCCATTAAGCATCATCTTCACTCTTCAGAAGAAATATGTTCCCTTAAAATCTTTATGTCCAATGTGAGCTAAAGTTTTATTTTAGTATAGTCTAAATTAGAGAGTCTTCTTCAATGAAAAGTTGGGGGCATCCTATTTCCACCCTAAGATATCTTAGGAGAGATAAATTCAGTAGTCTTACTCTCCTGATTCCTTATAAAGTGATGCATCTTCACAAATTCCTCTTTAGATATCAAGTTTGATGCTCCAGTTGATGATAATCTCCTGTTATAGTATAAGTTTTGTTGCCTTGATGCTTTTGTTGTTCAATACAAGTTTTGTTGCCTTGAAAACAGGGTAGTCTCAATGTACCTACAGTGAATGTAGTACAACATGGGATTGGCTGACGAGATTATATCGTAATTCCATTCTAAAGCCCAACAAATTGGTTAATTTATATTCAAGATACTTATGTTACAGATACAACATAAAAATCAACGACATGAAAAAGTATTTACATCATTTTTTAAAAGGCATGAAAAAGTGAGTTTTTCTCTTTGAAGATTTGTATTTTAAATGTTTTTTTAAACTTTGTACTTTCTACTATACTGTCTCTTACCTGGAACAAGCCCAGCTAGAGGCTGATTATCTTCATCCCCTTCCCTGTAGGCCTGCCACCAATTTGGATCTTCTTGACTGATTACATGAAGTATATCCCCTTTTTGAAAAGACAGACCTAACTCTCGACATGGAACATAAGGGTCATCTGAGGGGTCATAGTCAAAATGAGCCTTTACATGGATCTAAAAGATAAAAAGGGTAAAAGTAAGAACAACAATAATGAAATGGCAACACAAAATCTTCAGCATAAATATAATTAAAATGTTTCATTTTTCATTAGTGCAAAGATATTATGAATTGAAAGAAGGGAGGTTAGTTTAGTAACTGTATTTTGGGAGCAGAATTTTCCCAGACTCATCTGTTTTCTTCAGTTAAGACAGTCCTGTTGATTGCAAACATGTACAAGAGTATGCAAAACACTGCACTGTTAGCTGCTAACAAGCTGAGGTGCTAAGGGGCCTCAAAGGTTTGATAGAAGCAGAAGGAATGTAATAGAGACTCCCTCCCCTTCCATTCCTGACCTGTGAAAACAATGACTCTGCAGTAAGGTATGTAATTTCTAAACCACTACTACCACGAAAGGTAGACTGTAAACCTCACCACATCTGTCATCTAAGCAGGTGAGTGTCAGTTTCCCTGGTGCCACCATCCAGGGAAACTGTTCTTGACCACACTGTCAGTGCGACTGTGCCTTAATCTCTTTCAGAGTTTCTTCTAAAGGGATATGTTTAGGGTTCATAAATAATGACACCCTAAACTGCTAAAATTATCTAAATCAAGTGTATAATCATTCCTATCGTGTTCTATACATAGGCTTTATTACTAGTGGTATAAGTTAAAATTTTTGTTAACTGTGTTTTTGCATATCTAAAACCTGTTAACGCTCTTAGCACTAAAGGTAAGAATTCACATGAACCTTACTGAAAGCTAAGTTATTTCCGATGCTATTTTCTTCAATATATTCTATAAGATAAAGAAAGTATTCTTACTTCTTAGGAGGTATAAAGGAATTAATATTCTCTTTAACTCCCCTATCTGTACTTTTTATCCAAGCTGGTCAAATGGCATGTAGCATTTTCCAAAATCTGTAAGAAGCCCATTTTCATCTAACAAAATCCTACACCTATTTTCAATGAGTTTTTCTGCCCCACATAGGTTATATTTCAGGTTTGGGCTCAGTGAGCCAGGCACCTGATTGACAGCCTAAGAATTTTATAATTCTGAGTTCTTTTCTATCCAACTGTTGTTTGACTTTCCTTAAGCCTTTTACCCTAACCATGACTGAGGCCACCAATCATAAAAATAATACTGGTCTGCTTCAAAAACTATTTTATGAGAAAACACTATCTTTTTTCAGCTCCTGAAACACTTAAAAAATTGACTATTCTCAATCAATAATGAGAATATATGAAATCTGATAAAATACTTTTAAAGCGCTATATATATAATACATATCCCTCCATTATAATAACCAAGAATCCTCATGAAAGCAACAGCCTCTTTCAGAAATTTTGAAGGTATCTTTAGATAAAGAATACTGTATTTTTTAATTTCAGAAAAATATTTTACTGCTATAAATATGAAATGAGGAAATCTAAGTCTCAATATACAAACAGCAACACTGAAGTAAAGCAAGTGATTCAGTTAAAAATACAGAACTTAAATGCTAGTCTGCTTTTTGGGGGGTAGCTTTTCATTGATGTACTACATAAGTTCAAATAGTACACAAAATCCTAAATGTATAGCTCAATTAATTTTCATAAACAAAACAAACCTGTGTAACCAGCACCCAAATCAAGAACCAGAATATCACCAGCACCTCAGAAGCCCCGCCTCACGTTCCTTTCAGTCACTAGCCATGCTATGTCCTCCAAGGATAAACATCACCCTGATTTCTAGCATAGATTAATTTCCCTGTATTTTACTTCATATAAATGGAATCACATAGTACACACTCTTGGATTAAATATGTTTAAGATACCTCACTCAATTTAACAGTGTTCTGCTGCATTACAACTGGAGTGTGCCCGAAGCAGCCTTATTCTTGATATGAAAAACAGACTTTTTAATAAAATCTTGAAAACTTTTGTCAGTTAAAACCAAAAATGAATTTTAGAGAGTTACAGGGTAGTAGTGAGTCAAAACAGTTGAGAGACTGGGTAAAAAGACTATACATACAATTCTGTAACCCTGGCATGAGGTCTCTAATCTATAGGATGATTAAAAAAAAAATCTCTGCTTGAGTACCATCCCTGTTAATCAATAATGCTTCTACATCTGTTTAAATTGTTGCTTTGTAGTCAAACAATCTTAGCAATCTGAACATGAAATTATAGGCATCATTTATGGTGGTGGAGAGATCATTTTATTATCAGGCTTTTCAAAGATGCATGAAATCAGACTACTTGTCAGCCTGATGGATGATTTTATCAAATCACTTTCTGAAATCGATACCCAGCATGTTGTTTTCAAACTGTTTTTCTCAGAACACCTGCTAGGATGTTTATTAAAATACTGACTTCTTATGCCACATCTCAAACTTTCAGACTCTGTATTTTAATTATGTTCCTTGGATAATTGTTACATACATGCTGTTTAAGATGTACCCTAAAATCTCAGGGAACTACTACCCTGAGGGAAACTAAATAGACCAGTGAGGACGCTGTATCTAAGTCTATGACCTTTGCCAGAGGCCAAACAAAATCACCCAGAGATGCTTTTCTCCCTACTCTGCTTAGGTCTTACCTCTTCACTATTCAGATTTAGTTGGTTTGGAATGAGGCCCCTCTTTGTGCAGGCTGGGAAGAGGAGTAAAATTGAGAGCAAAGTTTATTTCATATCAGGGAAACTAACCATATGACTGAGTAAAAGTCTGAGTATTGACTTGACATGTACTATGTGACTTCTATCTATATATAGGCATACCTTGTTTTATTGTGTTTCACTTCACTGCATTTTGCAGATACAGTGTGACTCACTTTATTGCAGTGGTCTGGAATCTAACCTGCAATATCTCTGAAGTATGCCTGTATTCCACTGCAATTCTTATCAGCTCTAGAAGTTATCTTCAGCAATCTTTCCTCTTCAGCTCTGTAAGTGGCTAATTTATTTCCTTTCCCATACAAAAGAAAACAGAGTCCTTTTCAAGTGAAGGAGAGATGCCGACCCCTATAGGAAAGCTCCAGGGTTTAACAATGCTGTAGTATCACTACAATGTATCTGACCAAAACAATGTCTGATTTCTAATCCAAACAAAACCATCTGTTTAAACTTTAAATTACAGGGCTGTTTAGACACAATTATCTTCCAGTCCAACATTTTTCTCCTTGCCCCTTTTTTTTAAGCACATTTGAAATCCTAATGATGGGAGCACAGTAAAGGAATAATAATTCATTAATTTATTTACATCTTTCCTAAGGGATTCAATGCTCAAAAATAATTTTTCCTTGTAATTTTTATTTCTGTATTTCTTATTATACTAGACTTATCTCTAACTTTTAAAATTACTTACAGAAGAGAAAATAGTGAAAGTGTGTCTTCTTTTGTCTTTGGCCTAAACTTTACCATAAGGCAGATTATAAAACTAAGGGCAGCATCAAGAAAAGCCTTTGAGTGTCAAGCAACAGTTTTCAAATTCCTTCTCCTCATCCTGAGATTCCTCCTCTCCGATGCCCATTCAAGAAGGCATATCTTTATTATTTGTTCTCTTCCATTTTTAACAGGAGAAATTTGGGATATCTGTGGGGCATCCAGTTAATGGTTAGTAGTAGTAGGCTGACAAAAATATGAACCTTAGGGTAACAGCAAACTTAATAGAGCAACTGCCCTAACCTGAAAAGGGATGTCCATCTAATACACTGTACACTGAAATTTTCAATATTTTTTCATCTTCTGATAAAATATTTATAAAAATTTTATTGCATTATAAAATTACAGATCTTCTTCCAAATGAGAAAAAATTAAGATGAAAATTATATTATACATTTTATACCTCTAAGAGAAAAGTAAGTATACTGGATGGCAGTGGTTCTCAACCTTTCCTTTCAACCCAGTTATCTTCATAGGCTACGAACAATTCTTAACCTATCATTTTTTAAAATCTGTAGAAGTTTTTGCAAACACATAAAGTACATATAAACAGACTGTTCCCCTGACCTGATTTCCCCACAATAAATACAACTATGGCCCAGATCTCTCCTTAGAATTCCAAAATGATATATTCTATTCTATGCATTCGATATCTCTACCTGAATGCCTCTCAGGTATCTCAAATCTATAAAATAAACCTTTGGATTTTTCTCCCCAAACCAGTTTTTCCTCCACATTTCCTGTTAGTAAGCACCACCACTATCCACCCAGTTGTTCGAGCATCCTTGCTTCTTCCCTATCCTTTACTCTCCACATTCATTACAAGGTCCTGTCATTTCTACTTCAGAACATATAGCCTGATTCATATTCTCCACTGCCACTGCTATCATCGAAATTTATAAGTCAACATCATACTTTATAATGGCTTCGGCAACAGTTTCCTAAATCTCCTTGCTTCCATTATTCGCTCTACTAATCCAATTTCCACCCAGCAGCCACATGTGTTTTGTTTTTAAATACAAATCACACCATGTTACTGTATTTGAAATGCAAACTCCCTGCCACGGCCAAGAAGACTTACTTGACCTGGCCCTATCTACCTCTCAAGACTCATCTCTTAGAATTCCCTCCTCACCGTTCTACTCTCCTACTTGCTCCATTCCTACAGGCTTTCCAAACACAAAGTTCTTTAGAAATTATACCTGGAAGCCCTTCTGGTAATTAACAGGCCTGGCTTCATCTCATTCTATAGGTCTCAGCTTCATGTTGTCTCCTCCAGGAGGCCTTTCCTGCCAACCTTATATAATCAATCCCACCTCCTTTTATTCTCAGTGTTCAAATTCTATTGATTTCCATCTTATCACTTACTGCAAACTATAATTAATGTCATGTTCATTATTATAAAGCTAGCACTTATTAGCACAGTGTCCTAGTACACAAAAGGGATCAAGTAGATAATCACTGTGAGGAAAAAAACTATTTGGGGCCCATAATATTTCAATTATTAATACCACTGGCCTAGTGGCTAATTCTATGGTTTGTATCCCTGAACTGTGATTTTAGTATCCTCCTAAGTCTTTAAATTCCCCTAAAACTACATCTTTCTCCCATACTCCCAGCCCAGACCCCCAAAATCAAGAGACTTCAGTCATGCTCCCAGCATTATTAGAGTTATCAAGTCTCCTACAGATAGAAGAGATCCTACCTCAATTTCAAATACTGAAGTCTCATAATATGCTTTTATTATACTCAAAATCCAGACTCACTATCGTATCATATAGCTACTAACAGGTTAATTCATCCACAGTTACAATTTTCTATCACGGTATTGTAATTATTTTCTTTGGACTGATAATAAACAGTAATACAGAAACCTTCTAACATTTAGTAGCTTTGTGGGACAGTACCTGTTATATTACACAGCAGTTAAGAGCAAAAGTTCTGGAATAGGCATGGGTTCTAGTCCTGGCTCAGTCACTCACCAATAGTGGGCTTGGGCAATTAACTTGACCTTTCTAATTCTAGTTGCAATGCTTGTTAAATGGGAGTAATAAAGATAGCTATACTTAAAAGGGATACTATAAGGACTAAATGAGATAACACATGTAAAACAATTAGTATTGTGCCTGGCACAAAGTAAGTAATCATAATGATAGCTAACACTTATTGGACAATCAATAATCTCTGAATTTTCTAGTGCATATTCCATCACTAATAACTAGTGTGATCCCCTACATTTCAATTTACTCCTGTTTATATTTGGGCATCGGACTAGACGAAAAAAGTGCCTTTGGCTCAAATATTCTATTTCCTCCCTTCAATATTATTTCAATTATATTGTGAAATAATCTAAAGTTGTACACAACTTTTCTTTTAGTCAATGCGGGGAGAAGGTAACTGCAGTTTAAACAATGTATATGTTTCCTCAGACAAATGTGCCAGTAACCTAGGAAGCTAAACTACAAAGGTGTCAAGACTTTTGTCCACTGCAACCAATGGAGCAGCCCCTGGCTGCTATGTGTGATACAAAAGAAACTTACCAAATAAGGGAGTACTTCTCCTGACACAGCTTAGTCTTGCCATTTGTAATGTTATAATTCAGCAAGTGATTACGATGGAGTTTCAGATAACACCTATTTTGTTATCTTAAATGCATATTTCTTTCTAACATCACAAAACATACATCAGAATGATAACCTTTTGTTGCTCTTACTAGATACCGACCTGTACCATAATTACGCTTAGTAAGTTGGTTCTAATTAAACTCTATTATGAAAAAAGATATACGCACCCCAGTGTTCATAGCAGCACTACTTACAATAGCCAAGAAATGGAAGTAACCTAAATGTCCATCAACAGATGAGTGGATAAAGATGTGGAACATATACAATGGAATACTACTCAGCCATAAAAAAGAATGAAATAATGCCATTTGCAGCAACATGAATGGACCTAGAGATTATCATACTAAGTGAAGTCAGAAAGAGAAAGACAAGTGCCATATGGTGTCACTTATATGTGAAATCTAAAATATGATACAAATGAACTTATTTACAAAACAGAAACAGACCCACAGAGGTAGAAAACAAACTTACGGCTACCAAAACAGAAAGGGGGTGGGAGAGAGATAAATTAGGAGTTTGGGATTAGCAGATGCAAACTACTATATATAAAATAGTTAAACAACAAGGTCCTACTGAATAGCACAGGGAACGATAATATCCTGTAATAAGCCATAATGAAAAACAATATGAAAAAGAATAGATAGATATCTGAATCACTTTGCTGTACACCAGAAACTAACATAACATTGTAAATCAACTATACTTCAATTTTAAAAAATGGTTATTTCTTAAAATCACTAATCCCATATAAAATTATTCTGCATATGCCAAATAAAATTATGATATACTATCACTGTTTTCCTTGCGGAAATCTTCCATGCGAGCATTAATAATAGTAGTTCATTTCAAACCTGTTTAAGTTTGATAAAAACTTTACAAGAGATATTGCAATTGAGAGTTCTTCTCAATGAAAGGAGGAAATGAAGGGAAAAAAAATATTGCACACCATTTCTATTTTGAAAACACCTCTACCCGTCAAATGCTGTATTCTAAAAGGGATAAGCCTAGCATCTTTTCTTTTCCTTTCTCTCCCTTTCTTGTTAAAGTCATATAAGTAAGCAAATATTCCAACCTTCTTCTGTTGTGTCTCCTCACACTGCATAGCCACTTTTGAAGTTCAGGGCTTGCTCATGGGAGAGATATGTGGGAAAGGATAGTGTACTGAGAATAAGGCTGTTGAAACTCAAAGACAAACTATTTCCTCATTTCTCTTCCTACAAAGAACTTTAAACAGAAGGAAGGTTGCAAATGCAACACTGACTTCAATATGTTCCAATAAAGGGAAAAGATGGAACGACAGCCAAAATATAAAGCATAACTGTGATGAAATATTAAGAAAAAAATGAAACTGCGTTCCCTTTCAAATTGTTATGCTTGTACAAAAATTAAGAATAGTAACAGATGCAATACATCAGGCTACCATGTTAATCCAGCACACTGAAGTCTATGACTTTTTAACAGCTTTATTGAGATATAATTCATATGCTATACAAGTCACCCATGTATACACTTGGGTGGTTTTTAGTAAATTTAGAGTCGTGCAACCACAAACAATTTTAGAACATTTTTATCAAAGCCCTACTGATTGGGAATCACTCTTATTCCCTCCTAAATCCCCACCCTTTCACCTAAGTAACTACTAATTTACTTTCTGTCTCTATGGACTTACCCATTCTGGACATTTTATATAAATGAACCCAATACACAGCCTTTTGCGAATGGCTTCTTTCACTTAGCATAACTTTTTCAAGGTTCATCCACGTTGTAGCAATATATCAGTACTTTATTCCTTTTAACTGCCAAATAATATCCCATTCTTATGGCTATACCATATTTTGTTTTCCATTCATCAGCTGGCAAACATCCGAGTTGTTTCTACCTTCTGGCTACTATGAAAAATGCTGTTTTGAACATTCATGTACAAGTTTTTGAAAAGAGGTATGTCTTCAGTTCTCTTAGGATCTATACCTAGGAGTGGAATTGCTGGATCATATGGTAATGAAGTCTGTTTTTTACTATAGCTAGAGTATTTAAGAGTTGTGCATACTTTGTAAAAAGCACTTTTTCCCACTACACTAAGCATATTTAAGTTAAATAAGCCCACCTATACTGACAGAAAAAGACAAAGCTGAACATTGTAAGTCATAAAAATTCTGAAAAAGAAGTATTTTCTATTTTTTTACTTTTCAGAGTTCACTAACTCTGAAATATTAATATGTCATATTTATTTAAATAAAATCTACTGAATTTACCTGTTTTTACTTGAGTGCAAGAAATATTTAGAGTGACATTTCTGATGCTCAAATGATAAACATCACTGTGCATGCTTTTGTTTGAGGTTTTCAATTCCTTGGTATTAATGAGCTGAAAACTTATATCCACACAAAAACCTCCACAGGGGTGTTTGTTCATAGCTACCAAAACTTGGAGGCAACCAAAATGTCCTTCAGTAGGTGTGTGGGTAAACTGTTGTATATCCAGACAATGGAATATTATTCAGTGCTAAGAAGAAAGGAGCTATCAAGGTATGAAAAGACATGGAGGACTTAAATGCTTACCACTAGAGAAAAAAAGCCAATTTGAAAAGACTACATACTGTAAGATTCCAACTATATGACATTCTGGAAAAGGTAAACCATCGCAGTCAAGACAGTGTGGTTGCCATGGGTTGGGGGGAGGAAGTGATGAATAAGCAGAGCATAGAGGATTTTTAGGGCAGTGAAACTATTCTGTACGTTACGATGGTAGATATATGAAATTATACATTTGTCAAAACTCATAGGATGTACAACACCGAAATTGAATCCTAAAGTAAACTGTGTACTTTGGGTAATAATGAAACCATCAATTCACCAATGTAACAGATACACTACTCTGGTGTAGAATGTTGATAGCAGGGGAGGTTGCACATGTGTGAGAGTGGGAATTATGTGTGAACTCTACTTTCTGCTCAATTTTGCTGTGAACCTAAAACTACTTTTTTTTTTTTTCTGGCTGCATTGGGTCTTTGTTGCTGCATGCAGCCTTTCTCTAGTTGTGGCAAGTGGGGGCTATTCTTTGTCGTAGTGCGCGGGTTTCTCATTATGGTGGCTTCTCTTCTTGCGGAGCACGGGCTCTAGGCGTGTGGGCTTCAGTAGTTGCAGCACACAGGCTCAGCAGCTGCAGCACGTGGGCCCTAGAGTGTGTAAGCTTCAGTAGTTGTGGTGCGCAGGCTCAGAAGTTGTGGCTCGCGGGCTCTAGAGTTCAGGCTCAGTAGTTGTGGCGCACGGGCTTAGTTGCTCCGTGGCATGTGGGATCTTCCCAGACCAGGGATTGAACCCGTGTCCCCTGCATTGGCAGGCAGATTCTCAACCACTGTACCACCAGGGAAGTCCCCTAAAAATCCTCTTAAAAAATAAAGTTTGTTAATTAAGAAAAAAGTAAACAGTAACCATCAGAAAATAAATAATGAACATTAAAAAAGTCACTTACTACTGTTTCCTTAGCAGGAGGAGGCTTGATCTGTTGACTGGGAATCAGAACAAATGTCAAAGTACCATGCATATCAGACTGTAACAGAAAAAGTACATTATTTTAAAAAGCTGTATTTATGAAAATCATTCCATGATCTTATGATCAATAGTCCCTAAACTGGACTATTCTGGAACTCCAAGGAGACTTCAAAATAAAAAATTGGAAAAGATGAATCCCATTTTATCAGGAAGCACAAATTATGCCTTTCGTGGACTCCATCATAGAGCTACCTAGGAATATGACATTCTGCAATTTTGGTCCTCTCGTCCACTGGGAAAAGCCACTTAGCCCATAAGTCTTGGGTTTTTATCTTCCATTAAGTTTAAGTTTGGAAGATTCCACAGTGAAGGACTGGAAGACACTGCAGCACTTCAGGGTCATCTACTCTGACATATATCGATTTTAATACAGTAGAATTTGAAATAGTAATTTTACTAGGATTAGAAAAGCGATACAAGTACACAAATATTCTTACTTCCCAGATGCTTTGTCTCTGTCATTCATTCTATTTTATAACTGTATAGTCTTACTACTAGGTTCTCAATTATTTTCCAGTACAGTCGGCCCTCCGTATTCATGGGTTCCATATCTGTGAATTCAACCAACCGCGGATGGAAAAAAATTCCAGAAAGTTCCAAAATGCAAAACTTGATTTTGCCACCTGCAAACAGCTATTTACTTAGCATTTACATTGTATTATTATAAATAATCTAGAGATTATTTAAAGTATACTGGAGGATGTATGTAGCTTATATGCAAAAACTATGCCATTTTATGTAAGGGACTTGAGCACCCATGGATTTTGGTATCCATGGGGGCCCTGGAACCAATCCCCCATGGATACCAAGGGACAACTGTATACCACTGCCCACCTTGCTCAGCTACCTCCAGCCTAGACAGTAATCACACTTATGGTCCTGAGATAGCAGGGAGCAGTACTCAATCTAGAGACAGCAGCCAGTAAAACAAGGGCTAAGAACAATGACCACTGGCACTTTGTGCTATCAAAGCAATGAATGGCACTGGGTGACAATAAGGATGTGAGGATGTTTTCTAGATTCTTCAGTAGACGTCAGCAGATAGGAGAGATTTTAATGTAACAACTGATATTAAGTAAATAAGAATATAAATCTGATTGATGGGTATATATGAAGTGATCATAAATCACCCTCAGAAGTTGGCTCTAAATGGCCTCCTGATTATACCACCACTGTCTAGCAGGACTTTCTATGATGACGGAATTCTGATCAGTGGACTGGAATTGCAGAATGCCATATTCCTAAATCTACACCTTCATATGATAGCCATTAGTAACATACGCTTCTTGAGCATCTGAAATGCAGCTAGTAAGAATGAGGAACTGAATTTTAAATGTTACTTAAATAGAAATAACTAGCACATGTAGCTAATGGTTATTATATTCAACAATGTAGATCTATACCACTGCTATTATCTAATATTGCTAAGGAAACAACAATCAATTGTAGGTAATAAAAAACCAAAATAAGGGCTTCCCTGGTGGCGCAGTGGTTGGGAGTCTGCCTGCCAATGCAGGGGACATGGGTTTGTGCCCCGGTCTGGGAAGATCCCACATGCCGCGGAGCGGCTGGGCCCGTGAGCCATGGCCACTGAGCCTGCGCGTCCGGAGCCTGTGCTCCGCAACGGGAGAGGCCACAACAGTGAGAGGCCCACGTACCGCAAAAAAAAAAAAAAAAAAAAAAGAACATAAAATCATGAGGGTGTGAACTTTGTTTTGTTACTGTTTCCCTAGCAGCTAGCACACAGTAGGCATTTAATACATGTATTTTTGAATGAGTTATTATTAGTGATTTCAGAGGCGAACAAAATATACCTGGTAGTAATAAAGAAAAAAAAATCAGCAGCACCTCCACCCCCACAAGAATAAAATTCTACTAATAAATATTGTGGAAACAATTATACCATGGGAAAATTGTGCTAGAAATTGTATAGAGATCTTAACAGTTATTTTTAAAATGCTTTTTAAATATTTTATTCTGAAGTCCAATAACAAAGGAGGCTTTTGAGAGTCTATCAATTATTCTTCTACACGGGGCAACTTACCAACAAGTCAAAAACCTCATTGACATCTTTCCCCCGAATTTCAATGCCATTGATCTCCAGAACTTCATCCCCTTCATGTAACAGACCACTTTTTTCTGCAGCACCTCCTTTTACTATCCGACTAATGATGACAGAATCCATTTCATTACGAACTGTAGCACCCTTAAAAAAATTCAATAGCCAATATTGAAATAAAAATGCAATTTTTGGGTTCAACATGTACTCATTTTTTAATTTTTATTTTTGTATTCAACAATTCTAGCCTTCAGTTATCTTGAGAAAAAAATGTATTTACACAGCTAGAATAATCATGGCAATTAGGTTTGAAAGCTGATCATTTCCCCCACATTTTGTGCTTCAGAAGCATTCCATTCGTTAAAATTCTAAAATCAGGCTTTTGAAGCATACAACAGCATAAAAATGCACTTGTTCAAGAACAATGTGAAAGCCTATAATCAAATTTGTTCTCTATATGCTGGATGCTATTCAAATGGTTATACTATATTTAGGTATAATTAGTGAACATGACTTGTAACTAAAAGTCTTTTTAAATTCAAAATATCATTAAGAGATGAATACTAATCTGGTTAATTATCAAAATATTAAATATGATAGCTGCATCCAATTCACATTAAAATGTATTAAACATCAATATTTATTATACAAATTGGAAGTACAACTGCAATATATACACTCAAAAACTGGAAATATGAAATACAGAATAAAGCTTGAAATTAGATAGTTTGTAACACTTTTCTCCTGAACTTTTATTTTAAAATTTTGTCATAACATTCCCAATTTCTTTCTTTCTGGTTGGGAAAACCTAGTTACATAAAATTCCCTTTAATAAAATACAGTCCCTATTTCATATACCACACTGTGCAAGACAATTTGAGAACTTAGGATTCAAAAATATTTCTCTGAAAATAAAGAAAATTAAGTCAATGATAGCAGACTAACAGAAAAACGTTCTACATATAAAAACTACAAAATATTAACATTAAACAATGCATACTTCTAAGTATATGTGAAGTATGTAAGTAATTACATTGAATGAAAAGATCAGACTTTCCACTGTTTTTTTAAAAAGCTGGCAGACTAATGAAGCAGATTACTTGTCCCTTCTTTGTTCAACGATTACTTCACAAGCTATTATTTTCATCAAATTATGGGTGAGAAAAGATGAACAAATTATTTCTCAGATGAATAAGGAGTATGAGGAAGAACATAAAAGAATTCCAAAAAGTTAGCCTCCAAAGAGAAAAACTACCAGAAATGTAAACTCTTCAACTATCTGCCATACAGAAGACCCCTGTGTAGAAAGGATCTCATATCAGAGATGTGGGACACTTACCAATGGAATATCTCGAGCCTTTTCTATACGAACTATTTTTACAGTTTCTCCTCCATATTGGCCAATGCTTTCATAAACTCTCTCATCTGTAATGGGCTCTAGCTGCATTTCCTGCTCAGCAACCTTATCATGGGCCAGTAAAAGTGCCTGTTTCAAAGAAACCCATAGCATTTAAAGTAACAGCATGATTTATTTCTGTAGAGAGATTTTAACCTAATCATGTACATAGTATACTGATCATTAAACCTTTAAAAGAAGTGCTGTAATTAATTATATATTCAGATCTCTTTCCAAACTTTCCAACTGAAGTACAGATGCAACCCTGTATCTTTTATAGCTAATAATAACTAAAGATTTGTTAGGTATAATAGGGAATACTCTGGGATGAGTTATCAAAGTCTAAAATGCTTATTAAACTTCATAAAAAACAAAACTACCTCAAGGGTCCAACATCACAGATAATTAAAATTTATGGAAAAATATGACCAAAAAAGGGAGGAATTTGTAAAGAATAAGAAGTTGTTTCAAAAATAATGTGGTTAACAATAATTATTCTGCAGTGGAAGTTGTAAGCAATCAAAACAGGCTACATTAATATTTGAGGTCTCTTTTAGCCCAAGAGACTGATTCAAAGTGATTTTGGATGCTGGAAAAACCACACATATGATGCTCTCTCCATTTTCTACCTGAATATGTGGAGCATTCAGCAAAGCAGTTAATTCTTGTCCTTCCTTCTGGTGGATTGGCTTCAAAACACTTTGTACCTAAGAAACAAAGAATATTCTTCCTAGGTTATAAAAACTATCACTAGCATTTATAAAGATTTTTTTTAAAAAAAGGTATGATTTAAAATTGTAAAAACTGGAAAACGGGTTCAAGATGGTGGAGTAGAAGGATGTGCGCTCGCTCCCTCTTCCGAGAGCACCGGAATCACAACTAGCTGCTGGACAATCATCAACAGGAAGACACTGGAACTCACCAGAAAAGATACCCCACATCCAAAGACAAAGGAGAAGCCACAATGAGGCGGTAGGAGGGGCGCAATCACAATAAAATCAAATCCCATAACTGCTGGGTGAGTGACTCACAAACTGGAGAACACTTATACCACACAAGTCCACCCACTGGAGTGAAGGTTCTGAGCCCCACGTCAGGCTTCCCAACCTTGGGGTACAGCAAAGGGAGGAGGAATTCCCAGATAATCAGACTTTGAAGGCTAGCAGGATTTGATTGCAGGACTTCCACAGGACTGGGGGAAACAGACACTCCACTCTTGGAGGGCACAAAGTAGTGTGCCCATTGGGACCCAGGGGAAGGAGCAGAGACACCATAAGAGACTGAACCAGACCTACCTGATAGTGTTGGAGGGTCTCCTGCAGAAGCAGGGGGTGGCTGTGGCTCACTGTGAGGACAAGGACACTGGCAGCAGAAGGTCTGGGAAGTACTCCTTGGCGTGAGCCCTCCCAGAGTCTGCCATTAGCCCCACCAAAGAGCCAGGTAGGCTCCAGTGCTGTGTTGCCTCAGGCCAAACAACCAACAGGGAGGGAATCCAGCCCCACCCATCAGCAGACAAGCAGATTAAAATTTTACTGAGCTCTGCACACCAGAGCAACACCCAGCTCTACCCACCACTAGTCCCTCCCATCAGAAAACTTGCACAAGCCTCTTAGGTAGCCTCATCCAGCAGAGGGCAGAGAGCAGAAGCAAGAAGAACTACAATCCTGCAGCCTGTGGAACAAAAACCACATTCACAGAAAGACAAGATGAAAAGGCAGAGGGCTATGTACCAGATGAAGGAACAAGATACAACCCCAGAAAAACAACTAAATGAAGTGGAGATAGGTAAACTTCTGGAAAAAGAATTCAGAATAATGACAGTGAATATGATCCAGGACCTCAGAAAAAGAATGGAGGCAAAGATTGAGAAGATGCAAGAAATGTTTAACAAAGACCTAGAAGAATTAAAGAACAAACAAACAGAGATGAACAATACAGTAAGTGAAATGAAAAATACGCTAGAAGGAATCAATAGCAGAAAAATGGAGGCAGAAAAATGGACAAATGACCTGGAAGACAGAATGGTGGAATTCGTTGCCACAGAACAGAATAAAGAAAAAAGACTGAAAAGAAATGAAGACAGCCTAAGAGACCTCTGGGACAACATTAAACGCACCAACATTCGCATTATAGGGGTCCCAGAAGGAGAAGAGAGAGAGAAAGGACCCGAAAAAATATTGGAAGAGATTATAGTCGAAAACTTCCCTAACATGGGAAAGGAAATAGCCACTCTCCGGAAGCGTAGAGAGTTCCAAGCAGGATAAACCCAAGGAGAAACATGCCAAGACACACTGTAATCAAACTGACAAAAATTGAAGACCAAGAAAAATTACTGAAAGCAGCAAGGGAAAAACGACAAGTAACATACAACGGAACTCCCATAAGGTTAACAGCTGATTTCTCAGCAGAAACTCTACAAGCCAGAACGGAGTGGGATGATATATTTAAAGTGATGAAAGGGAAGAACCTACAACAAAGACTACTATACCCAGCAAGGATCTCATTCAGATTCAACGGAGAAATCAAAAGCTTTACAGACAAGCAAAAGCTAAGAGAATTCAGCACCACCAAACCAGATCTACAACAAATGCTAAAGGAATTTCTCTAAGCAGGAAACACAAGAGAAGAAAAGGACCTACAGGAACAAACCCATAACAATTAAGAAAATGGTAACAGGAACATACATATTCATAATTACCTTAAACGTGAACAGATTAAATGCTCCAACCAAAAGACACAGGCTCGCTGAATGGATACAAAAACAAGACCCATCTATATGGAAAAAGATATTCCATGCAAATGGAAATCAAAAGAAAGCTGGAGTAGCAATACTCATATCAGATAAAATAGACTTTAAAATAAAGAATGTTACAAGAGACAAGGAAGGACACTACATAATGATCAATGGATCAATCCAAGAAGAAGATATAACAATTATAAATATACATGCACCCAACATAGGGGCACGTCAATACATAAGGCAACTGCTGACAGCTATAAAAGAGGAAATCGACAATAACACGATAATAGTGGGGAACGTTAACACCTCACTTACACCAATGGATAGATCATCCAAATAGAAAATTAATAAGGAAACACAAGCTTTAGATGACACAACAGACCAGACAGATTTAATTGACATTTGTAGGACATTCCATCCAAAAACAGCAGATTACACTTTCTTCTCAAGTGCACACAGAACTTTCTCCAGGATAGATAACATCTTGGGTCACAAATGAAGCCTCAGTAAATTTAAGAAAACTGAAATCATATCAAGCATCTTTTCTGACCACAATGCTATGAGATTAGAAATCAATTACAGGGAAAAAACCCCACAAAAAACCACAAACACATGGAGGCTAAACAATACATTAGTAAATAACCAAGAGATCACTGAAGAAATCAAAGAGGAAATCAAAAATACCTAGAGACAAATGACAAAGAAAACATGATGATCCAAAAGCTATGGGATGCAGCAAAAGCAGTTCTAAGAGGGAAGTTTATAGCAATACAATCCTACCTCAAGAAGAAGAAAAACCTCAAATAAACAATCTAACCTTACACCTACAGGAACTAGAGAAAGAAGAAGAAACAAAACCCAAAGTTAGTAGAAGGAAAGAAGTCATAAAGATCAGAGCAGAAGTAAATGAAATAGAAACAAAGAAAACAATAGCAAAGAACAATAAAACTAAAAGCTGGTTCTCTGAGAAGATAAACAAAATTGATAAACCATTAGCCAGACTCATCAAGAAAAAGAGGGAGAGGACTCAAATCAATAAAATTAGCAATGAAAAAGGAGAAGTTACAACAGACACCGCAGAAATACAAAGCATCATGAGAGACTACTACAAGCAACTCTATGCCAATAAAATGGACAACCTGGAAAAAATGGACAAATCCTTAGAAAGGTATAAGCTTCCAAGACTGAACCAGGAAGCAATAGAAAATATGAACAGACCAATCACAAGTAATGAAATTGAAACTGTGATTACAAATCTTCCAACAAACAAAGGTCCAGGACCAGATGGCTTCGCAGGTGAATTCTATCAAACATTTAGAGAAGAGCTAACACCCATCCTTCTCAAACTCTTCGAAAAAATGCAGAGGAAGGAACATTTCCAAACTCATTCTATGAGGCCACCATCACCCTGATACCAAAACCAGACAAAGATACTACAGAAAAAGAAAATCACAAACCAATATCACTGATGAATACAGACGGAAAAATCCTCAACAAAATACTAGCAAACAGAATCCAACAACACATTAAAAGGATCATACACCATGATCAAGTGGGATTTATCCCAGGGATGCAAGGATTCTTCAATATACAAAAATCAATCAATGTGATACACCATATTAACAAATTGAAGAAGAAACACTATATGATCATCTCAATGGATGCAGAAAAGCTTTTGACAAAATTCAACAACCATTTATGATACAAACTCTCCAGAAAGTGTCCATAGAGGGAACCTACCTCAACATAATAAAGGCCATATACGACAAACCCACAGCAAACATCTTTCTCAATGGTGAAAAACTGAAAGCATTTCCTCTAAGATCAGGAACAAGACAAGGATGTCCACTCTCGCCACTATTATTCAACATAGTTTTGGAAGTCCCAGCCACGGCAATCAGAGAAGAAAAAGAAATAAAAGGAATACAAATTGGAAAAGAAGAAGTAAAACTGTCACTGTTTGCAGATAACATGATACTATACATAGAGAATCCTAAAGATGCCACCAGAAAACTTCTTGAGCTAATCAATGAATTTGGTAAAGTTGCAGGATACAAAATTAATGCACAGAAATCTCTTGCATTCCTATACACGAATGATGAAAACTCTGAAAGAGAAATTAAGGAAACACTCCCATTTACCACTGCAACAAAAAGAATACAATACCTAGGAATAAACCTACCTAGGGAGACAAAAGACCTGTATGCAGAAAACTATAAGACACTGATGAAAGAAATTAAAGATGATACAAACAGATGGAGAGATATGCCATGTTCTTGGAAGAATCAATATTGTGAAAATGACTATACTACCCAAAGCAATCTATAGATTCAATGCACTCCCTATCAAATTACCAATGGCATTTTTTACAGAACTAGAACAAAAAGTCCTAAAATTTGTATGGAGACACAAAAGACCCCGAATAGCCAAAGCTGTTTGAGGGAAAAAAACGGAGCTGGAGGAATCAGACTCCCTGACCTCAGACTATACTACAAAGCTACAGTAATCAAGACAATATGGTACTGGCACAAAAACAGCAATACAGATCAATGGAACAGGATAGGAAGCCCAGAGATAAGCTCACACACCTATGGTCAACTAATCTATGACAAAGGAGGCAAGGATATACAGTGGAGAAAAGACAGTCTCTTCAATAAGTAGTGCTGGGAAAACTGGACAGCTACATGTAAAAGAATGAAATTAGAACGCTCTCTAACACCATATACAAAAATAAAGTCAAAATGGATTAGAGACCTAATTGTAAGACTGGACACTATAAAAACTCTTAGAGGAAAACAAAGGAAGAACACTCTTTGACATAAATCACTGCAAGATCTTTTTTGATCCACCTCCTAGAGTAATGGAAATAAAAACAAAAATAAACAAATGGGACCTAATGAAACTTAAAATCTTTTGCACAGCAAAGGAAAATATAAACAAGACGAAAAGACAACCCTCAGAATGGGAGAAAGTATTTGCAAACCAATCAACAAAAGATTAATCTCCAAAATATATAAACAGCTCATGCAGCTTGATATTAAAAAAACAAACAACCCAATCCAAAAATGGGCAGAAGAGCTAAATAGACATTTCTCCAAAGAAGACATACAGATGGCCAAGAAGCACATGAAAAGCTGCTCAACATCACTAATTATTAGAGAAATGCAAATCAAAACTACAATGAGGTATCACCTCACACCAGTTAGAATGGGCATCATCAGAAAATCTACAAACAACAAATGCTGGAGAGGGTGTGGAGAAAAGGGAACCCTCCTGCATTGTTGGTGGGAATGTAAATTGATACAGCCATTATGGAGAACAGTATGGAGGTTCCTTAAAAACCTAAAACTAGAACTACCATATGACCCAGCAATCCCACTACTGGACATATACCCTGAGAAAACCATAATTCAAAAAGACACATGCACCCCAATGTTCATTGCAGCAGTATTTACAATAGCCAGGTCATGGAAGCGACCTAAATGCCCATCGACAGACGAATGGATAAAGAAGATGTGGTACATATACAGAATGGAATATCACTCAGCCATAAAAAGGAACGGAATTTGGTCATTTTTAGAGACGTGGATGGATCTACAGACTGTCATACAGAGCGAAGTAAATCAGAAAGAGAAAAACAAATATCGTATATTAACACATATATGTGGAACCTAGAAAAATGGTACAGATGAACTGGTTTGCAGGGCAGAAATTGAGACAGATGTAGAGAACAAACATATGGACACCAAGGAGGGAAAGTGGTGGTGGGGGGTGTGTGTGATGAATTGGGAGATTCGGATTGACATATATATACTAATATGTATAAAATGGATAGCTAATAAGAATCTGCTGCTTAAAAAAATAAATAAAATAAAAATTCAGAAAAAAAATTGTAAAAACTACTTGTAAGAAAGAAAAGCACTAAAGAGAATTATAACTTTAAAAAAGTATTTGTTTCTCACAGAGTTTTCAATCTTGTTACCTGATTGACAATAGCATTTTTATTTATGCCTATGAATGAGGTATTTCCTTCTTGAAAATTTCTGCAAACATACTATGTAAAAGAGACTAATAATGATTATATAAGGGAAGAACTGTTCTAACAGTTATGTTGCTATTTTATAGTGTTTTAATCATATGTTTATGTAACTACATTTTAAATCAGAGATGACATTTTAAAGAGTTACAGACTAACATATAAATTTATATTGGAGTAATGAAACAACCACCATACTACAGTGAATCACATTAAAAAATTTACCTAAGTCAAGCAATTCTTGCACTCCTAGGATAAACTCCACTTGATTATGAAGAATTTTTTTTAGTCTTTGTTTCCTCACCTGTAGATTGGCGCCTACAATGTAAGGTTCTTAAAAGATTGAGATAATCCACATAAACTGCTTAGCACACTACCTAGCACATAGTAAATTATTACCTTAATATATTTCTAGATGTGAGTTACTCACATTTTAAGATTTCTATATTAATGTTCATAAACAGGATTAGAGACTTGGTGAGCACAGTCATATACACTGGTTTACAGAACTACTGTTTTTAGTATCTATACTATTCTAGCACAATGAGTTGGGAAATAGTCAACATTTATACATGAAAACAGTTTATTTAACGTAAGACTCATATGTTCCTTAATGTTTTGATAGAGCTTGTAAAATTATCTGGGCCTGGTAGTTTATTTTAGGGGTGGATTTCCAACTTTCAATTTTATCTATAGTTACTACTTTTTTTGGTTACCTTTTCTTAAGTCACTTTTGGCAATTTACATTTTCTTACAAAAACCACCCACTTGACAGCACTTTCACATTTAGTGACATAAAGTTGCAATTATAATTTTTTAGTCTCCTGTGTTTGCATCTATGCTTCTTTTTTCTTTCCTAATGTTATTAGTATTTTTTCTTCATCTAACTGGTCAAAGGTTTCTCTATTTTCTTGTACTTGTCAAAAAACCAGCTTTTGATGTTAAATCTATTGTTCTTTCCATTTAAATAATTTAATTCCTTTTTTCTGCTCTAGTTTATTTCCCTTTTCAATTTCTAATCACTTGAGCTGTATGTTCAGTCGAATTATTTTCCATCTTTTTTTCTACCATAAATATTTAAAGGTACAAATTTGCTCTGTGGACTAGTTTTCCTCAAAGATTATACTATATATGTTTTCACTATTAATGCCTCTGATTTTCTTCCTTTCTGTGCTTCCTAACTCGAGTACCAAAAAGAGCACTTTGCAGCAATGCAGATTAACAAAGCCAAAATTATCATCATCAATGAAAACATATAGAAGTAAATTAATATATAGTATAATTTTTTAATAAAACTAACTCACGATTGGGACTTCCCTGGTGGCACAGTGGTTAAGAATCTGCCTGCCGGTGTGGGGGACACAGGTTCAATCCCTGGTCTAGGAAGATCCCACATGCCGCGAAGCAACTAAGCCTGTGCACCACAACTACTGAGCCTGTACTCTAGAGTCCACGGGCCACAACTGCTGAGCCCGGAGCTAAAACTACTGAAACTCGCGTGCCTAAAGCCCGTGCTCCACAACAAGAGAAGCCACCTCAGTGAGAAGCCCGTGCACCGCAACAAAGAGTAGCCCCCTCTTGCCGCATCTAGAGAAAGCCTGTGCACAGCAGCAAAGACCCAACGCAGCCAAAATTAAATTAATTAATTTTTTTAAAAGTAACTCATGATTAGAACAGGAATCTAGTAATTCTCTAATACCTCTTATGGCTATTTTAAATAATTTTTAAAGTAATTCCCCTATCAAACCTAAGAGATGATAATTTTGGGATTAACTAATTTGACCACAAGTAGATCATAGCAATAAGAGCATCAAAATTAGCCTGTCCTCTGGTTTTGGTACCTAGAAAAACATGTTTCTAAATGTAAAGTTCTATATGTATAAACAGGGGGGCATAGCAATTATTATCTTTTGCAAGAATTCGATTAAAGTCTTACTAATGGTCGAGTGCAGTAATCCAAAACTGTGAATAATTAAATGCTGATTTTTAAAATAGGGTACTTTTCTTTTTTAAATATATCATATCCCAGTTAATTTAAAATGAAATTTATAGTCCCTAAGAAAGTAATCCTGAGAGAGAAAGAAAATTTTGGATTAGAAATGCACTTTGAACAAAATGTACAAAGTCAACTCAATAATTTTGTGTATAGACACTTTTTTTCTATCTTTACCTTTTTATTTATTTATTTATTTTGGCTGCACTGCACGGCTTGCAGGATCTTAGTTCCTCGACCAGGGACTGAACTTGGGGCCATGGCAGTGAAAGTGCCAAGTCCTAACCACTGGACTGCAGGGGAATTCCCTCCTATTTTTACTTTTAAATCAGTTCCTAGCACCTCTGAGATAGTCCCTTCTAAAGAAATTTCAACTCCTGTTAAGTGTTTATTTCCTTCCCCTATTAATCCAGTTGTTGCCTATTTTAGTGTCAACATACAACATGAGCTACTTCTACAAAGGCCTAAGGAATTAAAAGGCTATTCTTACCTCATACTGGCTCCTTTCCATTAGGCTATAAAAATGCTCTAATCTCTTATCTTTAAAAAAAAAAGTTCTCTCTTGATCTTGTACTCTTCTCTAGCTAAAATACCTTCTCTATTTTCCTTCAGAGCGTTTTAAACTAATTTTTTTAAATTACAGAAACGGTATATGTTAAATGTGAAAAATCAGAAAATAGATAATCCAAAAGAAGGAAATAAAACTCACCATAATCCCCAAACCTAGGGAGAATCATTTGGTATATATCCTCCTATATTCTTATACTTGTTTTTACCAAAATATTCACCAAGAGATACACATCTGACAGGAGGACTTGTAACTAGAGTACATTAAGAACTCTTACAACTCAATAAAATTTACAATATGATTTTTAAAATGGGAAAACGATCAAAATATTTTCCAAAAGAAGATAAGGAAACAGCTTATGAAAAAATGCTCAACATATGGAAATGCAAACTAAAACAAGATACTGTTACACATCTGCTAGAATAATAAAATGGAAATAACCTAAATATCCACCAATAGGAAAGTGGTTAAACAGATTGTAGGATATGCATACGATGGAATACTACTCAACAAGAAGTTCAAACTACTAAATACATGCAACACACTGATGAATTTGAAAAACATTATACTAAACAAAACAAGTCAGATATAAAAGACTACATATTATTTTATTCCATTTATATGAAATTTCCAGAAAAGGCAAATCTGTAAAAACAGAAAACAGATCACTGGCTGCCTAGGGTCTGGGGAGTGGGAAGTGGTTACTGTCTACAAAAGAAATTAAGGGAGCTTTATGCATTCACGGATGTTTCTATAACTTGATTGTGGTGGTAGATTACACAGGCGTATACATGTGCCAAAAATATTGAACTATATAATGAAGCATACCAATTTTAAGTGTATGTAAATTATATCTCAATAAAGTTGGTTATCAAAAACAATACACCCATAACCTCAAAACCATGAGAAAATCTTTGTGTATATCCTTTACTTCTTACTTTTACCAGAATGAGATCATGCTAGTCATACTGTTTTATAACAATATAACTATTTCAGTTTGATACTAATTATTTTTTAAAATTAATTAATTTATTTGTTTATTTTTTACTGCATTGGGTCTTCATTGCTGCACGCGGGCTTTCTCTAGTTGCAGTGAGCGGGGGCTACTCTTCGTTGCAGTGAGCAGGCTTCTCATTGCGGTGACCTCTCTTGTTGCAGAGCACAGGCTCCAGGTGCGTGGGCTCCAGCAGTTGTGGCACACGGTCTCCAGAGCGCAGGCTCAGTAGTTGCGGCGCATGGGCTTAGCTGCTCCGTGGCATGTGCGATATTCCCAGACCAGGGCTCAAACCCGTGTCTCCTGCATTGGCAGGCGGATTCTTAACCACTGCACCACAGGGAAGCCCTAATTTCCTACTGAAATATTTCTTCACTTCATGTTCAATGGCTGTTCAAAATCTTACATCTGGACAATTACACTAGCCTCCATACTCTAAGCCGGACTCCATTCTTGATCTCACACATCTCCCGCAATGTTATCAGAATAATACTTTAAACAGGAAGCCTGTTTATATCAAACTCTTGTTTAAAATCCTTCAGTAGCTCTGCAATCACTTATAAATTTCTTGCTTTGAACTCTCCTTTAGTGGCTTTTGTGTATTAAATTTGAGAAACACATCAACATCTAAATAAGAAAATTACCTATATATCCACCACCCAGAGATAGCCTTGTTAATAATTTATTATTTCTCTCAATATCTCTTTACCTGCATTTTCAAATAGGGTATCTGTGTGTATACACATTTTATCTATACTTTAATAGGCCTCATGTTGACTACCAAATGAATCAAGGTTTTAGTTTTTCAAAGTAACTAGTTAAACTTATTCACATTTTCCCTGTTCCCCTACAACATTTCATGACTTTTCTTGTTTTACTGCACTAGCTAGTACCTCCAGAAAAATGCTGAATACTAGTGGTGAGAATCTGTAGATTCCTTTTATTATTCCAGGCTTAAAAAGCAACATGCTGGGGACTTCCCTGGTGGCACAGTGGTTAAAAATCTGCCTGCCAATGCAGGGAACACGTGTTCGAGCCCTGGTCTGGGAAGATCCCACATGCCATGGAGCAACTAAGCCCGTGCACCACAACTACTGAGCCTGCACTCTAGAGCTCCACAACAAGAGAAGCCACCGCAATGAGAAGCCCGTGCACCGCAATGAAGAGCAGCCCCTGCTCACTGCCACTAGAGAAAGCCCGCGCGCAGCAACAAAGACCCAACGCAGACAAAAATTAAAAAAAAAAGCAACGTGTTGGGTGTTTCATCATTAGGTAAGATGCTCCCTATTAGTTTCTGATACTGTTCTTTATCAAGTTAACAAAATGTACCTGGTTTTCTAAGAATTCTCATTATCAAGGAAAAGGTATTAAATTTTTTTCAGATGTCTTTTCTGCATCAAGTTGATCATATGGTTTTCTCCTTTCATCTATTCATGTAACTTAATTACTTTAAAATGTTTACTAATGTGGATCCATCGTAAGAAAATTTAAACTTATTAATATGGCTTATCTGGCCTTCAGGACCTGGACTCTATCTTGAAAATCATATCCTACTCCTTACTCATTGTGCAATAAATATGCCATGCTTTCTCAGTCACTACTATCTTTGAACCCTTTGCCAGTGGAAAGGCTTTTCTTTCTTGGGCTTTCAGGTAAATTCCCAACTGTCCTTCAAGACTTAGCATATTAAATTTTCTCTTTCTTCCTTCCTCCCAAATCTCCTCCTTTGCCATGTCTGCCTCTCCCCAACCCCTACTGAAGTAGGCACATCTCATTACGCTCTTGGTACCTTTTTCATACTGCCACCATAGTACTTCTCTTTAGATTGTGATTGTTAACTCATTTTTCTTCCACAGTGAGAGTCTAACTCAATTTTCACTGGCTGATGTGCATCTGGGCTCTTTCCAGCTTC
Organism: Delphinapterus leucas; assembly: GCF_059928025.1. Lineage (NCBI taxonomy): Eukaryota > Metazoa > Chordata > Mammalia > Artiodactyla > Monodontidae > Delphinapterus > Delphinapterus leucas. Next base: position 147,153,958 of record NC_143130.1, on the reverse strand, counting down.
TAATGATTATCTGGCTGCTATGAACGTTTATGCTTAAGCCTTTGTGTGGATATGTTTTCATCTCTCTCAGGTACATACCCAGACATAAAAATGTTGGGTCACAGATATAGGTACTTTAGCTTTAGCAGACATTTCCAAACATTTTCCAAAGTGGCAGTACTAATTTATATTCCACCAGTAACATTATCAGAGTTTCAGTTCCTCCATAAGTTCATTAAGATTTAACATTGCCAGTCTTTCAAAAATTTTTTTAGTCATTTTGGTGTCTATGTGGTAGTCTCTCATTTTGTTTTAATTTGCATTTCTCTATTAGCTAATGATGCTGAACTTTTCATACTTACTGGCTGTTGGGGTTTCCTCTTTTTGAGAAGTGTCTGTTCAAGTCCTTTGCCCATTAAAAAAAAACTAAGTAGTCTCTTTCTTGTTAATTCGCGACAGTTCTTTTGGATGCAAGTTTTTGTTATATATATACTTATACACGTATATACCTCAATATCTCAAAATCAAAAAATCAAATACCATTTTCTAGTTTGTTGGCTTGCATTTTTACTGGATAAGCAAAAGTTCATTTAACGAAACCCAGGTTCTCAACCTTTTCTTGATAAAAGCACTTTAAAAATGATCAAAAAACTTGTTTTACATTTATTAATGAGTATCCTGGATTGTCAAAGATATAATCTGGATCTCAGTATCTGAAGTTTTCAGAAGCTGTATTATCTATTATATGATATTTAATGTTTAACTGATATTTTAAGCTATAAAAACAAAGAACACTTCCTAATGTGTTAAGACATTCTTTCATCAAATTCTTGAGTTTTTTTTACTTACTTGGATTAAATTTCCATTTAAAAATGATATACTAACTGAAACATGAGGTAATTTCTTCCTTTAAATACTGTATATGAAACAAGCTGGAATTATGAATGCTAAAAAGCAAAAAATTAGGCAATGGGCATATGAGTAGCCTAGTTAGTCTCATCCCAGTCACAAAACCTCACCTGGCCTCAAAATTCAGAAACATAAAACAGAAGGGTTGAATAAGGTGATTGTTAAGCTTTTCCAGCTGTAAAATAAAAGCAATGAGTCCATTTAACCTTCAGAATTTTGTTATCAGATTTAACACTCTTCTTTGATGAGTTCCAAGTACATCCTTTTCTCACATGTTATGTACTGTCAAGTCAGGGCTGCCACACAGTTGTGCATGCACAACTCCAGGGGAAGTCATTCACTTTGTAGCACAACCGTATGTTGTTGCCCCAACTAGGTTAGTCATTTTGCACTCATTTTAAGACCAGTCTCAGCCCAATGTCACTAATCACCTACTATCCCACCACCACCAAAGCAATACAATTCTCAAGTATTACTGAAGGCTGTGAAAGCAAACTTTGAGAAAATCTCCTTGATATAGAATCAATACTTTTACAATTGTGAACCATGTACATGTTAACTATGCTAAATCTAATATTGAAAATTGAGTTTTTAAAGTCCTTTTTAACCATTTCTTTCTCTCTCAAAGCATTACTCTTTAAGCCACTTCTAGTTCTTTGCCTCTCAACTCCTAAAACCTTTAAAGCTACGTTGCCTCCTTTTTTTTTTCCTTTCCTTCCAGCCTTTCTGTTGTGTCACTTTCTTCCAATGGAGCAATTTAAATCTCTCTTGCTTATATCATTCTCTTTTCTACCTACTGTTCTTAACAAAACAAAGCCCCAGTACCTGGCTGGACAAACCTTCCTCCTAAATGGGAAGAGAAGGATTACAATGATCTCCCAACCCTACACAATAAAAGTTATACTATATTTGTGAATAAATAAGATCAAAGTACTGTCAGCTATTTCAACCTCTGTAAGGAATTTTCAGGAAACCCATTTAAACTATAAGTAAAACTACAGGGATAATTTATTAATGAAAAATTCTGCATATTTAATTTCAATAATAAAAAATGAGCACAAAGAATAGGTCTCAACTAGGTCTTTTAACTAGCAGATGGGAAATTTCCCCTCTAGGAACAGGTCCCTAGGTCACACTCCTATCCTGAGCAACATGAGACTGCTCTCTGCCACTCTTGCACATAGGACCTTCGCTCACTGTAAGCATCTACATGAAGAAAATACATTCTGTGCTAATTCAAAACGTGCCTCCTAACCTACTTTACGTGTCTGTAGCTCTGGAAGTCCTACCCTTCCCTCAGCCCACTTTCTGTTTTGTGTCTGGGTTCAGTGAAATAGATTTACCTGATGGGCTTCCAGAATTATTCATTTTAAAATAACTTAAAATCCTGTAATAATGACAGAATGTCCACCCCCCAAAAATAGGAGATGGCTTACTTACATCCTTTTAAAACCTTCAATTTAAAATATGTTTGCAGAGGGACTTCCATGGTGGTCCAGTGGTTAAGACTCTGTGCTCCCAATGCAGGGGGCCCAGGTTCGATCCCCAGTCAGGGAACTAGATCCTGCATGCCGCAACTAAAGATCCCACACACCACAACTAAAGATGCCGCGTGCTGCAACTAAGACCCGGCGCAGCCAAATAAATACTTTTTAAAATAAATAAAATAAAATATGTTTGCAAAACACATTAAACACTAAACATCAACAAGCAGCAGACACTAGAACTTAACTATCAGCATGTTAACATGAGAAACTCTCACTGTACATTAAAATTTAATTATTTTGGACCTTCTATACAGTATCTATAGAGGAAAAACTTCAAAATACCTACAAGTAACAAATCTTAGAAGTTACATATTTATGATACCTGATTATCGAATATAATTTAATCTCATCAGTATTAATTTATCTCAGTTTATAATGTATAATGCTTAAAATAAAACTATACTACGTTAAAATTTTTCCCCTTCAGTAATTTAGACAAATATTTCTCTTACTATGCAAATATGTAGTTGTATATACAAACCTAATGCTATTCTCTTCATGAAACAGAGCCCTGACTGTGAACTAAGGCATATATTTTTTTCAGGATAAAATACACATAAGCAAATTTTTCCTAACACAATAAATTATTAACATGTGATCAGCAGTAATTAATTCTAACAAACCTTATATTCACACCAGTATTTTCCAAGAACGCTGCCTTACTATCACTATCAATTACTTTGTATATGTCAATGAGACGTTCAGAATACATACCTCTTGTGCAAGGTCTTGCGCATTGGAGATAAGAGGAAATGGAGGACTGGCCTTGTTCATGTGTACTGTGACAGCGTTGTATATCTTAAATGCATTCTGGAAATCTTTATTTTGTACAAGTTGTAAAAGCAGTGAAATATCCTCCTGGCTCTGAGAATCTACCAAAGTATGTTGGATATGTTTAAGTGAAGAAAACAGGTCTTCCACTTCTAGTAGGAGAAGGAAAAGGTATCCAAAAATTAATTTTCTGTCTTAATTCCACATGTATTTTAAGATAAAATTTCTTGAACCAATAACAATCAAAGTTTTAAAGAAAAACAAAACTTGCAAATATTTTTGAGTGTCAAATCATTGTCATTTTACTGATTTTTAAGTAAGACTTTAAAAATTATACAACGGAATAACTTTTTTTCAAGAGTGTTTTAATTATGGAACTAATACATATCACTATAAAAATAAATGAAGGATAGAATACATAAATGAATAAAAAATTTAAAACCACCAATAGTCTCATCACTTAGAAACAACTTTAAAAAAAAATCGTACTGCATTTCCTTTTTTCATTTAACAGGGCATTTTCATTGTTTTCCCACATCACCAAACAGTCTTTAAAAAACTTATAATGGCTCCATGATGTTCTATTATATGTCTAAACTAAAACTTATAATAACCATTACACTAAGTTGAGCATTCAGGGTGCTTCCAATTTTTTGCTAGTATAAGTAATGAGCATTTCTGTACATAATGATCACTGCTATGTACAGTAAAAATGTCTGAGATTCTGGTGTTTCTTAAAATAATTCCAAGAAACAGAATTTTTAAATAAGATTCTGACATTTTAAAAGCCAAAGAGTTTTCTAGGGAGGTTTTACTAATTTATATCCCATTACCAATATTTTTACCAATATTCAAAATTACCATTTTTAAAAACCTTCTACTTCTTTAACAGGGAGGTTGAAGTTTACTCAGGCACTTCTTTCGTGGTTCATAGAACTCCTATGAACATGTGAGTCTCCTAAAATTTTACTGAAAATTTGGGGCATGTGTACATATGCACGTTCCCATTAGTATGCACGTGCAGCACATACATTTTTCTGGAAGAGGGTTATCCCAAAATGGTTAAGAACTACAGTTTATCTCTTCTCTGACCCCCAAGAGGTAGATATGTGCACATGTATACACTTTGTCACATTTGCTGGAAATAGTTTTCTAATTTTTCCATCTGTCTGTTAATTGCATTTGTGGTACCTTTATTGTAGAAGTTTTCGGCTGTTATGTGTTAAGAATGATCCACCTTTCCCTGGGTGATTTCTTTCACTGTCTAAGCTTATAAACTCCTTCCCCTAGGTCATTAAATGTTTACCTACATTTAAATTTTCTAATGGCTTCTATTTTGTAGTTAACTTCAATCTATCTGGAATTTTGTTATAGATTTGAGGGGAAATTTTAACTTCATTTCTTTTCTTCCAAATGGTTAACCAATTACTCTAACACCATTTATTGAATAATCCCTCCTTTTCCACTGATTTATGATACCACCAAATTCTTACATATATCAGGGTCTGTTTCTAGTCCACTGGTCTATCAGAACCACAATCTTCTTACAATAGTATTATGGTCTTTGCTCATATTGATATGACAAATACTTGCTCATTACTTTTTCAAAAATGTCTTGACTTCAAATGAGCTACAGAATCTTTTTTAAGATACCTCCTCACTCTCTATTTCCTATTCATCCAGAAAGAAAAACCTATTGAGATGCAGACTAAAATTAAAACTGTAAATGATTCTGGGAAAAACTTTCAGTAGATAGTATCTGTGTATATCTGTGTCTTATACAGTCACATTAAAAAAAAAAAGCAAAAAACCTCGTTTAAGTCTTTCTGTTAGTTTTCTTCACACAGGACCTGTAGAAAAGTTACTGATTCTTATTTATCTTATATCCTACTAGTTAAGAGTTGTTAAATGTTTTATAGGTTAGAATAGCTCTTCTGTTGATTCTGAAGTTCCCTATCTTTCCCCCCCAAATCAAAACAGCTTTAGCTCTCCTTATAAAAATTATATATGCTCTTTAGTAATTTAAAATGTACCAAAAAACTGGAAAAAAAATTGAAAGTCAAAACTGTCATTTGAATGACCTAAGAAGTTGTGATCCAGAACTAAATAAAACTTGAGAAACAGCCAGAATTTAACCATAAGTTAATGTTTTCTACAAGAGTAGACAGAATATAGATAGGGGAAATTTAAAGATGTTGGTCAAACAGTACAACTGTCAGTTTTAAGGTGAATAAGTTCTGAGGATCTAATGGACAGCAATGGTGACTAGAGTCAATAATACTGTATTGTATACTTGAAATTTGCTGAGAGTACATCTTAAGCATTCTCACCACACACACAAAAGGTAACTATGTGAGGTGATGGATGTGTTTATCAATTTAATTGTGGTAAACATTTCACAATATCACATTGTACACTTTAGATAAATAAAATTTTTTTGCAAACTATACTTCAATAAAGTTGGGGTGGGGGAAGAATATGGAGTGTCAGATTTCATCAAATTCGAAGAAGTTACCACAGAATTACCTAAGTGTATAAAGAATTCCCTGAGTATAAAGAATTCAATAGACTTAAAGTATCTTTAGAGCAAAACAGGAAAACATTTAAATATCTTAAAAGGAAAAAGAATTACAAAACCAACAAAGTAGTTAAGGTAATTGACTACAATCTTAAGGAGACTATAGACTTTCTGAGTGAATAATGAGACTTCTGTTTAAAATTTCAGTAATTATTTAAAGCGGCTCAGCCTGGTTGTCAGGGCAATGAGAAAATCAGGAGCTTCAGGATCTCACTGCTGAATGAAATCAATAAGCAACTTTAGACAGCCCAGAAGGTAACAAACTCCCTACTATGTCTCTTCAAGCCCAGGGGGATTTAAAATTTTAGAGACAAAGGAACTTCTACATAATCTCTGTGTACCAAAGCCACCCACAGACACTAAAATACTGACATTTAAAAGAAATTTTTTATCTGTAGTCATACCTCTCAGATATAACTACTGGTATTATTTTGTTATACTATATATATATATAGCCTTTCAGACTTGTAAAAAATGCTGATCCTAACCATAGAGGTCACATTGTAAATGTTGTTTTGTAATCTGATATTTTCCAATGTCTTTAGAATAAATTCTTAGGATAAAATTATCAAATATTTATCAAATATTATCAAATATATATCAAATATTATCAAATAATAAAAACATTTAAAACTTTGATACATATTGCCAAACTGCCCTACAGATTTGTACTAACTCATACTCCTACCACTAAAGAACTTGAGTGCCTGTTTCTACAAACAGCCCAAATTTTTCACTTTTGGTGATCTGGTTAGGAAAACATGTATTTCTTTGTCTAGTAGTGACATTTAATGTATTTTCACAAGGTTAACAGTCATTTGTATTTCTTCTTTCATCGATTTTCTCCTTATCTTTTGACCATTTTTCTACTAGATTTTTTTTCTTAATGACTAGAATTACAGAGATTATATAAATATCCCTGCAGTCTTAAGCAGAATGTACTAAATTTTCTTGCTGTATCAGAACAATGGTTTTTAATCAAGGATATTTATGAGAATCACTAAGGAAATTTACAAAGATATTTATGTCCTGAGTTCTACCTCAAACACAAACACAATCAGAATCTCCTGTGTCTTCTTTAATTTTATATATATATATTTTTTTTTAAGTTGACTATGTACCCTTCTGGTTAAGAACCAATGACTTACAGGCTTTATTAACAGCAGTTATTGTAATATTTTAAGACATGATATACTTGGGAATAACTAAAGCACTCACACCTATTTTCTTCTATACTAAATAACCTTGATTGCTGTACTGAATTTTTGTGTCTGCTTTATAGTTATTCTAGTTCCTCCTTTGCAACTATTCAATATTTCCTTTTGTTGCCCCCTCTTACTTCCGTAGCAAACCCAGTATATAATTTTCATTTTTAGAATATTTTACGCACAAATAAAATACTGTAGTCATAAGCCAGCAAGGAAATAGGAAAAGGTAGGGTAATCTAAACTAGGGATGGCTTAATGAGAGATAAAACTGGAGATCAATGGCCTTATTTCACGAGATCAGTTAACAGCTGAGATGCAGCACAGAGGCAACAGGAATTTTTCTTTTTTTTTTTTTTTTGCGGTACGCGGGCCTCTCACTGTCTTGGCCTCTCCCGCCGCAGAGCACAGGCTCCGGACGCGCAGGCTCAGCGGCCATGGCTCACGGGCCCAGCCGTTCCGCGGCATGTGGGATCCTCCCAGACCGGGGCACAAACCCGCGTCCCCCGCATTGACAGGCGGACTCCCAACCACTGCGCCACCAGGGAAGCCCAGGCAACAGGAAAATTTGTGGTTAATCCAAAAGGGATGATTGCTTTAAAGTTCTAAGAGGGGTTTCCCAGGTGGCGCAGTGGTTAAGAATCGATCACCTGCCAATGCTGGGGCACAGGTTCGAGTCCTGGTCCGGGAAGATCCCACATGCCGCGGGGCAACTAAGCCCCTGAGCCACAACTACTGAGCCTACGCTCTAGAGCCCACAAGCCACAACTACTGAGCCCGTGTGCCACAACTACTGAAGCCTGCGCACCTAGAGCCCGTGCTCCGCATCAAGAGAAGCCACCCAATGAGAAGCCTGCTTACCACAAGGAAGAGTGGGCCTCGCTCGCCGCAACTAGAAAACGCCCACGTGCAGCAATGAAGACCCAACGCAGCCAAAAAAAAAAGAAAAAAAAATTCTAAGAAATCAGTAGGCTTCTCGTGTTGATAGGAAGTTAGGTAAGGAATAGAGGTTCAAGATAAAGAGTAAATCTGGTCAATTTTTTCATATTGTGTTCATACTGAGGAATTCTAAAGACATAAAGACCATCCGGGACAGTTTAAAATCCAGAAAAGAAAAAAAAATCTCAGGGTCAAACTGGAAATGTCTTTCTCTCAGGAGATCAGGGACCAAGATAAGATCTATAAGAAATAGGAAGGCTGAAAGCAGAAGAACAATACAACTGAGTCCCAAAGAGGCTGTTGACTTAGTACCTATCTACTTAAGTAAAGGCTATCAGGAGAACTTAAGGACCATGCCAAGTGCCAGAAATAACAACTTTAACTGGGCTTAAGTTTCAAATTTTGTAGGTTGGCATCAAGACCAATTTAAACTTGTTAATTATCATCCTTTACAAATTCACTAACCTCTATGAAGTCCTATTCACGTTTCTGTTGTTTAATTAGTAAAAAGTGTTTTCACTGAAATTATCTTTTTTTAGGAGTTGTCTCCAGACTTACTGCATTAATCAATGTTGCTAGACTAAACTGAGATCATTTGCACTTAAGCTCAGCTTTCACAATGAAATATCACCAACCCGTTATTTGTAGTTGAAAAACTACAAATATGTATTTGGCCTGAATTACACACTAGTCACTGCCAATATTGAATAGAAAGACATAGAACAATATCTGTATTACAGGCATATATACATATATATTATTTTATTTAATCCTCATAAAATCTGAGAAACTTTTCCCAATTTAAAAATCCCACCAAAACCTGAGACATACATAGTTCAGAGCAAATCTCTACAGATGGAGAAAATGAAGTCATACAGAAAAATGGCACCTGGGTGAAGAATCTTTTTGAACTTCTAAGGCAGTGCTTTTTCTGCCATACCAAGGGCTTAAAAAAAAATAAATTTTTGTTTCTTTTTTAGATTTTAGGGCTTGATTGTGACATGTCATTTATCTGCTTTAGAAAAGCTGTCCTGAAGTGTCTTTCTGCCCAATATAGCAGCATGCAATGTACACTGACTAGTATTTAGAGGAGCTTACACATTCTATTTTACCTGTACGAAGAATTTCCTCTAGTTAACTGTGTTTGTACATGTTCACACATATAATACACCCTCCAAATGCTACTTTTATAATACTGTTGCATTTTATTTCTGCTGTTTTAACCAAGTGTCTTATGCTTCAAATATTTTCTCAGAGTATTTTATTTCAACTCTAACATCACAATAGTATGCTAGGCAGTACACTGTAAAAGTTCAGCAAAAGAAACCAAAACTGCAGTTCTTGTGAATGTAGAGGCTATGTATCTTTTTGAGAAATACTGTAAAAACATCTTTGATAGTGTAGCACTAGCCTGGGTAACTAAGTAGTTCAGCAAAATTGATAACTTATGATTTAAACGGGAAGTTTTCAGATAAATTCCGTATCTGCTTTCATGGCCAATTTAGCTGGGAAATTTTCCAGATAGCATTCTTAGGCAGGAAAGCTCCCCAAGTACTCTCATGCTTCAGGTTCAAATATGTTTCCATGACAAATGTTTAATGAACAAAGAGAACAGATTAAGTTACTAGACAATCAGAGTTTTTAAGACTTCATTAAATATAAATATATAGTTTGACAAGAAGATATGGATTAAACCATATGTAGCTGAAACAAATAAATATGTAAAAGGAAATATGAAACAGTAAATGATATAAACTTATTTATAAAGACATGAATTTCATCAGAGGGTTTATCAATTTAATGGAAATTAAAAATGATGCTGCCTCTGCCCAATAAAGTTTTAAGGTCACAGAGAAAGCAAAAAATATCTATCGCATTAGTCTTAAAATACTGATTATGATAAATTTTATTGGAAAATTCTGAATGGAATTCTGACAAAAGGTCTTTTCTTTGATATTAAGTATGATGTCATAATGAAAAATAATTGTTGGAAATATCAACTCTGGGATTCTCATTCTGACACACGTTCATTTTAGTTTCATATAAAAATTCTTAATTTCAAAAGGTATTTTGTTGTAGGTTTAAAAAACTTTGTTTCTATATGGTATATCTTTAAAAGTATTTTACAAATACATATTATGCAAAACAGCAAATTTTCTACACATAAGAAATGCTCCATTGTATGATGTAGTAATTAGATTACGTGCTACTTAAACGAAAACCACCTAAGTTCTTCGAAATTCTGTGCAATTCCAGAGGAAATTTGAAAAATCTAATCAGATGCAGCTAAATCCATCCTGTCAAATATGTACCCTCTTTTATAAAAATGATGAAGATAGACAACAAAGAGAGGACAGACTATAGAGAGAACAGAGACTCCCCATATACAGATATCAGAGGCTCCCTTCCCCTTTCCCATACACAGAGACACAACAGGCACAAGGAAAAAGAACCACATGGACAGAGAAGTAGAGAGATAAATAAAGAACACAGGGCTACCAAGAAAGAATGACACAGGTGTAGAGTGGGGAGTGAACAAAGAAGGGGTTACTGAGGAAGAGCAGTACCCAGAACAAGGCAGGATGGAGGGAAGACAGAAATGCGGACGGACACTGTGCTGAGGGGAAGGCAAAGGCAGGCATGGCAAATCTGGCTTTGGTGATAAACTCTAGTCTGTAGCAACTTCCCTAGAAGCAAGTTCTTTATATCTAGTTCAAATGCCTTGTCCTGCAGTTTGATCTATTTCCTCTTATTTGATGTTCAGTAGACATTGTTTTAAGTTTCCCATCTCCTCTAACGTTTCATACAACAGTTAAATCTTGATTATTTATGTTAAAAGAGAGGACATATTATCTAAAAGCAAGAAAAATCACTTACATTTGGCTTTGGGATACAATTAATCAGATAAATACAAACACACACATAAGCCCACAAATCCACCCCCCAACACTCTCCTCTCCCCTTGGCCCTCTCCTGGCTGCCTAAAATATAAAAGAATGAAGACTCTAAAATGGGCAACAGAAAGCAATCACCAAGAGTTGCTCTATCTGAAAATTCTATCTTCAAACACCCAAGACTCTGGAGAATTGTTTGGCAGTAAGGGTAAACAATAAAATTACTCAAGGAAGCTAAGGAATCTCCGTTTCTGGAGATCTTTCAAAGCAATGGAGATAACCATCTACCTTGGATTAGCTTTGTTATTTTCACTTACTGCTATCATTTACCCCACATGAAAACAGTTTCTACATATCTATTCTAGCATTAATATTCTTCCATTTCATTGTTTAAATAATACCAATTCTTTTAACCTATCCTCAGAAATTTCTATATTTCAACCAACTTCATGACTTTTTCCTGAACACTTTTAAAGATTTCTTCTTTTCCCCTAAACTGTACAGTCAAATTGACTATTCAGATGAGGAACTTAATAGTATTGAGTATGAGGAGATTATACCAGTTTCCAGTACATCTATCCACTGACTCGAAATTCGAATGTTCATTTAGGAAATCTTTGCTTAAGTAGGGATGGGTTGTCTTTCCTTTTTCTTTTTTTCTTTTTAAATTTAAGGACATAAAATTCAGATCTCTGAGCTTTGGTTTTCAGTGGACTAGGTTAAACTGCATTTATTAAAAATAACGAGAAGCTCATGAAACACCCTGAACAGTAATTAATCATTAAAAAATTGCATTACAAATTAAAAAGAAATTCTAGACAAGCATACAAGCAAAGATAGTTGAGAGAGATGGCAGAGCAAAAACCTGAGCCCTAAATATAAGACAATGGAAAAATATCATTGAAATGACTACTATTCAATCAAGTACAAAAGCTTCATGATTTTTCTCTGGACAAAACTGAAATGAGTTTGGTGAGCAAGAAAAAGACCCAAATTTGAAGGCAGAATACCTGGGTCCTAGTTATGACTTGGATCACTTACTAGCTGCAATATATATCACTGGAAAATCCATCTCAAGTCTCTGGGCCTTTCTATAAAATGAGTGGGTTTGACTTGGATATTATTTCTCAAACTTTCGTTAGTGATCCATTAAAAATGTGTATTTTTAAATTTCTCAACCCAGTATATACATCCCTATTTGAAATAAAAATTTATAAATACTTACATGCAACATAATATACCTTAATATCTTCTATTTTTTTCTAGTTCTTAAAAAAATTACTGGTTGGGCTTCCCTGGTGGCGTAGTGATTGAGAGTCCGCCTAACGATGCAGGGGACACGGGTTCGTGCCCCGGTCTGGGAAGATCCCACATGCCGCAGAGCGGCTGGGCCCGTGAGCCATGGCCGCTGAGCCTGCGCGTCCGGAGCCTGTGCTCCGCAACGGGAGAGGCCACAGCAGTGAGAGGCCCGTGTACCGCCAAAAAAATTACCGGTTGATAGGATGGCTAAAATTAAAAAGACATATTGATATAATAACAAATAGAAGCAAGAATGTAGAGAAACTGTAACCCTCTCATGCTGCTGATGAAAAGGTAAAATAGTGCAGGTACTGGGGAAAATACGGCAGTTCCTCAATGAGTTAAAACACAATTACCATTTGATCCAACAATTCCACTCCTAGGTATATACTCCAAAGAATTGAAAACAGATGTTTAAACAAAAATTATATGTGAATATTTGTAACAGCACTATTCACAATAGCTAAAAGGTAGAAACAACCCAAACATTCCACCAACAGATGAATGGATAAACAAAACATGGTATTTCCATACAGTGGAATATTATTCAGCTATAAAAAGGAATGAAGTAATGGTTCATACTACAACACAGATGAACCCTGAAGACATGCTATGTGAAAAGAAACCAGTTACAAAAAGCCACATACTGTATGATTCAGTTAGATGAAATGTCCCAAATAAACAAATACACAGAAAGTAGATTAGGGTGGTCAGGAGTTAGGGGGAGGAGAGAATAGAGAGTGAATGCTTATGGGTCCAGAGTTTCTTTCTGAGGTAATGGAAACACTCTACATAATGGTGATGGCTGCACAAATCTTGTGAATGTACTAAAAACTCATGAACAGTACACTTTAAAAGAGTGAATTTTATGGTATAGTAAAGCTGTCATTTTAAAAAATGAAATAAAAAATTACTGGTTAAGATCCACAAACTAATTTCATGGACTAAAAGGTTAGATGATCTCTGGTAGCTTCTGGTCCTTACAAAAGTTAAATTTTAGTCAAACTTACAATGTGCAACATGTTTATATATGTGTTTTCACTTGGTCCTCAAGAAAATACAGAAACTGAGGCTCAGGAAACTTAAGTAACTTGTCAAAGGTCAATAGCAAGTGAAGGTAAAAAGTATTTAAACTCTACATTTGACTCCAGGCATCCCTGTACCAATATGCAATGATATCACGCATTTCTGAACATAAAATGATTCAAGTCTTTGCAAGGGGAAAAAGTTAAAACCTATTAATACTTAATAGGTGGAATGAAGTTTTGATACATTGTGTCAAAGACTAAATGGTATAGCAGTTAATTATTTTTCAGTAGCATTATGCATATTTAATAACCAAACATTACATGACTATACACATATTCAAATGAATTTTTTAATCTTTATTTTAGGTTAGTTCTAATTTTAGCAATCTGAACAAATCAAAAAATCGTCAAATGTCCCAACATTTTAAACATAATACCAATGAGTCTAATCATTTCATTTCCAGAAAAAAAAAAAATTCTCAAAGAACGGCTAATAAAGTTTGGAAGTATCTATAGCAGTTGAGCAAAAATTTAATAGCAAGAATAATTAACTTCTCAGAAATGTATGAACTCAAGGTTTATTGGCACTGGAATTTTGTTTGTTGCCTTTAAATAAACTTTATTTTAAAAGCCAATCTTAAAAAAAGTTTATCACAATCCAGCAAAATTCCAGCATTTCCCACGGTCAATCAAAAGTCAAATAACATCAGAAACAAATGTGGAAGAAATATTTTATTTTATAACATCAAACAGAAGAATACTCTTGACTTAAAAGTCTGAATATTCAGAGACACCTGGCAAAAAATATGTAGATACTAATAAAGACTGAAACATGGTATTATTAATATTACGAAAATATTTTATTCATGCTAGTTTTCTTCCCCTTGGCGTGTCTTTTTTATTTTTTCTTAACACTAGTAGCATCTGGTGTAAATCAGAAAGCCCCTAATCATAAATTTCAAGAATCTCCTTATTAGCCACAAAACAGATAGCTCGCCATGGTTGTGTGATGGGTGGGTGTGTATGCCTTTCCTAAGGTCTCTTCAAAAGTGTGATAATCATACAGTGACATCCATGATAGACAGCAATGTTTCCTAGTTTATTCCCTTTAAATATTCTGTCTACTATATTTACTTGTCCACAATCCTGGCCCCAAATTACTTATCTTTGACTATAAAAATCAATCAAACAGTGAATTCTATAATCTAAAGACATCTGAAGATGATCCTACTCTACCTCAACCTACCTGCATTCTGCTCTTTTCTCAGAATTTTTCTCACAGGGTAGCTTGCTTTACTTATGAAAGAGAACAAGACAATGATATTGTATTTGTAGCAAAGCAAGTTTGAATAACTCGTGCCAATTTTACGGAAAGCCTCCCTAATATATCAAAATTCTTATAATTTATACTACTAATATTAATTATTCATTTGAAATTTCCACATCACTATTTTCTAATTTTCAATAAGATTCTAACTGCTTTTAAATAAGAAAATTCAGTTTATCCTTTCTGAATATTTTCTATTAATTCCATCCCTGCATTTTTATTATTATACAGTGCCAAATTTATAAATACGTTCATTAAAAACCACCACCCAGATAATTAAAGTATCTAACCTTTCCAATCACATTTTCAATTCTTTAAGGAGAATTTCCTCTACTCACAGATAAATGATGATGTATCATTTGGAAACTCAAGGCTCCCTCTCAAAGAAATAAATCAGTTGCCCCATCCTTCCCTCATTTAACACAAGGTTGCTGTTTCTGGCTGTGAAAAAGGCTGAGAAGTTGTCTCCTGGCATGTGTATATTAATCAAAACACTGGCAGGGAGACTCATACAACTTTAAGGGAGTACTGTTGTAGTCTGATGTGTTAGCAAATTATAAACAGGAAAAAAAATGTCTGATACAAAGCTAATATACTTCATTTTAAAATGAAAACTTAAAACTGAGTATATCCAAAAACTGAAGATTTGACTAACAACCTTATAACTTACGATAACTTTTCATGTTTCCTACACTTAACACATTTGTGTTGAGTGTATTAAAATTAAATCTATCACTTATTTCTCAAAATATGAAATATTCTCCTAACCAAGAAATGACTTACAGATACCTGGTACTACATTTCAAATTACTTTAAAATAAAATATAATAAACAGCCTTACGTTCAAAGATTGCACAAAGATAACTTTTAAAACCACACTGGATTGCAAGTTGGAAGAAAATATATCTGTACTTTAATCTATAGTTGTAGAAAAATTAACCAAGCAGCATACAAAAAGAAATAGGAAAAAGCAAAAATTTTAAGAGAAATGGTCTTCAGTTTTCTGTGGTTAGGTAAAAAAATAAATAAAAATTCCCTAAGTGAATCTGGCTTAAGCTGTATTTGTTTCCTCATGGAGATTACACGAATATTGTCTATTAGATGGACTTTTATGCCTCATACAATTAAAGCAAATGGACAAATACATTAATCTTAAAGAAATTTAAACAGAAACCCAGAAGACTCAATCCAGGCTTGGGTTGGATTACAATGTAAGCTTTCTCCAAGTCACAGAGAATATTTACAGAATATTTTAATATAAAATAATGGAGTGGTAGGAGATGAAGGCCAACAAGAGGCAATTGGGAATGAAACAATTTTACTCTAACAAAACTCTTAGGAAAAAAGAGCATAAAATTCCTTCACATAAATGTATTTTAAAAAATATGTAATCTTTCTGTTTTCACTATAATGCCTTTCATCTGAAGGCATTTAGCAGACTTCACTATGACTGAACACACCTATGATTTCTTAAGTCACAGAGAAGTGTGCACACTGCTTTCTGTCAAGAAATGTGGATCCTTAGTAAATGTATAGCAAAGAAAAGAAGCAGATGTTGTGATAAAGTAGAAACTGTTCTAGACTAGATTTAGTATGTATGGTGTATATACCATATATAGTATATATAGCACCTTTATATATACAGATTTAATATATATGGTATACTATATACAGAGAGAGAGTACATATGGTACCTTTGAGTAAATCAGAAAAAGGTGTTCCACTCTTGGTAGCCAAAGCTCTGGTCTAGTGAGTGAAGAGCAGGCTGGATATCAGTCTCCACTCAAACCCTCTGTTCTTTGCAGTACATCAACTGCATATTCAGATTAGGCAAATTCAAACTTGGCCCTACCACTTAGCATGGAGTCTTACACAAGTGATTTAACTGAGGTTCAATTTCTTTTTCTGTAATGGATATTACAGAGCCCTGTTAACAGGACTACTCTGGGTACTAAACAGAAAGCTGTTTGCTACAGCATCTAGTACAGGATTCAATAGACACTTAAATAAATGGCAAAACAACAACGACGAAAACCCTCTCCTTCCATAGAAAAGTGAAGTGTCTCTCTTTTCACATCTATAAATAATAAACCACTAAGAAATAAAATACTTCCTTTTAGTTAGCCTGGTTTTAAGGGAACACAAGTTAATGTATACCACTGACACTAGTTCAGGAATCTCTCCTGTGTGTGTGTAGGAAGAGAGGGCAGTTAAGTTCAATTATGAAATATTTTAAGTTTGGAAACACATATTCGACATCAATTTCTCTTATAGATTCATACCGCCTATTAGGTTATAAAGGCTCCAAGAAGTACTGTAATAAGAAGCTGTTTAACTTATTTAACCCAGTGTTCTCAAAGTTTATTTGATCACAGAATTCTTTTTTATTTATATCTATTAATATCTCATGTCACTAGTTTTTTTGTTTTCTTCACAAAATGAAATTTGGGAATAGTTAGTATAGGATTATGCCATAGGAATAGCACCAGTTCTTCTCATTAACAGCCATTAATTAAAGAAAATCAAATCAATGCTAAGCTACATATATTAATTTTATTACTATTTTACTAACCTTAAGGAAATCAGAAATTCAAAATCTGAAAACTACTTTTCAGTAATTTTGATATAAAAGTTTGAGTTTGAAATAAAACGTGAATTTCAAGGCTTTAAAAGTTAGGCCTCATACATAAATTTTTAATTCAAAGATTAGATATAAAAATTATGTTGTAGTGACTGAACACTTAGGATATGTGCTTTAGCTCTACATGGCTAACAGTAAACAATGGTCATATGGCCTTTCTGAGAAAGGAACTGATCTTGGTCTGAATTCAAATTGCTATTACTTACATTCTCTTATGTCCCTCCTCCTTCCTATACACATTTATGTCACGGCAAGAGAAACAAAAGCAAAACATTTTCTATTATTCTACTGTTTTTACTTACCTAATATTTTCACAGCATAATGAGGACTTTCTAAGATAATTCCTTCCTCTGTATCAAATATAGGGTTATCTATTCCAGTTTTTGGAGGAATCTGGGCTAGTTTCTTAAGTCTCATGGAAGAATTAAGGTCAAGTTCTTGTTTTTTCCCTTCTTCCTCTCGCCTACGCCTCATGTCCTCCTGTTGTTGCCGAATACGTTCCAACTGTGCACTTCGACGTACTGGCATCATCCTGGTGCCCAAATCTCCAGGGCAGTCAACAGCCATCTCTCGGTGCTTCTGATGTTCCTCTGGTGATGCAAGATCAACATTTTTTACTTCGTTGTCTGATTCCTCAGTAACATGCCCATTCATATGGGATGTTGTCATGGTTATCTATAAAAACCCGTACCACTTTTTATAATTCAATTTTTCCTATAAAGCCAATCTCTTGATTCTGTAGTATAAAATCCATGTTACTTCAAAAAAAAAAAACTTCTCACATCACATAATAACGCTATGAAAATGTATCCATGAAGGAAATCTAAGGGGAAAGATGGGGAAAAAAAGTATAAGAATTACAATATAAAAGTAGATTTTTTTACATAGTCCACTTCCAATCTCTATCTCTACACAATATAGAAAATATCTCATAAGTATATAATATTATCTTGCTATATAGATTAAATATTTTCCTTTCATTTTATAGATCTGAGGAAAACAAGGTGTTTCAAGAAAAAAAAGTACCCTCTCAAGTATACTGTTTAATTTTACAGCTAAGAAAAATGATGTACTAGAAAGTTTAGCACAGCAAGAAAATAAGAAGGTTCTGGGTACTAGTTTAGTAGAGAATGAGATATTTAAGGTGTAAAAGTATTTTAATCATCTTTACAGTTGTCTCAACACAATCCTTTATGCTCAATTAATATACATGAGATTGAAATCCCTTCCTAGTTAACTGCTAAAGAACCTGGCATACAGCAAGCCATGTTGCTGACTCGACATAAAGGCAGCACTGTGGGAGACAATTCACTTTTCGGAGTTTATGAGATGAAGAAGATACCCAATGAAAAAGAAATTTTAATTAGCAGCTAAGGCATCTACAGGATAAAACTACCTTAAGTGAGAAAAAGACTATGTCAGTTATCAGTCTTTATAACTGGTGGCAGTAAAAAAAGAATTAGGGTTAATTCTTTCAGAGGATTCATTTAGAGAAAATGGTAGTATCTGTTACCACTCAAAAATGTTTTAAAGTCACACTATACAGCAAACAAGAACCTATTGGACTTGGAGACCAGAAGACTGAATTTTAATTCTGGCTCTGCTACTTCCTCTAGCTTTATGATTTAAGACTAGTTTCTCTCTCTGAACCTTAGATTCCTTTGGAAAATTTATTCATAGAATTGTTCTGAGCTGTTTTTTTTAAAGACTTTTTTGCTGTGGACCATTTTTAAAGTCTTTTATTGAATTTGTTACAATATTGCTTGTTTTATGTTTTGTTTTTTTGGCCACGAGCATGTGGGATCTTAGCTCCCCAACCAGGGATTGAACCTGCACCCCCTGCATTGGAAGGCGAAGTCTTAACAACCAGACCACCAGGGAAGTCCCCTGTTCTGAGTTTTAAATGAGATAAAGTTTTAGAACTAAAAACTATTTATACTTATATTAATTCTTAGTATTAATTTGATTCTCCTATTTTAAAAATCCTTCAACGTATTTTAGACAAGAAAAATATTTTACTGGATGACAATGGCTTTTCATCAAGCCATTTCTTGGGCATAAATAGGCAGATTATTTATATATGTGCAAACCCACACATTAAATCTAATTAGTCTTCTTTTGCTCAAGACTTTAAAAATATTTACAATAATAAACCTACTACCTCCTTGAGTTGAGTAGCACTCCAGTTAATAGGTTGGTTAGAGAACATGCCAACTAAGCAAAAGCTGAGTTTTCAGACGATATTCCTAATGCCAGCCAGTCTTCTCTCAAGCAAACATCTTGTCACAGACTGCTTAACACAAACCCTCCTAGACTACCAGGAAAACCACTAGACCAATAATCAGGAAAATAGATGCAAGCTACATGAGCCACTAGAATTACATTTTCACAAGAACTCTGGTAGATTTTTCTGTCTTCCATCCAAATTATAGCTCTGTTTTCTTATAATTATGCGATCTACATAGAAATACCTTATTTATCATTAAATTGCCTTCTCTTGCATTAAAACGAGAGCTATTAGAATTATGTTAGATAGGGACTTCCCTGGTGGTGCAGTGGTTAAGAATCCACCTGCCAACACAGGGGACAAGGGTTCGAGCCCTGGTCTGGGAAGATCCCACATGCCTGCGGAGCAACTAAGCCAGTGTGCCACAACTACTGAGTCTGCGCTCTAGAGCCCACGAGCCACAACTACTGAGCCTGCGTGCTGCACCTACTGAAGCTCGCGAGCCTAGAGCCCATGCTCCGCAACAAGATAAGCCACTCAGTGAGAAGCCCGTGCACCGCAACAAAGAGTAGCCCCCGCTCGCTGCAACCAGAGAAAGCCCGTGTGCAGCAACAAAGACCCAATGCAGCCAAAAATAAAACAAATAAATAAATTTATATATTAAAAAAATTATGTTAGATAATTCTTGTTTTATAATATTGATTATATGCAAATGCAAATTTATCTTATTTAATATTTTCATTACAAGTAAGCAGAAATTTATGTAGGAGTTACGGTAGTGCTACGCTTAATTTTAATTTTAAAAATTTAGGAGTGTATGTACTTCCAGAAAATTAAAACTCTCAACTTTCTCTACCTACAACATTTATGGGATATTAAAAATCAAACTTAATCATGAGTATTTTTTATTTATATATATGCTGGTCTACAAAAATTATGATTTGAAATTAAAACTTAGCTTAAAAATTATAAGATTGTGTCCATATTCACTGTACTAAATCATGGAGGTGGAGATTACAATCATGCAAGAGAAACTAGGCCAGGTGATCTCAGTCAGAGTTCTCATGCTTGGACTATAATCATGCTTGTCTATCTGGATCTAGACTTTTACCCTCAGAAAAATTTCTGCAACCTGATATTAATTCACTTAAATCTCCATTTTGGTCACATCTCCCTTAGCGTGTTCATAGTCCACTGGCCGAGACAGCAAAGAAAATGAATGATTATTCTTCTCAGTTGATTTCTCCTCATTAGATTCTAAATTTGTTAAAAACGGGTCATTCATGTCTTATTTTTATACCTTCCCTGTACTTAACACAATACATGTCATATAGGAAATGCCCATTAAGTATTTGTTCAACTGAACTTAGAAATGTTATAAATTCAGATGATGGGCTCTAAAATTTAGTCTGTGATAGTCATAGCAAACCCTCAAAACATAAGGACACATTTCTTCCAGCAGCATTTCAAAAAACAACTAAAAATTAGCCAGATAGAACAGTCTGTTCCAGGCAGAAGGAAACACAAGACCAAAAGGAAGGAAGAACGTGAGAATATGGCACTTGCATGAAGTAGAATGGAATGCAAAATGGCTGGATGGGACAATGGGAGCATGTCATACATGAATAATAATAAAACTAGAAAGGCAAGCAGGGGGCCAGTTGGCGAAGAGTAACAGATGAAAACTTTGACCTTTATCCTGAAAGTAGTAAGAATCATCATAGGATTTAAAGCAGGGACTAACATGATCACACTCACTTTTAGAGAAATATCACTCTGGTAGAAGACTAGAGGATAGACTGAAGGGTGGCAATGAGACCAGTTTGAGGGCAACTGTAAGAAATGGGGTCCTGGGCTTCCCTGGTGGCGCAGTGGTTGAGAATCCGCCTGTCAATGCAGGGGACACAGGTTCGAGCCCTGGTCCGGGAAGATCCCACAGGCCGCGGAGCAACTAAGCACATGCACCACACTACTGACCCTGCACTCTAGAGCCCACGAGCCACAACTACTGAGCCCACGTGCCACAACTACTGAAGCCCATGGGCCTAGAGCCCGTGCTCCACAGCAGGAGAAGCCACCACAGTGAGAAGCCCGTGCACCACAAGGAAGAGTAGCCCCCGCTCGCCGCAACTAGAGAAAACCAGCACACAGCAACAAATATCCAATGCAGCCGAAAGAAAGAAAGAAAGGGAAAGAAAGAAAGAAATGGGGTCCTGAACTAATTTAAGACAGTGAGAATGAAGAAAAGTTATATTAAAGAAGCATGTAGGTTACAGAATTCCTAAAACTTGGTGTCTATATTTCATATAGCAGGGCAAAAAGGAGAGAAGGAAGTAGTAACACTAGAAGAAGAAGTAGTAGTAGTAGTAGTAGTAGTAGTAGTAGTTGTAGTAGTAGTAGTAACAACAAGTACAACATTTACTGAGCACATAATTCTATGCCAGACACTACTGCAAGCACTTCACATAGTATTCACTCATTTAATCCTCACTAAAACTCTAAAAGTAGGTCCAGATATGCCTGTTTTATAAATGAGGAATGGGGATTGAAGTAGCCCTTGAAGACAGGATGAAGGAAAAAGAAAGAGGCCATATGAACTGAAGACAAAAAATTAAATGTATGGGAAAAGTACAAACAAAGCTAGTTGAACTATAGCAGTCAGTTTGTATAAGAGAATACTGGCTAGAAAATTTGACTGGGTCCAACTTATGAAAGGTCTTAAATATAAGTCCTTAATCTCAAGGCAGTAAGAAAGCCATCAAAGATTTAGAAAAAAGGGGTGATCTGAACATAAATTTAGTTGAGCACTTACCCCTGGCTAGGTACTGGGGCTACAGAGACAGGATCCCTGCCCATTAGTTTATCTACCAAAATGTCTCACAGAGATCTAGAAATTAATGTGTCCATAATTAAACTCATATTTCCCTTTAATCCCCTCTATTCTCCTTGATCCTTTTCCTCCATTCTCAATTCTAATCAATGCCACTATATCTACCCAGTTACCCAAGACCACACAATGTTTAAGAGTATAGGCTCCAGAACCAGGCTGCCTAGGATCTAATCCTTGCCTATTTTCCTTTTAAGTCTCAGCTCAAATACATCCTCCTCTGGATTTCCATAATTTCCCAAACTGGATATGTGCCTCCTCTGAAATCCCACAATCCCTATCACATCTCTGATCAAACTCGACTACAGCTATTTGTATCTCTGTCTGTCTGCCCCAGACTAGAAACGCTTGGAAGTCAGGAACCATGCCGACCCATCTCTGGATCCGTGACACTGCCTAGTATAAGACCAAGCAAACTGGAGGCTCCAGAATATGAACCCAGGCAGTGTGACTTCATGGCCACTATCTTTGGGTCACAAGGTGGACAGCAATGTCATTAACTAAGATGGAGAATTCGACAGAAGGGGAGATAAATTAAAGGGCATTACGGGTTTAGTTTTAGGCACAATTTCAAGGTGATTATACGTCATACAGGTAAATGATCTAATCAGCAAGGATCTGTCTTATTGATCTCTATAGCCCTGATAACTAGTTAAGGGATAAACGCCTAATTAACCATATAAGCAAATTACTCCTGTGTTCAGAACATCTGATGACTTCCATATTGCCTAAAGAACAGAGTCTAAACTCACAAGGTAAATCCAAACTTTCTAACTGTATCTTTCACTACTTTCCTGTACAAGCCTTCGAAGTTAGCTTCCTCATTTGTGCCTGCCTATCCCATATCTTTCTCTTCCTGCCCAAATGTCTTACGAACTAAGAAATAAGAACTGCTTCTCCTTTCATCTTCTGCTTTCAAGATCTACCACAAATCACTATTCCTTCAAGAAATATTTCCAGATCACCCCAGTTAAATAATGATCTCACCATACCAACACTCCTAAAGACTTCATAATGCTCACAAGTTAATTCATGAGGTCCATGACAGATTCTTCCAGAATCAAAGAAACATTATGCTGTGTCCCACAGTTTTACCATTAAAGATCATTATAATTTTTAAACAGGCAAACCATGAATATTCTAGCTCATTTATGTAGTCATCACATAACAATAAACAATGAAAGAGAACTAGTCCAAAGGAATTATTCTGTCACTCTCGGGGCGGGGTGGGGGGGGTGGGGTGGGGGGGGGTGCCGTGGACGGGACAAAAAACCCTACAGTCCTTTGTTTGACAATTTGGAGGCTGGTAAATAACTGAACTAGAGAATTACCTCCTTATATGTAAATGAAAGACTGACTTATGCAGACAATGTAGTTACAAGCTGCTGGTCCTAAGAGTATTCCTCTCATCTCAATACTCTAATTATAAACAAATTGTTTTAAAAATGCCTCAGGGCTTCCCTGCTGGTGCAGTGGTTGAGAGTCCACCTGCTGATGCAGGGGACACAGGTTCGTGCCCTGGCCCGGGAAGATCCCACATGCCGCAGAATGGCTGGGCCCGTGAGCCATGGCCGCTGAGCCTGCGCGTCCGGAGCCTGTGCTCCGCAACGGGAGAGGCCACAACAGTGAGAGGCCCGCGTACCGCAAAATAAATAAATAAATAAAAATGCCTCAAAGGCCCACATTTCAAATCCTAATCAAAGTCTCAGCTTATTATACCCACACCCCCATGAAAAAAAAAAAAAGAAAGAAAACTTTTAAAAACAAAGCAAAACTCTTTACACATTCCACAAAAGAAGAAAATGAATTTTCAGGCTCGTAGGCCAAAGCTATTTCAATGTTAACTTTGAACTACTGGAGAGAAAGGGCTCTGCTTATGTGAATTGAATACAGAAGAAGGGGGTAAAAAGAAGCTAAATAAGCTTCAATAAGTACAAATGATTGAGACTGGGGGGCCTGAAATAGCCTGAGGGATATAGGCCCACTGAAAACTCCACACCAAGAAACAAAACCATTGGTGTGAGAGCTGGGAAACATGAACTGTTAGCAGGAAGACCAGTTTCTATATAATCAGTATCCTAACTTTTAGGCAAAGGGATATGTAAAACATATACTTCATATGAAAACAGTCGGTCTACACTAGCATTTAGAACTCTAGATTTTTTTTTTCAATTCATCCTTCCTCCCCTTCTCCCAGGAGTAATGCCCTTTGACCAGCAGCTGGGAAGTCTCATTTTAAGTGATCAGCATTCCTCTGACATTCTAAGAAGTTGCACTATTTGTTTCCATAGAAACAGCTTTGTCAGCTAACACAAAATTCAGGCCAAGAATAGTGAAAAGAACTTACATTATGCAAATTGGAAAGTCCTTGTCTACTATCCTTAGTTCTTCTCTGATTTTTCACAGAACTCAGACTAACTTTCTTACTCTGTAAAACAGAAAAGAGACAATTAATCAAGTGTAAAAGTCTGTAGTGTCTTTTAGAGGGAGGGAATGGCAGAGAAAAGTTAATTCAATACGATATCCAATTCTGTTTTCAGATGACTAGGGTTTCTCAGTATAAAGCAATAAAAATGTACACACACCCATCTCTAATGAACATCAATTAAAATCAATATAAATTACCTGAAGTCAATGATAAGAAAGAGGTAAACATAACTGGTTTAAAAGCTTTAAAAAAAAGCACAAGACCCTTTTGTAGATGATTTTTAATGACTTTTTTTTTATCTCTAGGTTAGGCTCAAACAAAAATGCAGTTTTTGGTTTTTTTCTTTAACTACAACTTCTGGATCCATTTTAAACCTTATAAATAGTTTCATAAAGTCAAGAAAATGAGAAGTTTAGGATCCAAAAAGATTCAAAAAGAATCTGACAGACAAGAACCACAGTTAATTCAGAGGCGGGAATGTTGATGCTACATTGAAGACCAAGATAGAAGAGGATCCTGTCCTAATGGGAGATTACATTCTGATAGGGTAAAAGATAATAAAAAGCAAATACACAATAAGATGAATTCAGAGAAAGAATTATAAAGAAAGTAAAACAGGGTTATACAATAGACAGTGATGTTTGGAAGGGGCAACATTAGATAAGATGGTCAGGGAAGGCCTATTTTAGGAGATGATAATTAAGCTGAGACTTGAATGATAAAAAAAAAAAAAAAAAGTTAGTTGTGGGAAGATCCAGAAATAAAGGGTTCCAGATTGAGGGAACAGAAAGTACATTTTTACTTTCTGGATGTCACCAGAATCTCAATTTCAATATATCCCAAACTGACCTGAACTTCTTCCCTACTATTGTTAATTATAGCACTATCTCCAAGATCTTCCTCAAGCCTTATTATCCAATCAGTTGCAAAGATCTGTTGATACCACAAGGCTTTTAGGATCCACTGAAAAAGTGGCAGAATAGCCACCCCAGAATATGCCACTAAAAGATACTGTTAAGAAAATGAAAAGGCAAGCTATAAAAAGGGAGAAATATTTGCAAAATACTTATATTCACTATAAATACTCTTATAAGAAAGTCAAATAATACAATTGTTAAAAAGAGGCAAGAAATCTGACCACCAAAGATATACAAATGGCAAAAAATAAACATTTGGAAAGATATTCAACACCATTAATCATTAGGGAAAATGCTAATTAAAACCACAATGAGATACCAGCATAAGGATAGACAGAAATCTGTGGAATAGAATTAAGAGACCAGAAATAAACTCTAACATTTACAGGCAATTGATTATCAACAAGGGTGCTAAGACAATTAAATAGGAAAATAACAGTCTCTTAAATGGTGCCAGGACAACTAGATATACAGACATCCACATGCAAAAGAATTAGGTTGCACTCTTACCTCACACCATATACAAAAATTAACTCAAAATGAATCAAAAACACACATGCAAGAATTCTATAAAACCCTTAGAAGAAAACAAAGGCATAAATAAATCTTCATGACCTTTGATTATTACGCAATGGTTTCTTAAGACAGGACATCAAAAGCACAAGCAACAAAAGGAAAATAAATAAATTAGACATGATCAAAACTTAAAACCTTGTGCTTCAAAGGACACCATCAAGAAAGTGAAGAGGCAATGCACACAATGGGAGAAAATGTTTGCAAATCATTTATCTGATGGGGGACATGTGTAGAATATGTAACAAATGCTTACAACTCTATAATAAAAAGACAAATAGTCTGATTTTAAAGTGGGAAGAGGACCTGAATAGACAGTTCTCCAAAGAAAATATACAAATGGCTTTATTAAATAGGTGCATAAAAAGATATTTAACATTATTAGCCATCAGAGAAAAGCAAATCAAAACCATGAGACACCACAACACCCACTAGGATGGCTAGAATCAAAAAGACAAGTGCTGATAAGGAGATGGAGAAACTGAAACTCTCATACACTTCTGTTGGGAATGTCAAATGGTGCAGCCACACTGTAAAATAGTCTGGCAATTCCTCAAAAGGCCAAACACAGAGTAATTCCACTCCTAGGTATACGACCAAGAGAAATGAAATATATGTCCAAACAAAAACCTTGTACAAAAATGTTTACAGCAGCATTATTAATATAAAAAGTGGGGGGAAAAAATCCAAATGTCCATCAACCGATAAATAAAATGTTGTATATCCAAAATGAAATATTATTGGGCAATTAAAAGAAAGTACTGTTACATGCTACAACATTGATGAACTTTAAAAACAGAATTGAAAGAAGCCAGTCACAAAGGACCACATACTGTATAATTCCAGTTATGAAATATCCAGAATAGGCAAATCTAGAGAGACAGAAAGTAAATTAGTGATTGCCTTCGGCTGGTGGGGTGGGGGGATTATGGCTAAGTGGGGTACATGTTTCTTTTGAGGGGTGATGAAAAGACTCTAAAATTGATTGTGGTAATGGTCGCACAGTTCTGAATATACTAAAAGTTACTGAATTGTACACTTGAAATGGATGAATTGTACATGGTATGTGAATTATAACTCAATAAAGCTGTTAAAAAAACACAATGAAATACCATTACAAACACAGTAAAATGGCTAAAATTTAAAAGATTGACAATACTAAGCTTTGGAGAGGATATGGAGAAACTGAAACCCTAATACAGGTGAGAACATGAAACGGTAGTCAGTTTGACAGTTTCTTAAAAAGTTAAACATACACTTATGATATAACCCACTGATTCCATATGAGAAATACATATTTTTATTTGTAAAAAAACACAAAGGTTTATATGGAATATTCACAGAAGCATTATTAATAATGATAGCTTAAAATTGGACACTATCCAAATGTCCTTCAGCTGGTGAATGGATAAATAAAAAAAACAGAATACTATTCAGTAATAAAAAAGAAAGAACTACTGATATATGCAACAACATGGGTGGCCTCAAAAACATAATGCCAGACACAGGAGTACATACTGTATGATTTCCATTTGTAATGAAATTTCTAGGAAAGGCAAAATTACTGCTGTTAGAGAAAGCGGTTTGGTGGTTTCCTGGAGCTGTGGATGGGAGCAGAAACTAGCTATAAAAGGAGACAAGGGAATTTTTTTATGGGATGGAAGTGTAATGAAACTAGATTTCAGTGATATCTACACGATATAAATTCAATGAAACTCAAACTGTACCTGTAAAACATGTGAATTTAATGGAATGTAAATTATACCTCGATAAAGTTGTTCTCAAAATTCATCAAATTGAACACTTAAAATTATTAAATTTTAATGTAAGTTATACCTATTGAGCTGATTTTAAATTACACATTTAAAATTGCATCTTATTACATGTAAATTATATCTCAACAAAACCAATTTTAAAAGAAGACCAAGTCATATACTGACATCACATAAAAAAAACCTATTTACTCAATAAATGTTTAACTCAATGCAAAAATTTTAGTTTCCAACAATGAATGCCCCACACATCATCTTCACAGAGAAGAAATTTAGCTAATACAAGTCAAAACTCAAATAGAGTTGACCCTTGAACGACACGGGTATAGGGACGCCAACCCTCTGTGCAGTGGAAGATGTATAACCTACAGGCAGTTCTCCGTATAGGTGATTCCTCCATATCCGCAGTTCTGCACTCATGGATTCAACCAACCATGAATCCTGTAATACTATAGTATTTACTACTGAAAAAAATCCACCTGTATGTGGACCTGCACAGTACAAACCCATGTTGTTCAAGCGTCAACTGTATTTGGGCTAGTCATGAAAAGTACTAGCTCAGAAATTACTAGTGACAACAATTTAAGCAAAAATATATAAACTCACCAAAGATTTAATTGAAAAACTAGTTTTTTCAATTATTCCTTATGGAGAACTAAACAGTATATTTTTAAAATAAAAAATAATATATTTGAAGTAAACTGAATTCAATAGGTAACAATGTAAATTTTTTTAAGCTGCAAAACAGATTTATACAACTGACAAACCAAGCCCCTTAAGAAAAAGACCAAATGCAAATGTCCTGGGCTTATTTTTTAATGGAACAGTCTGACAAGTCCTATAATAATGGCATTTCTAAAATTCTACTTAGTTTATGGTTTAGGTTTCAGATAAACGTACCTTTATTTATCATCCAGATAACTGCATGCCAAAGAAGCCACTGCTATACTCACAGCTTTAAAACTATTTATATATTTAGAATGTAGTATGTCAGATAAATTTGTATAGAATGGAAGCAAAATTCCTTCATTTGAAAAAAATCCTCAAAGTAGAAATCAAATGAGTAAATATTTCAAAGGGAAGTAGGGGTAACATATAACTTAAAGCCACATAAGTCATCTGCTCTCACAGACAAAAAAAAAAGAATGGTATGATTCCTGCTCAATGTAACTGGATATCAATAAGGCCATGTCAATAGCTTAGAAGACACATCTTTATCAGATGAAAACTTTCAGAGACTTAGCAGCTTTGAACATAACTGGCAAAAGTTGTATATAAAACATATCTGCAACAGAAAGATTTAATTTTCAAGTTCCTATTCTCACCCTGTAATTTTAGGCCATATGATTGCCTTAAGACAAAAATAAAAATAAGACAACATGGAAAAATTGGCTGGAAAAATAATGCTGCATTTATCGTTTGTTAAACATCTATATCCTAAAATATTCATTTACCAGTTTATCAAACATTTATAAATATCACCTTGACTCTTCTTAAAACATTTTTGGATTACAGTGGCTCTCCATCAAGGGTGATTTTGCCTTCCACCTGTCCCCACCAGGAGAATTTTGACAATGTCTAGACATATTTTTTATTGTCAGGACTGGGTTGAGGGGTGCTACTGGCATCTACTTAGCAGAGGCCAGAAATGTTGCTAAACATGTACAGGATAGCGTCCCCACCCCCAAAGAATTATCCAGTCCAAAATATGACAGTAATGCCAAAGTTGAGAGACCCTGAGTTAAACCAAGCAATCACTAACCCAAAATTGAGGCATTCACTCATTCAATAATTTTCAATAAGCTTCTCACACTTCCAAGACAAAACTTTAAACAGTCAAGCTCCCTTGCTAATAACCACTTAGAATATTTTCACTGATTGTTAGATTATTTTCACTGATTGTGTTTCAACTCTTTTTCAAGTACAGTACTGTTGGTTTCCAAATAAACTGCGGCTGAGAGATGCTTAAGTATCATCTAGTGTTTTTCAAAATGTTCAGGAAAGGATTTATTTCAAGAGTCATCTTGGCAGTGGATGGAAAGAGCAGAAGCTCATTTTTGTCATTCTTTTTAAGGTTCAAGGAATAAAAGTTCTGTTAACTTAAATGTTTAAATAATAAAACCTTTAATCTCATGAATTACTCTTACTTTACAAATCATAAAGTAAGGTCCAGAAAAATTTAAGTCACTTGACAAAGTGGCAGAGATCAATAAATCTAGAAATTCAACAAGGTAACGATCTCCAACAGAATAGCAACAGAGTAAATGGAATAAAAACTAGTGCCAAATAAATTGCCCTGTATTGCATACCAGAACCTGAGTGGGAAAGCAAATACAATTTCAGTAACATATTCCCCCCCACCCCACACCGGCATCAAATGCTTACCATCTGGCCAGAGACTAAACATGCATATAAAATGATATTTACATTAAGAGTGGCCCAAACAAGACTAAAAAAGTGTTTAGACAAAACATTTAATGGTCAAGCTAGTATTATTTACTGATTCTCTCTGTGTCCTGAACATTGGGCTACCAAACTTTATATAGTTAATCCTCAAACAGTTCTACAAGTTTAAGTACTACTGTTATCCCCAATGACAAAAGGGAAGACAAATTTAAAGAAGCAAAGTATTTTGCCCAAAGAGCACCTCAACATAAATATTCAACAGCTGTAACGTGCACTTTTATGTATATGGTTTCAAGTCCTTCGTATCATATAATCCTTACAACATCCTTATGTGGTATTTTACAGAGGCCAAAAGTAGAACGATTATTTAAATGGTTTTGAGTAGCAGTGATGGTGATAGCGGTTAGTATTAATAGAAGTAGAAGCAGTAGCACTTCTTGCCAGGCAGGGTGCCAAAAATTTCACATATATTATTCACATTCAATCCTTCCAACTCCTCAAAGTTATCCTCAAGTTTACAGATGTGGAAAACTAGTATGAAGAGGTTAAGTTGCTTCCCAAGGTCATAAATCTAAATGACAGAGCCAAGACTCATACCAAGTCTGTATGACTTCAGAATAGAAGCTCTTCACTCCTGCCATTACTTTTATCTAGTCTTATCCAATACAAAGAGGAAAGAAAGAAAACTTCTATTGATTATTCTCAGTTTGAACCTTCCTTCACTTTGTCCATAGAGAGTCTCTCTTTTAACCAATGAACTTCTATGAAAATCACACTTGCAGATCCAGATACCTAATAGCCTCCTCTTGCTTTTTTATGCCTAAAACTTAGCTTTGGCAATAATTATTCCCAGGGACCAATGGGACTACTTAAAGAACAATCATTCACCATGTTCCTTTACAAATCTGGATAGTATCCTGTTATAGTAGTACCTTGCAATATTAAGAACTATTGGAGGGGACTTCCCTGGTGGCGCAGTGGCTAAGAATCTGCCTGCCAATGCAGGGGACATGGGTTCGATCCCTGGTCTGGGAAGATCCCACATGCCGCGGAGCAACTAAGCCCGTGTGCCACAACTACTGAGCCTGCACTCTGGAGCCCGCGAGCCACAACTACTGAAGCCCGTGCGCCTAGAGCCCGTGCTCCGCAACGAGAAGCCACAGCAACGAGAAGCCCGTGCAGCACAACGAAGAGTAGCTCCCACTCCCCGCAACTAGAGAGCCCATGCGCAGCAACGAAGACCCAACGCAGCCAAAAATAAATATAAATAAAATAAATAAGTTTAAAAAAAAACTGTTGGAGGGACAAGAAATCATTTTGCTAACCAGATGATAATAAGCTCCCAATTTATTATGTAATATTCTGCAGAGAAAAGTATTGTTTTTTTTTTTCAATTCAGTGGGAAAATTCTCCATTTGCTTATATCAAACACAAAATAGAAGATATGGTGGTCTTTGGAGATATTCAAGACCACACACTCATAGTAGGAATTGGTTAAAAGCCAAACAGTATCAAAGATATCAAATGGTTGGTTACTTGAACTGCCCCATTATCACCTTCAACAACTTGGTAATGAAAGATTAAATGCATCCAAAAGGTTAAGTAAAGCTTCTGAAAAAGGCACTAAGACAAAAGTTAATTTACAACATTTTCAAACTGACTAGAAACGGATTTTTAAACTTGTGGGATAAAATTACTTGCAATATGGCTTTTCAGTAATATTGCTACCGATCAACAATATATATGGCCTAGTTGGAGAACAAGAACAGTCTCTGATAAGGAACAGAGCCAGTGTAAGAGATAGAAGATAAAGCCAGAACTGACTCTAAATGCAAGCTAAATTGTTTGAATTTTCTCCTGCAAGCAATGGGAGACTATGGGTTTCTGAGTTTTAAAAGAATCAAAAAAAGGTTTTTTAGAAAGTTAAATCTTCTCTACACTGTAACCACAGTTGACTAGGGGAAATGTAAGTAGAGAAGCCAATAGAGACAATGTTTTAATACTTATGCATGGGAGGATAAAGGAAGGAGAAGAAAGGAAAAGGGATAATTTCAAACAATGCTGATAACAAAGGATGATTTGACAGGCTTTGGAGACCAGGAACCAAATACAATTCTAAAATACTGAGCATGACAATTGAACCTGGCAGAAATTATGGGACCTTAAAATAGGAAAATTCAGAGAATAAAGTTTCTCTTCCTGGAAGTGAGAGAAAGAGAAGGGGGAGGATTAGAAAGACGATAAATTCCATTTTAGAAGTATTGCATTTAAAGTGGGAATTCTGTCAGGCTGTTAACTGCTAGTCAGGGAACCAAAGGCTAGAAATGAAAATTTGTAAGTGATTTCATATTCACATCTTGCATTTGTAAAGCTTTTCAGTTTCCACAGTAATCCAAGCACATTATCTCATTTGATCTCCACAGGTGCCCTGAAAGGTAAGCAGGTCAGATATCCCCATTTTCCAGAAGATATGCAAGCACCGCAAGTTAAGTCAGAGCTAGAAGTACTAGAATAGGAACTAAAATCCAGATGAGTGAAACTTTATGTGGATCCATAGTGCTAAGTTAGCTATATTTCTGTAAGACTACATACTGACTACAGGCTTCCTTTCAAAAATCACATAATTACATCATTCTTTTACCTTTACAATATGATTATAGAAAATTCATCTTTTCTCCTCAACTGGGTGCTTCATAAAATGAAGTTTAATCTGGTAATTAATTTCACTGTTACATGTGTTTAGAGACTACAAAGTTACTATAGTGCCAGATTGCGGCAGCATAACATCTATTGCTCAGTTTCTAAATACTCAGTCAAGCAGCAGAAGTAGTCAAGTGGAGAAACAGTAGAAAATGCAAGTGAATTTTCCAACCTATTTGAAAAGTGAAACTAAGCTACCAATATCCCAACTTCTCAGTAACATTTTAAAAATGTTATTCTCTACTCTGGATTGTTCCAATTTCAGTATGTCCTGCCATAGTGAGCCAAATGTCCTGTCTTGCCAACTGTTTTGATAATAAAATATTAATGTATAGCTTGAAAAATGAATACCATAAAAATACAATAGACCAGATGCTGCTGGATAAATTAGCTATCCCCATGGGGTCAAATTTAAGTACTGAAAATTATAACCTTAATACCCCTAAATATGTTAGTAACTAATTATACCAACTCCCATCAATTCTCCTTCCATAATATCTCACATATACCTCCTTCAGCTTCTCTCTTCTCATACTACTACCTTAAATCATATACACATTATTTCTTTCATGGGTTTTTCTATGAACTTCTTGATAGTCACCCCCAACTCAGTGTCTCTAGCTGACAATCATCTTACATTTTATGGAGTACTGCCAGATTAACTTTCCTGAAGCACACGTACAATCATGACAGTATCCCTTTTCAAAAGTTCCTGTTGCCTTTCCCCTATCTTAAGCTACTGTTTACCAAGGGTTTACTAGGTACCGTTCATCCGCTGAGCTAAACACCTTGTATGAAATATCTCATTTAACCCTCACAACCATCTCCTTGCTCAATTTTTTAATTTAGCAAAGATAAGTAACTTGTCCATTGCCAAAAGCTCAATGGCATAGCTGGGCATCAAACTGAAGTCTGTTTGACTCTGGCACTTAACAACTACTCTGTAGAGCACATTTCAAACTTCTTAGCCTGGAATATGGCTCCCCTTGACTTAGTCCAGAATACTTTTCCCACTTTATTTCTCCCTCCTCTGTCTTCCGTATCAAACTAAAGGTGACCCTTGAACAACACGGCTTTGAATTGCACAGATCCACTTATATGCAGATTTTTTTTCAGTAGTAAATGCTACATTATAACACAATCTGAGGTTGGTTGAATCCACAGATACGGAGGGCAGGTTATAAATTATACTCAGATTTTTGACTGGGCAGAGGGGTTTGCCCCTAAGCCCCAAGTTGTTCAAGGGTCAGCTGTACTTGCCATTTCCAGTACAAGCCCTGCAATTTCTTTCCTCTGCAACTTTGACTTATTCTTTCTCATACCTGGGGGAAAAGTCCTTTTTGTTCAATTCTTTATCTGTCATAATTTTCCTCTTCCATTAAATATCTTATGAAATCTTCCTTAATTCTGCCTGTTCCCATCCACAACCAACCTACCCTTCTAGGGTACTTAATCTATGCCTCTGCTGTAGCATTTATTTATACATTTCCCTCTCCCCATAAGTTATATTTCACTTTTTAGTTAAATCACTAATATATCCCCATACTACCTGGTAGATGATTCAATTTACTTTTTTTTTGCGGTACGCAGGCCTCTCACTGTTGTGGCCTCTCTCATTGAGGAGCACAGGCTCCGGACGTGCAGGCTCAGCGGCCATGGCTCACGGGCCCAGCTGCTCCGCGGCATGTGGGATCTTCCCGGACCAGGGCACGAACCTGCGTCCCCTGCATCGGCAGGCTTACTCTCAACCACTGCGCCACCAGGGAAGCCCGGTTCTAGAACTTTTGAAAGGGCTTTGTTGCTTCTGCTAATTTTTATGTACTTTAAGAAGGTAGTTGTAATTTTTAAAGTTTCTATGTTTTTTTCTTTCAAAAAAGTATTATCTGTGTGTTTTTTCTCCCAAATTATGAAAGTAACACTTTTTTGTCAATATTTTGTAAGATATCCAAATTGTACAGAAGACAGACCTCAGATGTCTGTTATCCTTACTTTTCAGAGATAGTAAGTGAAAACAGTATTGCATATATTCTTCCAGATTTTTTGTTAGTAATTTTATAAACGTATTTTTATGTGCATTTATAAAACTGGGATGATATATAAACACCATTTGGAAACCTAATTTATTCACTTGCCTTTGTTCCATGTTAGTTGATATAGGGCTTCATGCTCTAGTAACCACATTAAAAAATTTTTGAAAGAAACAGGTGACATTCCTTTCCTTTTCTTTTTTTTTTTTAGCTGCGCTGCATGGCTTGCAGGATCTCAGTTTCCTGACCAGGGATTGAGCCCAGGCCATAGCAGTGAAAGCCTGAAATCCTAACCATTAGACCACCAGGGGACTCCCTTAATAGTATATTCTATTTAACACAATGTCTAAAAAAAATTACCATCGCTACATGTATTAAATACAAAAAATAATGAGATGTTTTACATTTATTTTTTCCCCCACACTGAGTCTTCAAAATATAGTGTGTATTTTATACTGATGGCACATCTCAATTAGAATGATAAACTTTCATTGGAAATACTTGATCTGTATTTAGAGTTTTTAAAATTTACAGTTGAAGAAGTAGAGTAACATATCCCAGTTTTTCCAAACATACTTTATAGGATAAATTTCTAGAAAAGGAATTGATAGTGAAGGTTTATTTAAAATTTCTGGTATTTTTGTGGGAGAGGCCACAAAAGTGAGAGGCCCGCGTACCGCAAAAAAAAAAAAAAAAAAAGAGCTCTAGAACCATCAGGCAAAGAAAAGGAATCAAAATATTATTCCCAAGGCCCTAAACAATTTTATAAACAATGCAACAATAAATAAGAATTTCTAAATGAAGCACTTAAGCAATCCTTAGGATCATGACTCTTTGGAAGTCACGATTTCCTCTGCCACATAAAAATGCATACATTACATCTTTAATTTAAAAATGAGAGGAAACCAGTTTACCAATGGAATAAGAACATTAGTTTTAAGAAAAATTCCAAAAGCGACCACTAATACTTTACAATATAGTAAGTCAAGTTCATCTTTCATCATATTAATAATGCATAATCACAAACTCAAAGAATCCTAATTACCAAACTCACATGGCTATTGTTTTGCCTTCTAGATGCCTATTTCTATGGCTATTTTATATAGATTTTCTCCTTCCCCTTTAATCTTAGGTGTCAATCCTTTAGTCAATTACTTTCCCTGAAACACATGTGTCACAAGTTGCAGGTCTCTAAAAATATATTGTAAGAGATACTAAATTTTGACCTCAAGTGACCTCAAGCTTACTAGAGAACAAAAAATATACTCCAAACGTCAGCAAATTAGTAGATGATTACCTCTACCTAGATGAGTATACAATTCAACAAATGGGCATTAAAAAAAAAAAGGAATTTGCCTTGTCACTGAAGAAATACCATTTCAGAGTTATTAGAACAAGAACATTAAGCAAAATTAATAATCAATAGAGAATATTTTCAGAACCAGAAGTAGAGTTGTGTCATCAAAACAGGAAAGGAGGGCTTCCCTGGTGGCCCAGTGGTTGAGAGTCCGCCTGCCGATGCAAGGGACGCGGGTTCTTGCCCCAGACTGGGAAGATCCCACATGCCGCAGAGTGGCTGGGCCCGTGAGCCATGGCCGCTGAGCCTGCGCAGCCGGAGCCTGTGCTCCGCAACGGGAGAGGCCACAACAGTGAGAGGCCCGTGTACCGGAAAAAAAAAAAAAATTTGAGAATGAAGAAGACTGATGACGATAAAACTGTCACCAAGTTTAGAATCCACTGAACTTTTAGTACTATAGAATTGTTCACTGATGTCTGGGTATGAGTAATGATCTGATTTTGACCAGACAGTCTTAGAAGGCAGGAAAACATAAAGGGGATATTATGCAACAAGAAATAAGAACAAAAGGTCAATCTTAAAGATTACTGTACAGAAATACTATAGTTATGAAGGGTTACTAAACTACACATTCGTGCAACAATGTAAGTACCCATTTGGTACAAAAACATGGGATAGTCGTTGGCAAGAAAAAGACTGCTAAGGCAGAGTCTTTATCCTTAAGGAACTTAAATTCTAGTATGGAAAACAGGGACGTATACAAGCAAACAAACAAAACCCCTATAGAACTGCAATGGTATTTGGTAAGTGCTATACTACAACTGCAGAAAATGCTATAGGAATTACCTGTAGAAGAAGAGCATTCTAAGAAAACTTGTATAAATGGGAAAGAATATAAGACCCAAGACAAA
Organism: Delphinapterus leucas; assembly: GCF_059928025.1. Lineage (NCBI taxonomy): Eukaryota > Metazoa > Chordata > Mammalia > Artiodactyla > Monodontidae > Delphinapterus > Delphinapterus leucas. The sequence goes on along the minus strand of NC_143130.1, from coordinate 147,116,696 downwards.
TATGAAAGGCTTCCCAAAAAAGTGAACAAAACACTAATGCAAGCACACAGACATGAGTAAAATTAAACAAATGCTTTCTAAACATAAAATTTTAAATCTCCCTAATTAAACTCAAACTCTACAAACTGTTACTTTTTAAGCCTATTTTAAACATGTGTAGTAAAAACGACCTAGTAAAAATTACCCTAGAATAATGCTTGAGAGTCAATAAGAGAAACTGATAAAGCTGAGTAGAACTTGATCTCACTACATACATAAGCTGTTTATAAATAAAGCAACAAACTGTTTTCCCCCATTCACTTTCACTATTATTTCAGAGATGAAAAAAGCTCTACCTCAACACACAATTATAATTATTCATCACTGACTCAGTCTATGACAACCAATTCACACAATTCCTATAAAACTGCTTAATCAAATTATTGACAATCATACAATCTATTCAAAATATATTTATTAAAACATAATGCAGCTCATTGCTATTCCATGTAAACATCATAAACCAGTTTTGTATTCTTCCTATCTCTTATCTATGGATAAGCATTTATGAAGTGCTTAATATACACCAAGTAGTATGCTAATCATTCTTTTTTTCTTAATTTTTATTTTATTTATTTTTTTATACAGCAGGTTCTTATTAGTTACCCATCTTATACATATTAGTGTATACATGTCAATCCCAATCTCCCAATTCATCATACCACCACCATGCTCCCAGGCCACTTCCCCCCCTTGGTGTCCATACGTTTGTTCTCTACATCTCTGTCTCTATTTCTGCCCTGCAAAACACTTCATCTGTACCATTTTTCTAGGTTCCATATATATGTGTTAATATATGATATTTGTTTTTCTCTTTCTGACTTACTTCACTCGGTATGACAGTCTCTAGATCCATCCATGTCTCTACAAACGACCCAATTCTGTTCAATTTTATGGCTGAGTAATATTCCATTGTATATATGTACCACATCTTCTTTACCCATTCATCTGTTGATGGGCATTTAGGTTGCTTCCATGACCTGGCTATTGTAAACAGTGCTGCAATGAACATTGGGGTGCATGTGTCTTTTTGAATTATGGTTTTCTCAGGGTATATGTCCAGTAGTGGGATTGCTGGGTCATATGGTAGTTCTATTTTTGGTTTTAAAGGAACCTCCATACTGTTCTCCATAATGGCTGCAACAATTTACATTCCCACCAACAGTGCAAGAGGGTTCCCTTTTCTCCACACCCTCTCCAGCATTTGTTGTTTGTAGATTTTCTGATGATGCCCCTTCTAACAAGTGTGAGCTGATACCTCATTGTAGTTTTGATTTGCATTTCTTTAATAATTAGTGATGCTGAGCAGCTTTTCATGTGCTTCTTGGCCATCTGTATGTCTTCTTTGGAGAAATGTCTAGCTCTTCTGCCCATTTTGGGATTGGGTTGTTTTTTTAATACTGAGCTGCATGAGCTGTTTATATAGTTTGGAAATTAAACCTTTGTCTGTTGATTGGTTTGCAAATATTTTCTCCCATTTTGAGGGTTGTCTTTTCATTTTGTTTATGGTTTCCTTTGCTGTGCAAAAGCTTTTAAGTTTCATTAGGTCCCATTTGTTTATTTTTGTTTTTATTTCCATCACTCTAGGAAGTGGATCAAAAAAGATCTTGCTGTGATTTATGTCAAAGAGTGTTCTTCCTATGTTTTCCTCTAAGAGTTTTATAGGGTCCAGTCTTACATTAACATTTCTAATCCATTTTGAGTTTATTTTTGTATATGGTGTTAGGGAGTGTTCTAATTTCATTCTTTTACATATAGTTGTCCAGTTTTCCCAGCACCACTTATTGAAGAGACTGTCTTTTCTCCACTGAACATCCTTGCCTCCTTTGTCATAGATTAGTTGACCATAGGTGCATGGGTTTGTCTCTGGGCTTTCTATCCTGTTCCACTGATCTATATTTCTGTTTTTGTGCCAGTACCATACTGTCTTGATTACTGTAGCTTTGTAGTATAGTCTGAAGTCCAGGAGCCTGATTCCTCCAGCTCCATTTTCTTCCCTCAAGACTGCTTTGGCTATTCGGGGTCTTTTGTGTCTCCATACAAATTTTAAGATTTTTTGCTCTAGTTCTGTAAAAACATGCCATTGGGAATTTGATAGGGATTGCACTGAATCTGTAGATTGCTCTGGGTAGTGTAGTCATTTTCACAAAATTGACTCTTCTAATCGAAGAACATGGTTTCTCTCTCCATCTGTTTGTATCATCTTTAATTTCTTTCATCAGTGTCTTATAGTTTTCTGCATACAGGTCTTTTCCCTTCCTAGGTAGGTTTATTCTTAGGTATTGTATTCTTTCTGTTGCAGTGGTAAATGGGAGTGTTTCCTTAATTTCTCTTTCAGATTTTTCATCATTTGTGTATAGGAATGCAAGAGATTTCTGTGCATTAATTTTGTATCCTGCAACTTTACCAAATTCATTGATTAGCTCTAGTAGTTTTCTGGAGGCATCTTTAGGATTCTCTATGTATAGTATCATGTCATCTGCAAACAGTGACAGTTTTACTTCTTCTTTTCCAATTTGTATTCCTTTTATTTCATTTTCTTCTGATTGCCGTGGCTAGGACTTCCAAAACTGTGTTGAATAATAGTGGCGAGAGTAGACATCCTTGTCTTGTTCCTGATCTTAGAGGAAATGCTTTCAGTTTTTCACCATTGAGAAAGATGTTTGCTGTGGGTTTGTCATATATGGCCTTTATTATGTTGAGGTAGGATCCCTCTATGCCAACTTTTTGGAGAGTTTGTATCATAAATGGGTGTTGAATTTTGTCAAAAGCTTTTTCTGCATCCATTGAGATGATCATATAGTTTTTTTTCTTCAATTTGTTAATATGGTGTATCATTGATTGGATTGATTTACATATACTGAAGAATCCTTGCGTCCCTGGGATAAATCCCACTTGATCGTGGTGTATGATCCTTTTAATATGTTGTTGGATTCTGTCTGTTAGTATTTTGTTAAGGATTTTTGCATCTGTATTCATCAGTGATATTGGTCTGTAATTTTTTTTTTTTTGTAGTATCTTTGTCTGGTTTTGGTATCAGGGTGATGGTGGCCTCATAGAATGAGTTTGGGAGTGTTCCTTCCTCTGCAATTTTTTTGGAACAGTTTGAGAAGGATGGGTGTTAGCTCTTCTCTAAATATTTTATAGAATTCACCTGTGAAGCCATCTGGTCCTGGATTTTTGTTTGTTGGAAGGTTTTTAATCACAGTTTCAATTTCATTACTTGTGATTGGTCTGTTCATATTTTCTATTTCTTCCTGGTTCAGTCTTGGAAGTTTACACCTTTCTAAGAATTTGTCCATTTTTTCCACATTGTCCATTTTATTGGCATAGAGTTGCTTGTAGTAGTTTCTTAGTATGCTTTGTATTACTGTGGTGTGTGCTGTAACTTCTCCTTTTTCATTTCTAATCTTATTGATTTAAGTCCTCTCCCTCTTTTTCTTGATGAGTCTGGCTAAATATTTATCAATTTTGTTTATCTTCTCAAAGAACCAGCTTTTAGTTTTACTGATCTTTGCTATTATTTGTTTCTATTTCATTTACTTCTGCTCTGATCTTTATGATTTATTTCCTTCTACTAACTTTGGGTTTTGTTTGTTCTTCTTTTCCTAGTTCCTTTAGGTGTAAGGTTAGATTGTTTATTTGACATTTTTCTTGTTAACTTGAGGTAGGCTTGTATTGCTATAAACTTCCCTCTTAGGACTATTTTTGCTGCATCCCATAGGTTTTGGATTGTTGTGTTTTCGTTGTGATTTGTCTCTAAGTATTTTTTTATTTCCTCTTTGATTTCTTCAGTGTTCTCTTATTTAGTAATGTATTGTTTAGCCTCCATGTGTTTGTATTTTCTTTACAGATTTTTTCCTGTAATTGATATCTAGCCTCATAATGTTGTGGTCGGAAAAGATACTTGATACAATTTCAATTTTCTTAAATTTACCAAGGCTTGATTTGTGACCCAAGATATGACCTACCCTGGAAAATGTTCCATAAGCACTTGAGAAGAAAGTGTAATCTGCTGTTTTGGGATGGAATGTCCTATAAATATCAATGAAATCTATCTGGTCTATTGTGTCATTTAAAGCTTGTGTTTCCTTATTAATTTTCTGTTTCAATGATCTGTCCATTGGTGTAAGTGAGGTGTTAAACTACCCCACTATTACTGTGTTACTGTCGATTTCCTCTTTTATAGCTGTTAGCAGTTGCCTTATGTATTGAGGTGCTCCTATGTTGGGTGCACATATAATTGTTATATCTTCTTCTTGGATTGATCCCTTGATCATTATGTAGTGTCCTTCCTTGTCTCCTGTAACATTCTTTATTTTAAAGTCCGTTTTAACTGATATGAGTATTGCTACTCCAGCTTTCTTTTGATTTCCATTTGCATGGAATATCATTTTCCATCCTCTCACTTTCAGTCTGTATGTGTCTGTAGGTCTGAAGTGGGTCTCTTGTAGACAGCATATAGATGGGTCTTATTTTTGTATCCATTCAACGAACCTGTCTTTTGGTTGGAGCATTTAATCCATTCATGTTTAAAGTAATTATCAATATGTATGTTTCTATTACCATTTTCTTAATTGTTATGGGTCTGTTTTTGTGGGTCTTTTTCTTCTCTTGTGTTTCCTGCTTAGAGAAATTCCTTTAGCATTTGTTGTAGAGCTGGTATGGTGGTGCTGAATTCTCTTAGCTTTTGCTTGTCTGTAAAACTTTTGATTTCTCCGTCAAATCTGAATGAGATCCTCGCCGGGTAGAGTAATTTTGGTTGTAGGTTCTTCCCTTTCATCACTTTAAATACATCATGCCACTCCCTCTTGCTTGTAGTTTCTGGTTAGAAATCAGCTGTTAACCTTATGGGAGTTGCCTTGTATGTTATTTTTCATTTTGCCCTTGTTGATGTCAATAATTTTTCTTTGTCTTTAATTTTTGTCAATTTGATTACTATGTGTCTCGGCATGTTTCTCCTTGGGTTTATCCTCCCTGGACTCTCTGTGCTTCCTGGACTTGGGTGGCTATTTCCTTTCCCATGTTAGGGAAGTTTTTGACTATAATCTCTTCACATATTTTCTTGGGTCCTTTCTCTCTCTCTTCTCCTTCTGGGACCTCTATAATATGAATGTTGTTACGTTTAATGTTGCCCCAGAGGTCTCTTAGGCTGTCTTCATTTCTTTTCATTCGTTTTTCTTTATTCTGTTCTGCGGCAGTGAATTCCACCATTCTGTCTTCCAGATCACTTATCCGTTCTTCTGCCTCATTTATTCTGCTATTGATTCCTTCTAGTGTATCTTTCTCTTCAGTTATTGTATTGTTCATCTCTGTTTGTCTGTTCTTTAATTATTCTAGGTGTTTGTTCTTTAATTATTCTAGGTCTTTGCTAAACATTTCTTGCATCTTCTTGATCTTTGCCTCCATTCTTTTTCCGAGGTCCTGGATCATCTTCACTATCATTATTCTGAATTCTTTTTCTGGAAGGTTGCCTATCTCCACTTCATTTAGTTTTCTGGGGTTTTATCTTGTTCCTTCATCTGGTATATAGACCTCTGCTTTTCATCTTATCTATCTTTCTGTGAACGTGTTTTTTGTTCCACAGGCTGCAGGACTGTAGCTCTTCTTGCTTCTGCTGTCTGCCCTCTCGCTAATCATTCTTGATACATCATCTCAATTAATCCTCAAAATAAAGACTCTGAAGGGGATCAGAATATTCCACCCCAAAATGTGACACTGGCATAAGGATTATTGTGAGCTAAAGGCAATTAAGAAACAGACACAGGAAAAAAAACTGTCCTCCCCTATCACGCTTAAAAAGGACAGCATAAATTTCCCTTTTTAAAGCTAGCATGAATTTCCATTTGTAAAAAGGTACCATAAAGAGGACCTCAACCCTGGGAGTTGACTCTTATCAAATCAGATGACACCAACTTAAATCTGCATAACAAACCTTACTAAAATAACCTTTATATTCAGTTTAGTTCCCCCCACATAATTACCTTCCCACAATTTACAGCCTCTAAAAGCCTCTTTTCCTTTGTCTTGTCTGGATTCCACAATTTATCATTCAGTCTCTCTGCTTCTTTGGTCTTCAACTCTTTTCTTTGAAGGTCTCCATATGCATAAGTAATAAACCATTTCTCCTGTTAATCTGTCTTTTGTCAGTTTAATTTACAGGGCCCCGGACAATGAACCTAGGAGGAAAGAGAAAAAGGTTTTTCCTCCCCTAAAGCCTTCTGAATCAGGCACAAGTACAACCCCCCACAAGTACAACATTCCTTATTCTGCAGATAACTAATCAGATTTTCACAGGTAAACTTGCCCAGAGTCACACACAAGTCAAGAAGGGTCAAGAAGGCATTTCAGCACAAGTCTGACTCCGTAGTCTTGAGTACTTAATCGGCGCAAGGTTTGTAACTATAATGTCTATCAGTAAGAGCCCACAAAAAAGCAAGACAAAGCCATGAGCAAATTCATCTGTTCATGTTTATATCTCTGTAAATGAAGTGAATCAAGAACCCTCCACCCATAATTAAACACACTTACAGCCAAAAGAGGATAAATGGAATTGTTCTGAATCTCAAATTCTCTCAGATTACAGGAGGTAACTAGATTAGAACAGTCTCTGGGATGAAACTCACAAGTAAGGCTAAGGTTTAACAAGTAAATGATTAAAAAGTGCAAACGGATAACATGCACCTACCTTGTGCCATATTAAGCAGTGAGATACTAAAATAAAAAGACATAGCCCCTACCCTCAAGGAGCTTACAATTTACAGGTTCAAAGTTCTTCACTTTAATTCAAGTACGATTTAAACACTAAATTAAGGATGGTTTTCCCAAAAAAAGATCTTAATCTTACCAAAAAAACAGTGTTAAACAAGGTAAGTCTTAAGGCAGGCTAAAATACAAAGTAGAAAAATCCAAGGGCTTTGGAGTCAAACTGAGTTCAAATACCTGCTATCAGTTACAATAGGACTCTGGATAAAATAATCTCTCTGAGCCTCTGTTCAGTCACAAAGTTGTTAATGTTTAAAACTATATACAGGGCTTCCCGGGTGGTACAGTGGTTAAGAATCCACCTGCCAATGTAGGGGACACGGATTCGAGCCCTGGTCCAGGAAGATCCCACGTGCCGCAGAGCAACTAAGCCCATGCACCACAACTACTGAAGCCCGCGTGCCTAGAGCCCTTGCTCCACAACAAGAGAAGCCACTGCCATAAGAAGCCCACACACCTCAACGAAGAGTAGCCCCTGCTCACCGCAACTAGAGAAAGCCCGCGTGCAGCAATGAAGACCCAACGCAGCCAAAAATAAATAAATAAAATAAATTTCTTTAAAAAACAACTATATACAAAGGATATCGCATACTGCATGACACATTAAGAGATGGGGCGAGGGATACAGCTCTGGGTAGGAGTTAGGAGAAAGCAAAAAGTACTGTAATTTAGCCAAATGCACTACTACTCTCACTATAAAATTTAAGTATAAAAGGGTAAGGTGTAAAGTATAAAAGGATAAGACATAAAAGGAACACTATCCCTTTAGATGCCTACAAAGAACCATCAAATTTCCTTTCATAAACTCTTAGGTATCTACTGATTACTCTTAAGTGAATCATTATTTTGAAAAACACCTGCAGCTTATTTGTATAGTTCTCAGACAAATCACTTGGATCAGAGGTTTAACTCTGGGGTTCATGATCTAATTTCCATGAATTCCCTGATATGCACAACAGTGTGTGTGTTTTGGGGGACAGGGCCAAACGACCATAAGACTCACAAAAGATTAACAGACAGTTAAGTTTACATGTCCAGTATTTATAAAGTAGAATTTACAGTTTTCAATGTGAGGCAATTTGAAGAAACTCAATAGTTTATGCTAAAAGAGTATGGCATTATCTAGTAAGTTGACCATTCCCCTATGCTATCATCCAGCAATTTCACTCCTAATTATATACTTTGAACAGTGATGTCAATAGAACTTTCTGCAATAATGGAAATATTCTATATCTGCATTGTGCAATAATAACATAGCCACTGGCCATATATGGTTATGAAGCACTTGAAATGTGGCTAGTGTAACTGAAGAGCTGAATTTTTAATTTTAGTTAATTTAAATTTAAATAGTCATGATTGGGATTGACATATATACACTAATATGTAGAAAATAGATAACTAATAAGAACCTGCTGTATAAAAAAATAAATGAAATTCAAAGATAAATAAATAAATAGTCATGTGGCTAATGGCTACCATACTAGAGAGCACAGCCCTAGAGAAACACATGTACATATTAACCTTGATAGACTAAACGTGCAAGGACATTCATGGTAACATTACTCATAATAACCAAAAGCTAGAAACAACTCACCAACAGTAATACAGTTAAATAAACTGTGATATATTATTTTTTTAAATAAACTTATAATTCTGTAACATTATAAGTACAATCCCACAATTTATTTGCATATTATTTGAGCAATTCTCTGACTCTGCCCGTTTCAAACAACTACTAAATTCTCTTAATCCAACCTAATCTCTAAGGGACTGTCCATACTTATTTCAAAGCCAGACCTTTGAGGGCAGTGACTTTATCTAATACTTCTCTATATCCTGCCCAAAGTCTTCACATTGTAAGTATTCAGTATTTACCTATAATTTTCTGAATAAACTAGTTAGGAAATCTGAGGCAGACAAAAGTGTGCAAAAGTGAACGATGATTACTTGTAGAACAAAGGAAAACCAACTCCTTATACATAAATATCATACAGATAATATAACCAATGTAAAGCAGAATTTTAAAAATCTGCTTAAAAACAGCCAACTTTTCTTTCATATTAAGTATAATACAATTATATTCTAAGCTGTAACTGTATTTAAATAATAATACAAAGTTTTCTTAGTAAAATTTGATAAGACTTTGCAACAGCTTCTGTTTAAGCTTTAGGGGGAAAATGGAGAATGTGGGACAAGAAAACTAGATTTCTGGGAGTCCAGATGCAGGTGATAACAGAGCTAACAAACCAAGCAATGGTGCAATGAAAAGAGTACTAGAAAGATTATGCATCTGGTATGTGAGATCCAACCCTAGTCCTGCCACCAACTACTGGCACAAAATTATTTCAACATCCACCTATGTGGCATCTCTGCCTCTGATCTGTGAAGGAGCACAAAATTTTTTTTTGGAGGGGAGTTAAAAATCTCGAATCCAGCTTTATCTTGACAGTAACTCAGAAAGAAAGAAAAACAACTTTCTGACGCTTCCCTTATGTCCCAAACATTACACAAAAATGAGTACCTAAATATGGGTACTTTTTAAGTACAACCAAATCCTAGCAGAGCACCTAGTTCAGTTCACTCACAGGAGGCAGTCAATTAACTTAAATGAATGCAGTCTTAAAGGCACTTCTGAAGCACACAAAATACAGAAAACCTACTTTTTAGGTCAAATTAAAGTAATGCATTTTAAGTGACATTATCAAACATTTTTTGTGACAATGTAAAATCTTCAAAACATGAAATTATATTTCAACACAAATTCTCAATTTTTTTCATGTGAAGTTTCTGATACTATTGTGAAACCAAACAGTTATAACTTATATGGCCAAAAAGCATAATTCAAAAGATAATTTAGCTATAAACACAACTATAATTTCTAATATTTGGAATAACTAATTAGATATACTACACACTGTAAAATAATATAAAATGGTGGGGTGGTGGGAGCAAATATTTATTGAGTATCTACTATGTGTCAGAATATTTTGCTCAGTGCCTTCCATACCCTATTTTTAACCTTTTAAATCATCTTCCGAGGTGGCCACATGTTAAAGATAAGGAAAGTGAGGGCTGGGCTGGGAATTAGAGCATGGAATAACCTCCCAACTCAGCTGACCCTAAGGGTCTTTCTGCTACATTACTATAATTATTTTCATTTCTCCTGCTAACTTTTTGCCCAAAACCAAAGTAGGAAAACTAAGCCCACAGGCCAAATCAAGGCATACCCTGATTTTAATAAACAAAGTTTTACTGGAACACAGTCACATTCGTTTGGCCATCTTTGCACTGTAACAGCAGAGTTGAGGACCTGCAGCAGAAATTATATGATCTGCAAAGCTTAAAATATTCACTATCTTGCCCTTTAAAGAAACTGGTCAACCCCTGCCTTAAAGGATCAATACTGCCAAGAACCTCAGAGGCCTCAAAACTTCGATATTTAGGGTCTTTGAGACAACTAATAACTTAAGAAGGAACTTTAAAATTATGTGGGAGAAATTGCTTGAATTTTTATAGTGGTTAAATCATATGATAAGCCCAAATTTATAAAAATGATAAAATTAAACAGCTTGATTATGAAGTTACTGAAACCTTCTTTTTTTTTTTTTTTTTTAGCCGCGCTGCACAGCATGCGGGATTTCAGTTCCCCGATCAGGGATCGAACCTGTGCCCCCGGCAGTGGAAGCACAGAGTCCTAACCACTGGACCACCAGGGAACTCCCCATGAAACCTTATTCTTAATAATTAAACTGTCTTCTGTAGTCTGAACTGATGGAGGAAAAATTTCACAATTCAACGTACTAAAGAATATTTAATAAGCATGCATCTTTTTACTATGTACCCACATTTTTCATGAAAGAATATCTTCAGTATAGCAAAACAGAGCCTGGCTTTTTCTTATAAGTACTTTATTTTATATTTCACTTCACACTTTTTAATACATTCACTTAATTCATTATACTTGGACCAAGCCAAACATTTATGTGATCACTCAAGGGTCTATTATTGATCTTCCGGTGTTGAGGAAGGAGCCTGTTTTTTTCCTGTGGTTGTTTTCATTCCAAGTAAAAAAAATCTCCTAATTAAATCATTTTATCTTCATTCAAAATATACTTACTATCCAAATACATTTAAACAACTTGCCTAAATTGAGCCAGCATGAGGAATGCTTGATTACAGTGTCACAAATAATATTTCCTTTCTCCATTTAGTAATTTTAAAGAAGAGTCCTCCAGTGGTACAGTCTATAAACTCCAGTATAGACAGATCAAGAAAACTTAAGTCCTACCAACATGTAAAATTTACACAACTGTTAATGAATACCTTGATTTATCTGACTTTATAAACACTTTGGTTCACAAAATCTTATGTTCAGTTTCCTTGTTTATTTTTAAGAAAAATGTTAATGTCAAAGAAAAATAATCCAAAATGATTTAGTTTGTAACAACGCTGGAGTTATTCCCAGAAACATGCAAGGCTGCATCAAATAAAAATTAATCAGTGTAATTCACCATATTAACAGATTAAAGAAAAAAATTCAAATGGTCACCTCAATAGATGCAGAAAAGCATCTGACAAAATTCAACATCCATTCATGATTTAAAAAAAAAACAACCCAAACCCTCAGCAACCTCAGAACAGAAGGAAACTTCCTTAACCTGATTTAGAGAATCTACAAAATGACCTATATCTAACATTATATTTTAAAGGTGAAAGACTGAATGCTTTAAGATTGTGAACAAGGCAAGGATGTTCCCTTTCAACACTCCTAATCAATATCTCACTGGAACTCCTAGACTGCAAAGTCAAGAAAAAGAAAAGACATACATATTAGAAAGAAACATTTCTCTATTCATAGATGACATGACTATCTCCAGAAACATTTCGCTATTCATAGATGACATGACTATATCCTTAGACAAATCCCAAGAAATATACAGGAAAAAGCTCCTAAAAGTTATAAATGAGTTTAGTAAAAACGCAGGATACAAAGTCAACATACAAAAATCAATTATACTAGCAATGATCAATTGGAAACCCAAGTTTTTAAAAATGATCATTTACAATAGGACTAAAAAACTGAAATGCTTAGGTATACATCTAATATTTGCAGGATCTACATGTTGAAAACTACAAAACATTCATGAAAGAAATCAAAGACTTAAACAAATGGAGAGAAATACCATGTTCATAGATTGGAAAACTCTACCTTGTTAAGATGTCAATTATCAAGTTAATCTATAGATTTAATACAGTCTCAATCAAAATCCTAGCAGAATTTTTTTTGATATATCAACAAGCTGATTCTAAAATTTAAGCAAAAGAGCTAAAAGAGCTAAAACAGTTTTAAAGGAAAAACAAGTTGGAGAACTCACATTACCTGATTTCAAGCCTTAATTTTAAAGCTATATTAATCAAGACACTATGATATTGGCAAAAAAAATAGATCAATGGAACACAGGAGTCTAGAAATAGACCCACACAAATGTAGTCAAATGGTTTTTGACCAAGAGACAAAGGCAATTCAATGGAGAAGAATAGTCTTTTCAACAAATGGTCATGGAACAACTGAATAAACGAAACTCAACCTAAACCTTTCTTTATACAAAAATTAACTCAGGACTTCCCTGGTGGCACAGTGGTTAAGAATCCGCCTGCCAGTGCAGGGGACATGGGTTTGAGGCCTGGTCCAGGAAGATCCCACATGCCACGGAGCAACAAAGCCTGTGGGCCACTACTACTGAGCCTACGCTCTAGAGTCCAAGAGCCACAAATACTGAGTCCGCATGCCTAGAACCCGTGCTCCTCAACAAGAGAAGCCACCGCAATGAGAAGCCCACACACCACAACCAAGAGTAGCCCCTGCTCGCCACAACTAGGGAAAGCCTGCGCACAACAACGAAGACCCAACGCAGCCAAAAATAAAAAGAAGAAAATTCAATTTAAAAATGGGAAAAGATTTGGAATTTGGACACTTCACCAAAGAAGATATACAGATAGCAAATAAGCAAAGAAGAGATGATCATCATCATTATTCATGAGAAAAATGCAAATAAAAACCCCAATGAAATACTGCTATATACCTATTAGAGTGACTAAAATTAAAAAGGTTGATCATACCAAGTGTTGATGAGGATGTAAAGTAACTGAACACTCATACATTGCCAGTGGGACTACAATTCAGCCTCTTCGGAAAACCAGCTTTACAGTGTATAGTTTCCTATGCTGCTTTAACAAATTACCACACATTTAGTGGCTTAAAACAACGTAAATTTATTATTCTCAGGTTCTGTAGGTTAAATATCTGACACAGGTCTCTCTGGGCTAAAATCAAGTTGCTGGCAGAGCTACAGTCTTTTCTGGGAGTTCTAAAGGTTAATCCATTTCCTGGCCTTTTCTTGCTTTTAGAGACCACCACATTCCTTAGCTTGTGCCCCAAATTCTCCAACCTCAAAACTAAGAACTCTGCATTTCTGTCCCTGCTTTCATTGTTACATCTTTCTGACTCTATCTTCTCTTTCCCCTTTAAAGACCTTCAGGATACACCAGCACAGCATCTGGATAATCCCAGGATAAACTCCCTATTTTAAAGTCAGTTGATTAATTCCATCTGCAACTTTCATTCACCTTTGCCATGTAACCTAATTTATTCACAGGTTCTAGGGATTAGAATATCTTTGTAGGCCATTATTCGGCCCACCACAGTTTTTTTTTAAATAAACATACACTTCACAGAAATTTCACTTGAAGGTGCTTATCCAAGAGAAATGAAGGCTTATGTTCACGTAAAAACCTGTTGGCAAAGATTTATAGCAGCTTTATTCATAGTCCAAACAAACAAACAAAAAACTCAAATGTCTTTCAACTGGTGGATGGATAAATAAATTGTGATACATCCATACAATGGAATACTACATTCAGCAATACAACAGAAGAAACTGCTGATACACTCAACAACATGGACTGCCACTCAGGTGTATTACGCTAAATGAAAGAAGCCAGACTCAAAAGGCTAAACACTGTATGATTCCATTACCTGATATTCCAGAAAAGACAAACTACAGGGAAAGACAACATCAGATGCCAGGGGTTAAGGGTGGGGGAAGAGCTGACTACAAAAGAGCAGCTCAAGGAAATTGCAGGTGCTGGAACTGTTGTGTATCTTGACTTTGGTAGTTGCACAGCTCTATGCATTTGTCAAGAAAATTGTACAACAAAAGGAGTTAATTTCACTTCACGTAAATTAAAAATAAAGTTAAAACCTCTGTGAAAGAAGGAAAATAATTATATCATTTGTCACCCATCAGATTGGCACAAATTTAAAAATCTGACAATGCCAATCTGACAATTCCAAGTTTGGACAAGGATGACTCATATACTGTTGGCAGGTATGTAAATTGTTACAACTTTAGAGGATAATTTGGCTGCAGCTAGTAAAGTTGAAAATGCACATCAACCTATGGCCCAGCAATTCATTCTAGGGAAAACTTCACAAATGTGCTCAAGGGGATATGCACAGGGATGTTCATTAAACATTGTCTGAAATATTGAAAAACTGAAAACAACCCTTCAGTCAGGGAATGAATTAATTGTGGTTAGTGGTTATTTAAAACAGAAAAGGAAAGAAAATGCAAGATGGAAAAAAAAAATCAAAGAAGGGTAACTTATTGGTTTGTTTATTTAACAATAGTATATAGTGAAAAGAACACTGTACTTGGAATCTGAAGGCAAGCATATTAGCACTTAGTTCCAACTCTGCCACTAACTAGTCTGTCTATAAACCTCACCTTCCTTTTCCTGGAAAATGAAGAGGTTAGACTATACAAAGACTAAGATTATTTACAACTCAACAAGAACACTGATACAAAAAAATGGACCAACTTTCTTGGCATGTCTGTGATGAGCTTTTTAATCATATAATAATAATTTAGAAAGACCATACAAACTCCTAAACTCACCCTACTGACTTGGGTAACCCTCATATCCTTTCGCATTTTAACATTCTAAACAAGTTAATATTAATGAGTCCACCTTGTCAAGTTCAGATCAGTCTGGCCAAAAGTCATTGAAGTACATGGTAAGATTTACTTGATTTTGCTTTAACAAAGATAAAATGACATATTGCTTTCCATATTTTTTGCCTGTTTCACCTACAGAGTTCCTACATTATAATTTAATAGCTTTCACCTTCTACAATAGTATAAAAAGTCTTTTAAAACTTATAGGGACTTCCCTAGTGGCACAGCGGTTAAGAATCCGCCTGCCAATGCAGGGGACATGGGTTCCAGCCCTGGTCCGGGAAGATCCCACATGAGCAGAGAAACTAAGTAAGCCCGCGCGCCACGACTACTGAGCCTGCGCTCTAGAGCCCGCGTGCCACAACTACTGAGCCCGCAAGCCACAACCACTGAAACCTGCACGCCTAGAGCCCGTGCTCCTCAACATGAGAAGCCACCGCAATGAGAAGCCCGCACACCGCAACGAAGAGTAGCCCCCGCTCGCTGCAACTAGAGAAAGCCTGCTCTCGGCATCGAAGACCCAACGCAGCAATTAAAAAAAAAAAAAATTGTAATATGCCAAGTCCACAGGAATCTAGTAAAAAAATCAGTAGTTCATAATCCAAAAAGCTTATTTAACAATTTCATTATCCCAGTACTAATACTTCAAAGACACCAATAACCAACATGCCATTTGTTCCTATTGCAGAATTTATTACGTTATTAATTTCCGGTATAATCCAAAGGCATAATTAGAATACTATCATTAACATATACACTTTTAAAAAAACCAAATATTAACTCCTTTCACCTTGTCATTAAAATCAAACTTTCAAAATTCTTGTGCTACAGGCTTTCCAAATCTAAATTCTCACAATCCTAAACGAGTATGGAGACAAAACACACACTATGTACTACTAGAAACCTTCTGGCTATCAGATTTTAATTTCAGCGCCAAATGCCAAGAAAAACCTTTCGACCGAAACCTAAATTCGAACACCTTACCGTATGTCAATCAACTAAACAGAGGTGAATTATTATCATTAGGAAGTTACATAATCTGCACCAAAGATTGTTTAAAGCCTCTCATTAAAAGCAGCTTAAAACAACTTACAATCTTCAAAGTTCACCTTGCAAACTTAAATTATCAGAAACCATGAAGAAGATTAGGCTCTTCTTGAAAATGGTTACGAGGAAGCAAGTTGTTTATTTGTTTAAAGAATGCAGCGAGCAGCCGAATACCAGCAGCTGAGTCGGGCAGAGAAACGCCAACTACATTCCGTCTTCTAAAGAAAAGTGTTCTTCGCCCCGCCGATCTCCCGGACCCTGCCTGGAGGGAGTCAGGAGAGTCGCGAACTCGGGAGCGCGGTCGCAGAGAGAAGGCGCCTCCCTGCACCTCGGGCCGGCCGGGCAGGAGCCCCCGCCGAGGTGAGTCGTTCACCAAGCCAGAGGGAGCGGGCACCGCCAGACAGCGTTCCTCCGAGGGACAAAGGTTGGGCTCACGCCCTCCGCTGCCGGCCCGGCGCCGGCTGCCTGCAGCAGCCCGGGGTCCCGCCCGGGCCCGGCGCGTGGGGGAGGGGGTGAGCCCGGCTGCCCCTCCCCCGGCCGCTCGCTGGGACCTGTTGATTAAGACCTCCACACCGAGCCGCTGCCGGTCCGCCTCTTACCTCCGCGCCACGGCGGCCGCCGCTTCTCCCGCCCTGGCCTCTCCCAAACACTGCAGAAACGACAGTTCCCCCGCGGCACTTAAAATACCGGATAAAGAATCCAGAAACTCGCGATTCCCCACCTCACAATCCTTAGTCCCCGCCCCCGCCCCACCGCCAGTCGCCGCCGTCGCCGCAGCCGCCCCCGCCGCCCGCAGCGACTCCACCTCGAGACCGCGCACGCGCTCCCGGCGCTGTTAGGCAGAGAGCCTGGCGCGGTTCGCCCAATCCCGAGCCGGCGCGGAGAAAGGGCCCGCTCATTGGACCGCTCCGCAACTCCGGGGGCCGGATCGCACACGCACTCGTGCGCCTCAAGTGGAAAAAGCGAAGTTCTTCGCGCTCAGTCGCTGGGGAACAGCTTTCGGCTTGAGTCTGCGGGCCAGGTTGTGGGAGGACGTGAGGTTGCCTTGAGACGCAATGGGCGGGTTAACGCTCTTGCAGACCTTTCTTCTCTCCCTGAATGTCTGTCAGCTCCTGAAGAAAATCTGATTCCTCTTGAGGCGACTCCTCGTGTCCTGTGAAACACATCACACAATATAACATTTGTGTAAAAAAGAACCACGACATACCTGAACACCTGGATGTGTGTAGTGTCCCACAAAAGAATTCTCTGCTACCACGGAAGACGCCACAAAGTTAGTACGTAGGACCGAGTTCTGAAAACCAGATAGGAAGGTGCCAAGGGCCACAGCTGTTTCACAAAACTCAAGTCCCTGGCTCAACCCACATCCAACGCAAGGAAATCCAGATAAACAGTCTTCAGGATTCCCTAGAAACAGCCATATCCAAAAAAGAAAAAAAAAAAAAAGGTTTGCATGTGTGTGAAGAGAGATCTAGTTCATTTTCTAAGTTCTTAAATGCATAAAATAAGTAATAATTCAAGAAATTTCCTTTGGTTCCTCAATGAATTTTTTTCCCCTTTAGCTCGGGGTTTCTCAACCTCAGCGCTATTGGCATTTGGACCAAATAATTCTTTCTTTGGGGACTGTCCTGTGCAATTTAGGATGTGTAGCAGCACCCCTGCTCTCTTACCCACTAGATACCAACAGCACCACTACCCCCATTTGTGACCCTCAAAAATGCCTGTAAACGTTGCCAAAGATCTTCTGGGGGACAAACTCACTT
Organism: Delphinapterus leucas; assembly: GCF_059928025.1. Classification (NCBI taxonomy): domain Eukaryota; kingdom Metazoa; phylum Chordata; class Mammalia; order Artiodactyla; family Monodontidae; genus Delphinapterus; species Delphinapterus leucas. The sequence continues at coordinate 147,099,064 of NC_143130.1, read as the reverse complement.
CCATTTGAGAACCACTGATCTAGCTGTTCAAAGAAACGGCCTCCTTATAAAGTAGTCTCTCTACCCATGCCTTCCAATTGCCTGGCCTCAAGCAGTTTTGCAAAAGACCCCACCCAAATGAACCCTGCAGCTACCTAGCCTTGCTTCCCCAGCTGCTTGGACTCCTCTGTCACAGAGCCCCATCCTAATAAAATGCTGACAACTCTCTGAGATAGCAGCTACTGACCTCAAAATATGTGGAAATTCCTTTGTGAAATGCTATACAAATGTTAATTATTATTTTTACTTTCTAAAGGTATTTTCATCTTAAAAAAGGGTAGAACCTATGGCAAATAAAAAATTTATTCTCTGGTAAATAGAGCCATTCCCGGAATCCCAAAATCACTCAAATTACTGGTCTCGTGTGCAAAAAATGAAGGATAGCTGGAAGAATGGAAGGTATAGAAACTGGAGGCAAGGTGATTGGATTTGAGTTTCAGCTTTGAAATTAACTAGTTCTGTGATATGGGTGCGTGACAAGTTTCCTGGGCCTAAATTTTCTCATGTGTAAATTAACAAGTTAACAACTTTTTCTTTTTTCTAGTTTTAAGATTCTGGAAGCCTCTGCTTATGTAATCTAACATGGATAGCATAGGGAGTTAAGAAAATATAATCTTCATCCCAAAATAGAATGAAATGGGCAACCTGTGGTTTAAACCCTCCTGTCAGAAGGCACTTTACCCCCTGAATCACCCTGGCAAATTTATAACTAAGTACTTTGGATGAATAATGAAAGCCAAACTGTAAAATCAAGTGAACGGTGCAGAGTAACCATAGTAAAAAATACCCTTCCTCCTTCCTCATCTTGGCATCTGTTCGGTCTATCATCTGACAACAGCTTCTATTACATGTTGATGTAATAAAATGTTGTGCTGTTTATTTCATTAAAGGCTTGGGGGAAATATATTAATATTGCATTTCAGATATTTTCAGCAGGTCTGAAATCTCAGTTTTCAAGATTCATTAACGGTTATATGTGAAATTCTTAACTAAGGCTATTATATCCCTTTGGTCTTATCACCTCTGTGTACTAGTGAAATCTGAGTTTTCATAACTGAAAATAATAGCCTAATCACCTTATAATTGTATGAACCAGATGATCAGAGATAATGTAAATTAAAAGAAGAATACTCACTGATTCAGATATGAGAAGTTATGAAACAACAAATTAGTAGGTACATTAATTATTAAACAAATATCTAAAATTTTTATCAATGCAAAAAAAAACCAGAAAGCAAACCAACAAACCATGAACTTTTCTAATTTACTTGGGTTTAGTTATTATTATTTTGATATTTTATAGTACTTCTTAACCTTTCATAAACCTACCTAAAAATATTATGTCCCTAAGCTAAGAACACTCTGCAGTTGTTGCCATGTGGAACGGGAGGTCCCACTGTCTGCAGTTAGCATCAGTATCATTCAGTATAGGTCAGTATCATTTGACTCAATTGACTTCAATAAATAGTCACTCATTAATTTAAAACATGTATACTGAGTACTTCCTATGTGCTTAGAACTGGGCTATAGGGAATCAAAACATGTGACAGCTCCTGTCCTGGACTATAAAAAGGTGAGGAAAGGGAGAAGTAAGGCAAGTTCATATAGGTAAGATACAAGGGAAAATATGGTAAATGAAAATAAGGTGCTCTATGGACTTAGAGAAAGGTAGTCTTATACTAAGAGAAACTTTACTAGCTTCTAATGACAGGGGGGTAGAGAGAGGGACAGAGAGTAAACTACAATGAAAATACCCACAGTAATAGGAAAACCGAGATCTTACACATGGCTTTAGAAAGATAGATATAAAATTTTTAATCAATTTGAATGACTGAGTACAGTCCACAGAGACAAACATGGGCTCATATGGGAACAGCAAGTAGTCTACAATAACTTCAGGCTAGGATATTCAATATATAGGATATTAATCATTTATCACACTTTTATTTGTACCCTTCTTAGCTGGTCCTTTGCTAGGATGAAGATGTATATATAAATAAAACATGACCCAGGAAAATTTTTATTTTGGAGAGAGGTAGTAGGCAAATTTGGAGGTTGGAAATTTTTCAAATGAAGGGAAGTCCAAGACTGAATGCCAAGAGAAAGGAAATCAAATTTGTTCTCCTTGAAAAAGGGCTATAAAGTGACCCACATCTTTTCCTCACCAAGCTCCCAATCAAATCTCTATTTTGTTAGTGTGTTAATCTCACCTGTCACTTTGATTCATATCCATATGTGAATACCTGTCTGAGACTGAGTCTGGAGTGGTACCTGTGCTCAACTCCAAAGAGCTGAACTCTAATGCCTCTTCTAGCCTCTCTTGCACTCACTCTGATTGAGATTTAACTCCACCACTGAGTCAAAACAGCCTTTCTCAAGAGCAGCTTTCCTAAATGCAAAGGTCAATGCTCAGTCCTCATCTTCCTTGACCTGCCAGCAGCGTTTGACACTGTTGAGCATTTTCTCCATTTTATCCTCTGGGCTCCCGAAGTACCACTCTAGCTTCTTGTCCTACCCACTGCATCCTCCTGTTCAGTCTCCTTCGCTGGTTCTTTTTTATATCCCCCTGAATGCTGAAAGTTGGAGTGTCCCAGGGCTCTCACATGGAATATTTTACTTCTCTGTCTGCCTGGGATTGAACAAACAGCCCTAACATTTACTAGCTGTTTAATCAGAAGAAAGTTACTTAATTTCTCTAAGACTCCATTTCCTCATCTATAAATTGAGAATAATAAAATTAGCTACCTCCAGCGGTCACAGGGACTAAGTGAAATGTACATGTAAAGTGCTTAGAACAGTGCCCGACACTGTATGCATTAACGACTTGTCCTTACTCTTTTCTTTTCATTCAGTCACCAAAATCATTTATTATAATGATATATTTAACCATCTGGCTTAGTTTTGTTAAATTTTTTCTTAATTTAATTTATTTTTAATACACCAAGTTCTTATTAGTGACCTATTTTATAGATATTAGTGTATATATGTCAATCCCAATCTCCCAATTCATCCCACAACCACCAGTATCCCCGCCACATTCCCCCGTTGGTGTCCATACGTTTGTTCTCTATATCTCTGTCTCTATTTCTGCCTTGCAAACTGGTTCATCTGTACCATTTATCTAGGTTCCACATATATGCGTTAATATACGATATTTGTTTTTCTCTTTCTGACTGACTTCACTCTTTAGGACAGTCTCTAGATCCATCCACGTCTCTAAAAATGACCAAATTTCGTTCATTTTTATGGCTGAGTAATATTCCATTGTATATACATATCACATCTGCTTTAACCATTCATCTGTCGATGGGCATTTAGGTTGCATCCATGACCTGGCTATTGTAAATAGTGCTGCAATGAACATTGGGGTGCATGTGTCTTTTTGAATTACGGTTTTCTCTGGATATATGCCCAGTAGTGGGATTCTTGGGTCATATGGTAACTCTATTTTTAGTTTTTTAAGGAACATCCATACTGTTCTCCATAGTGGCTGTATCAATTTACATTCCCACCAACAGTGCAAGAGTGTTCCTTTTCTCCACACCCTCTCCAGCATTTGTTGTTAGGAGGTTTTTTGATGATGCCCATTCTAACTGGTGTGAGCTGATACCTCATTGTAGTTTTGATTTGCATTTCTCTAATAATTAGTGATGTTGAGCATCTTTTCATGTACTTCTTGGCCATCTGTATGTCTTCTTTGGAGAAATGTCTATTTAGCTCTTCTGCCCATTATTGGATTGGGTTGTTTGTTTTTTTAATATCGAGCTGCATGAGCTGTTTATATATTTTGGAGATTAATCCTTTGTCTGTTGATTGGTTTGCAAATATTTTCTCCCATTCTGAGGGTTGTCTTTTTGTCTTCTTTATGGTATCCTTTGCTGTGCAAAAGCTTTTAAGTTTCATTAGGTCCCATTTGTTTATTTTTGTTTTTATTTCCATTACTCTAGGAGGTGGATCAAAAAAGATCCTGCTGTGATTTATGTCAAAGAGTGTTCTTCCTATGTTTTCCTCTAAGAGTTTTATACTGTCTGGTCTTACATTTAGGTCTCTAATCCATTTTGAGCTTATTTTTGTGTATGGTGTTAGGGAGTGTTCTAATTTCATTCTTTTACATGTAGCTGTCCAGTTTTCCCAGCACCACTTACTGGAGACACTGTTTTTTCTCCATTGTATATCCTTGCCTCCTTTGTCATAGATTAGTTGACCATTGATGCGTGAGTTTATCTCTGGGCTTTCTATCCTGTTCCATTGATCTATATTTCTGTTTTTGCACCAGTACCATATTGTCTTGATTACTGTAGCTTTGTAGTATAGTCTGAAGTCAGAGCGTCTGATTCCTCCAGCTCCATTTTTTTTCCCTCAAGGCTGCTTTGGCTATTCGGGGTCTTTTTTGTATCCATACAAATTTTAAGATTTTTTGTTCTAGTTTTGTAATAAATGCCACTGGTTATAGTAGAGTCATCTTCACAATGTTGATTCTTCCAATCCAAGAACACGGTATATCTCTCCATCTGTTTGTGTCATCTTTGATTTCTTTCATCAGTGTCTTATAGTTTTCTGAGTACAGGTCTTTTACCTCCTTAGGTAGGTTTATTCCTAGGTATTTTATTCTTTTTGTTGCAATGGTGAATGGGATTGTTACCTTAATTTCTCTTTCTGAAGTTTCGTTGTTAGTGTATAGGAATGCAAGAGATTTCTGTGCATTAATTTTGTATCCTGCAACTTTACCAAATTCATTGATTAGCTCTAGTAGTTTTCTGGTGGCATCTTTAGAATTTGCTATGTATAGTATCACGTCATCTGCAAAGACTGACAGTTTTACTTCTTCTTTTCCAATTTGTATTCCTTTTATTTCCTTTTCTTCTCTGATTGCTGTCACTAGGACTTCCAAAACTGTGTTCAATAATAATGGCGAGAGTGGACATCCTTGTCTTGTTCCTGATCTTAGAGGAAATGTTTTCAGTTTTTCACCATTGAGAATGATGTTTGTTGTGGGTTTGTCATATATGGCCTTTATTATGTTGGGGTAGGTTCCCTCTATGCCCACTTTCTGGAGAGTTTGTATCATAAATGGGTGTTGAAATTTGTCAAAAGCTTTTTCTGCATCCATTGAGATGATCATATGGTTTTTATTCTTCAATTCGTTGATGTGGTGTATCACATGGATTGATTTGTGTATACTGAAGAATCCTTCCATCCCTGGGATAAATCCCAGTTGATCGTGGTGTATGATCCTTTTAATGTGCTGTTGGATTCTGTTTGCTAGTATTTTGTTGAGGATTTTTGCATCTATATTCATCAGTGATATTGGTCTGTAATTTTCTTTTTTTGTAGTATCTTTATTTGGTTTTGGTATCAGGGTGATGGTGGCCTCGTAGAATGAGTTTGGAAGTATTCCTTCCTCTGCTGTATTTTGGAAGAGTTTGAAAAGGATGGGTGTTAGCTCTTCTCTAAATATTTGATAGAATTCAACTGTGAAGCCAACTGGTCTTGGACTTTTGTTTGTTAGAAGATTTTTAATCACAGTTTCAATTTCATTACTTGTGATTGGTCTGTTCATATTTTCTATTTCTTCTTGGTTCAGTCTTGGAAGGTTATACCTTTCTAAGAATTTGTCCATTTCTTTCAGGTTGTCCATTTTATTGGCATAGAGTAGTAGTCTCTTATGATCCTTTGTATTACTGTGGTGTGTGTTGTAACTTCTCCTTTTTCATTTCTAATATTATTGATTTGAGTCCTCTCCCTCTTTTTCCTGATGAGTCTGGCCAAAGATTTATCAATTTTGTTTATCTTCTCAAAGAACCAGCTTTTAGTTTTATTGATCTTTGCTATTGTTTTATATGTTTCTGCTTCATTTATTTCTGCTCTGATCTTTATGATTTCCTTCTACTAACTTAGGATTTTGTTTGTTCTTCTTTCTCTAGTTCCTGCAGGTGTAAGGTTAGATTGTTTTAGATTTTTCTTGTTTCTTGAGGTAGGATTCTATTGCTATAAACTTCCCTCTTAGTACTGCTTTTGCTGCATCCCATAGGTTTTGGATCATCGTGTTTTCATTGTCATTTGTCTCTAGGTATTTTTTGATTTCCTCTTTGATTTCTTCAGTGATCTCTTGATTATTTAGTAACGTATTGTTTAGCCTCCATGTTTTTGTGTTTTTTACGGTTTTTTTTTCCCTGTAGTTGATTTCTAATCTCATAGTGTTGTAGTCAGAAAAGATGTTTGATGTGATTTCAATTTTCTTAAAGTCACCAAGGCTTGATTTGATCTATCCAGGAGAATGTTCTGTGTGCACTTGAAAAGAAAGTGTAATCTGCTGTTTTCAGGTGCAATGTCCTATAAATATCCATGAACTCTATCTGGTCTATTGTGTCATTTAAAGCTTGTGTTTCTTTATTAATTTTCTGTCTGGATGATCTGTCCATTGGTGTAAGTGAAGTGTTAAAGTCCCCCACTATCATTGTGTTACTGTCAATTTCCTCTTTTATAGCTGTTAGCAGTTGCCTTATGTATTGAAGTGCTCCTATGTTGGGTGCATTTATATTTATAATTGTTATGTCTTCTTCTTGAATTGATCCCTTGATCATTATGTAGTGTCCTTCCTTGTAACATTCTTTACTTTAACATTCTTTACTTTAACATTCTTTACTTTAAAGTCTATTTTATTGATATGAGTATTGCTACTCCTCTTTCTTTTGATTTCCATTTGCATGGAATATCATTTTCCATCCTCTCACTTTCAGTCTGTATGTGTCCATAGGTCTGAAGTGGCTCTCTTGTAGACAGCATATACACGGCTCTTGTTTTTGTATACAGTCAGGGAGCCTGTGTCTTTTGGTTGGAGCATTTAATCCATTCACATTTAAGGTAATTATCGATATGTATGTTTCTATTACCATTTTCTTAATTGTTATGTGTTTGTTTTTGTGGGTCTTTTTCTTCTCTTATGTTTCCTGCTTAGAGAAGTTCCTTTAGCATTTGTTGTAGATCTGGTTTGGTGGTGATGAATTCTCTTAGCTTTTGCTTGTCTGTAAAGCTTTTGATTTCTCCATCGAATCTGAATGAGATCCTTGCCAGTTAGAGTAATCTTGGTTGTAGGTTCTTTCCTTTCATCACTTTAAATATATCGTGCCACTCCTTTCTGGCTTGTAGAGTTTCTGGTTAGAAATCAGCTGTTAACCTTATGAGAGTTCCCTTGTATGTTATTTTTCATTTTTCCCCTGTTGATTTCAATAATTTTTCTTTGTTTTTAATTTTTGTCAGTTTAATTACTATGTGTCTTGGCGTGTTTCTCCTTGGATTTTTCCTGCCTGGGACTATCTGTGCTTCCTGGACTTGGATTGCTATTTCCTTTCCCGTGCTAGGGAAGTTTTCGACTGTAACCTCTTCCAATATTTTCTCAGGTCCTTTATCTCTCTCTTCTCCTTCTGGGACCCCTATAATGTGAATGTTGTTGCATTTAATGTTGTCCCAGAGGTCTCTTAGGCTGTCTTCTTTCCTTTTATTCCTTTTTCTTTATTCTGTTATGTAGCAGTGAATTCCACCATTCTGTCTTCCAGTTCACTTATCCGTTCTTTTGCCTCAGTTATTCTGTTATTGATTCCTTCTAGTGTATTTTTCATTTCAGTTATTGTATCGTTCATCTCTGTTTGTTTGTTCTTTAATTATTCTAGGTGTTTGTTCTTTTTTTTTTTTTTTTTTGCAGTATGTGGGCCCCTCACCATTGTGACCTCTCCCATCGTGGAGCACAGCCTACGGATGCACAGGCTCAGCGGCCATGGCTCACAGGCCCAGTCGCTCTGCGGCATGTGGGATCTTCCCGGACCAGGGCACGAACCCGTGTCCCCTGCATCGGCAGGCGGACTCTCAACCACTGCACCACCAGGGAAGCCAGGTGTTTGTTCTTTAATTCTACTCGGTCTTTGTTAAACGTTTCTTGCATCTTCCCTTTCTTTACCTCCATGCTTTTTCTGAGGTCCTGGATCATATTCACTATCATTATTCTGAATTCTTTTTTGGAAGGTTTCCTATCTCTACTTCATTTAGTTGTTTTTCTGGGGTTTTATCTTATTCCTTCATCTGGTACATAGTCCTCTGCCTTTTCATTTTGTCTGTCTTTCTGTAAATGTGGTTTTTGTTCCACAGGCTGCAGGATTGTAGTTCTTCTTGCTTCTGCTGTCTGCCCTCTGGTGGATGAGGCTATATAAGAGGCTTGTGCAAGCTTCCTGATGGGAGGGACTGACGGTGGGTAGAGCTAGGTGTTGCTCTGGTGGGCAGAGCTCAGTAAAACTTTAATCTGCTTGTCTGCTGATGGGTGGAACTTGTTCCCTCCCTGTTGGTTATTTGGCCTGATGTGACCCAGCACTGAAGCCTACCTGGCTCTTTGGTCAGGCTAATGGTGGACTCTGGGAGGGCTCATGCTAAGGAGTACTTCCCAGAACTTCTGCTTCCAGTGTCCTTGACCCCATGCTGAGCCACAGTCACTCCCCCCCTCTGCAGGAGACCCTCCAACACTAGCAGGTAGGTCTGGTTCAGTCTGCCATGGGGTCACTGCGCCTTCCCCTGGGTCCTCACTACTTTGTGTGTGCCCTCGAAGAGTGGAGTGTCTGTTTCCCCCATTCCTTTCAAAGTCCTGCAATCAAATCCCACTAGCCTTCTAAGTCTGATCCTCTAGGAATTCCTCCTCCCATTATCGATCCCCAGGTTGGGAAGCCTGATGTGGGTTCAGAACCTTCACTCCCATGGGTGGACTTCTGTGGTATAAGTGTTCTCCAGTTTGTGAGTCACCCACCCAGCAGTTATGGGATTTGATTTTATTGTGATTGCGCCCCTCCTACCATCTCATTGTGGCTTCCCCTTTGTCTTTGGATGTGGGGTATCTTTTTTTGGTGAGTTCCAGTGCCTTCCTGTCAATGATTGTTCAGCAGTTATTTGTGATTCGGGTGCTCTCACAAGAGGGAGTGAGCACACATCCTTCTACTCCGCCATCTCTACTCTGCCAGATTTTCCTAAATCTCACAGTGAAGAAAGTCCAGCCCAGCCATGCTGTTGTCCAGACTGCCTTTGGACCCTGTCTGTAACATCAGCCCTTCCCTCAGTCTCCAGCCTGCCCACCTGCCCACGCAACTTGTATCTCTGGACTCACCAGACCCCCAGGCTCATGAGCCAAGGTTTAAAATAAATCTCTCTCTCTCTCTCTCTCTCTCTCTCTCTCTCATACACACACACACACACACACACACACACACAACCACGCACACCCTCCTGGTTCTGTTTCTCTGAAGCACCCTGTCTAACACAGGACTCTTAGAGGCACTAAGAGAGATGTACAAGGAAAAAAAACTACTTGTCCTTATTCATATTATCATGCTCTTTATCACTCATTTCCTACATGATTCTTTCTAGTCTCAGTGGCTTTAAATTCCATCTTTACACCATAAACTCTAAGCTTATCTCTAGCCTGAACTTCTGCCTAAACTCCAGAATCACCTATTCAACTGTTGGCTCAACATCTCCATTTGAATTTCTAATGAGCATTACAAATTTAACATGTCAAACTTTCATTTTCATCCAGTTTTCTTCATTTCAGTATAAGGTAATGCCACTATTCCAGTTGTTCAGGCTTTCTTTACCATTGAACTTCTGATCCATCAGGAAATCCTTTTATTTCTACCTTCCAAATGTTTCCAGACTCTAACCACTTTTTTTATAAATTATTTATTTTGTCTGTGTTGGGCTTCGTTGCTGTGCACAGGCTTTCTCTAATTGCAGTGAGTGGGGGCTACTCTTCATTGCGGTGCACAGGCTTCTCATTGTGGTGGCTTCTCTTGTTGCAGAGCATGGGCTCTAGGCCCATGGGCTTCAGTAGTTGTGGCACGTGGGCTCAGTAGTTGTGGCTCGCAGGCTCTAGAGCGCAGGCTCAGTAGTGTAGCCCACGGGCTTTGTTGCTCCGAAGCATGTGGGATCTTCCCGGACCAGGGCTCGAACACATGTCCCCTGCATTGCCAGGCGGATTCTTAACCACTGCGCCACCAGGGAAGTCCCCAGACTCTAACCACTTCTCACCAACCCCACTGCTACCACTGTACTCCAAGACTTCATCATCTTTTGCCTAGATTACTGAGATATGCTCTTCCCACCCGTATTTTCTCTTCTCGATACTACAGCCACAGTGAACCTGCTAAAATAAAAGTGAGATCAAGTCACTGCTCTGCTTAGTCGCCTATAGCCTGGCATGATCTCCCTGACCTCAACTCTTACTACACTTTTCCTTCTCGTTTCATACCAGCCACACTGGCATCTTTGCTGCTCCTCACATATTCCAACAGCTTCTGCCTCAGAGCCTTTGCATTTGCTATTTCTTATGCCTGAAACATCCAATCTCCATATGCTTACTCTCCCTCACTTCCTTTAGGTCACATTTCAAACATTATCTTATCAGTGAGACCTGTCTTATTCTAGATAAAATCTAGAATATCTCTCATGCACCAGCACTCCTTATCCCTTCTCCCCAACTTTATTTTTCATTGTATTTATTCACCATGTGACATATTGCATATTTGTTATCTGTCTCCCCAAACTAGAATGTAATGGCAAGGACTTTGTCTATTTTACTCACCACTACTTATTTTTAGATTCCCCAGTATCTAAAATAGTTCCTAACATAGTTAGGAGATAGTTCTAACTAGTACTCAATAAATATTTGATGAATGAATGAGTGAAATAGATCTGAGTATGTGGAATAAGGATGATGATGAAAGGGTCAAAGAAAAACTTCAGCTTTGTCAAATGTTTGGCCTATGACTAGCCTTAGAAATAAATTCTGCCTAAAGATGATTGTTTTTGCTCTTAGGTAGTACTCTGTGTTGAGGGAGGGAGACAGTATAACAAATAAAAAAAGGAAGAGAAAACTATCTGTTCTTCACGACCTCCTTCCTGTGCTTCATGGGTCATTCCATTTGCTATAAAATAAATCCTCATCTATCTGATAAAGTTGAGAATTAGAAAGCAAAAATCTCCTTCAAAGGTAGTAATAGATATAACTAATTCGTTGCACTTAACTTTCACTTCTGAACTTACACAAGTCTCTGACAAGCTTAGATATCTTGTTTCTAACATCCGACAGATTATAAGGGCTTATTATGTGTGCGACCCTTTAATGGACATGTCAGTTCAGAGCGTACATACCCCTGCCATGAGACAGGGTAGGGGAAGGGAGTTTCTGATGGAAATTACAGATCACATAGAGGAGATAGTTCTAACCAGGAATTTGCAAAAACTCAGTGGAAACATATATCTGGGACTTTACAAACTTCTTTCTCATGGACAGGTCCTAACTTTGATATGTGATAGACTCCAGGAGAAACAGAATATGCATTTGCCCTCAACTAAGTTTTAAAAAATGTGTTGGGTTGAATGAGAGATCTGGAGTACCACAGTGGACACTTTAGGGCCACTGAGAAAAAAAAAAGGTATCTTTTTCCCCCTTTTTCCGGAGTATATTTTAGAAGAATTTTTCAAACCATATTTGAGAATATAAACTGTTTTAAATCAAGTAAAAGTAAATAGTGTGAAGCTGGTGCCAGGGCCTGACTAACCAAGTACTTAGACTGAAAGCTTTCAGGCCTCATAGCACCTGGATAACACTTGAATCAAATGCTAGAGGGTGGAGTAGCAAACAGGAGTACCCCAAGCCTTGTGATCTTGGTTCAGGGCACAGAAGAGCTGAGAACAGTTTGGCAACAAGAATAAAAATGCACTGACTTTTTTTCTTTGAAGTCTAGAATAGGAAATGAATATACCTAGGATCATGGTTAAATGTATGAACTAACTGTTGGGTTTTTTTTTTCTAACTTAAAAAATATATAATTTGTAAACATCTATTACATCAACCACATGTTTAAAGGCTCTTGAAAGTATGCAGAAACTCTGAGAGTTTCCTGTTTCTTCTCATCTGGTAACCTAGAAGTCAAAGACATTATTCAAAATCACAGTTTGACAATTATTCCTTGAAAACTATCTTTTAGCAAATTATGTTTAGCAGTGAAAAGAGCTGACCCCTTGTAAAGCATTAGAAGATTAATAGTTACCTTTGCTTTATGCTATGTTATTTTTTCTCTTACATTTGAATTATTAGCTTTAATGAGAAAATTGAGCTCTTTCAAAGAGTGTCCAAAACATGTTAACATATTTCACAAAACATCTAGAAGTTCTCATATAAAATATACCCAGAAAGACAAGCTCTTCTAATAGTAGAATTAAGGCTGAGATTTTGTGATGCAAAATTACATGCAAATATAATCTGTTTCTGAGGGTTAGGAGACCGGGAGCTTAGTTCAGCTGGGTGGCTCTGGCTCAAGGTCTCTCCTAAGGTTACAGTTAAGATGTCAGCTGGGTCTGCAGTCATCTGAAGGCATGACTAGGACGGGAGGAAGTGCTTCCAGGAATTTTCTTCACATAGCTGTTAGCTAGGGGCCTTAGTTTCTTGCCATGTGGACCTTTCCTTAGGATATGACAGCTGACTTCTCCCAGAATAAGCAATCCAAGGGAGAAACAACCAAGATGGAAACTGCAGGGCCTTTTTATGACCTAGCCTCCAAAACCACACTCCATCACTGCCACTTTATCCTCCTGAAGCAAGCCTCTAAATCCAGCCCACACCCAAGGTAAAGGCAACAGATTCCAACTCTTGAAGGGAGGAGTACCAAGCATCTGTGGACATATTTTTAAAACCACCAGGTAATCTAACATTTTTTAAGTACTTTAGGCATCAATAAATTACATATGAACATATTTAGGGCTGAGGAGTATTTTATCTGTGAGCCTTGAGCTTTTTACTCTCCTCTGAGCAATGACCATGAGGATCAGGTAGATAAAATCAAATAATGTTCAAAGCATTATCACAGTCTATTGTCTGTGTCCACATTCTCTCTAACAATAGCTGTATTACTTGCCTCTCTCCCAAACCCACCCAGGACGTACTCCAGTTCTTGCAGAAGATCCTTATTTCCTTTCTTTTTTTTTTTTTCTTTTTTTGCGGTACGCGGGCCTCTCACTGCTGTGGCCTCTCCTGTTGCAGAGCACAGGCTCTGGACGCGCAGGCTCAGCGGCCATGGTTCACGGGCCCAGCCGCCCCGTGGCACGTGGGATTCTCCTGGACCGGGGCACGAACCCATGTCCCCTGCATTGGCAGGCAGACTCTCAACCACTGTGCCACCAGGGAAGCCCCTTATTTCCTTTCTTGTGAGCATAGGAAATGTCATACTCCCACAGCAGGGCTGCTTTCCACACATAGCAGAACATTTCTGATATGGCACGTTGTCAAAAGGTGTGAACAGTTCAAATAAATTCATACTCTAAAATTCTATAAAGTTGCCCTTGTTTTCACACAGACTTAGCTCTAGTGAACGTTGATAGATTCCTGTGGCATGAGTCTCCCTTTCAGAAGTCATGCTGCTTTTCCCCTAGTAAGAAGGCTTTATTTACGTGTTCAGTGAGCCACAGAGACTTTCTGCCCTGCAAAATCTAGATCTGCTTGATATATTGAAAGATACAAGGATCTCTCAAATAATAGACAAGTTATGATGGTGAGGTTTTTATATCAGTTCCAAAACCAAAACACCTTATTTGATCCATAATATTGCTCCTACAGAACTTCACCAATGCATCAGAAAATGTGTTCCAAGTTAAAACTTATTACTGTGGGAAGTGATTGCTTCCTGTAGTATTCACACTAGTTCTCTAGCCAGAAAATCTGGGACACCCCTACTTTGTCCTGGTCCCATGCAGTGGTGCCAGTAGCAGGGAAGGTAAGAGCTGCCTCTGTGGCTTGGAGTCCTGTAGCAGTAGCAGTGACAAAGGACAAAAGTGCACTTCTGATGGCTCAGCCTGTTTATAGCTAAAGGCTCTTCTAACAAATATTATACATTCAAGGACTGACTTTATGTCTAAATCATGGAGATCATCTGCTTCCTGGAAAGATAACACTGCACTCACTTGCATCAGCCATGTATTAATAATTAGCTTGCTGGTCTTTAGTTGAATTTTCCTTAAATATTGACATTAACAGACCATTAACAGTTGATAGCCAGTTATGCTCAAGACTAATATCTGGTATTTATAGGTAACACTTATTTATCCATCCACAGGGAATATCACGCTCTTTTTATTGAAAGATTTCCAAAGTATAGTTTAAAATATTTTTGTTTTAAAGTAGAATGAATCATGAACATATTTTTCCTTATAACAGGCATTGTCTTAAGAACTGTGTCCTAAGGCTAGGCTGATCATATTGGATAGCACAGATATTGAGCTTTTCATAATCACAGAAATTCTACTGGACAGTACTGTACTAAGGAATCAATGTGCTATCCCATGAACTATTTTTACAGCAGGACGATATGGAAAATAATATAAAGGAGTACTGGTACGAAATTCTAAAAGCTTAGGTAAATATTATAAACCTGTCTTACGTGTTATATAACAAAGAATAATGAATATTGCAGAAAGTTGAAATAACCCATTTATGGAATATTTATGAACTTTCTTTGACCAAAAACCTATTTTTAAGAAAAAAATTCAGTACATTATTAAGAGCAAGCAAGTTGTGTGTGTGTGTGTGTGTGTGTGTGTGTGTATGTTTAAACCTAATAAAAATTTGCAACTTCAGGCTGAACTACCTTGAGTTTCTTTTCTTCTATAAATATATGGTACTGGGCTTCCCTGGTGGCGCAGTGGTTGAGAGTCCGACTGCTGATGCAGGGGACACGGGTTCGTGCCCCAGTCCGGGAAGATCCCACATGCCGCGGAGCGGCTGTGCCCGTGAGCCATGGCCGCTGAGCCTGCGTGTCCGGAGCCTGTTGCTCCGCAACGGGAGAGGCCACAACAGTGAGAGGCCAGCGTACCGCAAAAAAAAAAAAAAAAGAAAAAAAATATGGTACTGCCTTAAAAAAATTGTTTTATTGAGGTATAATTTATATTCAATAAAATGCACCCACTTTAAAGTGTTAAGTTAGATAAATGCATACACCAATGTACTACCACTACCAGTCAAGACATAGAACTTTCCTTCACCTCAAAGAGTGTCCTTTACCACCTTGCAGTCAATACCTTCCAGCCCCCCCGATCCCATGCAACCACTGATCTAACTTGTCTTTATAAATTGGTTTTACCTTCTCAATGTTCATATAAATGGAATCATATAGTATGTATTCTTTTTGTATCTGACTTCATTGTTGTTGTTGCATCTCTTTTTGCTGTTGTTATTTAGTATCACTGTATGAATACACAGTACCACAGTTTGTTGAACTGTTTCTCTGTTGGCGGGTATTTGGGTTGTTTTCAGATTTTGGTTATTATAAACAAAACTCCTATGGGAGTTTGTGTATAAGTCTTGTTTTGAACATATGTCTTGTGGTGAACATGTTTTTATTTTTCTTGAGTAAATATCTGGAGTAGGATTGTTTGCTTATATGATACAAATGTCTTGGAAAAGTGTAGAGAGTTTAAAACAACCTGTTTGAAAATGGCATTCATTGATTCCCTAAGTATTGCCTCTTAGGCCAGCTGCTCACTGGAACACAAAGACGGAAAGAACATGGTCCCACCTTCAAGGACCCCAGAGTGCCCAATGTTAGAAACAACACAGTGGTGGGCTAATGTCCAAATGAGAAAAAGTAAAACCAAAGAGCATAACATATTTATCCAACAACCCCAAAGAAAAGAAGCTCTACAGATAAAAGTGAGTTTATGAATTGAAAATCTTATAGTTTGTATAGTTCTCTACTTATTTTAAAATCAGTACTCACGGGCTTCCCTGGTGGCGCAGTGGTTGAGAGTCCGCCTGCCGATGCAGGGGACACGAGCTCGTGCCCCGGTCCGGGAAGATCCCACATACCGCGGAGCGGCTGGGCCCGTGAGCCGTGGCCGCTGAGCCTGCGCGTCCGGAGCCTGTGCTCCGCAATGGGAGAGGCCACAACAGTGAGAGGCCCGCATACAGCAAAAAAAAAAAAAAAAAAAATCGGTACGCACAATGACAATAATTAAGATTTAAGAAATTAGATTGACATGGATTAAATGCTTAATGATCAGTAGTAGCCTTTATTTCTGCCACATGGAAGACACTGCTTTGTTTTCCCTTCCTTCGATTGTTATTTCCTGAGCTGTGCTTGTTTTTTAGTTTAGTAGTTTGTATTTATCTGGCAAAGAAAAAAAGATGGAGTCAGTTCAATTAATTCAAAAGTCTGAAATACATAATCTTTTAAAGTTATTACTGTTAAGTATAAAACTTAAAGTAACTAAACATGAGTAGAATAAGTGATTGAAATAAGTAAAATTACATTTATAATACAATACAGCATTTCTTCTTAATATAACAATAAATATCCTTGGACAGGTAAGATCTCATTTTTTAAATCTAGAAGTTGATGCAATATTAAAGGAACTTCTTAATTTCTTAAAATCTTTGTTTTTAAAAGTTATTTCTACCATGTAATAATCTAATAAATCAAAAAGTCAAGATTAAAATTATGGGCTTTTATTCTTTAAGACTTATAGATATTGTCATTGAATTATTTGCAAGTTCTTGATCTATGCTAAACTGAGTCCTGAAATAAGTCATATATATGTGAGATTTACATACACATAATTTATGCTCATTGTAAATAAGGGGCCAAGTAACTTTGACATTATTTCAGTTATAATAATACAAAGTCTTTATTAGTAGCAAACTTTTTTCACCATATAAAAAAATCATCTACCTTTTCCCATATATTAGCGACTCACAATTTAAATATTTGGGAGCCACTTTTTGAATTTCTGAAGTCAAGATTTAAATACGTTATGTATATCATCATTTTTGCCCTTCTTTGCATTTGTAGATCTCTCTTAATGAGACCACAATATTTGAAATGTCATGTTATAGAATATATCAATGAAAGGATGAAATCACTGTAGAATATTGGGTTAGCTTTTTAAAGGAACTTCTCTCTCTAAATGCTATAATATATTGAGAAATAGCTGGGCTTGGGACTCTCCCTAGGTGGGTATAGGAATCAGCATATCACCCTGAGTGCCATCCCTTCACTGTCCACCACCATAGAACACTGTTAAGAGCATACTTAATAGTGCATGCTCTTAAAAACACTATTAAGGAGTGACAAAAGAACAGCACAGACTAAGCAGAGTATGTGAAGGCCAGGGGATTATGGTGTGTGAACATTTGTTATTTTTTGGCCACATTGTTTTTCTCTGGTGCATTATCTCTGGCCCATGGTGTGTATCTGGGTGGGGCCCTGTTAATAAACTCAGTGCTCAAATGCTAAACTGACTTTGATGGCAGAGTGACAGAAAGGCGGAAAAGAGGGTAGGCACCTCAATTCCATCATCAGAGCCCTGAAAAGATGGGCATGTGCTTCCTGCTGAAGCCACCCCTGTTTCACCGAACTTCCCTTCAATTGTGTGAATTCAGCCTTAAACGCATGTGTGTGCATATGCACACACACACACAGTCTCTCTCTCACACACACACACACACACACACACAGCATTAGCTATATTGGGAGAGGCAACTGAGAGAAGTTTCATTCATAAGTAACTCACTGTAAAGTTAGTGTCTCAAAGAAATTTAGAATACTGTATGCCACCGCATACAGCTGTGCAAGTTACTCATTGCACAGAGACTACAACGTGAGTAGGACCCCCAACTCTGTGCAGTGTCCAATCTGCACAATTGTACATGGCAGCCCTGCAGGGACTCTGTGAATATTTGTATAATTTTGGTATGAAAGTAAGAGGCTTTGGCTGTGTTGGCTAATCTGAGAAAGCAGGTTGGGAAAGAGTATGATAAGGGAGCAAAGAGGAAGGTAGCAATGAGAAAGGAATCACTGTAAAAGCAGTAGCAAGTAATTCCCTGCCAGTGCCTCACCTGAAGCGCCTTCTTGCCCTGTGCTGATGTTACATTTTGACCCCTGGTGGATTCTAGAGCAGAAGCCACAACAATATCTCAATATTCCATTCCACCTCTATTGTTACTACAATAGAAGTAATAAGATTCAATGTTAAAAGATTCAGTTTATTGACAGCTTTTTGTGAAAAAGTCATGTCTGTCATTTATATCTATAGACTTATAATTGTAAAAATTACCTTTAGGTTGTCTTACTTGTTTTTTTCCATTGGCCTTTTCTTGTTTTACTTTCCTTTCCTCACATGTATTCCCCTGAGAAAGGGAGGACAGATGAGGCACAAGACTGAGGAAATTAGAAGAGGATTTGACAGGAGAGGAGAGAGCCAGAAAATACTGGGACAAGGTGGAAGAGAGGTCACTAGAGAGAGAGAGGAAGTGAGGAGAGAAAAAAGCCAAAAACAGGAGAGAAAAATGTCACAGAAGGAGAGAGAACTTAAATTTGAGTCTTAAATTCAAATGATGTTCCAACCTCCTCATCAAAAATGTCTTTATTCTTTCCGATGGAGCCCATTGTTAAATTTCACAGTTTCTCCCACTCTTTTTCTTTTTAGCCCTGGTTTCATAAACAGAGAATGAACCTGGCTGCTTAGGATTCCAAGGGTCTGATTTGCGGTAGTTAAGAGGAAAGTGGAAAAGAAAGATGGGTGGGGGAGGGGAGGACTCCCAGTATTTCTTAAATGAGTTCCCTCTTTCTTTTTTTGGTGGGCGGTTCGCGGGCCTCTCACTGTTCTGGCCTCTCCCGTTGCGGAGCCTGTGCTCCAGACGCGCAGGCTCAGCGGCCATGGCTCACGGGCCCAGCCGCTCCGTGGCATGTGGGATTGTCCCAGACCGGGGCACGAACCTGTGTCCCCTGCATCGGCAGGCGGACTCTCAACCACTGCGCCACCAGGGAAGCCCTCTTTTTCTTATTTCTTGAATCTCTATCCTTTGTCTCATTTCTTTCCATCTTGGAAAAATAACACGGGATTATAGATAAACCTATTGTTTGGGCTCACTGTAAAGAAATCAGCAAAGTTAAGGAGAATAAAGCTTAGAAAGGTAAGAAATTGAAAGTCAATAAAGGAGAAAGATGGACCCAGATCCAGAGAAGATGGGTTTAGCCTGGGCCCGGCCTTGTAGCCTTTTCATAAAAACAGTACATTTGCAGTGCCACTTTACCCAAAACCTTACTCAAAAAGGAGAAGAAGTGTCATTCTTTCAAACTGCTGAGAGGTTGGAGAGATGAATTGGAGACCATGGTCCCCAACTAGCCCTGCCCAGGAGTTATGTGAATGTGAATCTGATGGGGTTAATAGAAACAGCGATTTGTTTTACTGCCGTGGGAGCAGTTATTATTCTGGCTCCTGCCTAGAATAGAAATCAGATTTACAAACTCACTTTCCGTCTACATTCAGTCTAAATTCAATGGGACAAGGGATTAAAATTCTACTGATCTTTGCTTTTCTTGAGGTGAAGAGTGTTGAGTGTGAAAGGGGAAAAAAGTGATTCAGAAGACTGTGATAAGGGGGAAAGAAATGCTAATCAGAGGGAACATTGAAAAACTGTACAATCCTAAGTAAGGAAAAGCGAGAGGATATAGGAAAGGAAAGCGGGAAGAATGAGAAAGTCCATGAAAGAAAACAAACAGGGAAAATAATTAATACTTCGTGAACACTGCATGCCAAATGTGTATATCGTACCATCTTCGTGATTTAACAAGCGCAAGAGGGGAATTTCGCTGCACGTTTGCCGTATCTTTCCTCAGCTCCTGATTTCCAGAGCCCCATTTCAAGCTGCCTGGTAAATTTACATAGATGCGCCACCAGGACCTCAAACATGAGCTAAGAAAATCACAGCAGCAGAAAGGGCCTTGAGACAGCCAGTCGCGCCCTCCTCATTCCCCCACCCATATGCACACACATTTGATAGCTGAGGAAACTGAGGCCCAGAGAGATTAAATGATGCGTTCATGAAACAGAGGAAGTGCAGTTAGGACTCAAACCTAGGGCTTTTGATTCTCAGTTCAGTGTTTCATAGCTGATTTCTTCACCTTTTCCTTGCAGATTTTCTTCCTTTTCCCAGCTTGCTTCATGGACTCACTACCTCCTAGTCATGTGGTCTCCCAAACTCTGTCCTCCTCGGTCCTTTTTTTCTCGTGTCCACACAGGTAGTTTAGTCATTAAAGCTTGTTGACTGTGTGTTCATGTCCTTGTTCTCATCTCATTGCTTCTTGCCTGGCCAAGACTTTGGTACCCTTCACCTAGACTATTATAATGACATTCTGCCTCTAGCCTCTTCCAGCTTCTCTTAGAGACTGCAGTCAGAGTATTCATCCTAAAATGTAATACTAATTTTGTCATTTCCTTGGCTTTCAGTGACTCCTCCTTACCTACCAAGTAGTACTTTCCAAACACCTTAGTGTGGATTAAAACCTCCATGACCTGACTCCTGCCTTGCTTCCCAGCTGCCTCTCTCACTACTCCTAAATTCAACATGCCCAGCCCTGTCTCATTCCTTTGATTTTGCCCACACTGTTCCTTATATCCAGGATATCCTTGTTTCCCCTTTCCTAACTCAAAGACTGCCTCCTTCGTAGAATCTTTCATGATTTTCTCTCTTGAGCTAAAGCTAAGTTCTCCACTTTTCTCATATAGGGCCTATAACATTCCTATTTATGTTATTTGTGCACATGTCTTGAAGCCAGGTAATAGGTCCTGTTATTTATTTTTAATCTCTCCCAGAGCCTGTCACAGTGCCTCATATATAATAGATAGGCAATGAACGCTTGTTCAGTTGAACAAAATTGAGTTTGCGCCAGAAGACAGGTAAAAGAATCAGTCACATATAAGATGAAAATAAAAGTATCAATGTCCTACATTAATTTCAAATTTCCATGGCTAAAATAAGGAGTGCTTCAGAATGTACAAAGAATGTACTAATTATATGCTCCTGCACTAATTATGTATTAGTGGTAAGGCTGTTGCTAGATTTATCCTTGTCTTTAGAAAATAAGAGGAAAATGTTTGCCAGTGTAGGATATCTCTGGAATTTTTACAAATTTGATTTCTTTTTGAAACAAAATTTGGGATAGAAATTGATAGATGAAAATTCTATATATTGCGAAGAAAATTTTGTATTTTTCTTATAAACTATGATAGCATTTTCCTACATTGTTTTAGGTTTAATACTGTAGATTGGAATATAGGTAAAACCACATTACAGTGAAGTTCACCTGGTATTTTGGACACTAAATTCCAGTGGTGAAGGCCCAAAGACAAATCCTGCTTGTATAAATAGCTTTCCTATAATCATTTGCTTTTTAAAAATTTTATTGAGCTAACATTTATTTATAACATTATATGAATTTCATGTGTACAACTTTATATTTCTACTTCTGTATATCTTACAATGTGCTCCCCACCAAAAATTTATTTTCCTTCTGTCACCATACACTTGATCCCCTTTACCCATTTAGCCCTCTCCACCAATCATTTGCTTTTTTTTTTTGGTAGGACTCTTGCAAAAGTGACTAAAAATGTCTTCAAGTGTTTTTGGTATTTTTTTCCTCTCCATTTACATTTAGCTAAGTGTGCTTCTGTGTTCCTTCCATGATGTTCTTTTATGTGCGTGACTGGAGCTGAGGCCTATTCTACCCCCCAGAAGTTAGACAGTAACTTAGAAGCGGGTCAGCAGCAAGTAAGGGGAGAAATCTCCACCGGTGCCTACAAGACAGCCTCTACTTCAAATACTTGTTATAGGTTAAAGATCCCGAGACATGGAAATATGTAAGGAAAATGGTAATTAAGTGGTATCACCTGACAGCGAAGCAGAAGCCAAAGACGTAAGCAGGAAGGAAAGAGGGGCTAGGTGGTTTTAGATTTACCAAGAAATTGCGCTGTGGATCAATTCCCTTCCAAATCAGTAGGAATAAGAGGCCGTATCATGTTCAGGTTCTGCCCGCAGAGCTACCTCGGGAGTGGTTCACGCCCAGTGAGTTAGACATTCAGGGAATTAGGGAACTCTATCAGCACAGAAAAAAGCAAAGTGATGCCTACCTCTTGAAAGATAGCATGAATATAGTCCTTGAGGCAGTTTCTGCAGGATAGGACTCTCACAATGGAGCAAAGGCAGGAAAGGGAACGCATCAAAACATCTAGCTGGATTCCTTTGTTCTCAACTACTCTGTTCTAGGACCCAGAGGTGACTGCTTGATACCAGGGATCACAAAGAAATGTAGTGGAATTTGTTTCATACCTGAAGCGTCTGAATCAGTTCTCCTGCTCCTGTAAAAATAAATAGCACATTTCAAAGTTTTGGCAGTATAACCACAAATACTTAGAAAAGAACTACTAAGTATGAGATAATCATTCTCTAAGTGCTTTGTAGGTAGTAATGAAACATATTTAGCCAGCCAAGGGTATTATTCATTATAATACATCTTAGAGTAAAATTACCTAAATTTTCGTAACATGTAAGCTATCCAACATGTAAAAGCGAGTTGTATGTAATTACATATAACCTATTTTTTTTTTTTTTTTTTTTTGTGGTACGCGGGCCTCTCACTGCTTGTGGCCTCTCCCGCCGCGGAGCACAGGCTCCGGACGCACAGGCCCAGCGGCCACGGCCCACGGGCCCAGCCACTCCGCTGCACGCAGGATCTTCCTGGACCGGGGCACGAACCCGCGTCCCCTGCATCGGCAGGCAGACTCTCAACCACTGCGCCACCAGGGAAGCCCTAACCTATTTTTATTGTAACTATCACCTGTCACTCAGTGAGGCTGTGACCATCCCTATCCTGCTACCTCTCGAGCCCCTGAAAATTCATTTGAGGTTGAGACTCCAAGAAGCTAACTGCTGCTGCTCTGGGGCTTCCGTAAACAGAGTCAGCTGTGTTGGGAATATAGGCTCTCATAGACACGTGGGGTACATTCTGGAATGGAGGGGTGACTGGGGTTACAGTGCCTACTCTGCTAGCTCTTCATCACAATCTCTATGGCCCTGATGGGAATCTTGTAGGCGAATAACATACCCAAGTATTTGTCCAAGTTAATACACTTCTTATGGTTTAGTGGATAAAATAGGAGACTAGCTGTCAGTTTTTCAGGCTATTTCACTTTCAGAGATGTCTTTGGATAAAGAAGTTTGTTTTCTGCATGCCTGATTTTTAAAATTAATATCAAAAAATACTTACTTTCGTAACCTCATTGACATGCTAAAATATAAGCTTGTCAGTTAATTTTCACCAAATCTTTGTTCCTTGGCTACATTTCAGTAACTCTTTTGGAAGTATTGCTGTTTGAGTAAAAGGGTTTGGGAAGAATAATTATACTTAGATAATATCTTCCCAGATAAATGTGCAGAGACATAATTCTGATCCATTTAAGAGGTCTGGCAAATCCGTGCAGTTCAGTTTCTACAGTGGATCTTAAGGTTAAATTAGTAATTTTCTGAGAAGTTTGCAAACAAATACTCATGTACCAAGTAGGTCTGGTGATTTAAATAAGGTTGAGTTTAATGATAAAAGTTTTCAAGAGACTGAGAAATATCAAGAAAGTGTACTTTTAAAAAAAATAGGTGCAAATTAAAATAAAGCCTGCCATTATCCTCTTTAAAACAAAGGGAAGAGTCACAGTAGCACTATTGTCAAGGTATGCGAAGGAATATAAATGCTTTATAAAGTAAATTCTTCACTTCTAAAGCACCTAAAATGACATTATACAAGTCTCCAGCATCTTTCGCTCATCTAGATTTAAGTTGCTCAATTTACATTTTAAAGACCAATGAATCTGAGGGCAAAATATTCAACGACGTCATTGTTTAATTTTTTTTTTCCCATTGTTCCAAAGTATACGGTTAGAAAGTGTCACTGAAATCCATGGTCTTGGAGAAGAAAAATGAATATATACTAGAATTTATTTATCACTCTCATGGTGTCCTGACTTAATCCTGCAATTGTCCCAGGATTAAGCATCAGTGAATCCCATTCTGTTCTTTGATCTTATCACATCTTTCATTTATAATGAACATTCTCAAATTAGGTTCTAGCTAGTAATTAAGTTCCTGATGTAAATAGGCAATAAAATATAACTTATGCTTGATTAAATTGGACTTAAGAGGATTAGTTAGAACCAAATTTTTTTTTGCTTTGTTTTTATCTATTTCTTTCTTTCTCTACAGTAGGGTCAGCAGATAGATCACACAGGAAGCTGAGAGACTGAAGGGCAGGGCCTGGAAGAGTTTGGGGTTTGCTAACCAAGATCCTTTTCAATCTTTAAAATTCTAAGATTTTTGCTATTTATATAGGCATTCATTTTCTCATCATTTCTAATAGTGATCTAGTGAGACTAACAAAATTTTGCACCTGCAGATCATTTTTCAACCTAAAAACTTAAGTTCTCTCTACAATTTTTAATATTTAAAAAAACTGCTAAGAGCTTATCTAATGCTCAGAGGATTTTTAGGGTAGTGAGACTGTTCTTTATGTGGATACGTTGTCAGTATGCATGTGTCAAAACCCACAAAACTGTGCGACACAGGGAGTGAACCTTAAACTACGGACTATAGTTAATAATAATATATCAATATTGTTCATTAATTGTAACAAATGTACCACACCAATGCAGGTGTTAATAATAGGGGAAACTGGGGATGAGAGGAGGGTGAGGAGGTGGCAGTGGGGTGGGTATATGGGGCTGTATGTACTATCTGCTCAATTATTCTGTAAATCTAAAACTGTACTTAAAAAAAGTTTACTAATTTTTTTTAAGTTTTTTTTTTTAAAGGCATTAAAAGTTAATCCAGTGCTTGAGGGCATCTATTATTTGCAAAAGGACAAGGAAAGAAGTTGAAATGATTTAAACAGTTAACCTTGTTAGATTTTGAATCGTGTGTTTCTGAAGCCTTAGACAAGGGCGGGACAGACTTTGAGACATAATGAATGAAATAAAGCAGAAGGAAGATGTCAGAATGATCAGACCTGATTAATAATTATTTAGGACAAATTGCTAGATTGGATGGATTCAATTTTATCTCATTTGTTTTTTAGAAATCTTATGCTTTTCTATGGAAGTCATACTCGTACACAGCAAAAGATATATTTTCTATTGAGTGGCACCTGCTTCTATACCTTTGCCTCTTACATTCTTTGTTTTTCTCTCACTACTTCTGACAGATGATTGATTACTTTTTTTTTTTTTGCGGTACGCGGGCCTCTCACTGTTGTGGCCCCTCCCGTTGGAGAGCACAGGCTCCGGACGCTCAGGCTCAGTGGCCATGGCTCACGGGCGGGCCCAGTCGCTCCGCGGCATGTGGGATCTTCCCAGACCAGGGCACGAACCCATGTCCCCTGCATCGGCAGGCGGACTCTCAACCACTGCGCCACCAGGAAAGCACCGATTGGTTACTTTTTAAATCTCCCTTCCTTCTTTCTCCTCTAACACATCAGACTTCCAGTAGTCCTCCTGGGCATTATTTAGTTCCACTGAAAGAACTCAGTGGTTACCATCAAGAAATAATAGATCAGTGTCCTGAGGGAAATTTCTCTATTTCAGCTACTTCTCCACCCTCAATCTGAAGCAGGAAAGTTTCTTCCACCTGGAAAATAAATAAATAAATAAATAAAAGCATTCCAACCGAAAGCAGCAGGATACACATTCTTTTTAAGTGCATATGGAACATTCTCCAGGATAGATCACATGATGGGCCACAAAACAAACCTCAGCGAACTTAAGAAAATTGAAATCATATCAAGCATCTTTTCCTACTACAATGCTATGAACTTAAGAAATCAACTACAAGAAAAAAACTGCAAAAGCCCACAAATACATGGAGGCTAAACAATATGCTACTAAACAACCAATGGATCACTGAAGAAATCTAACAGGAAATTGAAAAAAAATACCTAGAAACTGAAAATGAAAATACGACGATCCAAAACCTATGGGACGCAGCAAATGCAGTTCTAAGAGGGAAGTTTATATAAATACAATCTTACTTCAGGAAACAAGAAAAATCTCAAACAACCTAACTCTACACCTAAAGCAACTAGAGAAAGGAAAAACAAAATCCAAAGTTAGTAGAAGGAAAGAAATCATGAAGATCAGAGCAGAAACAAATGAAATAGAGATGAAGAAAACAATAGAAAAGATCAATGAACTAAAATCTGGTTCTTTGAAAGGATAAACAAAATTGATAAACCTTTAGCCAGGCTCATCCAGAAAAAAAGGGAGAGGGCTCAAATCAATAAAATTAGAAATGAAAAAGAAGAAGTTACAGCTGACACCACAGAAATACAAAGGATCATAAGAGACTACTACAAGCAACTATATGCCCCAAAAATGGACAACCTAGAAGAAATGGACAAATTCTTAGACAGGTACAATCTCCCAAGACTGAACCAGGAAGAAATAGAAACTATGAACAGACCAAACACAAGTACTGAAATTGAATCTGTGATTTAAAAACTCCCAACAAGCAAAAGTCCAGGACCAGATAGCTTCACAGCTGAATTCTATCAGACATTTAGAGAAGAGTTAACACCTATCCTCTGAAGCTATTCCAAAAAATTGCAGAGGGAGGAACACCTGCAAACTCAGTCTATGAGGCCACCATCACCCTGATACCAAAACCAGACAAAGATACCACAAAAAAAGAAAATTACAGGCCAATATCACTGATGAACTTAGATGAAAATATCCTCAACAAAATTCCAGCTAATCAAATCCAGCAATACATTAAAAGGATCATACACCATGATCAAGTGGGATTTATCCCAGGGATGCAAGGATTTTTCAATATTTGCAAATCAATCAATGTGACACACCACATCAACGAATTGAAGAATAAAAGCCATATGATCATCTCAATAGATGCAGAAAAAGCTTTTGACAAAATTCAACACCCATTTATGATAGAAACTCCCCAGAAAGTGGGCATAGAGGGAACCTACCTCAACATAATAAAAGCCCATGTATGACAAACCCACAGCTAATATCATGTCAATGGTGAAAAACTGAAAGCATTTCCTCTAAGGTTAGGAATGAGACAAGAATGTCCACTCTCACCACTTTTATTCAACATAGTTTTGGAAGTCCTAGCTATGGCAATCAGAGAGGAAAAAGACATGAATTGATTTTTCTTTTATTGGGGTATAGTTGATTTACAATGTTGTGTTAGTTTCTGCTGTACAGTGAAGTGAATCAGCTATATGTATACATATATCCCCTCTTTTTTAGATTTCCTTCCCATTTAGGTCCACCACAGAGCATTGAGTAGAGTTCCCTGTGCTATACAACAGGTTCTCATTAGTTATCTATATGAATTGATTTTTAATATATTTTTTAATCCAAACTTCAAAGCTCTTGGTCATATAGGAAAAATTTCTGAAGAAGCCTCCCTTGAATTTGACCTGATTGTTCTTCCTATGGCTATGAAGGGGAATCCCCATTTTGGCTCTGGGGCCTCAGGAGAAGCCCTCACAAGCCTTGCTCAGCCCTGCTTTGTACCTAGGACTGGCTTCTCATAAGGCAACAGTTCTCAAACCTGATTGTACATTTGAACCACTGGGAGGCCTATTACAACACAAAATGCTGAGACCATCCCAGAGTTTATGATTCAGCAGGGTGGGGGTGGGCCTGAGAATTTACATCATTAACTGGCTCCCAGGTGATGCTGCTGACCAGCCACACATTAAGAACCACTGGTAGGGCTTCCCTGGTGGCGCAGTGGTTGAGAGTCCGCCTGCCGATGCAGGGGACACGGGTTCGTGCCCCAGTCCAGGAAGATCTCACATGCCGCGGAGCGGCTGGGCCCGCCCGTGAGCCACAGCCGCTGAGCCTGCGCGTCCGGAGCCTGTGCTCCGCAACGGGAGAGGCCACAACAGTGAGAGGCCCGTGTACCACCAAAAAAAAAAAAAAGAACCACTGGTATAGAAACCCTAGATAAGACACGATGCTTTGCTTAAGCATACAACCAAAAGTATTGAAATTATAATCAAGATCCACCAACACCTTGAATGTATTGGCACTTGGATCTAGAGGCCCTAGAATTGCGAGAAATGTGACTGCCCAGGGGCAAAAGCAAATGTTACTCTGACTTCAAGGCTTAAGAATCCTCTAAGGATCATCCATATTCCTTTCCTTCCCTGGACCCCTTCTTAGCTGGGAAAGAAGTTTAAGAAGAAAGCCAGTTTTGAACACTTAACCCTCAGTCAATTAAGATATTTTGTTTTCTGTTTTTGTTTTTGTTTTGACAGAAGAGCCAACTTTCTTTTATCTACGCTGTTGGAAATGAAGTAATAGTGACAATAATGATCATTTACTGACCACCTAACATGTTCCATTTATAACTGTTATGCAGTCAGTCAGCTTGGAACTCTATTCCCTCAGAGCTCCACCCTTCCTTCAGATCTCTGCCATTCCTCAGAGAAGCACTTCCTGACTACTTATATAAAATATCCCTACTCCCTCCTCAAATCTTTCTGTTACTTTTTGTTTTCTCGCAGCACATTCCAGCAGCATAATATACTTTATTTGATTATTATCTATACCCTCCACTAGAATGAAACACTCCATGACTCGTTTTCACTGCTGTATTTCCAGTCTCTAGCACATAGAAGGTGCTCAGTAAATATTATTGAATGAGTAAGTCAAACTTTTAAAAAGTTTGTTTCCCTGTTTTCCCCTGTTCCTTTTTATATTTATAAAGAACTTAGACATAATTCATGACATTCCTCATTTTCATTCTTGCTAATGTAGCATTTAGATCTCTATATTTTTCTCTGGTTTCTTATTAGCTGTTATTCCAGAATGATCATATTAATTTTTATCTTTATAATACCACAGTGTCTCTCACATTCATCTTGCAATTGGGTATTACAATTATAAAAATAGTTTTTCAGATTATTAAGTTATTCATTGGAAATGTAGAAAAGGGAAAGGGCGGGCTTCCCTGGTGGCGCAGTGGTTGAGAGTCTGCCTGCCGATGCAGGGGACACGGGTTCATGCCCCGGTCTGGGAAGATCCCACATGCCGCGGAGCGGCTGGGCCCGTGAGCCATGGCCGCTGAGCCTGCGTGCCCAGAGCCTGTGCTCCGCAACGGGAGAGGCCACAACAGTGAGAAGCCCGTGTACCACAAAAAAAAAAAAAAAAAAAAAAAGGGGTAAGGGATATGTAGAGAAGAAAATACAGAGAAGTGTAAAGATAAAAATACCTGTAAATACTCTAGCCTCTAACTCCAAAATGTGGACATCGTGATTCTGTTGTTTTCTTCAGCACACATCACTGACACCAGGCAGATGGCCCAGAATGCCAACTGAATGGTGTGAGAAGTTGGTGTGAAAATAAAAATTAGACAAAGTTGAACCAAATGTGGATAATTGAGTTGATTATGTTATCATTCAATTACATTGTATGTATGTCTGAGGATCTTCAGCAAACAATGCCCTAGTTGCAGGGACTTGAAAGCATGCACTTATTTACATACTTCACATCTTAGCATCACTTGGCATTTCCCTGCCTCACATACCTGGATTCTTCAGCCTTGAGAGCCGTGCTTTTAGAGTCTGTTGTCCTTATTTCAGAGGCCCTATCGCTCATCTCTTTGGATTTATTTGTCTCACCTTCTTCTGGAGTCAAGGTAGTTTGAAAACATCTTTCACCTTCGAAAGTTAGCATTAGGTTTGAGATGGTGACATGTTTTGAGGATTCTCTAAACTCATTCTTAATTTTTGTATCTCGTAGACAACCAGCCTTCAGAATATTTTCCATTTTTTCCTTTGAAAATAACAGGCGGCAGCAAATCAGGGAGCAGAAGAGCATCATACAGAAGCAGATTATTTAAGGAGCAGTAATTATTTCATCTATATTTACTGAGTGGCCTCAAGTGCACAGGCACAATGATGAGGGGGGTGAGGCTTGGTATTGCACAGCCATTGAGAAGAGCCCAGGTGGGCGCTGGAGCCTGGCAGCATGGGGACATGACACAGCACATGCTAGAACTCATGTGGTCAGGTATACCAATGTCACCTCACACAAGAAAATTAGGACTCAATTGCAGGACTTCCTCTCCCTGAATTGGCAGGAAAGGAAGGTTTTCTAGAAATGCCTTGACACCTGCTCCCCAATCCAAGGTTGCTCTTGATTTAAGAGCATCTAATAGGTGACAGAAGTTGGAGGTTCCTAGTAATACTAAAGAGTTTGTTTTTCAAAAGACTTAGAATCTAAAACTTAGTACCCTAAAATATCTCCCGTTCTAATGTCCTGGTTTCTGTTAATAAACCACTTCTGTCGCTCCCCGCCTTCCTTAGAATCTCTCTCAGGCCTCAGAGCAATAGGTCAGCCGGTCTTAAGGACTCTGTCTCTCTTGGACTTCTCTGGTGGTCCAGTGGTAAAGAATCTGCCTTCCAATGCAGGGGACGTGGGTTCGATCCCTGGTCAGGGAACTGAGATCCCACGTGCCGCGGGGCAACTAAGCCTGCACGCCTCAACAAGAGATCCCGCGTGCCGCAAACTACAGAGCCCATGAGCTCTGAAGCCCGCACACCACAACCAGAGAGAAGCCCGTGCTCCGCAATGAAAGATCCCGCGTACTGCAACTAAGACCCTATGCAGCCAAAAATTAAAATAAATAAATAATAAATCTTTAAAAAAAGACTCCGTCTCTCTGATGTCCTTCACATCTGCACCTTCTTCCTCCCTTTGTCATTACATAGTCCATCACCTCTATGGCTGTTCCTTGAAAATAATGCAATAATCTTCTCTAAAGCTAAAACATTTTTTTCTGACAATGAAAGTAATGTATATTTATCATAGAATATTTAGAAAATCCTAAGAGATATAAAGTTAGAGGGAGAAAATTATTGCTTGCTTGATGCCACAGGCCAGAAATAACTACCATGACACATTTCATTGTGATCTTTCTGTCCATTTATTTATTTTGAATGTGTCTGCTTTGTGGTCATATCCCACATTTTTCACTTAATGATTTATTATAAAATGTTATTAAAAACTGTGTAAAGCTACTTGAATCTTTCTAATTAAAAATTATTTTTATTGTAGGAAACAGAAAATTCAGAAATATATAAAGAAGAAAACATCAATTGCTTATAAACTTGCAATCTAGAAATAAACTACTATTAACAATATGACTTTTCCCCCTCCTATTGTCTGTGTGTTTACATGCATTTTTATGTAATAAGGATCATATTCTTTACTTCGTTTTTCACTCAGGTTTACATCATAAACATTTTTCCAAGTAAAGAAAAATTCTCCAACAATTTTAACAGCTACAGAGTAGTCATTCGTTTAACAAATATTTCCTGAGTGACTATGATCTTGCCAGTCACTGTAGTTGCTCCTGAATGAGATAAACATGGTACCTGACCTTTGTGGATTTAAATTCATTTAGCCATTTCTCTGTGGTGGATGTTTAGTTTACTTCCGTATTTTCATTATTTCATTTTTATAAACATGGTATAGATGTGGTATGATTAACATCTTTATAGCTAAATCCTCATTCCTTTTGATGATTAACTCCTTAAGAAAGATTCTTAAAAGTGGAATCACTGAGTCAAAGGGTGTCAACATTTCTAGGTTCTTGACTCATAATGATTTCAAGAAAGTTTGTTCCAATTCTCACCCTTCCATGAATCTTTACAAATTCCAAGGTGACCCCACCTTTACTAACACTGACTATTTTTATTCTTTTAATTAGCAGTTTTATAGATGAAATTTTTTTCAAGTTTGCATTTCTTTGATTACTAGTGAGGTAAAACTTTTCCACTAAATTCATTAGCTAGCGTTTTCTTCTTCTGGAAATGTCCATCTTTGCCCTCTGCCATTTTTCTGTTGTGGGCCCCACGGAGGTTTCTCAGCAGCAGTCTACACACTGATCTCTTTACCTGCCATCCATCCTTCCATCAGACTAATCTTTTAAAAACACAGCTTTCACTCCCTTACACAGAGATTTTGTGGCTAAGGTTTGCCCAAGGACTGAGTCTACACTTCTTATTTTGGCATTCAAGGTTTGCAAGCAACTTTCCATCCTATATCCTAATATTTTCCACATATGTTATGCTCCAGCCAAACTGATTTATTTTCAGATGTGTCTCTGTGTTTTTCCACTTTCTGGCCCTTTCTAAAGATGCTCACTTTGGGTATTTTATTTTCTTATTTCCACCTTCACTTCTTATTGAAATTTCACCCCATCCTTCAGTATACTTCATACTTTTGTGTACATTTAAACCTTAATATAGCCCTTGCATGATATTAATATCCCCATTTGAGAGGTGAGGAAACAGACTCATGCAGGTTCAGTGACTTGGCCAAACTAATATGCAGCAGGGCAAGATTCCAACCCAGGGCTTCTGATACCAAAGTTCCTTTTATCCCACCATAGCTTTCTGATACAGGGTTAAGTTGTATGGTATGGATGTGCACTGCCTGTTTCAGGGAACATCTTACAACTCTTTTACACCAGGGTTCAGGTATCAGAACTCATTATTAATATTAGGTTACTAAGAGTAAGTTCCATAGCATTTTGATAATCGATAGCTTACCAAAGAAGGTGAAAGAGAGTGATTATTAGAGAATGAAAGTCTTCCATGTCACATACCTTTTCCTCCTGCTTGGCCCTGAGTATGTCATCATTTTCAAACACCACTGTGACATTGCAGATGTCCGTGACTTCTGCGACTTCTGTGACAATTCTTATATCTGGGGCCTCGGTGACCTCTTTTTCTGGAATATCCGTGACATCGGTGACATCGGTGATGTCCGTGAATTCTGAGAAATCAACGCTTTCTATGCCATTGATGGGGTCTGAACATGTGTACAGGTGTGGGGTCTGTACAGCTGTGAAGGCTGCAATATGCGTGATGTCCACTGACCCTGTGATGTCTGTGCTGTCTTTGATTTCTGAGAGGCTGAAGACTTCTGACACTTTGGAAGCTGTGGCTTTCTCCTCATTCAAGAGGGAGATGAGTTCCACCCACTGACGGAATAGGGTGTCTTGTTTGCATGCAGGGGCACAGAGCTGTAGGTAGTAGGCTCGGCCACTCACCAGCTTTACTTTGATGCGCATATTCTCAGCATCATGCACAGAAAGAGTCACAAACTGCAGAGGGAGAAACCTGCAGACAAATGCAAATATCATCTGAAGGCCTGATTGGAAACTATCATGAGGACTTTCCTTTTATAGCAGTTTGTGGCGTGAGACTCAGGACAACAGGCGTGTCTCTCTGACAGGCCTGGGGAGGGGCAGGCATGGGATGGGGCAGGACCTTCTTGTGGCCATATGTTCCCAGGTCTGGTTCTTAGCTTTTGAGGGTCAAAACTTTGATTTTTAGTACATGTAATCAGGCTCCTGAGGGCCATCTGGCCTGAATCATACTAAGACTCTAATGAACTAAAATATCAACTATTTACTATTTATTTAGGAGAAGTTGTCCCATTTAGTTAATCCTGCAAGGTTGAGACTGAGAGAAGTTAGTGATTTGCTGTGGGTCCTACAGCAAGTTGGTGGCTTGAGACAAGACCAGAGCTAATTCTGATGGAAGTTGGGATAGGGTGGGGGGAATGTTCTAGAGAGGCATTTTATTATGAGCCTTCAGTTCCTGTTACTTAGGTTTAAGTTTTGAAAAGTGAATGGCCTGTTTGACTTCCAGGTTGTCAAACTATCTCCCCAGACTTTAAGGATGTGACTCTCTCATCTGCAGCAGGGAGCACAAGTGAGATGCTCCCTTGGACCACTTGTCATCTGTGTTTCTATTCTCAGCTCCTCAGGGGTAAAGCATGTTTTCTGAGAGGTCTTTAACCTCTTCTCTTTGTAACTCACCTGGTGAGCACCAGATTCTCCGGAGAAGGAGATGTCAGAAGACTTTTAAAAAGGGGTTCTGGATTTTTCTGGGCGGCGGGTGTCAGATGTGCCAACAGCATCATGTTGGGGGTCTTGAGGGTGGGACTGGAAGAGCAGATGCCTACAGTCACCCAGTTGGCTCGGTTATGAAGGTAAATAGATTCACCTCTCCTGTTGACCTGAGGAGAGAACAGGAAGAGGAGTTTTCTGTTAAAGTGTGTGGCCCTGACAACCTCGTTTACCCAAGCAGTGTAGGAATAAAGGAGAAATGAACCATGTTGCCTTTGTTCAAGTGAATTCTTAGAGATATCACAGAGAACAGACAGACACAGTCTCTGACCTGTGGGGTCCACTGGGGAAGGCGAACATTAAACAAGTATGTCACTAAGTGTTGTTGTAAGTGTTACTGAGTATAAGTTCAGGGTGCTGTGCTGTGGAGCACATCACAGAAGACTTGACTTGGGAGGAGGAAGGCAATGGTGTGCTGGTAAGTGTGTAACCACTGTCTCTCGGGAGATGCTCATAAGTTTATTATCAATATCACTGGTATAAAAGATGAGTAGCACACAATTTACAGACAATGATACACCATACTCTTTATGTTAAATCCATACAACCAATTGATTCTCCCAGAAGTCAAACTTGTATCCATAACCTCAAGATAATAGTAAAATGTAGTAATATAATAGGAGTGATGAGTTTTGAGTATTTGTTGCCTTTGGTTTTTTTTGGGGGGGGTACTTAAAAAAAAACATTTACTTATTTATTTATTTCCGCTGTACCGGGTCTTAGTTGCGGCATGTGGGCTCTTAGTCACAGCATGTGGACTTCTTAGTTGCAGCATGCAGACTCTTAGTTGCGGCCTGCATGCGGGATCTAGTTCCCCGACCAGGGTTCAAACCCAGGCCCCCTGCATTGGGAGTGCAGAGTCTTACCCACTGGACCACCAGGGAAATCCCTTGTTGCCTTTGTTTTGAATAGTTTTATTTTTATTTTTATTTTTTTTTGTGGTACGCAGGCCTCTCACTCTTGTGGCCTCTCCCATTGCAGAGCACAGGCTCCGGACACGCAGGCTCAGCAGCCATGGCTTACGGGCCTAGCCGCTCTGTGGCATGTGGGATCTTCCCGGACTGGGACACGAACCCACGTCCCCTGCATCAGCAGGCGGACTCTCAACCACTGCGCCACCAGGGAAGCCCCTGAATAGTTTTATTTATAAGTTTATACAATTTAATTCTTAACGATGGCTGTGTTTAACAACTGACTTGTAAACTTCCTGAACACTTACCAATCGGCCAGCTCCAGCACACCCTCACTATAGGGTCAGAAAATCCTCCCCTGAGGAAGGGACCTCTAGCTGAGACCTGAACAATGTGGGACATAGACTGTCTGAGAATCTCTGCCAGTTGGAAGAAGAGGAGACTGGAAAGTGGGTAGACAGGGATGTGAAGGAAGCCAGAGAGGGGAAACACTTGGTTTCTCAGCTGTACATTAACTGCTTCAAAAAAATAAATGACTTAAAAGCAAATATATTTAGAAAGAGATTGTAGCCTACACTATTGATTACCTACCCAAAGCCATGCTCCTATTCATCGGATTAATGGAATTCTGGTTTTGTCCAGTATCCACCCCTCAGGGATGCTGCCCCAGCTGAGGAGCTAAATCCTGATCCACCTAAACTGGTCATGGTGATCCATTCCATCCCCTGGCCAGTGATTGCTCTCAGCAGGCCCTGGCCAATGAGACACTGCTGGGGGCCTCCTGGAGGCTCTGGGAAAGGGTTCTCAGCCCTCACAGACAGTTCAAGGATGAGACACATCCTTTCCGTTGCTGGCAGCTGTCATGTCCTGTTTGCATGTGATATCACGAAGGGAGTGAATTTGAGGGTGACAACGAAAAGAGACAACCTGGGTCCCTGATGACTCCCAAGAGTGAGTTGATGTCCTGTGGTTCTTTCACTCTACTTGAGATAATTGTTCTTTTTCACTCACAGTTGAGTCAGGAACCTTGATAACTTGCTGCCAGAGACATACCGACCACAAGAGGTTGTGTGTGTTAAAGGGAATAACATATCCAGTTAAGACATGGGGCCATGTCTGATTTATAGAATGCTGACTGCCTCTCCCAGTGTTCATTAGAGCTTGAAAATGGTTATTTGAAAAAGGTGCAGAAGTGTGAAAAATAAAATAAAAAGATTATTAGTAGGAAAGAAGCGCACAGAAGGTAAAGAACGTCAAATCACAGCATCACATGCTTTCTGGGGCATGACTTAAACATTAGTGTTCTTTGAGGCATCACCTCCCTCCTATGGTGTCTGGAAGTGAGGAGGTCTCCCGTCAGTGCAGAGAATGTGTGTATGTTGTCGTTCCTGTCACTCCTTTGTAGAATCAGCCGAGGAGCCGCTTAAATGGGCATGTTTCACGTTAGACTTGGTTGTGACATTTTCAGGAAGTTTAAGGGTATGGCCCACACCATTTAACTCATTTCCCTGTTTCTTTGTCTTTTTTTTTTTTCCCTTTGGCCATACCTCACAGCATGCGGAACTTCCCCAACCAGTGATCGAACCTGCACCCCACTGCAGCGGAAGCACAGAGTCTTAACCACTGGACCGTCAGGGAAGCCCCTGTCTGGATAATTTAATGTTGAATGTTTAGCGGAAAGTTAGAACTGCTCTCAAATGCATTGAAGTGTAGTTTCATTCATCATGTAGGTACATTTTTAGGAGAAGGAAACTTTTCTCCCTGGCACAATTTGACAATTATATTTTACCTTCAGAACTAAGAACCAAAATGCATTTTAATCCCTAGTTGGGTCATAGATGTTATTCTTTAAAATGTCTCCTAAGTTAAGGAGTTATCTGAGTGCTTTCCTGTGGCAGAATATTCTAAAAATGACTATAATCTCTTTGTGTAGTTTTGGGGAGATGATGATAGAATGAAAATTTCAGTAGACTTGGGACAGAATTTCTAGGTAAGAGTTTGTTGGGAAAATTTGAAATGAATTTTCCTTTTACATCATAATTATTTTAGGTTGTTTGAAGTTCCCAAACTGTTCCCTTTAATTGTATCACACATTCCCTTGCCACATTAAAACAATTTTTCCAACCTTTTCTGTTGTCTTTGAGAAAATTAATTACCAAAGTTATTAGAACTTAATTCAGGGCTCAATTATTATTTACCTGGATAAAACTGCTCTCTAATGTGGGAGGAGATACAAAAGGGGCATACTCTCCTTCATCCAACATATTTTGAAGCTCTCCTGGATCCTTGGAGCCTGGGACACAGATGTCGTCTTGCTCGTCGATCCTCGTAGTAGACTTGCTGTTATTCTTCTTCATTGTGCTTATGTATAAACCTCAGAAAGTTGAAGAAATGGAAATACAATGAACAGAGACAGAGAAAATCTAATATAATAATTAAGTCGCCTCACTTTTCCACTAATTCAACTAATTTTATCAACATCTACGACATTCCAGGGACTGTGATGGGCACTGGAGATCCATGTGAATAAGACCAATAAGATGCCTGCCCTCACGCAGGTTACAGTCTCTGGAGAAACAGCGAGTAAGCAAGAAGATTTTGGATGATAAGGGCTACAAAGACTCTGGATCAGATCCATGTGATAAAAAGTGTCTGGGGTGTGGGACTGGCAACAGAAATTAGTTAGGGTGGTTAGGGGAGGCCTCTCAGCATCCCCCCTCCCCAAACCATTATTTTCCACCTTCCTAATTAATGGTACCTCTATCCTTCCCAGCATGCATGGGCCTAAAGTCCTTTTCTGTAAGTAGGGTATACCATACTAACCATACTAACCCGAGATCATCTCTTCCTGACCATTCACCCACTACCGAGGCTTAGTGAACAGTGGGTATCTATCTAGTCACTGACAGCTGTACATCTCCTGCTGTCGCTCTGGCTCTCTCTCCAGAAACTGCTTCAGTAGACACCAATGGCTCTACATCATTGGATTTCACCTTTCATCTACCAGAAATCACAGAATTCCAAGAAAGGAACAGGTCCTAGAATGCAATTCTGTTCAAACCTTCAAAAGATCACTCTTCCTTCTTCACAAACTCCATGCCGGTTAGAGGAAAGCAGTAAGTTCTGAATGCTTATTTCCACCTCAGTCCTTTCTCAGAGATCCTTCTTTTCCTTTCCCTAGCCAAGCTAGAGAGTAGCAGTGAACATGCCCCATCTCTGTCCCAGCCAGGGCCTGGGACACAGAGACCACCGCTGCCTGCTATCCCATGAGCGTGTGACCCTAGGAATTCTCATCAGACCTTCTGCTGGTGACAACACAATGCCCCCCTCCAGCGCATCTTACACATGAACATAGGGAAAGTGAAATAACTCAAGAGAAAGTGAAATAGTCCAGAGGAGCCAAAATGTAAAAAGAATGAGACAAAAGGGATCATTCAGGAAAAAAAGAGAAAGAGATAAAACAACAACCATCAGCTGAAACAGAGAGGATGGAAAATAATAACC
Source organism: Delphinapterus leucas (assembly GCF_059928025.1). Classification (NCBI taxonomy): domain Eukaryota; kingdom Metazoa; phylum Chordata; class Mammalia; order Artiodactyla; family Monodontidae; genus Delphinapterus; species Delphinapterus leucas. The sequence goes on along the minus strand of NC_143130.1, from coordinate 147,060,751 downwards.
AACAAAATATATTTAGTTCTTGCTTTGCGGCAGGCAATAATAGCTTTACATGCACTGTCTCATTTGATTCTAAAAGCACTATGAACTAGCATTTTTAAGATGCTTATTTTATACACCATGAGGCTTGGAGAGGGAAAGTAACTTACCCGAGGTCACACCTTATAAGTCCCCACACCAGGAATCAGAACCTCATAGTCTGACTAGAGGAGCTTATGCCATGGCCTAAGGTTCAGTCCTGCCCTGAGTGCTTGGAAAGATGGATGTGAGAATCGGCAAGGGTGCGAGGGGTCAGGATAGGTCAGGACGTATGGGAAAAAGGATAAGGAGGGTGAACCAGAGACAACAGAAGGTGCCTTCCCCTTCTTCCTATTCTCTTCCCTTCCTGAATAATTTAGTCCTAAATCCATTAGCTGGGACAAAGGGAGGCAGGACTCTGTAATGAGGGGAGTGAGGAGCCACAGCTCAGGACACAAGGGAGGCAAGAGGGCATCTGTTACCAGGAGAAGGGGTGCAGCCCAGTGTAAGAAACCAGGGCCGAGCAGCCTGAGGAGGGGGTCCGAGATGGAGAGAGGACGGTGGCAGAGATGGGTAATATGTTCATGCAGGGGAATTGATCTAATAAAATAGGAGACCATGAGACTCTATGTAAATTAAAATTTCGATGAGGAACAGAATATTTAGTTCAAAGTACCTCTCACCAACATATTTATCAGTGTCAAGGGGAAAAAATAACTGTACAGTGAAGAAGCCGGGCAGACACCGTCTCAGTGAAGTGATGAGTGAACACTATCAGTAATGGGAAAAACCAAAATGATGTACCACCTTACAGGATGCAACGAGATGCACACATCATTCTGTGATACTCCTCCCAAAGATGCATGACCTGAATCCAATTATTAGGAAACATCAGACAGATCCAAATTGAGGGACATTCTACAAAATAACTGGCCTGTGATCTTAAAAAATGTCAAACTAATGAAAGTCAAAGAAAGAGTATAGAGCTGTTCCAGACTGAAGGGGGCTAAAGAGACATGACAGTGATTCTGAACTGGATCCTTTGGCCGTGCAGGCCATTACTGGGACAACTGGCAAACGCTGAGTGGGGTCTCGGGATTAGGTGGTGGTAATAGGCAATGCTCCTGTCCTGGTTTTTGTTTGTTTGTTTGTTTTTGTTTTTTTGCAGTACGCAGGCCTCCCACTGCTGTGGCCTCTCCCGTTGCGGAGCACAGGCTCCAGACGCGCAGGCCCAGAGGCCATGGCTCACGGGCCCAGCCGCTCCGCGGCATGTGGGATCTTCCCAGACTGGGGCACGAACCCGCGTCCCCTGCATTGGCAGGCGGACTCCCAACCACTGCGCCACCAGAGAAGCCCCTGTCCTGGTTTTGATGGTTGTATTTTGGCTGTGTAGGAGAATACCCTTGATTGTATTTGGGGATAATAGGGCAACGACTTGGCAAATTACTCTCGAAAGCTTCAGGAAAAAAAAAGTCTTTGTATTGTACTTGCAATATTTCTGTTTGTGATTGTTTAAAAATTTTAATGGGAATAATAATACAAGGAAAGAGGAAGGAAAAGAAGGTATAAACCAGGGGTCCCCAACTCCCAGGCCATGGACTGGTACCAGTCTGTGGCCTGTTAGGAACCAGGCCGTGCAGCAGGAGGTGAGCGGCTGGCGAGCAAGCGAAGCTTCATCTGTATTTGCAGACGTTCCCCATTACTTGCATTACTGCCTGAGCTCCGCCTCCTGTCAGATCAGTGGCAGTGGTGAGTTGTATAATTATTTCATTATATATTACAATGTAAGAATAATAGAAATAAAGTGCACAATAAATGTAATATGCTTGAATCATCCTGAAAACATCCCCCACCCCCGGTCCATGGAAAAATTGTCTTCCATGAAACCGGTCCCTGGTGCCAAAAAGGTTGGGGACCGCTGGTATAGACGAGAGGATGGAGATGGGGAGATGGATGAGTTCTGAGTGTTTGGCCATCAGTGCAAAAGGCTGTATTTAGCCACTTCAGATTTCCAAGGAGAGAGCTTTGCAATAGCAATGAGAGGATCCTCACAGTGACAGGGTGGTAGGAAAAAGGCACATAATGGCCCATTGCCATCTAGGTTTTTTCTCCTCCGTGACATCCAGCAGGACAAGGCATTTATTTTATCATCGCTGAGTGGCTGAGAAACAATGAAGCTGCCTTAGAGAGTCAGAGGACACAGCAAGTGTTGAAAACATCAACTGGATTCTTTGGGGCCTAAATATATGGGGATCTCCTAGAATCTGACAAGAAATCACAAGAAAGGTGCATTTTTAGATGAGAGCAAGGTATGACGGAGGAAGGAAAGCAAAGGTCGGCAGCCTTTTGGTTCAGGGTTACCAGTAATATCACAGCAACTATTCACCCTTCACTTCCCAGAACAGCTGTGATTGCTTACACTTTTGTCCCTATCAGTCCAGACTCTCTACTATCAGTTCATGTGTACCTGCTTGAGGTCTAGAAAAGCTGATCCCTGTAAGCAATGTCTTTGGTACAGCGTCATTCCCAGAAGAGGAAAGGAGAAAGAGAAAGCCTGGAAAGTGGAGTAAGTAGAAAGCGAAGGGAGAGAGAGACCAAGGGTGAGGTCTCTACACTGCGCATGTGACAGTGTAGCTCTACGTGGTCCCCCCACACCCTGCCAGCCATATGCACCATCACCTCTTACCTCAACTCAGGGTCAAGCCACAGTCCTCTCAGAGACAAAGTTTTTAACTCACTTCATTTTGGGCTTCCTCCTTTTAATGATGAAGTCTTCTGTGAAGGAGACAAGAAATGGAAAATAAAGTGTACAAAGGAAGAAAATACTAATCCTTACTTTCATTTACTACATGAGGACCATGCCTTAAAAGGAGTTCCTCTAGGAACTTCTCTGGCAGTCCAGTGGTTATGACTCCATGCTTTTGCTGCAGGGGGCACGGGTTCGATCCCTGGTCAGGGAACTGAGCGGCCAAAAAAAAAAAAAAAAAAAATTAAAATAAATAAATAAAGGCTTTTGCCCATGCTGAAATTAAAAAAAGAAAAAAAAGAGTTCCTCTAATTACACTAGTAGTCAGAAGGTTGCTGTCTGTATTTGAGCTGAGCTGTTGGCAATGGTGCCAATCACGGTTTTTGGTGAGTGGAATCAGACAGTCACGAGTCTGTAGCCCATGGCTGGCCTGAAACTGCGAAATAAGTGAAATTCTGGGCTCCTATAGTCATGAGGATATTCTATAATGTGACAAAGCTAGTAATATGGACTCAAATAACCGTTGTGCCATGGAGGGTCGTAAGAAGCCTGGGTTATTGTCTTCCTATAAAGAGCCAGAGCACTCTATTCAACTCTCTACCATCCCAACTGGTAGTTGTGTACATGTATACACTTACATATGCTCATACTATTTTGTCACTAGTATGTAGTTCTCACACCGTATTGTGGTTGCAGACACTATAGACAATCCTTTTTCCTCTCCATAAAATTCTGAAATAACCCCTTCAGGAATACCTGGGACCAGGTGAACTACAACTATAATTGCTCTCAGAACTCAAGTGCTGTAAGGCCAGTATGGAAACTGGTGTGGTGGGGATATAAAGAATCTGGAGTCAGACATATCCAGGTTCATATTTGGGCTCTGTCACCTGCTACTTGGTGACCTTGGCATGTTACTTGATATCCCTGAGCTCAATTTCCTCATCTATAATATGAGGATAAAACCACCCAACTCGGGATTTCCCTGGTGGCACAGGGGTTAAGAATCTGCCTGCCAATGCAGGGGACACGGGTACGATCCCTGGTCCGGGAAGATCCCACATGCCGCGGAGCAACTAAGCCCGTGCGCCACAACTATTGAAGCCCGCGCGCCTAGAGCCCTTGCTCCGCAACAAGAGAAGCCACCGCAATGAGAAGCCCGCACACCTCAATGAAGAGTAGCCCCCGCTTGCTGCAACTAGAGAAAGCCTGCGCTCAGCAATGAGGACACAACGCAGCCATAAATAAATAAATAAATATTAAAAAATGAAATTAAAAAAAAAAAACAACACCCGACTCAACTCAGTGTTGGGACCACTGGATGCACCAATGTGTAAAAAACACTGAATAGCATGGCTATTGCACAGTGAGCACCTGTAGCTGCTTGTGCTGGTCCACCACACTGGACCCTGTGTCCAAAAGTATAACCTCCTCAGTGTTTGCTGGGCTGGGTTCCTTCTTGATCACTGTTAGTTTCATATTTCCCAAGTTGCATTCATTCTAAGGAATGAAGGAATTTCCTCAGCTTAAAAACTGTGAAATGGAGTGTGCCTTGTGATCACTCTCCACTGGCGGGGACAATTGCATGGTGGTTGTCATTTGGCTGTACCTGCATGGACTTAGTCATGGTTGTTCACATTAAATTATGTACATTGGTTGTACTGCATGCGTTGCATTTAATTGCCATTTAAAATGTGTTCCCAATGGGTACCTGAAAATCTTTTGTTGACACCTTCTTGTAAGATTGAGAAAGTTTCTGTATAAAACTTGCAGAATGCACATCAGAGGCTTGGAAGAAGGTCCAAGAGACCAGAGTGGAGCGCTCCTCTAAGAAATGCACAGAGGATGAGGGCACAGAGAGTGACAGATAAATATTGTGTGGAAGAATCCCAAGTAGTAAGAAAGCATTGAGTCATATAATTAGCTGCATTGTTTTTCTTTCTCAGTGGTCCATAGTATAATGATGTATCTTATAATTGATGGATCTCAGATTTGATAAAACACAGTAGTCAACTCTTGCTCATCCACAAGTGGATGATAGAGTACACATTTTTGGGGAAAAAAATCACTTAACAAAGTGACAACATCCACATATTGGAGGGTATGTCTACTGTTCACAAACACATGCTACTCTGTATGTGCCCTGTGGCCCTTTCGCAGCACAGTCATTTATGTGGCTTCCAGAATCCCTGGATCTGAGAACAGTTCCTCCAGAGAGAGGATGATCTCCCAGGGGAGCAGGTGTAGCTGTGGATCCAAGGCCACAGAGAGGGAGGAGAGAATGAGGAGAAGGAAGGGCTCCAGGGGATTGGTAGCCAAGACCAGGCCTGGCCCCTCTTGTCCCCTTTGAACCCCGGAACAAAGGTAGGGGTCAGCTAAGGAACAAAGAATGTAACCATATATTTTATCTTCTCTGGTTTGATGCTTTTTATTGTTTGTTGCTAAATATTTGTTCTGGAAATACTTTGATACTTTTGGATTATGTGTATGGATGGTAAATGTGTGCTGAATTTTAACTAGTTTTGTTGTAACTGTGATTTGAGATTATCTCTCTGTATACCAAAGCCTCCACCCCTAACCTCTTCAGTTATGCTGGTTAATTAATCAAGATAGCACTGCTCTTACGGCATATGAATCGTTCTGTGAAACCAACTGTGTGGCTGTGCACACGCACAGCACCACGCGTTTTGTCAGTGGTCCAAAAGCAGGGTCAGCTGTTAACTATTTACTAGGACCACTCTTAATAACTGGAGATAGTATTAAAGTTTTGGTATATATATATATATATATCCATATATATCTCATATCTTTCCAGTTTTACAAATCGCTTTAGCTATATAATATGTACTAATATTTTCCCATGATATTAGATATTTTAAAAAACAGCAGTTACCAATCATGGTGTGGACCTATTTGGAACATCACAGTCTCTTGTAAGATGTGCCAAAACGAACTGCACCCAATGGTTCAACCGATGTTTGGGAAATAGTTTTCTGTTAAAGGGCAGTGGATGATTCAAGGTTCTCCCTCTGATGAGTCTCCTGTGCTCTGCTGTGCTTTCTTGTGGGGAGATCACAGAAGGGCGGCCTAACATTTTGCTTAACTTACTGTGTTTGGGGTCTCCTTTTCTCAGGCTGCAGGTTTGTAGTTCCCGTTGTTTCTGGTGTCTGCCCCCAGTGGCTAAGGTTGGTTCAGTCGGTTGTGTAGGCTTCCTGGTGGAGGGGACTAGTGCCTGTGTTCTGTTGGATAAGGCTGGATCTCGTCTTTCTGGTGGGCAGGACCGCATCCAGTGGTGTGTTTTGGGGTGTCTGTGACCTTATTACGATTTTAGGCAGCCTCTCTGCTAATGGGTGGGGCTGTGTTCCTGTCTTGCTAGTTGATTGGCATGGGGTGTCCAGCACTGTAGCTTGCTGGTCGTTGAGTGGAGCTGGGTCCTAGCATTGAGATGGAGATCTCTGGGAGAGCTTTCGCCATTTGATATTATGTGGAGCCGGGAGGTCTCTGGTGGTTCAATGTCCTGAACTTGGCTCTCCCACCTCAGCAGCACAGGCCAGACACCGGGCCAGAGCACCAAGACCCTGTCAGCCACATGGCTTTTGGGAAGTCTGAGGTCTTCTGCCAGCGTTCAGTGGGTGTTCTGTAGGAGTTGTTCCACATGTAGATGTATTTCTGATGCGTTTGTGGGGAGGAAGGTGATCTCCACATCTCACTCCTCCACCATCTTGAAGGTCCTCCTCAACAGCTTGAGTTTTAATGGAAATTGGGAAGGGGAGAGAGTGAAAGTCTGGGAGCTAGCGTGCAAGTGTTTTCATTGGCTTTTCTGACCACTGAAATCAGAGAGGGTGTCTATAAATGCCCTGAAAATAATACCACTTCCATGTAGTCTTTCCCCGCACTGATATTTTGTGATAAAACATTTTTAAATCTATAACAAAGCTGAAAAAATTCTATAGTGAACACCCATATACCTACCACATAGTTTCTCTTTTTTTCTTTTGTTGTGTTATTTCCATAATGACGTGAAAGCTCTTGAATGATGAGGTTTACCTGTCACTCATTAGAACTGGTCTCTGTGATACTTGGAGCTTGGAGGTTAGTTCTTTGTAGCACTTTGAAGCATAGCATTTACTTAGTTTTTTTCTAAGATTCTTAACACAGCAGTAAACATCTTTTTAGTATTGGTCCATCACAGTCATAGGTTGCAATTCTGGTTGAACCTTAGAGAAGATATAACTGTTGTGGCCTCCCTCTCTACTGACAATGGGGCCCCAGCTAACCTTTTAGCTTTGAACAGAAAAGCCCTGTGTTCTAGATCTTCTCTGTCATTTGAATAATTTAAAATGACCACATTTCCACAAATTCATTCAATTCAGTCACTTATGGAAGAAAGTTTGAAAAATCAAAATGTAAAAATCATCAGAAAACTTGTTTTCAAAGAAACTCTCAATGAAACTATTTTTAAGAAAAAGAAATTCAGTAACCAGGTGTTAAGTCTCTGAGATTTCTTGCTTGCTCTGGTTGAAACTAGAAGGAAATGAAACTTTAAGGAAAAGGGGAAGGTGGAAAAAGAATAGACATTTTGCCCTCGAATTATGAGAATTCATTGAACTATCCTTTCCTTCTCTCTCAGGTTCACACCAAAGTTGCAGTAGGCAGACAGTCACTTACACAGAGGTGAGGATGAAACAGATCTCTGGAGATCTCCTGGATGTCTACTAGAATAGTCTCCAAATAGCACGTTTCCAGCTCTTTTCACATTTCTTTGGCAGGTGTTTTCAGTCTACTGGACAGGCAACTTACCCCTTAGTGAAAGAAGCACAGGAGGCCGGACTTCCCTGGGCATTGTTCTAAGGCTCCTGCCTCATAATGTGCTGACGTAGTCTCTGAAGTAAGAGAAGAACGCTGGGAGCAGCAGCCCTGAAGGTCAGGCCCTAACCCTGGGGTGAGGTGTTGCTAGCGTTCCTGTGGAGCTGCACAGCTCAGGAGCAGTAGTTCTGGTTGCCACGTGAAGTTTTCAGAGGCTTCCCTGGAGAGAAAAGCCAATTTAGCCATAGGATCACCATGGAAAAGATATCATACTGAGAAAGTTGAAAACACTATCATTTATCATTCAAGTGATAATTTATCATTCAATCTACCAACATCCCAATTTTCAGAGACTTATACATACTTAAGCCGCTTTGTGCTTCTATGAAGAAAAACTTCAAAAGAAGGTAGGATTCTTAGAGGGTAGAGGCCTCTTTATCTTCATACCTCCAGCTTCTAGTATATTCTGACACGTGCTGTAGTAGGCACTCAGTAATTGTTGGGTGAATGAATGAATGTAAAGAACTGCATGGTATTCTCTCTCTGAAGTTCTCCTCTCTCTTGAAGATACATGATTAGGTTACTTGTCTTTGCTTTTCTCTGTGGCTTCCCTGTCAGATTGTCCTTCTTCACCTTTGCGTTGTGGTCCAGTGCTGCAGATGCCCACCTGTCTAGCCACTCCCTCTCCTGCTCTTGAGGATGGAAGGGCACCAGGGGATGCAAACTCACCACTTAGGCCTGGGGGGCATGACCTTAGTGAATTAACTTCATTTGGGTCACCATATTCTAGATTCAAACACTTGCTTTGGACAGGGCCCAGAGGATATTCAGTCTCTCAGAATAAATATCATCTGAGCTTTTGAGTGGATGATAGGGTTCCTATTTCCTTAAGAACGGTAACTTCCATGCGGGACCATGTGTTGGGGTCAGGGAGACCACAGCATCCACTCCCATAGGATGTGTATCAGGCAGTTTTCCCAGAAGCAGTGTTGAGGGCTGGATGCATAAATGGAGTGTTTACTGGCATCAAGCTCTGGTGATAACTCTCCACGTATAACTGGCTCAGCCTGCAGGCAAGGGCAGTCTGTACATGTGCAGGATCAAAGGGTTTCCTTTTATTTTTGCCTCAGACACTCCCTTTCCCGTCTTTTATCCTGAATGCCCTCTTTCGGATGGACAAATTCTTCCTCTAGTTGTATGAGTACCATTGGCTCTTTCTTCATTCAGCATATTTGTTGTGTGATCCCTTGCCATTTTCTGTGCTTCCTGACTCAGGACCAGGGTACATTTCTGCATAAATCTGATTCATCTCTTCCATGTTGGTGTTACTAATTCTGATGTCTTGATGAAACCCTTCGTTTCTCACTTCTATTTTTTTCGAGGTTACTGGTATCTTAAAAAGTGAAGAAATACCAAAAGAGGGAAATAAAAATCATGGTATATTTTAAATATTTACCTTTAAAATATTAATGCTTTTTAACGTGCACAGCGTATTAAACCATACTTATAACTTTACGTGGAGATGATGTCATAGTTCTGAGTCTGAGGCACTTTGTTGAAATGAGGTCCATGACCAATTAACCTTCTGTCCTTGTTCCTCATGAGATGTGCCAACTTGCTCATGCCTGCATGAGGTCCTCTCTACTGCATGTCCTAAGCATGATATGAAGTTTTTATGCCAGGTTCTGTCTCTGGCTCCCTGGTGAGTGCTATACAAGGTCAGTTCTGTTGGTCAGTTTAGCAATGAGTACCTGCTATTTCCTGGGGCTACAGAGGTGAACAGTCTCTGCCATCAAGTGGAGGAGGGGTGATGTAAGCAGATAAATTCAGTGGGATGCAGAGATAAGTGGAAGCACAGATAAGAGGCACTAAGTCCAGTTTGGGGATTTAGGGAAGGGTTCCTGGAGGAGTTAATGTCCAAGGTTAATCTTGGAAGATTAGCCAGCCTGAGCAAAGGCATTGAGGCATAAAATGACATGCTTTGAAGGGGTAACTGCAAATGGTCTGGTGTTAAGTGAGGGGGGGATAGTGAAGGTGGACGAGGGAGGGGCTAGATCACAGAGGACTTTAAAGAACCTAACTGGGGGCTTGGACTTAATTTGTTGCAGCAGTTTTCTGATGAGGAGTTTTAGCACAGAGAGATTTATGCTCTGCATTGATCACTTTGGTAGCAGTGTGAAGGACAGACTCAGGGAGGGCAATTCTGGAGGCATACAGATTAAGATGGTAGCAGTGGGACTAGAAAAGAGAGGGTTAATTTAGGAACTATTAGTAGAGTTGACAGAACTTGGTGACTAACTGGATGTGGGAAGTGAGAAGAAAGAGTGACTCAGAGGTTTCTGGTTTGGGAAACTGGGTAAATGGTGGTGCCATTAACGAAGAAACAAAACACAGGCAGAGGAACAGGTGTAGAAGGCAGGAAGGATGAGTTCCTTGTTTGCAGGAGCCCTTGTCTAGCATGGTGCCTTGTATTCAATAGGTGTTTAGTAAATAAGAGGCTTTTTTCTTAAACCTCCAGTGGCTTCCCATGCTCTTAGGCTATTTGACATATATCATAGGGATGTGTGTGTGTGTGTGTGTGTGTGTGTGTTCAGTATACACCCAAGAGCCTATACATGTGTGAGCGTGATCTGGCTGCATCCCGGCTTCAGTTCTCTCCAGCTGTATCTCAGAACCCTCCCCTCTCCCTCATCATGCTTCTATCTCCTTTCTGGTGTCGTATTCTTTAAGCCCTTTCCTCTGTCTGAAATGCTCTTCTCTCAGTTCTTAACATGCGGGGCTTATTTTCACTCTTCTGATCTGACTTCAAATGTCACCTGTTTAGAGAACCCTTTCCTCAATCCCCAGACGAGTGATTGTCTCTCAGCTCTAAATCCACCATTGCATTCTACATTGTGGTGCTGGGGCTGGAACTCAGCTAATGACATTTTTTTTTTTTTTTGCCAGCTGGCTTCCTGTTAGGTTGAACAATAGGCTGCATTAGACTACAGGGAACTCGGCAAGCAGAGGGAGCGAAGAAGGGACTTGCGTTCGTTCCTGATTACTTCTTGATTCTTTCTGTCACCCTGGTAATGGCAACTTGTTCTAGCCTTTTTTTCCCTCACTCTCAGAATTAGCATCTGGGCAGTGCCCTTTCCTTGGAGGGTTGAGTCCTAGCTCCAAGAGGTCTGACCTCTGAGCTTCCAGATTCTGATAATTCTAACCTCTTCCTCCCATCTCCCAGCCCTAGTTTTTTGTGGTATCCGCTTCCTATAGTTATTATCTCTGACATTTCCATGTTTCTTTTGTGCTTTTCCAGATCTTCAGCACAGATTTAACTTATTGTTACGCTAAAGTCTCTGAGTGTAATTTCTGCCTTTCTTAATGGCTGGATCTTACAAAACTGAATATGATTTAGGGCTCCATCCAGTTACTCTCTAACTATAATAGGATTTTCTTCATAGACTTTTCATAATCTGTATTTCAAAAAAAATTTTTTTTTTTGCTTTCTCATAATCTGTCTTCTCTTGGATATGAGTCTTGGTCTCATTCATCACTGTATCCTCAGAGCCTAGCATGGAGCCTTGCATACTGTAGGAACTTAATATATGCTTGTTAAATAAATTATTGAATTATTACAAAAGACTACAGGAGACATATTGCTAACTGACCTTACAAAATGGCCAGAATTGAGCAACTTGTTAACCTCTTGGTTCTAGGCCAAGTTATAAATGAACTCTATAATGATGTAACTCTGTTATAGACAGTTGAGCTCAACACTTCTTATAAGCCTGTTAGAATACAATGTATTATTTAACATAGATCCACCCATCATCATTGGGATAATAAGAAACATAATTTATTTGCTTTGAATTCTATATGTACATAAATCCCTACTTTCTATAATTAGGAATGATAATGACTTACCTATTAGGGTTTCATGAAGATCAAGAGTTGGTTATGGGTTAGATCCACAAAGTTTTTTTGGTTAGCAAATAATTGAAAAAACAAAAGCCATCCAAAGGATCCACTTGCTGTAACATGCAACATCACTTAATAGCGTTTACTTGGTAAATGTAATCTGCTTATATTCTTTTTTTCATTGTGTGTTACATGATTTGAAACAACCAAAGCACAGAACCGAGAAAGCAGGTTAAAAAGGAACTGCTTACAAGGAATTACCATAGCACAGGGAATTATATTCAATATCTTGTAATAACCTATAATGAAATATAATCTGTAAAAACCCATACCTGATTCACTATGCTGTACACCTGAAACTAATGCAATATTGTAAATCAACTATATTTCAATAAAATAAAAACTACAATGTCTAAGATGAGAATTGCACTCGATAGGACTAATGGTAGATTAGACATTGCAGAAGAAAAGAGTAGTGAACTTAAAGCATAGAAACAGAGCCCATCCAAAATGAAACACACAATGAGAAAAAGAGTCCCCCCCAAATTAAGAGCATCTGTGAACTGTGGGACAATTTCAAGTGCCCTCATGTGCAGATAATTGGAGTATCCGAAAGAGAGAAGAGAGTGGGGCAAACAGAAAAAGTATTTAAAGAAATAACTGAAAACTTTACAAACTTGGTGAAAATGATAAATCCACAGATCCAAGAAGCTCAATAAACCTCAACCTCAATAAACTGCACCAATACACATCATAATCAAACCGATCAAAAACAACAACAAAGAAAAAAGTCTTAAGAGCAGCCAGAGAAAACATATATGCTATGTACAGAGGAACAAAGATAAGGATGACAGCAGATTTCTCATTGGAAACAATGCAAGCAATTAAAGTAATGAAAGGAAAACACTATAAACCTGGAGTTCTATACCCAGCAAAAATCTCTCTCAAAAACAAAAGCAAAACAAATACTTTTTCAGACATGCAAAAGCTGAAAGAATGTATCACCAGCAGACCCACACAACAATTTTAAAGGAACTCCTTCAGGCAACAGAAAAATGATACCAGATGGAAATGTGGATCCACACCAAAGAATGAAGAACCCCAGAAATGGAAACTACATAGATAAATATACACAATTCTTTCTGAAAGTCAAGCTCTGAAGGGAACAAGAAAGACTGGGTAATTGCTATGGGTAGGCAGGGGGCTAAGGGAGGTTTTCATTTTTGTTTTTAGGACATAGGAGAATTTTAAGGATGTATAAAGCTGATGGGAAAGCATGTAAGTAGGGAGAGGTGACACTATAGGTTAGATAGAGTATAGGGCTTGGGCAGAAAGGTGGGTCCTTGACAGAAGAGGGTCAAGCACTTCTTTGTGACCTAGAGAAGGGGCTGGGTCAATTTAGTGGGGGTGGCAGTCTTGCTGTAGACTTTGGTGGATAAGTATGTACTGCTTGTATAATCATAAGAAAAAACAAACAAACATGAAAAAAAGGAACTGCTTAACTTCCACACAGCTATAAGCAAGAATCTAAAAACACCTTATAATCTTTTATTTAAATATCAACTACTAAGACAAAGAATTGTAATACATCATACATACATAATTTTAAAATAATTTTGGTCAAATAATGCAAATAGATTATATGACATTGACTTTCACTGTGCCAAGTAGAACCATTTTATTGACCCTTAAGTTTTAAATTAAATTTCCCTTGAATCTACCTCAAATATGTTCATATCTATTTTTTTCCTTTTCTAATTCAGAAAGAAAAATGTTCCTTTTCTTCTCCAGCCTAACTGGGCCATCAGTGTCCTTTAATCCAGCCCTTCCTTCCTCTTCTCCTTTCCCCATCTGGAACCTTACTCTCAAATTTTTAATATGCCCACTACTATTGTTTTTCAAACAAATATCTTTTCTTCATCTTGTTATTGGTTCAAGCTACCATCCTGTGTCTATCTTTCTTTCCTCATGCCCAAGTTCCAAATATTTCATAGTCACGGTTTCTGTTTTGCTATCTGGCTTTTGCCTTCAACCCATTATTGAAATTGCACTCTTGCAGCTCACAAATGATTGCCTGATCAATACATTCTTTTGAGCCCTCATTCTTCTTGACATTTATTTTTGACAGTTGATTATCATTCCTTCTTGAAACTCTCCTCCCGTGTTCTGGGACACTGCAGTACCCTGTTTTTCCTCTTCTACAAACTGCTCTTCCTTTCATTGCATCCATGGCTTTTTCCTCCAACACTCCAAAATAAGGTGCTTCCCAAGGCTCTGTCCTCTTTTCTTGGCAAGTCCTTCCTTAATAATCTTTCCTATCTACCCTTATGTTTCAAATACTACCTTCATGTGAAGGATCCCCAAGGTTATATTCAGCCAGTATCTCTTCTGTGAACTCCTAACCTATACTTTCAAATGCCAACAGGACATGGCTACCTTAGGGCCCCTCTGACATCTCAAACACATGTCCAAACTTACCAGCTCCTCCACAAAATCCATGTTTCTGACTTTCTTTTTTTTGTTTCTTGTTGAACATGTTCTCAGTCAGCCAAGACTAAAGACTTTGAAACATCTCTTATTTGTCTAACTTCCTTTCCAACACTTGTAATCAGTCATAAAATTCTTTCCATTTTTTAGGTCCAGAGGCACACTCAGATGTCATGACCTTCCTATCACCATTACCCCTCTAACATTATGGTTAAGGCTATCGTCACCCCTCACCTGCACAATAATGATCACTTCTTAATTGGTGTCTCTCTTCAGTTTTTCCCCAATCCAGTCTATCCTATTCAATGCTGCCAGAGCATTTTTTTTTTCCCAAAAAATGATCCTAATACTTCCCTGATCAAGAATCTCTAATGGTTTAATTGTCTCTAGAATAAATCTAGACTCCTTACCCTGGTATTCAAGAAGTCCATAGTTTGGGCCTCAAACATGTACTGTTTTGGTCTTACAAATATATCAATTTTCTGTTTCTATGGCTTAGTGTTTGGGAATATGGACTCTGAAGCCAGATTGTTAAGTTTGAATCCTGGCTCCTCCTTTTATTAGCTGTGTCACCCTGGACAAGTTTCCTAACCTCTCTGTGCCTCAGTTTCCTCATCTATAATAGGAATAATAACACTTACAGGGTTGTTGTGAAAATTAAACATATGAAAAGTGCTTAGAAAAGTGCCTGGTAAGCTCTGTATAATGTTTCATGGAACAAACATTTACTTCTGCCTATCCATATGCACATATGCCAGGAACTCTAAGGATTTGGGGATAATATCAGTAAACAAAACAAACAAAAATTATTGCCCTTGTGGATCTTAAATTCTATAATAAAAATAACAATTATTATTAATTGTACATTCTGTTTCTAGAATACCCTTCTTCCTGCATTATCACCTTTAAAATTCTACCTTGACTTCAAGACCCACTAAAATTTCTTACCCCTTGAAATCTTACCTTGTAGAAGGTTCTCATTTGAACTCCTCCAACTCTTTAAATCTGAATTACAGCATTTATCACATTTTACACATTCTACCATGTTATTATCAAATATCAAACATATCAAATATTATGCTTACTTGCACATGTTTTTTTAATCTTCCTTGATGGACTGTAATGTTAGCAATTATCCCTATTCATTCTTGTAAATAGTATAGCATGATGTACCTTGTACTCAAGCACACAGTATATGCTTAATAAATATTTCTTGGATGAATGTAGGTAAAGAACTCCTTGCATGAGCTTTCATTTGACCTCTATTAATTAACCTTATCTTCTTTAATTGAACATATAAACTAAATTTAAAATGTAGAACATTTTATTTTCAACTTTGGAAATATCAAGTATAAGTATCAAATATTTATTGTTTACAAATTGGCTTTTTTCATTACCATCATTTGGCACCTTGTCTACTAGTGGGCTAATTTTTGTTGTTTGCTTTACTAAGTACTCTATAGCATATTCAATGTCCCCCGTTACCACTGTTTGGAAAGTGCCCCTAAGTTTTTATTAAAGAAGCCATTGTGGATAGCATATATTTCAACTGTATTTTCTATAGTCAGTACAGATTTTTCCCATTTTTCACTTCCAAACATGATAAAAAAAATGTCCAGGTACTCATCGGCAATTTTATGGCTCACTACTTATGTTCCCCCTCTATTCCAAGGAACTGTAGATGTTTGAAATTTGTTTTTATGACATCTGAAATAAAAATGTAGTTTTTTTCTAAATTATCAACTATCTTTCCTCTAAATTTGCTTGCTATTCTCCAGCTATGACTGGAAAGACCAGACCAACTACAGGTTCTCTCCTACTTTCTAATCTGTATTTGCACAATGCTACAGTAAAATATAGATTACTCTATATTTTTAAAAATCTCCTTTATACCACTTAACCTTGCTAAGCCATCTTAACTATTCCTTTTATCCAGGCAGAACCCCATCAGAATGGCATAACAATCTTCTCCTTTTTTATTAACAAGGCCAACACACACTGGATTTTAAATAATGATCGAGGATTTTTTTTATTCATTAAGTTTCAGTATCATTACAGAAAATGTTATGGTACAGAGCTGTTTAACATTGTTTTTTCTTTGCTCTTGATTTCCACATGAATGCTGGTAACACTAATATCTGTACAAGATCAGTCTTTGATTTTATTTTTTATTCTGTACAATTTTAAATGTATTGGTTAAAAAGGCTGTCAGCACTTAAGGAAGCATTTTTTCCCCCCAGTTTGTTTGTTCAAATAAAAGGTATCCAGTTACTGCCCAAGAGTACTGTGCCATGAGGCTACTGGGATGCGAGGCCCCCCCACCCCCGAACGCTCTGCGGGGATGGTTCTCCTTGAGGCAGGGCAGGGCCACCGCCCAGTCACTCTTTGTTTGGCACTGTGCACATAAACACGAGATACATGATAAAGAACAAGCAAAAGCTCTCTGTAAAGCGGTTATGAAGCATACTAAGAAGGGAAATCCAAGTGTTGCCTACGATAGTATAAATAAGCAGACAGCCTTGATTTAAGAGCATAAGTAGTTGTATTTTAAAGATGAGAAAAACACAAGTTCTGCAGGCACCTACTGCTGTCTACTAAAAGCTATCGCTATCAGACCTAGCATTGAACACACAAAGTAATTTGCAAGAAAGGAAAAATCTGCTTTGATATAATCAGAATAGAGTTGTCTGTTAAGATTTATTTTTAGGTGTTTTTTTTCTTTAAAAGGTATTTAAATTCTTTTGAAATATAGTTCAAGATGTTGACCATACAGATCAACTTTTATCCAAATCAGAAAAACTAGCTGTGCCGTTGCATATTACAGGATACAGTCAATGGTATGTAGACATGCATCAAAGCTTTCTCCCGCTGGTGACCATCATAGCCGTCCGATGACCATGACGTCCACCACCTCGCCCTTGTGGAGCTCCACGTACTGCTCTGTCTTTGGAGGAAGCATCAATAATCCGTTGGCGCTGCGCATGCTCATCAGACGGCTGCTCATCTGATTACCTAGGAGGAAATACTCTCATTACAGCAGCATCAGCGTCACGGTGTATGCATGCGCAGCCCTTGCAGTCCTTTTCAGAATAAAAACTGATGAACAGAAACACAGGTCTTCAAGAGGAAGAGAGATGATCAGACTTCCCAGTACCTTTTTCAGGTGGCCTTGCTACTGTATCCTACTACCTTCTCACTGAACTTTAAAAATAAACATTACAAATTATTGCTTAAAAGAACAAAACCAAAATTTTACAGCATTGTGGAAAATACCATAGAATTTCTCAATTCAGGCTAAAATGTGACGTGTGTCTGAAAAGACAGGCTTTTAAACCCTATTAAAATAATAATGATAATAACAGCAGTGGCTACCATTTCTTTAGTATTTACTAAGTACCAGACAAGGTGGTAGACCTTTTACTCAACTACCTTACTTAATTCTCAACGACTCAAAAGAGGTTAGATAACTTGCCTAGGGTCCTACTAATTAGTTGGTGGCCAATTTGAATGCAAGTCTGATGGCAAAGCCCATCAGAGACCTACTCACTGTGCTAGCTGATGTTTGCACTTGATAGGACCTTTGTTTAATTTTTTTCTGGAATCCCATCAAAAGTCAGGTAAAATATGACTAGAGAAGTTGGGGATAAAAGTTTAAAGTCTACATCAGGTAACTTCAGAACTCTGAATTATCAACGTTGATTTCTCAGTCCTTAAATCTTACCAATATCTAGTGTATAGTAAAGGCTACAGAGAATCACACTTTAATTGGGCTTTAATCTCACACTGATGGGTGGCATAGCCCAGTCCCCTCCTTTTCCTACAATCAAAGTTATGCTCAGAACTTACTGGTTGAACAAACAGATAAAAATCTTCTGTAATTTTAGATTTGTATTTCAAATGTTTATCTAGAAAATATGGCTCCATTGAATAACAAAATCTTTATTTATTTATTTTTTTACTCTTGTCCTGTTATGCTACACTGTTTTAGGAATAAGTTAACATCTAATCTTTCAAAAGGGAAAATGTACAATAATTACAAAATTAGGTATACTCAAGGAAGGAGGTTATACATAAATTTGTGTTTTAACAGGATGGGTGTATAGAGATACCTGCAGGTGTGAATGACTAACCTGTACTCTGTGCCCAAGGTAGCGGTTCTTGGTGATGCCAAGTCAGTATACACCGATGGTATTCTGGGCGAGGATCCAGTTTTACATCACATGATAACTACAGAAAAACGAGGAAAAGAAAACAAACTTGATCACCTGATCATCTCTTAAAACTACAGGGTGGTGGCAGTTGTGCAAAGAGTTCAATGGACATGGAAATATCTTGGCATTCTGCTGTCTCCACCACTGCCACCTTATGTTCTTAATACAGGAAGTCCAGAGGTTGCGTTGCTCTGGTGAAAAGAGAAAAGAAGGCTAAGAAGTTGGTACCCGCAGTAGGAAAAAGGGCAGATGAAAAATATAAAGTCTATTTTTGAATTCTAATTTTACCTCTGACCTATGAATTAAGAAATCAAGGCAGATGTTTTAACATTGAAAATAAAGGAGGTAGACCTACACAAGCATACAAGCTCAACATCCATTTATCGGTGTGTCATCCAACTGTCCATCCATCCATCCATCCATCCATCCATTCATCCATCCATCCATCCAGTAAAGATTTACTGAGGTGCTAATTCAGCTACTCGTTCATACACTTATCTTTAATATGAAAGGGATACTTCCTTTTTAAAATTTTTATTGGAGTATAGCTGATTGACAATGTTGTATTGGTTTTAGGTGTACAGTAAAGTGGATCAGGTATACATATACACAAATCCACTCTTTTTTAGATTCTTTTCCCATATAGGCCATTACAGAGTACTGAGTAGAGTTCCCTGTGCTATAGAGTAGGTCCTTATTAGTGATCCATTTTACAATAGTGTGTATAGGTTAATCCCAATCTTCCAATTTATCCTTCCTCACCTCCCCCCCTTACCCCCAGGTAACCCTAAGTTTGTTTTCTATATCTGTAACTCTATTTCTGTTTTGTAGATAAGTTCATTTGTACCCTTTTTTAAGATTCCACATATAAGTGATATCCTATGATATTTGTCTTTGTCTGACTTACTTCACTCAGTATGATGATCTCTAGGTCCATCCATGTTGCTGCAAATGGCATGATTTCATTCTTTTTTATGGCTGAGTAATATTCCATTGTATACATGTACCACATCTTCTTTATCCATTCTTCTGTTGATGGACATTTAGGTTGCTTCCATGTCCTGGCTATTGTAAATAGTGCTGAAATGAACACTGTGGTGCATGTATCTTTTTAAATTATGGTTTTCTCTGGATATATGCCCAGGAGTGGGATTGCTGGATCATATGGTAGCTCTATTTTCAGTTTTTTAGGGAATCTCCATACAGTTCTCCGTAGTAGCTGTACCAGTTTACATTCCCACCAACAGTGTAGGAGGGTTCCCTTTTCTCCACACCCTCTCCAGCAGTTATTGTTGGTAGATTTTTTGATGATGGCCATTCTGACTATCTCATTATAGTTTTGATTTGCGCTTCTCTAATAATGAGTGATATTGAGCATCTTTTCATGTGCCCCCTGGCCATCTATATGTCTTCATTGGAGAAATGTCTATTTAACTCCTCTGCCTATTTTTTGATTGAGTTGTTTGTTTTTTTGATATTGAGTTGCATGAGGTATTTGTATATTTTAGAGATTAATCAAAAGGGATAGTTACTTTCTTTTCTCTTGATTATCAGATTATCCTATTATCAGGACTGATTATATCAGTCCCAATACTGATAAACAATCTCATTAAAGCAAATAAAAATAGTCTCATAAAATTTATACCACTTTGGTTTGGTCACATCACTGGCACTAAAAGAATTCCTCTGAATGAGTCTTTGCTATGGAATGGCATCTTTCATATCTTTGTAACATAGCCAATTTCTGTTCACACACATTATACAGAATGACCAATCAACCTTCAACCTGGAGCCACTGGTTTTTTTTTTTTATCTATGTCATTAAAGTCATCCTGAAATCTGATCAAGGTGATAATGTGTTGGTAGCAGGTGCCTAAAAGGTATAACTTGAACAAGTTTATACAGTACATAATTATGATCTATAGCCCATCAAAGATTAGTTCAATGTTAGTGAAAACAAGACTCATTCCAATGCATGAGAATTAACATTTTCCATTAGCATAATAATCGTTTAAGTTACTCTATCTTAAAATGGTCTAGAAATCCTTTACTCAACTAAAACAGATATTGCTTGGATTAAATGATACAGTTAAAACTTGACCTGGAAATTTTTATTGAAGTGAGTTTATCTCTAATCCATTCTGGTTACTTTTTAAAAAGTATTCTAATAATCTAATTAGAATATTAAAACATTCTAATTATGCTTTTCCTCTGGAATCCAGAATAAAATTCAATTCTAGGGTGTTTCTCCTTGATTAAATCACACTCTACTCTTTCACATGATATTACTTATGTTTATACCCTATTTCATATCTACTGGGGGGTAACTTGCCATTGTTCCTAAATTATTCTGTGCTTACCTGAGGACAAAAATCTGTCTTTCAACCTGAGTGTGTGGGTGTGTGCGTTCTCCAGTACTAGACCACAAGAGCTATTCATGTGGCTGTGTCATTTGCTAAGTGTTTAAGGTTTTTCCCCAGCAATGGCACTGACTGGCTCATGGAAGTACAGTGGAGCAAATACTGTACTGGGAAGATACTGGCACCTAGGTTCTACTCCCAGTTTTACTGCTAACCGATGTGCTGTATTGGCAACTTATTTTGCTTTCCCATACCTGTTTGTTCATCTACAAAATGGGGTTGTTTGTTTTAAAGGAAGATATTTGTTAATTTAATAAAGAAGAATCAATTGCATCAAATTAAAGTGAATGAAATTTTTTCACAGCCTCACAAACAGCTGCTCCTTTTGCAGCAAGAGATGAAGCTAATTAGATTTTCATGGTATTTTACTGAAATGCAGAATACTTTATTCACCAATATATTTAGTTACACTGACATTATAGTTCTGGTATATTACATCAGTTAGCTTAAGAAAGCACCTATTTACTATAAGCTTCAGTGCTTATAAGAATGATGTACCATGAGTAAACATACACATATATCAATATTTTGGTGGAAAAACACTGCAAATGGTGGATGTTTCACTTCTGCCGATTTCTTCTACTCTTTCAAAACTGGGCAGTGAGCTGTGGGCTAGGAGTCCTCTGTTGCCTTTGAATATTTTGCTGGCACACAGTAGTCACTCAAGAGATAAAATTGTATTATTTGGTATAGTATTGTATGGTATGCTCTACATGTGAATGTCTAAGAGAGAGAATGAGAAAAAAAAAAAAGAAAGGTCAATGAAATGAGCTGATAAGCCACAGACTGGGAGAAAATAATTGTAAAAAAAACACACCTGATAAAGGTCTGTTATCCAAAATACACAAACAATTCTTAAAACTCAATAATAAGAAGATGAACAACCCAATTAAAAACTGGGCAAAAGAATTGAGCACCTTACCAAAGAAGATATACACATGAGAAGTAAGCATATGAAAAAATGTTCAACATCGTAAGTCATTAGGAAATTGCAAATTAAAACAACAATGAGATATCACTAGATACTTACTAGAAAGGCCCAAAATCCAAAACACTGGCCACACCAAATCCTACTGAGAATGTGGAAGAACAGGGACTCTTATTCACTACGGTGGGAATGCAAAATGGTAGAGCTACTTTGGAAGACATTTTGGCAGTTTCTTACAAAACGAAATATATTCTTATCATACAGTCCAGCAATCACAGTCCTTGGTATTTACCCAAGTGAACTGAAAGTTTATGTTCATACAAAAACCTGCACACAAATGTTTATAGCAGATTTATTCATAATTGCCAAAATTTGGAAGCAACCAAGATACCCTTCAGTAGGTGAATGGATAAACGGTGGTATATCCAGAGAATGGAATATTATTCCTTGCTAAAAAGAAATGAGCTATCTAGCCGTGAAAAGACACGGAGGAACAAACGCATATTAATAAGTGAAAGAAGACAATCTGAAAAGGTAACATACTGTATGATTCCAACAATATGACATTCTGGAAAAGGCAAAACTATGGAGACAGTAAAAAGATCAAGGGTGAGCAGGGAGGGAGGAACGAATAGGCAGAGCACAGAGAGTTTTTAGGGTTGTGAAACTGTACGATATACAATGGTAGATACATGTAACTGTACATTTGTCAAGACCCCTAGAATACACAACACTGAAAGTAAACCCTAATGTAAACTATGGACTTTGGGTGATAATGATGTGTCACTGTAGGTTCATTGATTGTAACAAGTGTACCACTGTGGTGCAGGACGTCAACAGCTGGGAAGGTTGTGTGTGTAAGGATGGGGTGGGGAGGAGGAGTAATACAGGAACTCTCTGTAGTTTCCACTTAATTTTGTTATGAACCTAAATGTGCTCTAAAAACAAAGTTTGTTACTTAAAAAAAGGGGAAAATATTTTTTTCCTTCCTCTTTGTCCTGTCCATCTTTTAGAGAAGTGACCTCAAAGAATTATCTAATACAGTAAATAATTAATTGCAAACACAGTGTAATAGGGCACAAAGAAGTAAATAATCAACCCTTCTTAGGGACACTGAGAAAGGCTTCACAGAGGGCATGATGCCTGAGTCTTATGACTAAGGAATTTTCCAAGCTGAGAAAAGAGATGGGGGTGATTAGGAGAGAACCTCCTAGGAAGGAGATCTCACGTCCGTTCTGGAGGCAGTAAAAAGCTTGGTATGGTCAGAGTGCAGGATGGGAAGCAGATGAAGCTGGAGGGGAAAACAGGCCTTGGGATGGAGGGCCTCCTGTGCTCACTTGAGCAGTTTGGATTTAACCCTGCGGTCATGGGAAGCATTGAAGAATTTTAATTGGAGATGCTGACATGATTAGAGTTAGAAAAGGGATTTAAAAGGAGGCAGGATTAGAAGAGAAACCATTAAACATTGGAGCCATCATTCAAACCAGCTTATTTGGCTACAAAACACAGGGGATGTGGATGGTGGAGGGCGCTTTAGGAGAATGGTGAAGATTTGGAAGACTGCAGTAAGGAATGGAAAAAGTTGATCCACAGGATATAAAAGGATCATCAAGGGGAATTTTGGCCCCTGCTGAGGTTTGTAAATTGGAAGTGATAGCTTGAACAGCTGTACTCTCTTCTCTAGTTGTACTCAGTGCCCTGGGAATAAAACGGAAGGACAAAAAAGGGAGGATTGATCTAAGCTTGTGGATTCTTAGAGTTACCACAGTTCGTGGAAGAAGAGGCAAAAAAAATTTGAGGGTGTTAGAAAAACACTGAGGTGATACGCCACAGGATTTAGGTTGGATGAGGAAAGGGGTAAAGCCAGAAGGGACTTATGGAAAGGGAAAAGGGAAGGTGTTATAGGAGTGTTTAAATTCTTTTATATCTACTGGTAGGTAACTTGCCATTGTTCCTAAACTGTATACCAGAGTTGGTGATTTTTGAGATGGAGCACTTCAGGGTATTAAAAAGGATATGTGTATTGAGTTGCTGAAGCAGAAATAAAGTTATTTAGAATTATGAAAATAAAGCAACTGATTCTAAGAGGTGAGGGAGAGAAGACTTTTAGACGATTGCCAAAGACCTGAAAGTCTTGGGAAGGTTTGATGGTGGTAATGAGGGGAAGGTGAAAGCTCCAGGAGACTCAGGGAAGAGGCTGGACTAAGCCGCACAGATTGGAGAAGAGAGTTTGTGAGAAAACAGATGACCAGAGGGGATTCTATTAGAGTGGAGGTCCCACGTGACATGCTCCAGGCCCTGGTTGGTACTAAGGGCCCGGACTCTGCTCAAGTCTGGTCAACACTTCCAAAGAGTGGTTAAAGGAGCTTTACACTAACTTTTAAAAGTACTAGAGAAGTTATGAGGCACTGATTTCATTAGTCCAACAGAGGGGCGCTCGAGCTCATCTGCCTTATAAATCATCTAAAATTTATCAAGTAACTTTAAAAATTCTTACACCTGTTGGTGCAGATCAGTTTTAAGTTAATTTTTCCAAAGTTTCTATAACCTAGTTATATTTTTCATCTCCGAATAATAATAAAACTGGTTTATATTTCTTATAAATCATAGACAGTTCTCTCATTTTCAATATGTTTTTTAACCAATCCATAGGCCATTATATTCCCATATAACAGGTATCCAATTATACCTTTTGATGTTCAATGACTGATCATTTTTAAAGCTGAATAATGCTCCATTGTACACATACACTTCATTTCCCCTATCCATTCATCTGTTGTTGGAAATTTGGGTTGTTTTCTTATCTTTGTATAGTGAATTATGCTATAATGAACACTGGGGTGCAAATATCTGTTTGAGATCCTGATTTCAATTCTTTTGGACATATACCCAGAAGTGAGATTGCTGGATCATATAGTAGTTCTACTTTTAATTTCTGAGTAACCTCATGCTGTTTTCCATGAGGCAACATGGATAAACCTAGAGGACACGATGCTAAGTGAAATAAGCCAGTTACAAAAATACTGCATGATTCCACTTATAGACAGTATCTAAAATAGTCACTCACAGAGGCAGAGAATAGCATGGTGGTTGTCAGGGGCTGAGGGGAGGAGGGAAGGGAAATTGTTGCTCAATGGATATAAAGTTTCTGTTATGCAAGGTGAATACGTTTTAAAGAATCTGCTGTACAACATATTACCTATAGTTACCAATGTGGTATTGTGCACTTTAAAATACTTTAAGAGGATAGTTCTCACATTAAATGTTCTTAGCATGAAATAAACAAACAAATCAAAGAACACAAAGAAATGTTTGGAGGTGATGGATATGTTTAGTACCTTGATTGTGATGACGGTATCACAGGTGTTTGCATATGTCCAAATTCATCAAAATGTCTACATTACATATGTGCAATTTGTGTATATCAATTATACCTTAGTAAGGCTTAAAAGAAAGAAAAGTACTGATTTAGTATTATAGTTTAAATTGCCAGGAAAATTGTTCATTAGTTATTACATAGAAACTGTGTTACATAATTAGTTTACTAGTAGTAGTAAAGCAAACTGAAGTTAGTGTTGGTGGAGAAGGGGACTATAATTTCGGAGTGATTTTTACTGCAGGTATAATTCCTCAGCCTTAGTGGTCCTTTTTCCAAACAATATGGTCTCCCTTTTCTTCTTCTTCACTAGAGTCTCTTTCTTGTCCTTTGTCTTTTTCTGAACTGTTTAAAATTTATCAGCGGGGTCACAGAAAAAGTGATCAGCTAAATTGCTGTTCTCTCTAAGTTTACATAGGGGAAATTCTTGTCCCTCCTTCCATATAGGTTTAGTATTAGTTTAGTATTCTATTGACCATTTTGTCATTACATATCCACTCCTAAATGGACTTCTAGCTGGAGAAAATTATTCACTTTAGGAGTCATGGAATAATGTGGGAAGGGAATAAAAGGGACTCCTTTCCCTCTGTTTTCTATCATGAAGAGGGGACTATAACCACATTTTTCCTCAAAACTAATATAAAATTCTAGATGTTTGTTTTGGGCAGTTAAAAAATCATACCCTAATTTGTTATTAGGCTTCAATTTTGGTTTCCGGTCATTAGAAAACATTACCCTGGCTTTGATGATGGTTGGCCGAGGATCCAAGATGCCTTGCATCTTTCTCAGTGCAGGCACAACAAAGAGATTGCAGGTGACCACGGCTGACACAGGATTCCCTGAAAGTCAACCAAGCAGTTATTTATAGTACACACATAAAAATTTGCCATATAATTATGACTGTCTATACCTTCAGGTATCATAGAGAGTGAAATGACTAACCACTAGCGTTCTTCTTCTGAATCACCTTGAATCCAAAAGGAGGCCAGAAGAGAGCTGTAGTTGACCAAATGCCACAGAGGGTGTAAATATTTGGATCTAGCAGTGAAATGCAGAGACTTCTGATGCACAGAAGCTGTTTGACACCATTTATATCTGTTTTCCTGAGAGCCGTACATTGAAAGCCTTTAGTAATGAGTTTGCACTTGCTATTTTTAAAATGTTCTAAAATTACCATAGTAGTACATGCTCAGTGCAAAAAAAAATTAGCAAGTAGGATAAGAATAAAGAAATTTATCCATAATCCCCTCTAACCAAAATTTTCTTTAAACTGAAAAAAAAAACAACAATGATTTAAGACGTGAAGGACTTGAAGGCAAAACTCTTAGGAACTGAATTATGTTCCCCTCAAATTCATATGTTGAAGTCTTAACCCCCAATGTGGCTGTATTTGGAGAAAGGACCTCTAAAGAGGTAACCAAAATTAAATGCGGTTGTAAGGGTGAGGCCCTAATCCAATAGGACTGGTGTCCTTATAAAAAGAGGAAGAAACACGAGTGTGTATACACAGAAGAAAGGTCATGTGAAGACACTGAGAGAAGGTGGCCATCTGCAAGCAAGGAAGAAAGATCGTAACAGAAACCAACCTTGCTGGCACCTTGATCTTAGACTTTCAGTCTTCAGAACTGTGAGAAAATAAATTTCTGTTGTTTAAGCCACCCAGTCTGTGATATTCTGTTATGGCAGCCTGAGCAGATTAATACAAATACCAAGTTTTTTTGCAGTTATAAGAAAAATTTGAGGAATTCAACTGTACCTCTCCAAGAAGAAATCTGGGTGTGTCATGCACTTCAAAGAGAGGTATGGTGGGCTATGAAAAAAATGACTGAGCTGAGAATAACAGATTTCGCTTCTTGTGTGGTATTGTTAACTAACCAAGCCATGCGACCCAGGCAAGAGTTCCAAACCTTTCTGGGTCTAACGTTACTCATCCACAAAATGAAAGGTTTGGATTATATGATTCTTAATATTCCTTTTGGTTCTAAAATTCAAATTTTACTAATACTTTTATACAGTGGTATGTGAGTATGCATATATATAGAGAGAGAGGGGGTGGGGAATGCTTATTATATTTTAGGTTACCTTGGCCTGGCTTTGTGCTGCTAATTTCATCATCAAAATAAAAGCAGTGGTCAGTTTAGCCTATTACTAGCTAAAAGCATACCTTTAATTTTCTTCTACCCACAAAAGCAGTTAAGAATAGATTTTTTTTAAGTTGTTAAAAAAAGTTGTGATGAATGACATTGATTATTTCAATAGAAAAAGTGAGTTGTCCCACAGGACAGCAGACTCTTAATGAGAATCAATTGCTTTCCTCTTGCCTCAAAATATAAACAGATGGAAATTTTTCTGGAAAAGCAAAAAAAAGGAAAAATAAAAGAAAAATAAATAAGAAAGCTATTGCTCAACAATGATTACAGTATTCTTGTAATGATACTGTTTTATAAAATTACTCTATAAAAAATGAATTGTTCTATATAAGAAAAGGGACTGGAAAAATCAACAACAAGAAAATTGCAAATAGTGGTTATTTCAGGGGGAGGGAGATTATGGATAACATTTCTTAATGCTTATCCGTGTTTTCTAATGTTTTTACAGTGAACACGTTACTATAGTAATTTTAAAAAGTTAAAAAAAGAACAAGTAGATAACACATAACTTTTCAACTGCATTAGAACTTATCAAGATTAGTAATGGCTTTAATTGCAAGGACCTTAAGAAACCAAAAATCCAATTCTGACTTTTCAAATCCTTATAAAAAGAACCACTTTGCTGGTTCTACAATCTGAACATGTGAATTGTTGCTGCCCTCTTTTGGTACTTTCAGGCTGAGCAGTGAAAATCTCAAAATAAAGCAGCAATTTGAAAATAGGCTATTTAATTATAACTTCTTTGGCAGATCAACAACACTTAGTAATGGCAAAATAGGCTCCCACTATAACATACTTTGTAGGTCAAGTCATATCTTCTGTAGACAACAAAAACAGTCTCTTCTAGTCAAAATGAAGCTAGGAAGATGATTTCATTTCTCTATATAATGGTCTTCAGAGTATCTAGGGATGTATTAAAGGCCCTAAGGAGTTTTGTACCACAGAAATCGTTTGAAGACTAAAACTTTATTTACATGACCTCGCTCTTAAAATTTCCTATATGAGAGAAACATACTCTCTTTTATGCTTACAGATAGGGGCTTTAAACATGTTTTTAAAGTTCTAAAATTTTCTGTCTGCCTTCTTTTCTTTCTATCTCTATTTTGAGCTTTATTTAATATAAAAAAGCAGGTAAATATCCCAAAGCCACCAGACTTGTACATCTGAAAGGAATAAGTAGGTTATTTTCTAAAGGAATCTATGCCAAAAAATAGAGAATGGGACACTGCTACAGATCAGAGGATAATTTTTAAAATTGAAAAAAATAAGTAGATACACAAAACTTCTAAACTGCTTTAGAATTTATCAAGATTAGTAATGGCTTTAAAACCTGGCTTTAAATGCACAGCCAAAGTCCAAAAATTGTAAACTGAACCACTTTGCTTTTTCTATAATCTGAACACGTGAGTTTCTGCTCACGTGGGAGAGGGTGGGGATAATGATGTGGTCAGACTGATGATGCCTGGGATTTGGCTGAGAAGCATCAGTATTTGCAGTCCCTCCTGTGTTGCTGCTCTCCCCAACCAGTCCAAATCTGGTGAGAACCAAAGGCAGCTTTGTACTTTTTTGTTCTAGTATTTCCATGGGCGATTTAAGGCCCTTTGGCCCATTGAGCATAATACTCTAGTTGTGAGAGGTAATTATACTGCTAACTTTGACCAATTTCCTGTAAGGAAAAGCAGGTGCCCTAGAAAGAGGTAGTGACACTTAACTCCTGATTACCATCTTAGGGTCTGAAATGTGCTTTGAAAGATACTAATTTGACTTTCACACCAACCCTAATTAGCCCCATTTTACAGATGAAGAAACAGCTTCAGAGAGGTTATGTGATTTGTCCAAGGTCATACAGTATGAAAAGCTGGGATTTGAACCCAGGTGTGTCAGATTCCAAATCATGCGCTCTGACAGGGGACTGGTCACCTGGGAAACAAAAAGATTTTGGTTATTTTTCCAGAAAAAGCAAAAGAAACTATTTCAATTATTCTTACCTGGTAGTGCAAAGATTATTTTTCTTACACCATCAATATCCAAAGTTGCAAATGTCGTTGGCAGGCTAGAGGAAAAGTAGAGGTTGTTTGTTAGTGACTGCTAAGCAACCTGAGTAGTAAGTTAAATACTGCAGTTTTCTTGTTACATGGTTCTTCATACAGGTCACCTATTGTGTGAAAGTTCTTTTCTGTTGATTCTCCTTTAAATCTTTATAACCTGAAGTGTTTCGAGGGCATTTAAATTAATTCTTTTTTAGCATCTTCTGTTTTCAGGTAACCAAACTTCCTGGTTTTCTGTAGTTTACATTGTTTTCCTTCTTGCCAGTGCCATAGAAGCATATGCCAAATCCTGGAGTTTCTCCACCCCTCTAGTTAACAATGTCTATACGTTTTTTTTTTTCTGCTGGAGAATAACAATCATTCTTTTTATCTGAAGACTACCTGGTAATACATGTCTATCAGATAACTACCTATTGTTCAAGATGAGTATTTCTCAGCCCTTTAAGACTATACTCAGAAATAAACATAAAAGTTTCCCTCCTATGAAGGGAATGTTTTGAAATGTCAAAATAAATAAAATACCATGACTAGAACAAAATTAAAGCAATAGTAATTTAAGAATATTATCAAATTATACTTCCTCAAAAGTCTGACATGAACGCTCATCATGGGGGTGTGCAGAGGGGTGTGAGTGTGAAGAGGGCAGGCGGTTAATAATAGTGATTTTTTTTATTGATTACCCTTAATATAGAATTTCAGCTAAAATTTTTATTATATTAATGAATCTTGAGTGATGCAAAATTCTTAGGGAATGCTGAGATTTAAAAGTAGCTGAAAAATTACCCTTTTAAGCACCCAAATTGTTTTTCTTTTTACTATTTTTGCTCGTTGGTTGAAAGAAGAAAGGATCACTCACTCATTACCTTTTGCAATAATATGATGAACATTAATATTTTTGATGAACTACAGCCATCATTATGGATTGATTCTACTCTGCTATGATACAGAGATTTTGGGTCACAGGGGTATTAAACCATAACATAACAGTACACGTGGCGGTGTTTCTATAGTTCTTGTTTCTGTTTTTTTCCCCTAGTTTTTTTTTCTGTAGGTCCCCTTAATGCTAGACTGCCATCATCTTGACCCTTAAAGCTGGCCTTTGGTTTGGGAACCAGAGAGCAGTAGTAATAGTTATATTGTTGGGATGATAATAATAATAGTAATAATAGAAGTTACTATTTTTAAAGAAACATCTAAGCATTATATCGTTTAATTCTTACAATAATCCCATGAGGTGACAATTGTCATCCCATTTTACAGATGAGGAAAATGAGAGAGAGATTAAGCAATTTGGCCAAAATTACTCAGATACTAAGATTTGAACCAAGGTTTTTCTAACTTTATGGCTCATAATTAGATAAGGCTCTCACAGGGTACACTGTGAAGTGTTATTACATGGACTTCGTAACATCTATTCTTGGCTACTCTGAGGCCTTTTTTTTGCTTACTTCCTGATTCTTTGCTGTGTTTTAGAAAACTGAGATTAGAATGTCATATCCATTTATAGATAGGTTATTTGGCAATGACTGTTACTGTGTGATGAAAATAATTTCCAAGGTACATTTTCGACAACAGCTATGCTCACTGTAGATGACCCATAAAAAACTGTGGTTGGTAGATCTGGTTGATAATATTCCAAATGCTTTTTGAGTATCTCCGTGTCTAAAAGGAAAGAGGTTAATTGCATTCTGAATGTACTGTATGTGGGAAGAGCAAAGCTAAATTGTTCTTGAGCTTTTTATATTTCTTCTTATTCTACTATTAAGTAGCAATTACCTTTAAATTCTTCTTATCTTCAGACAAGTATAAAATTCTGGACAATTAAAGGAAGCCCATTTAAACTTCTAAACCACTTTTTTTTTAATAGCAAACTAACACACATAATAAGATTGAGGAGGGAATGCATAACACCTTCCTTCTACTGTATTTAAAGCCAATTTAAATCATCTTTTGAACCTTGCAGACAGCTAGTGTGATTTCTCTGAAGGTACTCATTTTAAAAAGATTCCATTACAATAAAACATTTTGTTATGTGCGCTGCTATCATGAGTGTTTTATTGCTAGACTGTGAAGTTTTTGTTTAGGATCTGGAAAGCCATTTCCTTGAAACTCAACACCTATTGTTCATTTTTCCTCTTGAGATCAGAATGCAACAGCTTTTATACAATAACCGAAGTCACAGAAGTCCTACAGCTGAAGTAAGTGGTAAATAATAGACTAAAAATAAAATGAATACCAAAATTATACATCATGGATGCTGAGATTAATTTAAATAATAGATAATTTAAATAATAGATATTATACAAATATTTCTCCTCTAGAGGTGAGGGTAAGTAATGTCAGCTTCTTTCTCACTGCAAAGGAATAATCAATTCAATTTTTGAGATTAGTGAGAAGTACACTGACATACTTTTGGGATGTCCTCTGTATTCTAATCAAATTAGTACTGCCCATGGGGACAGAGTAAAAAAAGCCTGTGTACTCATAGCATAATAATATTTGCTTAAGACAAGATATTCTTAATAGGAATGATCCCAATCCAACACCTTCAATAGTAAAAGGGCCTTGTCAGTGGCAGCATATCAGAGCAACTACAGAAATATAATGCCAAGAATTCTAAATTCTATTACATTGTGGAGAAGGCTTTAGGGACAATCTTAACTTCATATTTAAATGTAAAGCCTGATCTCTGCCTTAGAACTGACACAAGGTATCCAATAAATCAGGGAGATTAGGAGTGCTGGCTTGACACTTAAAAAGGTTTCTGGAATTTGCTGCTAGTTCCCATGGCTCACTTGTAACAACTGGTAAGTCCCACCTCTACTTTCTCTTAGGGTTCATATGAGCACCCATCAGAGTATGACCCTGAACTAAAGCATCATTACTGTTGTCCCTGACAGCATGGAGGTGTGCTGGAATGCTCACCCACACACTGAGGGCTTTCAACAGTGTTTTTATAATGTTTACATATCACAGGTTTATAGAGGAGCAGGGGTCTCAACAGGCAGGCTGTTGTTTAAAGACATGGCCACACATATTTTATCAACACCAATGTTTGCATTCTTTGAGGATTTACAATGGATTACAGAACCTCCATTAGCCCTTCCTGAGGGAGCTATTAGTTTTCAGGAGATATGCAAGATCTAGGTATGTGGTTACTTTTCTTTCCTCTTGGAAGGTAGTAAGAAGCAGTATGAAACACTATTCATGAAGTATTCTTACAAAAAAAAAAAAGTTGAATCTGAATCTACTCAAACCTTTAGATCTAACTTCTGATGTACAGAATATACTGGAGAGAGACAGGAACAAATTAAATGCCACCACAAGGAAGCAATCAGCCAAATCCATTCACTAGGACAAAACTAGGACAAAAGATTCAGTTGCTTCAACAAGTCAGTGGCATGCCAAAAAAGGGGGGCGGTGGTTGGTAAATGTTCCTGTTTAATAGAAACTTAACCAAATACAGTGAGTAGACCTGACTTGAATCCTAATTCAAATAAAACATATGTAAGAAGGCATACTTTTCCTTGACATTTGGGAGAATTTTCAAATACGATCACAGTATTAGATGATACTGAGGTATTCTTATTTATTCTGTTACCTGAGATAATACCATTGTGATTATGTAAGAAAGTACTGCTGTTGTTATTAATATTTGAGATGTATACTAAAATGACATGTCTAGAACTTGCTTTAAAACAATCCAGCCCTCTGCCCCCCCAAAAAGGTGAAGAAGAGGATTGATAAAACAATTACAGAAAAATAGTTACTGAAGTTGGGCGATGGGTATATGGGGGTTTCATTGTACTCCCTGCTTTTGTGTACGTTTGAGAATTTTCATACTGAAATGTTATAAGTGAGAGAAAGAAGCAGAAAAAGAGAAGGAAGGAACTAGACATGGAAATTAAAGGGAGAAAAGGTTTGGAAAGTTGCTTTGCTTTGTTTAAACCAGACCCAGTGATTTATAAAGAAGATGAATTCCCATTTCAGATAGGATATACACTTGTTCAGAGAACTCTAATACTATAATATTTCTTTTATTAGAATAAATAATCCATAATAGAAAATGTAAAAAGAAAGCATTTAAAAACTTTGTTAGTCAAAGCAAGCCAAACCAACCCCATATATTAGATAACAAGATAATTTTCATACCCTGGTTTCATAAAAACCCTGCCAAAATGGATCTGGGCATGAAGATCAATGTCCAGCACCTGCTTGAGATAGTCCTGCAAATATGAAAAATAATCACTTTATTTTCGAACATTCTAATATCAGACTTTCAAACTTTAAATGAAAAAAAATAAATTTGTAAGATTGAAATGAAAAGAAACACCTTATTTTAGTGAAGTTGATTTAAGACAAATATTCCTTCATTCCTCATTCATTTATTCATTCAGTAAATATTTACTGAGCACCTGGTATATGTTGAGTATCAATCTATGTACAGGGAGATACAGCCTGGAGCAAAAGAAACAATGTCCCTTCCCTCATAAAAGGTACATTCTAATAGAAGTAGTTAGATAGTAAACCAAGTAACCACATTAACATATAAATCATTACTTGATAGGTTGTTGTCTCTCTTTTAAGACAGATTTTTATGTCTGAGAAAGGATGTTAATAAATATGACTTAAGTAGCTGTGCCTGGGCAGGGAAGCCACATGTATGCATCATACACTGTTCTGTCTAATAACTTAAAATGATGCACATTCCTTGAGGACACACTTGGACATTTGCCCACAGATTACCAAATCTAAATAAGTCAACTAAAAATGTAGGGAGGGAGCTCTAAAACAGAAAGTCAAGGGTGTTTAATTGCTCCAACTTTATATTCTGCTATTACCAACACAACCAACCTAAGGTTATGACCAACCCAGAGCCATCTGACAAAACATGATCTTTGGAAAGGAAAGGCAATACTGGCTTGTAGTTGGTTTTGTAAACATAAAGAAAAAAATTGCAGTTTAAAAAGTTTCTCTTAAGTAATACAACCTCTTGGTCTATTACTGAGTTTCCTGCTCACTAATCCAAGATTCTAGTAACCTACTAAAATTTTAAATATTTCACAAGTTATGGGACACTTTAATTTTTTTTGCGGTACGCGGGCCTCTCACTGTTGTGGCCTCTCCTGTTGCAGAGCACAGGCTCCAGACGCGCAGGTCAGTGGCCATGGCTCATGCGCCTAGCCGCTCCGCGGCACGTGGGATCTTCCCGGACCGGGGCACGAAGCTGTATCCCCTGCATCGGCAGGCGAACTCTCAACCACTGCACCACCAGGGAAGCCCGGGACACTTTATTTTTAAAAGCTGTCTCCTTCTATCTCCACAGCCTCAGCCAACATCATCTCACCTGAATTACTGAAATAGGTCTCTCTGCCAACACTCCTGCCCTCCTCCAATTTATTCCCGCCACAGTAGTGAGAGAGGCCTCCTGGAAACAAATCTGATCAAATCAATATATAATACTTCAATAACTTCCTGGTTTCCAGAAACAAGTCTCAGCTTTTAAATATCATAGCTAAGATTCTTGTATTTTCTAGTCCCCTTTTGCCAATCATTGCTCTTATCAGGCAATCCTTTTCCCACCAGCCTGATTCCTCTTCCTTAATCTCTCTCTCTCTACATTCCAGCAGGACTATATTGCTGTCAGTTTTTACACTTTCTTGCCTCAAATCTTTGAAAATTTTCTTCCTTCCGTTTAGAATACTCTTTCTTTCCACCCTCCTCTCTCTCAATCTCTGAGATGACTCTCAATCTCAGTCATCTTCTCAGCCTCCCCTGAATTCCCAGGGCTGGATAGTAGATTGATTAGTGTTTATTTTTAGGTTATATTATTAGATGCAGTAATTTAGAATTTACTTGATGAACTGATCCATGTACATATATGAATAGGAAATGTCCCTCCACCTAATATCTAGTAATCCTTTTTATCTTAATTTTCTCTGACATCAAGAGAGTCATACCAGCTATCTTTCCTTGTAACATTTTTCTCATCTTTTACTTTCAATGAGCTGTGTCCTTATATTTAAGGTGGGTCTTTTATAAGCATCATGCAATTTGTTGTTTTTTAAAATCCAGAATGACAATTTTTAATTGGAGGACTCAGTCCATTTACACTTAATATAATTATTGCTATATTTGGGGTTTAAAACTATTGCCCTCCTATTCATTACCTATTTGTCACTTTTGTTTTTCTTTTTCTTCTTTCATGTCTTCTTCCAATTCACCAAAATTTTTTGTTATTTAATTTTCTTTTTCTTCTATTTGTTAGTTACACATTCTCTTACTATTATAGTGGTTATTTTAGAGATTACAACATGCATTCTTAACTTACTACAATCTATCATAATTTGGTATTTTTATCACTTCCCAATGTAAGAACTTTAAAACATGTTAACTCCATCCATTCCTCTTTCCTTTTCGTGCTATCATGTATCATATACTCTATATACATTATAAATATGTGTGTGTGTGTATATATATAACTATTATATATATACATTCTACATATACTATACAAACAATATATACTCTATATATTCAATATATATTTATATACATTTAAACCTCAAGATAACAATTCATTTACATTTACCCACATATTAACCCTTTCCTTTGCTCTTTAGTCCTTTCTACATTTTCATGCTTCCATAATCTTTCCACCTGAAAAACTCCCTTTAGGATTGGTCTGTTCAGTTTTTATCTAGTTCAGTTCCACACTAGCTTTTATTTTCTTTCAGCATTTTACAAATGTCATTCCATTGTTCTCTCTTTTATGTTTTAGAAGTTCTGTTTTGAACACATTGATTTTGTTTTTATTTTTTTAATATTTTATTTTATTTTGGCTGTGTCGGGTCTTCATTGTGGCATGTGGGATTCTCTCTAGTTGTGGCGTGCAAGTTTTCTCTCTCTAGTTGTGGTGTGTGGGCTCCAGGGTGCACGGGGTATGTAGTTTGCGGCACATGGGCTCTCTTGTTGAGGCGTGCAAGCTCAGTAGTTGTGGTGCGTGGGCTTAGTTGCCCTGCAGCATGTGAGATCTCAGTTCCCTGACCAGGGATTGAACCTGTGTTTCCTGCATTGGAAGGCAGATTCTCTACCACTGGACCACCAGGGAAGTCCCTCCATTGTTTTCTGAGTTCAATAATTTCTGTTTAAATCATTTCTGTTAGTTCTATTTTTGGTCCTTTGAAGGTAACATGTCTTTTTGGTAAGATGTTTCTCTTTGTCCTTGGTTTTCAGCAGTTTTGCTATGACTACCTACGTATGGTTTCTTTGTATTTATCCTGCTTGAGATTAGCAGAACTCCTTGAATATCTGGCTTTATGTCTTTTATTAGTTTTGGAAAACTCTCTGCCATTATCTCTTAAATATTGCCTTTGTTCACTCTCTCCTTTCCTTTTGGGACTCCAATTACACATATGTTACACCTTTCACCAAATCCCATACGTCTTTTATGCTCTTTTCCATATTTTTTCCAAATTTTCATTTAGTTTTTATAAATAGATTCTAATTTTCTAGTGAAATTCTTTGTCATTTCTTTTTCTTAAACACATTAATTACAGTTTTTAAAAGTCCATATGAGGCAATATAAATGTCAGGACCATTTTTACGGTTGTACTATCTTGTTTTCCCTTCTAAATTTTTAGTTATTTTGTGCTATTTCTGGTAAAGTCCAAACATTATATATGAAAAAAATTCAGAGGTTTTGAATGATGATATATTCCTCCAGAAAGAATTTAATTTCTTCTGGCAGCTTAACTAAGATTACCTTGATATAATCAGAGACTGAGACAATTTGAGGCTCAATTGCAGTCTTTGAGAAGACTGCTTTTTTTTCCAGTTTGTCCTTATTCTTAGATCACAGCACTTCAAGGGTTTAAATTGAAAGCCTGAGATATTTGCCAGGGTCCTTCCTCCACGGCAGGTCTTGAACTCTTAAGACTTTTGAAAACTCTGCTTATTTTCTTAGCCTTTTAGCTATTCTGTTATGCTTAGATTCTTGACCTCTTGACCATTACATCATCCCCTGTCCCTCCTGGCTTAGGAGTTAGTAAATGCCTTGAGGAAATATATGGTGAAGAATTCCAGTTCAACTTCTCTGTGGTTCACTTTTCTCTGAGATCTTGGTGCCTTGAATCCCATCTGTCTTGGTTGTTCTCTTTGGACATCTTTTTCTTATTCTTTAAAAAAATTTACATAGCTTTTATCTATTTATTTTTAATAAATTTATTTATTTATTTATTTTTGGCTGTGTTGGGTCTTTGTTGCTGTGCACAGGCTTTCTCTAGTTGCAGCGAGTGGGGGCTACTCTTTGTTGCGGTGGGCTGACTTATTGCGATGGCTTCTCTTGTTGAGGAGCATGGGCTCTAGGCGCGTGGGCTTCTGTAGTTGTGGCATGGGGGCTCAGTAGTTGTGGTGCATGGGCTTAGTTGCTCCGCGGCATGTGGGAACTTCCCAGACCAGGGCTCGAACCCGTCTCCCCTGCATTGGCAGGCAGATTATTAACCACTGTGCCACGATAGCTTTTATAGTTGTCCTTGGTGAGAGAGTTGGTCCAAATAAGCCACTCCATCATAGTAGAAGCAGAAATCTCCAGGCCTTTCTTATGTGTTCTTATAGTACTATGTCCTCCTGACATCATACACTTAAGTAATACTGCAGTTTCCTGATAACAGATATGTATCCTTTATTGTACTATAAAGTTTGTGAGATCAGAAACCCTCTGTATATATATAATGAGTCCATGATGATTAGCACATGACTTTCATTCATTCATTTGCTAGTTCAACAAATATTTTTGAGTGCCTACTATGTATGAGGAATTCTATTTGTGCTAGAGATTTAATAGTGAACAAGATACATATGGTCCCTGGCACAAGGATGTCCTGTTATAGTTTACTGGAGGAGGAGACAGCCTAAAATAAGTAAAACAACAAATAAAATAACTATAAAGTGTGGTACATGCTATGAAGGAAAAAAGCAGGTGCTGGGATAGAGAATAACGGTATGAGGTAGAGAATAAGGAAAGGCCATTTTAAAAGAGGTGGTGAGGATGAGAAGGACTCAGCCATGAGAAGTGTGGAGGGATGAGAATTCCAGACAGAGGAAAGTATATACAAAACCTTCAAGAGCAGTAAAGAGTGTGTCTAGAACTGAAAAGACAATGGAAGGTAGTGAATGAATAGGAAAGAGGCATAAGGGGAGGTTGGAGAGACAGGCAGAGGCCACACATGCAGGGCCTTATGGGTAATGATACAGAATTTGGAAAGCATATATGCTCACTACATACTTATTAAATGAATGAAAGTATTTTATTTTTCTTGAAAAAAAAGGATTTCTGTTGTAAAAATGCCCCTTTTCATTCTTTCTGAACATGAAGAAATGCTTCATGTTTCTTGTGATGGAAAGCTTGTACCAGACATAGCAATAAAAGCTGAGAATCCTCACTGTTCTTAAGTTTCTGTCTACCTATAGAAGCAGGAAGGACCTCTGTCTGATGTTCTGAAAGCTAGATCCAGATAGGAAGAAGAAACATGAATGGATGAAGGAGACAGGTCTTTTCCTCAACTCAAGTAAGAACAAACAATGTCAGATAAATTATGAAAGACTTTGAAATGGGCAAAAAAGATGATTGGATGTCCAAACAACCTTCTGGGTTATTTGTGCCTTTCATTGTCTTTGTGCTATTTTATAAAAATTAAGCTGTAGAAATCTGATGGTGAACATGATTAGTATCCAAAGAAATGCAAATTAATTCTGTCGGTGGTGGTGTAATTGATTATTCTCCTGTGGATATAGAACAGTTCTGCATCCATTAGCAGACTGATTTCAGCATTTCTGATTACCTATAGGTGTCTCTGTTCTTTGAATTCTTAGAACCAGTTGCAACATCTTACTGGTTCCCTCATTAATTTATGAGTTAAATAAAATCATTGACACATGCTCATTTTATAAAATAAAAAAATATATGAGATTCATGATTTTATCTTTAAAAAACTATACCTTAATTCTGAAGGCTCCACTGAGATGCCGTATTGATTTATCTGACAAAACCAAGTAAACTCAATTGCCAGAAAAGTGCATTTTATGGGTGGCTTAAACCTGCATACATCGTTCTTTGGTTTCTGGAGTGTATGCCAAGTAGTAATAAAACCTGAAATCTGCTAACTTTGGGTTTCTCTATTTTTGCCTCCTCTATTAATTTTGGTTCTATGCATGGCCAGTAAGGTATTCCCCTTTGTAGCATCAATGACTGAGAATTCGGTTTTATGGTCTGACCATTTGGTGATTCCTATAAATGGGTAATTGAAATCTATTCTCTGTTAGGTAAGAGAAGATAGAGAATCTGGTTTGTTAGTCTTTCTTGTTTGTTTGTCTGTCATTTTGAGCCTAAACCAATTAAGAATTTTGTGACCTCTAGGAAGGAAAATAGCTCTTTATTTGTAGACTATTTTTTTTGTTTGTTTGTTTCTGTGTTTACTCTTAATCTGTGGTTGAAGTTGTAGAGCTGAAGCTGTATTTTGAAAAAAAAAATTTTATTTATTTGGCTGCATCGGGTCTTAGTTGTAGCGCTCGGGATTTTCATTGTGGCAAGTGGGCTCTTCATTGCAGTGCGTGGGCTTCTCTCTAGTTGTGGCATACAGGCTCTAGAGCATGCGGGCTCAGTGGTTGCAGCATGTGGGCTCTCTTGTTGTGGCACACAGGCTCTCTAGTTGCAGCGCACAGGCTTAGTTGCCCTGCAGCATATGGGACCTTAGTTCCCCGACCAGGGATCAAACCCACGTCCCCTGCATTGGAAGGCGGATTCTTAACCACTGGACCACGAGGGAAGTCCCTGAAGCTGTATATTATTTATGTGGTTGTGTGTCTATGTGTCTGTGATCCAGGAAGGCATTTATCTTGTTTTGTGAGTGTGAAATGTTTTCCTATTTCTGGAGGGTATTCATAAATTATATGCCTGTGAGACCACCATGCACAGTGGGCCTTCCTCGGAGTATGCTGCAGATTCAGGGTGTCCCCTACCCTGGCTCTCTCCATTTGAATTTGAATGTGATGGACGTGTTGCTGGGGAAACACAAGAGCCTCTCATCCCCAACTCTCTGGTTTAGCAGGACATGAAGAGAAGAGCCCTGATCTTAGGCCCACAATAAAGTTTGCTTTGCCAACGGGGAGAAAAATGAACACACCGAAACACTTCTAATGTCTCTTAAATTAAAGATACTCTATTCTGATTCATTTAGAGAGATAAGTACTTACATAAATAGAATATTCCTAAAGTTCCCAGATAATAAGAAAATTTATCTTATACTATTTTAAATATGCTGCACTAAAAAAAATTCTTCTTATAATTTTAAGAATAAAGTTCACATAGTTAAGGTAAATCTCTGGCAAATGAGACTAGCTTAATTATTTTGGTTAATAAGCAAACCCAGCCATGTTCTTTCTCTTATCAGTGTTAAGTAGGAAAATACATTTTATTTTGCTTGGGTTTGTTTTTTCCTAAAATTATATAGGTTACTCATCAAAGAGTCTAACGCTATTCTTATATAATACTTAAGACTGTGAAAAATCTAAAATTTGGTTCAATGAAATAGAATCATTATTCTGACAAACTTTTAATTTCAATAGTAATTATGTTTGTAGAATGTCAGCTTGAAAATAATTTTCAAGATTTTTAAGTAATTTAAAATCTTGAACAGTTATTAAATTGATTAATTAATGAATAATCATGAGATACCTTGATTTCTAAGTACAATAGGGTACTCGATCACTGCTTACTAAGCATGGCTTTTAGTTAATACATTATACTTTGCTTCTTATTTTAATATGCCATAGAGACGATATATCTTTGGGTCGTGTTGATGAGTATGTTTTCATTTTTGCTACATTAATAAGGTACAAAGGGGATGTGTGTGGCTGTACAAAGTTGTATTCTGTGTTTATGAACTTTGCTAGTCCGCTAAAATGCTTACATATGATTTGTCAGTGATTGATGCTCCCTAATTTTTTCTGTGAAATAGAAATTAGTGATTTTCTTAAACATTATAATAAATATGGGTGGTTGCAATTATGTTAGAAGTAATCATGACAGACAAGTAAACTATGCATATTCTTTCACTTTTCAGGAAAAAAAATATTAAAAAAAAAGTCCAATACTCAAAATACTTGGTCTCAGGACCCTTTACATGCTCTTAAATTAAAATCCATTAAGGATCCCTAGAGCTTTTGTTATGTGGGTTATGTCTATCGATATTTACTGTATTAGAAATTAAAACTAAGAAGTTAAGAATATTTATTTGTTGGTTCATTTGTAAACAGCAGTGATGAAGCTATTTCACGTTAACATAAGTAACTTATTGTTTATACATTGTTTTATAATTTTAAAAATCTCTTTAATGTTCAGCTTAACAGAAGTCAGGTGGATTCTCTTATTTGCTTCCGTATTCAGTCTGATGAGATATTATAGATCATACAGTCACTGGAAAAACTCACTATACAGTCATGAGAGAAGGAAAATAAAAAAGTCAAATAAAGTCTTAGTTTTATTATGAGAATAGATTTAACCTTGCAGACCTACTTAAAGAGTCTCCAGGACCCTCTTTGGTCTGGAGACCACTCTTAGTTCTAAAGTAAAGTGTCAGTTTGTTCCAACATATAAAAAAAGCATAATAAAGGACAAAACTCTGAAAATGACTTTGATTTGCCTTGGTTTAATTACCTGTGTTTGAAATGAAGCTGAGAAATATATTAAAATTTTAGTAAGTTCACTCAGTTTTGATGAGCTTACTTCTTTGCTTTACTGATTAATGCTTTCCCTATGATATGTAAGGTTATTCTTTTTGTGTAATATGCCTTTTTGTTTATTTTGTCTTTGATTATTTAAGGAAATGAAAAAGTATAGAACAAAGGTTCCTAATTTATGAATGAGCCAATATTATTTATGATCATGTTACCTTCTATGCTTGTTTTCCAATATTTTATTGTTGCTTTGAAAAATTAGGTAACCAAGTATGTTTCTTAGGTAGCTATGATCCTATCTTAATCAGGTGCCCAATTTTTTTTTTTTTGACAACTCTTTTTTGCCTTCTAA
Source organism: Delphinapterus leucas (assembly GCF_059928025.1). Lineage (NCBI taxonomy): Eukaryota > Metazoa > Chordata > Mammalia > Artiodactyla > Monodontidae > Delphinapterus > Delphinapterus leucas. The sequence continues at coordinate 147,018,577 of NC_143130.1, read as the reverse complement.
AGATCAGATCTAAATTTAGGAAAAAAAAATTTTTTCAGAATATCTTCAACGCCTAAGACTATGTTTGAAACTTCCTAGAGGGCCCCTAGAAAGTCACGAAGATTTGTTCTTTCATCTTCTAAAAAGAGAAATTAGAAATAGTTAGGTTTGTTTGATATGTTACCGTTACAGGAGTTTCAGAGGAAGGGAGTTACTGTTACATCTGAGAAGAAAGGCTCACTGTGCTCTAGGTTAGGTTTATGCAGGTAAAATGTCATTAATATAATGTTTCAGAAATTGTATGCTTTATGGGAAGTGTCTGGAGATTTGACAATGCCCTTGTTGTTCATAATATGCTTTCACCCTCAGGGGAAACACTGACCAAAACTTTTATGAAATAGTTACCTACTGTATACCAACAGAGAATCTTACTTATCTTCTAATATTATTGGTTACAGTAATAAATTAAGCACAGCTATTAAATATCTACTAGCTAAGGAAAGCCTCTGTTTTACTTTGATGCTGGCCTGAAGGCTCTGCTATATAAGCTACAGTAAATAGTTTGTGTCTGCAACAAAGACAGACTCAGAGCACTAGGGAAAAGGACAATCATAGGTATTTTGAACTATTGATGCTTCAAAGAATAGTCTCTAGGGTACAGGCTGCTGAGGTGATATAGCTTAGATAACTTTTGTACAGTACCAGTGGACTGAGTCAGGAATCCCAGGACTCTTTAGAATGAAAACAGATGGTTTCAAGAAAGCAGACTGCTAACCCAAGATCTAGCAGAACAAGAAAACCATGGGACTAAATGAAATGTTAAGGGAAATAAAAAATATTTTAACAAATTATTTATTTGTTTGGAATATTGTTCATTAGTTTTAATATTCTATTGCTATATGGCTGTAGATGTGTAAACCAAACTCAAGGAGACCTATATGGTTAATTAATACTTTTGTTGCTAAATAATCAGGGCAAACCTATGAGACCAGTCCTTTTCTGTGATCAGTAATGATCTTTGTGATTATTTTGATCATATGGGGTGGGGGAGACACTGTTAGGAAAAATTAAGAGACCTTGAAATAGGAAGAAACAATTATTTAATGTCCAGTCTAGCGTATCCTTATCGATTATCTACACGTTTCATTGTCTTTGAGCTATTTTACAATTCTGTAGGTGGTGGAAAATTTATAGTAATGCACACAATTCTTTAGTTTTTAGGGCAGAAAGCAAATACTGTTTACCTGAAACTTTTGGTGTTTTATAAAAATGAAAACTCTTTGCAAAGGCTATGTGAAACAGGAGGAGGTGGGGGTGGGGAGAGATTTTGAGGGAAGCAACTATGGAAGAGTCATTTCTCCTTGGCTGAGAAGAGGATAGAGGTCTGTGGGTCCCACAAGCAGCAGGGGCCCCTTTCCTCTGCCCTAAGACTCCCAGTCTCCCCATAATCCCAGTGCTATTAGCATGGCCCAAAAGAACAAAGATCTGAGATCTAATGGCATGACAAGGACACTCTAGATGTGTCCAGTGAAGACTGGTGATCAGATGTGTCTCCCTGATGCTCTGTTGCCTCTTAAGCCCCTCCCAGTTCTTTGGCATAATTTTTGGAGGCAATTAGTCCTATAGTGGCTTAAACAAAATTTCCTGCCAGTTCTGTAGCATAGGTACTCACAGTAGAATTTAAGTTGAATCACATAAATAATTTCTTGTGTACCTGAGTTTCTGCACTTAAAATTCATGTGTGCTAAATAATGCTTCTGGATCTTTCCTTGACTAACTTCCCTGTCTTTTCAGTGACTGGTTTTCAGGCTCTGCCCTTGGGCTGAAGCAGATGTTCTCTCTCTTACACTTTTCTTTCTTTCTGCTACTGAGGTACACTGGAATTCTTTTGGGGACTAGAATTTGCAGGCTGGCAGGAGTTTGCTGCATTGATGCTTTCTCTCTTTCTTCCTGGTTCTTCTTTCATATGATTCCCCCTCAAGGAGTTAAGAAGGACAACTATTAGCTCCTATGGAATACTCTGGGATGCCCAGTTCCTAAAAATCTCCTTCCTAGTAAATTAAAGGTTTAGTGTAAGTATCTTACCACACAGAGAGTAAAAAAAGAAAACCAATATGCTTTACTATATTGGCTGTTGACCTGTGAGCAAATCCCTGGGATAAATGACATCTTTGTTAGCACTAATAAAGAAGGTTAAGGTCCAGAAGTATTCTGTTCTTACCATAATTGAGCCACAATTGCCAAGCCTATGTAAGCTATAAGCTTGTTGCCTCTTCAGAAGTACTGGAAAAGCAAACTTCTGGTCTGCCAAATAGGTACTGTCCCATAATTAAGTTCATTAGCAACCAAGATAAGTTTTATACGAAATACTCCCTGGAAATAAGAAATTTAAAATTTAAGTACTCTTAACTTCAGGGTTTGCCCTCATGATGCTCAGAGCACATCAGGCAGTTTGATGGTAATGATAACAGACATGTTGCAAATTATTTCTTATAGCTTTGCTACAATGCAGACCTCAGCCTAGCCTTTGTGATCTTGGGAGAGGACTGCAGCAATCTGCTCTACCCAGGGCTCAAGACCTCTAGGAGACTTTGAGGGAAGACTGACCCAGAAATCTGTCTGCTATGAAGAGAATACCTATCTACATTTTAACACCTTCACTCCTGGATTTAATTTGAGATGGTAAGCTCTCTGACTTATCTGCACTGCATACCTTTTAGAATGCCCAGAAATTTCTGAAGCCCTGTGGATTTTCAGCTTTGTGGGAGTCTGGTTATGGATAACAGATGACTACCACACCACTGTTAATCAACTGCATACTTCATGAACCTCATTTTTTCATACCTTTTCCCCCATGGACACACCCCCTGATGTGATGATGACATCAGCACGACTGATACCCTCATTCAAGGCATTGAGTAAGTCATCTGGGCTGGAAAAAAAATAAAGACAAATAAATTAACACACAAGGAAAAGATTTTAAATATAGTGCCAACTAAAAACTAGACCACCTATTCAACGAGTAGGCATTACCATGAGTACAGCACAAAAGTCTGTATGAAGTGGGAATCAAAAAGGTCTCTGCACAGTAAAAGCATAATTCATTGTGGAGAAAGAAACTTGTAAGTGTGGAAATAGTAGTTACTGGTACTTTCACAGGCTTTTTACTCAACAAGGCAGTATAATGAGGGGAGACAGTGAGGTGTGGATAGGCTGCCTAACCATCCCAGTTTGCCTAGGAATATCCCAGATGTAGTGCTGAAAGTTACATTTCCTAGGAAATTTCAGGCACACCAGGACAGTTGATCGCCCTAGGTGTTGGAGACTTAGGACTCTTTAGAGGGAATATGACTTAATTTAGTTAGGCCTTGAGAAATGGGCTGAATTTTTACAGGTGGGAAGGAATGGGAAAGGGCCTTGTAAGCAAGAGGATCGGACTGTGATGAAGCCTGTGGTGTTCTCGATGAATGGGGAAAATGAACTGCTTGAGTGAGGGATCTGACTTGGAACGTCTGGGATAGGTAGTGTAGGGCATGATTTTGGAGGGCTCTCAAGGTCAAGAATTTGAACTTCATCTAATGGGAAAAGGGTGGGGGGGGGTCCCTAAAAATATAAAGAGCCAGTAGGTGTTTATTGGGAAAAGGGTAGAGAAAAAAAGAACAAGGGAGGCAGAGACAGTATGAGATATTTTGAGAGGATAAAGGGACAGGGTGAATGTTAGGGATTGAAATTAGTGAGATTCCTGACAGTCAACTGAAAAGACAAGTGCACCAGGCCCTCTGATTGTACAGATGGAAGGCCTGGAAGGAAGGATGGCGTGAAATCAACAGTCTTATCCTATTGATGTTAGAAGGGTTGCAAAGGCCTAACCTGAGATTAATCAAGTGAGAAAAAAACAAAATGCCAACCATCAGGGTTTCTGGAGAGATAGGATATCAGGCAATAGCTGAAAGGGACTGTTTAGTCACAATTTTAAATGCATACAAAGCTACTGGGCAATGTGCACTGCACTTGCATTTACCTTCAAATGATGGAGAGTACAGAAAAGGTGCCTTTTGAGGAATATTTGTTCAGCCTAAACCCTTGTTTTCTAAGAACTTTTTACCCTGTGGAGAAGGGAGGTATTTCCCTTTCTCCTCCATAGACATCTAACATGTACATTTAAAAAGGGAACAATCCTGGCTTCTGATGCTCTAGTTCTTGTTTTTAGTCCTTCCTGAGGCATATTCTTGGTCTTGTGCTCAAGGAGACAACTCTTCCCATAAATCTTCCCATAAATCCCCCCCTTTGCTTAAACTAGAATCAACAGGTTTTTGTTAACTTGAAATCAAATGATGTTTCAATGGGATAGCATATGTTCTCCCAAATCTCTCATGATAGTGAAGTTTGTTCATATCCTTTTCCCTTGATGCACTATTTCATGGGAGGATGAGGAGGAGGGAGAGGAGATGAAGGAGGAGGAGGAAGAGAGGAAAAGGAGGAGGAGGAGGAGATTTGTAACTAGCACAAATTTTATCCGGGGTGACAGAGGTAAGGAGAGGAACTTGAGATCTACCCGAGAGGCTCTTCAGGAGACAAAGTTGGGAGGTGGCACATTACAGAGATTAAGAGTGTGAACTCTGGAGTCAGACTGCCTGAGTTTAAATCCTGGTGCTACTACCTGCTAGATGTAGAACCTTGGACAAGTTGCTAAACCTTTCTTTGCCTTAGTTTTCCATCTGTAAAGTAGGGATAGTATAGGGTTGTTATGTGGGTTAAGTAACATAATATATATAAGTTTGTGGGATAGTACCTGGTACAAACTGAGTTTATAAGAAAGGTTGGTTGAAAAAAAAAAAAAAAAAGAAAGGTTGGTTGTTGTTGTTATTACTGTGGTACTGACAAAAGTTATCATACAAACCTAACAACCTGGCAGAGTTCAACTTTAGCATATTTGACTGTTTTTATTTAGGAGAATATCTATGACTAACACAGAAGAAAATCATAGATTGGACCTCAAATACATTCACAGAACTGTATGTGAAAAGCCCAAAGGGCTCAATAAATAAGCTAGGCCTGGTTCCAGCCTGAATAGTTCCATTTACTATTAGGTTCTCTTACTGACTCTAGATAAAATTCTCCTGCTCCTCAAGCACTGGCCTGTCCATGAGTGTACCAGAGGTTGTTTGGCTTTGGTGAGCAAGTTCCCAAGGAGACAACAATAAAAGTTTGAAAAATGGCTCACATGAGGTTCAATCTATAACACAGAGATCCTTTGAAATCATCTAGTTAATTGCTTATGCAGCCAAAAAGATACCCAGGTATTCAATGAAGGTAGGATCTATGTGTAAAACATTAAAAAAAAAAACTTAAAAAAAAATCCCTGACATGAATTTTGAAGCTAATTTGGTTGGGCAAACATCTTGGAAGAATTATATTAAAAAATGGGTGTATTTTTGAACTATGTATTTTGAACAGATTTTTCATCAATCTTTTTCATTTAGCTTTAGGGAAAAAGATAACAAATTATTCTTTTGTACTGAAATACTATAAGATATGTATGTGATGGATTCCTGATCACTGCATGCCCAGCACTCTGGTCCCCTTGCCTTGCTGAATCATTAAGCTGAGCCAAATGGTTGGCCTATGGAGTAAATGGGAAATACATCACAAACACAGGGTGATGTGGGATGTGATTCAGGTGAAGGGACAATGACTATTATCAACACAACATATAATTTTGTGTTAGTATAAGAGACATTTGCTAATTCTACCAATCTTACAATATTTAATTTATAGCTTGTCAACTCTACAGGATTATGGCAAAGTCACTGGAAACAAAGCAGCAGTGACATACACATCAACATCTTTGTAGGTGGGTAAAGTTCCTGGGACAGGCTAGCTGATGGCTGCAAATAAACATACTTTTCAGTGATTTTTTTCCCCCTTATTCCTTGTTTTCATATTATCTGGGAAAGACTTTTTCCTATTTTGTAAAACTGCAGAGTCATCAACTCTTCACATGATATTTTCTAACTTGCAGAAATAAACTAAAAGGAATTTTATATCAAGCAAGTCCTTACTATAATTTATTATGTTTCAAAGAATACACTCAATGCTGCTTTCTTCTCTGTGGCTGATGGATTCACAAAATCACCAAATCTTAAAATTGGAAAGGTCTTTGGGGGTCATTGTGTTCAGTAGCAGAGCTGGGAGCACTCTTTGGGGCTTGCCCTTCTCTATCTCCCTCTGCCCATCTCTTTAACTCTACTTTCAGTTGCATACTTCTGGTGTGTGGGACCTACTAAGAGATCATAGCTTACAGGGACAGGGACCAATGTATGGCAACTGTCAGAGGATTTGTAACTTCACTTATATTGCATGATATAACTCCATTTATTATTTCACAATAAATCTCTGAGGTAGATTGAACAGTATGATTATGCCTATTTTACAGAAAAGGAAAGTGATATTCAGAGAGGCAAAGTAGCATATTAAAGGCTAGGTGGAGCAGTAAGTGGCAGAGCTAGGACTAGAACCTCTGTTTCCTTGTCGAGTGCCTAAGCAGAGTGACTGTCTAGTTTTTTCAGGCATATGATATGTCATACAAGGAAAACTCTCATGAGAATGGACCGTTATGCAAAAGCATAAAACAGAGGATGCTAAGGCAGCAGGAGAAGATCTGTCTGGGATGACAAGAAAAATGCATCTGTGAACACGTTAGTTCTGCGGAATGAAACAAACATAGTTCTGAATCCTATATTCAGATGAAAACTAAATAAGATTTTGATTAAACATAACTTAGGGCTTGCTCACAAGTCATAAATTTGCTCTCTTTTTTTTGTGATTCATATTTTAAATGATGAAATATTTCTCACATAAGATAACAGTATAACACCCATGTATCCATCTCTCAGATTTGACAAATGCTAATATTTTCCCATATTTATTTCATATTCTGTCCCCCCAACCATTTCATTTTTAAGAACTAAAAACTGAGTTTGCTTCTAAGACTAAGAGATTACTCTGAATAATGATAAAAAATAGGTAGCAAGGATTATAATCATGGACATTATAGTAGGATAAAAATCATGATTTTCTCAGTTTTGTTAAATAGAGAGCATAGCATATTAATTTTTGCAACGATAGGAGAGTAAAATGAAAACATAATATGACCTTATATGTCTTATATATGACATTACTTCCTATATATAAGATCAGGTGATATTTAAGAAATAAAATTAATGACAATAACTCTCTTGTTTTAAAAGAACAATACACTGTCACACTTATGTGTTAATTTTACAACTCTATGATGTAGGCAGGGCAAGAGAGGTCAATGAAATTCACAGAGGTAGTGACAGGTTCAAGGTCACCTATGTTCACTCTACTATTCTTTTAAACTACAGTAGTATTCACACTGTGAAAGACACTTTGTTATATACATTGTCAGAAAAGTTATTTATCATTTTTATCTAAGTATGTAAATATTATTTGTGTATGCCAAATAGTGACGATCAAAAACCAATAACTTGTATTTTTTACATTTGAAATATCTTCTCACCATTGCCACTCGAAGGGATGTTCAATTAAGCAGATTAGTAAGTTTTCTAGGTATATACCAGTAGCTTCCCTTTTCTCAAAGAACAGCAGATCTTAAAGGGATATTGTGATATCAGTTAATTCTTTCTTCATTAAAAACTGCAGTTTTAATTAGATTTGAAAGGTGATTAACCATTTCTTTAAAGATAAATCTAATACTAGCATTAATCTTGATTTACTAACACTTTCTATCCATTTTCACTTGAAATAAGTACCTACCCATGGTTCTCTGACAGTACCAATATTATATGAAAACATTCTATAAGAGCATTGATTTAGTGCTAAATGCTAGAAATTTAAGTACTCGGTGACAGAAAACAGAACTGTCAACTGAAGCCTGAGTGTGTCAGGGCCTAGGATCCAGTTTTGTCTCTACTGCTGAGATGACTTTGAAAAATGAACATCATTTCTTGGGGTCTCATTATCCTTATCGGTAAAATGAGAACATTTTGACTAGGTCCTTTCCATGTCTAACATTCACTGATTTAAAGCACTAGAAGCTGATTGGGATGCAGTTTAAGCACAAAGGTATTATTTTTAAGTTGGCCCAGAAGTCTACTTAAAAAATACTAAGACTGCCCTATCCCTAACAACTGGGAAAGCCCAAACCTTCATAACTAAATGTCCAGGAAGCACAGAGGCTTCAATAGAAGACTGGCAGCTTGCTATTGCTGCTTTGCCAATTCAGGAGTTGTGACTTCCATGACTTTTACCACTTTGATCCTCTTTTCCACTATAACTACATTCCTGTCAGGTCTATGGCACCCTAGCAGCTTCTTGAGGGCTGAGGGTGAATACAACTCTCAGTAGGTAAAGGAAAATACCAGCAATTTAAGCTGCCAGCAACAGGAGGGTGGAAGAATAAGAACGATAGTTAGGATGGCTCTTAGTGAAATCAACATGTTGGGGGAAATAGATAATTTTAACAAGAAAAACAACACACAATTAAAGCACTAATGGAGATTCATTTACAACCTTAAAAGGATGTTCTGGAACAAAAAATATAATTTTCAAAATTTAAAATTTAGTAGATGAAGGTGAATATAGTCTCTGTTGAAACTCAATTAGTGGCATGGAAAACCAAGTAGTAGAAATGTCTCAAAGAGATGTACAAAAATATAAAATGACACAAGTCATGCAGGAGATGATAAGAAATTTGGAAGACACATCAAGACACTGACATATTATTAATAGGAATCCCATACAGGAAAAAAGGAACTGATAGAGGGGGAAAATAGAGGAAAATTTCATTTATTTGTAATGACTTGGCTTGGAGATTGAAAAGATTTACTAAGTTCCAGGTAAGACTGACAAAAAATTATACACCTAAAAATGTCCTGGTTAAATTTTATAATTTCAAGGATAAAGAGAATATCTTACAAGCTGTCAGACAGAAAGATTAAATTTACTAACAAAGAAAAAAAGAATACTGGTTTTGGACTTCTTACCTACAATACTAAAAACTATAAAACAGTAGATTAATATCAACATACACTGAGAAAAAAGGCTTGCAACCCACAAATCCTATATCCAGTCAGACACCACTCACCTGTCAGGAAAGAAGAATAATATTTGTGAAAATGTAAAAATTTAGATAATAAATCAACAAGTAATTTCTGGAAAAATGACTCTAAATGAAAAAAATTAACCAGATCAGAGACCTCAAGATAGGGGAAGATGAAGAGTAGAGAAAACACTAGTAAAATACACACACATTTATAAACTATATAACTAAATCTAAATGAATAACAATCAAATAAACTGGGGGATTATAATATATGTACTAAACATGGATTTCCCAGAAGTTATAGAGACATACTGCAAGAGAAAACTTAGTAATAGTCTAGATTTAAAAGCATTATCTCAGCAATGCCTAAAAGTTGAGGGAGTGGGAGGAGATGGGAGAAGTAAAAGTGTTCTCAAAGTCTCATTGGTGTAGGATGTGCATGGAGGAAACGGGAAGGCCTTGTAGGAGGGATATAGTGAGCACCTTTTAAAAATATAATAGTGGAGAAATGAATATTTGATTATTAGTATCAGAAATTAGAAGGAAAGCATGAGGGGGATGGTAGAGTACAGCACACCTTCCAAAATAATGAGTGAAAGGGAAAAAATAGCACCTGGATCAAACCAATAATAGGGAAAAGGACAAAGAAGAAATAACAAAGTTCTATTAATAGTAAAAATAAAGTAAGATGGAAGGAAAAAATATCAAGAGAATAATATATAGCAAACTTCATGGTAAAACAAAATGAACGTCAAGCTAGGATCAGGGTTACAGTAAGGCAAATGCAAGATTGAGTTTTTTAAAGCTCAATTCCCATTTGGATGTTATTTATAAGGGATACACTTAAAAGAGATGAAAGAATAAAAATAAAAGGTATGCCCAAAAGACACCAGGCTAATATAAATATTCAAAAAAGCAGGAATGGCATTTTAATGTCAAAGTGGAATTTAAAGTCAAAAGAACTAAAAAGGATAAAGAGAGGAAACTAATTGTGATAAAAGGCAAATTTATAAAACTGATACAATAATATATAACTGTCTCACAAGTCATGTTCTCATTTTATCTAGGCTTCTTGACTGACCTACCAAATCCCTGCACATTGTAGGCACTCAATAAATGAATGAACACTGGCCTCAAATTAATCTCTCCACAGTAGCTTTGGGAATAAATAGTGTACAATATTTACAACTATAATGATATTATGGGCAAATAATATTATCTGTGGGTGGAAGAGAAGATACTACTAACATTTACGTAATCATAAATAGTACTTCCTTTGAGAGGGTGTCATGTAGAAGAGGGAGTCAATTTATTTGGTGTTGCTCCAGGCAGAATTAGAACTAATGGATAAGAGAAACAGGGATAAAGACTTTGGCTCAGGGTAATAGAAAAACATCCTTGCCATAACAGCCATCCAACAATAAATGTTCTCCTCATGAGGCAAATAATATCTTTCTCACTAAAAGCATCAAACAAAAACCTGATGGCCAGCTGTTAGAAATTTTCTCTAACACCTCCACTGAGTAAAATATTGGAGAAGCTAACATCAGAAATTCCTTTCAATTCTAAGATATTGTATTCTATGGAAATACCAAAATTTATATAATTAACACAATGACTATTTTCTCTTCACATATAGACTGAACCAGAAATGGAGAAACTGATGCAGGCATTGCAATATAATACTCAGCTTGTAGATCACACGTGTCTCCCTCTCACTTTTTGGACACCAGGAACATTTGACTATTTGACTTGAGTGAAAAAAATAGAAGCATTTTTCCTCCCCCAAACTATGACATTCACCTTCATCTTGGAAGATGGTCACCAATAATAATAACAACTCTTCCTAGAGTTGTAACTTAATTAGATGTCAAAAAAGCTTAAAGTTAATAGAAAGGTAGATAAAAGAGAAAGAAGTATATCTCAAAATAAATCTATCAGAAAATGAATGTGGCTTTCTCAAGACTTTACATACTAATCAGTTTCTGTGAAGGAGGAATATGTCTAAAGGGTATGATATCTTTTGACTATTATATCTTCTCAGATTTCAGTGGGTATTGGTGGTCCACTTTCAGTTCAGACTCTGCTTTTTAAAATTTCTATCTGGAATAGGGCCAAGATGGCAGAGTAGGAAGACCCTGAGCTCACCTCCTCCCATGGGCACACCAAAATCACAACTATTTACAGAGAAACTATCGATGAGAATGACCTGAAGACTAGCAGAAAATCTCATTGGCAAAGGCAAATATACAGTAAACGTAGTAAACCAACCACTCATAAAGCTAGTAGGAAGTTTAAATGAAAAAAGTAGTAAAATCATCTATATTCACAGTAAGTAGTTAAGGGTATGCAAACAAAAAGATATAAAATATGATGTCAAAAATATTAAACATGTAGGGGAAAGTAAAAATGCAGGGTTGTTAGAATGCATTTGAACTTAAGAAAGCATCAACTTAAAATAATCATGTATATGTGTATGCAAACCTCATGATAAGTACAAACCAAAAATCTATAAAAGATACATATACAAAAAGAGAAAGGAATCCAAACATAACAATAAAGATAGTTATCAAATCACAAGGGAAAAGAGCAAAAGAGGAAGAGAGGAACAAAAAAGACCTACAAAAACAAGTAACAAAATGGCAATCAGTACACACCTATCAATAATAACTTTAAATGTAAATGGATTAAATGCCCCAATCAAAAGATAGAGAATGGCTGAATAAATTTTAAAAAAAACAACCATATATATGCTGCCTGCAAGAGACTGACTTCAGATCTAAAGACACACATAGACCAAAAGAGAGGGGATGGAAAAAGATACACCTTGCAAATAGAAAAGAAAGTTGAAGTAGCAATACTAATGCAACACAAAATGGACTTTAAAACGGAGAATGTTACAAGAGACAAAGAAGGACATTACATAATGATAAAGAGATCAATCCAACAAGAAGATATAACAATGTAAAATATATATGTACCCAACATAGGAGAACCTAAATACATAAAACAAATATTAACAAACATAAAGAAAGAAATTGATAGTAACACAATAACAGTAGGGGACTTCAACACCCCACTCACATCAATGGACAGATCACCCAGACAGAAAATTAATAAGGAAACATTGGCCTTAAATGACACATTAGACCTGATGAACTTAGTTGATACATACAGACCATTTCATCCAAAGCAGCAGAATACACATACTTTTCAAGTGCATGTGGAACATTCTCTAGGATAGAACACATACTAGGTCACAAAACAAGGCTCATTAAATTTAAGAACACTGAAATCATATCAAACATCTTTTCTGACCACAACACTATGAGATTAGAAATAACTATAAGGAAAAAAACTGCAAAAAAACCCCCAAACGTGGAGGCCAAATAATATGCTACTAAATAACCAATGAATCACTGAAGAAACCAAAGAGGAAGTAAAAAAGTACCTAAACACAAATGAAAATGGAAGCACAACAACCAAAAACTATGGGACAGAGTAAAAGCATTTCAAAGAGGGTAGTTTATGGTGATATAAGCCTATCTCAGGAAACAAGAAAAATCTAAAATAAACAACCTAACCTACACCTAAAGGGAAACTAGAAAAAGAACAAACAAAACCCAATGTTAATAGAAGGAAAGAAATATAAAGATCAGAGGAGAAATAAATGAAATAGAGACTAAAAAAGCAATAGAAAAGATCAATGAAACTAACAGCTGGTTCCTTGAAAAGATAAACAAAACTGGTACACCTTTAGCCAGACTCATCAGGAAAAAAAGAGAGAGGACACAAATAAATAAAATCATAAATGAAAAAGAAGTTACAACTGACACCATAGAAATACAATAGTTCATAAATGATTATTACAAACAATTATATGCCAATAAAATGGATAATCTTGGAGAAATGGATAAATTCCTACAAACATACAATCTCCTAAGACTGACTCAGGAAGAATTAGAAAATATGAACAGACCAATTACCAGTAATGAAATTGATTCAGTAATTTAAAAAACTCCCACCAAACAAAAGTCCATTAACAGATGGCTTCACAGGTGAATTTTATCAAGCTTTTAAAGAACCATTAACGCCTATACTTCTCACATTATTCCAAAAAAACTGAGATGGAAGGAATGCTTCTGAACTCATATACGAGGTCAGCATCATCTGATATCAAAACAAAGATATCACACAAAAAAGAAAACTATAGGCCAAAATCACTGATGAACATAGATGCAGAAATCCTCAGTGAAATATTAGCAAACAGAATTCAACAATATGTTAAAAGGGTCATATATCATGATCAAGTAGGATTTATTCCAGGGCGGCAATGATGGTCCAATATCCACAAATCAATTAGTGTGATACACCACATTAACAAACTGAAGAATAAAAATCATATGATCATCTCAATAGATGTAGAAAAAGCTTTTGACAAAATTCAACATCCATGTATAATAAAAACTCTCAATAAAGTGGTTACAGAGGCTACATACCTCAACATAATAAAGATCATATATGACAAACCTACAGCCAACATCATACTCAATGGTGAAAAGCTGAAAGCATTTCCTCTAAGATCAGGAACAGGACAAGGATACCCACTTTTATTCAACATAGCATTGAAAGTCCTAGCCACAGCAATCAGAGAAGAGAAAGAAATAAAAGGGATCCAAATTGGAAAGGAAAAAGTAAAACTGTCACTGTTTGCTGATGACATGATACTATATATAGAAAATCCTAAAGACACCAGCAAAAAAACTGTTAGAACTAATAAATGAATTCAGTAAAGTTGCAGGATACAAAATTAATATACATAAATCTGTTGTGTTTCTATACACTAACAACAAACTATCAGAAAGAGAAATCAGGAAAATAATCTCATTGTGTCAAAAAGAAAAAAAATACCTAGGAATAAAACTACCTAAGGAGGTAAAAGACCAGTACTTGGAAAACTATAAAACATCGATGAAAGAAATTAAAGATGACACAAGTAGAAAGATACACAGACTGTGTCCATGAATTGGAAGAATTAATATTGTTAAAATTACCATACTACCCAAGGCAATCTACAGGTTTCATGTAATCCCTATCAAAATACCAATGGCATTTTTTCACAGAACTAGAATAAATAATTTAAAAATTTGTACGGAAACACAAAAGACTTTGAATAGCCAAAACAATCTTGAGAAGAAGAACAAAGTTGGAGGTATCAAGCTCCCTAATTTCAAATTACACTACAAAGCTACAACAATCAAAACAGTATGGCACTGGCACAAAAACAGACCCATAGATCAATGAAACAGGACAGAGAGCCCAGAAATAAACCCAGACTTATGGTCAATTAATATACGACGGAGGCAAGAATACACAATGGAGAAAAGACAGTCTCTTCAATGAATGTTGTTGGGAAAACTTGACAGTGACTTGCAGAAGACTCAAACTTGCCTAATTTCTTACACCATATACAAAAATAAACTAAAGATGGATTAAAGACCTAAGTGTAAGACCAGAAACCATAAAACTCCTAGAAGAAAACATGGGCGGTATGCTGTTTTACATTGGTTGTAGCAATATTTTTTTTGGATATGTTTCCCCAGGTAAAGGAAAAAAAAGCAAAAATTAACAAATGGGACTATATTTCTTAATTAAAAACCTTTTGCACAGAGAAGGAAACTATCAACAGAATGAAAAGGCAGACTATTGAATGGGAGAAAATATTTGCAAATGATATGACCAATACAGGGTTAATATACAGCATATATAAATAGCTCATACAACTCAATATCAAAAAAACAAACAACCTGATTTTAAAATGGGCAGAATTGGGAGACTGGGATTCACATATATACAGTATTGATACCATGTATAAAATAGGTAACTTAACGACAATACACTGTATAGCACAGGGAACTCAATGCATTGTGGTGGCCTAAAAGGGAAGGAAATCCAAAAAGAGAGGGGATATATGTATATGTACAACTGATTCATTTTGCTGTACAGTAGAAATGAACACAATATTATAAAGCAACTATACTCCAATAAAAATTAATTGAAAAAAAAGATGGGCAGAAGACCTGAATAGATATTTTCCCAAATAAGATATTTAGATGGCCAGCAGGCACATGACAAGATGCTCAGCATAATTAATCATCACAGAATTGCAAATCAAAACCATAACGAGATATCAACTCATACCTGTCAGAATGGCTATTATAAAAAAGACAACAAATAACAAGTGTTGGCAAGGATATGGAGAAAAGGGCACGCTCGTGCAGTGTTGGTGGGATGTAAATTGGTGTGGCCACTATGGAGGTTCTTAAAAAATTAAAAATAGAACTACCATATGATCCAGCAATTCTACTTCTGGGTAGTTTTCCAAAGAAAACAAAATCACTAATTTGAAAAGATATATGCGCCGCTACGTTCACTGTAGCATTATTCACAATAGTGAAGATACGTAAGCAATTAAGTGTCCATTGATAGATGAATGGATAAAGAAGAGATGGTGTGTGTATATACTGTATATGGAATACTACTCAGCCATAAAAATGAATGGAATCTTGCCATTTGTGACAACATGGATAGACCTAGAGGGTATTACGCTAAGTGAAATAAGTCAGACAGAGAAAGACAAATACTCTATGATTCACTTACATGTGGAATCTAAAAAACAAGACAAATGAACATACATATCAAAACAGAAACAGAGGCGTGGCCAAAGGGTCCCCTGAATCCTCGCTGGATTCCGGAGGGAGAGGGGCACGCGGAGACGGGCACCAGCTGTTCCAAAGACAGTGCAGCTGCACCTGCGAGAGGTGTGATTCGATTCCCTTAGCCCAGTCAGAGGCATTCCTCACAGACCTCTTGGATAAAGTGTGTGAGCGAAGGAATGACTACAAGCTTGAAGAAGACCCCGTGACTAAGGAGAAGAATTTCAAGAGATTTGCTCCAAGGAAAGGAGACAAAATATACAAAGAATTTTTAAAATTCTATTTTTATTCTGATGCTTACAGACATTTGAAATTCGCGTGTGAAACTATAATGGAAGAGTACGAAGATGAAATGTTCTCACTTATGGCCCAGGAGGCACACTACCTCGCTGACAAGCTGTGCAGCGAGAAATCAGGTCTGTGTGAAACTTCTACTAATCACAGTGAACTCTAGGAATGATGGTGCTGCTAGCTAGAGGAGAGACAAGTCACAGCCCCCAAGGTCAATGTCTGCATTTCTGTCTTCATGTTTCTTCATGAGAAGAAACTTTACGTCTCTTGTTCATAGTGCATTGTCTCATGTTTGATATTTTATTGAAAATTCTTGTTTGGCATCATGACGAGCCCCAATTCTTTCTATAGGTGGAGCTGAGGGGTGCACGAAACGAATTACCTTTGTAGATTTTGATACAAACAGGCTTGGCAGGAAAGCATTTAACTTAGTAATAGGAAAAAAGTGAAGACATTTCATAAATGAAATAAGGATTTAATAATGTGTACCGTATATTTCATGTACATATACAAGTATAGTGTTCTGTTTGATAAAAACTTGATTTGATTTCATAAATACTTGATTAGTCATGAAATTAAGAAAACATATTGCTGCAAATTCCAGGTTAATTTTTCTGGGTTGTATGGCTATCACTGAAAGAAGCGAACTCATTTTATATCAGGAATGAAATTTAAATTTCTAGAAACCTTAAGTTTAAAAACTTTTTAATTTCTAAAATTTAATTAAATGCATAAAAAGCAGTGAGCACTTTTACAGGGAACAATAACTATATTGGCCTTTCTAATGCATACATCCTGAATTCAAATGATTTAGAAAGTTGATTTATTATTCATGTATTTATTATCATGTAGTCTTAAAGGATGATACCAATGGCCATGTTTTGTTTTGCTGCAAACTCTCCTGTCGTGCCTTTGTTTCTTAAAGACTTTCACCTAACATTTAGTGTGTAGATTTTACTACTAACCAACCTATCATTCTTTCTATGGCTGTTTTTGTAGGTGTGGAGATGGAAGGAGAGGTGGGAACTTATGGAAAATAGCCTTTTGACCACGTTAATAACAGAGTGTAGTAATAATCTAACTCTTGGAGATTTCATTGTCTCTGTTAAGTTTACATTCATTGGAATATAACTTTAATCATTTAAAAGGTCAGGACCTATTTTACACTTGTTTTAAAGAAGAAGTTCTCATTGTTGTCTCTGAGAATTTACTAGGTAGGATGCTTATACTTTGTCATGTGGATTTCTATTTGCTAAGAATAAGCCAAGACCAATGAATCCACTTCACTGAGGAGTGGAGAGTAGAATAGAGCAAAGTCCCCAAAACAAAAACTATTTGCCGTATGTTACCTGATGGCCTAGAAAGTACATTACTTAAGCCACTCAACTGACTCGTCAGGAGGAAATAATTTTCACATTTATAAAAATTTGCCAAAATGAAGAGAAAGAGGTTTCCATTCTTCTCCTTTACCCACCTCAACTCTTATTAAAAGTTACATTTTTAAAGTTAATTCCATTTATTTGGGAAAACTGAGAAGGTTTGTGATTTTTTGGTATGTCTGTAGCTGGCTAAGTAGTATAGATCCTACATATTATAACCCAATGAGGCTGCACTGCATGCAACTGACAAAAAATGGAAATATGATTAAAGAATAATTAGCATCATTTTTCAGTAGGGTAGTAAAATTGTGACTTAAAACATAGTCCCTATAACTTTAGTAAACTTAACTATTTAAGTTTAATTTAGCATTTCAAAAAATGAGTCATAAACATTTTCCTAACTTAGGCTTCCTTGGTAAATGCACTAAACTGTTTCTTCACGGGAACATGTAGAGACACTGGCACGAAGTTCCCTCGAAAACCATAACATTTGTGATTGAAGAAGTGTTGGCTGTGGTCCTTCCATACCCTCAATGGTAAATCTGACACATTCTCACATCTAGACAGTACTAATGCTAATCGTAGAATTTAAGAGATTTTGGGCTTTTGTTTCCCACCTAAAGGACCTTGGGGAGGTATGCCTTCCCTCCACTGACGGCTGTTTCTCACGGATATTGAGGCTTCTGCTTTGACTGGAGAGAACCAAATATCTTGCCTCTGATGGGGAATATCTTAAGGTTTTGCTAAATAGGGCTTTTCAGTTTTTTCTTACTTCCCAGTAAAAATAATCTTGTCTCTTGCAAGATTTTCAATATCTCATGACTTAGATAATTTTTTAATTTCCAGATCAAACTTGTTAAACACATGTAAATGTTTGTAGTTACCGATTAACACTACATTTGAGTGAGCCACTGCATTTCTCATGGCTGCGATGACTCTTAAGTTTCCCTCTGGGTGTGGTGAGGCTGCGCTGCTTTTGCTAATGAACAATAATGAGAGAGTAGCTAACTGCTGCCTTTGCCATGCCTCCAAACACATTCCTGCATTTTAATGACTTTTATTGACCAAAAACAAAGCAAAAGCAAAAAGCCAGAAAAAGAAAAAAAGAAGAAAAAGAAACAAAACAACACCTAGGGTGTGACAGAAAAGTTTCTTAGAGTCCATGAAAAGCACCTAATTCTGGGTCAGAAGAAAATCTCGGAGAAAAGGTGGGGAGAGGTTTATAATGCTTATTAAAATAATGTGGAGAGAAGACGTGTTTCAGGTGGATGATTTCAAATCGTACTTTTAGGAGATGGTTTCTTTGGGTCTCCATGGAAGACTTCTGTGAGCCTCTTCTCATAAAGAAAAGACCAAATTGGCTGAGATGAACAGCTTATATTTTGTTATGTGGATTACGATTTGCTAAGAAGAAGCCAAGACCAATGAATCCATTTCACTGAGGAGTGGAGAGTGGAATAGAGCAAAGTTCCAAATGGGAGAGATCAATACTTGATTTACTAAAGCAAGCCCTAAAAAAAAAAGTCAATAACTGGTTATATTTTTTATACCTATTTCTCTGCTTGGTTGATATTTATTAATATACGTAATAGCATTATCTAAATATTTTAAAATATAAAAAAACAAACAAAAAAACCCAAAACAGAAACAGAGTCGTAGATACAGAGAACAAACAGGTGGTTGCTAGAGGGGAGGGGATGGGGGAGATGACTGTAATAGGTGAGGGCAATTAAGAGGTACAAACATAAAATAAATGAGTCAAAGGGATAAAATGTACAGTGTGGGAATACAGTCAATAATAATATATCTTTGTATGGTAACAGATGGTAACTAATCTTATTATGGTGGTCATCTTGTAATGTATAGAAATATTGAGTCACTATGTTGTATACCAGGAACTAACATAGTGTTGTAGGTCAATTACACTTAACAAACAAACAAACAAACAAACCCATAGAAAAAGAGATTGGGCTTTTGATTACCAGAGGCAGGTGGTGAGGGGAGGGGGAATTGGATGAAGGTGGTGGAAAGGTACCAACTTCCAGTTACAAGGTAAATAAATACTAGGGTTGTAATGTACAACATGATTAATATAACTAACACTGCTGTGTATTATACATGGAAGTTGTTAAGAGAGTAAATCCTAAGAGTTCTCATCACAAGGAAAAATTGTTTTTTTCTTTTCTTTTATATCTATACGAGATGATGGATGTTCATTAAATTTATTGTGGTAATCATTTCATGATGTGGTCAGATGATTTTTAAAAGATTTTTATTGGAGTATAGTTGATTTACAAGGTTGTGTTAGTTTCAGGTGTACAGTAAAGTGAATCAGTTATACATATACATATATCCACTCTTTTTTAGATTCTTTTCCCATATAGGTCATTAGAGAGTATTGAGTAGAGTTCCCTGTGCTATATAGTAGGTCCGTATTAGTTATCTACTTTATATATAGTAGTGTGTATATGTCACTCCCAATCTCCCAATTTATTCCTCCCCCATGTTTCCCACCTTGTAACCATAAGTTTGTTTTCTGTATCTGTGACTCTATTTCTGTTTTGTAAATAAGTTCACATGTACCATTCTTTTAGATTCCATATATAAGCGAAATCATATATATTTTTCTTTCTCTGTCTGACTTATTTCACTCAGTATGACAATCTCTAGGTCCATCCATGTTGCTGCAAATGGCATTATTTTGTTCTTTTTATGGCTGAGTAATATTCCATTGTATATATGTACCACATCTTCTTTATCCACTCCTCTGTCGAAGGACATTTAGGTTGCTTCCATGTCTTGGCTATTGTAAATAGTGCTGCAATGAACATTGTGGTGCATGTATCTTTTCAAATTATGATTTTCTCTGGATATATGCCCAGTGGAGAAGACCTAAATAGACATTTCTCCAAAGAAGACATACAGATGGCCAAGAGGCACATGAAAAGATGCTCAACATCACTAAATATTAGAGAAATGCAAATCAAAACTACAATGAGGTTATCACCTCACACTGGTCAGAATGGCCATCATCAAAAAATCTATAAACAATAAATGCTGGAGAGGGTGTGGAGAAAAGGGAACCCTCCTACACTGTTGATGGGAATGTAAATTGGTACAATCCTATGGAGAACAGTATGAAGGGTCCTTAGAAAACTAAATATAGAACTACTATAAGTCAAATGATTATACCGTACACCTTAAACTTATATAGTGCTGGATGTCAATTATATCTCAATAAAAGTGGAAAAAATTGTATCTGCCTTAAGTTACTGTAATCCTGATTCTGGGATAAACTTTTTTTTGCTTTATCACATAGTCTACTATAGAAGTCAAAACAAAGACAGATCCTTTACCCAAGATTAGATTTTATGGACTTAGAGTATTCAGAATGCAAATGCAGTTTTATTTTAACATATTTAATATAAACACACAGATGGACAACAGCTGCTAATTAGTTTCCTGTTTCATCTGTTACACCAACTGTGAGCTGTATCATTTTAGGATGAGTGAAGATGACAGCAGGAGACTGAGAAAAAAATTCTAGGATTTGGAGGCTAAAACAATAATGGCAGTTGATCATACCAAGATAACAAAAAAAAAATAGTTACGGATAAACTAATCATATACTAATTTCTTCAGAGGTCAAGGATAAATTCCTGAACTATAAATATTTTCTGGGTGTCTACTTCACGTATAGGATCAAACTATATACTACATATAGTCATCATTTAGTCCTCCTTCAGTCTCACTGGGTTTTCAGGTACTATGGAGTCATATAAAACAGAACAAAGTATGGTCACTGCCTTTAAATGTACAAACCAGTGCAGAAAACATGTGACAAAATTTAGAAAACTGAATAAAATAAGCAAATAAATTAACACTGATTGAACTTAAAATACATTAATTAAAGTGAAAATACATATAAAAAGAAATGTTATAAATGTTGAGTGGAATAGAATGATCAGAATTGGTTTGGGATAATTAGGAAAGGCTTTCTGGACATATTACTCTTTATGGGAGTCAGGTCATATGAGAAAAACATTTCGAAAATTACAGTAATACCTAGAGGTAATCCTTGGAAGAAACAGTAACATCAACTGTAATAGCAGCTCTTAAGGATTAAAAAAGGCAAATGTAGTAGCCCCTAAAAAGTCTGTCATTAAGAATGGGAAGAATCTCTTGTCAATAAACACATGTTTTTTATGGTAAAAAAATATTTTTGGTTAACCAATAGAAAATGAGAGACCTCTGTTGATAAATGATCAGAAAATAAATCTATTATGTTGACTTAAAAATTAAAACTTTATTCCATAAGGGAAGCTGACAGTTTATAAAGAGGATAAGAACCATTTAAATTCAGATCTAAATTCTGATAATATGAAATTTCTAGTTTTATAAATTAAGCACTAGGAAGCTAGGATATGTTTGGTTCACAAATTGGAGGATGTAAGGCACTGGGCTCTGTTAAGTCTATCTTGATAATTCCTGCTAAATGTGTCAGTTTTATAAGAATCCAATTTGCTATCTCCGTGCCTGTTCCCCTTCTGTTTTATGCTTCGCTGCGAAGAGGCAGCTTCACAAATTGGCAGCAGCAGGAGCAGGCAATTTAAGTCCAAAACATCAATTTATGACAGAACCAAGCAAGCCCAGCATGATTTGAGTGGGGCAGGCTTCCGTGATGGCAATTTTCCAGAAGGGGGAATTCTTTTCTTAATTAAGGGAATTTCCCAGCCTTTCAGGCCTTAAAAGCCTAGAAAGTCCAAGTCAGCAGTTTGTTAGCTACCTTACACCAAGGTGTTTCAAAACTTATGTAGAAATATAAACAGCTCAATAGTTAAAACTCAGTTTTAGGAATGATATAAATTTAACCAATGCTGAACTTTATTTAAAAAGATTTCCTCGAGTGGATTTTGTGTATTTGAATCACAATTACTGCTTGGTGTATTTAAGAAGTTAATGTGTAATGTTTGGATGTTAATACCTATTGAATGATTAAATCCCCCAAATCTACCCAGTTTTTACTCTGTTACTCTACTTCTTTTGGCCTGATAGAAATGCATGACATGTTTTATTATAGTAGTTTTTTTTTTTTTTCTTTTAATACCTGCTGTGACCATCTAGTACTTTTTGGAGCATGAAGAGATGTACCCACTGAGAACTGAGTCCCTCACTCTGTTCCCTTTGCTACTGCACATGACAACACCTCTCAGAGATGTAGTTTTAAGCATTGAACTTGATATGTTAATTGGTTTATACTCATGAACTGGACAGATTCTTTAAAATCATCACCATCCTGCTCCTCACAATATAATGAGTCATTTTGTACTTAAATTTTCGGGTGCCAGAATGCATATATGTTACTCTGGAAAAACATTTTACCTTTTGTGAAAGATGGCTTGGGAGAATTAACTGTGTGTGAAGTGAATGAGAGTGACAATAAAAATTATTTTTTGGAAAAAAAAAAAGATGTTAATGTGTAAGATCATGTAAGCCAGTGGAAGCAGCTCCCCAACTTTTAAAGTTATAAGCTTCCTAAATTCATTTGGAATTCTGTTCCCCCATCCTGCCCCACATTCTTCAGAAATATAAAATGAATCATCCTAGGTGCAAAGCTTTATACCATGCATTTTTTTCTGAGGTACCTCAGTTACCGATATAATTTTGTTGTCAGTGCCATATTTTCTGGTCTGCTCCTATGGCTAAGGTTTTTGTACTCACTTTGAAGGGACCCTGTAAGATTTTTCTGGACAGTTGCACAGTTGGAAGTTTCTAGGTTCCATGGAAAAGGAGGATGGTATAGGAAAAGATAGCAGAGTTGTCTAATCTAGAAGAGGTACTCCTACTAAGTGCTATAGACATAGGGTTACCAAGACATACCTTGTCCTGGATTTCATGGAGCTTACATGTTGGGAAAGAAAACAACACTGGCTCAATATGAACAAATCCTTTTCCCACCCTGTTTAGGCCACATCAGGACACTGAGGGAAAAGAGAAAAAATGTAAAAACAGAGAAGCACATATGTGCTAAATGACCAATATCTTAACCAAGTCTGGCCACAATTGTCATGGCACATATAATACTCTGTACTTATGTATGTATGCAAACATCCTCATTTGTCTTAGACTTCCTCCACAGTAGGGAAACAGTATTTCATGCTGCCTAGGAGAACAAAAGGAAGCTAACAGGTTATTGAACCAGCCATGGGGAAAAGAAAACTAGGATATCTACTGTTCCATATTCAAAGTAGAAATAGGATGTAGCTTAGAAGTATTACAGTTTACCCCTGTAAACACAAACTAATTTGTGCCAGTTTGAAATCACTAGGTTTGACTAGTTTCATATTCAGACCATATTCAGTGTCCCCCTCTTTCCTTTCCTGTTACTTCCTGGCATTTATTGAGTAGCTACTATATGCTGGCAACGTTCTAAATTCTAAGGATAAAGCCATGAACAACTTGTTTCACATGCCTACCAGCAAGCAGTTGAGGATAGCAGTTGTTTTATTTATCATTTTACCCCTGGTATCAATATAGCTTTGCATACGGCAGACACTCAACAAATGGTCGTAAAGCTAATAAAGTAAAAAATTTAAAAACACTCTCAAATAATTGTGGGTGTATGTCAAGATTTAGTTATAAAGGTCTTCATCAATTACTCACAATTGAGAAAGATTAGGAACAATCTAATGTCTGACAACAAGCGATTGTATAAATCAGTCAAATTATACTTTTTACTAGAGAATAATATGTAGGCATTAAAATGACATAGCGGAGTACTATGTAATGATATGGACAGATGTTTATGGTATACTGAGTATAAAAATGGAGGGAAGGAAAATGGAAGGCAAAAATAAGTATAATTTCTTTGTTTTTTAATACACATTCACATACACATAAACTGTATACATGCATAGAATTAAAGAATAGAAGAAGAGTAATGTTGGGGAACAGGATTATGTGTTAATTTGCTTTAAAAAAATCTATATTTTGTAAATTTTCTTCAATGAATGTTTATTTGTTCTAAGATTAAAAAGTCACATTAGGGACTTCCCTCACAGTCCAGTGGTTAAGACTCCACGCTTCCACTCTCGGGGGTGCGGGTTTGATCCCTGGTCAGGGAACTAAGATCCTGCATGCCATGAGGCTAGGTCAAAAAAAAAAAAAAAGTTACATTAAAAATGTATAGCTGGGCGGGGGGCGTTCCCAAGATGGCACAGTAGAAGGATCCAGGACTCACCTCCTCTCATAGGCACAAAAATTTTAGAATTATTTACAGAACAACTATCAATGAAAAAGACCAGAACCTACCAGAAAAGATAATATAACTAAAGACATAAAGAAGGAAGCACAACAAGATGGGTAGGAGGGGTGAAGTCATAGTATAGTCAAGACCCAAACCCCCAGGTGGGTGACATACAAATGGGAGAAAAATTAAAATTGCAGAGGTGCTCCCTAAGAAGCAAGGGGTCTGAGCCCCACATCAAGCTCCCTAGCCTGGGGGTCCTGTACCAGGAAGACGAGTCCCCAAAACATTTGGCTCTGTTGGTCAGCGGGGCTTGCTTTCAGGAGTCCCAGAGGATTGTGGGAAATAGAGACTAAACTCTTAAAGGGCACACAAAATCTCACATGCTCTGGGACCCAGGGAAGAAGCAGTAATTTGAAAGGAGCCTGGGTCAGACCTACCTGCTGATCTTGGGAGAGTCTCCTGGAGAGGCAGGAGACAACTGGAGATCACCCTGGGGAAACAGACATTGGCGACAGCCATTTTTGAGAGCTTGTTCTGCTACGTGGACACTGGTGCTGGCAAATGCCATTTTGGAATCCTCCCTCTAGCTTATTAGTCTCAATACCCAGCCCCACCTCTGCCCATCAAGCTTGTAGGCACTGGTACTGCGATGCCTCGGGTCAAGCAACTAATTGAGCCAGGACACAGCTCCACTCACCAGCATACAGACTGCCTTAAGATCCCCTGAGCCCACAGCCACCCCTGGACACGGCCCTGCCCAACTGAGGGCACAGGACCTGTCCCCGCACACCACTGCATAGGCACTAGACCTGAGACCCCCAAGACTCTGCAGTCAGAGATACTGGGACCCAGTTCCACCTAGTAGTGGGCAGGCACCAGCCTCAGAATCCCCTGGGTCCTGATCCCACCTACCAGTGTGCCTGTTTTAGCCTTGGGAGCAGTTTCATGCAATAGCAGGCACCTTGGACGAGAATGCTAGGCCTGGGACAACTGCAGCTCCACAGCCCACTGTGGCAGGACCCAGACCACCCACCAGCAGGCCACTACCTGCCCTGGGACTGGCTGGGCCCCTACACTGCCCAACAGCAAGCCAACACAAGCTTTGGGACACCCTGGACTCCATAGCCAGCTGTGTCAGGAATGCCCCAATGACCAGTGGTTTGACACCAGCTCTGGGACCACCGGGCCCTGCAGCCAAACCCAGCCAATGGGCCAGCACTAGCTCCAAGACTTGGCTTCACCCACTGGTAGGTGGGTACCAGCCCCAGGATTTCCTGGACTCCGACTTCACCCACCAGTGAGCCAGCAATAGCCCTGGACACCCTGGGATTCTGCAGCTAGCTGTCTTGTGACCCAGCCCCACCAACCAGTAGCTGGAAGCTCTGTACAAGGCAGCACCTGGTAACCAACAAAA
This sequence comes from Delphinapterus leucas, assembly GCF_059928025.1. NCBI lineage: Eukaryota > Metazoa > Chordata > Mammalia > Artiodactyla > Monodontidae > Delphinapterus > Delphinapterus leucas. Next base: position 146,992,461 of record NC_143130.1, on the reverse strand, counting down.
CTGGGGGCCAGTCACACCTACCAGATTGCCCAGAGTAGTCAGCCTGCTGAAACAGAAGGACCTACATAGCCCACACAGGGGACACCCCTATAGCACATAGCTCTGGTGACCAGAGGAGGGTGCACTGCTGGGATACATAGGAAGTCTTCTACAAAAGGCTACTTCTCCAAGATCAGAAAATGTAACCAACCTACCAGATACTTAGAAATAAAAAACAGCAAGTTAGGCAAAATGAGGTGATAGAGGAACATGTTCCAAATGAAGGAACAAGATAAAACCCCAGAAGGAGAACTCAGTGACATGGAGATAGGCAATGCACCCCAGAACGCGTTCAGGGTAATGATCGTAAAGATAATCAAAGAACTAGGGAGAAGAATGGATGAACAGAGTGAGAAGTTAGAATTTTTTGACAATGACTTAGAAAATATAAAGAAGAACCAGAGATGAAGAACATGATAACTGAAATGAAAAATACACTAGAAGGAATCAACGGTAGACTAGGTGATACAGAGGAACAGATCAGTGAGCTGGAAGACAGACTAGTGGAAGTCACTAAAGCTGAAGAAAAAAAAGAAAAAAGAATTTAAAAAATGAGGACAATTTAAGAGACCTCTGGGATAACATCAAATGTATTAACATTTTCATTATAGGGGTCCCAGAGGAGAAGAGGAGAGAGAAAGTGGCAAATAACATATTTGAAGACGTAACAGCTGAAAATTTCCCTAACCTGGGAAAGGACACAGACAGCCAGGCCCAGGAAGCATGGAGAGTCCCAAGCAGGATCAACCCAAAGAGGACCACACCAAGACACACTAGTAATTAAAATAGCAAAATTAAAGATAAAGAGAGAATATTAAAAGCAGCAAGGGAAAAGCAATGAATAACATACACGGGAACTCCCCTAAGGCTATCAGCTGACCTTTCAGCAGAAACTCTGCAGGCCAGAGGGAGTGGCACAATATATTTAAAGTGATGAAAGGGGAAAACCTACAACAAAGAATACTCTACCTGGCAGGACTCTCATTCAAATTTGATGAAGAGATCAAAAGTTTCACAGACAAGGAAAACATAAAGAGTTCAGCACCACCAAAGCAGCTTCACAATGAATGTTAAAGGGAATTCTCTAAGTGAAAAAGAAAAGGCCACAATTAGAAACATGAAAATTATGAAAGGAAAAAGATCATCATAAAGGCAAATATACAGTAAAAGTCAACCACATACAAAGCAAGTAAGGAGGTTAAAAGACGAAAGTAGCAAAATCATTTATATCCATGATAAGCAGTTAAGGGATTCACAAAACAAACGGACATAAAATATGATGTTAAAAATAGTAATTTTGAGGGAAGGAGAGTAAAAATGCAGGGTTGTTAAAATGTTTTTGAACTTAAGAGATCAGTAACTTAAAATAATCACGTATGCATATATATATGTAAATTGCTATATACATAAACCTCATGGTAACCACAAACCAAAAATCTATAATAGATACACACACAGAAAAAGGAAAGGAATCCAAACATAACAATAAAGATAGCCATCACACCACAAGGGAAGAGAACAAAAGAAGAATGGAACAAAAAAGAACTACAAAAACAACCCCCAAGCAAGTAACAAAATGGCAATAAATACATACCTATCCATAATGACTTTAAGTGTAAATGGACCAAATGCTCCAATCAAAAGACACGGAGTGGCTTAATGAATACAAAAACAAGACTTATATATATGCTGCCTACAAGAGACTTGTTTCAGATCTAAAGACACACACAGACTGAACATGAGGGGATGAAAAAAAGGTATTCCATGCAAATGGAAATCAAAAGAAAAGCTGGGGTAGCAATACTTATACCAGACAAAATAGATGTTGAAACGAAGATTGTACAAGAGAAAAAGAAGGATGTTACATAATGATCAAGGGATCAATACAGGAAGATATAGCAATTGTAAATATATATGCACCCAACATAGGAGCACCAAAATACATACAGCAAATGTTAACAAACATAAAGGAAGAAACTTACAGTAACACAGTAATAGTAGGGGACATTAGCAAACCACTCACATTAATGGAAATATCATCCAGATAGAAAATCAATAAGAAAACATTGGACTTAAGTGATATATTAGATCAAATGGAGTTAATGGATATATATATAGAACATTCCATCCAAAAGTAGGAGAATACAAATTCTTTTCAAGTGCACATGGGACATTCTCCAGGACAGATGACATATTAGGCCACAAAACAAGCCTCAGTAAACTTAAGAAAATTGAAATAATATCAAACATCTTTTCTGACCATAATGCTATGAGACTAGAAATCAAATACAAGAAAAAATAAAACTGCAAAAAACACAAACACATGGAGGCTAAACAATATGCTATTAAACAACCAATGGATTACTGAAAAAATGAAAGAAATAAAAATACCTGGAGACAAATGAAAATGAAAACACAATGATCCAAAATCTATGGGACTCAGTAAAAGCAATTCTAAGAGGGAAGTTTATAGCAATACAAGCTTACCACAGGAAACAAGAAAAATCTAAGATAAACAACCTAATCTTACACCTGAAAGAAGTAGAAAAAGAACAAACAAAAACCTAAGTTAGTTGAAGGAAAGAAATCATAAACATCAGAGCAGAAATAAAAGATATAGAGACTGAAAAAACAATAGGAAAGATCAATGAAACTAAGAGCTGGTTCTTTGAAAAGATAAGCAAATTGGGTAAAACTTTAGCCAACTCATCAGGAAAAAAGAGAGAGGACTCAAATCAATAAAATCAGAAATGAAAAAGGCAAAGTTATGACCGATACCACAGAAATACAAAGGATCATAAGAGATTATAAAAACTACTATGTACCAATAAAATGGACAACTTGCAAGAAATGGACAAATTCCTAGAAATGTACAATCTCCCAAGACTGAACCAGGAAGAATTAGGAAACATGAACAGACCAATTGCCAGTAATGAAACTGAATTAGTAACCAAATAACTTCCAACAAACGAAAGTCCAGAACTGGATGGCTTCACAGATGAATTCTACCAAACATTTAGAGAAAAATTAACATCTATCCTCCTCAAACTATTCCAAAAAATTGCAGAGGAAGGATGCTTCTAAACTCATTCTATGAGGTCAGCATCACCCTGATACCAATACAGACAAAGATATCACACACACACAAAAATTACAGGCCAATATCACTGATGAATGTAGATGCAAAAATCCTGGACAAAATATTAGCAAACCAAATCCAACAATACATTAAAAGGATCACACACCATGATCAAGTGAGATTTATCCCAGGAATGCAAGGCTGGCTTGATATCTGCAAGTCAATCAGTGTGATACACCACATTAACAAATTGAAGAATAAAAACTATATGATCATGTCAACAGATGCAGAAAAAGCTTTTGACAAAATTCAACATTTATGTATAATAAAAACTCTCAATAAAGTGGGTATAGAGGTTACATACCCCAACATAATAAGGCCATATATGATAAGCCCACAGCTAACATTACATTCAATGGTGAAAAGCTGAAAGCATTTCTTCTAAGATCAGGGACAAGACAAAGATGCACACTCTCACCACTTTTCTTCACCATAGTATTGGAAGTTGCAGACACAGCAATCAGACAAGAAAAATAATAAAAGGAATCTGAATTGGAAGGGAAGAAGTAAAACTGTCACTGTTGCAGATGACATAATACTATACATTAGAAAATCCTAAAGACGCCACCAGAAAACTACTAGAGCTCATCACTGAATTCAGTAAAGGTGCAGGATACAAAATTAATATACAGAAATCTGTTGCACTTCTATACACTACCAACAAAAGATCAGAAAAAGAAATTAAGGAAACAACCCCATTTATAATCACAATAAAAGGAATAAAATACCCAGGAATAAACCCACATAAGGAGGTAAAAGATCTGTACTTAGAAAACTATAAGACACTGATGAAAGAAATTGAAGACCACACAAACACATGGAAAGATACACCGTGTTCATGGATTGGAAGAATTAAAACAACCACACAACACAAGGCAATCTACAGACTCAATGTAATCCTTAAAAAATACCAATGGCATTTTTCACAGAACTCGAACAAAAATTTTTAAAATTTGTATGGAAACACAAAAGACCTTGAATAGCCAAAGCAATCTTGAGAAAGAAAAACAGAGCTGGGGGAATCAGACTCCCTGATTTCAGCCTATACTACAAAGCTACAGTAATCAAAACAGTATGGTACTGGCACAAAAACAGAAATATAGATTAATGGAATATAATAGAAAGCCCAGAAATAAACCCATGCCCCTGTGGTAGTCAATTAATCTATGACAAAGAAGGCAAGAATGTACAGTGGAGAAAAGACAGTCTCTTCAATAAGTGGTGCTGGGAAACCTGGACAGCCATATGTAAAATAATTAAAGTAGAACACTTTCTCATACTATATACAAAAATAAACTAAAAATTGATTAAAGACCTAAATGTCAGACCAGAAACCATAAAACTTCTAGAAGAAAACCCAGAACACTCTTTGACATAAATTGTAGCAATAATTTTTTGGAGCTGTCTCCTAAGGCAAAGGAAACAAAAGCAAAAATAAATAAATGGGACCTAATTAAACTCAAAAGTTCTTGCACAGCAAAGGAAACCATTGGCAAAATGAAAAAAGAACCTACTGAATGAGAAAAAATATTTGCAAATGATATGACCAATAAGGGATCAATATCCAAAATATATAAACAGCTCCTACAACTCAATATTAAAAAAACCCCAAACACCCTGATTAAAAGATGGGCATAAGAACTTAATAGACATTTTTCCAATGAAGATATATGATGGCCAAGAGGCAGAAGAAAAGATGCTCAACATCGTTAATCATCACAGAAGTGCAAATTGAAACCACAATGAGATATCATTTCGCACTTGTCACAATGGCTATCATCAAAAAGACCACAGGTAACAAATGTTGGCATGGATGTGGAGAAAAGGGAACCCTTGTACATTGTTGGTGGGAATGTAAATTGGTGCAGCCACTGTGGAAAACAGTACAGAGATGCCTCAAAAAAAATAAAAATAGAACTACCATATGACCCAGCATTCCACTCCTGGGTATATATCCAAAGAAAATGAAAACATTAATTTGAAAAGATACATGCACTCCAATGTTCATAACAGCATTCTTTACAACGGCCAAGTTTGGAAGCAACCTAAATGTCCATCAACAGGTGAATGGATAAAGAAGATGTGGTGTATATACACTATGGAATACTACTCAGCCATAAAGAAGAATGGAAGTTTGCCATTTGCAACAATATGGCTGGACCTGGAGGGTATTATGCTTAATAATATAAGTCAGACAGAGAGAGACAAATACTGAATGTTACTGCTTATATGTGGAATCTAAAAAATACAACAAACTAGTGAATATAACAAAACAGAAACAGACTCACAGATACAGAGAACAAACTAGTGTTTACCAGTGTGGAGAGGGAAAGGAGGAGGGACAAGATAGGGGTAGAGGATTAAGAGGTACAAACTACTATGTACAAAATAGACAAGCTACAAGTATGTATTGTATAGCACAGGGAATATAGCCAACATTTTATAATAACTATCTATGGAGTATAATCTATAAAAATTTTGAATCACTATGTTGTACACCTAAAATTTGTATAATATTGTAAATCAACTATGCTTCAATAAAAAAATAAAATAGTAAATAAACAAGCAAATAAATAAAAAAGAAGAAAAAAAGAAAATGTATACCTAGAATATCTAGAACAATGGCCTAAGAAGTTCATAATAGAACTGGACCAGGAAGAGAAGGTGATCATGTTACACCCATTTTAAAATGTTTCACCGTCCTACTACTAATTATTGGGTTGGCCAAAAGGTTCGATCGTTCTTTTCTGTATGATGGCTCTAGCAGCACTTAGTTGCCTTTACCTTCATTCTAAACAATTTTGTTTGACTGTATGTGACAGCTGTCATATCAGCGTGCATTTAAAAAAAGACATCAAAATTTGTGAATTTTTGTGTAGTCATTTTTTTTTTTTTTTTTTTGCAGTACGCGGGCCTCTCACCGCTGTGGCCTCTCCCGCTGCAGAGCACAGGCTCCGGACGCGCAGGCTCAGCAGCCATGGCTCACGGGCCCAGCCGCTCCGCGGCACGTGGGATCCTCCCAGACCGGGGCACGAACCCGCGTCCCCTGCATCGGCAGGCGGACTCCCAACCACTGCGCCACCAGGGAAGCCCTGTAGCCATTTTAATATTGAAGATGGAGGAGAAAAAGCAACATTTTCGACATATTATGCTTTATTATTTCAAGAAATGTAAAAACGCAACTGAAACGCAAAAAAAGATTTGTGCAGTACTGTGACTGATCCAACATGTCAAAAGTGGTTTGCGAAGGTTCGTGCTGGAGATTTCTCGCTGGACGATGCTCCACGGTTGGGTAGATCAGTTGAAGTTGATAGTGATCAAATCGAGAATGGAGACATGAATTGAGAACAATCAACGTCATACCACGTGGGAGATAGCTGACAAACTCAAAATATCCAAATCAAGCGCTGAAAATCATTTGCACCAGCTTAGTTATGTTAATCGCTTTGATGTTTGGGTTCCATATAAATTAAGTGAAGAAAACCTTCTTGACCGTACTTCTGCATGCGATTCTCTACTTAAACGTAATGAAAACGGTCTGTTTTTAAAACAAATTGTGACAGGCGATGAAAAGTGGATACTGTACGACAATGTGGAATGGAAGAGATCGTGGGGCAAGCGAAACGAACCACCACCAACCACACCAGAAGCCAGTCTTCACCCAAAGAAGGTGATGCTTTATATATGGTGGGGCTGGAAGGGAGTCCTCTATTATGAGCTCCTTCTGGAAAACCAAATGATTAATTCCAACAAGTACTGCTCCCAGTTAGACCAACTGGAAGCAGCACTCAACGAAAAGCATCTGGAATTAGTCAACAGAAAATGCATAATCTTCCATCAGTATAACTCAAGATCGCATACTTCTTTGATGACCAGGATAAAACTGTTAGAGCTTGGCTGGGAAGTTCTGATTCATCCGCCGTATTCACCAGACATTGCACCTTTGGATTTCCATTTATTCAAAAATTCTCTTAATGGAAAAAATTTCAATTCCCTGGAGACTGTAAAAGGCACCTGGAACAGTTCTTTGCTCAAAAGGATAAGTTTTGGGAAGATGGAATTACAAAGTTGCCTGAAAAATGGCAAAGGTAGTCGAACAAAAGGGTGAATATGTTGCTTGACAAAGTTCTTGGTGAAAATGAAAAATGTGTCTTTTATTTTTACTTAAAAACTGAAGGCACTTTTTTGCCAACCCAATACAGCTCCTTAAACAGCGCTGAAAGACAGTATACAGTCAGTAGCAAGCTGACTGCTTCAGGAGAGTCTTCTTTCGCACAGGTAGTTCCTAACTCACAGATTATGTTCCCAGAGTCTATATGAGAAATTGGCTGTTTGGAAGCTGGAACACATTCCTTTAAAAATAATATTACAGATGGTGGGCAAGACTCCAGGGTAGTTAAAAACAAAAAAACAAATCTTCATTTAGCTCATAGTGTTACTAATATGTTGCTGAATTATGCTTTAGTATTAACCTGAATTTTGGAAACAAGGTGGAAGACTGAAGAAAGAATGTTGAAATGGAAAGCATTTGTTTAAGTTATCTTCCCATCTACCTTTCTAGGGTCCTTTCCTGCTGTCAAAGGTACTTCTTGCCATGCCTACAGTATCTTGCTATGCTAAGGTTCTGATGTGGTCCTGTTCAGGATTTGCCCTATGAGTCAAAGAACTCTAAGTTCTAAGTGATTAGTTCCTGTTTATTTAGGACAGCAGATTTACCCTGATGTTGCATGTCTGATTTGAACTATTAAATATTAATATGTGAACAACTCACTCTCAGGTAGAATACTTTTAAACACAAATGCACCTCTAAATATTAGACTATCAAGAAGTATAGCAAAGTGAACAGAACAAACACATTTGGCCAATGTGGAGGATATTTGGGCTTAATAAAACACCTCTCCTAAACAGACTGGGTCTTGAGAGTCAGGGAATAAGGAGATTAACTGTTCCTTTAAAGTTTCTTGCTGTTCATGGCTTTTGCCCTTTCACTTCTCAAAAAGCTTTCTCTCCCTTCCCTTCTCTTAAAAGTACTGACAGAGGAGCTTAGATGGTGAGTAGGGGAAAGGTTAGAATAGGGTAGCCATTTGTGAATCTCAGTCATTTATAACTTGAATTAATGTAGGTCTGAATACCAAATTACCATTATTTACATTGCATGCACGCTCTCGTCTCCTCTTTCCCATTCTCCTCTCTCCACTCCTTCCCACCCCCTGGAAGATACTATGAACTTGTTATAACAGATTACCCAGAGGTAATAAATGCTGCAAAAGTGGCTCTAGTAGTTGTGGGAGGAAAGATAAAATAAGAAATTATAAAAGGAAGGGGATTTTCTCTTTATGGAAGGGAGAGGTGTCTATTTTACAGTGAATAAGAAGCTATATTTAGGGGTCCAGAAAGTAAACTTGAGCTACCATAATAAATCCTCTTGCCTTTTTCTCCCACTTCTATATCACCTAAAGATGTAGAATTTTGCAACTCAAGTCCTTATAATTCATTCATACACACAGTCAATATTTAATTCAAAATTTAAACTAAATTTTCCTCTCTGGCTTTTGAAATATTGACAGTTACTATTTACTTAGGGGTTTTATCTATTAAAATGGATATAGAATATTTAGTTTATTAACCTTAATATTAATAAATTGTGGGTGCTAAGCCCAGTTAAGAGGGCAGCATGGTACAGCAAAAGGAGAAAGACCCTGGAGTTTGACAGGCCTAGGTTGGACTCCTCATTCTGTCTTTTACTAGTTGTATGACTCTGAACAGCTTATTTAATTTTTTTGAGCTTCAGTATTATTATCTACAAAATGGGGATAAAAGACACTTATCTAGATCGGTTGTTTCATGAGGCCTAAATAAGATAAGTAAGTGAAAGAATGTAGTATAGTGCTATATATATAGTAGGTAGTAAGTAAAGATTAGTATCTCTTTCCAGGAAAAGACTGGCATGTTTGGAGTGAGGAGGCTGGAGAAAATGGATGTGGATTGGGTGGGGAGGAAAGACAGGAGTGAAATAGAATTGAAAACTTTTTTGTAGTTCTTACTAATAACTATCTTACTCATTTCTGTAGTACCAAAGACTGAGACAACATCTGATATAGCATAACCCTTCATAAAAGTTTGTTGGATTATTAGAGTATACTTACCCACATATAATAAAACCCCAATTCTGCCACAAGTATATAATTGGCACCTTAGAAAGATCATATTTGTAGCAGAATAGAGGGTGAGTTAGAGGAGAACAAGGCTTGAGGCAGGGAGACCAGTTAAGAGGATAGCCTCATGTGCCTAGACAAAAAGTAAACGGAGCCCCAAACTAAGCCAGGATGGTAGAAATGAAGAGATAGGAACGTACAGAAGTACTGATGAGGGAAACTGTATGGGATTTAAATACAGGGCTGAGTGAGAGACAGAAACTTTCCATTCAGGTTTCTTATGGCTCGGGTGACTGGGTGGCTGGTGGGCACAGTCACTGAGCTAGAAGAACTCAAAGAAATGGAGTAAGATGGTAGTGGGGGGTGCAGTGAGAAAGGAAAGGAGGGAAAATGAATTTTTTAAAAAAATTTTAAATTCTTTTTCGGTACGCAGGCCTCTCACTGTTGTGGCCTCTCCCGTTGCGGAGCACAGGCTCCGGACACGCAGGCTCAGCAGCCATGGCTCATGGGCCCAGCCGCTCCGCGGCATGTGGGATCTTCCTGGACCAGGGCACGAACCCGTGTCCCCTGTATCGGCAGGCAGACTCTCAACCACTGTGCCACCAGGGGAGGCCAATGAATTTAATTTTACATGTTGAATTTGCTCTGCTTATTGAACTTAAAGAAAATATACCTAGTAAGCAGGTGGATCTAGGCATGGAGCTCAAGACAGAGATAAGATCTGGGAGTCAATAGCATACAGAATTAGAAGGAAAAAAGGTCAAGGGTGAGCCATGGTGACACTTCCATTTGGGAATGAGCATAGGAAGAGAAGCTGCCAAAACAAGAAAGAATAAACTACAAATGGAGAATGAAGAAGTTGAAATGGTGTATTGCTGGAGAGGGATGTAAAATTGTGGTAGAGAGACCTAATAGCTGGGTTATGCAGGCATTTTATTTGTGTTTACAGACACATACCATTTTGATGAGGCTTTGCAATCCAGATGAAGATGAATCAACACTGACACCCTTCTGTTCTAAGTAATAGCCTTCAGAATGCCTTTCGATTTAATCTCTTTTTTTAAAATTCTACTTCCAAATTTGAGCATAAGCTCTTGAACTTTCTAAAACATCTTTATTACTAGGCTGTAATTTATAGTGCATTTACAGTACATGTAATTTTAAGGACAAGATCTATATCTATTTCAGTTTTGAATCAAGAGCCTTTGGTTTAAAACTCATAGTAGAATCATGATTAAGTTTACCATACTCTGTTACTTCCTGTGATCCATGAACCAGTGGCTTGGTATTCTTGGGAACTTGTTAGAAATGCAAAATCTTGGCCCACTCCAGATTTGCTGAATCACAATCAGCATTTTTAATAAGATCTCCAGGTGATTCAAATAGGTACACAATTAATACTTCCTGACTAACTGAACAATGAATAAACAAACTGTGTTGTTCTTATTTCTAGTAGGTCTCCAACTTTAGCTCATGTGATACAACTTGGGCAAATTATCTTTCCAAAATATGGTTTACTATGTTAATTCTGCGTTTAAAAAAAGCTGCAAATTTAACCAAACTGGGTAGTGCTGCCTGGATTACAAAACCTTTCAAAATCTGGCTTCAAATTTCTACCAAATTTACACATATTATCCTTTTACCTGAACCTCCTACTCTAAACAGTCTGGCCTGACCTGAGTAAACTATTCTTTCTACTTCTCTATTTTTGTTCATTCCGTTTCCTACTTGGTTAACATACTCTCTTTTTCTAAATACACAAATCCTATTTATCCTTCCTGTTCTAGCTAAAATGAAATATCTTCATAATGATATTATCTTGTCTTCATAATGAGAATTGTGGATTGTTACTTTCAAGAAACTTAGATTCCATTTCCACCTCTGCCACTAACTTGTATATTGCTGGGCAAGTTCAATGAACATCTCTGGGTTTAAAAGCTAGTCTTTTTCATACACAAGGCCAATAGGCACATGCAAAGATGCTCAACACTGCTAATCATTGATAAATGCAAATCAAAACCACAATGAGATATCACTTCACACTTGCCACAATGGCTTTTATCAAAAAGACCACAAGTAACAAATGTTGGTGAGAATGTGGAGAAAAGGGAACCCTTCTATGCTGTTGGTGGGAATGTGAATTGGTACAGCCACCGTGGAAAACAGTATGGAAGCTTCTCAAAAAACTAAAAATTGGACTACCATATGACCCAGCCACTCCATTCCTGGGTATATATCCCAAAACACTAATTTGAAAAGATACATGTACCCCAGTGTTCACAGCAGCATTATTTATAACAGCCAAGATATGGAAGTAACCTAAAAGTCCATCAACAGATGAGTGAATAAAGAAGATGTGGTATATACAATGGAATACTACTCAGCCATGAAAAAGAAAAAACGTTTGCCATTTGCAACAACATGAATGGACCTGGAGTGTATCATGCTTAGTGAAATAAGTCAGACAGAGAAAGACAAATACTGTATGATATCACTTATATGTGGAATCTAAAAAATAAAACAAGCTAGTGAGTATAACAAAACAGAAACAAACTCACATATATAGAAAAAAAAAACTAGTGTTTACCAGTGGGGAGAGGGAAGAGAAGAGGGATTAAGGAGTAGAGGATTAAGAGGTACAAACTACTATGTATAAAATAAATAAGCTACAAGGATGTATTGTATAGCACAGGAATACAGCCAATATTTTATAACTTTAAATGGTGTATAATCTATAAAAATTCTGAATCACTATGTTGTACACCTGAAACTAATATAACGTTGTAAATTATACCTCAATAAAATTTTTTTTACATTATAAAAAATTTGTCTTTTTAAAGAAAAACGCTAGGAACCACAATGGTATTGTGTTCCACACAATGAGAGAAAATATGTCTAAGGAATGTGTTTTAATATTCACATAATAGTTAAAAATGAATGTTTTAAAAATATAGTTAATGCTCACGTATTTGAAGCACCCCTCCCATAAGCTCCACTGTACCCTCTTTTTAAATGAAATGTACAAGAAACAAAGGCAAAATTCATCCAGGTCAATCCAAATAAGTTATAGAGTCTTACCCTTCAATTTTAACATTTATTGTTAAAGTCATGGTAGGTGATAAGAATAAGAGCTAAGAAGTAGAATCATACAGAATTTAAACCCAGACTGAAACCTTTTAAAAATAACAAGAATAGCACTCTTACTCCCTACTCTTATCTGGCATAGCTGAGTAAGGGTTCTGTGCTTGCTGACATTCTTGAGCTATTTCTCTCCCTGCTTTAAACATAGGGTAGTTTCTCCCGTGACCCTGCTTGTTTCCCTGGAGAGCTTCACATAGAGGCTTCTGTATAACAACATTTGCTTTCACTAGCAAACGGCTATATAGGAAAGAGAAGAATGAAGAGGGAGACAACCTTCACAGAATATCAACAGGCTGCAGATTAAATGTGCGTTGTTTCCTTTGCTAAATTCCCAGCACAGATTTCCATCTGAACAGTTATAAATTCTTTCCTCCCACATTCCACCTCTGCATTTTAAACCATTTACTCTGGGCCTCTTCAATACAGCACTCTTAGGCTGAGAAAGTTTAGATTTGCATCAATTGTATTTAAAAAAAAAATTGTTCTCAGTTTTATGTAAGGTATTAAATCCAAGAAAAGAATATACTAAAGATGTGCATATTCTCAAAATTGCCTATATCTTGCTTATAAGTTTTGTTGTTCTTTATATGCTGTTTTCAAGGGACATTTTGAAGTTACATGTAATAGCAACATTAATTATTAGGAAATGTCTACAACGAGTCAACAGCTGGTCCTAGAAAATCAAATATTAGCATATCAACATAGGAACCTTTCAATGGTGTTTTGGCCTTTGTAGTAAGGTAATGGCAGCATAGCTTTTTATTTTAATACAAAAGTACAACATTAGGAGGAGAGAATGAACAGAATTATAGTCAAGGCAGCATAAGGTAAAAATGATACACACAAACAAAAAGCACCTTTTACCTTATAATAGTTCTTAGAGCTCATTAATGTACTTGGAGGCAGGGCCAAAGTCAGCGGTGGCTGGGAAACAAATTCTAAATCTGGTGCGTTTGTTCCCTAGAGTTTCAGGTCTGTTCTGTGCTGTTGGAACTCTTGGATTCATCCTACCTTCTCTCAGAAATTACTTTTTGCCTTCTTTAAAGGTGTATCTGCATCAGGATAATTTTTAGATGCTTGGAAGTTTTTATATATGAAAGGATGGGTTACCAGTCAGGTCCAAATTCAACCCTCCCTGCTTTTTTTCACTGGGTTCTTTCTATCCCTTCCCAGGGCTACGGAGACTGGGTCAGGGTGATACTAGGTAACCTGCAGCACTGGCTTCACCAGCATGGGTTCTAAGTTGGCTGGTTACTTACCTATGGACTTCTCTAAAACTAAACTTTCAGGTAAATACAAATGGTGAATTAAAAAAATAAAATGATGTTTGAAAATATGTGTCACAGACTCTACTCCAGTGTCCACAGAGAAAGAAAAAAAATCAGGAGGAAAGAAGAGAAGTTTAAAAGGTGAGATTAACATAAAAACTACTGCCTTTCAGGTTACTAGCAAGACGCTGTGTTCCAGGTTTGGACTACACTGTGTCCAGTTTGAGCCTAAACTGGGGTTTATAGGAGTCCCAGCATACCTTGTGAAATGGTAGGACAGAACCTCTTCAAGAGCATATTTGAGCCCTGGGAAAGCACTCATCTTAAGGGAAGGAGGATCCAGGCATAATGAGCTTTGCTCAGTGACAAGGTGGTGATAAGACAGATAGGGGCAATTATGGGTGACAGATACATCAGGGCATCCATCACTCAGATATGTCTCCTAGCTTTGTCTCCAGCAGGCTGTTGTTTGAGTGTTACTAAGAGCAGGCACACCTCTGGTGAACTGGAAATAGTGCCTGGTGAAAGATAGCTGAACAGCAGTGTTGCATGGAAGTGGGATGCTCAGAAAGAGCAGACTTGTTTTTGATTGCATGTGCAGCTGGAGCTGGAGACGCAGTTGGAAATTTATAGAAATACTTGGAGAATTTAGCAGAGGGCTGAGTTAATTTAGTAAATGGGGTAATATGCTCTCAGAGATGGGCAATTATAGTCAATGTGCCTCCCTTTGTATTTACAAGTGGGTGAAGCCTGGAGAAACTCAGGTTTTATAAGAGTACAAAAATCAATATAAAAGTCCTAGAAAATAATTGTACTTAAACTTCAAAGAATCACTTAGTACTAATTTTGACATTTCCTTCTTACTCTTCTCACCCATGTCTTCCCTATCTTTCTTGACATAAGTAAAAGTATGAATAGGAATAACACCCAAAGCAGAGCAACATATTTCTCCTATTGTAAAAGGCATTCCAGGAAAATGTCTATCGTTAAAGGACATAGACATCTCCATAATTCTTTGACTTCTGAAGAATGAAATAAGTGAAAATTATGGTATTAAATTTCTTTCTCTTTAGCAACAGTCCTGCCTAGTTAGTACTCCCAAAATTCATATTTGTACAATAACAACTTCAAAATAAAATCCAATACTTACTTGTCTCCCACAATTCCCAAGTTGATTGTGGGGTAACCATGTTCCTGAATTGTTGCTAAGAGGGTTGAACGATTGCTGTCTCGAATCTTTCCTGGTAAGAGGTCATCTTCAGGATTTAGCAGCTACAAAGCCAAAAAAAAAAAAAAACCACTACAAATTATTTTCTTAGGATAATATTGCCTATTGTTAATGGGGAAAAAATAGATCTAGTAAAAAGAGTTTAGCACATCTAGCACCTATAACAGTATCTGGCCCATAGAAGATATATGCTCAAAGGATCTTTGATAAATAATGAAAGCACAGGAGGATTAGAAAACAGTCCTCCAGAATTAAAAAACATGCAGAAATTTAAGTGGTGACTAAACAGCAGGCCAAATATCACACCAGCTTTGGCTACAATTTGACAGAATAGTGCTCTGGAGATAGCTGCCTTTCTACTGGTTGGTTGTTTACTGGGTCAAATTAAAAAAAAAACAACTTTCTTTTTTCCTCCCACTATTAATTTCTAATCTGTCCTTCACTGAGAGTATTTGCGGAAGAGACTGTGTGACATGATATTCTCAAGTCTGAAGAGAATGATCATTTATCTTTTCTTTCAAGCTTCTGATCTCTTTTGTGAAGTGGGATCAGTAGTAACAAAGAAGTTAAACTGATTTGAAGGAGAGGGAGCCAGATATCTTGCCTCTATTAGCAAACTTAAACAACTAATACTTAACTGCACACACCCATGATTCCATGACTTTGAATTGAATCACCCTTTAGAGATTTAATATCTACTATTATATGTCAATGAAGAAAATTATAAGAAGCTTATTTTATGTTAGGATGTTCCAATGAAGCAGTGTAGCGTAGTAGCAAGCAAGAGTCTACCTTATTCAGATAAGGTTCAAATTCAAGTTGCCCAAACACATTATGCCACAATTTTCTCATTTATAATATATAGTAATAAAACTACCTTGAAAGGCAGTTGTTAGGACTGAGATAATGAATACTCAGTTAACATAGATAAATATACAATAAAAACAATTCTCTGTCCTTTCTTTATGATACATGATATTGAAAGAGCACCTAATTCCCCCCAATTGTTCTCATATTGTTACTCCTAGGTGCTAGTATGGATGGAATCAGTTTATAACGTGAACACAGATTTACATTTATTAGATTATAAAATACTTAAGAGTAGGAGGTCCCTAACACACACAGACACATACAACATGCAAATTTAATTTACACAATTTTAAGATATACTTTGATTTCAGAAAATTACAAAATGAAAAAAAAAGTACATCTTTGAAGTGAGAAAATCTGGAATATCATCTTAGGAGGTTGAAGGCAAGCCTGCACATTTCAGATGCTTAGGCTGTTAATATGGCCAATACCCAGGGTTTTGTATCTCAGTTCTGCCAAACAATGACCTAAAGCCCCTTTAGTCTTCCTTCTGACTCATTAGTGATGCCATGTGGCTGGACCTTTGGCTTTATGTTGGAAAAGTAGTAGCTTTGCAAACAACTGTCCCCTTAAAATATCTGCAGAAAAACTTTGATCATCTCATTCACTGTCACCTGGGAGACTTCCCTTCAAGTACTGCACTAATCTAACTTAATCAGATCCCATGTGACACTGCAACCCACTTTCATCCTTTGTCACTGGCAGAGCTTGGAAAATTGCTATTGCAGTACTAATACAGATTAACTTTCTGATCTTAATTAACACACAGTTATTGAACTTATAATTTTATAAGGCCAAGGCTTGCAGCTTTTAAACTCCATTAATCACACAAGTTGCTGCAGAAAGAAAACTAAATGGTTATATAATATTTTTTTCACAAAGGGTACTGACCACCAACTGAGTAATAAGATTTCCCCGTTATTAGGGTGGTTTCTTGGCCATTCATGTTCCTCTCTGTTATTTTGCTGCACACAGTTCCAGAAATAATAGAACAATTAGCGATCACTGGAGAACCAGTTGTTTGTCTGTAAAATTGACATAATGAAATAATAGCTAGTTAAGTGAGGGTATGGGATTTCCAGTGCATTTTAAGTATTTTCAAAGAAAACATACAGAATCGAATGGAAGATTATAAGGTTGCATACACTAGAATAAATTCACAATATTCCTCTTTAAAAATGTAATCTTATTTTCCAGCTTCTTATACTTCTAGTCATCTCTGGAATGATGCCTGAAACTTATTGTAGTTAAAATATAAAAGAAAAAATACAATATAAAGTAAAATAAAACATAACCCAAAACAAACAAACAAGAAAACAAAAACATAACCCATTATCTTGATACCTTGTTACTTTCTTATCTACCCCATACTAAATTTCAATTTCCTGTTTCTGTTATTGTCAATGGTGCCACTGTATTTCCAGCTTTCAAACATTTAGCCTTTGATTTTTTTCATTTTGTAGTCCACTATCTTCCCAAAGGTTTCAATCCTTAATCCTTACTCCATCTTTTTTTTTTTATTTTTATGTTTTGCTGCTTTATACACAGGAATCCATCTCCTCCTTGACATTACATTTTTATTCACTCTCTTATCAACCCTCCCCATCCCCCAATTGGCTTTATAAGAAATTAAATTTTAATTGCCAGATCCTTAGTTAACTCTAAGATCTTAAACTAATATTAATTTGATTGACTGGTAAATAATCTTGGATATGTGGACACTGTAATGTTTAATATACCAGTGCCTGACGTAGAGAATGGACTTGAGGACATGGGGGGGGGGTAAGCTAGGAAGAAGTGAGGGAGTGGCATGGACATATATACACTATCAAATGTAAAATAGCTAGCTAGTGGGAAGCAGCCGCATAGCACAGGGAGATCAGCTCAGTGCTTTGTGTCCACCTAGAGGGGTGGGATAGGGAGGGTGGGAGGGAGTCGTAAGAGGGAGGAGATATGGGGATATATGTATATGTATAGATGATTCACTTTGTTATAAAGTAGAAACTAACACACCAATGTAAAGCAATTATACTCCAATAAAGATGTTAAAAAATATATTTACCAGTGTTTATATTAAGTACATCATTAACAGGTTAAAGTAACCATCATTAACAGGGTAGAAAGGATATATGAAGATAGAGGAATGCTTGTGCAAGGTAATGATTATGTTTTATTTATTAGGAAAAAACAGAACAATATTTTTCTTAAAGTAAAAATTACTGATTGTGCCAAAATATAAAGGAAGACAGTAAAAAATAAATTTAGGAGTATTATTCAGTAAAGTATAGAAGGTCTGAATGGAAATGACTTATTGCTTGGCAGTAATAACTACAAATAATGAATATACAGGAAGAATAATATATATTAAAAACATTGACAAAGTTGGCTACGTGACATGGGCTTATTCATAAGGAAAAAAGGCCTATGGATCTTTTATTGTAAATTGTTACTAGAATTTGGGTTTTCTTTTTGTTAAAAATGGCTAAGTTAATTTGTGTCCAGATAACAAAGGTCCCTTTTTATAACCAAAATATTCTGTTAACTCTCTGGTTTATGGCACATTCTTAAATCATTTTAATCAAAAGCTTCTAAAAATAATGGTTACTTATTGTTGATTAAAAATATTGTCTGTAAATATTTATTGTCTTTATTTATGACATATTAATATCTTGTTTCTTCTGACAACTCTTCTTGGTTTTGCCTTTCCCAAATTTGGAATAAAACTGTTGTCTTTTATACCTTTTAAGCAATTTTTGAGTTTACTGGATGGCTACTACATGATACAAAGATTTGCTCCTTTCTTCTTATAAAGAGAACCATGCTAAAATATTTGACATATTTTCATGTACAGGTTTGGAAGTCTAGAATCATGGCTTTGAAGTACCTTGCAAACTTTGGTAATATATTTGTCCTAATGTTTGTCTGTATGGCAGTGGCCGAATATATAAACTCTAGAGCCTTAAATGTTGCTGCACATTTGCTGTAAGCTATATGGTTCAACAAATTATCATGAAATAAAGAGTACACAAAGGCATGGTGCATGTAGAGATCAAAAAAACTACCTCAGAAAACCTAATACACAATCATAGCCCATCAAAAAGTGGTACCAATCTGGATTGATCACATCTCAAAGATAATGAGCTAATTTAGGCTGAAAGTGACCAGAAGTGGGGGCACTGAGAAATGAAATTGAAATCCGAATTTGCAAAAGTGTACTATGACTTTTAATACAGATAAATTGTGCCAAACCATAATACAGAGCACAAACTGTCTTAGCTGAAATTGTTTTTTAACACCAGCTCATTCAAAACCACATGTTCT
Organism: Delphinapterus leucas; assembly: GCF_059928025.1. Lineage (NCBI taxonomy): Eukaryota > Metazoa > Chordata > Mammalia > Artiodactyla > Monodontidae > Delphinapterus > Delphinapterus leucas. The sequence continues at coordinate 146,973,300 of NC_143130.1, read as the reverse complement.
AAGATCATGAACAAAGTGATTTAATAGTAACTCCACATAGATTCATATGTTCCAAAGATAAAGCTACTGACTGTCCAGTTCCAGCAACCTGCCTAGATTACAAATTCTAATGAGTCCTACCCAGGGCTCTGGTGGTCTTTGTACAGGGATTTTGACATTTCTGTTGCTCAGGAGCCCACATCTACTGAAAATGATCTTTCTCAAACACCAATCTTATGACTTTCTCCTCCTCAACTATCCTCAGCACTGTCTCCCTGTCTGCCAATCCATGGTCATTTTTTACATTGTTAAAAACTATACTGAAGGATCAAGACTCACCTCCTTTAAGAAACCTTATAAAGGAAGAAAATTCTGACGCATGCTACAACATGGTTGAAACTTGAGGATATATTGCTAAGTGAAACAAGGCAGACACAAAAAGAAAAATTCTATATGATGATACTCAGATGAGGTACTGAGAGTAACCAAATTCATATAGATAGAAAGTAGAATGGTGGCTGCCACAGGCTGTGGGAGGGAGGAAATGGGGAGCTGTGTTTAATGAGTATAGAATTTCAGTTTTGCAAGATAAAAACTGTTCTGGAGATTGGTTGCACAACAATGTGAATGTACTTAAAACTACTGAAGTATACACTTAGAAGTAGTTAAGATGATAAATTTTTTGTTATGTGTATTCTACTGTAATTAAAAATGAAAAAAATTAAATGTCACTGATGACCTTGGCAATAACAGTTTCAGGGAATAGTGATGCCTTTAAAAAAGTGGCAAGTCAGGAAGGAAGCATTCCACTCTTCCTGGTAGGAAGGGAAAGATGGTGAGTGAGATTAGGTAATGGTGGAACATCAGGTGGAAATATCCAGAGGAAGTTGTAAATGAAGGCTTGAATTTACAAAAGAGGTTAAGTTTAGGGCTACAGATATGGGAAGTTACCTGCATATATTTGACATGAGAGGAAAACTCTAAGGGAGAATTTAGAGAGAGTGGAAGACACAGTAGAGAACAGCATCCTAGGGGAATATTCCAACTAGGGAATGGGATCAAGATAAGGAACGATGAAGAAAAAAAGTAGTAGTTGGCAGGGCATCAAGAGAGAACAATCATGGAACACCAGGAAAGAGACAGTTTCAAGGTGGTGGGTGAGGAATGCCACTGATGTCAAATGATATAGACAGGTTAAGGAAGATAAATATCAGAGCAGGTTTTAGAGGTTAGGAGGTGAATAGTATACTCAGGGAAGCAGTTTCTGTACTAATGGGGGGCAATAATGAGATTCGGGAGTTTGAGGAGAAAGTGCAGAGTGAGGAAGGAAAGCCAGCATGTGCAGACCTCTCTTTCAACAAAGCTGGTAGTGGATAGGAGGTGAATATGCAGTAGCTCAAGGAGGCAAGAAGGTGTTTAAATATAGATTCTCTTCTGATAGTGGTAATCTTTGTCTTTTTGGATGTGAAAGGAGGATGAGCCACTAGAGAGAAAATAATCAGAGAACATAGAAGACACAGGAAGTAATTTAGAAATCAAAGTTCTGAGGAAGGTGAGAAAAAGTGGGTCTAAAGGTAGAAGTAGAGGAATTGTTCTTAGAAAGAAGTACCTTTTCCTTTTAGATTGGAAGAAAGGAGGATAGCTAAAGGAATGGGGAAATTTTCGAGGTAATGAGACGGGAAGAAGAGGGAGATCTCACCTAGTTCAGTTTGACAAATATATTTATTTTTTACCTTTACTTTTTTCCCATAAAGGTGGTTAGGTCATCTGCCAAGAGTACAAAATAGGGCTGCTACTGAGGTTTAAAGAGGGTATAGAGTGTATGAATGAACTATCATACTGGAACTGGAAGAATGTACTAGAAAATCAACAAGACAGTTACATCAGAATTACTGAACAACTTTAAGTGCCAGGTTGCCATTAAATGGCAGTAATTTGTAGTTGTTCAGGTAATCATAGTTCTATGAATTTTTTCAGTAATGTTTTTCTGCTTGGGAGCAAAAATGGAGAAAGTGGAGAATGGAGTCATTCACTTTGGGTATTACCACAGTAAGCAAAGGAATAGGTTAAAGGAGTGAAGCTATCTGAAGTGTTAGGAAGGCAACTTTAAAGTGGTGAGTCATAGTCCTTAATCTGGACAAGAAGTATAGTGTGGCTGAAGAAAGTAATGGACTATCTAACCTGATAGGTTTCAGAGATTGCCATTAAAAAGCTGGGGAAATGAAATTTAAGGAAGTGGGAAGCATTGTGGAATAGTGGAAAAAAGTCATTACAGCCGAAAGATTTAGGTGTGAAACCAGGCTTCATCACTCACACAACATATATAATGTTGGGTAAGTTGCTTTGTTTTTGAGCTTCAATTTTCTCTTATGTAAAAAGAAGGATAATTATATTAACCTCATAGTGTTGCTTTAATCATAAAGCACATAGCGGTACTGGTCATAGTAGACACTCAACTTCTTATTCCTTCTCTTATTAGTGGGGACAAAGATTTTAAAGATTCTACTTTTATAATAACAGCTGCTTGTGGCAGCTCCCAAAGAACAGTATATGGAAATTTTAGACAGACTTTATATATCTAAAGTTTAAACTTGTTTGTACAGACATCTGTTATTGAGAGTGGCCAAGAGATTTACAAAAGACAGAATAAAATAAGGAGAGGCATAGTGGAGATAAATACACTTAGTTCTGTGCATGTGTATGTGTGTGTGCGTGAGAGAGAGAGAGAGAGAGAGAGAGAGAAAGAGAGAAAGAGAGAGAGGAAGGGAGAGAGGGAGAGACAGGGAAGGAGGGGGTAGGAAGAATGAGAATGAATAGAAATGAATGAATGAGTTACGGAATATGGCAGAAGGTGACTGAAACTAGAAGAAAACTCACCATCTATGGAAGGAATATTTATTGCTAGTACTTTGGGTAACTAGATAACAAGCATACAATCTTGACTTCCTGAAGCTAATGGCAGCTGGCTGACTGATGTCCAGTTTAAAGACCTAAAATTCACCATCTACAGTTTCAAGGGAAACAATGTATTTTATGGAATGGAGCTCATCTTGATTTTTCACTTTCTCTTATCTTCTACCTTGAATTCACTGGCAAATCCTGTTTGTTGATTTTACCTTCAAAATGTATCCTGGATCTGATTACTTCTCACCATCTCCACTACCATTCTAGTCCAAATCTCTTGCTGGAGTATTGCATATCCTTTCCTTTTTTAAATTTATTTTAATTTTTAATTTAATTTTGTGTGTGTGTGTGTGTGTGTGTGTGTCAGGCAATTTTATCAGCATTGGTAATACAGTAGTGAACAAACAATACAAGTTTCAAAGAGGTACAGACAGTAACCACTGCATATCCTTTTAACTGGCCTCCCGGCTTTTCACTTTTTCTCTCCCATATGCCAAGCCATACATATAGAAGCCAGAGTGATCATTTAAAAATTTAAGACATTTTATGTTCCATGCTATGTTTCGCTTCCTCAAAACTGTCCATTTAGAATAAAATGATCTTGTTTCTGTTACCTCTCCAACCTCATCTCCTTTTACTTTTCTCCTTTCCCTCTATACTTCAGCCACATTGGCCACCTTGCTGTTCCTCAAACTTGATAAGCATGTACTCCAGGGCTTTAGTGTTTGTTGTCCCCTCTGCTTGAAACACAGTTCTGTTCACGAGGCATATACCCTCAATGGCTTCAGATTTCCACTCTAATTTCCCCTCATCAGTGTGGCCTGATTAGCCTTTGTAAAACAGAGGGCTCTACCTGTCTACCAGTCAGGTCCGGGACAAGGAAACCAAAACTCCTCTAGGTATTTCAAATGGAGGGGGTAGGAGAAGAGAGGATTTAATGCATGGGATTGGTTACAAATGTGTTGGCAGGGCTGGAGAAACAAAAGAAGAAACGTGTATTACTTAAGATCAGTAACTGCAGTCACCATCGTCCCCAGGGCTGTTGGAGGAAAGTGATGTTACTGAGTTGAGGAGATATACTCGTGCTACCTTCTTTCCACCTTCTAATACCATGTTAATGCATCTCAATGGCAAAACCTAACTGGACCGCAGCTGGAAAGAGAGTCTGGGAAACTGTTTTCAGGCTTCCAGCTTTATTGTATAGGGGAGAGAACAAAAGGGCTGATGTGGAATAAGTTTCAATAGATAATACCTGGCATATACCTCTTCTGCTAGCATTCTGTATTATCTCACTCGGCTTTTTAAAAATTCATATCATTTACCACTATATGTTTGTTTATTGACTACCTGCCCCCCCATCCCCATCAGAATATAAATTCTGTAAGAGCAGGGGCTTTCTCTGTCCTGCTTGCTGCTGTATCTCCAGGAGTCAGAACACTGCCTGACATCAGTATGGTAGCATACTAAAAGGGGAGGGGTTGTGAGAGAAGGCTGCCTCAGTGAAAAGGAGTATTTTATCACTGACATTGTTTAGGATTGCCAGTGCATGGTGATAATAAAGAACAGAATGACTTGTAGTTAGTTTTATTACTGTTTTCGAATTTTCTGCAGACAGTGCATTCTTTTATGTGAGGGTAAAGCCTTAATAAAACGCTTTCGCCATGTCTAAGGACAAATTTGAACTTGGGTTAACTTTCTAGCTCAGTTCCTCTGGAAATCTGATAAAGAGAAATGTCAGCTTGTTAGCAGGCAACACTTCTTATGGTAAAATGGTCTCTGATTAGTAACTTGCATATGGAATGGAAGAAATTACAGATGACCTATAAATCCCTAGTGGAAAGCCAAGCTTTGGGCTTCCACGAATGTGGTGACACTTGAAGCTGGGCATATCCCTTGTAGGGACTCTGGAAGTTGCCTAAGATTGTTATAAGAAATATTGATTCCTATGTAGGAGATGGTGCTTCTAAGTTGCTGGCTCCCATACTCCCCTAGGAGAATTCTTGTTCCCTTGCACTTAAATGTCACTTGAAGAACAAAGAGAACAGCTGTTGGGTGGCTGTGTGAACTGCTAAGATGACTGGTCCCACTGAAGAAAGCATGATGCTCCCCTGCTGGATGCTGAGTTTCCTGTTCAATATCTTTCTAAGTAAGCTGGTTCAAGGTACAGTATATTCATATATCGTTAAGTCTGATGTTTAGTTAAGAGAACCTCTGGTGAGCATTCCAGCATGTAACAGATGCTTAATAATCATATACTGAACAAATACATGAGGCTGGAAATGTACGACCACAATTAAGTAATTACTGAATGGTATTCTATTACCTAAATTTTAACCTGCATAGTTTGTCGAAATCAACAAATGTCTACAACAGCTGGTCTGTGTTAGTTATTGTTTACAACTCTACCTTCCCAATTCTAAAAGAATTCCTTCATCCTGAATAAGATCATGTAGTCACAAAATACAGAGCAGGCTTTAAATATAGTATACATAGACATCTTGTATGGCATTCTTTGGGTTGGCTAAGGTTACTGCTTTGCTTAGCAATATACCACACTGGATTCAAGAGGTGGCGTATGTGAAGCCATACATATCAGGGGAAATCAGAACTAATACTTAAGGGGAGCTTGTGCTGTGACTGAATAAATTATAGACTTGTCACAGTCATAGACAAATGTAATTTCTTTTGGCCTTTCTGAAATAAATGAATACTTTTTTTTCCTTATTATTTTCTGGCTATCTGAGGATCTCAAGCCTCAGGAGAGATACTATGCATTATTTATCACTTTTATCTCTAGTTTCCAGTATAGTGTCTGGCATAGAGGTATTCAACAAACATTTGTTGAACTAAACTATATGGTGATAGAGAGTCATAATAATAGCTAACTTTGGATGGGAGTAGGGAGGAATGTCAAACTACATGGAACCAGAGATCATGGAACTTAGAAGCATTATTCCCTTGGAAAACCATGTTAAGTACAGCAGGCCAGAAAACGTAGGGGAATCTGTCAAAGCTTCTCTAAGGACAATCAAATCTATGGGGGCAGGGAACTAGGACTACAAAATCTTCTTTAGATTCTACCATGTATGTACCATCTCTATTCTCACCCCATCACTTTTCCCTACTACTAGTAAATAGTTTTAATAAAGGGTATAAAAGATAGCTTAGGGGCTTCCCTGGTGGCGCAGTGGTTGAGAGTCTGCCTGCCGATGCAGGGGACACAGGTTCATGCCCCAGTCCGGGAAGATCCCACATGCCATGGAGCGGCTGGGCCCGTGAGCCATGGCCACTGAGCCTGTGCGTCCAGAGCCTGTGCTCCGCAACGGGAGAGGCCACAACAGTGAGAGGCCCGCATACCGCAAAAAAAAAAAAAAAAAAGATAGCTTAAAAAATACTACCAATGTACTCTGGGGGATAACTGATAATATTAATCCAGGCCTACAAAGTCATTAGGAAGAACACAATAAATGTAGCTTAAACAAAGTTGCCTAATAACTAGTTGTCTATTAGTTTGCTCATTGTACTTAGCTTTCTTAAACCCCATGAAGTCACTTAGATGCACAAAGCATATAAATAAATCTCAAATAAGAATAGATCATTAAGTCAACCAGTTTAACAGAAATTTCTTTCTGGTGCTGCACATAGTGTCAGTTCGTCCTAGGGATATTAGAATCATCACTTTGTAGATCAATTAAAAAGAATGTTTATTTTGGGTCGGTCAATAGTTTTTGGGAATGACTAGTACACCTATACTGGGAAGTAAGCAAATCTAGAATTCTGATTTACCTCTCCATTAGCAAAACAAAACATTCTTTTCTTTTGCCCCTTCCAAAAGAACTAGAAAGGTAATAGACCCTTGAAAACATCCATCTCCAAGACTCTAGGAAATTAAAAATAATGGTAGCAACCTCTTTTTAGAGGTTAAAAGAGAAAAAAACCCAAAATCCTGTTAATCTGTTTAAACATAGTATAAGATCTAAAGGAATTACTTAAAAAAATCTCAATAGTTTGATTCTGCTTTTAGGCTTTGAATTTCCAGTGGATTCACTTTTCAATATTCCCAGTTTGACCTTACAGCTTCCAATTGAAGTTTTGTATAACTTAAGCAAACAGGGAACAGGAAGTTTTTCAAGAGTTCTCATAAAAAGACTGACTAAATTCCCCTTCCTAAATCAGGGCTGAAATGACATTTTGACACATTCTGAATAGCATGCTACTAGAGATGCCATCTTTAGAGAAAAAAAAAACCTCTGATTTTCAAATCCTTCCTGGTGATTAAAGATCACATGGAATGTTTAGCAAGAAAAGGGGCTAGCCATGGTGTCCTAGTTCGTTGAATTATTTCCCACACAGAGGTGGCCCATCATCTCAGCAGCAGGGTATGCACAATTGATTGTCCCAACAGACTAAGTACTGGGTTTGCACAGTTGAATACCTATAGCTAGCAGTCAACATTCTTTGTTTATATGTACTGAGTGTGTGGAAGGTCATTGGTTGTAATATTTCATTTTAGTAAATGGAAGGGAACATTTCTTAATATGTAATTTCTAGTTCTTCCTTTTCATTTTCTGTACTTGAACTATCCTGAGGCCAATTTATTATTTCCTTGTTATAGAAATGTGGTAAGATCTATAATCCTTAATGTTCTATTTATAACACAGAACACAGAATGTCAGAAATACTTTCATCTGAAAGCCCCACTACCCACCATCTTTCCCCTGCTGTCACCCCCCTCCGCTTTTTTTCCTTACCTCATTCCCTGTTGACATGACTGCAACCACTGGAAACTTATTAACTTCAACCTCTGTGACACCTACAGTTGCCAGAAGACCAATCTCTGAGGGGCCCATGTGGGTTCCTTTGGCCAAAACACATTCCCCTCTTTTAATGTCATGGCCAATGGGTCTGAAAGTCAAAGCAGAACCATAAACAGTATGACTAAGAACAGTATTTTCTCAACTCAGGGGAAACTTTAGTGTTAAAGAAGGAGGACACTCAAGGGGGAAAAAGTGAAGAGATGAGGCAGGACCAGAATACTAAAACGAAGAGATTCTAAAAACTCTATGCTTTTTTAATTAAAAAAATTAAATCACATAACAGAAGACAGAAATAGATTTGTATCTATTGCTGTTAAACAGGAATATGTTACTTCATGTTTGAAAGTTATTTTATAAATTGTTTTGTATCACATTACAGTCCAAAACACCAATTGCAATCTTTCTTTGATGTAAGGCAAGCATTTATATGAAAATATCTAATGCCATGTCCATAGCTTGTTAGCTTTGTGGTGAGGAGAATAATGCTAATGAGGTTACAGTCATGGAGATAATTTCCATTTAGACCACTTAGGCTGGTCCAGTTCTGTGGCTGTGTAGGTCCATTCACTCTTGGCCTGCCGCCACAGGAACTGGAGAAGTATAGCTTTGTTACAAAACGTTGAGCAAATTTGCATTAATAGAATCAGGGCAAACATATTCAATTGTAAGAAAAATCATTTGACAAATATACACTACTTACGGTAAGACAGTAGTCTCATCTTTGTATATAAACAGTAGTACATTATTTCATTATTATTGGCAGTCAATAGAGGAGGGGCTTTCAGCTAATTATATAAATACTCAACTCTGAAAGTATCTGTGTTAATATCAAATTCTGGATTACCAAGGGGTAGGGATGGGTAATTCTGGATTATCTAGGAGGAGGATTAACTGTGGATTATGTAGGCTCATGACTTTGCCTCCTTCTCGTGTTGCTTTTGAATATTTCATTTGCCTTTACCAACTTTACAACAAAGTAGGGAGGGCAGACATGGGATACAGAATTCAGAAAATTAATTTTGCTACTTGTTAAAAGCCCTGAAAGCTAATGGTTAACTGATTGAGCTGTGAATTTATAATAGCCATGCTCTCCTGAGTTCATGATCATGGCAGAAACAAAAGTTGGCTATACATTCTATATGTTATGAACTTACCTGATATCTTGGCCTGGCCGAGCTTGCACCAGAATTCGTACTTCAAGCTCCTCAGTGCCCTATAATAAGAGCAAATCATGTAATTTCAAACAGAACAATCTAACTGAATTTTGATCAATAGAATTTAGCTACTCAGATGCTTTCATCATCAGATAGGCCCAGAATATATAAAAATATAGAGGAACAGAAAAGCCTTTGCTAAACCCTTTGAACATGATGAATTTCTACCACACGTTCCTGAAAAATCAGGTTTGATGCCAAGGAATGAATGAATGAATAAATAAACAAACAAACATTTTCACTGATTCTCATGCTTTTAAAAAATGTACCAATTCAAATACTGACTCTTACTTTGTAAGCAGCATTCTTTAGGAAAAAAAAAAAAGATGGCTACCCTAATAGATACAGTGAATATGCATGGAGATAACCTGTCTCTTCTAAATCATGGGTTCAATACTATGCCAAGGTTCCTTGCATATATACCTGCAGGTATTTCTGAAATACTTGCAGAAATTTCAGTGAAGGACTTATAGTTTATCTGGTAGTAGATTTCTATAAATTAATGGTGATCATCATTTTTACATTTATGGACTGTGAATAACATTGTGACACTGGAACTGTGTCTTGTCATCTGGCAGAGTCTGTGGAGGCATGTGTTCTGGATTTCAATGCTCTGCTGGCTTCACTGATGCCAATAAATCTGTTGGACAGTTTTAACAGCAGGGCAATGTGATCTGTGTGCCAAGAGTTGAATTTTATAAGACTTACTTGTGGGAAGGTGATTAAAGAGAAAATCCCCAAATCAAGAAAAGAGGGTGTGTCTCAGCATGGCCAAATTTTACTATATACCCAGCCGAGGAGAATATATATTTGTTATTAATTCTAACTTTAAAAATACAAGATATCTTAAACTTCTCAAAACAAGTAAGATAGCCAGTCATTAAAGCATCAGTTGAAATTATTCTTTTATTAGTGACTGATCCTCTGGTTTCAATAACTGCCACTAGTTTCAGTGAGATAAAGGCCTACTTAGAACAGAGTCCTTTATTTTAGGCAATAGAGGGGGAACTGACATAAATTTAATGTTTCCAGACTGTAATTTGGCGGCACAGATTTTCCTGAATTATAGAAAACCAGAGCTGAAAGGATCATTTGGTTTAAATGCTTGGCTTAGTGTAATATTCAAGAACTTGCCCAAGTGTTCTTTGTTAAATTCTTCTCTTTTAAGATCTCCTTCACATTTTATCAGAAGCTAGTCTTGATGAACAAGTTTCTCAGCTAGATGATAAGTCAACAGTTAATATCTCTGCTCTTCTATCTTGAGGTAGTTTGTTTCCTTGCTTGCATATGAAATTTCTTGGCTCAAATGTGGCTCAAATTCTGCTGTAATCACAGTAATGATCATAAAAACATCTACTATAACAAAAGGTTTTCAAGCCTAAGGCAGTTCCTTATTTACTATACACTACAATGTAAGGTTCTAACATAACCAAAAAAATTGGGCTAATCTCATAAACATTGCAGAAAATAGGCATGACTTATAATACCGCCATAGGAATGGAGCCATAAGACCTGGTAACGACATACATCATCAGATTCCCTGATCAGTTCAGTATCTTCCACTTGTACTACTGCATCAGCACCACAGGGGATTGGAGCACCTGTTGTAACCCGCATGACTTGTCCTGGCATTACTGTCTGAGTCGGCTGGAAATACAAACATGCAAGAAAGAGTTGATTTACTTTACTGCTGCAAAGGAAAAGTCTGCAGGAGATGTGACCGTTTTTGAAACAAACCATAAAAGGAAAATCTTACAGTCTTATTCATTTTGGGAAAATGTAATAAAAGTCACAAACAAATATACTTACACCAAAGAGGCTTTCGTTTGACTTAAGTAATGACTTAATTAGATGTCTTTCTTGGTGCCCTGCTTTCCTTTTGAAGAACTACCACTTATATTTGCCACTACTGTCTCTCACTCATTGTGAATTTTCTTAATATATGTAAAGTGATTTTACAGTCTTTAAAAAAATACCATGTAATATGATTTTATGAATGACAATTATGAAAAACCATCATGTTGATCATTTACTGAAGTTCTGATGTTTGAGAAATGTAGTATTTTATTAACCAACGTTTTAGTTAAATAAAGGCAAGCCAGAAAAATTATTTTAATTATTACTCTTGAAAATCTTTATAAAATATATTAGTTCACCTTGCAACTAATAAGAAAAGTCTAACAAATGTAAATAAATCATTTAAAAATGACTCCAGTGTCTGTAATGATTTGTGTTAAATATTATATCCAAGATTTTTATTGTTTGAGCTCTCATATGAATGGTATGGGAGACTGACTACAGGACCTACCTTGCACACTTCCTCCCAGCACAGGAAAAATCATATTTCTGTCAGCTCCAACTAATAGGTTTGATCTGGCCTCAGAAGAGTCACTTGTCATGGGCCATGATTTAGATCAGATTTGGGAAAAGGAATGCTTTAAATTTCCCCAAAAAGAAAATTCTGAGATAACATTAATTCCCCAATAAAAATGATATCTTTCCAAAGACATCTGCTTCTTAGGTATTTAAAATTTTAGGTTACAACACGTAAATATTCTTAACACTACTGAACTGTACACTTAAAAATGGTTAAGATGGTACTTTTTATGTTATACATTTTTTACCACATTAAAAAATATTAGGGAATGATTAAGGAAAAATACCCTTCCACTAGATGTACAATCAAAGTAAAACTGGAAATTTATTTGTTAGAAAAGCCTTAAAAAGCTTATTTCCATAATGTTATTGCTGTAAACAATACCATCAATAGCTAATATTTACTGAGTACTCAATCTATGCTAGGCAGTGTTAGATGCATTATTATATTCCAGAATATAAGCCTTATAAAGACAGAAATTTTCAGTTTCTGTTTGCCTCTCTAGATCACATTGTCATTTTCCTGTGCTGTGGCCCATAAGGCCAGCCTCTATGGACTGTTTCAACCAGGTTCCCATCACTCTGGCTTCTGGTTAGGTTCAGCCAATGGGAGGGGCCAACAAGAGATCAGAGGCTAGGAGAGAGAGAGAAGTACAGTTTTTATTCCCCTTGCCCTTTCCCTGCTGGGCTGCAGTTTGGTGATGGGTATGCCATTTCTACTACTGATGCCACAGCTCCTATTAGGTGGACCTCTCCCATAGCTATCAATCTCCCAGGTCTAGGTACTACTCTCTCCCTTTGCCCCTTCAAACCTAGAGGAGGTAATGAAATCTCACTGTTGCTAGTACCTGAGTGCTTCACATTCCTTTGTTAGTTTCCCCTAATCCTGTCTATATCTTGGGTAGAGTCATTTCATTAATCTTTAATCACCCTCTTTCCAGACATATTTATTGCTCTACCATCCCAAAGCCTAGAAAGTGTCTGGCACAAAGTTGGTAGTCAATAAATATTTCCAGAATGAATGAATAAGTATGCATGGTCTCATTACCACAACAACTACATGAACCATGTAATCCTTCTTGGTTTACAACTCCGGTGTTCTCACTGATTTTCTCCCACAAGTCACTGGAGAATGGTTCTTGGGATCAAATCTGGCATTGAATTACATACTTTATATCCCCATATCATGTTATTTGACAAAAAGACATTTCAGGGCTTCCCTGGTGGTGCAGTGGTTGAGAGTCCGCCTGCCGATGCAGGGGACACGGGTTCGTGCCCTGGTCCGGGAAGGTCCTACATGTCGCAGAGCGGCTGGGCCCGTGAGCCATGGCCGCTGAGCCTGCGCGTCCGGAGCCTGTGCTCCGCAATGGGAGAAGCCGCGACAGTGAGAGGCCCGCGTACCGCAAGAAAAACAAAACAAAACAAAACAAAACAAAACACATTTCAGGCTTATTTGGAATTGTTACATTCTAATGTAATTTTCTACCAAGATAATGCATAGAATTAAAAAAAAAAGCCTAGGGCCCAATGCATTAATTTTTTTTAATTTTTAGTTTTGGCTGCATTGCGTCTTTGTGGCGGTGCGTGGGCTTCTCATTGCAGTGGCTTCTCTTGTTGTGGAGCACGGGCTCTAGGCACGTAGGCTTCAGTAGTTGCAGCACGCGGGCTCAGTAGTTGTGGCTAGCAGGCTCTAGAGTGCAGGCTCAGTAGTTGTGGGGCGTGGGCTTAGTTGCCCTGCAGCATGTGGGATCTCCCTGGACCAGGGCTCAAACCCGTGTCCCCTGCATTGGCAGGTGGATTCTTAAGCACTGCACTACTGGGGAAGTCCTCAATGCATTAATTTTTTTTCAACCCCAGATACTACTTATTATCTGGTGCATCTCTTAATTCACTAAACATGACCATTTTGCAGTGCAGTGATTTTTGATGAAAAGCATTAATGTTTTGATATATGTGTTTTTTAGTAGAGGTGCTAATGTCAAAACTATCTTCTGAGACTGTGCAATAAAAATATTTAATGTAGGTCTAAAGAAGTCCTTCTTTTCCCCTGAAAGTGCCTTTTTGGCTAAGGCAGAAAGTGATTCCCAAAGTGAGTTTCAGGGTAGTTGCTTCTTAAGCTGATGTGTGTTAGCCTAGAGCCCTCCCTCAGTTTAGTCTGATTCAATGAACCATATTATGTAAATTTACTTCAAGCTTTACTGTGGCTGTACCTGTAATTTTCTCTGCTTCTTGGCTTAAACCAACTTTAAAGAAGTGTTTCTGTGTGGCTGCTAAATAAAAAATTTGGCTCCTCTCCAAAACCAGTAATTCTAAATGGTAGGTGAAGGATTCCCACCAGCTCACTTATATTAAATCTAATGTAAAAGATATTACTGGATATATAAAGACATTTATATATCTACTTAGAGTAGACATATAAACTGCAATTGAATTGAATCAACTGGAAAAACTCTAGCAATAAATAAAGTACTTCCTTTAGATTGTTAAGACTACCAACTCTTTTTTTTATTTTTATTGATATAGGTACCTTATATACTTTATATAAAGTAAAAACTATAAAAATCTTGATTTTTCCTTAATAGAGATATTGAGTTGGATTTTTTGAACTTTGTCCAATGATAGCACTTCATAATTACACAACTGAAAGTGTCCAATGTTAACCAATAGGACCAAACTATAAGTGATTTAAGGCTAAGTATTTTGGTACACCAATAAACCATGTTGTAAATAACTGTCTCAGTGTATGCAATGGTCCCCTAGTGCTCAAGTGTATTTACTTTCAATAAGTGAGCAATTTGGCTCTTGCAAGATCCCTGAGATTGCTGTAAAGAGTGTATGTGTATGATACATCAGTTATAGATAAAGTACATCACAGGTAACTTGAGGAAAAACCCTGTTTTCTTATATAGTTTTGATCTTTTTTCCCATCAAAATTTTATGAGAACTTACAAGAAGTTGGCAATTTTTTAATTTCACAACTTTTCTTGTGCTCCTTGTTATCAGTTGGAAGTCTTAACTAGTAAATAAAGTTTAAGGGCCCATAAGGCTCTTAACAATCTGCTACCTATGCCTAAGTATTCTAGGCTGTAACTACCACAAACGATTTGCCATTTCCTAATACCATGCAATTTTTCAAACACCACTGGGTCTTGACTTATACTGTTCTTTCTGCTTGGAATGTTCCTTTTTCATTTCTGTTTCTGTTTTTGTAAAACTCTCTTAGGCCCAGCTCCAATGTCATCTGCCTAGCCCTTCTAGGACAAAATGCTCAACCTCTCTATTGTGCTCCATAGCACATGACTGAGAGCATTAGTTTAACACTTAATATATTGTATTATATTTAGTTGTTTATACTCTGTCTCCTCCACTATATGTAAACTGTTAAGAGTAGTAATCATGTATTAATCTATTTCATATTCCTAGAACCTAGCACAGTGCTTCTTGGTACAAACAGTAGGTATGTTTGATAAATATTGGATAGACTCAGTTGAAGATCAGAGAAGTACTCCTTGAATAATTGATATTTTGGGGCTTTGTTAAAAAAAATGGATGCTTTGTATGTCCATTGCTGATGGATACACATACCAAGCGGTCAAGTAAGTTATGAGGTCATAATGCAAGTTATTTATAAAAAAGCGGCCTAGGTCTAGTTGTTCTTTTTGTCAGGAAAACAGTCATGAAGAGCAAAACCAGCCTGTGCACAGCATGGACAAGGATCCAATTACTACAGTGTCAGGCTTAGCTTCAGAGACCTGCACACAGTACTCCTCAATGCTTGGATGTAGAGGTGAGGCAGCTAGGGTTACCACCATTGGCACCATCCTTCTCCTATATACTTCCTCAACCCCTCTCTATTTTTAGCACATATGGGAGTACATGCTAAGGCGTGGGATATAGCTTTTGCTCAAACTGCCCTATTTATTTATTTATTTCCTCCTTTATTTTATTTATTTATTTATTTATTGCAGTACGCGGGCCTCTCACTGTTGTGCCCTCTCCCATTGCAGAGCACAGGCTCCGGACGCGCAGGCTCAGCGGCCATGGCTCACGGGCCCAGCCGCTCCGCGGCATGTGGGATCTTCCCGGACCGGGTCACGAACCCGCGTCCCCTGCATCGGCGGACTCTCAACCACTGCGCCACCAGGGAAGCCCCCCTCCTTTATTTTTATATAATCCTTATGAGTGTTTGGTGGTAGCAGAAGAGAAAAGTGCGTTGGTTTTCCCTTTGCCTCTAGTCAATAAGGAAGGTGCTCTTTTAACCAACTTTCAAAACTCACTGGATTAACATATGCTCTCTATTTCCTATTGAACGTAATGATGCCTACAGACACTTTGTTTGAAACTGTTAGACTCTTCTCTTGTACACCTAAGGTTCAACCGAGTTTGCTCCCAAACTTGTTTGTACCAGTTTGTGGCAATAGTTGCTACTGAATTAAGTTATTTAAATAAATATTACACAAACCAATGATATATGAGTGTAAAAGGAGTTATTTTTTTCCTATAAAAATTAAGTTAAACCTTTGGAAAAACTCATTTAAAAAAGGCTGCTAAAAAGAACTGATGTCAAATTAGGTATGGGTGAAGCAACTGTAAAAAAAATTATAAAAATATAATAAAAATCTAGAAGGCTTCTATACTTAGATACTTTGCAAAGGCCTTAAATTTTTTTCCACTTTAAAGAAACTAAAACTTGAAATCACATATAATGCCTTTTGGGTATAAGAGAAGTTCAAATAGCAGATACTTATTAAAAGAAAAGCCTTAGGGCTTCCCTGGTGGCGCAGTGGTTGAGAGTCCACCTGCCAATGCAGAGGACGCGGGTTCGTGTCCCGGTCCGGAAAGATCCCACATGCCGCGGAGCGACTAGGCCCGTGAGCCATGGCTGCTGAGCCTGCGCGTCCGGAGCCTGTGCTCCGCAACGGGAGAGGCCACAACAGTGAGAGGCCCGCGTACTGCAAAAAAAAAAAAAAAAAAAAAAAAGCCTAGCTCTCCATCAAATTACTGACAAATAAATGTTCATTTATTTAAGTTACATTTACATTTATTTTAAAAGTAAAAGATAATTTCCCACTTGTAACTTATTTCCAATTAAATGACCAATTACTGGTATCCAAAGCATTAATTAAGAGGACTTCTGTTGTACTTCGACCATGGCCCATCAGTGCTTCGTTTCTATTAAGAAATACCTGTTCTCTGGTTAGCTCCCTGATGAGAAAAATTAATCAAAATGATTAGCTAGAAAGATTAAATAATCTGCTTCTTCTAAATTTCCCTGTATGTAACACGAGTTGGGGAAAACTCTGCAAAGACCACTTAGAAATTTTAGCTCTATTCAAACATTAATGTTTATACCAGAAGAAAGATTCATCCAATCACAGGGCTGGAAAATGCTTGTGCGGCATGTCATCTGAGACATACCAGTAACATCATGCTGTATATTAATAGATGCAGATTCTTTCAGTTAAGAAATAATTCATTTGGTTCTTTCTCATGGGAACCATCCTTTCATCTCTTTGATAACCTGTCTAATCCTTCTCTAAGATTTCCATTACAACAATGGCAGAAGTCTAGAATTAGAAGCCCAAAGTCCATGAAACTAAAATCTTTAGGGCCTTTCAGGCTTATGAATCTCACCTGTTCACCAGCTTGGGATTCCCCAATGATGAAACGATCTCCTGGGCCATCGGCAGCTGTGAGATGAACAGAACCAAGAACAATCATCAGAATGGACCTATAGCAAAGAATAAGAACCTAGTGTTGGAATTCTAAAACTTGACTCAAATGATCAGCTAAGGCTTCAGGAAAGTGGAATACTTTTCTGATCTCCTAGTTTAGAAAAGGGCTTTGTTATTACTAGTTTGATCTTCGGTATCCACAACTCACAAGAACCAACAGTAGTGGTCCAGGTTGTGCCTTTTCTTGGTGTCTCTGGAGATAGTTTTCTTGTTGTTCCATAATTTCCACTCTTGCACTTTTTAATAGGAAGTTCTTTTAGCCTATCGTCCTAAATAAATGGTATGTATGTGTTATATGTGTGTACACACTCATGGAGACATATGTATGAAGTAGCAAGTGAAGTAGGAAGAACATATATTCTTTTCTTCATTTGACACTTGAAGGAAATGAGTTACAGAATGAAGAAACTCAGGTAGAAAAGATTCAGTACCTTTAACAAGTTCTGGCTAGTGGTAGAGCTAGGACTAAAACCCCAGTCCCTGAATTTCCAATACAGTATTTTTTTTTTTTATGATGGATCAAAATTCTGTTTCTAAATCAAAATACACGGGCAGTGCTGCATCACAATTCCCATTGACTGTTTATTTTTAATTGGAAGAAACACTTTCAGACTTGAGACGGAAAAAACTTCTCATCCAATTTTTTTCTATATACAGTATAGTAATGGCTGGATGAAAAAATATTCCTGGAGATAAATGTATTCAAAAGGGTTTTCTTCACATACAATTGGATTTCAGACCAATACTATTGGCAAGGCAATGCATACCTAATGAGTTTCATGATCATGACCATTATCTCCTTGTAATCAGCATACAGCAAGGGTTTGGGGGCACATACACAGCAAAGATAACACTATTTATATGAATATTTTAATCATATTTGCAGTCATGTTGATAAATAATAAAAAGTATTTTCCCTCTTTTAGAGAGGATATATAAAATTTATTGTTTCTTGGACTTCCCTGGTGGTGCAATGGTTAAGAATCCACCTGCCAATGTAGGGGATGCAGGTTCGAGCCCTGGTCCAGGAAGAGCCCACATACTGTGGAGCGGCTAAGCCCAGTGCGCCATAACTACTGAGTCTGTGCTCTGGAGCCCGTGAGCCACAACTACTGAAGCCCGCGAGCCACAACTACTGAAGCCCGCGCGCCTAGAGCCTGTGCTCGGCAACAAGAGAAGCCACTGCAATGAGGAGCCTATGCACCGCAAGGAAGAGTAGCCCCCGCTCGTTGCAACTAGAGAAAAGCCCACGCACAGCAATAAAGACCCAAAGCAGCCAAAAATAAATAAATAAATAAATAAATTTTAAAAAGAAAGAAAGAAAGCCAGATATAAGAGAATCCATGTAGCCTGATTACATTTATTTTTTTAAAAAATTATTGTTTCTTTATGTGACTACAAAGTAGTATTTTTTCTGAAGCCTTATATATACAATACCGTTTATAATAAGTCACTATTTTGCACAGCTGGCTTTGGTTAACCTGATGTGAAGAGGAACAAAAATTAACATTGGGTGTCTTCTACTTACTAGATGTTGTATCTTGTGCTTTTTAGACATTGTCTCAGTTAATAAACTCTTGGCTTTCTGGTGTTTTTTTGTAATGCTGTTGTATTTTCAGTGTTCACTTGTAAGAAAGAGAATACTGTAGTTTTCCTGCAATGGTATTCTTATGCTGCTTTCATGGGTTCTTTTTTCTTTCCTCTTTTTTTTTTAATGAAACAATTTAAAACAGACATAGAAATCACTGCTTCAACAATTATCAACATTTTACCAATTTCGTTTCATCTGCCCCCACACTTATTTTTGCAGTATTTTAAAGTTAATCATAATTTTCTTACTGTACAAAATTAAAAAGTCAATTATCTTTCAGAGTTCTGTACTAACTGCATCTCAAAACTCAATAAACTTAGTTTTGATTATTTCTCTGCTAGAGATATTACCAGCTTTCCACCTCCCGTAAGCAACCTAGATGTCTTCTCTTTTTACTTCTTGCTCAAGGGAAAATTAGCATGGTTTTAGAGTAAAAGCTGAATCTGAATCCTGGTTCTGCCTATTATTAGCCTCAGGACTTTCAGCAAATTACTAAAACTTTCTCTAACCTTCAGTTTGCTTGTTGATAAAAATGGGAATAACCATACTTTAAAAATAATACCTTTTAAGGCTTTTTATTCCTTTCATTCATTCACTAAATTTCTACTGAGGTCTTCTGTGCTCTTAGTGTTATATTAGATGCTGGGACAGAGTAGAGAGTAAAACTAGATATTGTTTCTATTCTAATGCAGTGTCAGTCTGTTGCAATGTTTTTCAAACTCTAGATCACAAATAGAGGTGGGCTGTAAAATCATCTTGTAAAGAAAAAGAACAGAAAATATATCTCGTCACACATGGTAAAGGTGAAAATTGTGTCAAGAAACTTATTTTTGTTTATATATATGCATGCATATATATTTATATGCATTGTATATGTTATATATGTATGTGTATATCATTGGTTTATGATGTCTAATGTATTAATGTGTGTCTTTCTATGGGTGTGGTGAAAACAAAACTCTTAAAGCCACCGATGTGAGGGAGATAGATATTAATCAAATAGTCACATTAACAAACATATAAATTTGTATATAAATACAAATTAAGAAAACCATTCTAAAGGAAAGGAACACGGTTTTATGAGAGCATACACTGAAAGTACCTGAACTACACTGGAGGGTCAGGGAAAGACACCCTGATAAAAGCATTTATGATTTGAATATGAAGGATGAGGAAGAGCTAAGTAGGCAAAAATATATGGGGATGGGGGAGAGGGAGAGGGAAAAGGAGAGGGAGAGATGGGGTGGGGGGAAGAGGGAGAGATGGGGAGAGAGGGAGAGATGGAGGGAGAGGGAGAGAGACAGAGAGGAAATGAAAATGCTTCATCCATAGATATTCACCTAAAGAAAACAGTATGTGTAAAGGCTCTGGTTCACGTCCTCCCTCTATCCTATAGTCTAGCTACTCTCAGGAGTACCTGAGAATACCAAGATGACTCATATTTCAGCTCCATAACATATGCTACTCTCACTGCTTGGAGTGTCCTTTTCTTTTCCCTGCCTTCTGGTTAAAGACTTCTTAGCTTTTAAGACTCAGCTCAAGTGTCACCTTCTCTAGGAAGTCATATCTGACTTCCTTTCCCTCAAGAGTCACCTACTTCTTCTTTTGTTTCCACAGTGTATTCCTGAAATAACTCTAATTACGGCTTCCTAATGTATTTGTAACCATTTTCTTATTTGTCTCAGGGAAATTCCTAGTACCTGCTGAATAACAGGTATTCAATAAATGTTCAATATACGAAGTATTCGAAAGTTCAAGAAACGAATGAGTGTGGCTCCTAAGAATCTTTGTAGAAAGATGCATGCATGAATGAACAATAAATAATATTTTCCACTGCAAAATGCTGTATTTTGAATGCCTTCCATTTTCTGCTGGTTCGTGTATATTGTTTTCTTCAAAATACGAGTCAACATTCACCATCTTTAGAATGTTCAGAAAGACTGCTCTGCTTAATTCTATATAACTTAGATTTTGTCTAGCATAGTGCCTAGTTCATCACTGATGCTCAGTAAATATTTGATAAAACAAAGAAATCAACTTGGCACTTCCATAATACTTAGGTGGGAAGTTTGTAAACTGTCTTATACACATTAGTATTGTGCTTTGTAAATTTTCTTAAATAATTTTATAAATGTGTGGTAGGTAGGGATCAATTCCTTTATTTCTTTTTTGAAACCCTCTGCTCTTCAGTCTTCCTCTTGTCTCCTGTTCCCCACACATGCAAATATACATACACTCAAAATGCTCATATCAGTGTTCTGCACAAATGCTCCAAACAAATGTCATTATATAATGAGTGGCTAGAGATAACCCGGGGCAAGGTTGATATAGAGTGTCAGGGAGGCCAACAACTGAAAGAGCCTTTAAGTGATTCTAAGAAGCAAGATGCTTTGTTGCCAAGGAAGGTACACTGACTGGGGAGAGAATATATCTCACTTTAACTGTGTTCTCCACTTTGCCCTGAAAATTTCCACCTGGGAAACATGCTAGATAAGGAAGGCTCAGTCAACCAACATTATAGAAAGTCCCAGGTACCAACGGAGGAGTCATTTTTACCATTTCCCTTATAACAGTGCTTCTCAACCCTTAATGTGCATAGAAATCACCTGGAGATCTTAAAATACAGATTCCGATTCAGTAGGTCTGGGACAGGCCCTGAGGTTCTACATTTCTAACAAGCTGATGCTTATGCAGCTGGTTCATGGACTACCCTTTCTGAGGAGCACAGCACTGTAAGATTGAACGGAATACAGACAAATTCAGACTAAGAGAAAACTTAAGAAATAAAAAATTAGTGAACTACAACAGAAGTCCTGATTTTACATCAACACCAAGGCTAACTATTTATTATAAAGACAGAAAAGTAACGATCAATCTACCTAACTTACTGATATTTATTTTAAAATATCTATTAAACAGACAGGTAAAAGAAAAGTTGCCATTTTCAAGATGAATTCTACCAGCTTGGGTGGGAGGGGGCAGAAGTGGAGGTACAGTGGCAGATGAAGCTAAAGCTTGGAAAGAACTTAAGTAAGCCACAGTACGCCATTAGAAAAGATGGATGGATTCCAAGGATTTCTGTAAAGGCTTAGACTCTTTCCCCCCACTAATTCTGACATTTCTATTAATAAGTTTTCTTTTCTGTTTTGTAACTGTAGAATTTAATTTGAAGGAAGAGATAAAAGCAATATAAACCAAATCCTAACAGCAAATGCACTGTATAATGCTTAATGCTAGACCCTGAAACTGCTCCCACTTCCACCTTTTTAATGTCCAGAAAACACTTTTAGTCTTTATTTGAAGATTTCTGATATAGATCAGATATAGATATATAGATATCAATATATCTAATTGATACCATTAGATAACTATTCATTGTGTCAATGTATAGAAAATGATCATCCTCAAGCCATTTGCCCTAGAATTATCCCTCATTTTCATCTTCCAGCCATGTGGGAGCTCTCTTTAAATCTCTTGAAATCCTTTATAGCTATTCACTTATTTTCAGTAACAAAAGCCTCATCGTTTCCATGTTAGGACTGAATAAACACAGGCCATAGATAGCATAACTTTCAGAGGTCCTAGGCGCCTCTATTCTTCAATAGAGGAATAAGGCAGAAGGACTAATATTCTGTTTATCTCTAATTATAGAACCAAACTGTCTAAGACTGGATGATAGGCAACAGGGTAATAGTATTGATATTTATGTGTATACTAAAATTAACATTGTAGAACGAGTTTGGAGTGGTGGCAAGGGTAGGTGACAAGACTAGCACAACAGGATTAATACTTGCTGCAGTTATACTGAGGGATTAAATCAGGTGAGTTGTTTGGAATTTTAAATCTGCTGCCTGGAAAGCAGGGAGCAAGGAGTAGAACAGATGAATGAGAAGGCATTTTATATTCTTTACCATCATCTTCCAGGAGAAAAATGTCCATATATTGTTAGTATTGGGAAAAGATATATTATTTCCTTAAATACATTATTTTAAGCTTTTGGGGATTAACTTAAATTAATTATTCAAAATTATCTCTCTGCTCACATGAGTAATACTCCTATATCATAAGGCTTTCTTTTTCATCCAAAGTGTCCTACAGTGGAAGGCCACTGGCTGTCAAATGAGTTGGAAAACCAGCTATGGCCAAACAGGATTTAAATGGACAAAACAGAAACTCTAAAACATTACTTTTGTGACAGAATAAGAACTAGCGCAAAATCAAAAAGGTTATACCGAATTTTAGTATGCATTTTAACACACTGGAAGGAAGTACAACAAAATGTTAATAGTAGCTAGACAGTGAGATAATGGGTTAAAATGTTCTTTTTGATTTTCTGTATTTTCCATAAGCATGTATTTAATCAGAATGTATAAAAGAAAAAGCTTTAATATTTACTTAACCTAAATGGCAAGGATTTCTCTTAATATAATTTTCCAGAATTGTTTGTTGCACATGGTTCTCAAAATAATTACTGGCTTGTTTATAATTTTCCCTTTTCTTAAATAATCCCCAAACTAATTCTGAAGTGATAAGCCTTTCAAATTGAACATTTTCAAGAGAGTGAATTTGGTATTCTGAGATATTTTTACCTTTATTAACATCTAAGAAGCAATTGTGAGACAATGGGCACCCACATCTCTATAGGAGCGTGTGAATGCATCAAGAAGATGGTTGGCTTAATCAGTGTGAAGGGAGAAATAACTCCTCAAAAATACGAATAAAACTATTGTATTGCTTCTAACTGGTAAATGCTACTTTCATTTTCTTTTCTCTTCTTTCATCATTCAAATTCATTCCCTCCTGAATGTAGTTTTAGGTTTATTAGTTTACATCATCACTTGATTCCTATCTTCTTTATACTCTATTCTTTATTTTTTAAAAGCTGTTCCTATTTCTTATTTCTTTAGCTATTTGTTACTGTCTTGATTTTTCAACCCACATACCTTAAAGCAAGTGATCCTCCAACTGGTTTGGAGTTTTATCCCACATGTTTCTGAAGGATACTGGCTAATGCTTAGTGATCCAGAGCAAGTTAGCAACCTCTTTACACCTAGAGGGTTAGCAATGCTCACAGGTGCCACTGGTTATTACTGGAAGGCCTAAGGCAAAGGCAGAGGAGAAGAAAAACAAGGAGAATAAAGGGAGTGGGGAGAAAGGATGGGAGTAAAGGAAGAAGGGGTGGAGAGAAGAAGGTATACAAAGTAGAGAGGTAGAGAGCCACAACAATAGCCTCAAGGATATTCTTTACCAAAACACTGTCTGGGGTTGGTATTATAACACAGAAAAGACTAAGACCATGCCTTTTTGTTCACTGATGACTTCTGCTGCCTTAATTATGTTGATCATAATTAACCAGTCATTCCTACTTTGAAATTTAACCATATCCATGATGGTTATCTGTTATGTGTTATATCTCTGTTATACATTCCATATCTTAGAGAACTAGCAATGTTTCACAGGAAAGAAAGAATGTGAATTAGCTGCATGGTGGATTATCTGTTGAACATTTTATACCGTAAGATGTCATTTTAAATGTTTGTGTGTGTGTGTGTGTGTGTGCTTGCGTATGTGTGTGAAATAACTAAAAACACCACCACTCTAAAACAAAATAAATGATATACTAAATGGTAATTTTATATACAAATTTCTTTGATAGATTCTACAGTTGCAGAAAGGCTCTTTCCTGGCTCACATGGGCTAACTAGAAAAGCTAAAAGCAATAGTTTCTTTTTATTGAGCTGCTGCTACCTCATCTAAAAATCACAGAACAACTTTCTGTTTCAGAATAATTCTGCCTAATATAATTTATTTTCTCACTTTCTCTTACTTTACATTACCGAGAATATAAAAAATAGACTTTCTTGTCCTTTTGGTGTTTCATCTGCTGTAGTTGTTTGTTCTACTCTGGAAGTAAGAATTCATCATTTCATAGCAATCCAATATGGCTACCAATTATAAGTTCAAACAGAATTTACATTTTAGGGGGAATAAGAAACAAGAGCCAGTGAGGCTAACAGAAGACTAAAATAAATTTCTTTCTGGATAATATTCATTATAATAAACACTATAGAAGAAATGAATTTGGAAGAGAAAACATAGGAGGCATTGGGGATTTGTTATTTATATTTTCAGAAATACTCTAATTTGTGAGATAGAGCTGAATCAGGTGCATTTAAGACAGTTTCCTGAGAAAGAATACACTAGTAGGAATTAATCTCTCCACCATTTTATGAGAATAACAGTTTAGATAAATGTTATCCTTTTTTCAGAGATGGTTTAAGAAAATGTGATAATAATAATAAAAAAAAAATAGTAATAATAGGTACTATTATTAAACATTAAAAAAACAACGATTGAGTGCTTTTTTGGTGTGTGTGTGTTTGCCATATACTTTAAAGCTTTCTACAGTCTCACTTAATTCTCACAATAACCTGTTGGGATAAATACTGTTATAATTATCACCATTTTATAGATGAGGAAACCAAGGCTCAAAAAGTTTAAGTGATTTGCTCAAACTTACATAGATGGAACTGGTGCTAGAACCCAGATCACTCTTACTTTGTTATCACTCACTTTTTTACCACTCAAAGTCCATAATCTTAACCATTTGTTCTACTGTCTCCAACAGAGAAAGATACTGCTAAGATATGGCAATGGAACACGGAGGAGGTCAATGAATGTATTTAATTACAAGAAAGAAGAAATTATTTTAATAGCTAGATAGAGTAAAAAAAAATCCAAAGCCCAAAAATCAAGTAAGGGACTCCACAAATGACCATTAAAAAGGAATTGGCCTTCTTAACAGCTCTGATAAACTGGGAAATGTTTTTAGACATTTCTTCAATCATACCAGCCTTGAGTTAATAACCAATAATAGTTTCTAAGCAATTCAGTTGCATTTTCATTTTGGGTTCTTTCGTAGATTGGACTTTAGGCAGGCAAATGCTATTTAGTATTTGCTTTTGAGCTTCATGCAATCCCAGGCAACTCTAAAGGCATGAGCTGCTGGTACCATCTGGGGCTTCAGAGCCTTGAAATATGGAATCTTCTAGGGAATTAGAGGTTTCCCTCATGCTTGCTTTCTATGAAGCCCTTATTGATGTTTGAGTTTAAAGCAGGAGAAAAAAAATTCCCCACTTTATCCCTGTGTTGGGAGTTTGCTCTTCTTTCTTGGACCATATAGATGTTTTCAACTAGAAAACATTTGGACTTCCAGACCAAGACTGTCTGCCATCTGGTATGTGTAGAGGCCGAAAGAATAAATCATGATACAGTGTCTTTATCAACCTCTACATACTTATTTGTAAGTAAGAATTTTCAAGTAACTATAGTACTGTCACTGAAAAGTTTTAATCAAGATTGTGCTGGAAAATATATAGGTGTAGGTTAACATTGTTATCTGTGAATAAAATTATTTTGACAGCCAAGGGGGAAATAGATGAAATAGTCATTAGGTACCTGGGCTGAGCCAAAAATCTGAAAAAAAACCCCAACAAATTACAATGTGAGTATGTTGATACTCAAGAAAACCAAAATATTTACCTCGGACAGCATAGCCATCTTTTACTGATGCTGGGAACGGGGGTAGGTTGTCTTTTGCATATACATCTTGAGCAAGGACTCGCCCCATTCCATCTGTAAGAGAAAAGAAGGAAAATATGGATGTTAAGTGCAGTGGGTTAAACAGGTAGTCCTAAACAAGATGGACATAGGTACTTGTCTGACAAGGCTTGTATAAGGGCTCAGTCAGATCTCCTGATTTCTATCCCAAGGAATAGGCGACAGAAGGAAGAGATGCATCCTAGTGTCTGAAATGAAAGATTAAGATTCAGTCAATTAATAGCAATGCTTCCAGGGATTATTTGAATATGAGTAGCTACACAGTCATCAAAGATGTGTTCAAGTTGATGTGTCATTAATCCTTTAACAATCCAAAGATGATTTTCTTTAAAAAGTAAATTCTTAAACAGTCATAGTCATTGATCCAGTAATTTCACTTCTAGAAATCTATCTTAAGAAAATGGATAAATCTTTCTGTACATGTTTATTTCAGAGTTGCTTACATTAGTGAGAAATGGAAAGAAATCAAAAGTTTAACAATACATAAATTTAAACAATGATGTATCCTTATGATAAAATATTATACAGGCTAAAGTAATATTTATGAAAAATATTCACTGACACAGGAAAATTCTTATGACATACATTTTAAAAACATGCAGAACTGTATATACAATGTATAATCCTAACTATGTTAAGATATATGTATATAGAGCAATAGAAAAAGATGGGAAAGGCATACATGAAAATATAAAGTATTTGTTTACTGCAGTATGTTAGAATTATGTATAATTTTATACCCTTTGCTAAAATTTTCTGAAAATTTCCAAGTTTTCTACAATGATCACATGTAATTTCTAGAGATTTTTTTTCCTTTAGAAGAGAAAAGTAAAGAAAAGAAAGGAGCTTCCTTATCATTCTATTTAACTTTAGCCAAAATTTTGGCTTTATTAATCTAAAAAAAATTAGTGACTATAAGAAGAGCACCATTGATCTATTGTGTGAAGTGACTATTCAAACCACTATTCATCCACTCTGGATGACAATCACATTTGGTTACAGCTCAGGAGTTTGATTTAGTGCCAAAAAGAATAAAAGTTTCAAGAGTCATGACCAATTCCTTAAATCCTCTAGTCAGAATCTGTCATTATTATTATTATTATTATTACTATTGTTATTATTCTAAAGGAGTAACAGAATAATTAATAGGAGATAGAGAAGGAAGAAGAGGAGGAGGAAAAAAAATCAAGCTTCTCTCCAAAGACTGTAAGTAATACAGAACTTGATTTACGTAAGATGTTTGTATAGATTTAGAAAATTCCATTGTTTCCAGAGCTGGATGAGTCTTTTTTTGTTTGTTTCTTTTTCGTTTTTAGCTTTGTCCTTCTTAGCCACCTAGAGCCTCTGGTTTCCAGATTCCAGGACAAAGAAGTAAGGACAGACAGATTTTAAATTTTGTACCCTGATCCACAGTGATAGTGATGTTGACTCTTTCTTTTTAAGGAAAGTGACACCTGAATTGGAAGGGAGAACTTCTTAGCAGATTCTAGCTGTAGGTACTCCCAGGAGGTTGAAGCTATTCTGTAGCTATGGACCATACTTTGTAAGACCAGGGAAGTGGTAGGACCAGAGGGTCTGGTTTGTATTCATATATACAACATTAACTCCCAAATGAACCTGAAGCTATAAGGCAGTCTCTGGTAGTGAGCCCCATGACATCTGTCCAGGGTCACAATAAACTACCTGGGGTAGCTCCTTATCTGAAACTATTCTGGTCTGGTGTGCCGAATGAAAATATAAGTGCTATGCCAGTTCAGATCCTAAGAGAATAATTTTCTGGGATGTGGAATAGCTCAGTAACAGTGGTTAATAATCAAATATAGCACCAGAGGTGAGTTTTTCTGGCAGCTGGTGTGGTTAATCTAGTAAATGTTTATATAGCATTTTATAAGTTACTAAGTAATATCATATACATATATAATCTCATTTAATCCTTAAAAAATCTAGTAAAGCATTATTATATTCATTTTACAGATGAAAAAAGAGAAATTTAAACAGGGTAAGTAACTTATCCAAGGTCATATATTTCACAGGTGGCTAAGGTAGGACTGAAATTTAGATCTTAGAGTGTCAATCATTACTACAATGGCAATAGCTACATACTCTCCATGTACAGCTCTTCCTCTGTTTCCCTGATGTTTAAAAAAGCTACAAGGTGATTCCTCAAAAAGTTAAACATAGAATTACCATATAATCCAGCAATTCCACTTCTAGGTATATATTCAAAAGAATTAACAGCAGAGACTTGAACAGATATTTGTGCACTATTTTTATAGCAGCATTATTCACAATACAGTAGTCAAAAAGTGGAAGTAACCCAAGTGTCTACTGACAGATGAATGGATAAACAAAATGTAGTATGTACATTTAAGAATATTATTCAGCCTTAAAAAGGAAGGAAATTCTGACATATGCCATAATATGGATGAAACTTGAAGACATTATAAAATAAGTGAAAATAACTGAAATAAGCCAGTCACAAAAGGAGAAATATTGTATGATTCCACTTATATGAGGTAATCAGAATATTCAAAATCAAAATCATAGTATCAAAAAGTAGAATGGTGGTTGCCATGGGTTGGGGAGAGGGAGGAATAGGAAGTTATTTTTTAATGAGTATGGAGTTTCAGTGTGGGGAGATGAAAAAGTTTTGGAGATGGATGGTAATGACAGCTGCAGAATAATGTAAATGTATTTAATGTCACTGAACTGTACGGTTAAACACAATTAAAATGGTAAATCTTATTTTATGTATGTGTTACCACCATCACAAAAAACTACAAAGAACTGATGGCATCAACAGCTAGCACATGTTATTTTTCCTTCCTAAGTCCTTGCCAGTAGCCCAGGAGAAGTGATACATGCTCATCATGGCTCTTTTTATTCCTGTATTCCAGAAAGAAAATATTTGCTAATGATGCTACTGACAAGGGATTAATTTCCAAAATATACAAACAGCTCATACAGCTTAATATAAAAAAAAACAAAACTGAACAACTTGATCAAAAAATGGGAAGAAGACCTAAACAGACACTGCTTCACAAAAGACATACAGATGGTCAATGGGCACATGAAAAGATTCTCAATATCACTAACTATTAGAGAAATGCAAATCAAAACTACAATGACGTATCGTCTCATACCAGTCAGAATGGCCATCATTAAAAAGCCTACAAATAATAAATGCTGGAGAGGGTGTGGAGAAAAAGGAACCCAATTACACTGTTGGTTGGAATGTAAATTGGTGCAGCCACTGTGGAGAACAGTATGGAGGTTCCTTAAAAAACTAAAAATAAGAGTTACCATATGATGCTGCAATCCCATTCCCGGGCATATTTCCAGAGAAAACTCTGATTTGAAAAGATACATGCACCCCAATATTCATAGAAGCACTATTTATAATAGCCAAGACATGGAAGAAACCTAAACGTCCATCAACAGATGAGTGGATAAAGTATATCCACAATGGAATATTACTCAGCCTTAAAAAAGAATGAAATGGGGCTTCTCTGGTGGCGCAGTGGTTGAGAATCCGCCTGCTGATGCAGGGGACACGGGTTCATGCCCCGGTCCAGGAAGATCCCACATGCCGCGGAGCGGCTGGGCCCTTGAGCCATGGCCGCTGAGCCTGCGCGTCCAGAGCCTGTGCTCTGCAACGGGAGAGGCCACAAAGTGAGAGGCCCATGTACCGCAAAAAAAAAAAAAAAAAAAAAAGAATGAAATGATGCCATTCGCAGCAACATGGATGGACCTAGAGATTATCACATTAAGTGAAGTAAGTCATTCAGAGAAAGACAAATATCATATGATATCACTTATATGTGGACTTTAAAAAAATGATACAAATAAACTTATTTACAAAACTAAAATAGATTCACATAGAAAACAAAGTTATGGTTACCAAAGGGGATAGCAGGTGGGGGGAGAGATAAATTAGGAGTTTGGGATTAACGTATACATACTCCTACACATAAAACAGGTAAACAACAAGGACCTACTATATAGCAAAGGGAACTATACTCAATATCTTTTAATTACCTATAATGGAAAAGAATCTGAAAAAGAATATACACACACATATCTGAATATATATATATATATATACACACATATATATATATCTGAATCACTTCTTTGTGCACTTCAAACTAACAGAACATTACAAATTAAACTAAAATTAAAAAATTTTTAAAAATGGGAAAGGACTTGAATAGACATTTCTCTAAAGATGTATGAATAGCTAATAAACTTATGAAAAGATGCTCAACATCACTAATTATCAGGAAAATGCAAATCAAAATCACAATGAGATATCACCCCACATCCATAAATTGGCTACTATCAAAAAATCAGAAAATAAAAAGTGTTGATGAGAATGTAGAAAAATTGGAATCCTTATGTAATGTTGGTAGGGTTGTAGAATAGTGCAACCAGCATGGAAAACAGAAGTTTCCTCAGAAAATTAAAAATAGACCTACCATATGATCCATCAATCTCACTTCTGAGTATATATCCCAAAGAATTGAAAGCAGGGTTTTGAAGAGATATTTGTACACCCATGTTCATATAGTATGGTTATTCATAGTAGTCAAAGAGTTGGAAGCATCCCAAATGTCCATCAACAGATGAATGGATTAACAAATGTGGTGTATATATCTAAATACTGTCACATGGCACAACATGAACAGACCTTGAGGACATTATACTAAGTGAAATAAGCTAGCCACAAAAAGGCAAATACTGTATGACTGCACTTATATAACATATCTAAAGTAGTCAAATTATTAGAAATAATAAGTAGAGTGGTGGTTACCAGGGGCTGGGATGAGGAGGAAAAAGCGAGTTGTTGTTTAATGGGTAAAGAGTTTCAGGTATCCAGTATGAAAAAATTTTGGAGATATGTTTCACAACAATGTGAATGTACTTAATGCCACTGAACTGTAATGGCTAAGATGATAAACTTTATGTTATATGTTTTTTTACTACAGTAATATTTTAAAAAGGAATGAGATACTGATACATGCTACAACATGGATGAACTTTGAAAATATTATTCTAGGTAGAAAAAGCCAGTAATAAAAGACCACATATTATATGATCCCATTATGTGAAATGTCCAGAATAGGTAAATCCATAGAGATAAAAAGTAGGCTAATGGTTGCTTACGGCTGAATGATGGGCTGTGGGGACAGGAGGAGGCTGATAGCTAAAGGGGATGGGGATTCTTTTTGAGGTGAATATGTTCTAAAACTGACTGTGGTGATGGCTGTACATATCTGTGAATATACTAAAAACTTCTGAACGGTATAATTTATGTGGGTGAATTATACTGTATATGAATTGTATTTCAGTAAACTTATTTTTTAAAGGGCAAGAATAAGAGATTTTTTTAAAAAGAATATTTCTCTCATTTTAACATATAGCTATATATAGAAGAGTCAAGAAAAGTCATATTTGAAGCACACATATACCATCTGGTCTTTTTAGATCTTTAAAATATCTTGGAAAGAAAAATAAAACATGTCATTTGGAAAGAAAGAACAGCTTCATGCTTAAGGTTATCAATATAAATCTAGTAATAGAAAATTGGCCAGATTTTTATTTTGTACTCATGCTAAATATAGGGATTTCTATCTTTAAGGTAAATTAGATCCCTACTGGATTAGTTCTGCTTTTGGAGTTGGTATAAAGTTAACCTACCAGCAGAACTTACGTCTCTTCAAAGAGAAAAACATGCATTACTTCAAGTTTTTTTCTAAAAGCCTGAGTAAGGCAAGGGAAAGGATTTGAAGAGAAAAATGCAATTGATTAGAAAATGGTAAGGACTCCCAGCTGGCAGCAAATACTTGAGAACTGAAGGCATAAACGTCAGGTACACCCCTCTGCTACAGCAGCAACTATATCCATATATCTCAGTAGGATTCAAGGATTAGACAATGGATAGCTCTTCCAAGCAGTCAATATTACATTTCATTCAATGATCGACTTTGGAACTTAAAGAGTATATAGTAGTGCTGCAAATTACTTTATCACATGGGGCAGTCTCTCTTGCATACATATAAATACTTAGATAGATGTTAAACCATCTCTTCTCTTTGCCCATAGGTGGAGCCCAAGTATTAGTGTTGAATAAACCTTGGGCACGTGGTTTTAGAAAAGGAGCCAGGCAGCAGTAACTTCTCAACTAGATATTGTGACTGTTTAGGCGCTCATAAAGCCCCCTTGTGTGGGGGAGTTCTTTTTATAGTTACACAATTGAGTAAAATTAACTCACAGAGGAATCAGACCTATAATGCTGGCTGAATTATTCCTATGTCACAACCACGTTGACTAATCATCCTCTTTCATACCTCCTTCTATGCATATCATATTTTCATATATATTTTTTTCTTTTAAAATATATTATAAATATATCTTGCTTTAGGTCAGAGACAGGGAGAACTACCTCTGTTGTGGTCAATATTCTAAAAAGGATACTTCACTGCTTTAAACTGAGTTCAGTAAACTTAAAGCTTCCTTGTCTAGAATTGCTTAAGTCTTTTGTGGAAATACAAAGAACTGAGGTCAGTGATGCTAAAGTCTTTGGTCATGAAATCTTAAAAAAAAGCCTAGCGCTTATAAAATAATGCTCCTAAGAAGGCAGAATCCTTTCTATTCAAAGATTATAGTTTTTCCATTGTTAACTGAACAATATTGGGGATTACAGGGAATTCTAGAATATTTTAATCTGCCTTTCAGTAGCTAGTACTGTACCAAGTGTGAATTTGTAATGTGTTCATGTCATGCATTTTATAAGCAAAGATGAATCATCAATGGTAGTCTTGCAAATGTTATCTTCTATTGGTATTCCTCTCCCAAGAAACCAAAGTAAGGTATTTCTAATCAGTGGAGCACTTGCTCCTTAAAGGCCTTGCTTGCAGATAGGAGCTGAAAATAGTAGATACACTAAAAGGCAGACCAGAGACAATAGAAAATTCACCTGTAGTCAAAATAGATTAAAACAAACAAACAATACACTTTACACATCTAGGCACTTACTTTAGAAGAATAATTTTCATACTGATTTGAGACGTACTTTGCTATAATGGAATGAACAGTAGACTAGGAGTCAAGAATCCTAGGTTCTAGTTGTTTTTAATCATAACAATTTGTCTAACTCTAAGAACATTATTATACCTCTTTGGTCCTAAATTCCTTTGTCTTTAAAGTAAGAGAGACTACCTCATCTCCAAGTTACCTTCTTATTGTAATATTATAAGTATTTAATATATTATATGGTAACATTCCTTCACAGAGTTACCCTATACGTATGACCTTGAGAGCATCACTACCAGCACTTCTGTATACATGATTTATTCTTAGTTTTCTGGATTATTGTTGAACCTTCACAGACATATAAAAAGTAATTTTAGAGATCCTACAGTAGCAAACTGCCTCATAGGTTCAGTGGTTCTGGATCTCTCTTAGGAAACATGGGCTTTCCTCTACAGGCTTCTATAATTGTAGGTGTCAGAGTATTTGCAGAGGCAAAATATTTGGGATTTCAGAGAACTGTGAAGGCCTTTCAGTCCTCCTCACCCCTATGAAATTCAATAGTTAGAGGTGCATCTAGTTGAAATCAAAATGAACTATGAAGGTTTGCTCATTAAAATGCAAACATCCTCGGAAAAGATAACATTTAAAGTATAGTGAGAATGAGTTTCTAATCTTTTTTCTGGGGAGAAATTGCTTATCTTGAGTAAGAGAATTACAGGCCACATTTGACTCAAAACTCAATTTATAGTGATTCACATTTAGATCACTCAGCTTTTTATACCCATGTTGTTTATTAGGGTACTTATGAGAGAGAGTGATCAAATATGTCAGTCATTGCTATTACAAAATGAATGAACAAAGTGCTATGGGGACATGGAGGAAGGATACTTAACCCAGCTAGGGAAAGGGAGAAGTGGACACCAGAAATGTCTTCATGGAGGAGAGCTTCTTAAGCTTAATCTTAAAAAACATGTACTGGCAAAATGGGGAGATGTTGGTCAAAGGGTACAAACTTTCATTTATAAGATGAATAAATTCTGGGTATCTAAAGTACAGCATGGTGACTGTATTGTCACAATGCTGTATTGTATACTTGAAATTTGCTAAAAGAGTAAATCTTAAGTATTTTCACCATACATACACATACACAGAGTAACTATAAAGTGATGGATGTATTAATTAGCTTGATTATGGTAATTATTTCACAATGTATATATATATTAAATCATCATGTTGTATACCCTAAATATACACAATTTTAATTTATTAATTATGTCTCAATAAAGTCAGAAAAAAAAGAATACATAGTGGCCAATTATAAAGGGCCCTATATGACATATCAAGGAGTTTGAATTTTATCTGGAGGTTATGAGGAATACTACTGAAGAGTTATATGCAGGAATGTTAATATCAAATTTTGAACAGATAACTTTGGTATGAAATTGGAAAATGGATGTAAAGATGCTAATTGGGGGAGGGAAGCCTTTACAATAATCCAGGAAGTTAATAATAAAGACCTAAATTAAAATCATAGCAGTGGGGATGGCAAACAAGGGACAGATTCAAGAGGACGTAGAGGAAATGAGTATTGTAGAAGTAAAGAAAATAAGTTTAATATTGGTCATGTTAAATTTACTAGCAGCAGGTATACATTTGTTGTAAGAGTTTGGAGCTCAGGCAAGGTCTGGGCAAAGATACAGATTTAGAAATCACTTAATAGTTGGTACTTGAAACAATTGGCATGTATGAGGTTATCTGAAGTGAATGTGTAAGATCTGAAAAGGGTCAGAGACAAACACTCTAAAGAAAGTTCATATTCAAGGAATTGACAAAGGAAGGCAAGCTTACAAAAGAGCCAGTAAAGGAGAAAATGTACCACATTGTTTATCTGTCCCTCTCCTGCACTACACAGTGAGATGCATGGGGTGGGGTTTTATTTTATTCATCTTTGCATTATCTGGACTTAACATAGTACCTGGAATTTAGATTTTTAATAAATAATTGTTAAACAAATTGAATTGTTTCTATATATGGTGTTGTTTTCTAAACAACTAATTAAAGTGCCTAGGAGGTTTAATTATAATGCTCTTTTGCATTACAAATCGAGTTTGATCCAACTCAAAGGTTGAATGCAAACCTAACTATTATTTTTCATCATCATGCATGGAAACACTTGACAAGAAGTTAACCATCCATGAAGAGTTTGCTTACTTATGAGTGACAACTGATTTGATGAACAAATGAAGGGGAAACAAGCACATGAAAGGAAAAGAGAATCCACCTGACAGTATTATTTTTTTTCTAGAGGAGAAATAGAAATGGCCATTTCCAGTTCTGTTTTTTCCTTAAAAGGACTGGAATTTCTGTCTAAATGTGACTTGGCATCACAGTGAGATTTTTCTAAGGACTGATGTTAAGAGAAACTACCCTGATATTACAAGAGGCCAGGGATGGTTAACTTATTTTTATAACATGTAAATTTTTTCAACTTAATTTTACATTCATATTTTCTGAAGATGTCTTTAGTGTTGCTTGACATAAAAATATCTAAATATCTGTACTTAATAATAGAAAGAAACCTATTTCATTAAAATTGATTTCTGAAATTATGTAGTTAATTCCTAACTCCCCACTCTAGTCAGTTTTATTATCTTTATTTCCTTTAATGAGGAATAAAACAAAAACAAAAGAAAAGGTTTAAACCTAATGATAACATATCTAAAAGAATGTAAGTCAAAGATGTAGGATAGGTGTAAGTTATGTAAAAATAATTTTTGTCTAAGTCGGGTCAGGGATCAAAGAGCTAGAATTTGGCATTTAATATTTCACTAATTTTAGGCCTTTTAATTTTCACATAATTTGTTACTTTATCTACTATTGTTTTTTATATTTTAACACTGGAAGAAGAGCACTATTATGTAGTAAAAATAAGAATGTTAAGCCTTTTTTTTTTTTCTTTTTTGGCCGTGCCACGCATCTTGCGGGATATTAGCTCCCGGAGCAGGGATTGAAGCCGGGCCACCGCCATGAAAGCGCCAAGCCCTAACCACTGGACTGCAAAGGAATTCCCAAGAATGTTAAGTCTTGAGCCTTAATCCTATTCCTTTTCTGCTGTTCTATCTGAGTTTGAGTTTTCTTGTAGAAAAATTATGGTGTCTGTATAGATGCTCTCTAATGTTCATTGAAATTTGAAAATTTTATGATCTGTGAATAAAGTCCTTTATTTGTAAAAGCAATCCTTTTGTATTGTTTTTATCTGTATAACAAAAACAATTAAGAAACTACATTTTATTCAGATTGCACCTGAACTGAATTTTTAGAAAGGGAAGTAGTTGATTAAAAACTGAAAACACTGGAGAAAACTACCCTTCCATTATCTTTCCACAAGCTGGTCTCAACGTACCACTAAAGTAAGAGCAGAAAATGAGAAGATATATGAAGCAGAAAAACTGAGATCAGACTGGTTGCTCAGTGATCCATAGATAAATTAACGTAGTATTTACATTTTACATTTAAAAACATGATTTCCACAAATGAAAATAATTACGAGACACATTAGTTATCTCCCATTTCTGTCAGAAAGGACATAAGGCAGACTCACAGTCAACTGTTTTTCTCACTCAGGGCTGACAACCCTTTCTTTAGAGTACTGGTATTTTGATGAACAGGAGAAACACTGTTGACTTTTTCCTTTTTTTTTTTTTCTTTATGTAAAGGAAGCTTTATGGGTATTTTACTCTGTATACCATTAAGATTGATCTTAGAGTTGAGTAGAAATAAGAAGCAAAAAGCAAGATGATGATAATTGCAGTAATAATAACATTTCTCTTTCAGGAAAACTGTGTATTAGTGTTAGATGAATCTTATTTGGAAAAAAATGAAAATAAAAGGCAATGGGCAAATATAACAGTACCTCGGTAGTTGATGATTTCTGTCCCAAGCACCGGAGTCATCTCCAGGACTGTGATAAAGGCTTTGTCCATAGATGTTAGAGGAAAAGGAGACATGCGGTGTCTTCTAGCCACCTTGGTGATATCAACAGCACTGTGACCTAAACAGGAAGATAATTAACTAAGAATATGATGCTGAAACACATTAAAAAGTGGGAAAGGCTTATAAATATCAACAATTCTCAATTTCATGTGTCCAGAAATGAAGATTACAAGGTAAGAAACTTTTTCCTGCTTCCAAAATATAGCCTGCTTTGGTGGAACATTAAATCAAGTTAGTAATGTTACATCATGTGTCAAAAGTTGGTGAAATTTAATAATGATATTGGCTAATCCTTTTTGTTGTTGTTGTTGTGTTTTTTTTGCGGTATGCGGGCCTCTCACTGCTGTGGCCCCTCCCGCTGCGGAGCACAGGCTCCGGACGCGCCGGCCCAGCGGCCATGGCCCACGGGCCCAGCCGCTCCGCGGCATGTGGGATCCTCCCGGACCGGGGCACAAACCCGCGTCCCCTGCATCGGCAGGCGGACCCCCAACCACCGCGCCACCAGAGAAGCCCTGGCTAATCCTTTTTGAGTGCTTAACTATGTGCCATGGCACTATTCTAATTAATCTTCACAACAACCTAAAGGGAGCCATCATTATTATCCTTTATTACAGATGAGGAAAAAGAGGTTTACATATCTTGGCCTAAATCGCAAAGCTAGAAACTGAAGAGCCAGGATTCAAACCTAGGTAGCCAGGCTTTAGAGTCCATGTCCTTAACTACTATACTGAAGTTTGAACACTTAATGAGCTAGTTAGTGAAGTGAAATATACAAACTTGAATTTATTCAGAATTTCATAGGAAATTTTCTTTCTTCTAAAAACATAGAAAAATATTATTATTTACTCACTCCCCATGTAACCTTATCTAGTCCCCTGGCATTAATACCACCCATACACTAAACTCCCTAATTTTATATCTCCAACCCCAACCCCTACCTTCACCTCTAGACTTATATGTCATCCAAATAGCTGGTGGATAACAGCGTATATCTACAAGCTTATAAATCATCAAATATGCACTTGAATGTGCAACAGGCAATTCAAACTTAACATGCTCAGAATCAAACTCTTGATTCCCCACCCTCCTAACCTACCTGCACGATGTCTTATTCTCTTGCAATTTGTATCTCAGTAAATAGAAACTCTACTCACTCAGTTATTAATCCAAAACCTTGGTGACATCTTTGATTCTTCTAGTTTTGTCAGAACCATATCTAAACTACCATTAAAATGTCTCTAGAATCTGATCATTACTCACCATCTCTACAATTATTACAATAATTGGAGCCATCAATTATTTCCTGGGAAATCGAATAGTGTCCTAACTTGTCTCCTTCCTTCTATCCTTGTCCCATTACAGTTTATTCTCTACACAGTAGTTACAATGCTCCTTTTAAACTGTAAGTTGAATTGTGCTAATCTCTGCTTACAACTCTCCATGACTTTCCATTTCATTCAGAGTAAAATCTTTGCTATGGCCCTCAAAGCCCAACATATTATAGCCTACACTGTTCTCTTCTCCTATCATTTCACCCTTATTCAATGTGCTCTAGCCAAACTGGTTCCTTGCCTGAGAATGTCAAATACATCTTTCTTTAGGGTCTTCATACTTGCCATTTCCTCTACGTGGACCATTCTTCCCCAGATATTATGGTTCCATTCATCCCTCATTTCTTTCAGGTCTTTGCTAAAGGATCACCTAATCAGAGGCCTTTGTTAAACATCCTACATAGAATATTACCTACCATCACTCTCTATTCTCCTTACCCTACTTTATTTTTCTTCATGGGAAAAAAAAAATATATATATATACATATATACACACATATACACATATATATTGATATTTATATACCTATAATATATATTTATACTTATTTGTTTATAACCTTCTTAGTAGAATGTAAGCTCCATGACAGCAGCAACTTTGTCTTTTTTATTCACTGTTGTCATCCCCAAAACCTAGAACAGTATCTGGCACATATCAGGCAATAAAAAATAAATAGTTGTTGACTTAATAAATGACTCATTTAATGACAAAAAGGGAATTCTTAGAGCACAATAAACAACTTGACCCATGCATAAACAACTTGGCCCAAAGGGTAAACATAAAAGGAGTAACTGCAAACACTGTTGCTTGGCTATTGTAACTGATATCCACAATTCCCTTCTTCCGTAGCCACCTTTCAGCTAAGACTGGCCATATGATATAGTTCTGGTCAGTGAGATGTAGGAAGAAGTCCCTGGGGCAGGCTTCCTACTACAAATAAAAAGATAAAGAGATAAAGCTTTAAGAGGAGAGCATGGTTAGATACTGGGAGGTGCCATAGCCATTTTTCAACCATGAGGATAGAAACCCACACATAAGTATTGGAAACACGAGAATAAAAAGAGGCAGAGTCTCTGATGACAA
Source organism: Delphinapterus leucas (assembly GCF_059928025.1). NCBI lineage: Eukaryota > Metazoa > Chordata > Mammalia > Artiodactyla > Monodontidae > Delphinapterus > Delphinapterus leucas. The sequence continues at coordinate 146,933,621 of NC_143130.1, read as the reverse complement.
TACTGAGCTGCTGTACAAGCCCTGGACTGCCCGCCTCCAGACTTTTTATATGTGAGACAAATAAGCTCCTATTTCTTTAATCCACTTTATAATGATTGTATATATTCCCCTGCAGTCTGTAAGTTCCTGGTCACTGCAATTTATTAAATTTAGTCCTCCTACCCAAACCCCAGCAGCTGCTTCAGACATATTCACTGAACTGACTTACAGGAACCGTCCCAAAGAGTTTTCACTCTAAGACAAATGACATTGTCATAGGTAGTCAAAGAAAAAGACATACAGTATGCTTATACTTATTTCTCACCCATGGGTAATCACAAAATTACAAAATTTTCAAAGCTTGAAGGACCTTAGAAATTATTTAGTGCTAAATATGAAAATTTTTTTCTACTTTAAGGTGAACACTTAAAGAAGGATTATGTATGATTTATCATTTACCTATAATTGAAACATAAATTTATACATAACTCACTTTCACTACAGTCCCTGCCACGTCATTAAATATCAATAAATACATATTGTCACAACCAGTGTAACTGAAGAGAATGATAGATAGGTGTTTCTATAGACCCTTTTATTCGGGTTTATAGATCTCAGATCTGATCTTTTCTAAGATATTCTTTACTTTCTTTATGGTGAAAATTGTGTACAATCTTATAAAAGCTGTGCTTTTAAAATGTTTGGTTTCTGAGGAGAAAATTGCACTTTATTAGAAAGCAAGTTTGACTATCAGTGACACACGCATCCATTCAACAAATATTTATTGAGTGCATTTTATGAGCCAGGCACAGTTACACCCTTGGTATACAAAGAGTGAGATACACCCTGCCATGAAGAATGTTTCAGCTCAGCAGAAAGGAAAGACATGTAAGTGAATAAAAAAATAAGGGCAGGAGGACAGTAAACAAATGGATGGTTCTCTAACTATAGAGATTGATATTTTTTTAAATTGGAAATTGCATACCAATTTCCCCCAGCCTGGAAAAATCTTTCCTGTCTTTAAGATAATTTTGTACCTTGTTTATATCTTTCTTATGGCAACTACCACTTTCTATCTAATGTTATAGACATTTAAATATTTGCCTTACCTATGCTAGTCTATCATAAACTCCTTGAAGGCAGAACCTGTATCTTATTAATCTGTGTATCCTTTGCTACTTTTAGAGCAATGCTTTCCTTATACTAACAGTAGGTACTGAATAAACGGGGTATGAATGAATAGCAAATCCTTCAAACAAAGCTGAAAGTTGGGAAGGAAGATTCAAAGTGGCACCTCCTGTTCTGCCCTTTGCGTCTCTAGGTCCTTTCATATTTATAAGTTCTCTGTCACAAAGTGACAGATAAATAATCCAGATTGCTAGATAAATAATCCAAACTTTGATGCTAATGGGTTAATATTGGTCCCTCACTAAACTATTTGCATGTTATCACAGGGGCTTTCTGGATATAAAATAAATTAACTGAAAGAAATGTCTCAAAGGAGGAGTATTTTAATTCTCTGGCACATTAGCAGATACGTGTGTGTGTGTGTGTGTGTATGTGTATGTGTGTGTTCTCAACAAGTGTTCACTGAGCACCTTCTATGTGCCAAGTGGCTTCTTCCCACTCAAGACCCACCCACGGTCACATAGTAGAAATAGTCAGCTACTTCACCAATAAAGAAGGGCTAACTTAGTTGTGTAAATATGAGAAAAACAGTATTGTTACCTTCTACACACAAGAATAAAACGATATAGATAACAGCTGCTCTTTTTAAAAATTGAAGTATAATTTACAATGTTGTGTTAGTTTCAAGTATACAGCTAAGAATATATGTATATATATATTCTATTTCAGATTCTTTTCCATTATAGGTTATTACAAGATACTGAGTATAGTTCCCTGTGCTATACGGTAGGTCCTTGTTGTTTACCTATTTTATATACAGTACTGTGTATATGTTAACCCCAAACTCCCAATTTATTCCCCCCCCCCGCCACTATCCCTTTTGCTAACTGGAAGTTTGTTTTCTATCTCTGTGAGTCTATTTCTGTTCTAAGTTTATTTGTATAATATTTTTAGATTCCACAAATAAGTGATAACATATGATATTTGTTTTTGTCTGGCTTACTTCACTTAGTATAATCATCTCCTGGTCCATCCATGTTGCTGCAAATGGCATTATTTCATTCTTTTTTATGGCTGAATAGTATTCCATTATATATATATATACACACACACACACACACACACACACACACACACACACACACACACACACACCATCTTCTTTATCCATTCATCTGTTGATGAACATTTAGGTTGCTTCCATGTCTTTGCTATTGTAAACAGTGCTGCAATGAACACTGGAGCACATGTATCTTTTTGAATTAAGAGTTTTCTCTAGATATACGCCCAGAAGTGGGATTGCAGGATTATATGGTAACTCTTATTTTTAGTTTTTTAAGGAACTTCCATACTGTTCTCCACAGTGGCTGCACCAATTTACATTCCTACCAACAGTGTAGCTGGGTCCCTTTTTCTCCACACCCTCTCCAGCATTTATTATTTGTAGGCTTTTTAATCATGGCCATTCTGACTGGTGTGAGGCAATACCTCATTGTAGTTTTGATTTGCATTTCTCTAATAATTAATAGCTGCTCCTTTTACTTAAATAGAATTAATATATAACGTTAACATACCTAGTTCTGTTGTATCCCTCACCACATATAGGATGACTATGTGACCACATAAGATTCCATTTAACAAAAGACTGTAGCTAACATAAGTTTGAAAACCATTGATCTAGGTGATGCAGTACTCTCACGTTCAGATCAAAAGTGGATAAGCCATGCCTGAGGGACAGCACCAGGGACACACACACAGAGCCACTGGCAGCTGGAGGCACAGGCTGAGGATGCACAGCACTCACATGTATAGCTCAGGGGCTCTTATGCAGGCCTCCCATGGGCTGGCATGGTGAGGCCCATTTTTAGAAGGCATACATTTCCAAAATAAATCTGGTAAGCAAATAGTTATGTTTCCTTCTTTTGTTTCCATAAAAAAAAATTTCAACTATTTTTTGATGTTGACACCAGTGACTGACAAGAAGCTTTAAAATGAAAGCTTCACGAAATTTAAGAATAGTTGCCTCTGACTTCTCCTATTTTGCAAGTTAAAACCCCAAAGCACTTCTAACAGTCCTGGGCCACTGAAGAACTGACTCAGACAGGAAAAAGCACCATGAAATGTTCTCCCCCACACCCCAGCCCTCTTCTTGATTCTGAGCTCAGCATAGAAATCTGATAGAAGAGAAAAAAACTGGGGAAAAAAAAGTATGCACTCTTGTCTCTGAAGGCCAGATGGGTTATAGCCTAGCAGCCAGTTTTCATTGAGTGGTCCATAAATCCATTTACAAAGAAGTAGGAAAGGAAGGAAAGAATAATTTTTAAAAAGAAAGAAGGTTATAACAAAAGGAAGTTGGGGTTTTGGACAGAGAAAATATCCAAAATTTGGATACAGTTTTTCCTATAAAGCAAAAGCTATTTCCCGGCCACAAACATATCCTGATGACTACCTTACAAATGAATACCAACAGTCACAAAGATAATCTGTGACTGTACTAGCTCCATTCAATTTAGGTAAACTACTGGGTTGGCCAAAAAGTTCCTTTGGTTTTTAAGTAAAAATAAAAGACATACTTTTCATTTTCACCAAGAACTTTATTGAACTACATATTCACTGTTTTGTTCCACAACCTTCTGCCATTATTCAGGCAACTTCATAATTCCTTCGTCCCAAAACTTTTTATCTTTTTGAGCAAAGAACTGTTCCAGGTGCCTTTTACAGTCTTCCAGAGAATTGAAATATTTTTCATTAAGAGAATTTTGTAAAGACCGAAATAAATGGAAATCTGAAGGTGCAATGTCTGGTGAATACGGCAGATGAATCAGAACCTCCCAGCCAAGCCGTAACAGTTTTTGCCTGGTCATCAAAGAAACATGTGGTCTTGCGTTATCCTGATGGAAGATTATGCATTTTCTGTTGACTAATTCTGGACGCTTTTCGTCGAGTGCTGCTTTCAGTGGGTCTAACTGGGAGCAGTACTTGTTGGAATTAATCATTAGGTTTTCTGGGAAAAGCTCATAATAGAGGACTCCCACCATATACACAACATCACCTTCTTTGGATGAAGACCAGACTTTGGTGTGGTTGGTGGTGGTTCATTTAGCTTGCCCCACCATCTCTTCCATTACACATTATTGAACAATATCCACTTTTCATAGCCCGTCACAATTTGTTTTAAAAATGAAACGTTTTTGCTACGTTTAAGTAAAGAATTGTGTGAGGAAATACGGTCAAGAAGGTTTTATTTGCTTAATTTACGTGGAACCCAAACACCAAAGTGATTAACATAACCAAGCTTGTGCAAATGATTTTCAATGCTTGATTTGGATATTTTGAGTATGTCGGCTATCTCCCACATGGTATGATGTTGATTGTTCTCAATGAAAGTCTCGATTTGATCGCTATCAAGTTCAGGTGGTCTACCCAACCTTGGAGCATCATCCAGCGAGAAATCTCCAGCGCAAAACTTCTCAAACCACTTTTGACATGTTCCATCAGTCACAGCACCTTCTCCATACACTGCACAAATCTGTTTTGGGGTCTCAGTTGCGTTTTTACCTTTCTTGAAATAAAAAAGCCTAATATGCCAAAAATGTTGTTTTCTTCCACCTTCAATATTAAAATGGCTACACAAAAATTCATTAATTTTGATGTCTTTTTTTAAATGCATGCTGATAATGACAGCTGTCACAATACAATCTAACAAAATTGTTTCAAATGAAGTTAAAGACAACTAAGCCCTCCTAGAGCCATCTTACGGAAAAAAACGAACTAACATTTTGGTCAACCCAATATAAAACAAAACAAAACTAACAAACATGGAAATATGTGTCCTACTGAGATTATTGTGTTCAAAGAAATATTTACTTAAACTTATAATAGTTTATAAAAATATATCTTTATTGAAGTATAACTGCTTCACAATACTGTGTTAGTTTCTACTGTACAACAAAGCGAATCAGCCATATGCGTACACATGGCCCCGTATCCCCTCCCTCTTGAGCCTCCCTCCCATCCTCCCTATCCCGCCTCTCTAGGTCATCGCAAAGCATCGAGCCGATCTCCCTGTGCTATGCTGCTGCTCCCCACCAGCCAACTATTTTACATTTGGTACTGTATATATGTCGATGCTACTCTCACTTCGCCTCAGCTTCGCCCTCCCACCCCATGTTCTCAAGTCCATTTTCTATGTCTACCTCTATTGCTGCCCTGAAACTAGGTTCGTTGGTACCATTTTTTTTTAGATTCCATATATATGTGTTAACATACGGTATTTGTTTTTCTCTTTCTGACTTACTAAACTCCGTATGACAGACCCTAGGTCCATCCACCTCACTACAAATAACTCAATTTCGTTTCCTTTAATGGCTCAGTAATATTCCATTGTATATACGCACCACATCTTCTTTATTCATTCATCTGTCAATGGAAATTTAGATTGGTTCCATGTCCTGGCTATTGTAACTAGTGCTGCAGTGAACATTGTGGTACATGTCTCTTTTTGAATTATGGTTTTCTCAGGGTATATGCCCAGTAGTGGGATTGCTGGGTCATACGGTAGTTCTATTTTTAGTTTTTTAAGGAACCTCCATACTGTTTTCCATAGTGGTTGTATCAATTTACATTCCCACCAACAGTGCAGGGGGGTTCCCTTTTCACTACACCCTTTCCAGCATTTACTGTTCCTAGATTTTTTGATAATGGCCATCCTGACTGGCATAAGGTGATACTTCATTGTAGTTTTGATTTGCATTTCTCTAATAATTAGTGATGTTGAGCATCTTTTCATGTGTCTCTTCGCCACCCGTATGTCTGCCTTGGTGAAAAGTCTATTTAGTTCTTCTGCCCATTTTTTTTTTTTTTTTTTTTTGTGGTACGTGGGCCTCTCACTGTTGTGGCCTCTCCCATTGCGGAGCACAGGCTCCAGACGCGCAGGCTCAGTGGCCATGGCTCACGGGCCTAGCCGCTCCGCGGCATGTGGGATCTTCCCAGACCGGGGCACAAACCCGTGTCCCCTGCATCGGCAGGCGGACTCTCAACCACTGCGCCACCAGGGAAGCCCTTTCTGCCCATTTTTTAACTGGGTTGTTTGTTTTTTTGATATTGAGCTCCATGAGCTGTTTGAATATTTTGGAGATTAATCCTTTGTCTGTTGTTTCATTTGCAAATATTTTCTCCCATTCTGAGGGTTGCCTTTTCCTCTTGTTTATGGTTTCCTTTGCTATGCAAAAGCTTTTAAGTTTAATTAAGTCCCATTTGTTTATTTTTGTGTTTATTTCTGTTACTCTAGGAGGTGGGTCTAAAAAGATCTTGCTGTGGTTTATGTCAAAGAGTGTTTTTCCTACATTTTCCACTAAGAGTTTTATAGTGTCTGGTCTTACATTTAAGTCTTTAATCCATTTGGAGTTTATTTTTGTGTATGGTATTAGATAGTGTTCTAATTTCATTCTTTTACATGTAGCTTTCCAGTTTTCCCACTTACTGAGGAGGCTGTCTTTTCTCCACTGTATGTTCTTGTCTCTTTTGTCATAAATTAGGTGTCCATATGTGCATGGGTTTCTTTCTGAGCATTCTATTCTGTACCATTGATCTATATTACTGTTTTTGTGCCAGTACCATAGTGTCTTGATTACTGTAGCTTTGTGGTATAGTTTGAAGTCAGGGAGCCTGATTCCTCCAACTGCATTTTTCTTTCTCAAGATTCCTTTGGCTATTCGGGGTCTTTTGTGTTTCCATACGAATTGTAAAATTTTTTGTTCTAAAACTGTGAAGAATGCCATTGGTAGTTTGATAGGGATTGCATTGAACCTGTAGATTGCTTTCGGTAGTATAGTCATTTTCACAGTATTGATTCTCCCAATCCAAGAACATAGTATATTTCTCCACCTGTTTATGTCATCTTTGATTTCTTTCATCAGTGTTTATAGTTTTGAGTACAAGTCTTTCGCCTCCTTAGGCAGGTTTATTCCTAGGTATTTTATTCTTTTTGTTGCAATGGTAAATGGGAGTGTTTCCTTAATTTCTTTCTGATTTTTCGTTGTTGGTGTATAGAAATGCCAGAGATTTCTGTGCATTAATTTTGTATCCTGCAACCTTACCAAATTCACTCATTAGTTCTTGTAGTTTTCTGGTGGCATCTTTTGGAATGTCTATCATTGGCAAACACTGACAATTTTACTTCTTTTTTTCCAATTTGTATTCCTTTTACTGCTTTTTCTTCTCTGACTGCTGTGGCTATGACTTCCAAAACTCTGTTGAATAAGAGTGGTGAGAGTGGACATCCTTGTCTTGTTGCTGATATTAATGGAAACGCTTTCAGTTTTTCACAATTGAGTATGTTGCTTGCTGTGGGTTTGTCACATATGGCCTTTATTATGTTGAGGTAGGTTTCCTCTATGCCCATTTTCTGGAGTGCTTTTATCATAAATGGGTGTTGAATTTTGTCAAAAGCTTTTTCTGCATCTATTGAGATGATCATATGGTTTTTATTCTTCAATTCGTTGATGTGGTGTATCACATGGATTGATTTGTGTATACTGAAGAATCCTTGCATCCCTGGGATAAATCCCAGTTGATCGTGGTGTATGATCCTTTTAATGTGCTGTTGGATTCTGTTTGCTAGTATTTTGTTCACGATTTTTGCATCTATGTTCATCAGTGATATTGTTCTATAATTTTCTTTTTTTGTGATACCTTTTTCTGGTTTTGGTATCAGGGTGATGGTGGCTTCATAGAATGAATTTGGGAGTGTTTCTCCCTCTGCAATTTTTTGGAAGACTTTGAGAAGGATTGGTGTTAGCTCTTCTATAAATGTTTGATAGAATTCACCTGTGAAGCCATCTGGTCCTGGACTTTTGTTTGTTGGATTATTTTTAATTATGGTTTCAATTTCAGTGCTTGTGATAGGTCTGTTTATATTTTCTAGTTCTTCCTGGTTCGATCTTGGAAAATTGTACCTTTCCAAGAATTTGTCCATTTTTTCATGGTTGTCAATTTTATTGGCATATAGTTGTTTGTAGTAGTTTCTTATAATCCTCTGTATTTCTGCAGTGTCAGTTGTGATTGTTCCTTTTTCATTTCTAATTTTATTGATTTGCATCCTCTCCATTTTTTTTTTTAACATCTTTATTGGAGTACAATTGCTTTACAATGGTGTACTAGTTTCTCTCCCTTTTTTCTTGATGAATCTGGCTAAGGGTTTATCAATTTTGTTTACCTTCTCAAAGGACCAGCTTTTAGTTTTATTGACCTTGCTATTGTTTTCTTCATTTCTATTTCATTTATTTCTGCTCTGATCTTTATGATTTCTTTCCTTCTACTGACTTTGGGTTTTCTTTGTTCTTTTTTCTCTAGTTGTTTTAAGTGTAGGGTATGATTGTTTATTTGAGATTTTTCTTGTTTCTTGAGGTGAGATTATATTGCTGGAAACTTCCCCCTTAGAACTGCTTTTGCTGTGTCTCATAGGTTTTGTGTTTCCATTGTCATTTGTTTCTATGTATTTTTAAATTTCTTCTTTGATTTCTTCAGTGATCTCTTGGTTATTTAGTAGTGCACTGTTTAGCCTCCATGTATTTGTGTTTTTTACAGTTTTTTTTGCTGTAATTGATTTCCAATCTCATAGCACTGTGGTCAGAAAAGATGCTTGATACAATTTTAATTTTCTTAAATTTTCTGAGGCTTGATTTGTGACCCAAGATGTGATCTATCCTGGAGAATGTTCCATGTGCACTTGAGAAGAAAGTGTATTCTGCCACTTTTGGGTGGAATGTTCTATAAATATCAATTAGATCTATTTGGTCTATTGCGTCATTTAAAGCTTGTGTTTCCTCATTTATTTCCTGTTTGGATGATCTGTCCATTGGTGTAGTGGGGTGTTAAAAGTCTCCTACTATAATTGTGTTACTATCAATTTCTCCTTTCATGGTTGTTAGCATTTGCCTTATGTATTGAGGTGCTCCTATGTTGGGTGCATAAACATTTATAATTGCCATATCTTCTTCTTAGATTGATCCTTTGATCATTATGTAGTGTCCTTCCTTATCTCTTGTAACAGTCTTTATTTTAAAGTCTATTTTATTTGATACTAGTATTGCTACTCCAGCTTTTTTTTTGTTTTTGTTTTTCTTTTTGCGGTACGCGGGCCTCTCACTGTTGTGGCCTCTCCCGTCGCGGAGCACAGGCTCCGGACGCGCAGGCTCAGCGGCCATGGCTCATGGGCCCAGCCGCTCCGCGGCATGTGGGATCTTCCTGGACCGGGGCACGAACACGTGTCCCCTGCATCGGCAGGCGGACTCTCAACCACTGTGCCACCAGGGAAGCCTCCAGCTTTTTTTTTTGATTTCCATTTGCATGGAATACTTTTTCCATACCCTCACTTCCAGTCTGTATATGTCTGTAGGTCTGAAGTGGGTCTCCTGCAGACAGCACATATATGGGTCTTATTTTTTTGCATTCAGCCAGTCTGTGTCTTTTGGTTGGGGCACTTTATCCATTTACATTCAAGGTTATTATCGATATGTATGTTCCTATTACCATTTTCTTAATTGCTTTGGGTTTGTTTTTGTGGGTCTTTTTCTTCTCTTGTGTTTCCTGCTTAGAGAAGTTTCTTTAGCATTTGTTGTAAAGGTGGTTTGGTAGTGCTGGATTCTCTTAGCTTTTCCTTGTCTGAAAAGCTTTTGACTTCTCCATTGAATCTGAATGAGACCCTTGCTGGGTAGAGTCATCTTGGTTGTAGGTTTTTCTCTTTCATCACTTTAAGCATATCCTGCCACTCCCTTCTGGCCTGCAGAGTTTCTGCTGTAAAATCAGCTGATAACTTTATGGGGATTCCTTTGTATGTTATTTTTTGTTCTTCCCTTGCTGCTTTTAATAATTTTTCTTTGAATTTGTTAGTTTGATTAATATGTGTCTTGGTGTGTTTTTTTTCTAGGTTTTATCCTGTATGGGACTCTCTGTGCTTCCTGGACTTGGGTGACTACTTCCTTTCCCATGTTAGGAAGTTTTCCACTATAATCTCTGCAAATATTTTCTCAGACTCTTTCTTTTCCTCTTTATCTTCTGGGACCCCTATAATGTGAATGTTGGTGCGTTTAGAGTTGTCCCAGAGGTCTCTGAGATTGTCTTCAATTATTTTCATTCTTTTTTCTTTATTCTGCCCCTTGGCAGTTATTTCCACTATTTTGTCTTCCAGCTCACTTATTCGTTCTTCTGCCTTATTGTTATTGATTCCTTCTAGTGCATTTTTCATTTCAGTTATTGTGTTGTTCATCTCTGTTTGTTTGTTCTTTAGTTCTTCTAGATCTTTGTTAAACATTTCTTGTATTTTCTCAGTCTGGGCCTCCATTCTACTTCCAAGATTCTGGATCATCTTTACTATCATTACTCTGAATTATTTTTCAGGTAGATTGCCTATTTCCTCTTCATTTATTTGGTCTTGGTGGTTTTTACTTTGCTCCTTCATCTGTGACATATTTTTTGCCGTCTCTCTCTCTTTTTTTTTTTTTTTTTAATGAGTGGGATTGTGTTCCTGTCTTTCTGGTTGTTTGGCCTGAGGTTTCCAACACTGCAGTTTGTAGGCTATTGGGTAGAGCTGGGTCTTGGTGCTGAGATGAGGAACTCCATGAGACCTCACTCCAATGAATATTCCTGGAGGTCTGAGGCTCTCTGTTAGTCCAGTGGTTCGGACTCAGAGTTCCCACTGCAGGAGCTTCTGCCTGACCCCAGGCTCGTGAACCAAGATCCCGCAAGCCGCTGGTTCGCTTTGGGGTTCCTCCCATCTCCTTGGGCATCAGAGTCCCCCATCAGCGGTGAGCAGGTGCCCTAGTGGTGGGGGGACGCTCTAGATAATTTTTTGATGTGTTCATGGGGGGAGGTGAGCTCCATGTCCTCCTACTCCACCATCTTGAGCTGATCAAATCTAAACTTATAACAGTTTAGCTGGTGATGTATGGTAATAATAATTTGTAGGTAGACTGGCTACTTTGAGAAAAATAAACTACAAAGTACTTTAGGATATGGGATCTTTATATGGGAGTAGGGATGGTGATGGGGAGTAGAAGTCTAGACATCTTCCCTACTCATAGATGTCCGACCTAAGCAAAGAGTAACAGGCTGAATTATTGTAACATCTAAATTGACAGCATTCTTATATGATGGGTTTAATTTTCTGAAGTAGATTTTCAGGATTAAAGCAATTCTAAATTAGCCACAGATTGATGATCTAGAGGTTTCTCTAATAAGCCTAGGTTTCCATTAGTAAAACTTAACTTGTCTCTTTTATATTTTCCTGTGTTTAGGTCCAGACATGGGGTTGATTATATGTGAGTTCAGAATCTTTGCAGGTAAAGTACTCAAAATATTATTGAGATTTCCTATTTTCCATGCAGCATTTATAATCACTAAGAAGACTATATATGATGTTCACTCAAGATTGCCATCATCAAAGACATATTTAAATACTAATGGCAATGTCTATGATGTACAAGGCCTTCAAAGGGACAAAAAAGTACAAATGGATTCCTTTCTACTGAGTAAACCAGGGATCTTTGTTATACAGCAGTAATCTTTTTCTTATGGCATGGCCATCTTAAATGAAGCTGTTCAGACCAATGGAATGACTTTTTCCCACTTCAAATGCATCCTTTTTAACCTGCCAATTCTTAATATACAACGTTTCATCTTGGCTTGAAAATCCATTTTTTAAATTAGAAGTAAATGAAAATTGAGAGAATCAAAAAAAAAAAAGAAGTAAATGAAGAAAAGATGCTTTCAGGTGACAGAGTATAATAGAAACAAGATGTTCATGCAGGTTCTTCTTGATTGAATTCAAAACCTCAAGAGAAAAGTTTATTCTTCAAAACAATCGATAAAAGAGTTCTCCAAACTACTTAAGGTGTAAATCATTATTCATCCCTTAGATACAGAAAATCTCACGGGAGAGACCTGGTCTGCCTTATTAATATTACTGCCTCTATTTCCCGTTGTATTTGAAGCTTGAATTTCTTATATTTCTACTTCCTGTATCTTTCTGAACACAAACCATTGAAGACAATGAATAACTTTCCTAGGAAGCTTAAAAAGCAAAGGTGATAGTAATTTATTCAGGTTAAATAGCTAGGGCCTTTGGTAATTCAAAGAATGTGTGGTTCAGATATACAAAGCATTTAGTCTTTCATATAAACCTCAAATTAAGAGAAATCAGGTCCAAAGCTCCAGGGAAACTGTGGCAATAGTAGCATTTGTAGGCTCGGGTCTACAGGGCACTTTGTATATCTGAAAATAATTTCTTATATTGTTTTCAATTTAATAGCCTTTTTCTACTTGATTATTCAATGTTTTTCTACTTGTTTTTTCAAGATAATGAATAATATATCTGACAAAACCTAAAAACCATGGCTGAGGGGATTGTGTTATTAGGATATGAACAGATAATACAATCAATTTAATAAAATAAAAATTAAAATCGATGAGCATATACTAATAAAGTAATGATTAAATAAAATTCTTCATTATAGCAGAATATCAACTGATAAATGAAAAGAAGGAATTAGAAAGTCACCACTTGGCAACTATCATAGTAATAATTGGTTCATGCAAAAATCATCAATGGATACTAAAACTAGAAGCTGAAAAACCTCAAGAAAAACAACATATTTATATAGTCTCAACATATATCCCCACAAGATTCTTATTAACCACAATAGTAATTTTACAGTGGAGAAATCTGACAGACACCACTTTAACCAAATGATCAAAGTTAATACCACTAGTAATGGGACAAAATGACATTATGAAATTCCTAATATAATGTACTAAGAAGGACACAAAATCACATATGAGGTATTACTGTCAAAAATCCATAATCTGAACCAAGTCATCAGGAAACATCAGAAAAGTCTAAATTTGAGGGATAGCCTACAAAATAACTCTCCTATACTCTTTGAAAATGTCAAGGCCATGAAAGACAAAGAAAAATTGAAGAATTGTTCCAGATAAAAGAGCCTAAAGACACATGATATCTAAAAGTTATGCATGATTCTGGATTGGATCCCAGATTAGAAGAAGAGAATGTTTTTTCCTTTTGGCTATAAAGAACATTATTAGAAAAATTGGCAAAATGTAATTTGAATAAGATTACATAATAGCATTATGGCAAGGTTCATTTCCTGATTTTGATAATTGTACTGTGGTTAGGTAAGAATATATATATATTTTTCTTTTGTTCCTTTTTTTTTTTTTTTTAAAAAAAGGATATAAAAATTTGAAGTATTAAGGGGTAAAAGGCATCATGTCTGCAATTTACTCATAAGCAGTTCAGGAAAATACGTATATTAATATGTAGAGAGAAATGATAAAGCAAATGTGGCAAAATGCTAACACTTGGGGGAATTTGGGTGAAAGATATACAGGAACTGTTTGTACCATTCTTGTAGCTTTTCTGAAGTTTGAAATCACTTCAAAATAAAAAAAATTAAAGAAGCTTTTTTCAACAGTCCCTTCTTTATGAAGCAATGCATGACCATTCTATTTTTTTCTGCACTGAGGCACTAGGAAATACTTTATCACAGGATTCTCATTGCATATTGTATTTACTACATATCTTACAGTAATTACACTTTTTTATATACATGTCTGTTTTCTTAACTAGATTAACAGCTCTTTGAGAAAGGAAAACATGTTTTAAGTCAAGGCCCAACAATACTGTGCACACAGCGGTCACATAGAAAATTTTTGATGAATGAGTTTCTAAATGCTTGATTTTAATCAGTCTAGAATACATAGATTGCCAAAGAAGATGGGCTGTAGAGATATATACATATTCTATTCTATATATATAGAATATATATGGTATTCTAGAGTTTGAAATACAATTTCAAACCCTATACTGGTCATTAATTTCAATGTTCTTTTTATTAGAACTGCCCCCCTTTTAAAGACAACTGCAGACATTTGTTAACAATGAAGTGAAAACTAGGTATTCCTCTCTCTTCTCTACCTTTTTGTTAAAAAGTAGTGAGTCACTGTAGTAGGGAAAAGAAAAAGGAGAGTAAAAAATATGATAATTATCACTTTTAGCTAAGGTCAAATAATCAGGGAAATGGAAAGTTAGCTTTGTTCAATGCATGTACTACTTAGCTTGAAGATTAAATGATAACACTGTAAGCAACACTGTAAATAAATCCTTATAGGTTCTTTTTGAGATCTAGAAGTTTATCTACAGAAAAATTATAAGTCCAAAAGGAGGAAAAAGTAATTCATTTCCCATGGTCAGGTATGAACTATCTTGGCAGCTGTCTTCCTTTGGCTTTTATTTTAAATTTGTCACATCAGATAAGTTAAAGATAGAAAACTAAAAGTAAATAGGTAAAAGAACTGACAGAACAGTGTAAAAAGAGATGAAGTGAAAAAAATGGTATTAGAAGATATAATGATTAAAGAGAACAGTTAAAGTAACACTAAAAAAGGATAAAATTATTAAAAAAAACTTTAAGTGTAGGAATCAAGTGCCAATATTCCTAACAAAGGAAGCAAAGCCTTTTGAGTTGAGGTGGTTTCAGATGATCAACAGTAGTTTTTCATGACTGTGTTTATAGGGCTGGATTTCACAACGAGGTATTCTTAAGGATGAGGGCTCTTGAGGAAGCTCTCAAATCGGGATCCCTGGGTTCTTGCCCTTACTAGCAGTGCTAGTGCTTTATATACATTAAGAATTGTGGGTACTGGTTATAGCCATTACGGCAAAAGACCAGCTTTCAGACACAATCTTCCCCTTCTCTGCCCCCATCTTTCTTCAGATCTTTCTCTTTGCTTACACTATTGGTAATTACCTTTTGCTTTGCTGTTATGCTGGTTCAGGAATATAAACCTCAGAGCTTGGTTTATATTTCCTTGGTTCATTCCTGTCCTACTATCTGATTTCTGGCTTGGTGCACTTTGGGTCTCTGAACTCTAGCTGCCTTTGTTAGGCTGCTAGGACCCCCCTTTTAATCTTCAGTAGTCAAAAAAGCTGACTGAGAATTCTCTTATTCCCCAAAGAGGCTGTCAAGATTCAGTTTCAGACATACATATATATCACGGTCTTTAGGCAAGTAGTAGATTTTAATTTGTATGGCTGAGAAAGGAAATCTTAGAACAGGTGATCATAGAGAATGAAGCAAATGTGAAGACTGAGTTAGTGTCATTGGTGAAAACAAATCTAGGTTTTAAGGTATTTTGCACAATATGTAGATAAAAACTATGTGGTTTACTCTATATTTATTGGCCACTTGATATGATCTAGGTCTTTCCATAGGCCTAAAAAGTAGGGTTAATTCACTACTAATTCTGCTGATATAAATGCCGTACATTAAGAAAAAGTATGAATCATAGTATGACTGTAACTGTAGAAATAAAGTACAATCCAAGGTATATACTGGAAGAAAATAATTATATGTGTTAGTAGTTGTTATGTTTAAGTAGTAGGATGAAAGTGATTTTTTCCCTACTTTTATTATTCAGATTCTTTTTTTTTTTAAATTTTATTTATTTATTTATGTTTGGCTGTGTTGGGTCTTCGTTTCTGTGCGTGGGCTTTCTCTAGTTGCGGCGAATGGGGGCCGCTCTTCATCGCGGTGCGCAGGCCTCTCAGTGTCGCGGCCTCTCTTGTTGCAGAGCACAAGCTCCAGACGCGCAGGCTCAGTAGTTGTGGCTCACGGGCCTAGTTGCTCCGCTGCATGCGGGATCTTCCCAGACCAGGGCTCGAACCTGTGTTCCCTGCATTGGCAGGCAGACTCTCAACCACTGCGCCACCAGGGAAGCCCTTATTATTCAGATTGTTGACTGATTCTACAATACTCAAAAATATTTAATAAATGCTTTTTAATTTGAAATTATTATTTTCTTAGTCAAACCTAGTCAATATCTTCCAAACTCATGGTCCAAATTCTAGGGTTATAGGGAAATTTTTCAACAGCATCTGATTTAATTGCACTTTTAACTATTAAAAGTTTCCTACTGTTCTAAGGATAAAGTTCAGGCTGCCTAGAGTAATGTGTTAGGCCTTTCATGATCTGTTCTTTCTCTTCAATTTCGTCTCTCTTTGCTCTTACACATACCCTTCTTCTAGCTATAGCAAACAATAATTTCTAGTACACAGCATGATTTTGTCACACATCTGTATCAACTCTCCTTCTTCTTGCAGTCCAACTAGCAAATACTTGCTTATTTTTTAAGACTATGAAAATAAGGTATGGATTATATCAATATATGGTATTCTAATTCTTATGTTGCTCAAGTTAGAAATTGGGGGTCATTCTTGACTTCCTTAACTTCCACATCCAGTTTCTAATCCTGTCAATTGTGATTCCTTAATATTTCAAAAATCCTGCTTTATTTTTCTATTACTATTGCTTCAGCTTTCATTCAAGCTCTCATCAGATTCCTGGTTCTGATCTCACCCTGACTCAATTCATTCTCCACATAGTAGTAGACATTATTTCAAAAGCTCAAACTTGATTTTGTCATTTCCATGTTTAAATTCCTTTATTGGTCTTTACAATAAGGTCCAAACCCATTAGGATGGCAATTAGGATGTCTGTCTGCAAAAATTATATGGCCAATTGGAGGTCATCATCTGGTAACTTCTTCAGCCTCTTTTTTCCCTCATTCCCTCCTTTCTCCTCCTCAAACCATACCTCCTCCTCTATCTGCATGTCAAACTGCCTGGACCATGGTAACCTCTCCATAAATGTTAAACACTTGCGTTAATATTATTTTTTATAGAGCCATCGACTGAGATAAATAGCCTTAAATTCAGGTAGTGAGAACAGTTTGAATAAGGCCGCTCCATCTGTTCCTTCTCATCACTGTCACTCTTCTCTACCCTGCTCTGTGCCTTCAAGGAGCTAGTGTTTATGAATAGGACCAATGGTTTCCCTGTCCCTGTGGCTTCTGCTTGAGTTCAGCCAATGGGAAGTATTGCAGGAGAGTGGTGAGCAGGGGAAGAGTACAGAACTAAGGTATTTCTTCCCCTTGGCCTCCTGTTGGTGGGAGCTGAGACCAGAACAGTAACTAAAACCAGGCTGTGGAGGCCTCTGAATGCTAGGCTTTGAACTTTATCATGTAAGCCGATGGAAAACCGTTTACATAATTTTATCATGTAAGCCAACATTTTAACGTTTTTAAGCATGGGTGTGATGCCCATAAATATTTCTTGTAGAAAACAAATTCTACCACAGAGAGGTTAAAAGATTAGCTCAAAGTCAAATGTCTTAATAGACAGTAGGTCAAGATGAAAAGACCAAATCTCCAGCTTTTGTCTGGTGTGCTTCCTCCTATCTGACACTAGGGGAACTTTCTTTGTCAACTTCATTTACTAAATATAAATTGAATACTCTCTCTATATAAGGCTGTTTATTAAGCATTAGGGAGTGAGGTTAAGGTAAATTAGATGGGATTCCAGTTTCCATAATCTCATGGAACACACAAATCAGGCTGTGTTTTAAGTAAAAAAAAAAAAAAAACCTGTAAATACTTATGTTTTAATGTAAAAGCAAAATACTATGTATGATAACACAGAAAAGGGAATAACTAATTCTGATGGAACAACCTGCAAAACTTCATAGAGGTGGTAACAATTGCTTTGATCTTTAAACAATAAGAAAAAGGAAGGAACATTTGAAACAGAATGAACAAAAAAAGAGAGAGAGAATTCTCATTTTAGAGAATAAGAAATTGCATAATGAGGTTAGAGGTTGGATGGAGAGGATGAAATATAAGACATAAACTGGTCAATTCAGTTAGGACAAATTTTGAAGATGCTTATAGTACTGTGGAAAATAGAGAACTATTCAAGACTTTTTATAGTGAAGTGATACATAAAAATGTAATTCTTGACTAATGGTAGATTGTAAGGAAGAGAGACTATAGACAGGCAGAGCAGTTAGTATGCTACTGCAATCCTAAAGCTAAAAGACAATGAAGGCCAGAATACAACAGAAATTGGATAAAGGATATTTAGAAGAGCCATAACAAAGGGTTCTATGAGTGATTGTGCTTTGGGAAGGAGAAGGTAAATATTATAGTGAAATTTCAAGTTTGGTTATTAGGGTGGGTGAGAGTATCATTAACTAAGAGAGCAATATAGAAACAATTTGGATGGAAGGGTACTAAATTTGGTTACTGATGAGGGAAATGTGAGATGTCAGTAGGACATCAAGGGGTGATTCCAGTATGCAACAACAAGGAGTATCTGGAGTTTGGGAGAGAAGGTAGGCCTATATTTAAGCATCAGTAGTATACACCTAGTAAATCCAATAATACACACTTTTTTTTTTACACTCTTAACAATTTATAAGTGTACAGTATAGTCTTGTTAGCTGTATGCACATTGTGTACAACAGACCTCTAGAACATTTTCATCTTGTGTGACTGGAACTCCGTACTTATGGAACAATGATGCCCCATATTTCCTCCTTCCTCCAGCCCCTGGCAACCACCATTCTACTTTGTTTATATGAGTTGATTACTTTAGATATCTCAGATAAGTCTAATCATGCAGTATTTGCCTTTTTGTGACTGGCTTATTTCATTTAGCATAATGACTCAAGGTTCACTCGTGTGGTAGCATATGACAGATTTCCTTGTCTTTAAATGCTAAATAATATTCCATTGTATGTATATATTCATTCCTCTGTTGATGAACATTTAGGTTGCTTCCACATCCTGTCTATTGTGAATAATGCTGCAATGAACACAGATGTGCAAATATCTCTTTGAGATCTTGTTTTTTAAAAAAATTTATTTATTTATTTTGGGCTGCACTGGGTCTTCATTGCTGCATGTGGGTTTTCTCTAGTTGCGGTGAGCGGGGGCTACTCTTTGTTGAGGTGCGCAGGCTTCTTACTGCTGTGGCTTCCCTTGTTGCAGAGCACGGGCTCCAGGCATGTGGGCTTCAGTAGTTGTGGCATGCGGCCTCAGTAGTTGTGGCTTGCAGCCTCAGTAGTTGTGGCTTGCGGCCTCAGTAGTTGTGGCTTGCTGGCTCTAGAGCACAGGCTCAGTAGTTGTGGTGCATTGGCTTCATTGCTTCGTGGCATGTGGGCTCTTCCCGGACCAGGGCTTGAACCCATGTTCCCTGATTAGCAGGCAGATTCATAACCACTGTGCCACCAGGGAAGCCCCAAGATCTTGTTTTTAATTCTTTTTGCTTATTTATTTGGAAGTGAGACTGCTAGATCATATGGTAGTTTTAATGTTAACTTTTTGAGGAACTTCTTTACAGTTTTCCATAGTAGCTGCACCATTTTACAATCTCACCAGCAGTACACAAGGGTTCTGATTTCTCCACATCCTCACCAACACTTGTATTTCTGTTGTTTTGATAGTGGTCATCCTAATAGGTGTGGTTTTGATTTGCATTTTCCTTATAATTAGTGATGTTGAGCATCTTTTCATGTGCTTGTATATCTTCCTTGGAGAAAGGTCTCTTCAAGTCCTTTGCCCATTTTTTTTAACAATTTTTATTGTTGTTGTTACTGAGTTGCAGGAATTCTTTCTGTATTCTGGAAATTAACTCCTTATCTGATATGTGGTGTGCAACTATTTTGTTCCATACTATAGGTTGCCTTTTCATTCTACTGATTGTGTCCTTTGCTGTGTAGAAGTTTGAAAGTTAGATGTAGTGCCATTTGTCTATTTTTGCTTTTGTTGCCAGTGCTTTTGTGTTATATCCAGGAAATCATTACCCATTCCAGTCTTGAGGCTTTCCCCTTATGTTTTCTTCTAGGAGTTTTATAGTTTCAGGTCTTACCTTCAGGTCTTTGAGACATTTTGTGTTAATTTTTGTATATGGTATAAGATAAGGGTCAATCTTCATTCTTTTGCATCAAGTTTTCCCAACATCATTTGTTGAAGAGATTGCCCTTTTCCCATTGTGTAGTTTTGGCACCTTTGTCAAAAATCATTTGACCATATATGCAAGGGTTTGGTTTGTTCTTTTTTTCTAGTCCCTTAATTTGTCCAGTTAGGTTACTGACTTGAGACTTTTCTTCTTCTTTAATGTAGGTTTTACTGCTATAAACCTTCCTGTTATTACTCCTTTTCCTGCATCCCATAAGTTTTGGTGTTTTGTTTTCATTTTCATTAGTCTCAAGATATTTTCTAATTTCCTTGTGATTTCTTCTTTGACTCATTGGTTGCTCAAGAGTTTAACTTTCACAAATTTGTGAATTTTCAAACTTTCCTATTAGTTGGAAGATTTTGAGCTTCTTGAATTTCAAATTCCATTTCTTTCCTCAGCTTTGGGAAGTTTTCAGCCATTATTTTGTCATATAAGCTCTATGTCCCTTTCTCTCTCTTCTCTCCTTCTGAGACTCCCATGATACATATATTAATCTGCTTGATGTAGTCCTATAAATCCCTTAGGCTTTCTTCACTTGTCTTCATTTTTTCCTTTTTGCCCTTCTGACTTGATAATTTCGAATGATCTTTCTTCAACTTCTTTCTTCTGCCTGATTAAGTCTGCTATTGAATGCCTCTAGTGAATGTTTCAATCTAGTTATTGTATCCTTCAGTTCCAGCATTTCTATTCGGTTCTTTATTTAATTTCTATGTCTTTGTTGATACTTTCATTTTGTTCATGAATTGTTTTCCTGATTTTGCACAGTTTTCTATCTGTGTTCTCCTGTAGATCATTTAGCGTCAAGAAAATTACCTTGAATTCCTTGTCAGGAAATTTATAGATCTCTGTGCCTTTGAGGTTGGTTTCTGGAGATTTAGTTTGTTCATTTGATTGGGTCATGTTTCCCTGTTTCTTCACATGCCTTGTGAATTTTCTTTTTTTTTTTTTTTGGCTGAGTTTTATGCATTTGAAAAACTAGCCACATCTCCTAGTCTTTATGGACTGGCTTTGTACAAGTGAAGACTTTCACCAGTCAGCCTGTCTAGAGATTCTGCAGGCCTCTGAAACCTTTTTCTGGGTGATGTGACTTCTCTTGGCTGTGCATGTAACTTTCTAATCAGAGGTTTGCCAGTTTCTTTTCAGAAGTCCATAATCTCTTATTCCTTCTGGTGTCTGCCTGCAGTGTTGCAGGTTCTCTGGTGCTGCATTAGCAAACCAATCTACTCTTTTATTCTTAGGCATTGAAAGTATGCTGGCTCAAATGTCCTGAGTCAGGTAGACAGAAGCCTCCCCACCCACAAAAAAAAAAAAAAAAAAAAAAAAGCCGGACACATGCTCTACTCTTCTCCCTTCTGCCCAATGGAGAAACTGTGAGTTGGGTGCTTTCTCCCCATCAAACTGAGCCATGCTGGCCTCTGCACCATTTCAGGCTCTGTGGTGTCAGTGCAAGCTGCTTCTGCTCTCCCTTGCTTTTAGTGGCCCCCATGTACCCAAACTATGTCGATTCCATTAGCATTGCATCAAGCAAGACAGAAACGAGTTCCTTGGGCAGCCTTGTGAAAAGCTGGAATGTTGGGTGCACATTCTATTCTTTTCTCTCCTTGTCCCTCCAGTGACAAGACTACAAGCCAGGTGCTCTCCGCTGATCATGGTGAGCTGTGTTGGCTTGGGGGAGGAGAGATCACAGGTAAAGTGAAAAGACTCTTCTTACCCAGTTTAATGCAGCTGTTCTTGGCTTGTTCTTGGCTTTGCCCACACCTGGGTACTGCAACATCTTAAGTGGTTTCTGAAGTTCTCATAAGATATTTTGGTCCATATATTGTTAAGTTGGTGTCTGTAGGGGAAAGAAGGGTAGGACTTCCTATTCTGCAATCTATTAACTTAATGTTTTTAGCTATACCAGATACAATACTGAAAATGAGGAGGCTAAAAAGATTGACTAAAAGTAATAAATGAGTCACGATTTTTCATATAAATTAAAAATGTGATAAGCTAGGAAAACAAGACAAGTGAGATCAAATTTAAATTGAAGGTAAATACTCCTTATGGAATTATTAAGTTTTACAAATAAAAAAAATATTTGAAAACTTGGTATATAAACTATATGAGGATATATGAAAGAAACAGTTGATTTATTCTGCTAAGCAGCTGTTGTTTGACCCAGTAAGTGCCAATTAAGGGAGTAAGGAATTAGTTTGCAGAAGGAGAGAACTAGGAAATTTCTTCTAAAAATAAGAGCTATAAGAAATGAGCATACTTCTTCAAGAACTATTTCATAATTCTCTTTTCTGAGGAATATGAAGAAAAAAGAAAACTTCATGTTTTTTATGGCAAGGTGCAAGAAAATTAACTAGAAGATTTATCCATAAAGAATAGATTGAATGGCATAAGACTAAAACCAAAAAGTAATGATACACTCCAGGTAAGAGGCAGTAATAGGTCCTAAATCTGGGTGATAGTAGTGAGAATGAGTGAAGGAATAAGGGCCAGAATAAAAACACAAAATAATTTAAGGAGAAGGAGCAGTTAAGAAAAATAGTGTCGGTAACAAAGAGGTTAGCATTTCTGCTAATGTCTATTGTTTTCCTTCTCTGCTCCCATTCTGAATTCTTACTCTGGATGTTCTGCTGTCCCTTGCCTGCTCTGCTTGCCCAAGGTCTTCCTCTAATTTATTTACTCACTTACCCATTCAACCCATTTATTGAGAAACAGTAATTGTGCTAGATCCTGAGAATAGTACTGGTGAACAAGACAGATAAGGTAAGGGACTATAGGGCACAAGAGAAAAACATAGGAGGGGCACTTTGCTCAGATTTGAGAGGTGCCCCTTGAGGAAATATAAAATAAGTAGAAGTTTTCCAGGGAAAGAGAAGGGACAACATTTTGGAAAAGAGGGAACCTTTTGCAAATTGAAAGTGTCGTATGGCTGGAGCACTGAATTCAAGGGAGTGGTAAAGGTAAAACTAGAGGTAGGCAGAAGCTAGACTATAAGCAATTTCAAGGATTTGGGACTTTAAGAACAAGAATAAACTATTAAAGAATGAAAGTCATTAAAAGAGTATGACAGGTTTAGATTTGCATTTTAGAAAGATAATAATGGTTGCAGGAAGAGGAACAAAAGATAAACACTGGAAAGATTTTTGGTTTGTACAACTAGGTAGATAGTGATGTCATTCCTTGAGATGTGAGGAAGAACAGGTTAGGATTATAAATTTAGTTTTGGTCATGCTGAGTAGGAGATAACTGTGGAATATCCAAGAAGAGATCTACAATAGATAATTGGAAATAAGTCTGAAGTTTAGGGAAATATATAGGTTTACTGAAGCTTTGTGAGTAGATGACCTTGCACATGCAGAATACAGAGTGTGAATGCAAGGTCTAAGAGAGAGCTCTGAATAACACTGGTATTTAATGACTAGGTCTAAAATAGGAGCCTTCAGAGAAGCTGGAAAAAAAGGAAACAGATATTTTAAAAGGAGAGGACAGAGCCGCATAGCACTGGGAGATCAGCTTGGTGCTTTGTGACCACCTAGAGGGGTGGGATAGGGAGGGTAGGAGGGAGATGCAAGAGGGAGGAGATAATAGGGATATATGTATATGTATAGCTGATTCATTTTGTTATAAAGCAGACACTAACACACCATTGTAAAGCAGTTATACTCCAATAAACATGTTAAAAAAATAAATAAAAAGAGAGGACAATGCCAAGGAAGATAATTGTTTCAAGGAGGGGGTGATTAGAAGAGTTGCCCAACCTTGACCTACCTACCTTTAGGCTTTCCCTTTCTCTTATACCCTAATAATACTACTGTATGCACCCATTTTCTTAAAACTCAACACTTAGAGGTCGCAGCCAGATTATCTGATAAATTTACCTGAATTAATGGATTCTAAAGGCTTGATTTGTTACCCCATTCAATGAACAGATTATCACTGAAGTAGTAGTTTTTTTTTGAAACAATGCCTTCACTCTAAAGAATAATTATTAAAATAATAACAGTAATATCAGCAGTACTACTAGTAATAATAACAATAAGTAGCAGCTAACATTTATTGAGTGACTACTGTTTACCAAACATTTCACAGTTCAATCCTCATAATAACCTTTAAGGTAGATACTCTTATTATCATTTTACAGATGAAAAAATGAAGGCTAGTAAGTAGAGAAACCAAGATTCAGGTAGTTGAATACTAGAGTGTGTTTTCCTGTATAAAATGAGCCAGTGAGGACAGGTGTTTGAGATCCACAGATTTTTCATTGTATCTCAAAATATATAAAAAAAGGCACCCACTTGCTCTGCTTATGTATGTGCCTGAATTTGAGCAGCACATCAATTTAGAGAGTTCAGGCTTGTTAAATCATAAATCTTGCTTATTGAAAGTGTTTCATTACTTTCTTAAGTTAGAATTAACATTTGGGACTTATAATACTTTAAATACTAAGGGGTTTTAATGGACTAGATCTGTCATTACAGGAAATGTTTATCAAACCTGATGGTAATAGGATGATGGACAGGTTTCATACAAATATTTAAGATCACTATCATTAAGGTGATGATGGCATCATTAAAAAGATGATCCATTACGTGTGAATATTATGTATGTAATATCCATACATAAATGTAGTATCACATTTATGTATGGATATTAAAAGTATGTGAACAGAAGGAGATATAAGTAAGGTTATAGATAGAAAATAATTAATTATAAAATAAAACAGAAGTAAATCTAACTCCTGAAACCTTTGCCTGAAGTATTAAGGTCACTGAGAGGAACCCTAAAAAATCATAAAATTCAGTTGATTAGAATAAGACTAGCAAACTTTTGTGCATAAAGTAGAAAAAGCAAAGCCTCACAGAAAGTTAGGAGCTGCAGATAAACTAACATATCTTAAAATTTTCATTTATAGTTATGGTAAGAATTTTAATGAATGACATTTATCTCATCTGCATCCCACTGAACCCTGTTTTATCATATAATGAGTGTCTCCAAATAAACAGTAATGTCTTCAAGTAAATGTGTCTGTAAGATAAAATTACTTTGAAATTAAAAGCCAATTTGAAACCTGGGATGAATGTGCTAGTCTTTGAGAACTGCCAAAACAATTTGGAAGAAAAGAGTAGCTTGAAAAGAAGGACAATGCTGAGTCAGTTTCAAAATAGAGCCATGGGAAATCCTTTACTTCAGTAGTGACTCGACAGAATCATTATTCCAGTTTTTTGCTACTGAAGTAATAAAATGTCTTAATTCATTTAAAGAAGAAAGTCAGAAGAGACCTTCAAGATGGTGGAGGAGTAAGACATAGAGATCACCTTCCTCTCCACAAATATATCAGAAATACATCTACATGTGGAACAACTCCTACAGAACACCTACTGAATGCTGGCAGAAGACCTCAGACTTCCCAAAGGCAAGAAACTCCCCACGTACTTGGGTAGGGCAAAAGAAAAAAAAAAACAGAGAAAATGAATAGGGATGGGACCTGCACCACTGGGAGGGAGCTGTGAAGAAGGAAGAGTTCCCACACACTAGGAAGCCCCTTCACTGGCGGAGATGGGAGGTGGGCGGGGGTGGGGTGGAGAAGCTTCGGAGCCACGGAGGAGAGCGCAGCAACGGGGGTGCAGAGGGCAAAGCGGAGAGATTCCCGCATGGAGCATCGGTGCCGAACAGCACTCACCAGCCTGAGAGGCTTGTCTGCTCACCCGCCAGGGAGGGTGGGGGCTGGGAGCTGAGGCTCAAGCTTCGGAGATCAGATCCCAGGGAGAGGACTGGGGTTGGCTGCGTGAACACGGCCCGAAGGGGGCTACTGTGCCACAGCTAGCTGGGAGGGAATCCAGGAGAAAGCCTGGATCTGCCTAAGAGGCAAGAGACCATTGTTTCCGGGTGCGCGAGGGGAGGGGATTCAGAGCACCGCCTAAACGAGCTCCAGCGACAGCAGCGAGCCGCGGCTATCAGCGCAGACACCAAAAACTGGGCATGAGGTGCTAGGGTTGCTACTGTAGCCACCAAGAAGCCTCTGTGCAAGCACAGGTCACTATCCACACCTCCCTTCCAGGGAGCCTGTGCAGCCCGCCACTGCCAGGGTCCTGTGATCCAGGGACAACTTTCCCGGGAGAACACACGGCACGCCTCACGCTGACCTCTGCCGTTGCAGGCTCGCCCTGCATTCCGTACCCCTCCCTCTCCCCAGCCTGAGCGAGCCAGAGACCCCTAATCAGCTGCTCCTTCAACCCCATCCTGTCTGGCCAGGAACGCATTGCCCTCAGGCGACCTACAAGCAGAGGCGGGGCCAATCCAAAGCTGAACCCCAGGTGCTGTGCGAACAAAGAAGAAGAGACAGGGAAATCTCTCCCAGCGCCCTCAGGAGCAGTGGAGTAAATCTCCACAGTCAAGTTGATGTACCCTGCATCTGTGGAAAACATGAATGGACAAGGAATCATCCCAAAATTGAGGTGGTGGACTTTGGGAGCAACTGAAGGCTTGGGGTTTGCTGAATGTGACTGACTGGTTTCTGGTTTTATTTTTATCTTAGTTTAGTATTTAGAGTTTATTATCACTGGTAGATTTGTTTATTGATTTGATTGTTCTTTTTTTTTTACATATATATATATTTTTTTCCTTTTTCTCTTTTTGTGAGTGTGTATATGTATGCTTCCTTGTGTGATTTTGTCTGTATAGTTTTGCTTTTACCATTTGTCCTAGGGTTCTGTCTGTCCATTATTTTATTTTTTTTTAATATAATTTTAGCACTTGTTATCATTGGTGGATTTGTTTTTTGGTTTGGTTGCTTTCTTCTTTCTTTTTTCTTATTACTTAATTTTTTAAAAACAATTAAAAAATTTTTTTATTTTAATAACTTTATTTCTTTTTATTTCCCTTTTTTCTTTCTTTCTTTCTTTTTTTCTCCCTTTTCTTCTGAACCATGTGGCTGACAGGGTCGTGGGGCTCTGGCCAGGTGTCAGGCCTGTGCCTCTGAGGTGGGAGAGCCGAGTTCAGGACACCGAACCACCAGAGACCTCCCAGCTCCATGTAATATCAAAAGGCAAAAGCTCTCCCAGAGATCTCCATCTCAATGCTAAGACCCAGCTCCACTCAACAACAAGCAAACTACAGTGCTGGACACCCTATGCCAAACAACTAGCAAGACAGGAACACAACCCCACCCATTAGCAGAGAGGCTGCCTAAGATCATAGTAAGGTCACAGACAACACAAAACACACCACCGGATGCGGTCCTTCCCACCAGAAAGACAAGACCCAGCCTCATCCAACAGAACACAGGCACTAGTCCCCTCCACCAGGAAGCCTACACAACACACTGAACCAACCTTAGCTACTGGGGCAGACACCAAAAACAATGGGAACTATGAACCTGCTGCCTCCAAAAAGAAGACCCCAAACACAGTAAGTTAAGCAAAATGAGAAGACAGAGAAACACAGCAGATATAGGAGCAAGGTAAAAACCCACCAGACCAAACAAATGAAGAGGAAATGGGCAGTCTACCTGAAAAAAATTCAGAGTAATGATAGTAAAGATGATCCAAAATCTTGGAAATCGAATGGAGAAAATACAAGGACCTAGAAGAACTAAAGAACAAACAAACAGTGATGAACAACAAAATAATTGAAATTTAAAAATCTCTAGAAGGAATCAGTAGCAGAATAACTGAGGCAGAAGAACGGATAAGTGACCTGGAAGATAAAATAGTGGAAAAAACTACTTCAGTGCAGAATAAAGAAAAAAGAATGAAAAGAATTGAGGACAGTCTTAGAGACCTCTGGGACAATATTAAATGCACCAACATTTGAATTATTGGTGTCCCAGAAGAAGAAGAGAAAAAGAAAGGGACTGAGAAAATATTTGAAGAGATTATAGTTGAAAACTTCTCTAATATGGTAAAGGAAATAGTCAGTCAAGTCCAGGAAGCACAGAAAGTCCCACACAAGATAAATCCAAGGAGAAATATGCCAAGACACATATTAATCAAACTATGGAAAATTAAATACAAAGGAAAAATATTTAAAGCAGCAAGGGAAAAACAACGAATAACATACAAGGGAATCACCATAAGGTTAAGAGGTGATCTTTCAGCAGAAACTCTGCAAGCCAGAAGGAAGTGGCAGGGCATATTTAAAGTGATGAAAGGGATAAACCTACAACCAAGATTACTCTACCAGGAAGGATCTCATTCAGATTCGACGGAGAAATTAAAACCTTTACAGACACGCAAAAGCTAAGAGAATTCAGCACCACCAAACCAACTGTACAAAAAATGCTAAAGGAACTTCTCTAGGCAGGAAACACAAGAGAAGGAAAAGACCTACAGTAACAAAACTAAAACAACTAAGAAAATGGTAATAGGAACATACATTATCGATAATTACCCTAAATGTAAATGGATTAAATGCTCCCACCAAAAGACACAGACTGGCGGAATGGATACAAAAACAAGAGGCATATATATGCTGTCTACAAGAGACCCACTTCAGACCGAGGGACACATACAGACTGAAAGTGAGGGTATGGAAAAAGATATTCCATGCAAAGGAAAATCAAAAGAAAGCTGGAGTAGCAATTCTCATATCAGAGTTAACAGACTTCAAAATAAAGACTGTTAAAAGAGCCAAAGAAGGACACTACATAATGATCAAGGGATCAATCCAAGAAGAAGATATAACAACTGTAAATATGCACCCAACATAGGAGCACCTCAATACGTAAGGCAAATGCCAACAGGCATAAAAGGGGAAATCGACAGTAACACAATCATAGTATGGGACTTTAACACCCCACTATCACCACTGTACAGACCATCCAAAATGAAAATAAATAAGAAACACAAGCTTTAAATGATACATTAAACAAGATGGACTTAATTGATACTTATAGGACATTCCGATCCAAAAACAACAGAATACACTATCTTCTCAAGTGCTCATGGAACATTCTCCAGGATAGATCATATCTTGGGTCACAAATCAAGCCTTGGTAAATTTAAGAAAGTTGAAATTGTATCAAGTATCTTTTCTGACCACAATGGAATGAGACTAGATATCAATTACAGGAAAAAAAATCTGTAAAAAATACAAACACATGGACGCTAAACAATACACTACTTAATAACCAAGAGATCACTGAAGAAATCAAACAGGAAATCAAAAAATACCTAGAAACAAATGACAATGAAAACATGATGATCCAAAACCTATGGGATGTAGCAAAAGCAGTTCTAAGAGGGAAGTTTACAGCAACACAATCCTACCTCAAGAAACAACAAACCTCTCAAATAAATAACCTAACCTTACACCTAAAGCAACTGGAGAAAAAAGAACAAAAGAATCCCAAAGTTAGCAGAAGGAAAGAAATCATAAAGATCAAACCAGAAATAAATGAAAAAGAAATGAAGGAAATGATAGCAAAGATCAATAAAATTAAAAGCTGGTTCTTTAAGAAGATAAACAAAATTGATAAACTGTTAGCCAGACTCATCAAGAAAAAAAGGAGGAAGACTCAAGTCAATAGAATTAGAAATGAAAAAGGAGAAGTAACAACTGACACTGCAGAAATACAAAGGATCATGAAAGATTACTACAAGCAACTATATGCCAATAAAACGGACAATCTAGAAGAGATGGACAAATGCTTACAAAAGCACAACCTTCTGAGACTGAACCAGGAAGAAATAGAAAATATAAACAGACCAATCACAAGCACTGAAATTGAGACTTTGATTAAAAATCTTCCAACAAACAAAAGCCCACGACCAGATAGCTTCACAGGCGAATTCTATCAAACATTTAGAGAAGAGTTAACACCTATCCTTCTCAAACTCTTCCAAAATATAGCAGAGGGAGGAACACTCCCAAACTCATTCTATGAGGCCACCATCACCCTGATACCAAAACCAGGCAAAGATGTCACAAAAAAAGAAAACTACTGGCCAGTATCACTGATGAACATAGATGCAAAAATCCTCAACAAAATACTAGCAAACAGAATCCAACAGCACATTAAAAGGATCATACAGCATGATCAAGTGGGTTTTATCCCAGGAAGGCAAGCATTCTTCAATATACACAAATCAATCAATCTGATACACCGTATTAACAAATTGAAGGAGAAAAACCATATGATCATCTCAATAGATGCAGAAAAATCTTTCAACAAAATTCAACTCCCATTTATGATAAAAACCGTCCAGAAAGTAGGCATAGAGGGAACTTACCTCAACATAATAAAGGCCATGTATGACAAACCCACAGCCAACATCGTTCTCAATGGTGAAAAACTGAAACCATTTCCTCTATGACCAGGAACAAGACAAGGTTGTCCCCTATCACCAATATTATTCAATATAGTTTTGGAAGTTTTAGCCGCAGTAATCAGAGAAGAAAAAGAAATAAAAGGATTCCAAATCAGAAAAGAAGAAGTAAAGCTGTCACTGTTTGAAGATTACATGATACTATACATAGAGAATCCTAAAAATGCTACTAGAAAACTACCAGAGCTAATCAATGAACTTGGTAGAGTAGCAGGACACAAAACTAATGCACAGAAATCTCTTGCATTCCTATACACTAATGACGAAAAATCTGAAAGAGAAATTAAGGAAACACTCACATTTACCATTGCAACAAAAAGAAAAAATACCTAGGAATAAACCTACCAAAGGAGACAAAAGACCTGTCTCTAAAAAACTATAAGATACTGATGAAAGAAATTAAAGATGATACAAACAGATGGAGAGATATACCATGTTCTTGGATTGGAAGAAACAACACTGTGAAAATGACTATACTACCCAATGTAATCTACAGACTCAATGCAATCCGTATCAAACTACCAACGGCATTTTTCACAGACTAGAACAAAAAATTTCACAATTTGTACAGAAACACAAAAGACCCCAAATAGCCAAAAGCAATCTCGAGAAAGAAAAACAGAGCTGGAGGAATTAGGCTCCCTGACTTCACAGTATACTACAAAGCCACAGTAATCAAGACAGTATGGTACTCGCACAAAAACAGAAATACAGATCAATGGAACAGGATGGAAAGCCCAGAGATAAACCCATGCACATATGGTCACCTTATTTTTGATAAAGGAGGTAAGAATATACAATGGAGAAAAGACAGCCTCTTCAGTAAGTGGTGCTGGGAAAACTGGACAGCTACATGTAAAAGAATGAAGTTAGAACACTCCCTAACACCACACATAAAAATAAACTCAAAATGGATTAAAGACCTAAATGTAAGGCCAGACACTATAAAACTCTTAGAGGAAAACAGGCAGAACACTCCATGACATAAATCACAGCAAGATCCTTTTGGACCCACCTCCTAGAGAAATGGAAATAAAATAAAAAATAAACAAATTGGACCTAATGAAGCTTAAAAGCTTTTGCACAGCAAAAGAAACCATAAACAAGACAAAAAGACAACCCTGAGAATGGGAGAAAATATTTGCAAATGAAGCAACTGACAAAGGATTAATCTCCAAAATTTAGAAGCAGCTCATGCAGCTCAATATCAAAAAAACAGACAACCCAATCCAAAAACGGGCAGAAGACCTAAACGGACATTTCTCCAAAGAACATATACAGACCGCCAACAAACACATGAGAGGATGCTGAACATCACTGATCACTAGAGAAATGCAAATCAAAACTACAATGAAATATCACCTCACACCAGTCAGAATGGCCATCATCAAAAAATCTACGAACAATAAATGCTGGAGAGGGTGTGGAGAAAAGGGAATCTTCTTGTACTGTTGCTGGGAATGTAAATTGATACAGCCACTATGGAGAACAGTATGGCAGTTCCTTAAAAAACTAAAAATAGAACTGCCATATGACCCAGCAATCCCACTTCTGGGCATATACCCTGAGAAAATCATAATTAAAAAAGAGTCAGGTACCACAACTTTCATTGCAGCTCTATTTACAATAGCCAGGACATGGAAGCAACCTTAGTGTCCATTGACAGATCAATGGATAAAGATGTGGCACATATATACAATGGAATATTACTCAGCCAGAAAAAGAAACGAAATTGAGTTATTTGTAGTGAGGTGGATGGATGTAGAGTCTCTCATACAGAGTGAAGTAGTCAGAAAAACAAATACTGTATGCTAACACATATATATGGAATCTAAAAAAAAAAAAAAAAAAGTGGTCCTGAAGAACCTAGGGGCAAGATGGGAATAAAGACGCAGACCTACTAGAGAATGGACTCGAGGACATGGGGAGGGGGAAGGGTAAGCTGGGAGAAAGTGGGAGAGTGGTAGTGTATGTATGGACATATACACACTACCAAATGTAAAATAGCTAGCTAGTGGGAAGCAGTCGCATAGCACAGGAAGATCAGCTGGGTGCTTTGTGACCAGCTACAAGGGTAGGATAGGGAGGGTGGGAGGGAGGGAGACACAAGAGGGAAGAGATATGGGGATATATGTATATGTATAACTGATTCACTTTGTTATAAAGCAGAAACTAACACACCATTGTAAAGCAATTATACTCCAATAAAAATGTTAAAAAAAAAAAAAAGAAAAAAAAGATGTGGGGCCTCCCTGGTGGCGCAGTGGTTGAGAGTCCACCTGGTGATGCAGGGGACACGGGTTCGTGCCCTGGTCCAGGAGGATCCCACATGCCGCGGAGCGGCTGAGCCCGTGAGCCATGGCCGCTGAGCCTGCATGTCCGGAGCCTGTGCTCCGCAACGGGAGAGACCACAACAGTGAGAGGCCCACGTACCGCAAAAAAAAAAAAAAAAAGATGTGGCACATATATACAATGGAATATTACTCAGCCATAAAAAGAAATGAAACTGAGTTATTTGTAGTGAGGTGGATGGACCTAGAGACTGTCATACGGAGTGAAGTCAGTCAGAAATAGAAAAATAAATACTGTATGCTAACACATAAATATGGAATCTAAAAAAAAAAAAAGGTTATGAAGAACCTAGGGACAGGACAGGAATAAAGATGCAGACATAGAGAATGGACTTGAGGACGTGGGGAGGGGGAAGGGTAAGCTGGGATGAAGTGAGAGAGTGGCATGGACTTATATACACTACCAGATGTAAAATAGATAGCCTTATATATACTACCAAATGTAAAATAGCTAGCTAGTGGGAAGCAGCTGCATAGCACAGGGAGATCAGCTGAGTGCTTTGTGACCACCTAGAGGGGTGGGGTAGGGAGGGTGTGAGGGAGATGCAAGAGGGAGGAGATATGGGGATATATGTATATGTATAGCTGATTCACTTTGTTATAAAGGAGAAACTAACACACCATTGTAAAGCAATTATACTCCAGTAAAGATGTTTAAAAAAAAGAAGAAAGTCAGTTCTGTCGTTGTATAACCCAAATCCCGAAGCCTCTATTTTACTTCTTTTACAGTTTGTTCAAATACTCTCCAGAAATTAGCATAGAATTTTACACACAGTTAAATGAAGAAGAATGCCTTTTCACCAAATTAGGTGCAGATAAATTATTTTGCACTCTAGGGATATTTCTGCCTAGATAAATAAAGTTGACTACTATGTTAGAATGAGAATTGAAACATGACCTTACTATACTATTGTTTTCATAATCATAACTTTATTAATCCAGAAACTTCTTGCCCAGGAAGATAAAACTTCAAATAACTTTATTACTCAATCTAGGAATTTTCTGAAAGAGCTATTAGCTCTTTTGCGTGTGTGTGTGTGTGTGTGTGTGTGTGTTTCTTCTTTTATGTATGTATGTATGTATGTATGTATGTATGTATGTATGGCTGTGTTGGGTCTTCATTGCTGCATGTGGGCTTTCACTAGTTGTGGTGGGGGGGGGCTACTCTTTGTTGTGGTGCCCAGGCTTCCCATTGTGGTGGCTTCTCTTGTTGCAGAGCGTGGGCTCTAGGCACAGGGGCTTCAGTAGTTGTGGCATGCGGGCTCAGTAGTTGTGGCGCGTCGGCTTAGTTGCTCTGCGGCATGTGGGATCTTCCCGGACCAGGGCTCGAACCCATGTCCCCTGCATTGGCAGACGGATTCTTAACCACTTCACTGCCAGGTAAATCCCGACCCATTAGCTCTTAAATAGACAGTATCAAAGACAGTTTAAACACCAAGACTATTTTAAGCCCTCATCCACAAATCCCTGTGTGCTGGGGGTGGGGTGGGGGTGGGGGCCCTGGGCACTGCTGTGGTACACAACCTCTTTCCAGGGAGTGAGGCATGCTGTGGGCACATGGCCCTGGTCTCCACTGCTGGCCATGAGGTGGCCTACTGCAGAACTAGCAATTGGCCTGGGCTGCCTGGCCCTAAGCCCTGCCTGGAAAAGCAGGTGGGAGGAAAAGTGGGGAGGGGTGCCTGGAGTCTGGCACAGCAGATCATATTAATCCCAAATTTGGCATTGATATGCTGGTTTCACTTTGGGGCAAGAAAATGAAAGAGATATTTGTGTGATAAAAGTTCCTCCAGAGATGAAATATACAGATTGTGTATATTGTGTATACAGATTGTGTATATACACATTGTGATTGGGAATGGAATCTCCATCAGATACTTACATGTCATGGCCTACCTAGTTCACTGTGAAATGTACAAATGCCTGAGATATAAAAGTGAGCCTCACATTAAGATCCAAAGGAAGACAGATTGAAAGATTTAATATTGTTAAGATGGTAATAGTACCCAAAGCAATCTATGGATTCACTGTAATACCCATCAAAGTCCCAAAGATCTTTTTCTTTTCCCCAGAAATGGAAAAGCCAATCCTCAAATTCATATGAAATGGCAAGGGGCCCCAAAGAGACAAAACAATATTGAAAAATAAGAATAAGGCTGAAGGATTCTCACTGCCCGATTTTAAAACTTACTACAAATCTACAGTAATCAAAACAACGTAATATTGGCATAATGATAGACATATAGATTAATGGAATAGAGAGTTCAGAAATAAACCAATTCACCTATAGTAAGTTGATTTTTGACCAGGATGCCAAGACCATTGAATGGGGGAAAGAATAGTCTCTTTAACAAATGGCACTGGGACAACTGGATATCCATATGCAAAAGAATGACTGGATCACTACCTCACACTATATACAAAAATTAACTCAAAATGGATCAATGACCTAAATATATAAGAGCTAAAACCATACAAGTCTTAGAAGAAAACATAGGAGTAAAGTTTCATCACTTTGGATTTGGCAATGAAATCTTAGATAGGATATCAAAAGCACACACAACAAAAGAAAACATATATATATAAAACTTCATCAAAATTAAAAACTTTTGTGCATCAAAGAACATTATCAAGAAAGTGAAGAGATAACCTAGACAGTGGGAGAAAGTATTTGCAAATGATATATCTGATAAGGTCTAGTACCCAGAATATATAAAGAATTCCTACAATCAACAACAAAAAGACAAGCCACCTGAATAAAAACTGGACAAAAGACTTCAAAAGATAGTTCTCCAAAGAAGATACACAAATGGCCAAGAAGTACATGAAAAGATGCTCCACATCATTTCTCATTAGGGAAATGCAAATGAAAACCAAAATGAGATACCACTTCATTTCTACTAGAATGGTTATAATGAAAAAAACAAAAAACATAAAACAAAAAACGAAAAACAAAGTAACAAGTTTTGGCAAGGATGTGGAGAAATTGGAATCCTTGTACACTGCTGCTGAGAATGTACAATGGCTCAGCCACTGTGAAAAATAGTTTGGCAGCTCCTCACAAAGTTAAACATAGAATTAATATATGATCCAGCAATTCTACCTCCTAGGTATATACCCCAAAGAACTGAAAATAGGTACTCAAACAAATGTAGGTACAGGCATGTTCAAATCAGCACTATTCACAACAGCCAAAAGGTGGAAACACAAATGTTCATAAACTGACCAATGCATAAACAAAATGTGGTATAAATATACAGTGGAATTTTATGCAGCCATAACAAGGAATGAAATACTAACACATGCTACAACATGGATGAACCTTGAAAACATTAAGCTAAGTAAAAGAAGCTAGATAAAAATCGTCACATATTACATTCATCTGAAATTGTATGATTCCATTGATATGAAATATTCAGAATAGGCAAATCCTTAGAGGCAGAAAGCAGACTGGTGGTTGTCAGGGGCTGGGGAATGGAGAGTAACTGCTTAAAGGGTATGGTGTTTCCCTTTGGGGTGATGAAAATGTTTTGGAACTAGACAGAGGTGGTGGTTGCACGACATTATAAATTTACTAAATACCACCGAATTATTGACTTTAAATGATTAATAATTTTACATTATGTGAATTTCACCTCAATTAAAAAAATTAAAAGGAAAGACACTGATGATTGGTTTTATGTGGACTTTGGCAGCCATGGTAATTCATTTGATGTTCTAGAAACCAGAGAAACCTACCAACTAGAGAAATTACGGATCATGTACTCATATGACATTTAGTTTAGATAGCATCTAACATTACCTAAAGATTTCATTTTTGGAATTGAAGATGACACTTCATCTCTGAGTCCAGTGGAATTTGAGTATGAATGAAGTGAAATGAACTATTTTAGTCATTTCAGATTGGGAATGACTCATTTCTCTGAAAAATATAACTCCTTATCGCTACATAGTTTGGTTAGGTTGTTATTAACATAAGCCTTACCTGTGTCCTGGGTACTCATGCTGACTGACACGTGAAGACTGTAGCTAAATGACTGAATACACCAAAAAAATCCATATGTTCAAGTCATAACTTTAACATGTTGTCTTTATTTTTGGGGATCCCTGCAGGATTTCCTGGAGTTAGCATTGGCCCTTTTGTTCAACTTGAGCTTTGCTCAGGTTGTAATTAATTTTACTTACATGCAAATCTATTCTGTAGAGTAGAAAGGCCAAAATTAAAGTAAAACCAAACAAAGCCACACACCATACACACAAAATCCTTGTCTTGCTGTATCCACCCATCTTACACTGTTACATCATGATCTTTACCCAATTCTAATCAAACTGTCACAATGAAAAACTCAACTTAAACCTAGCTTCAAAATATCATAAATACCTCAATGTTGAGCGCACACTGGCATGCTACTAATACTCTGTTAAGGTGGTATTCTCCCTGGCTACACTAACCTCATATTTGTGGGGAGTCAACATTCAACAGTCTTAGAGGCCATAAGGAGACCCAGTCAAGACTGACCCCTTCCCGCCAAAGCGCAAGGTTCTTGATTTGACAACAGCAAGCTCCTCTGAGACCCCTTGACCCTCCTGCTTTGGGGAATGGGAGTGTCTCTAATCACCACAGTGAGATAAGTCTCACATTAGACTGAGCACTCATTTATTTTCTTTGAGCTCCCCAACAGCTAAATTTATTTTGTCTTGTAGGAATAAGGAACCCATCTTCTTACTAACATTACTGTTTGTCTCTGTCTATCCTTGTCATTTTCTGTTGTACCTCTATAAGGGGAAAATTCATATGGAAAAATATGGGCGTAGGCCCCAATAAGTCTATTTTGCAAACTGGCTCTGGGAATTGAGAGGTTCAGGTTTCTTCTCAAAGTGGTGTCCTTTCATTAAGCTTTGCCCTGGGTTACCCATCAACCTCTGAGAACTTCCCTTGTTCTTATTTTGTTAGTGAGAGTCTGACTGTGGAAGAGAGCTCCCCTTCAAAGCTTTTGATGCTCTGGAACTACAAATACGTCAGTTTGTAGTTGGACAGTCCACTCATTAGGTTGGGGAGTCTGATGTATGAGGTGTCCAAGCAACACCTTGGATGGACTATTCACAGGTTCTCGTTTGCGTTAGTCTAAACTTAAATCTATGCCTCTATCCAGGCCAGGATCCTACTTTTTACATGCATTTATGTTATACCCCAAATCTATGTATTTATCTTTAATTTCACCAAGGATAATTTAGAATTATAGTGCTCACTTTGGGGAACTTCTGTTATAAACAAAATTGTTTGAGAGGTGCTGTAGGACAAAAAAGGAACAAAATTCCAAACATCTAATGGGCTGGATATTTTTGATTGGTGTGAGGAAATAACCAAAAGAAATTCAGATTCCAAAATTGCTTAAAGAAATTCCTTGGCAAAGGCAAAATAAAAATGTGAAAAACTTAAAATAATGTTTGTTTAGATCCTCCAAAATCATACCTTGAACCTAGTGGATTTTATCTTATTTCTCTTTCCCCATCCTATACTCCTCCATTTCCCTCCATCCATCTCTCCCTCTGTTCCACTCCCCTTTCCTTGTGGCTGGCCAGAAACTTCCAAAGCTCAGTTACCTCTTAAAGTTTAACTTCCTTCAGAACAGAAAAAAATCCCCTTATGGTTGATTTTAAGCTCCGTTCTTCCTCTGAGCTGAGAGTCATCAATGACTTTCCAAAGCCTAGAAAGGGCAGAATGAAATTTGCAGAGAAATTTGGAATAATTTTAAGAACATACCCAGGGCTTCCAGTTCTATAACAATTAGTTCTTATGTTTGTGGAAGCTTGAGACGCAAAAAATTCCATGAGAAAGCAGAATTGAAGAACCTGAGGGTAACTCAGAAGAACCTAAACTGCACAGGAAACCAGAGGGGTTTAGAAAAGCTAGAGAAGTTGGTCATAGTCTTTTGGAGGCGATTCCAGAAGTCCTGCCTGAGAAAGTAGACTGGGCTCTGACTTAGTCTTACAAGCAAGGGAAGGATAACATTGGAGACCTCAGGGATAGGCTCTTTAACAGTTTTAGACAGCACTCAGGAGTAGATGTTAAAGCAGATGTGACTCCTAACTCTCTTCTACATTTTTGTAAACAGTCTTAAGCCAAATAGGGGATTTAGTAGGCAAGCAAAAACTAGTATGGGAAGTAATGCCACTGCCAGAACTCAAGCACCTTGCTGAATATTTTGAGAGTCTTAGAACAAAAACAAAATAAAACTCAGAATAAATTGATAGCGTTAGAGATAAAACAACTAGATGTTTCTACCAGGGTCAGTAAATCCCAAAAGAGAGGAATCTCTTGATAAAGATACTTACAGATACTATATAAAAAAGGATATTGGAAAAAGAGCTATCTTGTGTTAGCTAAGAAGCTAAAGGGGAAAAAAAATAAATTAATGAGGGGTATTTTTTGTTTTACCCTTAAATTCCCAGGGAGAAATTTCTCTAAATATTAAAGGAGAACCTTGCCAAAAAAAATTTTTTTTTTTTTTTTATTGACATAGAGGCACTCGACCACTGTTACACAATCTCCCCCATGGGGTAACAAAACCTACTCAGTGGGTATCTCTAATAATCCTTTTGTTGGTTCCATGTCATTCATAACTGTTATCCTTGGACATTTAACAAAATAACATTCTTCCTTCTTCTGTGATATCATACCTGCTAACTTGCTAGGCAGGGTATACTATAATGGAATTGTTAAATCTTTTCCTGATGGTTTCTTTCTTGAAATCTCTGAGGACTCCCTTATTTGCAAAGAGAATATAGCTAATTTGGAAATTGACTTACTAGTATATTTGTGTTTAAATCAACCCTAAATTGAAGATCTGAAGGAGATGCCAGACTTTTTCATTCTGTGAGCAAAAATTCTATGAATATAGGGAGGATTACAGGGGCTGAACCTATTAGTACCCAAATCAAGCCATTGAAACCTATACCCCAAAGTGTAAAATGCTCTCTTGAACCAGAAGCTAAAGAAGCACTAAAACTAACAGGTAAAAGTAAATAGAGAAAAGATGCAACATATGTTGTACTAGTTTTTGTAACACTTCTATCCCTCAGTCAAAATACTGCATGGGTGGGGAGAGGGATTTGTTCAGCACAACAGGCCCATAATAGAATAGTCATTTCCCACTTCCATGTAGTACCAATCCCCAAACGTATTTTATCTTCAGTACCTCCTGAGGCTGCATATTTGACTGTGGAGATTTATGTTCTGCTTTCTTTAATGACTCTTTAGGTCAAAATAGTCAATATTTGTTTGCCTTCTCCTGAGAAAATACAAAATATACTTTGACTGTTATGTTGCAAAGATTTACTGAAACACTCTCCTACTTTTCACAAGTCCTCAACCAGGACCTTAAGACTTTATATTTCCCTGTGATCCTACTCTAATTCAACATGTGGGTAACGTTGTGTTCTAAAGATGGAGTGAGCTCTAAGATTGATTCCATCTATCCACTTACTTTTTTAACTCACAAAGAGGATAAAGTTTCCAAAGAGAAGTTACAACTTTGTCTAAGTAAAGTTCATTACCTAGAACATGATTTCTCTCAAGGAAGTAAATCTCTTACTCCTGACAGAATATGGACTTTAACTAAGAGATAATAAAAAGGATTCTTGAGTCTCACTGACTGTCGTGGGCCATGCGTTCCCAACTTTTCTGCAATTGCCATGCCAAAAAAAGACTTAACCAAGTCCTTTGAAAGTGAACCTCTTCCCTAGGCACCAAACATGAACAGGCCTTTTGTGAGTTAAAATTAGCTCTTTACTAACTTCCTACTTAATTTTTATAAAATTTCATCCCTAGGATATGATCCTTTGTCAGAGGCAAATCTTCCCAGATGG
Organism: Delphinapterus leucas; assembly: GCF_059928025.1. Lineage (NCBI taxonomy): Eukaryota > Metazoa > Chordata > Mammalia > Artiodactyla > Monodontidae > Delphinapterus > Delphinapterus leucas. The sequence continues at coordinate 146,893,101 of NC_143130.1, read as the reverse complement.
CAGAACTCTGTGAGCACACCAGAAGTTTTAGTTAGCTACAGATATTAGGGTTAATATATGCATTGACAGTAGATTTGCTTTTGGGTTATTCCATGATTTTGAAATGCTTTGGAAACAAGGAAGGGTTCTTGACCTCAGAAGGAATCTCAGTTAAGAATGGTTAGCAATTTAGGGGCTTCTGTGGTGGTCCAATGGTTAAGACTCCACACTCCCAATGCTGCGGGCCCAGGTTCGTTCCCGGGTCGGGGAACTAGATCCCGCATGCCGTAACTAAAGATCCCACGTGCTGCAATGAAGATCCCGCGTGTGGTAACTAAGACCCAGCGCAGCCAAATAAATTAAAAAAAAAAAAAAAAGGTTAGCAATTTATAGAAATTTTAAGTGCTCTAATGCTTCCTGAGGAAGTGGCTATTATAAAAATAGGAGCTCAAACAAAAGGAGATAATATGGAAGCTAGAGGAAATGTCTTGACTAATCATCATGCCAGACAGACAGCCTTCACTAAAATTATAGCCCTTATAATACCCCAAGGGACCAAGTGTTTGCTTCAAAAGCGAATTGAGTTCAAAGCCCCTATTATAGAATGCTAGCAATCAGCTCCAGTCAGAAAAGAGGTACCACGAGAAAGCTGGGTATAAATTGCACTATTAGCTATTTAGCAGCACTGAAGGACTTCAAACAGAATCTTATAAAAATTTTACATGAAATTACCCACAAGTTAAAGAAGAAATTTGCCACTGTACATAATTAATACTGATGGGAAGCTTTACTCTATCTCATCTGTCACCACTATAATCCTGGTAAGAATATAAAGGTGGGACATGGATAAGAGTCCAAAACTCAGGGCCCCCTCCTGAGGTTTAAACACCTCCAAATGGGTTTCATGAAACTACTCTCTGGGTTTTGAATATGTTCATGGTGATTGTTTACTTATTCTTAGGATGGTTTGAAGCCTTCCCTTGATAAAGAGCTATAACTCTAATAGTAGGAAAATTTTCTTGATTTCATGTTCCCAATCCAGGGAATTCTGACCTTTCTCTCTAGTGATGGAGGCATCCATTTTCCTGGGCCTATTACTAAAGAGTTTTGGAAAGATATGCCACTTACTAATTTCACCCCCAATCTTCAGGAAAGGTAGAGAGAACAAACATAGAGACTCTTGAACTTCCATGACCTAAGGCATTGTCTTTAATGGCAACGAGATCAAATCTTTCTGTGGTTCATCAACTCTCCCACATACATCTAGGAATATCTCCTTAAATTCCACACTATTGCAAGCAGATATGGCTAAATATTGCAAGGAATTATTCATGCCATACACCAAGTCTTATAAACAGGTACAAGCAGCCTTTCATCAACAACCTTTTAAATAACCTTGTATGACCTAAAACCCAGAGAAGTGGTCTTTTGGAAGAGACATCAGAGAAAGACAGCTCTGGAACCCCGTTGGACCTTATCAAGTACTGTTAGTAATCAGCACAGCTATACAACTCTAAAGGTTTGATCCTTGGATTCATGTCTCCCAAAGAGGCATAATCCATTCCTGAATTGGTAGATTTTAAGCCGAGGAGTTTTTAGAAATCCTCTAGAAACAGACAATTCTCTGAAAGAGACATCCTCCATCCAAGACCTTTGACCATATGAGTGTAGGGAGCTTCTACCCAAGATCCATAGAATAAGAAGGTGGACTGCCACAGTTTTATCTGCATTCTATTGTTCTTTATTTTCATTGTTATTTTCTTCCCTTTCTTCCCCTGGTTTAATGTTTCTTTAACTGTTATCTATATTGCCCTATTCTTAATATTGCACTTCGTTTGCATCCTTAATCATTCATTGGTATGTATCTAATACTTGGCTGTTATTTACTTGTGAACTAGCTAAAGCATACAACCAAACTGGTTTTGCACTACATTATTATTATTATTTTTGGTAGCCACCCAGATTCCTTTGGTTCCACTTCCTCATAATGAATCTGTTGGTTTCCTGGGGAACTATACTCAACTATTAGGTGACTTTTCCAATGACAAACTATATAACAAAGAGATGGAAATCTAAAACCCTTTCTTAGGTCATACCTAGAAGACAAGGTTCTTGACGCCACCAAAATAATTCTCTAATTTTTTTGGGTGGGAAGCAAACTTTGAAAGAAATAGAACTTGTAAGGGAACTAAGAAGCAACAATGTATTATTTGGAGGCTGTCTCACTTTTATACACCTTACAAGTTACTATTTTTCTTTTGCTTCAGATCCTCTAAATGGACTCAACACTTTAAATTTTATTGTATGGTGCAGAATTATTTTTGATGAGTGGCTCCAAATGTTATAACATATTTGATAAGCACTTATGGGTATTTTGGTCCCAAATAGGTCATTGGGTGTTCCCCAATTACTGGTATTGGATTTGTGGTACAAAGCCTACAGACTGGATAGGATCTTACTATCTTTGTAAACTGATGCCTGCCTTCAGCAGAGTCCCCAGCATCATCCAAGATCCATTTTTAAGCCATCAGTTTCTTTTTGAAGAAAAAAAAGATTGTTAGATAATTTAATTTTTAAAAAAGTAGGAAAAGTGGACCTTGATTTAAGAATAAATATCATGATCACTCCAGAGAAATTCTGGATTTCTTTCTTCCTTTCTCAAGCCTCTTTACTTCAAGCTTTACAAGAGGCGCAGAAAGTAGGGAGTGTGCTACATGCTCTGATTCAGAGACTAGTAGGTGAGTTAGATAATGCCACCAAGACTAAAGAACTCCTCATTTGAAACATGAAATTACAGTGGCAGTGGCTCAGCTGCTTTAGATATAATATTGGCCTTTGAAGGAAAACATGTGCTGCTTTTAGATAAGAATGTTGTTCTTACATGCCTGTATACGTCTCTGGAATCATTTATATTACTAAAAGGGTCCAGTAAGCAAACAAAGAAGTCAGAAAATTGGGTAGTTTGGCTAATAACCCTATATCTTCTTCTAAAAACTCCTCAGATTGGCTTAATTTTGTTTTTGTTTCTCTCCCCAGTTTTATTGAGATATAATTGACATGCAGCATTGTAAGTTTAAGGTGTACAGAATAATTTGACTTTCATATATTGTGAAATGGTTAATAGAATAAGTTTATTTAACATCCATCACCTCATATAGATACAAAAGAAAAAGAAATTTTTTTCTTGTGATGAGAACTCTAGGGACCTATACTCTAACAACTATCAAATATACCATACAATAATGTTAACTATAGTCACCGTGTTGTACATTATATCCTCAGTACCTGTGTGCCTTATATCTGGGAGTTTGTACCTTTTGACCACCTTCATCCAGTTCTCCTAACACACACTCCCTGCCTCTGGTAACCACAAATCTGATCTCCTTTTCTAGGAGTTTTTTTTGATTGTTATGATAAGTGAGATCATACAGGGTTTATCTTTCTTTGATTTATTTCACTTAACATAATGCCCTCAAGGTCCATCCTTGTTGTTGCAAATAGCAAGAATTCCTTCCTTTTTAAGGCTGAATAATATTCCATTGGGGGTGTGTGTGTGTGTGTGTGTGTGTCTATGTGTGTGTGTATACATGACACAACTACTTTATCCATTCATCCATTGGCGGACATAAGTTCTTTCCATGTCTCAGCTATTGTAAATAATGCTGCTATGAATAAGGGATGTAGATATCTTTTCAACATAGTGTTTTTGTTTCCTTTGGATATATTCACAGAAGTAGCATTGCTGAGTAGTATGGAAGTTCTATTTTTAATTTTTTCAGAAATCTCCATACTGTTTTCCCTGTTGCCTGCATCAAATTACAGTCCCACCAACAATGAATGAGGGTTCCCTTTTCTTCCCATCCTTGCCAGCATTTGTTATCCCTTGTGTTTTTGATGAAAGCCATTTTGACAGGCATGAGGCGATATCTTATTATGATTTTGATTTGCATTTCCCTTATGATTAGTGATGTTGAGTGCCTTTTTCATGTACCTGTTGGTCATTCGTATATCTTCTTTGGAAAAATATCTATTCAGGTCTTTTTATACTGGATTTTTAATTTATTTATTTTTGCTATTGAGTTGTATGAGCTTTTTATATACTTTTAATATATCCTTATCAGGTATTCAGTTTGCAAATATTTTTTTCCCATTCTATAGGTTGTCTTTTCATTTTGTTAATAGTTTCTTTTGCCATGCAGAAGCTTTTTAGTTTGATGTAGTCCCACTTGCTTACTTTTTATTTTGTTGCCTGTCCCGTAGGTGTAATATCCAAAATATCATCGACAAAGTCCATGTAAAGCAGCAGTCCCCAATCTTTTTGGCACCAGGGACTGGTTTTGTTGAAGACAATATTTCCACGGACTGGGGTGGCGGGGGAGGATGGTTCAGGTGGTAATGCAAGTGGTGGGAAGCATGGTTCAGGTGGTAATGTGAGTGATGGGGAGCGGCAGAAGAAGCTTCGCTCACTCATCCGCTGCTCATGTCCTGCTGTGCGGCCCAGGTCCTAACAGGCTGCAGATTGGCACCGGGCTATGGCCCAGGGGTTGGGGACAACTGATGTAAAGGAACTTTTTTCCTGTGCTTTCTTCTAGGAGTTTTATGGTTTCTGGTCTTACATTTAAGTCTTTTAAGTCATTTCCAGTTAAGTTTTGTAAGCGGTGTAAGACAGGTGTCTACTTTCCTTCTTTTATTTTAAATATTTATTTATTTGGTTGTGCTGGGTCTTAGTTGTGGCAGGCGGTCTCCTTAGTTGCAGCTCGTTGATTCCTTAGTTGTGGCAGGTGGGCTCCTTAGCTGCGGCTTGAGGTCTCCTTAGTTGCAGCTTGCTGGTTCCTGAGTTGCGGCACGTGGACTCCTTAGTTACAGCAGGCAGCCTCCTTAGTTGTGGCATGCGAACTCTTAGGTGCAGCACGCATGTGGGATCTAGTTCCCTGACCAGGGATCAAACCTGGACACCCTGCACTGGGAGCTCAGAGTCTTAAACACTGTGCCACCAGAGAAGTCCTTAGTTTCCTTCTTTTAAATATGAATATCCAATTTCCCCAGCACCATTTATGGAATAGTCTTTTCTCCATTGAATATCCTTTGCTTCCTTGTCAAATATCAGTTGGCTGTATATGCATGGATTTATTTCTGGGCTCTTGATTCTGTTCCATTGGTCTATGTGTCTGTTTTTATGCCAGAACCATACTATATGATTATTATAGTTTTATAATATGGCTTAAAATCAGGATGTGTGATGGCTCCCATTTTGTTCTCCTTTCTCAGGATAGCTTTGGCTATTCTGGGTCTTTCATGATTCCATACAAATTTTAGGATTTTTGTTTTCCACTTCTGTGAAAAATGCCATTGGAATTTTTTTTTTACATAAATTTATGTATTTATTTTACTTTTGGCTACACTGAGTCTTTGTTGCCTCATGCGGGCTTTCTCTAGTTGCGGCGAGCAGGGGTTACTCTTGGCTGCAGTACGCGGGCTTCTCATTGCGGTGGCTTCTCTTGTTGTGGAGCATGGACTCTAGGCACATGGGCTTTAGTAGTTGCGGCATGCGTGCTCAGTAGTTGTGGCTCACAGGCTCTAGAATGCAGGCTCAGTAGTTATGGCACATGGGCTTAGTTACTTAGTTGTTCCACAGCATGTGGAATCTTTCTGGACCAGGGCTTGAACCCGTGTCCCCTGCACTGGCAGGTGGATTCTCAACCACTACACCACCAGGGAAGCCCACCATTGGAATCTTGATAGGAATAGTCTACTGTCTATAGATGGCTTTGGGTAGTATGAACATTTTTAACAATATTAATTTTTCCAATCTATGAACAAAGGATACTTGTCCATTTATGTGTGTCTTCTTTGACTTCTTTCATCAACGTCTTGTAGTTTTCAGTGTAGAGATCTTTCACCTCCTTGGTTAAATTTATTCTTAAGTATTTTATTCTTTTCGAAGCTACTATAAATGGGATCATTTTCTTTATTTCTTTTTCAGATAATTGTTAGTTCAGATAAGCTACTGAATTTTTGTGTGTCAATTTTGTATTCTGCAACTTTACTGAATTCATTGATCAGTTCTGTTTTTTGGTGGAGTCTTTAGGATTTTCTCTATATATAATCATGTCATCTGCAAATACAGACTGCTTTGTTTCTTCTTTTCCAATTCTGATGCTTTTAATTTCTTTTTCTTGATTGACTGCTCTGTCTAGAACTTCTAGTAATACGTTAAGTAGGGATGACGAAAGTGAGCACCCTTATCTTATACCTGATCTTAGAGGAAAAGCTTTCAACTTTTCACCATTGAGTATGATGTTAGCTGTGAGCTTACCATATATGGCCTTTATTATGCTGAGGTACATTCCTTCTATACCTATAAATTTGTTAAGAGTTTATTTTTTTATCATGAACAAATGTTGAGTTTTGTCAAATGCTTTTTCTGTGTCTACTGAGATTATCATATGATTTTTTTCTTTCACTCTATTAATGTGATGCATCCCATTTATTTATTTGCATATATTGAGCTGTCCTTGTAACCCAGGAGTAAATCTTAATTGATCACAGGGAATGATCTTTTTAATGTACTGATAAATTCAGTTTGCTAGTATTTTATTGAGAATTTTTGTATCTATATTCATTAGGGATATTGGCCTGTAGGTTTCTTTTCTTGTGGTATCTTTTTCTGGCTTTGATATCAGGGTAATGCTGGTCTTATGAGTTTGGGAGTGTTTCCTTCTCTTCAATTTTTGGGAAGAGTTTGAGAAAGATCAGTGTTAATTCTTCTTTAAATATCTGGTAAAATTAACCAGTGATGTTATCTGTTCTTGGCTTTTTTTTTTGTTGTTGGGAGATTTTTGATTATTGATTCAATCTCCTTACTAGTATTTGGTCTCTTCAGATCTTCTATTTCTTCCTGATTCAGTCTTGATAGGCTGTATGTTTCTAAGAGTTTTTCCATTTCTTCTATGTTGTCCAGTTTGTTGACATATAGTTGTTCTTGGCTTAATTTTGGACACTTTTGGATCCTGGCTGAAAAAAGGACTACAAACTCTGATCATAATCCTTCTCACATTTGTGTAGCAGGGTTCAGATGTGAGACCTCCACAGTCCTAAATGTTGCTATATAGCTGCTGTCTCATTCAATAGTTCAATAAATGACCATCCAACAACAACAAACACAGGCAAACTGACACTTATGAAGGTTGAAAAAACTTTCCTAGATAGTTGATGTAATACTGTGATTCCTTAAGTAAGGGTGAAGGTCTAGATTGATTGATTGATCACATCCTTAGATGTTAATGGTCTATCTTTCAGCTTAGGCTGATCACAAGGGGAATTCTGATACCTGAAACCATCTGTAAATGCACAGCTTACTGTTTTCATTAGCATAACATTACTATTCCATTGTCTTTATCAGCATAACTTTATTATTCCAGAAGATTCTTCCTTGGAAGATAAAAGTTATAAATAACTTTATTGCTCATTCCAGAAGCTTCTTAAACAGAAAGCACCAACAAACGGTTTATACACCAAGACTCAGAAGTCCTTGCCTTGCCATGTCCGTGATTTCTAAATGATTATATCATGATCCTTATTTAATTCTAATCAAGCCCACATTAAAAGAACTGCTTTAAATCAAATTTCAAAACCTCATAAATATCCTGACTTTGCCGTTCCCTTTCTGAGACTGAGACTAAGACTTTGTTGAAGTGGCACTCTCTCTCACCAGAGTAAGAATAAACTCAGCCTTTTATCAACAGGTTGTTTTAATATTGGTCAAAAAGTTCATTTGGTTTTTTTCTGTAAGACGGCTCTAGTAGTGCTTACTTGTCTTTAACTTCATTCGAAACAATTTTGTTAGATTGTATTGTGACAGCTACAATATCAGTGTGCATTAAAAAAATACCGTATCAAAATTGGTGAATTTTTGTGTAGCCATTTTAACATTGAAGATGGAAGAAAAAAAGCAACATTTTCGGCATGCTTTATTATTTCAAGAAAGGTAAAAACGCAACTGAAACCCAAAAAAAGATTTGTGCACTGTATGGAGAAGGTGCTGTGACTGATCGAATGTGTCAAAAGTGGTTTGCGAAGCTTTGTGCTGGAGATTTCTCACTGGACGACGCTCCACGGTCGGGTAGGCCAGTTGAAGTTGATAGCGATCAAATCGAGACATTCACTGAGAACAATCATCGTTATACTCCACGTGGGAGATAGCCGACATATTCAAAATATCCAAATCAAGCACTGAAAATCATTTGCACAAGCTTGGTTATGTTAATCGCTTTGATGTTTGGGTTCCACATAAGTTCAGTGAAAAAAACCTTCTTGACCATATTTCCGCATGCGATTCTCTACTTAAACATAACAAAAACGGACTGTTTTTTAAAACAAATTGTGACGGGCTATGAAAAGTGGATATTGTACAATAATGTGTAATGGAAGAGATCATGGGGCAAGCAAAATGAACCACCACCAACCACACCAAAGACCAGTTTTCATCCAAAGAAGGTGATGTTGTGTATATGGTGAAATTGGAAGGGAGTCCTCTATTATGAGCTCCTTCCGGAAAACCAAATGATTAATTCCAACAATTACTGCTCCCAGTTAGACTCACTGAAAGCAGCACTCGACGAAAAGCATCCAGAATTAGTCAACAGAAAATGTATAATCTTCCACCAGGGTAATGCAAGACCACATGTTTCTTTGATGACCAGGCAAAAACTGTTACAGCTTGGCTGGGAAGTTCTGATTCATCTGCCATATTCACCAGATATTGCACCTTCAGATTTCCATTTATTTCGGTCTTTACAAAATTTTCTTAATGAAAAAAATTTCAATTCCCTAGAAGACTGTAAAAGGCACCTGGAACAGTTCCTTGCTCAAAAAGATAAAAAGTTTTGGGAAGACGGAATTATAAAGTTGCCTGAAAAATGGCAGAACGTAGTGGAACAAAAGGGTGAATACATTGTTCAATAAAGTTCTTGGTGAAAATGAAAAATGTGTCTCTTGTTTTTACTTCAAAACCGAAGGAACTTTTTGGCCAATTCAATAGTTTTGCGGTGCTAAAGGAAAGTTACCTCTTGCTTGAACAAAGTTACCAAAGTTAACTCTTCCTTGGACAATTCTGAACAAGCTCTATTAAGTTCTAACTTTTTTCCTTTCTCTAGTATCTGCTGATTTTTGCTTTGATACATTTTTATATGTGCTAAAAAATAAGTTGATCATAGTTTTCTTTTTATTAGCTACATTTTGGAAATGTTTTCCTTGAGGATAGTTAATTCAGTAAGTAAATGAAAAAATGATTAAAATAGAAGAAACTGTATGGGGTATACAAGAAGGATTAGTCACCTTGCCTTGGGGGAACTCAGAGAAGCCATCACAGAGGAGATCACACTTGAACTGAGTATGGAAGGATAAGTAAGAGTTTTCTAGGAAAATAAGGGGAATGGATATTTTATGCTCTGAGGGAAAGGGTCCCAAGGAATAGAGGCAGGACATAGCACTGAGAGAATGGGAGAACTGCTAATAGGGTCTCTATGACTGCAATATAGTACTACATGGCAAAGGAAGAAAAAAAAAAAGATAAAAGTAGACTAAATAAGCAATGAGATTAAGAAGTTCAGAGGTAGAACAGCTCATGAAAAGTCCTGGGTGTGGCTATGGGCATGAGTATGAGTTACTAAAGCAGTATTGAGAGGAACGACCTTAAACTTATAGAACTCACAGAACTAAGAGGCTACAATGTCGGATGGGCTCTCTACATGGATCTAAATGGCTATATGGACCATCTACATGATTATTTTATCCTAAGAAAAGGTGAACAGAAAAACCTGGACCATCATAAGGTCCATCCAAAGTGATTAACAACCAACAAGCCAGTTAGAGCATAAGTGAAATGAAAGCAGTTCTAACAGCACAAAGATCCATGATAGAGGTGAAAAAGGTTTCAAAGAAATCTGTTCTCAGTAAGAAATTTTTTTAATTCCTAATCACCACAATCACTATCAGTGATCCATCATCATCTCAGGATCAACAATAAATGGAAATCATACAGTAATCGTCAAAAATGTCATTTTAAAATTTCATTTATTTCTATTGTTTTATTTTAGTAAATATTGAATCATCACTTCCTTGACTCTTAGTTTTCTCAACCTTAGGTCTTAAGAAGGGATTATAGGACTTTACATCTCCTATTATTGAAGCACCTCCCTCAGATTCACACGCCTGTCAGATGTTATGAAAACTCACAAAAGTATACAAGTTAAACATGCCTGTTTGCATTTATTTTTATATAACTCTAATATGAAGGTCCTGGACAAACAACTGAAGTGTGCTTGCCTAATAACTCAAGGTTTTCAAGCTAAGGTAGCAGATTTACAACACAGAAATGGGAAAATCTTACATTAAAAAAAATAAAATGAAACAAAATTTTACCTCTTTGAAGTTCTCCAGGTACTTTTTAAATTGTTAAATAATACAGACATTCTACTGTAAATAGAAATCATTCCATTTACTAAAACTCCCAGTGGTATAAGGACGGACCCATTTCAGTATGGTCCTCCTGCACTTCTTCTCTTGATAATGATCAGGAAGAAGATAGGGTGATACCATTAATATTAAGTGACAGAGAACAATATCTACAAAATTAGCATTTATACAGCACTTTTCTCTTAGAATCCCAAAGCTTTCAAGGCACAACCTTTGATGTCACATCATTTCAAGGATACAGGTAAGGAAAAGCTATTTATATTTCCTTTTTATAAGATAGGAAAATGAATAATACACAAAGTCAGAAAATGAATAATACACAAAGTCAAATGACTTCCATGCAAATGTTACTGGTGATAAAACAGAAAAATAAGGTTTCTTCATCTTTGGTTTAGGGCACTATGTTCTGAAATATGCTGCCTGTGAAGATAACATCTTTTAGGAATTCATATTCACAAAATGATTATGATGTACCTGCTTAGGGGTCCTTTTTTTCTTTTTTATATTCATTTAGTGGATTTATATTACATTATTTTCAGTTAGTCTGTTTTCAAATAACTTTTTGGCAGTGGGGCAATTAAAGAGGGTTCTCATCTTGGAGTCACAGAGGAGCTCATTACTACCCTAACCAGTAGTGCTGTCAAAGTTCTGATGTCAGAACTTGCAAAAACAATTGTGATAAGGGAAATATTCATTAATATATTGATACTGTTATTTTTAGAAGGCAAAAGCTCTAAAATTCATATTCTTGACATAAACTTTCCCCATTGCTCTTCTTCATTCTTTCACCAAAATGTCATTTTTAGCTTTCCTTCTTGTTGAACCACAAGTTCTAATCCAGTAGTCCATCTGAAATAATGATATACTCACTGGCTCTGAGAATGTTCTCCTTGCTGCTGCACCTGGACTGGACCTGCAGAGAGAGCATAAACTCAGTAATTTAGGGCTCATAACAGAGATAGCCAGATATGTATATTTAATGGGCAAACTCCTGAGGTCTAGGAGCAAAGGCTTTATGTATCTCACATATAAAAACATGTTAATAAAAATATGTCACACTTATTCCATATATTTTTAATTTTTCCTTTTCTTACTTAAAGAAAGGACTGATTTCTAGAAAAAAAAATTGGGGGCACAATATTGTACATGGGACAAGGGTAAAACTAATGGCATTTTTAAATTGATGTGTATTGGAAATTAGTATATGGGAAAAAATTCAAGTTACCACATATTCAGTTGTGAATTCAGATGCTTAATATTAAAGATACTGTGCTTATCTCTTGACTAAAATAATAATGCAATTCAAGTAATAAAGCTGTAATCAAATGTTCATTGGTAGTCATTTTTAGTTACATATGTTAATGAGGGGAAAAGAGAAATCTTCATATACAATATTTACATGTGAGTCTAATAACCTTTGTTATTTACTGATTATAATAATTGATTATAATTATAATATTAGTTATGAAAGATGTTTCAATTAGAAATCAATGAAATTGAAGTCATTTATTTGCCAGTTCTTAAGTGTGTATATAGTTATCAATCAGAAACTCATGCTGATTCAAATATTTCAGGTCAAAGTGGAACATTCTTTTACATGTTGCAAAACTGATGAATTCAAGGGCCATGCTGGATGGCATTGACACTTGTTGATTTCAGAGGCAACTGTATTGAAACTCCACACCTCTTCTTCCCACTCCCCAGCAGCTTGCCCCAAATGGTATACACAGCAAATTAATTTCTATCGCTTAACACAGTCTACTATTGTAATGAAACAATTATGAAAGTAATGTTGCAACTTAGGGTGGGTAATGGTTGTCCTTCCCTGAAAAAAACAATTGTTAATGTTTAAAGAAACAACAATAAAAAAAATCACATACACACAAGACACACCAAAAAAAAAAAAAAAAAGAGAGGAAATATAATTCCGGATGTTAAAGTTATTCCCTTTTGGCCCAGAGTGTTTAATTAGTTTTAAATACACTAGAATGAAGAAGCTAATCTGTAAGATAATATTCTTATATTCTTTTTTCGAAGTTTTATTGGAGAACAATGCTGGACCAAATGGGAAAGAAATTAATGACTACTTAAAGAAAACAATACAGTAAGGAAGACACGAGAGCAAGGAAAAGAAAAAAAAGAGAGAGAGGTTTGAGGAGGGTAAATCTAGTAGATATAAAAGTATGGTCTTATAGAAGGGGGCAATATGTAAATGCAGAATGTTCTGCTATTTCTTATTGAAAATTCATACCAAGAGGGTAAGAATGACCAATGAACTTGCTGCAAAATAAACAAGCAAGTTGGCATACCATGGAATGAAAATAAGTGTTAACTATATCACTAAAGCCTTAAAGGAGAAAAGAAACAAACAGTAATAGACAAATTAATAGACAAGCTTAATAAAGAGATAAACTACATTTTAAAAACGATTCAAAGAACACAGGAGATAGCCAAAAGAGTGAGAGAAAAATCTGGAGAGAGAAGGAAAAGAAAGGGGAAAATGTTGAAGGACAAAAACAGAATTCAAAGAAGTCAAATGGAAGTCAAGAAAGTCTTCAACAGGATGTAGAAACAGAAGGAGCCAAACCCATAGCGCAAAGCAACGTTTGCGAATGGAAAGCAGCTCCTTTGATCAGTAATAGTTACTCTTAAGTCGTATCCTCTATTCCTCCAGAGTTCATCTTTAAGCCCTTCCAATCTAGAGTGGAGCTAGTGTATGGATAGAAACAAGAGATTTACAATGAACAGAGCAGTTCAGATGAGTAGTTCAAATTGTCTCATCAAATGTTTCAACAGACTTATATAATGTCTAAATGGAAATGGAGGTGAAGTACTAGCTGGCTTTACCAAAAAAAGCAAACCAAATCAAAACCACAATAAAAAAAACACTCTCTCCCTTTCTTAGGTGGCCTAAAAATTAACAAAAAATTCATTCATAGCATTAATTTTTTTAAAGTAGTTTTTTTTTTTTAATTTACTTTTTAATTTATTTTTGGCTGCGTTGGGTCTTTGTTGCTGTGTGAGGGTTTTTCTCTAGTTGCAGCAAGCAGGGGCTATTGTTCGTTGCGGTGTGCAGGCTTCTCATTGCAGTGGCTTCTCTTATTGCAGAGCAGGGGCTCTAGGCACGCAGGCTTCAGTAGTTCTGGCACATGGGCTCAGTAGTTGTGGCTCACAGGCTCTAGAGCGCAGACTCAGTAGTTGTGGCACATGGGCTTAGCCACTCTGCGGCATGTGGGATCTTGCCGGACCAGGGCTTGAACCCACGTCCCCTGGATTGGCAGGCGGATTCTTAACCACTGAGCCACCAGGGAAGTCCCTCATAGCATGAATTTAATAAAGAAACCCAAGTCTTGCTTTGTGGCACATCAGTTTAGAACGATATATTTCAAACAGTTTTGAAGAGAAATTTGGATGATGAGAAAAATTCAATATTCTGAATCTGGGTTCAAAAATTGCCAACATCAGTATAACCAATGTCTTCTCATTTACATTACATTGGCTATTTGACCCAGATTTGAGGGAAATCACTTTTAAAAATCAATGATTAAATGAACTTCTTTACTGTAGTGATTTTGAGTACACATTAAAAAATTGAGAAAATTAATTTAAAACATTTTAATACTTATGTGTGCAGTAGATGCCCTTTTCTGTACCATGAAACTTGTCATCATTATAATACTGACTTAATTTAATAAAATCCCAATATGAAGACTTTGCCTAGCTCACAATGTAATGGGATTTACTTGAAAGAATAAAGTTGAGAAACAACTATTGTTCTCACGATATGGACTATAAAAAAGGTAACACAGGTCTGTTTCAAGTTTTATGATTTGCTGTTGTTTTTCTTTATCTTACCCAATTTGTCAGGGATTAAAAATGAAAAGTATGGTGTTGGATGATCTGTTACTTTATTCTACTGGATTATGTTATTTTACTAAGATAACATTTATAGTATTGACAATTAATTCCCCTTTCAACTGAAATCAAAGCTAAAATCATGTGTAGAAACAGTATATTAAAGTCAATGGAGGAAATAAAAAACACAAGAGACTTACTGAAAATGAAGGTATTCATTTACTAATCAAGACTGCTTTCAGACATCAAATAATTCATTTAATTCATTTCAACATGTGTTTACATGTATAATTTTTGCTGAAGATCACATTGTCCATTAAGACATCTTAAGCAATGAAACAGAAAACAAAAGGAGGGAGAGCACGTAATAAACGGTAAGGAAAAAAAGTGAAAATGCTTTAAACAAAGCTGAGAAAACTTTAACAAACAACCACAATCTTTAGATACAGTTAGAGAAGTGACTTACCTTATGCTTAGGTCTTAACAAGAATAGCACAGTGTTTAAAGTCAGCTCTTCATTATGGGAGGTACAATTGAAAGCCATAGGTTATAATAACATGAATTGCTACACAGAAATGAAGACTTTTTCAGCCCAACATGAAAAGCTAACTCTTACGGGAAAACATTTCAACTTATGTTTAATGCAACATGAAGAACATTTGAGGGTGTAAACATCAAAACACATGAATCTCACACCAATAAGAGAGAGACAGCCCAATCTCTCAGGAACACAGAAGATTTAATCTGTGACCATAATCTGTGACACATAAGGGAAGGCACATCACTCTAACATAGAAAGATGCATGCATAATGTGTAAGCATCCACTGAAAGCCCCCACACCCAACCCCCATCCCATTTGTACACACAAAAGCCCACTAAGATACAGAGAAAGAATGTAGTGCCAAGCTGTTATGAAGAAAGCAGGACACACGGAAGCACAGCAGTGGTCATGTGATTTGAGAGGTGTTCTTCCCTTAAACCATCCCATCACCATGCTTATTTTAAAGAAGCCAGGAAAATACCCCTTTCAATGCTGCAATAGCTACGAGCCCCCAGCTTGAAGCTAGTGTGTGGAATTTTGATCACCGTTCCCTGCGATGTCAGGGGCTCTCCAGTGGAAGCCAGATGTGTAACACCAGTTAGTGGGGTACAAATATGTGAATAACAAACATCTTTTCCCTTCTGCATTTCACAGAAGTGAGGGAGGAGAGAAACAAAATAAAACCCATGTCAAGAATAGGTTCATAACAATATAAAGATGTGTAAATATTAAAATGGAGATTACATTTGATTGCAGGTTAACACAACTCAGATTTCATAAAAACTGCCTCTATTTTGCTGCTCACTGGGTTAATTTGTATTCTTTTTCCTTGTAAATATTTGGAATAAATCTATACAATATGGCTCATATTTAAAATTCCTGAGCAGTTGGTCAGATGGTGTCAAAGTCAAGAACAAAAGTCATCTTCTTTGATGGACATTATGAAAGCCCTCTCTATTTTTAACATGATTTTACTGGCTGGCAGTTACATTTTAAATTAAAAATTAAGCTTCTGTATATATGCTTACTTATATAATCTGAGAAACTCTATGTCAGTGGTTTGCTTTAAATTTTAATCTGTTTAAATTTTAAAAAGCAAATAACAAAAATGACTACCTATTTAGAAATTGTTAGTAAGCTCCCTATGTACTTTTCTTTACTGTTGATAAATCTTATTTTAACATGGGCTGTTCCAGTCAATAAGAGGGTTTTATCAGCTTATTAGAAAAAATGTCAACTTTGGATTCCTATTATTGATGACAGTAGTTAACTTTATCTGTTTTATTTTTTGTATGAGATGGGTTTTGATTCATGTGTGGCATGCAATTTAGTTAGCAGATTTTTAATTGTTTAAAGATCATTTACTTATATTACCATTTTCTCTCCCTCATCCTATTCTTAGCAGGGCAGAATATCTTGATCTTTACTTTAGCATGTCTTTATTATTTTAGGCTCTGGACCCTCCTTTCATCTTACTTTCTTCATCGGTAAAATAAAGACTGTTACGGGCTCAAAGGAAATAATGTATGTATCAGTGATTTTAAGCTATAAAGACGGAAACAAATGTCAGTGGTTGTTATGATCAGTGGAGCCACTGACAGCTGTGAAACATTCTGAATTATACACACTCCTCATTATAACTTTCTCATCAGCTCAAAATGGAGGCAAGTTCTTATTTTTGATGGAAAGAAAAAATATCCATGTACAGTTGTATGTTTTTCTCAATAGGGATTGACCAAAACTTTCTGGAAATGTCATAGCCATACGGCCATATGTACTGGTAGGAATGAAAGCCATATAATCTAAGTCATGGAGCAAAGTCTGAACTAGCTCCTCTAGCATATTTCTTGTACTCCTGAGCTTTTAGACCTTAGACAAGCTATTTCCTCTTTCTAGAATACTCTGTTGCTTATTTTCTGATCCAAATACTACTTGTCCTTTAAGATACAGCTTAAATTGTATTTGGGGCAAAAAATATTCCCCAAGTTCCTCAACCAGAAATAATCTCTTCTTTCCCTGAACTCTTTTAACAGCCTTACTGAGAAACAATTTACTTACTATAAAATTCTCATATTTTAAGTACACATTTGATAGCTTTTAATAGATTTATATGGCTGTCCAACCATCACCACAATCTAGTTTTAGGGTATACCTAAATTCTTAAAGCCTCTTAACTGAACTTCTACTTTAAGAGATCTCATAGTTACTCACATTTCAATTATTGATGTAGGTTCCCAAATATACTGTTTATTTTTGGAGAGAGAGGACCATGACTTTAATTCTCTTCATATTTCTAACTAAGTCAAATATAGTGCTTTGTATAAACATTTGCCAAATCTCAATGTGTTTATTTTTGTAGTAATTATAGTTTTTTTCAATCTCAGCAGATTCAAATTTATTATTTATAGTATAAGTATGATCATAGCTATTCCTGTACTATCTTAAAATGTTTTTTATTTATTTGGATCAGGTAATATTAAGAGATACAATATGAAAAGTATGTGGATTATAGCAAAGAAATATCTGAATACCCTATAGAATGATTATAAGAATTTGGAAAACAAATTACTATTAATACTGCTTAAGGTTAATCAAATAGTGACATTTGGAGTCCAATAAAGGTTATTCTATACCATAGGTTTTAGGTCAGGTTAAGAAGATTTCTTTGAGAGAACAGAATGTCCTGTATCTCATAGGTCAGGTCACTTGAATGACAGAGATATTTGATGTATCATGGCCCTTTTGACTTTAATTTCTCTACCTTATTAAACTTATTTAAGAGTAATCTGTCTCTGAAAGAACAAACTTCACTGAATACCATTAACTCATAAAAGTAAAACTGAAGAGAATAGAGAAAAATGACCTCATTGGCATTTACTCAGATTACTTGCCTCTTTAGCCTACCTTGAAAGAGAAGGAAAGAAAGGATTGATTTAAACAACATTAAGCCAACAACTCTACAATCTTAGACTCTTAAATTCTATTTCTTTCTCTTCTCCCTTCTTATTGCAAAAATGGAGACTTGGTCTAGAAAAGCTCCATTCCATAGTTCTATTCATTCATCACTTTATCTGGATAAATTAGGATATAAGTATTGGGCTCATCTGTGCCCGATGACCATTTATTTGTGTTTAATTTGTGTTTATGATATCACAATACATATGTGACTGAACTCAGAGTTTTATTTATAACGTGAAAGGCAGCATGATAAAGGAATGTTCTTTGGAGTCCAGTGGTATGGTTTCTGATACTGGTTTTTCCTTTTCTGATCTTTAGAACCTTAGACGACATTCAACATCCTGGAGTTTTAATTTCCTTATCCATAAAATGAGGAAAATTAAGCAGGATAATATATGTAAAAACTATTGTAAATGAAAAAGAGCAATACAAATCTAAGTCATTATTATTATCCTTACGTACATTTTAAGTCACCTACATTTTATATAGGTAGAATCTGAGGCACAATGAGAATAAAGAATTTGCTCCAGATCATGCCATAAATCAGGGACAAACAGAAGACTATAATTGCCAATTTCTAGACTAAAGCTTCAAAAAAGGCTGAGTTAAGGTGTGAGGTTACCACTGCAAGGGTTAATCTAATTCTGTGTTGTATGATTTTAGTCAAGTTATCTCACTTCCATGGGACTTAGTCTCTTTATCTGCAAAATGAGGATGTTTTCAGGGGTTTCAGCTGAGGTTGATGGACCCCTTGAGAGAACCTGTGGATAAAAATGAGGGGTCCATTTACTGTGATGGAGAAAAAAATTATCATTTTTATATTCACCAACCTAATTAAATTTTACTATTTTCTTTCATTATGAGCTTAGGTGACAAATTATAGTAATAATAGCAGAATCTATCGCTTCGAATTATTATGGATATTTAAAAATATTGTGTATGTTCACCAGGGTTTCAAATTACAGTAGTCTAATGACTTGCTGCTAAATTTTGTTATTTGATGTGTTTTTAAAAAGGCAGTATTATTATATCATAATTTGTAATAGATATTTTGCTAATGATTTCAATTTAGTTTTTTTTGTAATCCTATGTATTTTATTATATATATATTTAAAACATTTTTCTGAAAAAGAGTCTGTAGGCTTTGCCAGATTCCCAAATGGGTCTATGGGAGCAAAAAGGTTAAAAAAAACTCTGAACTAGATAACTTTTAAGCTTCCTTTTATCTCTAGGATTTTGTTGCTGTAAGAAATCTTTAACACCTCCGTCTGCTGCCCTTTATCAAACCACATATAAAAGAAGCCCTTCTCTTTTTGAGAAAATTATATATTGGTCACTGAATTAAGCAACTGCCCATTTAATAGACAGACCATCTCAGAAACAAAAAAGATACATGGCTTTTAAAAAGTTATAAAGACCTCAGACTTAAAAAAAATTCTGCTTTACTTGTTCTTTTCCCATTGGTTTAGATAATTAATTAAATGGAATAATCATTTAACTGTCATCACATTTCAAACTCTCTAACCAAAGGTGAACTTACACACACACACACACACACACACACACACACACACACACGTGTGTGTGGATAAATGTGTATCATTAATTAATATTCTTTGAACCCAGTCATACCTTGATCACAGGTAGAGAGCAACAATGCTGTTATCTAAGTATAACATAAATCTTTGCAGGCACACAGACAATATTTATAAGCAACATAATTTTACACATCTTTTCCAGAGGACCATTCTTAAATGTTTTCCCACCACCATTTGAATTACTACTGTCTTAAATTCCACTTAGCTTTCCTAAGTCCTAGGTAAATGTGAAGAATTTCTCTTTTTTCAGTATTAACCTCTTCTAAAAGAAGCTGAACTATGGCAGGTTACACAGCTGGTGAAGTGAATAATTACCATTAAAAATGAAAAGCCTATTTATGCTGCTTTATAGGTAACATGGTGAGTTCCTTATTCTCAAAGAGAATACTATAATATGTAGAACATATCTAAGAATAGAACTGATCACACTATGACTCAAGGGAATATAATTTGAACATCAATCGTGAATATTCTTAATGTATTTCCTATTTAAAGCTTTAATTCTAAATTGAGTCACTCTCAATGACCTTGATTTGTACCAAGGGACAATGATTTGTACCAAGGGAAGTCCTAGGTTGGTCTTCCCTTGGTACAAACAATATTTGTGAGTTGATTTTTGTTCTGAGAATTTTAATGTTGATCATGATAAACATGAGGAAAATACAACTACCTAATTATATATATATGTATATATATATATATATATATATATATATATAAATTATATATATATAACAAACCTAAATAAAATTTTTTGACTAGTAGGGATTTTTCAATTATTGATGACACAATTTCTCAATCTTCAGATGAATAACTGATTATTTTAAAGAGAAATTTATATTCATTCTAGAGATGAGAAAGCAAGGATTGTTACTGGCTTTAGATCACACAGTAAAGTAGTAACGGAACTCAGCCCTCTTGACTTCTAAATCCATTTCTCTGTACACTAGTAGATGACCTTATCTCTCTAACCTACCAATGGCAAGCACTGCATTCCTAATTAGACCTTGAACTTTCATTGACTCTTTGCTCCTGACTATTTCTCTTAGCAATGAAAACCATTAAGAATAGGTATGTGAATGCAGGAATGAAGAAAAAATGATATAATGGAAGGCAGTTTGGGGAGTAGCACTCTGGAGCCAAACTGGATTTCAATCTTGATTCTATCATTATTAGTTGTTGAAACTGGATAAGTCATAATCTCTCTGTGTCTTTGTTTTCTTATGTATAAAATGAGAATAATACCAATAATTAACTTATAGGGTTGTTGTGAAGAAAATGAGATAATATACATAAAGTGCTTGCTTAGATGAATATCTGGCCCAGAGTGAACAGTGTATGAGTATTAACTAATACTGTGTTTGCTGTTGTTATCAATACTATTACCATTCTCTGTTTGGATGATACTCTAGATCTGTAATAAAGAATGTTGTCTAATTTCTTTCATGATTTTGACAGCTCTCATAAATAAGATCAAGTAAGATTAGTTTAGATAAGTATTTGAATAGAAAGTTTAAAAAAAAAGAATATATCTTATGAAATAAAGCCTAATAGATAGTCAATAATATAAAAACCTGAATTATTGAGCACTTGTAATTATTATCATTTTCTGACATTCTTAGAAGAAAATCACCTTCGTTTTCATTAAATATGAGTTTTGAAATGCTGAGTTTTTAACTAGATTTAATATTCTCCTTGGTTTTCCTTGAGTGGTAGCAGAAATGTGCCTCTTTGGCATAAAGATTATTTTGAGAAAGAGCAGACATAGAAGAGGCTCTGAAAACAGAGTAGAAGTTACCCTTTTGTAAGGGAAATTTACACTTATGAAATAAATTTCCATTTATACTGGGGTCTCAGTCCTCTGGACTTGGAAGAAGAACGATGACTCTTAAATCACAAGATAAATCTTGTCAATGGAGAAGGCACCGATTTAATCTATATAACAAACCTTATTCTTGTTTGCTGTGCTTTTCCTGGGAACCTCTCTGTAACTGGCCTTACTGCCCCCACCTTTCATTTGTCTTTAGTTGAGGATGATATTTAAACTGGTAGTTTAGGCTATCTTAGGGAGTTACTCATCTTTTCCTGGTAGCTCCCAAGTAAACATGAGGTATACATGTTAACAAACTTTTGTTTTCCTCTCATTAATCTTTTATCACAGGTGTCTCAGCCAAGAACTCAGAAAGGTACATGAAAAATTATTTGCCTCCTCTACACATTCTTAAATGTCATGTCATATCACTTACTTACTCATTAAAACAAAACAAAAAACCTACTAGTTCTAGTGAGTGTAATATACCATGGAAGAGTATGGCTGCATTGTTCTCCTTTCTAAATCAAAGGCTGTTGTATTGCAGTTGTTAAAAAACAAAATTCAAGTGAGAAAATTTGACGATCTACTTGACTTTTTTCAACATTCCATGAATCAAGCATCATCCCACCTAGTAATTAGTTAGGAGCTCTGAGAAGCTGTACAAAATGGAAGGTTTTTGAAGGCAGAAAGGCAGTAAGACAAGGAAGTCATAAACAAAAGAAAGAAATATTTTAGGCTAGGCTAACTTCCTTGAGGGTGGTGGAGGGGGGTGGGGGAAGGCAGGTGTCTATCAGGTGGATTGCCTCACCAGTGCTGGCCAGGAAACCCTAGATTGACTAGTTAAAGGTTACATTCCTGGGAGAGGCTGAAACTGCAATTAGGTTAAGTGTTAAGTCTTGGTTTGCTGATGTAGGGTTTAGCGCAAGTGACTCCATTTTGGGCCTCTTGTTTCTTTTTAAACACAGCATTGGTTTAAAAAGTTGTGACTTTTATTTCTCTAAATGCTTAATTAGCATTCGTAAGGCACATGGAAGATGTATGAAGGCAAAGACATTTCTAAAACATATTAGTAAGTAGCAATGATTTAGAAAATGTTTAGGCAGCTCCTGTGAGGCCTGGAGATACGAGCTAAGTTTTCTGAAGCCTTATATTGCAGCCATGTGTGGTGTATATTATATTGTCAATCAAGTCTCTCATGACCTAACCAAGTAAACAGTTAACAGATATAGTTTGATATTATTGTTAGACTTCTGTTTACATTATACATATCCTTTCCATTTTCTCTGAATTCTCAAGTTTTGGATGTCTAGGCTTAATCAAAGGAAAGGCAGAAAAATCCAGTCATTAAAACAGAACTTTTGGCTTACAGAGAAGGCATAACTATTAAAAGTTATTATTTTTTTTGAAAGATAAACTCATGACTCTCATACAAATATAAAATGAACATCTGTTAAAGATTTTGTCTAAAGTGTTAATTAATGAGAGAACCAGGAAGATGTTTTAATTGGTTCAAAAGAGAATCAAAAAAACACACATATATGGGCCATCAGGAATGTTGAAATGAATTTTCAGATTAACTGAGCAAAAATCAATTGTATTTCCAACTGGACACAATGTGCATTTCTATGGATTAGGATCATTTACATTACTATTCATATACTACAGTTTAATCTTGTACAATAGCTCAGATGGTAAAAGAAGGAGATGACTCAGAAGGATGCCCTAGATAAGACAGCCAATAATCATTTTCATTTATTTCAAAGTCTTTCACAATTTTACCTGATAACTTTTTGACCTGGGAGTAACTATTAATAGAATTTATGTCTATTAATTGAGTTCTAGTTTTGTTTAGTTTAGTTTAGTTTTAGATACTTCTTCCCCTAGTGTATAACTTTGCCTTATAAGATTATATGAAATACCTACTGTAGTCCCTTTTAAATGGACTTCAGTTTTTGTGTTGATTGTAATATTAAAATAAGTTTACTACATTGAAAAAATGGAATTTATATGAAATTTGCATTCTTTTTAAAATCTGACTTGAAAAATATAACTTCCAAGTCTTAATACACACACATTTTTGTAGTTTTCTTTTTCATCCAAGTTCAGTGAAAACTCAGTTTGAATATAAACCTTATCTTGTCAAGATTCAGTCATGAAAAATTCCTAAGGGAAAGAGAACCTTAATATTTATTAAATCGAGGTAGTCAGTGTATGGGTGTTTGTCAGCTATATTCTTTACTATATATTTGAAATATTTCATTAAAAAATGAGAACTGTAAAAAAAACAAAAGAAAAGAGGGGACTGATTTACCAAAGGACATTGACATGATGCTGTCCATACTCAAATCCTTTGGCTTAGATTTCTTACATTTAGAATTTGGGATCATCTGGATACCCTTTTGCCCTCTTTATTCTAAAAATATCCAATGCCAATGATTTCAACCCAAATATTTTTCATCATTTTTTTTTCTCTTTACTAAGTATACACTGTACTGAGAATGCTGTTAAATTGCAACCACTGTTCTTGATAGTTTCACCATTAGCCAGTTTACTCCCTCAACCCTTCTCAGGATTGCTTCAGGTAGCTTTGCTGTGCCTTGCATTGCTCAGTTGTTACATGAGGAATACAATCACAATCAACTCAAAACTCCACAGAAATGCATCCATCAGAGCTTTCCAACTCTTAAATCTCTTATTTACTAGCTGTTCTTAAAATTTTTCCACATAGGGAATTCTTAAATAATAATTCTTCCTTGTATACATGCTTCTTTATTGCTAATTTACTCTACTGTCTCTGTAGAACTCCCTACTTTCTCCTCTCTTTTCTTCAGCTCACCATCCATGTTATTTGTTTCTGTTAAATGTTAATACCAATTGACATGGGAGAGTTCATGGGTGATTTTTCCTCCCTCTTTGCTTATCTATATTCTTTACTGAACATGTGAGAAACAAGACAAAAGTCATTGAAAATGAAAGGAAAATAGAAACTGTCATAGAAAATGATAGACATTTGATTTTTTAAAAAATTCTAAAATTCAAACCTTTTAGTATAATATAGATTGACCATTATAATATTTGTTCAAGTCAGTCTCAGTCAATCGCTGATAGGTTTATTTTGAACCATCAACACATACTTCCTCAGTCCTTCCTCTGCATACATATCTGCAATAAGATACTTAGGATTAGTTTAGAGTCTATAATCATAGAACAGCTGTGAAGCTAACTGGTTTTATAAATTGCAAACCTGGACTCATTAGCATTATGTTTTCACTCATCTAAGCTGAAAAAGGCACATAAATACTTTATAGTCTTTTCACAGGATCACTGTATTTTAGACTTAGAAATTTTACCTGTAGAGATGTTATATCTAATTCATTTATGCTAGTTTCATCCAGATTACCTCTCCTAGACTGCTGTGAACTAGTTGGCCTAGAATTGAGGCACAGTATATGGTTGAGTCACCATATTTAAACACTAGAGCAGGTATGTTCATCTTATTTTGTCCCTTTATAGCAAAATGAGATACACATATTCATTTTAACAACAATCATTAAGGTTCATACTCTAATTCTCAGTGGCTGAGATGGGTTTTCACTGAAAATGGAAAGGAAAACAAGAAACAGCTAGATAAAGGCAGGTAATTTCTATTATAAAACACACACAAGGAAAGGGGAAAGCAGCACAGAAAAGAGTGAAGTGCAGGGAACTGCGTTAGGAAGGTGGATGAATGTAAATGAGGTAATAAATAAGGGAATGAGGATTCGTATAGATTATTCTCCTCTTTACACTTCTTACGTCAACCTTCAAAACACACGGCAGACCTTAACACCACCAATATCATCCCTGCTCTGAAACTGTCTTTTAAAGTCAAAAGTCATAGCTTATAAAATTTAAAAAAGTGTGTGTGTAAGAAAAAAAATAGGTATTTTGAAACACATCATGACTAATCTTTTTTTTTTTTTTTTTTTTGCTGCATGCGGGCCTCTCACTGTTGTGGCCTCTCCCATTAAGAAGCACAGGCTCCGAACACGCAGGATCAGCGGCCATGGCTCACGGGCCTAGCCGCTCTGCGGCATGTGGGATCTTCCTGGACCGGGGCACGAACCCGTGTCCCCTGCATCGGCAGGCGGACTCTCAACCACTGCGCCACCAGGGAAGCCCCATCATGACTAATCTTAAGAGCAGTAGCAAAATTTCTCTTTGTGGATGGGATATTTAAAAGGAAACCAAAGTGATTTCAAACACAACTTAAAACAATGACACAGTATGACCACATCCACCAGGATAAATGACTCGGTAAAGCAAAGCCCAAGTAGGTAACTCTAGCTGGAGAATATTTCAGACCAAAGTCTTGAAACAGAGGTCAGTTATGCTGAAAGACAGATAATTGCAAGTGAAAGGATAGTGATATAGGTGGACTGAAAGAGTGGTACCTAAATGAACGCTTCAGAAATGCTACTAACACTGACCTGTAATAGTGAGAATGGCTACAGAGATCCTTGCTATATGGTGGCAGTTAAGGTTGAACAAATAACCCAATATTATTTTGACTTGTCCTTTGAACTCCTGAACTGTGCTACATGGCTCTGAAACAGATGAACTGGGGAGATTACAGATAAACTTGTTATGTATAAAGGGAAATGAGCGGAAGGAGGCAATTTAGATGATTCTGAACTTCTGGTCATACAACATTTTTTGTTTGTTCAAACTTCATTAACCTACATATCAAGGTTGGAGTAATTGACAGTTGCATGGTTCAATTTCTGTACTTACATTTATTTGAGAACATCCTGATATAAATTAGGTAAAACTTAATAATTCATGCCCAGAAAAATTGTTTAGGAATATAAAGATTAAATGCCCAATTTCACGACCATTCACTTGCTTCCCATCTTTTCAAGATCAAATTGTAATATCAAAGGAAAAAAGGAAGGTTTATTTCACTTGGAAAAATAGTGTCTAGTTTATTTTCTAGTAAAGAAAAAATGTATACATGAAACAAGACAAATGCTTAACGGAACTAATAAAGGGCGTTGATCACTTGATCATTAAACCAATGCTCCTAATTAAAATACTGAAGGCAATTATAAGGTTGTTTACAAAAACAGCTTGAAACTGTCATGGTATGAAGGAGTTAAGTCATGTTCAGTATATTTAATGCTGGATGATTAGGCTGTGAAATCTCGTGGCAAGGTAATTAAAACCAGTCTCATTTTCACCCAAACTACTTCAGACTCTTGAGCCAAATATTTGAGATTAAGAATTGACCCAACATTTCCTTATACAACCTCTTTCAGTTCTCAATGGCATCCTTTTATCTCTTTCCTACTCTCTCACTCATGTGCATGCTCTGAAAGGATGCCTACCTCCTCAGATGAAAAGTACCAACGACTAATTTAGCAGCATCTGACTGCAAAAGATCATTTTTTCCTTCAGTTTCCACTTTTATTCCTGGGGAATTCCCTTCTCTGTCAAGCACTGTACAGGAGCTCATCATTAATTACTGCAGCTTTAATACTAAATTCAAAGGGCTAAATTGCTACAGAAGTTTTCTTTCAGTGCAGATATACACAGCAGCGTTCTCAAAGAGCCATGCATTAGTTCATGCCATGCTTCTCAACAAGAAAAGTTAGGCATGGCAGCCCAAACAGAATTGGATTTAATTGCTGTGTGCTGGGATAGCAGCAAGTTGCCAGAGGGGGGAAAAAAAAAAGCAGCAAGCCTGATTTTTATGACTGTAGGCAATACTGACTGCAGAATGGCAAGGACAAAATTTCTAAAATAGACCCTTCTTTTCTTATCCTAAGGCAGACTCAGAAATAGAACAAGGAAAATTGCTAATATAATTGAAAACTATGGCTATAAAAGTTCATATGAATCTGGATTCCATTCAGGGTTTCATAGAACATGAATCTAAAAATATCTTTAAGGTCTTTCTGAATTCACCTTGTTCTATAAGTTGTTCCTTATGCTCTGCAACTATTTAATATGGGAAAGTTAGAATAAGTGACCAATTTTTAAAATATTGAGGCAGAAAAGGGAATGAAAAACTAGGGCTTGTTTCCTTTTTCCATCTCTCCCTTTCTTCCCTTCCCCTTGTCCCCCACTTCTCTGTTTCTTTCTTTTTTTTTAATTTCTTATAATGCAAAACATTTGAGTACCAACATACCTACATTTTCTCCCCACTCAATTCCAAGGGATATATGCCATTCTAGTTTTCCTATTCATAATACACATCGAGATGTGTTATATTAAAAATAATGTTATTTTATATAATAACATTACTATGTTTCATAACGTAAGTCACATGGAAACTAAGTCAAAAGCACTTTAAAAGGTAGATTCATAAATGTTAATAAGCACATATATTTAAAAAGCTGTATGTAATTACAATTTATCATCCAATGCATTGATACTTATTCATGGATAAAAAAATATACCTCACTGAAAAACCAAACATGAATCTGGGTTCCTGAAATACTTAAGCTGAAGAGAAGTAAGTGAATATGATAAATGTGCATACCTGTGAAATACTCTGACATTATATATATGTAACTACACAAGCTGAACTTTTAAAAGCTAATGGAATGAGTATTACCATACGTTATCCATTTTTATTTCTAGCTTAGCCTACTGATGATGATAGGGTGCCTTGTGGAAAAACCCTCGACAGTTCTTTATAATTCCAAATTATGTAATTCTTGTTAAAAATGAGGATAAAATGAAAACTCTATCTTAATGAGAGATGCTGTGAAAAGATAAAAGAATACCATTAAAAAACTCTTGAATAATAGACATAGTACACATAGGATTAACAAGACTGTGAATATTATAGATTAATCTACTTCGGAGAATGATAGCTGCAATTGTAAAATAGGGTGTTACTAGATAACACAGGTAAGTGCCTAAAATACACACGAAAGACTATCAGTATGATAACAACGGATTCCACAGGATTCAAAACATGCCCTTAAATTCAATTGAGTAGACTTAAAAAAACATATCAAATTCCTTTTCATAAACGATATCTCCTTTGCATATGCTATTCATCCTGACTTATAATGTTTACTGGAGTCCTCTGTCTTCCTATACCACTCCAATGTGTCAGACAGCTTAGCAGAGCACAGGAGAGCATTTAAGTGGTGAAAATTTGCCATAAGCAATGGAAATAAAATGTAATATCATGCTTTGCTTTTATTTCTCTTTTCCAAAGAGGTGCGTACTTGGCAAATAAATTAAATAAGACCTACCACCAATTTAGAATAACTGACACCATCTCTGTGTGGCCTAAAGAAATATGGCATTTTTAAAGTTATAAAATAAGATCCCAAGAACTCAAATCTATTCTAGGAAAATCTACCCTATGCAAGTTCCTTTTTGAGACTTACTGATAACTTCGTAAATTTTTGAGTAATTCCCCCATGACTATTTTGTAAACACAGGACCTCAAAATGATAATTTTCCTATGGATTTTTTTTGATGCTAACACTGAAGAGCTTTAATTTTCAAGCCAAAGGCATTTTTTCTAGTAATATTTTCAAACACCACAGCCTGAATACATAGAATACGATTTAAAAAAAGACAATATTCCAATTTGTAAAATCCTTAAGTGAGGCCCCATATTTAATTTTTGCTATGTTCTCTATATACTTAATATGGTAATATCTACTCTGCAGTGTAGATGTTCGACACTAGATGACTAATTGTGACCTACTGGTAGGGTCTGCAATAATACTGGAAGCATAAACAATCAAGTAAAAATAACTATCATATCAAATACAATTTTTACATTAATTCAGGGCATCAAGATGCATTATAGACTTTCAAGCTCTAAGTATGTTTTTTATCTGCATTTGGCACTATGACTGAACTTTCATGTAGAAAGCAAAATGGATACAGGATACTCAAAGTCCAGTTCCTTTAAAATTATACCATTAATATTTTAACAGGATTAAAAATCCTGTTTGCTACATTCATTATAATATTCATATATTAGTTTTCTCGTGAACAGACCACGCAGTAGAAATCACCTCTTTTAATTCACAGTCATATGTCTGTTTTACTTTGCTCAGCTGGCTCAAAGACCTATATCTTGTTTACAAGATACTAAGGACACAGAACGCATTTAATAAGTCAGAAAAATCAGCATTCACTAGAAAGAGGAATTAGAAAATAATAATACCATACTATAGAAAGCTTATTGAAACTTAACTATATAGGCATAACCCCTTCATATAAACATTCAATTTATAAATTCATTCAACAAACACCGACTGATGGTGCTGTGGAGAAGTCCTTGCCCCAAACTGCCAGTTTCCCTCCCCCTTTACCTTCCACTACAATGAGTATTTTAAAGAAGATGTTCCATCTGAGCTGTTGGAAGAAGAAAACAGAATGTAAGATCCTGTTGCCATTCAGAATTTGCCAGGGTAAAAATAGTTTGGAGTAAGCTGGATTCTGTTAGAGGTTAAAAAGCATTTTCGCAAGAAATAATGTTACATATAGTACATAGATTCCTACATTAATCCATATATGTCTATTTGACCCTCAATTCAGTTAAACCGTAGCACCATTTCAGCTTATTAAGGGTTATATAAACTTTTGAGAACTAGCCTAGGAATCTGGTAACCAGTTATAAAGTTGTTTTCATTGGAAACTGCTTTGCCCCACTTATAAGTTGGTGACTGTCTGTAGAGTATGGCATATAATGGAATTTAAGGATAATATAATGATGGGGTTCAGGACGTGCTACCCAAAAACATGGCATCTTGCATACTGAATAAAACTGAAGAAGTATGAGAAGATGGCGAAAGCAAGAAGGTCTCTTGCCCTTCCTCTGCCCTTCCCCCCTGAAAAAGGTCAAAACACTCTCAAACAAGAGGTGTCCTCCTTATACCCTGAGGAAAGGAGCATCGTTTTCTCCAAGACAAAAGGGCACCAAGAAGAATAAGAATGAACAGACCTTACTAAGTTTCTTCTAGTTTACTACCCTAAGCTCATACTTTATGCCCCATCATATTTCTCTGTGACTGTCCTCTTTTCATCAAACCTAGCATAACAACGCTCAGATTTAACTATTTCTTTGGGTCTTCACTTCCTTATGAAGACTCCCGTGTCATGTAAAACTTATATTAAATAAATTTGAATGCTTCCTCCTGTTAATCTTTGTCAGTTTAATTTTCAGACCCAACCAGGGACCCTAAGGGGGTCAAGAAAAACTTTTTCCTACCCTAAAATAATAATTATAATAAAAAGTGCTATTCTTTTTAGCCATAATCTTCAGTGAGGTGGGGTGTGTGTGCATAAATAATCCAGCCACTAAATAGGAAAGTGATTTTGAAGAAACAGATAAGATAAAAACTGGAGAAGACAGTCAACTCATTGAATGAAAAAAGATATATCTCGTAGATATATGTTCATATGTATCATCTTCAATACACTTGACAATGATTAGGAAAAAGAAGCAAGGCAGGAATTGCACAAGTGCTGACATTAACTTGTGTCAAGTTGACAGTGAAGCTAATAATATTTGATATTTTAGTCAGATTGTGGCTAACAACCATATGCAAAACACATTCTACTGTGTGACAAATGTAGCGTATAATATGTCTGACAGAGTTAGTTCAAACTAAAAATAACTTTACCTTTAGGCCTTTAGTATAATAACCAGTACTGATAATAATAATAATTATTATTTATTGAGTACTTATTCATATCAGGCACTGCACCAAGCAGTCTTTAGCAATTCAATCCTTAAAGTGGTATCATTTCCATTTTATAGAAATATGAAGTGCAGACAAGTTAACTTAATCAAGTTTACAATCAAGTGCTTAATATTACAAAGCTAGTAAGAGGCAGGGCTGGGTTTCAAATCTAGGGCTGGGATTGAAATCTAGCCCAATCTCAGATTTTTAAGCACTGTGAGACAACCAATAAAACATTAATTGCCGCCAAAGCATGAACATCTTTGGAATATGTTAAGAGGCTGGTTAAAGTTCTTGATTCTTCCAGAAAATTAAAAAGCTTATTTAAAAAAACTCTCAAATGAAAACAGGGCCTCATACTCTCAACTCTTAAATTCACACACTAAGCATGAAGCTATTTAGAGATTTTAGTATC
Source organism: Delphinapterus leucas (assembly GCF_059928025.1). NCBI lineage: Eukaryota > Metazoa > Chordata > Mammalia > Artiodactyla > Monodontidae > Delphinapterus > Delphinapterus leucas. Next base: position 146,861,761 of record NC_143130.1, on the reverse strand, counting down.
CAAAGAATAAGGCAACAGGGAGAATTCCCAAAGAAGAAATATTAAGTACGTTTTTAAATAACAAATGGCTTCAGGAAGCACTGAACTACTTAAAAAGCAAAGAAAGAATTACTATCTTTTTCAATTCTGGGAGAGAATTAAGCCCTGATGCATTTTACATCCATTGTATATAATGAATTAACTTCTCTTTTATGAATCTAGAATGGCACCATCTTCACAGGAGCTTTAGAAAATAGCCACACAAGTCACTTCTTGTACTGTGGTTTAGATGAGGAACTCTGGCTAAGAAAGGAAGTGCTTTTCAAAGGGGAAAAATAAGGTGACTAGAGAAAACTGATAATTCTATTTGCTGAAGTCCAAGCTATATATTCCATTGTATCCAAATGCATATTTCTGTAAACAAGTAAAAGAAAATTTACATTGCTAGTAGTCAAGAAGACATTTATCAAAATCTTTAAGAATTAGAACAGGATTGGTGGTAAACCAAACCTGTCTGTAAATCTATGGGTATGAACCACATCAGGGTATGGTCATGAACTGCTCAGAATTCATTAAACCTCTGTAATTTACAGGAAGCTGTGCAAGCATGCATTGGTATTACCTCCTATACAGAAGTGACAATTGGGTTAAGAAAGAAAAAGAAAAATGGAGACACAATGCTGGCCTGTGGTGCATAAGGGCACATGAAGGAAAAGAATGATGGGCATGAGCCCAATGGGGAGTAAAAATCACTTTGGTGTCAATTTCCCTCACTATTGGTTACAGAGTACAAAAGCCACTGGAAATTTATATTTTGAGCCTTCTTTTGACTTAAATTGCCTGTCAGTACTCCCTTTGTGTCTTGGTAATAGATGAAGAAGCTTTAATCAGAGGCCTATATACAACTTACTTATCAATCAATAACATTAGATTCTGACTACAATTTTGTTGAAAGCTAACTAAGAAATACTTACTGACTTAACAATAAACCTCAACTTTCTATTTTTTTGCTTGTGTACCGATTCTGATTCCCATATGAATTCCCATCTGAATTTACGAGAGTGTGATTTTTCATAGACTTTTAGTTCCCAGTGGTTTTCAAACAGGATGTCAAGGAGACTGACTGCGGTCACAGAGAACAAAGCTGCATTGCTCTATGTAAACTTCAAGTTTCAATAATAGGGCAAGAAAGTCAATTCTACTGTTTGAGACTCTTCCCTCCTGTTACATTCAAGGTCAACAAGGAATTAAAGTTGTAGAGACTGGGATGACTGTTTGATACTGTTTGAGCCACAATGAAGAAAAATGGGGCCAGCTACCCCTGTTATTTATTTAAAAGTGGAATATTAGAGTAGACTGTAGGAACAGTCAGGCAGTGTAGAATTAAAATGTTTTAGAAGCATTGACCTAGATTAATATATGCTTCAGGGAATTAGAAGAATGCATACAAATCTTAGGGACATTTGATACATATATAATGGGATATTTGAGACTGGGTTGTAACTCATGATTTGGGTAATGTGTGTTTATTAAATGGTTACTGTGTGCTAGATGGGGTAAAGAAGCTAAATAAATGTCTTTACCCAACCAAGTTTCATAGTCTAATAACAAAGTGAATATTATTATATATATAGCAATTAAGGCATAATTAATGTCATTCATTCAACTTACACTTGCTATCTGCTGTCTGCCCCACACTAATCTGGCCTGTGAATTACAGGTTAAAAAGAAAGCAGCCTCTGGTCTCCAGAAGTTCACAATTCATTACAGAAAGACAAGTAAAGCATACAATTACAATACACCATGATAAGTAGTATAATAGAATTTAGTACAAACTGCTATGGGGATATGTAAGAGATGCTCCTAACGCAGATGATGGGGGGGGGATGGGGGAAGGTTATCAGGAAAGGTTTCCTGGAGCTGGGATATATGAGCACAGTTTTAAGGGACAATTATAATTTGGGTGAAGAAAAGATTGGAAAGTCAGAGAAAAAGGCTAGCGCAATTCAGATTTGAGGGATCCTGGCAACTGGGAAATGGCAAAAAGCATGGCTGAAGCTAGTTTTAACCATGATAGGGAGTGGTAAGAGGAGTAGTTGATGATGTAGGTAGGGACCAATTCCTAAGGGCTGTGGAGAGCCACTGAAAATATTTTAAATAGTGGAATGACAATGATTACATTAACATTTTAAAAATTTCATTCTGGTAAGCATGTGAAGATGGATTAGAGATATTTATGGAATAAATTATGATGGTAGAGGAACTAGTCTGGATATTAATCTAGTAATCCAGATGAAAAATCCAACTAAATAATTGAACGAGGTTCTGGAGAGAAGGGCATAGATTCTAGAGATACAAAAGAGGCAGAATCTTTAAGACTCAGGTCTGATTGGTTAGAAGGGATATAACTCCCAGGTTTCTAGTCTGCGTGATTGGGTAGTGTCATATACTGAAATAGTGGATGAAGGTACAAATTTGGGGGTTGAGTTATGTACAACGTGCTTATAACTCTGGAGAGAGATCTGGGCTGTAAATAGGAGTTGATGCCAAGGCAGTTACTATATAGTGATGTAATATTAATATATGTGAAGCTCCTAGAATGATCCCTGACCAAAGTAAGCGCTATATCGTAAGTAGAATAATAATGATGATGGATGGTGATGATCATAATAATAAAAATGGTTGATTATGAGATAACTCAGAAGTATACAGAGCATCATAGAACTTTTTGTGATAATGAAAATGTTTTATGTCTATACTTTAAAATATGGTAGCCAATAGCCACATGTGACTACTGAGCACTTCAAATGTGGCTGTTGCAATTGAGAAAATTTTAAATTTTATTTAATTTTAATGAATTTAAATTTAAAAGTCATATGGAGCTGCTGGTTATTGTTTTGGACAGTGTAGATATATAGTGAGAAATGAAATCAAGAGAATCTGGGAATTAATCAAGTTGATCATCAACATGTAAGGAATAGCAGAAAAACAGTCAAATAGGCAAAAGGAAAAACAATATAGGGTAATACGGTTTAGAAGCACAATTGAAATTCCCTTGATAGGATTATTAGGATGAATGGAAGTTGGTAGAGGAAGCTTTCTGGAGGAGTATGGACTGGAGCTACGAAGTGGAGGAGGGCATTTCAGGGAGACAGGCTAGCACACATAATGGCCAACAAGAAAGAAGGAGCATAATATGACAAGAAGGTTCACCCTGACTGGAGTGGTAGGCACATAATAGGGAGTAAGTGGTCAACGGTCCTTGTTTGCCAGGGACTAAGGGGGTTCCTGGGATGCAGAACTTTCAGTTTTAAAACTGGGACAGTCCCAGGACATGGTACTTCAGTGCTAAAATGAGGGAAGTCCTAGGTAAACTGGGAGGAGTTGGTCACTAGAGACTACTACTAGATAAACAGTGGCTGGCCAAAGTATGAAGGACTTTGAAAGAGAGGCAGAGAGGCATCTACCCTTGATACAACAACTCAGAGGTAGGCTATTACAGCTTTTTCAATCAGGGAACTAAAAGGAATTAAAGTAGTGCTTAGGAAGATTAGTCTGCCATTAGAGGGAAGAAGGACTATACAAAGGGGATCCAATTATTTAGCTACTATTGTAATCTAAGTCTGAGGTGATTAGGGCTTAAAATAGAAACTTATGTTTACTTAATCCTTACTATATCCCAGGTACTCTACTAGATTTTACATAAATTATCAATTCTTCCTGACACTCAGATGCTGAAACTTTTATAAACCTTTGAAAAGTTGATTGATTTATTTGTTTAAACAGTTACTCATCATTCCCAAATATTTTTTGTGACTTCTATATGACACACCAAGTTCATTACTTGTCTTACTAAAGCCAGAATTTGAAAGTAGATCTGGCTACAAAGTTCATTGTATGTATTAGAAGTAAGAATAATTCAAAGGAAGAAATAACAAAAATGACAAAATTTAATGGCACACTGTCAAAGATGAAAAATAAGGAAGGGTAAAAAATAACTAGAAGATTTCTATGATGGGAAACTTTAAGAACATGATCTAAGAACTTTAAGAACATGATAGAAGGGATTTAGATAGAAGTTGGATATACTAGTTTGAAATCATAAAAAAAAATTCAAACAACAGCAGCTGGAAATATAAGTATGAATGCAAGTGAGCTATGTCACTTTAGTGTATATTCTAACAAGCTAACATTTATTTGGGCTTTAACTATCGATAACTCTAATTAATCTATTGTATTTGTAAATTCTCTATGGCATAGGAAAAATGATAACATCGCGACAATAAGCTAATCTATTTGTATAAAGCTGGATTTCCACATAAGAAGAGATTTTTACCAATCTACCTACCTACCTACCTATCTATCTATCTATGTATCTATCTAGATATATGTGGTGCTCCAGGAACAATGATGCTTCAAGGACAAAGGACGACCCTGCCTGAAAACGTTCAAGCGTTACACCCCTTACTGGACTCTTAATCACCCTCCCCACCATGTTGTGATGGTTACGAAATTCCTGAGCCCACCTGGGCAATGGGACCTGTCCCAAATAAGGAAAGGAGTCTGGCCTGTCCCACTCCTACCCTGTAGAAGGAAGGTATATGTGCCTCAAACAATCAGTAAATGAAATTTTCACCTCGGACCATTCTTTTGTTTTCTGGCTATAAAACCTGAACAATAGCGCATGTTCGGGCTTGACTCTCCCAAACTACTAGGAAGTCGGCCCCACTGTTCTGGCAGCAACCCTTCCCTCTAATGAATTCTACCTTCTTTACATTCTGCTTTGTGTCTGGAAATTCTTTTCCAACCTGCGTTTGGACCAAGACAATATATCTCTATCTCCTCTCTCTCTCAAAGAGAGATATATATAGTTTATATTTTAGTTTAAGACACTTACCTCAAAAACTTCCTAAACTTGTTATCTATGCATTAATATTTCTTGATCTTTGGAATTGGCTTCACGTTTAGAATGTGTAAAATATTATGAATGTAATGAGATCAATGGCTCATGTTGTACACTATTGTTCATTCCTTCAAGCCAAGTTAAGGAAAGCTGGGGGGAGATGGTGAGCAGGGGAACTCACCTGCTCATATTAACAGCATTAATATTTCCTCATCTTAAACTTTAGAATTCTCGTTTCTTATTTCCATTGATGACCCTCTTTTGTACTTCAAATGACCTGAGTATATGAGGCAATATATGAGGATAAGCAGAAATTCATTAGTGTCAACTACAATAATGTGTTTCAAAAATCTTTTTTATAATAGAAATTTAAGAATGTATGGCCAAGTAGAAAGAAGCACCCATTGTCTTTTGTCAAAAATTATCAACCAATTCTTTTTCAAGAATGTTTTGATTATATGTATCAAATATCCCTGTCAAAGAGAAAGTCATGTGCTTTCCCACTATCTTTATGGCTGGTCACTTATTTGGATGTCAGAGAGAAATATGTACTTAATTTTCTTATTTTGACTCAAACAATTTAAATATTCCAATTCTTTTTTTTTTTCATTTCAAATTTCCTTTTTAATTTTAAGTCATAGCTTTGTGTTGTAACACTACTTGTTCAAAAATTAGATCATGAAGGTACCTTCCTATGACCTCCAAATAATCAAAATGTTCTTCAATGGGCTATATAAAAAGCAAGTAGAATATTCCTAATTATCAATCTTTATCTTGAGTCATATAGTTCTTGTAATTTCAAGGAAGAGAAACTCAAATGTAAAGTGTTACAACAGCCAAGCATACCAGCACTGTTATATAACCATTTAGCAATTTTGTCTGCCAAGTCGCTCTGAACCTTAGACTACTGAGAATGTGTTTTTAATTTTTAAGGTTCTCCTCTTTTGAGTTAAAAAATGGTTACAATTTTATAAGTAAAATTAAAGAAAAAACACAAAATAGACCATCTGAGATATTTCCATTAGGCATTTTATATATATATATATATATATATATACATAATTTTAATATATATACACATATAAATGCACTGGGATAAATCTCCATCTTCTGTGTCAGTCGGACATAGGTCCATTTTCTTAGGAACAGGGAACTCCCTTCACAATGGTAGTGAGGAAACTGGCTCGACCATCCTTCTTGAATATAATTCCATGAAGACGCCATTTAAGGTCGTCTGGATCTTGGTTCCTTCTAGCAATCTACTACTCCAACAGTGTGTAGTTCATCAAATTCAGGTCTTTCTGAAGCCAGGCTAGAAATACAAAGTGAGGTGGACGACTAAGGTAACTGACCAAAAAGGAGGAAAGGACGAGGAGCAAAACAATTTCCCAATTTCATTTTTTCCATATTCTCTGTGCTTGACAAGGGAAAAAATATTCAGGTCTGAGTTCCTTTCATTCTTAGCCATTGTTGGTTCAAAGTTTTTTGTTTTTTGTTTTTTTTTTTTGCGGTACGCGGGCCTCTCACTGTTGTGGCCTCTCCCGTTGCGGAGCACAGGCTCCGGACGCGCAGGCTCAGTGGCCATGGCTCACGGGCCCAGCCGCTCCGCGACATGTGGGATCTTCCCGGATCGGGGCACGAACCCGTGTCCCCTGCATCGGCAGGCGGACTCTCAACCACTGCGCCACCAGGGAAGCTCGTCATTCACTTTTTAACTTGAGTTTTAATTTCTAAAAGTCAAATTTCAGGCATCCTTCTTCAGTATGTTTTATAGGCATGTTCAGGAAACAGAGCAGTGATTAACACAGGTGAATATAGCCTCTCTCGAGCTATGCCCTTTCAGGGAGATCATACTGAGTTCAAGAGCTTTGTCGAGAAATCTTTTTTCTAAAGCATCATCTCCTTTGGTGTTGCCAATGTGGAATGGAATATTCATCTTGCTTCTATTCTGGGGCTCCACAATTCTAATAGTAGCTTTTCCTTTTTGACCACTTCCCAAAATTATAGTTCTCTTTTTCTGTCTAGCAGCTTTGGATGGTTCCTTCACCGATGGAGAAGTTATCCACTGGTACTCCAAGCCACAAATCCTAAGAGATTCTGCAAAAGCACTTGCACCCAGGTCACCAATGAGCAAATTGCAGTTCAGAGTGATGCGCCTCAAACCAGCCATACAGTCAAGATCAGGTCTCCTGGAACGAAGACTCTCAGCCCAGGTTTCTTCATGCCTTCTGGTAGTCTGATACTTTAAGATCTTGGCCATGTGATCTGCTCCCTGCCATGTCAGATTACACCCCGTGAAGTTTACTGTCTTAAGAGTGATAGAGTTCTTTACACCTTGACAAATAACTGTCTCGCCCAGCCGTGGCTGGAAGAAGCTCTGGATACAGATCAAGGGCAGAGGGTGCTCAGGAGCGGCGCCCAGTCTACCCCGCGGAGGCGGTCGGTGTTAAGTCCAGCAGGGCCTCCCGCAGGGAAGCGCGAAAGGCGGGCAGAGACACCGAGCCCTGCAGCGCGCACAGTTCCTCACAGCGCGGGAAGAAGTCGGCCGCGGTGTCGCAGCGCAGCTTCACCGAGTGATCATGGCCCGAGCGCGGCTTCGGGGACGCTGGCTGTGGACACGATGCCCATACCCGCCTGGGGTCCCCGGCTCGCCTCCCGGCCCCTCGGGCGCTCACTGCCCGGTGGCTGCGGCCCCGCAGCGTGCGCAGGACCCACGTCGCAACCAGACGACGCAGGGCCACGAGCCCCAGCTAGGCCAGCCCCTCCATGCCGCGCTCCCGCTGCGAATTGCCGGCCATTGGCGCCAGCCTCATTGCTCTCTGCGCGCGGGGCTGCGGTTCCCCAATTCATTTTTAAAGATTCCAAAAAGAGGTATGAGTTAAGAAACTTGGTAGAGTAGTTGCAGTGTTTTCAAAAGATACATTTCTAACAGATCTCTTTACACTATCTCCAAATTTCCAACTATTATATAGAAACAGCATGAAAATAATTCAGATAAGAGTGAAAGGAACGTGGAACACCCCAGACAACTATATTGAACTAAATAAGAAATAAAGATTTTCTAAGGGAGATTTTGTAAAGTAGAAAATCTTATGTGATTATCTCGCAGTATATTCATTTTATGAATATTTTATTACAGTTTCCTCCAGCTTAAACATTTTGTGGCCCTGTTGGTTCTAAAAATTGGTCCCATTTTTCCTTTTGAAACAGGAAATGCTACAGTGCTTAAAGTCAAGCTTTATTCCTTTCCTTCCTTCCTTGAATCTCCTATCTGCAATTCAACTAAAACTTCCATTTGTATAAGCTCAAAATTGTCAGTCAATTAAGGTTTGTTTAGATTAGAATTGGTGTGCTAATAGTGGGTTAAGAGTTCAAATGGCAACTGTTTTGCATGCTACAATTTAAAAATGCCTCCTTTTCTTTAAAAGTTAAAGGTAAAAGTTCTTTTTTTTTTGGCCGCACTGTGTTTGGGATCTTAGTTCCCCAACCAGGGATCGAACTGGTGCCCCCTGCAGTGGAAGTACGGACCTCCAGGGAAGTCCCCTAAACGTCCTTAAGCATTAAGTAAAAATATAATTAAGTTTCAGTCTCTGTCCACTGAACAGGAAAAATGAATATAGCTTCAAAATCTCAAATTTTCTAAATCAATCTTGCTACTGGGAAATCTAAGACATTAAAAACAAGATTTCAAAAGGTTCAATGTTTATTAATTTTGTTGTTGTTGTTTAGATACTGTTACAAATCATAAAAGACATATCTAGTATATACTCCAGCTTTTCAAATAAGTCAGAAAGAACACTATTTCTACCAAGAGATAGTACTATTTCTGGCTTTGGTTTAAGCTAAGGGAATTCTGAAGCAATTTTTTCAAAGGATTTAAAAAAATGAACACTGTTGGAACAAAGTTGAAGATTAGTTAGAGATATGGAAGGTGAGTTCCCCTGTTCCCCCAACCCCCAGCTTTTTTTTTAACTTGGCTTGAAGGGATGATTAGTGTACAGCCTGAGCCACTGATCTCATTACATTCATAATATTTTATACATTCTAAATGTGAAGCCAATTCCAAAGATCAAGAAATAGCTAGAGGATTATATTTAAGTAAGGCATAGTAGATGATCAATATTTATTAAATGACTAAATATGAGAAAAATAAGAATAATAAATTACACAAAGGAATGTCTTTCTAATATTTCCTTGAATTAAAGTTTCATATCTTATAGAAATACCTGTATCCTTTCATAAGATAAAATCCAAAACTATATAATCAACCTGAACCAGGTACTATGAAAACACAAGACTACCACATGCCATTCAGAGAGCTGACGACTTTTAATAACTCCTGAAAAGTGAAAAGCATGGTTTTTAAGACAAAACAATTTTCTGCTACTCACTTGGCAGATTTTACGACTTTGGGCAAGGTATCTAACCTCTTTTTTTTTTTTTTGTCGGTACGCAGGCCTCTCACTGTTGTGGCCTCTCCCGTTGCGGAGCACAGGCTCCGGACGCGCAGGCTCAGCGGCCATGGCTCACGGGCCCAGCCGCTCCGCGGCATGTGCGATGTTCCTGGACCGGGGCACGAACCCGTGTCCCCTGCATGGGCAGGCGGACTCTCAACCACTGCGCCACCAGGGAAGCCCTCTAACCTCTTTGAGCTTCAGTTTCCTCATCTGCAAAATGAGGATGACAATAATATCTTCCCCAAACAGAGCTGTAGTAAAGACTGAGATAAGATAAATAAGATGTCAAACATAGAGCTTGTCACATAGTAAGAGAATTGTATTTTTTACAAAGGGGCTGTCAACTACATGCAGTAACATTTGCTGAGCCAGGTAAGGTTAGAAATGATCTTGTTTTTGTACATCTCATGGATAGATTAATTTTTGAACAAGGCTTATTATTTTGGTCTCATGAACGTCACAGAAGATAGTGACATGAAATTGGTAAAATCAGTGTGCTACATCAGGGAGTGGAGAATTTATTTCTTCAGCAGTGGAGATAAATGAAAATGATGTAAATGTGAGGGAAAGAAGAGAAGCCAAACATGGAAGGTTTGGCTACTTCCATAGTGATGCTATAAAATAAATAAGAAGAGGCTTCCATATGAGAAATAGAAACATGAGAACATTCCTTGAAATTCTAACTGTTAAGGCTTGTAGTCTAAATTTTGTGAAACAATCATTTACCAAATTAAAATGAAACAGGAAACAATTATGCAAGGTTATTTCTGTAAAGAGGACATCATGAATGTTAGATTCCCTAAGGAGTTCTTCACTGTATTGGTCATTACAGCTTGATAAATTAAACATAAACACCACCTATGGAGTCCACAGAAATGTGGCACTGAGTATAAAATATAGAAACCCTACCACAGATGACAAAAGGAGAAACACACTTCATGACAAGTAAATAAAGCTCATGTGTCACAATGAAAGAAACAAACCCAGGTGAAGCCAGAGTTCATTTAAGAGCTGAGTGCTATGGAGAAAAGGCCACGATCCCGACTCCCCAGAAACCAGTTCCGCATTCCAACCTGAGAGCCCTCCTGCAAACATGCTGTCACAGAGAAAGTAATACCCTGATGGATGCTGTAGGCTGTGATTGGAGATGATGCCAATGGTAAACTTCTTAAACACTCTCATGGGAAATGGAGAATTGCCTGGATGAAGTGGCAGAAAGAAATGGGTTATATATTTTTTACACTGGGAATCATAATCCTGAGGTATTAAGAAAAGACCTGTGGAAAATGCGGTGATGAGATACCAATCTTCTCTTTCAAAAGTCTTTGCTAATATCACAAGTTAATTCATTTCCCTTTCATTACTTCCTTTCTCCCTACAGACACACATTTCAAGAAGAAATCAATTCTCCACAAAATCAGTTTTAAGAGGAAAAAAAAATTTGTAACAGCTGCAACTTGCAAAGGAAAAAATTAAAGAAGATGGCTTTAATTCTATTGACTCAATAAGTTCAACTTTGTGAAGCTACAGGTTTAGCAATGCTATTCCTTTCAAGGCTTTTTATAAAGTTTTAAAGTCAGAAGATGATATTCTGCCTGTGGTTCTACATACATTTACCTGGTATTTTAGACAGTGCCATCTTTCTGTTTTTGGCATGAAATTCAGGGATATTTCTGTGATCAGAATTACGCTGACAATAGTGGACTGCGCATTAGTAGCTAAAGTTGCCTGCACAAAGTAAATATGTGTAGAAATATGTCTGTAAAGTAAAAAATTAAGATCTTAAAATTCACAGGCTATTAAAGGCCTGTTATTTACTAGTCATATTTTGAGGTACATACACTCTTTTCTCCTAGCTATTCAATAGTGTCCCTGCTTTGAATAGTAGACTTAAAGGATATTCAGAGCCTGTTAGTGATATTTCAGGGACCCTGGTTTACACAACCAGAAAACCCACTTATGCTATGGTTTAACACTGTAAGAATAAGAAATTAAACCTCTGAAAAGGCAAATAACATAGATCGAAGTTGATGTAAAGTATTCTGTTAAAAGAACATGAATCTCATGAGTGGTAAGCTTTTCCAGATTTTAAGAACCTTATACAAGTATCAAGGAGACTATTTTCCTGAGTAACCTAATCAGTTCTTTAAAAGGGAGTGAATCTTCTATTTTACATAAAAATAGGGGAATCATATTAAATTTTCATTTAATAATCAATTTGGAGGCTTTCCTCTGTCTATGGTTAATGGGACAGGATTGTTACTAATTTAATGTAAACCTTCAGCTACCAGAGACAGACCTATACAGCTCTGCAAACTGGAATCTTTGCCATTAGCCAACATGAGTTTAACAACAAATTACCCAGTTCAAAGGAATCTTTATGGAATTAAGGTGGTGGCAACAATTAAGTTGGCTGTTTGGGCTTTAACCATTTCAATTTGATACAGTGACTGCCAAAGAAAAGTTACTCAGAAAAAAGTGCTGTATGAAAATATAGAAGTTTCCCCATAAAACAGCTAACTTTTCCCCTTTGGAGCCTTCATCTCTTTCAGCCAAGTGCAAAGTGCAAGGCAAAAGGAAAATAAAATAAGAAAAATGGTGAGGGCGAGCATGTTGTTGACCATGTAAGTAAACTATGTGCGAAGTATACCTCAGATACACTATAGGTAGATGAGCACGAGGGAAGCTGAGCCTGGTTTTGCAGTGGGGAAAAGAAAACACTGTTAAAGAGGAAATGATAGCACAGTAAGGGTCTCAGAAGTTTAGAAGGTTCCATCACCAACACATTTGCCAGATAATAAAACAGCCTTATAAAGAGACACTTGAGCTTGAAATCTCAAGGTTCATACTATTTGAGGAGAACTGTGTGATAAAAAAATACCTGGCTTAAAAAAAAAATCCATGACGGAGATGGCTCCCCAGATCAGAATCTGATATGATCTTGCTCAGAAGACGCTCATTTAAGGTTAACAGGAAAGTGGAACACTGGTCACTTTTTCCTATGGTACCACACTGATCTCAGTCTTAACACTAGCAAACTACATGTGAGATTATTTATAGAATGACTCTATTGTACATTTTCATATTACTCTTTAAAGAGGGCACCAAAGCCAGATCAGTATTCTGATTCTAATTTCCTGTTCCTACTATTCCATTCTCATTACTGAATCCATTCAGTATTACTGAATCTAAATAAACAAATAAGCCAGTAGCAACACCAAAAAGATATTTTAAAAACTTAACCACAAAACTCTTCTCCAGACCTGTCTTTTATCAGACTGTTTCACTGATTTTTTTGCAATAACTATTTTATACTTAAAACCATGTTTAATCTTCATGACTTTCACTTGATAATTTCCTGGCCTGTTCTTACTTTCTAGGTTGTCACACTGCCACATTCAATTTTGTGGCCTCTTCTTTCATTATGTTGTCAGAATGCCATGTGAGCTAAATATTCAAGTATGCATTTTCTAGTTAGAAATTCTTCAGGAAGTTCCAAAATACAAAGTTAGGGTAGGGAAATAAGGTAAAGAAGAAGATGGCACAGTGGAGAAATCAGAAATGTCCTTGTTATCTGATCTGTTCTTTAAGTGTATTTCCAGCAACCAGCAGAGCGGAATATAGTAGGCACTCAATAATGGCTTACTGAATAAGTGAATATACAAAATCTTTTGCTTCTATCCTCAAAAACTGAATTGTGTGAAATAATATTCAGAAGGTTTTACACTTACCATCACAAAGATTTGTGATAAAATGTATCACTGCCACTTAATGAGTTACTATGAGGTAGTTTCTAAAATATGATCAATTCTATACGTATTAAGAAATTAAATCTTTCTTTCAACCACATACATATCTGATTTTCTTTAGCGGGATACTAGTTCTAAGAAAGCCTTTCTCTGCATGTTTGTTCTGTTCCTATAACTATACCCATAAAAGTGAAAAACTTTATCTTTCAAAATAGTTTGAGTCTTGTCTTTTTTTTCCCCTCACTTTTCCATTTTTAATTACTAGGGAAATTTACTTGTCAAGGAGATCTTTTACTAGTACCCTATTGTCTTAATGTCAATTCTGAGAAAGCAATTCCACAGTAAGCATTAAACACCTCACAGATGTGTCACTTCCACTCCAAATGATGTCTTAGGCTACAGCAGACGATTTTATAAGTAATAGATGGTTCAAAGCAGAAGACACATATTATTAATATGAGTAAATGCCAAAATGTCAAACAAGGAAGACTCAGGAGGCTCAATGTTCTACATACAAGAACAAAAAACACTGAAATTTGCTTAAAGAAAGTAGAGTACATAAACAAATTGATGCTTACTCATTTAAAAGCTACCAAAAGATTACTCATCTAAGGACTAATGTTCCAGTAGTTCTTCCTCACCTCAATCAAAGTAGGCTGATTCAATGTAGACACTTTCAGATTTTTAAGTGCTATATTAAGATATGATGTATTACTTGATCACTTCAGGGTGTCTTTCTTAGTTGTACGAAATTTCCTATAGAAGGTATGATTTTAGGTGAGGTCAAGTAGGAAATTTAGCAGAAATCAAAATTTGATCGTGGTTTTCAGGGGAAATATCTTTATTAAGATGCAAGGAAGTAATAAACAGAAAAATACAATGTGTACAGCAAAAATACTCTAAAAACACATTTTTATTTTTAAATAAAAATACTCTAAAAACACATTTAAATACTTAAATAAGTTTAAAGAGCAACAGTGGAATTTATCTTTAAATCACTGTAAGGGGCTCCCCAAAGAAGAGGAATTTATAATCGATACTTTATCCATATGATAGTTCTATATTTGAAGGGTTTAATGTAATTCCATAGTGAGTTTACCTTGTGTGCTTGGCATGCGAAGAGCACAGAATAAACAGTGTAAAAAGGAAGAATAAAAACATAAAGGTAGAAAATTTCAGGGGATCAACTCTTTTAAGTGCATGCTTCCATGCAGAATGATCCGAAACCATCCTCAGAAAAAATAAGCAGCTCTCCTTTTCTCAGTTTGTAAAACGATGATAATTTCACACAATCTCTATTATAATAATTTCTTTGTCAATGTCGCCTTGACACACTAACCAGTTTTAGCAGGTGTCAGCAAACTTTTTTGTAAACAGTCAGATAGTAAATATTTTAGGCTTTATGTGCCATATGGTCTTTGTTATAACTATTCAACTGCTGTTGTACTGCAAAAGCAACCACAGATTACAGGCAAATGAAAGAGTATGGCTGTGTTTCAATAAAACTTTATTTTTGGGACACTGAAATTTGAATTTCATATAATTTTCCACATGTCACAAAATGATATTCTTTTGATTTCCCCCACATCACTTAAAACTGCAAAAATCATTCCTAGCTCATGGGCCCACAAAAGAGAAACAGGATTTAGCCCAAGGGCTGTAGTTTGCTGACCCCTGAGTTATAGCATTAATTTAATTAATAAAAAAGTGCAAAAAACCCAAAGACAATTCATCAACAATATAAGATGAGTTAGTTTAGAACTAAAGCTGGAATGAAGACACTGATCTTGAAAGACATAAAATCACAACCATCTAATTCATTATTTGTATTACCCCATTTCATACCAGTCTTATTTTGGCACTCAGGAAATTATTAAACATTTAAAAACTACACTTCAAAAGATATTACTTTCTGGCTTGATTCAAACATTTTTCCTAAACTTAATAAAAATATAGTCAAGTGATAACTCCTCCCTTAACTTTTTCCACTTCAGATAATACCATCCCTTTTTTGTGTTAGCATAGCAGGTACTTATAATTATCATATTCCTTCTGCTTCATCACCTTTCTTCTTAGTTCACTTATGTGCCAATAATCTGTCTTCATAAGTCACCTTCCCTTTTACTGTTTGTTAAAGCCTTTAAAAAATTAACATATTTGATTATCCCAAACCTACCTGTATATATTTGTAGCTGAATGGAAATGTATCATCATATTACATAGATTGAGTAAAAATAAAAAATTTGTGGCTTTGAGGTATTTTTATTCATCTCCTTTCTTTTCTTTTTGTCTTTATTTCATGAGTACTTATCTACTTTTTTTCTGAATGTTTTAACATTCAAGCTTCCCAGGGCCCTATTGCTCTTTAATGAATTAACTTCAATTTTATAAATTTACCTTGATGTACATTACTTAAAGGAATTCATTTGCATTATCTTATGTTTTCCAATTATCATCTGTCTGCGTTGCTTTTTAATTAATTGTTTATTGAAGTATAGTTGATGTACAATACTATGTAAATACAGGGGTACAGTATAGTGAGCCATAATTTTAAAGGTTACACTCCATTTACAGTTATTATAAACTATTGACTATATTCTCTGTGTTGTACAATATATCTTTGTAGCTTTATATGTAATAGTTTGTACCTTTTAATCCCTAAACCCTAGGTTGCCCCTTCCCCTTCCCTTTCCCCACTTGTAACCATTAGTTTGTTCTCTATATCTGTGAGTTAGCTTCTTCTTTTGTACTCACTAGTTTGTTGTATTTTTCAGATTCCACATATAAGTGATATCATACAGTATTTGTCTTTCTTTGTCTGATTTATATACTTCCTACTAGATTCATGCATTAGATTACACGGAAAATTAATTTTTTCCTTTATGTGGTTTTATTCTTCAATCATTGTTCTCAGCACATTATCAATCTAAGGATTTGTAGTTACTTTTGCAGTAGTTAAATTAGGCAAACTGTGTTTAGGTACAAGATGAAAATTACTAAAAACTCATTTAGGGTTCAGAATACTTCAGTTTTGTATAAAGTACAGAAAAAGATGATACATTCTTAACTTAGAATTCAAGAATCGAATGCATCCTACTTTTTGCTATAGAAGAGTCCATGTAAAATTAAAAAGTATGTTTTCATATGAGAAATAAATAAAATTTAATACTGTTCTAAAAATTACCTCTTAATAAAAGTCTACTTTATATCATTGATTATAAGTAATAAATAAAAATGTAGGTCCTCTAAAAAATAATACATCATATAGATGATACCAATTGAAACATGAATAATTTAATTAAATTCTTATCCCAAACTTCTGAATGATGTCTCACCTTCTTCAACTATAAGATATTTAAGCGGCAACATGGTTCTGAACCTGTCATCTTATTGAAATATTTAGCGATGTTCAATGAATTAAAAGGCATTCATATACTTGCTCTTCTGTGTGGACACCTACAATAAATTTTCACAAAATGGAATGGTCACTATATGCCAATTTATCTCATTTTAGAAACGAAATTTATTTATATAGCATATGGGGTACTTAATTCTGCTTCTAAGCAACAATTTTTAATATACAAGGCATATTTTAAGGCATTCTGGGGCAATACGAATTAAAGGGAAGGAGAGACACTGAACATTCAGTTAAGATTTTTTTTTTTTTTTTTTTTTTTTGCGGTACGCGGGCCTCTCACTGCTGTGGCCTCTCCCGTTGCGGAGCACAGGCTCCGGAAGCGCAGGCCCAGTGGCCATGGCTCACGGGCCTAGCCGCTCCGCGGCATGTGGGATCTTCCCGGACCAGGGCACGAACCCGTGTCCCCTGCATCGGCAGGCGGACTCTCAACCACTGCGCCACCAGGGAAGCCCTCAGCTAAGATTTTGATTTGTGTCTTTTCCTAGCTGAACTCTGTAGAGAAAATACTATTATTTGTCTTTTGACAATATATTTTTTGTTCTTCTGTACTTTTCTAGTTAACAGGAATCTTAGAAGGATACACCTTATATTCAATCTTTTTAGAAGAAAGGTAATCAGAACAAAGTGTGACCCAGTGAAATGAAACAAAAGATGAAGACACTGAGACTAGTTATTATGTACTCCACCACGCAGTACAGGTATTGAAAAAAAGAAATTGAAGAGTGGCATGAGAAAACCAATTTCCAAAGCACAGAGATTTCAATTTAACCCTAATCTAACACAAACTCCCTATCATATAGATCTTAGCAAGTTTCAACTTTCTGGTCTTGGTTTCACTGAAAGAAAAATAATATCATTTTTTATGACTGGTTAGGGAAGAGTGTGGCACTAAAACACACATTATCAGAATCTTTTTAGGAGTTTCTAGAATGATATCCAGATATATCTAGACTGATTTAATCATAAAATTCATACTAATCTTTTTTATTTTTTTTAAAACAGTGGGATAGATTCTGGGGATGATTGTGGGTAATTTTTCAAATTCTCTAAGAATATGACTGAAAAGAAGGACTGGCTCAAAAGAAAGAAGCAGAAAAATGAGACGTGTATTAATTTCCTTTTCTGTTTAGCTATCAGAATTTAAAGACTGATATTATTAAAAAACTTTGAACTTTAGTCAACAGAAATTTAATGACGAGATATACAAAATACACATAGTATATAATTAAAAACAAAGCTAAGAAACCAGAGAATTATCATAACACTATTATTTTTTATTCTATCCTTCATAACAAAATTATTATAGCAATATGAATTAAATGTATGACAATAATCTCGGGAGAAGTAAACCAGGGCTAGGTTTCATAGGAACTTCTTTTTAAAGCGTCAGAAATAGGGGTCAAGGTTAAATAGAGCCAGCAATTATTTACTGTAATATTTTAGCTTTTCTTCTACCATATTTATACCATGTACCATTTTAGAGATTTTAATTCCATTTATCTTGAAAAGATATATTCAGGAGAAGGACCAAGCATTCTGAGTCTGAACTATCAGTCACAAAAAATACTATTGTTAGTATGCCTATATGACGTATGTACAGTATTGAGTGGCTATAAGGTATTGTTCTCCTTCAGTGTTGTCCTGGGTATATTAGCCATTATCTCAAGTATTTGTAAGATGTTACATAATAGTGTTCATAGTGAAGATTCTTACTGCCTAATTTTCTTATTTTTAGACAAAAAATGATATCTTATAGTTATTCCCAAAGAGTCTGAGTTAAGAGACGTCTATTAACTCAGAATAGATGTATCTACTTGCCAGATTAACTATACTGAGACTCTAACACTGAATACCTTCCTTGACAACTGAAACTGAAACATCAAGGCTCTATCACTTGGATCCAGCCCATAATTTATAATCCTGCTGACACATCCAACAAGGGACAGAAGACACAGTAAATGGAAAAGCTCCAAATGAAGTCTCATAAAACGATCGTCAGAAAATTATACAATTGTATAAGAAACACAGATTTTGAAAAAAAAAAAAAAGGTTTTAATTTGCACTGGAGTCAGAATGCTATTAAATCAAATGCAATGTTAGTGTGGCTTAAAGGTCTTCTATGCCGATTTAATCTTTCTTTCATAAATGTGAGCATGAAGCTGCAGTTAGAAAAGAAAGAAAGAGATAGGGAGAAAAGAGACAGAAAGTAAAAAAGATGGAGATGAGAGGACAAACCAATCAGATTTGGAATTACCAGTCAGCAGAAGTTTAGGTAAAAAAAAAAAAAAATCACCAGGTGAAATCGTACATTTACTCTGAGAGAGTATCCTTTCACATTGCCTTCTAGGTGATCTCTGAGCTCCTCCAGCTTTCGATGGAGCTACATGTAAACATCAGAAAATGAATTGAAAAAGCAACTTGGTCTCTTTTCAGTTTTCCTTTTTCCTTTTAAAAATAAGATCATAGCATTATACATTTCTCACTGCCTTTGGCAAACATTTCAAAACATCAAAGATCTTTGTATAGCGCAAGAATACATGCTCAATAAACCGTGACTAGGAAGAGAATATTTTATTTTAATTAAAGCCTCTTTTCTCCCCAAAGTGTTAGAGAAAATAAATACCTTAACTATCCTTATAAACCCCTAGAGATTCACTTTACAATTTTCTATTTTGTAGAAATATGGAATAAAGACATTTAAAAATTATGAAATTTGCCTTTCCCAAACACACTTTTTGATTTAAGTCTGCATCCATATTCAAATAAACTGATTGAACCCTAAAATGTATATTTTGTTCTTATACATATTTATGTGTATACACATAATCATATTGTATATACACTTAAAAACAATAAACATACAATCACAACTTGAAGTTCTACACATCCAAAAGCTGAACTTCGAGATAAACACACGTGTACTCGCACACACAATCCAGTTTATAACAGATGGTGCTGCAGTATGGATGCCATTTTATCTCTATTTCACTATCAGTCATTTCCAAAAAGTTATGTCCATCTGCACCTTTTCACTTGAATCTGAGTCATAATCCATAGTCTCAACAATAATGGATTTATCTTCCCTTAAAAAATTAAAATATGATACCTCACAGGTAGACAGTGAGGAATGCTACTGATATATCATCAAGATACATAAAGTCATATTTTTCTGACTAAATAATTTTAGCTTGCCTCGCTTCTGAAATAGGTATATAATAGACACTTCCCATCCCCTCTGATTATTCTTAGTGAAGTAACAACAACAACAAAAATGCTACCCAGTATATAGCAGTGTTAGAGAACAGAGAAGATGGCTTGTCTGGAATAAAGGACACAAACATACAGACACACCCTCATCCATGTGCACTCATGTGTGTGCACACACAGATAAATAAACAACAACAAAAAAGTAAAATTAAGAAGGCAGAAGAGGCAAGGAGAGGAAGGAGTGCAGAAATCAGTGCTTCATAAATTGTTAAATGGAAATAAATTGGAGGTGTGTAAAATTTTAAAATGACTTAATATTAGCCTCAAAGTAGTTATTGAATTTTGGGACATCCCAGTACAGTGAATTATGTCATTTTGATTAATTTAGCAGTTACTATTGCTGTAAGGACAAGTGGGACTGAGATAGAAGAAATGGTTAATATTGAGGGAGATTTCTCTGCATATTTTTAAAATTCAGCAAATTTTCTAACTTGCATTTATAGTGGCAGCATTAAAAGTGATTAATTGGCTATGTCTATATCTCTTAAGGGTGATAATTTATTTACCTTTCATTGTGATTAAATGTTAGAGTATCGAATGCCCAAGATAAATTGACCAAATGGATATTTAACGACTACCAAATGGGACCATTAGATCAGAAACCTTTAGGTGGTGTATTTGTAGGTCACATAAACAAATGGGCAAACATTTATATATATATATATATATATCAGTTTCTGTTGATTGTTATATAAATTTTTTAACTTTTAACAAATAAAACAAAGGGGATTAAGAGTGCTTACTATTAGCTATATGTGAGCCCCTATACTAGCTAGCATCATATGAAATTCCTTTTCTAATTAAGATTATATATATATATACACATATATATATATAAAATATACATGTTATTAACTCATAATAATTATTTTCTGGAATGAACTACAAATGGTAATGACACTAAAATAACATTTAACAAAAAAAAGTAAAAAGGGCATATAACATTCTGAAAATAAATATTAGTTCTCTGTGTAACAGGAACTTAACACATAGTCAGTGACATCAATCAGAGGAACGGTTTACTCTAGAACCCCAAATTACAGGCACCCGTAATGAGGCAGTGCCCTTTTTATTGTTTGTGGTGCCACTCAAAGCTAGTTATTTGGCAGCTTGCCTTCAGCTGGTTGCTCTATGTGTAGCTGAAACAAACAAAAAAAATATGACCCAACAGCCAATAAAAATATTAAAATAAAACAAAATGGGATGGTGAAAAATGGAAAAAGCCCCCTTCCTCCCACCACCCTCCAAAAAGGAAGAAGTGTAGGCTATAGACGAAATCTTGCCAAAAAATGTTAGAAACATATTTACTTTGAGGGATCCAACTCTACTAGCAACTCCTTTGCTTTCATCCGGCCGTCTAATTTGCTACAATGAGGGAAGATGGGTAAAAAAGACAGAATAAAGAAAAAGTGAACTTAAAAATTTTTCTAAACATTACTAAATAATACATGCAAAAACATCAATTGACTCTTTGAGATACATCTTAAGAGGCCAAGCCAAGGAGTTAACTAACCCAGAGGCTATATGACATGCTCTGCAGATAGGTTGGTCACTAGAATTCAGTCTTTGTTATGACACTATTCCTAAGATGAGGAAATGGGCACTTACTTTTGGTTATCTTGGGGACTTCTCATGAAGCAGTATCTGGAGTAGTGTTACATTTGCATTTGGCTTATGAAAAACAAAGAATTACAAATATACCTATGCAGAAAACGTTGTCTCCTTTAGTGTCTATTCCATTGTAATATCAGAAAACATCAGTGCTATGACTAGAAACACGAGTGTTCCTTAAGTGGAAAGATCAGTCCTGACAAGCATCATTCTTGACAGGTGACAGAATGAAGCTCCTCTGCTTGTTAACCCAAGCATTGAGGTTGTTCAGCTGTCACTGAGATTCCAATTAAACAATTGTGCTGCCCAACCAGAAAATTTTAATGCCAGACCAAAGTTAGATACATTTACTCCCTCAAAGTTTTCAGTTATTTTTTCCTTTTAGGTAAGATAGGAAAAAAAGAAAAGTAAAGCTGCTATTTTAAAAATTTGTTTCACCTCACTGTGTAAATGAGAAAAGGAAGATTCTAAACCCAATCTAATATACCTATTAGATTAGGTATAAATTAGAAATCCCTTTGCTTTTTAATAGAGCTGTAACAATAATATTTTGGTTAAAGAGGAAGTCAAACTAAAAAAGAGTAGGGGGGAGATTGGAAGGAAGCTTCAGACCAAGTGCTTTTACATTAATGGATTCCTACATGTGCAGAATAACAGTCTCCATTCAGAGCAGCATAGCTCAAGTTAGTTGTGATTCTCTTGCTTGTATTAGGAGACAACTGATGAAGTATCATTGTGATGCCAAATTCCCAGTGTTAAAGTCCTCAGGAAAAATAAGAAATCTGACCGTGCTACAAAATTATAGTTTCTGGAGACAGGCTATAGATTGTCTTATCCCTTTTAGGACATCTCTGATAGCATAAGTAGATTGCTTAGGAATAATACTGAGAAAATTGGATTTTCACTTTGAAAAAAAGCATCTTGATCCATAAGAATTCTGTCAACTTTCGGTTTTATTTGATATAAATAGTTTTTACTAATCCTTCAACATTAATTAAATTTCGTACCCTAAAGATAATCACTGATTCTCACCCTTCTTGGTTGAACAGAGTTCTTAAATTTAGAAACAGTGGATACTAATTAGAATGGAAACAGTCTATAAGAAAGGGCCTCTGGATGGACAGTGAGTTCATATTATTTTGTCATTTTCTTATGCTATTTTCTTTGATTTCAGAGAACATCTTTATATCAAAAGCTATTTTCCATTTTAAATTGACACAATATGTTGATTATAAACAACGTAGTTTTCTATAAAAAAATATAAAGTCTAATGTTTCATGCTGCTTTCTGAAAACTTTTAGAAACTGCATTGTTATATAGTAACAAGTGAACACCATTTTCTACATTATCTTTTATTTCTGGAAAGCTTAAAATTACATCAAGTCCAGCAACATGAGGTAGTTTCTTCAAGGTTACACAGGACATTAATGACAGATCTAAGACCACCACCATTCCTGGTTTCTACTTTAAAGCTGTATTCCCTTAATAGGCCTGGAAATAAATGGGTTGGAAAAAACCTGATGCTTATAATAGGATGTATATGTATACATGTCCCTGTGTGTCTGTTTGTCTATCTATCTCATTTATGGAAGAAATTTTATGTTACCACATTAATGTATGAATGAAAGTTTTCCTAAATCATTTCAATTCCAAATGCAAGTGCAAGTACAGAAGCTTAAAGGATGAAATATAAGAAGAGAAAAGACAATCACCATTGAACTCTGAACATGAAAAACAGACTATATACCAATTTACACAAAGACTTTTAGGAGCAGACAGTTCATCTGTCAATGCTTGACACCAATTTTCTGTATTTAAATCTGAGTTTGTGAATCCTTAACTATCGTAACAGGAAGACTGTTATCCCTAATTAATGAGAAATTATCATAACAGGAAGACTGTTATCCCTAATTAATGAGAAATTATCCCTAATATTGAAAAACTTCAGAAAGAATATGAAAAAGATTTGTCACATATACTAAAATTTGAGTTGTAGAGAAAAGTCAAATCGATAGATTTTAAGACATAATGCTCTCATTTATGCTAGTCAACCCTTAATCATCAATTATGGAGTAGTATAAATAAAAGAAATTCACAGCTAATCCAGATACCTGATTACTATTTTTCTTTGATTAGAATTTAAAAGAAATCACAAAAGATTAGCATTTGAATAAAATGAACTTTACTCTTCATGATAATTATAAAAGCCTCACATTGTTAGCTAATTTTATACATATTTTTCTATGAGGCTATAAACATTCTGTATCAATAACTAAGAGAGGCTAAACTGCAAATGTTTATACTACATATAAGATCACTGCAATATAAATGAAGTTTGAGAATTGGATGTAAAGAACTGTAGGGATTACAGGTTGGTTGAGATTATTAGTTTATAATAATGATATATGAAAACTAAAATGTTACCTGCAAAACAAAAAATATTATCACTAATGATTTTTGTACCCTGAAGAAATCCTTTTATAAATATTTTTACTGAGATTGTTAAGACATAAATCGGAGGATCAAAATCATTTCAATCTTCTATTCAGCCTCTCAGCCTAAATATATTTAACAAGATATCCATTAAAAATTGTCTGAAAAGATTGCACTATATCACCTGTTTTGCAACATTCTGGGAATATTTCTTCAGGAATTAATTACTGGGTAATCTATCCTCAGGAATTAATTACCAGGATGTGGTTACTAAAGTAGTGAAATGACTGTTATTTGTATTCACTTTTTTAAATAAGAGCTTGAATTTTAGATATATCATGCAACAAAAGAAATGGCCTGGGTGCTAACACAATACGGACTGTTGATTCCCTTTGATTTAGCTCAGTTCTCCAAAACTGAGCTCACTGTAAAATTATTTCCATTATTAACAAAGTAGAAAATTACCCCATCTCACCCTCATCTCTCTTGCCAATAATAAGTAGTTGTAAGTGTAATATTTTTTAAAGGCAAAAACAAGATTTTGGAGTAGAAATCCAACTTTGTATTGATTTTTGAAATAAAATATGAAACTTTAAGGAATTTTGGGGTTGTAGAAGCCACTTAAGGTAGGCACCCATATCGCTGGATGTATGCATTAACACATCTCTTTAGCTGCAAGACGTTTGGTGAAGAACTGTGAGAAAAGTTTATATATTTTGTGTGTTTGTTTTATTGATGAGAGAATGCAGGTCTTAGAGAGGTCCATTAGCTTTTTGGAGACATATCAATAAAAAAAGCATAGCTTATATTAGATTCTCTGGCTCTCAGGTCTCTTCATTAAATTTGGGCTCTCATTATAGAATGACTAATGTAGATTTCCCCCTTTTCTCCCCTGATATATTTTGTATTGATTTAGATTAAGATTGTACAGATTAAAAAAAAATTCTGTTTGTTTGTCCTAGGGATTGAATTGTTTTATTTTTAGAATTATCTAACTTAAAACATTCAGAACTACCCTGAGAGACAGACATTTTTAATCCTATTTTATTATGCCAGTTTCTTTTTTAAAGTATGGGTATCAGTGACAGGAAAGAAAACTTTTTTTTTTAGAAATTGTTTCTCTTCCAACCAATATCACTCAGTACATATTGGTACAGCTATAGATTGCTTCTGGTAGTTGTGACTGGAGAAGGAGGTTTTTAAAAAAGTTTTACTTGAGAACTCAAAATTTAAACAAACTCTTGTAAATAAAGAAATTCTTGTGGGGATCTGGTTAATATTTCAACTCACTATATTTCAGCCCTTTCAGTAAAACTGGTGCTTCATTGTAAAACAATTCTGTTTCATTTGTGATTTATTAAGGCAAAGTAAAAAAGAGGAAAGAAAGAAATGAAAGTAAGAGAAGCAATAATTCTATAAGTGTGTCGGGAAAAAATAAACACTCTAATGCATTTCTGGAGAAAGGCAAACCAATAAAAGAATAGAGAAGTTCAAGGAAATATTGCAAAGAATAATGAAGAATTAAGTCAAAAATTAGAATCTTGGTAGCAAGTCACAGCTCTACCAACTGCCCCACCCACTTATGAAAAATTTTTATACTTAGGAGATCCTTTATTTTAAAGGCTCCAATTTCTAATGGTTTATTAACATTTCAAATATTTATTTATATTTTATTGTACATTTATAATTTTGATCCCTAAGTTTCTATAATAGCTTTGATTCCAAAATAATACAATCTATACAAAATTAGACTTTTAAGCAAGTTATTTCCTGCCCACTAGCCAGAGAATAATTCAATCCATGCTCTTTTTCCCCAAGTTTCGTATCTGTCTAAAAAGAAATAATGAAGCCCATCACAGGTATGGTATAAAAAACTTATTAGGCATTTTGAAATAGATAAGTTTTAAATAGTATGTTTTTAAGAATTATTTATTATTTGTGTAGGAGATAGAAAAAAGTTTATTTTCAAACTTCCATTGAAATATAATTTTCTATCCAGCAAGATTTAGAATGGCTTAGCCTGCATATAAAAATGCTCTGGTATAAACAGACTTACAAACACAAACAAATAGTTGGCTTTATGAAGATTTGCCATAAATCTGAAAAGCAGGCAAAAGACATCCATCCTCGTCATTACCAGAACCTGTCTACATAACAAAACAAACCAACAAAAACTTACACTTTTCTGGTTTAAAAAACAATATAGATTATAAAATAACCTGTAATTTAATCCCTATGCAATTTTGTTTACTACTTTTTTAAACTACATATTTTATTTTGAGCATTTTCCTTTGTCATTAAATATTCTTAAAGATATGATTTTTTAGGTTATATAAATAACTCATATATATACATATTATTATACAAGTTATTTAACCATAGACATTAAGGTTGGTTCTAATTTTTCATGAATATGAATAATGCTGTGATAAATAATCTTGTACATAAGTCTTTCATGTCCTCTTTCATAACTTCCATTGAAAAATTTCTGCAAATAATATGATTGGTTAAAACACAAAAAATTTTTTATATATATAGTTTGCTTGCAAGGTTATACAAATTTATATTCCTACTAGTGTGACTAGGAATATTCATGTCACTGCTCATTATAGCATGGATGATTATAATTTAAAAATAGTTACCAATTTGACTACAAAATTTTTAACAGATTTCTGTGAGGGTACATTTTTTTCCCACATAATTATTTGCTGAATTTAATTCTTTTTATGAAATGGCTATTCCTGCCCTTTACTCATTTTATTTCTTTTTTTTTCCCCTATAAGATTAGAAGAGCTCTTTTAGGCTATCAAAGCTTTGATAGATTTGTTGTAATTTTTTTTTTTTTCTTTTTCACATCTGCTCCACTATAAGATCCTTGAGGTCATGGTTAGTAAGTCTTTGCATTGCTATATTCCCAAAACCTAGCACAGTACTTGACATAATATGCACTAAAAATATTCATTGAATGAATTTCTGAATTAATGTGTGTTTTGTCTTTAATGAAAGTAGGATGAAAAGGGACAGCAGATAATCCTGAACTTTTGGGCAAGAAAATACATGGCCAATTTTAGAATATGTATCATTTAAAAATATAAAGATCTAGAAAATAATTTAGTTTGGTATATGCTGTCTATTAAAGTCATGAATGAGACATGGCCCGTTAACTATATAGATTTGAATAATGGCTATATCTAATCAATTCTGCTGGTGAAATAGTGATGGCACAGATTACTTTTGTTGAGCTGCTTTTACACAAATCCTATAACTTAAACAAAATGCTAGTGAATACCAAGAGAAATCAATATTCCACTTAACAGAGACAAAGCTTGACCTAAATGAGAAAGATCTTAAATGAAGTTAGAACGTTTTCACTTCATAATCTTTAACTTTATGTAGTAGCATAAAATGCAAAAGCTGAAATAAATGTAAATTATTTTACATTAATTGGATATTAACATAATATCAGACAGAAGGGCTAAAGAGAATGATAATATTTATTCAGTCAGTGTAGAAACTTATTGCAAAGGAACAGAATTATAGGTCTAGAAGGGACTTTAGAGGCTACTTAATTTAGTATCATGATGTTACAGATATAGAAACTGAGGTTTACTAGTTCTAACAAAGGTATAAAGTGGCAGACTAGGGCTGATACACAATATTTGGTGCCTGATAGTGCAATACTTTTATATGCTCAATACTGTTGACTTTTCAAACAACTTTGGATCCATAATTTTTAAAATATCTGTCAGTAAATCTGTCAAAGGCAAATGCTAAAGACTGCTCCTTCCAGAATATCATTAAATTGAATTCATGAAGATGCAAAAATGATCTCTTCCTGATATCCATATGAATTATGGGAACCATGGGCCTAAAAGTTTGGCATATACTTTCAACAAAGGTAGAATTAATACAAGTTGCTAAGTTTAATTAAGAGAAGATTCTAAAACACTTCACTTCCAGAAGACTATCACAGCATTATATTTAAAACTAGGAAATAGGTAACAACTAAAATATGCAAAATGGGGACTGGTGAAAAAAACTATGCTATACCCACAAATTTGAATACTGAACAATAATTGATATTAATGTTGAAGAAGATAATTTAAAAACATGTAAAGATGTACATGATATAGAAAGAATGTTACTAAATGAATGAGATAGGTTAAAATATAGTTTCATAACAATAGCTAACATTTAGTGATCGTTTCTTATATTTCAAACACTGTGGTAAGTGATGTATATGCATTTAAAATTTTAAACTTTACAACAACCCTATGAGGCAAATAGTATTATTATTTTTCATTTTACAGATGATTAAGGTTATAGAAGTGAAGTAACGTTCTGAAAGCCACACATTTAGTAAGTGATAAAGCTGAGATTCATTGCCAAGCCTGGAGACTCTGGAACCAGAGCTCTTAATCACTGCCTTGCTATCATGATTCATTTATATAAAATATTTGAATGCACAGGAAAAAAAAACCAGAATGATATAAGCAAAGTTTTAACAGTTGTTATTTATTAAAGGCAGTCTTACAGGAACTCTTTTTTTTTTTTTTGCTTATATTAATTTTCTAAAATGAGCATGTATATTACTTTTTTTAAATTAAAAAATAAAAGACCATGCCACTTATAGACTGTCTAAACTATAAAACTGATAACTCTATAGCTAATAATTTCTGGTTAGCTATATCTTCTCAGGCTAGCTAATCAAATTTCATTTGTAACTCAGATTCCAAAGTGGCGACTGTACACTTCACAGTTAAGTTATTCTTAGTTTCAATGATAAATATAATTCTGTGAGCATTAAATAATAAGAAAAGGATGGGGCGAATTCCATTTTCAATTTTCATTGTACATAAAGGTAGAGGGGACACTTAATCAGATGAATGAAAAACAGAAATCAATGTAAAATCCTGTATATTTAGCAGAATGTCAAAGAACAACCATTTAAAATAATTTGTAAACTCAAAATTCATAGCTAAAATATATTATTACTATTTGGTTTTAGTTTTCTTCAAAGTGTCAACAACTAATTTACCATACTGGATAGTGTCTCTCCTGTTAGAAATGATATGAAAACAATCCTTTTTCTGAAGTCTCAAAAATCTGTTTGCTATCAAACTAGAATAAATAGCAAAATAAATATGCTGTTACAAATGAGGAGAAACTAGACAATAATGAATGAGAGTGGAAATCAGTTACTCAAAAGTCTATAGGAGCCAGGCATTTAATGCAAATAAGTAAAGTCGGCTGGAGGGTATAAAGAATGCCAGCTGAGTACTGATATATGTCGTGCTGGCCCAGTAATGTCAATCTGATTTTTTTTTTTTTTTTGAGGTACGTGGGCCTCTCACTGTTGTGGCTTCTCCCACTGCAGAGCACAGGCTCTGGACGCGCAGGCTTAGCGGCCATGGCTCATGGGCCCAGCCACTCCGTGGTATGTGGGATCTTCCCGGACCGGGGCACGAACCCGTGTTCCCTGCATCGGCAGGAGGACTCTCAACCACTGCGCCACCAGGGAAGCCCTGTCAATCTGATTTTTTTAGATTAGCTGAAAATTGTATTTTTATTTAAAATCTCACCAATTTTAAATGTTCCAAACTAGTTATAAAAAAAGAAGTCATCCCCAAAGATATCTCTAATAAAATTATCTTCCATCAACTAGGTTATGACTTAAAAGAGGGCTCTCTGTGCACCTATAAGTAGAAAGGAGACCCTAGGGAAACATCAGTTACTATACAAATATAGAAGTAGTATCACATTGGAAATGAGTAAAGTTAGCTGGGAATTACATTTTCTGGTTGTATCTTCAAAAGACTTTGTGAAGTCTTCTATTATTTTGAATCAGGGATGAGAAACTCTGTTCCCTGTCCTAGAATGAATCTAGGGTGAATCATTTATATTAAGCATGGTACCAGTGGTCATTTCCCTAAAGAATAAGATCTCTGGAATGAGAATACCACTGTAACATGGTCTAAATGAAAAAGAGAACACACGTAATTTTGACCCAGGATGTTTCCAAGAAACATAAACCACTCTGCTCATTTGATTATACTAACAGTTCTTTAAGTGTGGTCCACAGACCTGTGAGGGTCCCTGAGATCCTTTCAGGGGTCCACAAGGGCAAATTATTTTAATAATAATACTAAGACATTATTTGTCTCTTACACTATGTTGACATTTGCACCGATAGTACAAAAGCAATGGTGGGTTGGTACTATAGTAAAAAATTAAGGCAGTGGATCCAAATAGTGTGAATAGTTATTGTATTATTCACCACTATGTACTAACAGTTTAACACTTTCCTCAATGAAACAGTAAATACTAACTCAATTTAATTAAAGCTTGTCCCTTGAGTGTCACAAAATGGAAAGTATGAAATAAAATACTTCTGCTGCATAAGAAAGAATGACAGTTGTCTCAGGTTAAAGTACTTAGGCAATAGTTTGAGTTGCAAGCTGAACTAGCCAGGTTTTGCACAGAACAACATTTTTACTTGAAACAATGTCTGACAAACTATGACTATTCAGACTTAGATGTCTGGTAGACATTTTCTTGAAAATGAATGAAATGAGACTGTCAATTCATGGAAAACAGACAGGATTTGTTGGCTTTTCTTTTTTTTTTTGCCAAAGAAGAAACTACGTTTTAAGCAAAAATTAGAACTGTGGAAAATGTATATCACCATGAGCTTGAGAGCTTCCAATGCTTCCAAGGCATTTTTAATGAGCTTGGTGGTTATATTAATTAAAATGATTTTGGATATAGTCAACAATTGGAAGAACTTATATTTTCCATGTGATCAAAAAATATGTTACAAAATCATACCTGTATATAAGATCCAATAAACGTTCAGGACAGACCAATGGATTTTTTTCCCCAGAACAAACAACTTTTTATTGAAGTATAGTTGATTTACAATGTTGTACTAGTTTCAGGTGCATAGCAAAGTGATTCAGTTTTATATATATATATATATATATATATATATATATATATATATATATATATATATATTCTTTCTCAGATTCTTTTCCATTATAGATTATTATAAGATATTGAACAGTTCCCTGTGCTATAGAGTACATCCTTGTTTATTTTATATACAGTAGTGTGTCCGACAGATTTTAATACATAGGAGTATGAAATTGTCCTTGACAGGGTTTTAGATTCTACGCTTCAACTAACTTTTTTTTTTTTTTTTTTGCGGTACGCGGGCCTCTCACTGTTGTGGCCTCTCCCATTGCGGAGCACAGGCTCCGGACGCGCAGGCTCAGCGGCCATGATTCACGGGCCCAGCCGCTCCGCAGCATGTGGGATCTTCCCGGACAGGGGCACGAACCCGTGTCCCCTGCATCGGCAGGTGGACTCTCAACCACTGTGCCACCAGGGAAGCCCTACGCTTCAACTAACTTTTAATAGACTACTAATTGAAAAATTTTGATGTAGTGTCAAAGAATATCCACAATTATAAGAAAATGTTATTAAGATAGTCCTTTCTTTTCTAACTACGGATCTGTGAGGTTGGATTTGTTTCTTCATATACTTCAACCAAAATAACATATCACAACAGATTGAGTACAGAAGCAGATGTGAGAATCTACCTGCCTTCCATTAAACCAGACATCAAAATGAATGTGAAAAAAAAGTAAAACAGTGCCATCCTTTTTAGATTTTAAAAATTTTGGAAAATATTATTTTTCCCATAGCAGTATTATTTATATTAACATAGAAAGGCCTTATTATTCTCATTTTGAAGCAAATAAATAAACATTTAAAAAATTTCTAAGTTTTAATTTTAAGTGCAGTAAATATCACCAACTATAACTCACATAAACAAGCTATTTGAGGTCCTTAATAATTTTTAAGTTTGTAAAGGGGTCCTGAGACCATTAAGTTTGAGAACTGCTGGATCTGACCAATAACGTTGAGAATATTATTGCTCAATAACCAATGCCCCCATGGGACAGTTAACTTTGAACACAAAAAAACATATATTTTTATGTCCAGAGGATGTATTTTATTAAATTAATTAATGTTATTAATTCAGTTTTTCCCAACCTTTTTGGTGTTTGTTGACTCCACGTGTAGAACCCATACATTTCTACAATGTCATTAACTGCTCAACAGTTGTTGATATACCATTGTTGACATGACTTCAGACAAAAGCAAAGAAACCTGATGTTTAGTGTAGTCTTACTGATTTTATTTAGGCTCTCAAAAACAGTGGAAAATCATTTGCAGTCCTCAGTTATTGCCTTGATCTAGGCTAGAATTTTAGAAATTTCATGACATTCTCCAGAGACCTGGGAACCAATGAACTAGCCATATTACACAATCACTCTGATGTTCACAAAGGAAAGTGGTGATAACATGGAATAGTTTGTAAAAACTAACATCCTAGGAAAAAAATCTCAGAGAAAATATTACCCTGGATCAAATATTACTGGATCAAATAATGCCATTTTTATATGTAAAGGAAATCACACTGCCTTTCAGACATACACATTAAAAACTTTGAGTTAAGAAAATATTCTTTAACCAGAGTAATATAAATTCTTTTGCTCAAAGGACAATAACAGAAGCCTAGAGAGAAGTCATAATTCTGCATTTTGTTTGAATATAAGATTAGACATTATTACTAATTATTAAATGAACACATACTACCTAAAGATATTTCAATATATACATTTAAATTATTTTATAAACTTTAGTTTAATTAGACAGGGAGAATTTATATTTTCTTCTTAAGAGGAAAAAAAAACTTGCTGGTTAGTCTGGGCACAAAATTCTATTCTAACCTTTGAGGTACAAGGGAATATGTGACAAGAGATTACATTTATTCATTTATTTATTTTAGTCAAACTTCAGATGCTTAGGGAATAAAAGGAAAATTGAATCGGTCTTTGTAAAAAATTCTCTATTTTAATAACATCTATAGGGAATGGTGAATTGATTGGAAGTTTGGAATTTTTTTTCTTTTTTGTTCTGGTCATTATTCTCTACAACAAGCCTCTTGATTCTAATAGAGGTGCTGCTGCCTTTCATAATTGAAAATCAGAACTCATTTAAGTTGTGGATCATGCTCACTTTAAAACGCAGTTTGTTACAGAATTATTCTTTTAGCAAACCATTTTTGGGAGACTATCACCATTTTAGAACTTGAGTCCTCTAGATATTGCCCATTCATAGAATCTACATACTATTTGACTTTTTTGGCTTAGGCACTAATTTACTTAGGGCAATGAAAGACTAAAATCCCAAGTTTGTTTTTAAAATATACTTCACTGTGTTCTAAAGCAAGAGAAGTGAAAATCAATTGTCATTTCAGTCAGATTTCATTAAAAGAAAATATCTGATATGAAAGGGAAACGACTTTCTCCATATACAGAAAAATATGTCATTTCAGCAAATAAATTTTTGCTGGAGACAATGTCATTCTATGAAGAACTGTTTAGAAAAGATAACACCTTGTTGTCCTTGTTAGATTGTGATGAGTGTACTGAAAAGGAAATCCAAACTTTGTATGTTTTACAGATCGTGTTCTCACTATAGCTGGAGAATCTTAAAGGATCAAAGCACAATCAAAGCACAATTAT
The DNA here is from genome assembly GCF_059928025.1 of Delphinapterus leucas. Lineage (NCBI taxonomy): Eukaryota > Metazoa > Chordata > Mammalia > Artiodactyla > Monodontidae > Delphinapterus > Delphinapterus leucas. The sequence goes on along the minus strand of NC_143130.1, from coordinate 146,828,345 downwards.
ATTGCAGTGAGCATAAAAAACGTGAATTCAAAATAATGTTTAATATTATATTGTTGACCTCACAGGAATAGATGCATACATACAAATGGACAGAAAGTTTTCATCTTAAATGCTGCCCCATGATAAAAAGCTACAGAGGGAAAGGTTGGAACTGTTAGTTTTTAATCATAATTTGGTTATTTAACCCTTCTGTGTTTTCACAAAGACTAGGGTAAGTGTTTCTGATGGTTATTCCCAGAGTATTCTGTACTCCTGCTGATAAATCATAGCACTTATTATACTTTATTATAATTTACAGTTGCCTGTTTTATCTGTTTGTAAAGCCAAGAACAATGTTATTTGCTCACCACTGCTTTCCCAGAACCAGGCAAAGACTTATCTGATAGATTAATAACCCTGTTGGGGAGGCAAGGATTACCAGCTTCATCATAGACAAAAAGCTCAGAGAAGTTGAGCAAGTTGCTTAATGCAGTGTAGTAATTAAGTAGAGAAGTCAGCATCTGAATCCAGGTCGTCTATTATCAAGTCAAGTGCTCTTTCTAGTGCTCATCTTTTAAGACTGTATTGTATTTCCGATGTAAAGAAAACATATTCGCACATATATTTCTACACATGACAGATTGCATGCCTAATCTGAAACATGGAAGGGGGATTTCTATGGGGTTTGGCTAACAGTAATATGTACTAAATTATAAATATCCCATCCAAGATGCAGTAACAATAACAATGTCAAACTCAACTTGTGTTCTAATCTTGTGCTAGATATCATTCCTGGGATGTCTTATACATACATTAGATTGAAAACATTCAAAACAAAAATGTATTAACCACTCTCCTTTGCTTTTTCTCTCTTATTCCTTAGTATAGTTAATAACATCATTTACCCATATCTCAAATTAGAAACCTGACTTCCTTTTTGATTTCTTCTCTGCCCTAAATTTTTATGCTATAAAATTAAAGAATTCATCTAGAACAGATTAATGTCCTAAAACCTACATCCTTGAAATTTGACTCAGCAGGCAAAGGCAAAAAAAAAAAAAGTCATTATTTAAAATAAAAAAGAATTGATATCTGAAGTTGGATTTTGAAGTCACTGAATTAGGTTATTTATGTACTAATGAAGTTTTAGTCTGAGAGTTCTTGATTGGTGAATACTACCTGTAAGGTGGTCATTTCTGCTGAATATAATTCTCAAAACCTCCACCTGGCAAAAAAGCTTTTGTTTTGTTTTATTCATCTTTCATGTCCCTGGTGAAATGTTACTCCTTAGAGCGGCCTTCTCTGATCATCTCATCTAAGTGAGGTTTCCCTCTTTTTATTTTCTATCACTACACTTTTTTACTTCTCCTTAGCGTGAATTTCAATGTATCATTATTAAGTTACTGTAAAAGTATATTTATTATAATTTAAACAGTTATTTTAAATAAATTTATTTTAAAAATACCTATTTACTTCAATATACCATTGACTAAACTGTAAACTCCACGAGGGCAGAGATTATATCTGTCACTGATATAAAAGTACATATAAAAGCATCTAGTTTGCATTCAATTAAGCAGTCTTATGATTTGAGACTTTTAATAGGAGGATTAATTTGATTATCTTCACTTCTTTTTAAAATATAAGTATTCAAACTAATTTTTCTATTATATTACTATTCTGATTCAACCGTAAAAGTTTAATTTTAAAATTACAACAAAGCAATAATTTTATCTTTGCGATTACATTCTGGTGCTGGTAAAAATTATTTAAAAGAAACAGAATCTTATTCGTAGACAAAAATGCAGAAAAAAATTCCTGAAAAAAAAAGATATTCAAATATTCGGTTTTATTTGAATTTACTGTCAATGTGAACAGCTAAGTGTTAACTATGGAAAAAATATCAAGACAAGCCACTTCCTCCCCTAAAATTCTGCAATAAGCAAATTAACTTAATGTAGAAATTTGGAGTGATTTTAAAAACTGTATTTAATATTCTCTTTGCAATTAAGATGTAATTGCAGAGTTTTAAAAAGGCTCAAGAACTACTATGTATAATTAAACTTAGCTTAAAATATTTATGTACACAGTATATCACTAAGAAAAAAATACTGTGTCTTAGATAATTCTGTATTCCCATCATTAAGGTCTTAATATTTGGTGAATGAGTAAACTTTTATACTGGACTTAACACTTAGCTTTAATTATTCCCAGACTTTATAAATGAGTACAACTTATACTGTTGGAATTTAATGAAGTCAAATAAATTATTTTGTTTTAAAAATTTATAAGATATGGATGAGATTCTTCTACCCAATTTATGTCTTGAGAACTCCATGTTTTCATTCAGTTGAAGATGTAGCTGACTGGCACCCCATGTATAAATGTATAACATACATTTTATATCTAGAATGTTTTTATAGTTTTTCTTTATTGAAGATTTAGGACGTCAATTTTTTTAAACTATAAAATTAATATCAGCTATTTTTGACACAAGTCTAAAAACAATGATATACAACAGTTAACACTCTGAAGACTTTGCTGAAAAGGTTGTACCATGGAATGTAAAAACAACTGCACTACACATATCAAGAATTGCTTGAGATTACTTCTAGTTAAATTCAATGATAACATTCATAAAACTCATAGAAAAGCTGGAATTGAGGAAGATAGCTATATAAGTCCTTAAATCTGATGACAGTGAAAAAGCCACAGTTTGAAAAATTACCTGGAGAGCCCTGAAATAAATTTACTGTATAGCCTGATATCTAACATCATATCCTATTAAATAAGAAGGAATGTTACTGTTAAGCTTTTGATGCCAATAGTGGATCCATCCCATAGAAAACTTGAAAGCACAAATGACTAACTTTCCCAGGAAAGAGATATTCCAGGAAAAAGCATCACAGTCATAATTAGGTTTGCTACTCAATTTTTCACATACATGAAGATGTCAGGTAGCAAATAAATGTCTAATCCTCCCCCCACCCCCTTACATGATTCAGTACTTGGGAAAAATTATAAAAATAAATACTAAGACACTTCCTCCCTCCCCCAAAGGTTGGCATTAAAACTTTCTTTCTAATCAATTTAGATTTGTTTCCAAATATTAGGCAGCAACATTCCAAGTTGAATATGTTTGAAAAAATTTGGAATGATACTAGAGCAGGGAGCTACCCCTGCCTGGACAAGTTAAAAAAAAATCCCTTTGGTGATATTATTTTATTTTGTTAATCTTTCTGTTTATTGGCCAGAAACACATTCATCCTCTGCATAAATAACTTCACTTCTATACTAATAAGTATGCTAAAAAGTGATAAGTCTACAACAAAGAAACAGGAGCTACACAAAGTAATACCTATCGCTGTGAGGTGGTAGGCATTTTGAATGAAATTTCTATTGCTCTATTGTTGGCCTAATACGACAATCTGTGAAACATTAGGTGGTAATTATGTTATAGCCCATTAATTTTTCAACGTATTATCTTGCATGCAATCCAATCTTGACAAGCGGAGGGAAATATTGGTTGGTTAGTTTTCCCAGATTCACATAGAAGAGCAGGTGTAAGGTGCCAAGGAACTGTACTTACTTTTGGTGTTGGGCAGGAAGCTGTAGATAGGCGAGATGTAGCCTGAGCACGAGGAGATTCTGAAGGAGTAGTGCTGAGGGAGGCTGTGTCTCGTGGGAGCACCTGAACGCCACGAGAAATGATGGAGTCTGGAATCTGGACAAGAGGAACAAGTATGGTTTAATATGCTGAAAATACCAACAACATGTAAAATCAATACCCACATCAAACATTTTTTGAGGGGGGCATTCTTTGCTGCTGAGCTCTCAGATATTTGGTCTCACTCACTGTTACGTATGAATGCATCCAACAATTTGGGATAGGGTAGAAACCTTCAGATTTAAAATATTTTCCTTGGCCAAATAATATTTCATCAAAGCTTTTTTTATGAGGCAGTACAGAATTGTAGAGAGAAGTAAAGTGTTTGGCATTCATATACTGGCTCTGCCACTTAATAGTTATTTAATTCCTAGATATTTTCCATTTCCCTTTCAGTTTCATTCTCCACCCTTCTTCACTCTCTCTGCTTGAAGCTAACCTGTACAGATAGAATCAATAAGCTATTTTGTGCTCTCTGGTTTCTAGCTGGGCTCAGCTAATAGGAGCCACTGTCAGGAAACTGAAGAGTTGTAGGAGAGTAAGGTCTGACATTTATTCCCCTGGCTCCTTCTCTACCAGGTCACTGCAGGTTGGCTAAGATCACAGCCCCTATCAGATGACCCTTGCCTTCGGCTCTTTTCTGGATTCCACAGCTCCCTCCCTTGCCCCATTAGGACTAGGAGTATTAATGATTCCCACTATTACTAGTCCCAGGGTGCTGCATCATGTTTTGTTGCTTTCCCTAAAATCTGCCCAAGCTTTTGTAAATATCACAGTCCTTTATTAAACTCTTTTCAATTATCCATTTAAGTATGCTGTGACTTTGCTGGGATACTGATGGATATATTTTTTTAATTTGCCATTTCCTTTACCTAAAAAATGTAGATAATGATAGCATTTACCTCACCAGATTATTGCTGAGGGTTAAATAAGATAATGTATATAAATTATATAACACTTACAAGTAGTTAATACTTAATAAATGTTGGCGATTGCTAGTTATTATATTATACCTATCAATAGGGTAAAGACTGATGTAACTGAATATTACTACTGTAAAAACATATAAATGTAAGGACAAATAATGTGGATTATTAAAAAAATTAATATTTACGTTGATTATAAAATTTATTATTTGGGGCTATGCATAATTTAGTTCATGTTCTGGGCTAGTACTAGTGAGAGTAGGTCTTCTAATCTCAAAATGAGAACTTGACTACTTTCAAGCAATTATCATTCAATCAACAAATATTACTTACTATGTGAAAAGAAGAAAACAGCAGCTAGATTTTGTGACTAGAAAGGTGCTCTCTATCTTACACACCATCTCTTTCTCACAAAGGACATATTATTTTCATAAATGCTCTTTTATTTAGTTTCCATACCTACATCCTCAATACCAAAGGTACTTCCACCATTTCAGGGCTTAACAATTTATGTGATTTATGAACAATAACCCCATAACTAGGATGAAAAGCAATGGGAATTCTGAGAAGAAAAATAGCTCCATTTGCTAGTATATTTGAATAGTGAATTGCAATAAATATTTTAAAGAAATGGAAGTAGTCTAATTTAGAAGAGCTATATGTTGTCACTTATGTCTAATATAAAAGGCCATGTATTGGAAAGAAAAAGGTCAAACGCCCCTATTATATTTCACATAATACCACGTTTCTCTCTTTCACAGAAATTACCCATACTTATACTACACTTATATGTATGCTAGTTTGATCAATGTCTATCTCCCACACCAGAATGCATTGTCATGATGATGGAACTGTGTTTTTGCTACTACTGTACATCCAGTAGCTAATGAAGCATCTGCACAAAGTAGTATACATGTATGATATATATTTCCAGACTTACACACACACACACACACACTATCTTCATCCCCCCAAGAAACAAAAGAGCAGGATATTTGAGGGAGAAGGTAACTTTAAATTGTGAGGTACATACTTTTGGGTTACTAGCCTGGAAATACAGAATTAACTATTGGAAATATGAAATTAGAGCTCAGGAAAAAGTTGGGGATTGGATATATACTTTGGGAATTATCACTGAAGGTGGTAGTTTCAGTCATGCAAATATTTCAGGTCACCCAAGGAGGGCATGTAAAAGAACAAAAGATGACGGTTCAAAATTCTAGGTGATATCCATATTAAGGGGCTAACAGAAGAAAAGGAATTAGGGGAAAAAAAAGCCCTGTAAATGGTATGATGATACAACCTTGTTTTCCTTGAATAATCTGGGTTTATATCTATTATCCTGACTTTATTAAATAACACATCTTCTCACTTTCAGAAGTGTTTCAGTTTGGAAGATAAATTATTTGGTCTTCCTATCTTTAAGAAACAGAGACAAAAGAGGAAAATTAAGACAGAGTGAACATAAGGGAAGAGAAAAGAGAAGAAAGATGTTACAAAAGATGTTACAAAATATCAACTATTGGGGAGAACAGGAGTAAGGTGAGAGTTGAAAAGATGCCATTAGATCTAGCAATTAAAGAAGATACAAGTAAAGTAAAAAGAATAGAAACGAGTTGAGGAAGCAAGTGGGGATGACAAACCAGGGTAATTGGTGGAAAAAAAAGAGACACATTCACTAATATTCTTTTCTTTGGTGCTTGGAATGAAGATCTATCTAATGAGAAAAATGGGAAGTAAAAGTGGGAAAGATAACTCTAGGAGAGTCATAAAAATCTGGAAAAATGCATTGATGACTGAAGCATGGAGGATAACTAAGGCATTGGCAAAGGAAATATCAACCATCATTGAGAATCCAGTTAATACTGGCAACCATAAATTTCCAATTTCATTAGGTAATATAGTGTGGAAATAAAATTTCACCCATCTCAAAAAAGAAAGTTATGCTACAGACAGAGACTTAGAAATTATTTGCAGAGATAAGATTGTGGAAGCTACAGAAATAGATGAGATCTGAAAGACAAAGACCATATGGAAAGAATACAGCAAAACAGAAAAAGGAGAAAGAAACAGACATTAAAGAACAAGATAGAGGTGGTCATTAGTAACCTAAAAGAAAGCTAATATTTGATGAAGATAGATACCTCAATATAGATGGTAAAGAAAAAAGTTGGAGGAAAAGGATGCAGTGAATATGGATAACTCTGTTGTACAGTGTTTATAATGTTTCCTTTTTGGAGATATTATGAACAATTCTTGTTCATGTACCATAATTCCCACATGCATTAATTCTAGGATATATATACTCAGAAACAGAATTGCTGGTTGTAGGGTGTGAATACTTTCTTTTACAAATTCCCAAATTGGTTAAGTCAATTTATATGTCTATCAAAAGAAAATGGTGACAATTCCTCTTACTCCAGTACTTAGCTCTACCTAGTATTGTCAGTATTATTAATTCTTCTTCAAATGGGATACTAAAAATATCTTAATGTGTTTTTTGAAAGTCTTTATTGAATTTGTTACAAGATTGCTTCTGTTTTATGTTTTGATATTTTGGATGCGAGGCACGTGGGATCTTAGCTCCCTGACCAGGGATCAAACCCACGTCCCCTGCATTGGAAGGTGAAGTCTTAACCACTGGACTGCCAGGGAAGTCCCCTTAATGTGGTTTTCTTTTCCCATCATTGTTAATGAGAGTAAATACCTTTTCATGTTTATCAGCTATTTAGATGTTCTCTTTTGTAAAGTCCCTATTCAATTTGCCCTATTTTTCCCTTATTAAGTCATTCATTTTTTATTGAATTGTTACATTTCTGTATCTATTCTGGATAACAAGTCCTTTATCAGTTTTATATGGTGTAAATATCTATTCCTACTATGTAGCGTGCCTCCTTTATCATGTATTGTGATGAACAGAATATTTTAATTTTAATTTAGTTAGCTCTATCAATATTTTCCTTTATAGTTAAGTGGTTTTTGCGTCTTAAAAGGAATACTTTCTGAGTGACATCAGTAGAAAGGTAGAGTAGGTAATGTCAATAGTCCACACCTCTACTAAAGAAGTGAATAAACTAACAAAATCTGTCAGAATCAACTTTACCAGAAATCTAAAAACTAATCAAGTTTACAGCAGCCAGATGAATGCTTAATCAAACCCCCCCACAAAACCCCCCAATTGATCCCCTACTACATAGCTCAGTGATGGCCTTGAAGACACAGCCCACATGTCTGGTAAAAGTTCTGAATACTGAAGGGAAACAAACCTTATTCTCAAGGGTTGTGGCTGTTTCAACATGTCTGGTAGCTCACTGAAGGATACCCTCAAAGGGCTTTCCTTTATTTTCCCTATCTTGGAACACTCCCATGGCTCAGGCAACTAACTGGAGGGGAGGTTATCCAAATATTTAAAGTCAAACATATTAGCCACTGCTGTCTGGGCAGTGGATAACAGGTGGAATGAATAACAGATTAACTTAAAAACCTGGGAGGAAAGGCCATGTAATGAGATGCTTTCAGGCATAAGAGCTTTGAAAAGCTCCCAGATATTCCTGAGTTCCAGGAGGTCATGATTATGCCCAAGGCAATGCACATCCTTAGAAGACTTCACCTAATGTTTCACCTCTTGCTGAACTAAAGATCTTGCACAAGTAGGAAGTGAAGATTAGGCAGAATAGTAAACTGCCTGGCTGAGTGTTGAAGGCATGCTCCAATATATAAAAAGAGCTCATCTGCAAAGAATGGGAGATTTTCCTTTTCTGTATATTTATATTTTCCAGGCATTTAAGGAAATTATGTCAAATCACTAGCTGACTACGAAGCTAATGGAACAGAGACTTCAGTGGCCACACACAACAAAGAAGAACAGACTTGACAAAAGTAGTTCAGATATTTGTAGTGAGGTGGATGGACCTAGAGACTGTCATACAGAGTGAAGTAAGTCAGAAAGAGAAAAACCAATACTGTACACTAACACATATATATGGAATAGAAAAAAAAAGAAAATGGTCAGAAGAACCTAGGGGCAAGACGGGAATAAAGATGCAGACCTACTAGAGAATGGACTTGACGATACGGGGAGAGAGAAGGGTAAGCTGGGACAAAGTGAGAGAGTGGCATGGACATATATACACTACCAAATGTAAAATAGATAGCTAGTGGGAAGCAGATGCACAGCACAGGGAGATCAGCTCGGTCCTTTGTGACCACCTAGAGGGGTGGGATAGGAAGGTTGGGAGGGAGGGAGATGCAAGAGGGAAGAGATATGGGGACATATGTGTATGTATAACTGATTCACTTTGTTATAAAGCAGAAAATGACACACCATTGTAAAGCAATTATACTCCAAGAAAAATGTTAAAAAAAAAAAGTAGCTCAGAAAAGTTAATCAACAAACAAACAACAACAATTATAACAAGCAGTAATAACATACCCTGGGGACGGGAGAGAATTTGATTTCCAGAGTTGCTACTAGAAATGTTCAAAGGGCCCAGTTTTCAACAAAAAAATTATATGGTATGCAAAGAAACAAGAAAGTATGACCCATGTATAGGAAAAAAAAAAAAAAAAGAAGAAGAAATAGAAACTGTTCTTGAGAAAGTCCTGACACTGGGCTGACTAGAAAAAGCTTTTAAATTAACTAATTGAAATATATTCAAAAAGCTAAAAGCAACCATGGAAAAGCACTAAAGAAAGCATGATAATGATGTATCATTAATAGGGAATATCAATAAAGAGGTAGAAATCATAAAAAGAAACCAAATAGGAATTCTAAAGTTGAAAAGTATAACTAAAATAAAAAATTCACTACAAGGGTTCAGTACAAGATTTGAGCAAGCAGAAGAAAGAATCAATGAACTGAGGAGCAGAAATAAATAAAGAATAAAGAAAAATGAACAGGGTTTAAGAAACATGTGGGAAAACAATATATGTACCAAGATATGCATAATGGGAATCCCACGTAGAAGAGAGAAAGAGGCAGAGAAAATATTTGAAGAAATAATGCCTGAAAACTTTCAAATTAGATGAAATACATGAATCTACACATCCAAGAAACTCAACAACCCCAAGATGGATAAACTCAAAGAGATCTACAACTAGATATATAATCAAATTATTGAAAGTGAAAGGAGAGAATCCTGAAAGCAGCAAGAGAAAAGCAACTCAAGGGATCCTCAATAAGAATTGTAGCTGATTTTTCAACAGAAAGCAAAGGGGCTGGTTGGCAGTGGGAAGACATACTCAAAAATGCTGAAAGAAAAATAATCTGTCAACGATAATTTTTCTGTCTGGTAAAACTACACTTCAAGAATGAAGGAGAAATCAATACATTCTCAGATAAACGAAAACTGAGAGAGTTCAGTGCTAGAAGACCTGCCTGACAAGAAATGCTAAAGGGATTCCTTTAGGCTGAAATGAAAGGACACTAGACAGTAATTTGGAATTCATGTAAAGAAACAAACAACACTGGTACTCTACATAGGTAAACATAAAAGTCACTATTAATGTATATTTTGGGTCATGAATCTGTATTTTTCCTATATAATTGAAAAAGAAAACTACATAAAAGACTAATTATAAATCTGTGTTGATGGGCACACAATGTATACATATATAATTTGTTAAAATAAGAATATAAGTGAGGGAGATAGTGAAAAGTTTTTGCATAATATTTAAACTAACTTGGTATTAATTAAGACTAGATTGTGACAAATTAAGATGTTAACTGTAACATTCACAGTAATCTCTAAGGAAATAATGAAAAAATATTTGGTAAAAGAAATGAGAGAAAAAACAAAATGGTACAATAGAAAATATCTATTAATCAAAAAAGAAGGAAGTAATGGAGGAAATGAGGAACAAGAACAACAACAAAAGACACTGAAAAAAAACAGTGAACTGGAAGAAATCTTACCTTATCTGTAATTACATTAAATATAAGTGGATTAAACTACTCAACTAAAAGGCAAAGACTGGCAGAATAGATTAAACCCCCCCCTCAAAAAAAAAAAAAACAAACAAACCCATGATCCAAGTATATACTTTAGATCCAAAGACACATATTGGTTGAAGGTGAAAAACTGGAAAAAATATTCTATGCAAACAGTAATCGAAAGAGAGCTGGAGAGGACGAGGGGAAGATGGTGGAAGAGTAAGACGCGGAGATCACCTTCCTCCCGACAGATACACCAGAAATACATCTACACGTGGAACAACTCCTACAAAACACCTACTGAACGCTGGTAGAAGACCTCAGATCTCCCAAAAGGCAAGAAACTCCCCACGTACCTGGGTAGGGCAAAAGAAAAAAGAATAAACAGAGACAAAAGGATAGGGACGGGACTTGCACCAGTGGAAGGGAGCTGTGAAACAGGAAAGGTTTCCACACACTAGGAAGCCCCTTTGCCGGTGGAGACTGCAGGTGGCGGAGGGGGAAAGAGCCGAGGAGGAGAGCACAACAACAGGGGTGCGGAGGGCAAAGCGGAGAGATACCCGCACAGAGGATCAGTGCCGACCGGCACTCACCAGCCCGAGAGGCTTGTCTGCTCACCTGCCAGGGAAGACGGGGCTGGGAGCAGAAGCTTGGGCTTCGGTCGGAGCGCAGGGAGAGGACTGGGCCTGGCGGCCTGAACACAGTCTGCAGGGGGTTAGTGCACCACAGCTAGCCGGGAGGGAGCCCAGGGGAAAGTCTGGACCTGCCGAAGAGGCAAGAGACTTTTTCTTCCCTCTTTGTTTCCTGGTGCGTGAGGAGAGGGGATTAAGAGCGCTGTTTAAAGGAGCTCGAGATGGGCGAGAGCCGCGGCCAAAAGCGTGGACCCCAGAGACGGGCATGAGACGCTAAGGCTGCTGCTGCCACCACCAAGAAGCCTGTGTGAGAGCACAGGTCACTATCCACTATCCTTACGGGGAGTCTGTGCAGCCCGCCACTGCCAGGTTCCCGGGACCCAGGGACAACTTCCCCGGGAGATCGCACAGCGCCTCAGGCTGGTGCAACGTAATGCTGGCCTCTGCAGCCACAGGCTCACCCTGCACTCCGTGCCCCTCCCAACCCCCGGCCGGAGTGAGCCAGAGCCCCCGAATCAGTGGCTACTTTAACCCCGTCCTGTCTGAGGGAAAAACAGATGCGCTTTTGTGACCTACACACAGAGGCAGGGCCAAATCCAAAGCTGAGCCCCTGGGAGCTGTGAGAACAAAGAAGAGAAAGGGAAACCTCTTCTAGCAGCCTCAGAAGCAGCGGATTAAAGCTCCACAATCAACTTGATGTACTCTGCATCTGTGGGATACATGAATAGACAACAAATCATCCCAAATTGAGGAGGTTGACGTTGAGAGCAAGATTTATGATTTTTTCCCCTTTTCCCCTTTTTGTGAGTGTGTATGTGTATTCTTCGGTGTGAGATTTTGTCTGTATAGCTTTGCTTCCACCATTTGTCCTAGGGTTCTATCTGTCCGTTTTGTTTTTCTTAATAATTATTTTTTTATTTTAATAACTTTATTTTACTTTATCTTCTTTTCTTTCTTTCTTTCTTTCCTTCCTTTCCTCCTTTAGACAATGAATCATCCCTAATTGACGACGTGGACTTTGAGAGCAAGATTTATGATTTTTTCCTCTTTTCCTCTTTTTGTGAGTGTGTATGTGTATGCTTCTGAGTGAGATTTTGTCTGTATAGCTTTGCTTCCACCATTTGTCCTAGGGTTGTATCTGTCCGTTTTCTTTTTCTTAATAATTATTTTTTATTTTAATAACTTTATTATATTTTATGTTACTTTATTTTATTTTATCTTCTTTCTGTTTTTACCTTCTTTCCCTCCTTCCTTCCTTGCTCCCTCCGTCCTTTCTTTCTACTTCTACTAATTCTTTCTTTGTACTTTTTCTAGCTTTTATTCTGAGCTGTGTGGATGAAAGGCTCTCGGTGCTGCAGCCAGGAGTCAGTGATGTGCCTCTGAGGTGGGAGAGCCAACTTCAGGACACTGGTCAACAAGAGACCTCCCAGCTCCACATAATATCAAACGGCAAAAATCTCCCAGAGATCTTCATCTCAACACCAGCACCCAACTTCACTCAACGACCAGCAAGCTACAGTGCTGGACATCCTATGCCAAACAACTAGCAAGACAGGAACACAACCCCACCCATTAGCAGAGAAGCTGCCTAAAATCATAATAAGTCCACAGACACCCCAAAACACCACCAGACGTGGACCTGCCCACCAGAAAGACAAGATCCAGCCTCATCAACGAGAACACAGGCACTAGTCCCCTCCATCGGGTAGCCTACACAACCCACTGAACCAACCTTAGCTACTGGGGACAGACACCAAAAACAATGGGAACTACAAACTGCAGCCTGCAAAAAGGAGACCTCAAACACAGTAAGATAAGCAAAATGAGTAGACAGAAAAACACATAGCAGATGAAGGAGCAAGATAAAAACCCACCAGACCTAACAAATGAAGAGGAAATAGGCAGTCTACCTGAAAAAGAATTCAGAATAATGATAGTAAAGATCATCCAAAATCTTGGAAATAGAATAGATAAAATGCAAGAAACATTTAACAAGGACCTAGAAGATCTAAAGATGAAACAAACAACAATGAACAACACAATAAATGAAATTAAAAAAACTCTAGATGGGATCAATAGCAAAATACCTGAGGAAGAAGAACGGATAAGTGACCTGGAAGATAAAATAGTGGAAATGACTACTGCAGAGCAGAATAAGGAAGAAAGAATGAAAACAACTCAGGACAGTCTCAGAGACCTCTGGGACAACATTAAACACACCAATATTCAAATTACAGGGCTTCCAGAAGAAGAACAGAAAAAGAAAGGGACTGAGAAAATATTGGAAGAGATTATAGTTTCAAACTTCCCTAATATGGGAAAGGAAATAGTTAATCAAGTCCAGGAAGCACAAAGAGTCCCGTACAGGATGAATCCAAGGAGAAATACGCCAAGACACATATTAATCAAACTGTCAAAAATTAAATACAAAGAAAACACATTAAAAGCAGCAAGAGAAAAACAACAAATAACACACAAGGGAATCCCCATAAGGTTAACAGCTGATCTTTCAGCAGAAACTCTGCAAGCCAGAAGGGACTGGCAGGACATATTTAAAGTGATGAAGGAGAAAAACCCACAACCATCATTACTCTACCCAGCAAGGATCTCATTCAGATTTGATGGAGAAATTAAAAACTTTACAAACAAAAGTTGAGAGAGTTCAGCACCACCAAACCAGCTTTACAACAACTGCTAAAGGAACTTCTCTAGGCAAGAAACACAAGAGAAGGAAAAGACCTATAATAATGAACCCAAAACAATTAAGAAGATGGGAATAGGAACACACATATCGATAATTACCTTAAATATAAATGGACTAAACGCTCCTACCATACGAAAAGACACAGATTGGCTGAATGGATACAAAAACAAGGCCCATATATATGCTGCCTACAAGAGACCCACTTCAGACCTAGAGACACATACAGACTGAAAGTAAGGGGATGGAAAAAGATATTCCATGCAAATGGTAACCAAAAGAAATCTGGAGTAGCAATTCTCATATCAGACAAAATAGACTTTAAAATAAAGACTATTAGAAGAGACAAAGAAGGACACTACATAATGATCAAGGGACCGATCCAAGTTTAAGATATAACAATTGTAAATATTTATGCACTCAACACAGGAGCACCTCAATATATAAGGCAAATATTAACAGCCATAAAAGGCGAAATCGACAGTAACATTCATAGTAGGGGACTTTAACACCCCACTTTCACCAACAGACAGATCATCCAAAATGAAAATAAATAAGGAAACACAAACTTTAAATGATACATTAAACAAGATGGACTTAATTGATATTTATAGGACATCCCATCCAAAAACAACAGAATACACATTTTTCTCAAGTGCTCATGGAACATTCTCCAGGATAGATCGTATCTTGGGTCACAAAACAAGCCTTGGTAAATTTAAGAAAACTGAAATTGTATCAAGTATCTATTCCGGCCACAACGTTATGAGACTAGATATCAATTACAGGAAAAGATCTGTAAAACATACAAACTCATGGAGGCTAAACAATACCCTACTTAATAACGAAGTGATCACTGAAGAAATCAAAGGGAAATCAAAAAATACCTAGAAACAAATGACAGTGGAGACACGACAACCCAAAACCTATGGGATGCAGTAAAAGCAGTTCTAAGAGGGAAGTTTATAGCAATACAATCCTACCTTAAGAAACAGGAAACATCTTGAATAAACAACCTAACCTTGCACATAAAGCAATTAGAGAAAGAACAAAATACCCCCAAAGTTAGCAGAAGGAAAGAAATCACAAAAATCAGATCAGAAGTAAATGAAAAACAAATGAAGGAAACGATAGCAAAGATCAATGAAACTAAAAGCTGGTTCTTTGAGAAGATAAACAAAATGGAAAAACCATTAGCCAGACTCATCAAGAAAAAGAGGGAGAAGACTCAAATCAATAGAATTAGGAATGAAAAGGAGAGGTAACAACTGACACTGCAAAAATACAAAAGATCATGAGAGATTACTACAAGCAATTCTATGCCAATAAAATGGACAACCTGGAAGAAATGGACAAATTCTTACAAATGCACAACCTACCAAGACTGAATCAGGAAGAAATAGAAAATACGAACAGACCAATCACAAGCACTGAAATCGAAACTGTAATTAAAAATCTTCCAACAAACAAAACCCCAGGACCAGGTAGCTTCACAGGCGAATTCTATCAAACATTTAGAGAAGAGCTAACACCTATCCTTCTCAAACTCTTCCAGAATATAGCAGAGGGAGGAACACTCCCAAACGCATTCTACGAGGCCACCATCACCTTGATACCAAAACCAGACAAGGATGTCACAAAGAAAGAAAACTACAGGCCAATATCACTGATGAACATAGATGCAAAAATCCTCAACAAGATACTAGCAAACAGAATCCAACAGCACATTAAAAGGATCATACACCATGATCAAGTGGGGTTTATTCCAGGAATGCAAGGATTCTTCAATATACGCAAATCTATCAATGTGATAAACCATATTAACAAATTGAAGGAGAAAAACCATATGATCATCTCAACAGATGCAGAGAAAGCTTTCGACAAAATTCAACACCCATTTATGATAAAAACCCTGCAGAAAGTAGGCATAGAGGAAGCTTTCCTCAACATAATAAAGGCCATATATGACAAGCCCACAGCAAACATCATTCTCAATGGTGAAAAACTGAAAGCATTTCCACTAAGATCAGGAACAAGACAAGGCTGCCCACTCTCACCACTCTTATTCGACATAGTTTTGGCAGTTTTAGCCACAGCAATCAGAGAAGAAAAGGAAATAAAAGGAATCCAAATCAGAAAAGAAGAAGTAAAGCTGTCACTGTTTGCAGATGACATGATACTATACATAGAGAATCCTAAAGATGCTACCAGAAAACTACTAGAGCTAATCAATGAATTTGGTAAAGTAGCAGGATACAAAATTAATGCACAGAAATCTCTGGCATTCCTATACACTAATGATGAAAAATCTGAAAGTGAAATCAAGAAAACACTCCCATTTACCATTGCAACAAAAAGAATAAAATATCCAGGAATAAACCTAACTACGGAGACAAAAGGCCTGTATGCACAAAATTATAAGACACTGATGAAAGAAATTAAAGATGATACAAATAGATGGAGAGATATACCATGTTCTTGGATTGGAAGAATCAACATTGTGAAAATGACTCTACTGCCCAAAGCAATCTACAGATTCAATGCAATCCCTATCAAACTACCAATGGCATTTTTCACAGAACTAGAACAAAAAATTTCACAATTTGTATGGAAACACAAAAGACCCCGAATAGCCAAAGCAATCTTGAGAACGAAAAACGGAGCTGGAGGAATCAGGCTCCCTGACTTCAGACTCTACTACAAAGCTACAGTAATCAAGACAGTATGGAACTGGCACAAAAACCGAAAGACAGATCAATGGAACAGGACAGAAAGCCCAGAGATAAACCCACACACATATGGTCACCTTATCTTTGATAAAGGAGGCAGGAATGTACAGTGGAGAAAGGACAACCTCTTCAATAAGTGGTGCTGGGAAAACTGGACAGGTGCATGTAAAAGTATGAGATTAGATCACTCCCTAACACAATACACAAAAATAAGCTCAAAATGGATTAAAGACCTAAATGTAAGGCCAGAAACTATCAAACTCTTAGAGGAAAACATAGGCAGAACACTCTATGACATAAATCACAGCAAGATCCTTTTTGACCCACCTCCTAAAGAAACAGAAATAAAAACAAAAATAAACAAATGGGCCCTAATGAAACTTCAAAGCTTTTGCACAGCAAAGGAAACCATAAAGAAGACCAAAAGACATCCCTGAGAATGGGAGAAAATATGTGCAAATGAAGCAACTGACAAAGGATTAATCTCCAAAATTTATAAACAGCTCATGCAGGTCAGTAACAAAAAGAAAAAACAACCCAATCCAATAATGGACAGAAGACCTAAACAGACATTTCTCCAAAGAAGATATAAAGACTGCCAACAAACACATGAAAGAATGCTCAACATCATCAATCATTAGAGAAATGCAAATCAAAACTACAATGAGATATCATCTCACACCAGTCAGAATGGCCATCATCAAAAAATCTAGAAACAATAATTGCTGGAGAGGGTATGGAGAAAAGGGAACACTCTCGCACTGCTAGTTGGAATGTGAATTGGTACAGCCACTATGGAGAACAGTATGGAGGTTCCTTAAAAAACTACAAACTACCATATGACCCAGCAATCCCACTACTGGGCATATACCCTGAGAAAACCAAAATTCAAAAAGAGTCATGTACCAAAATGTTCATTGCAGCTCTATTTACAATAGCCTGGAGATGGAAACAACCTAAGTGTCCATCATCGGATGAATGGATAAAGAAGATGTGGCACATATATACAATGGAATATTACTCAGCCATAAAAAGAAACGAAATTGAGCTATTTGTAATGAGGTGGATAGACCTAGAGTCTGTCATACAGAGTGAAGTACGTCAGAAAGAGAAAAACAAATACCGTATGCTGACACATATATACGGATTTTTTTTTTTTTTTTTTTTGCGGTACACGGGCCTCTCACTGCTGTGGCCTCTTCTGCTGTGGAGCACAGGCTCTGGACGCGCAGGCCCAGCAGCCATGGCTCACGGGCCCAGCCGCTCCACAGCATGTGGGATCCTCCCGGAGCGGGGCACGAACCCGTGTCCCCTGCATCGGCAGGCGGACTCCCAACCACTGCGCCACCAGGGAAGCCCTATATATGGAATTTAAGAAAAAAAAAATGCCATGAAGAACCTAGGGGTAAGACAGGAATAAAGACACAGACCTACTAGAGAACGGACCTGAGGATATGCGGAGGGGGAACGGTAAGCTGTGACAAAGCGTGAGAGAGGCATGGATATATATACACTACCAAACGTAAGGTAGATAGCTAGTGGGAAGCAGCCACATAGCATAGGGAGGTCAGCTCGGTGCTTTGTCACTGCCTGGAGGGGTGGGATAGGGAGGGTGGGAGGGAGGGAGATGCAAAAGGGAAGAGATATGGGAACATATGTATATGTATAACTGATTCACTTTGTTATAAAGCAGAAAGTAACACACCATTGTAAAGTAATTATACACCAATAAAAATGTAATAAATAAATAAAAAAAGAACTGGAATAGCTATAATAATATTAGATGAAATGGACTGTAAGGCAAAAACTGTTCAAAGAGACAAAGATCTCAGATAATGACAAAAAGGTCAATTCATCAGAAGACAAAACAGTTATAAACACTTATCCAGAGCCCCAAAATATATAAAACAAAACCCAACAGTATTAAAGAGATTAAAAAATATTTTAACAATAAAATTGGCAGACTTCAATGCTCTCAACACTTTCAATAATGGCTAGAATAGCCAGTAAGAAGATCAAGAAGTAAAACAGAAGATTTGAACAAGAGTATAAACCAATTAGACCTAGTAACCATATAGAAAACAATCTACCTATCAGGTAGATTGTTCCATGTTCTCAAGTGAACATGGAACATTCTACAGGATAGACCAAATGTCAGGCCACAAAATAAGTCTCACTAAAATACTGAAGTCACACAATGTTTCTTCTCCGACCATAATGGAAGAAAAGTAGACATCAATATAGAAATAAACTGACAAATTTACAAATATGTGGAAATTAGACACATTCTTAAACAACCAATGAGTCAAGGAAAAAATCACAATAGAAATTAGAAAATACTTTGATATGAATGAAAATGAAAACACAACATACCAAAACTTATGGGATATAGCAACAGGAATGCTCAGAGGAAAATGTATAAGGAAAGCAAACTAACCTCCCAAAAAAGAGGAGGAAGGAGCAATATAGATTCCAGTGGAGATAAATGAAATAGAGAACAGAAAAACACTGAAAGGATCAACAAAACCCAAATTGGTTCTTTGAAAATATCAACAGCATTGGCCAACTTTTAGTTAGACTGACCAAGAGAAAAAAAGATAAAACTCAAATTACTAAAATCACTAATGAAGTGGGAACATTATTATTGATCTCACATAAATAAAAAAGATTGTAAGGGGAATGCTATGAACAATTATATGCCAACAAATGAGGTAACCTAGAGGAAACAGACAAGTTCTTAGAAACACAAAAACTATCAAAACTGATTCAAGAAGAAATAGAAAATCTGGAATAGACAAATAACAAGTAAAAAGACTGAATCAGTAATTAGAAAAAAGCTTCCAACAAGGAAAAGCTCAGAACCAGATGGCTTCATCAAAGAATTGTGTCAAATGTTTAAAGAAGAATTAAATAATTCTAAATAACAAATCCTTCACAAACTCTTCCAGAAAATGGAAGAGAAGGCTTCCTAAACTTATTTTACCGGGCCAGTATTACCCTGATACCAAAGACAAATTAAGATGACACAGGAAAAGAATATTACAAACCAATATCCTTTATGAATATAGATGTTTGGCAAACATCCTAAATAAAGTACTATAAAACTTAATCTAACAGCATATTAAAAGGATTATATACTATGACCAAGTGGGATTTATTCCATTAATGTAAGGGTGGTTCAACATAATAAATATAATCAAAGTGTAATACAATGCATTAATAGAATGAAGAAAAAATCCACATGATCCCAGAATCCAAATGATGTAGAAAAAGCATCTGACAAAATAGAACACCTTTTCATGAGAAAAACACTCAGAAAACTCGGAATAGAAGACAACTTTAAACCTGATAAAGGGCATCTATGAAAACCCCACAGCTAACATTCTACTTAATGAAAGACTGAAAGCTTACTTTAAGATCAGGATCAAGGATGTCTGCACTCACCACTTCTTTTCAACACTGTACTAGAAGTTCTAGGGAAATTAGGCAGGAAAAAGAAAGAAAAGGCACCCGAATTGGAAAGGAAGAAGTAAAACAATCTCTATTCACAGATGACACAATTTTTTTTTCCACAGAAAGAAATATTTGAATAAATTCAGCAAAGTTGCAGGACATATGAGGAACACACCAAAATCAGTTGTATTTGTATACACTAACACTGAAAATTTAAAGAAAGAAAATTAAGAAAGCATTTCCATTTACAACAGAATCAAAAAGAATAAAATATTAAGGAATTGGGCTTCCCTGGTGGCACAGTGGTTGAGAATCTGCCTGCTAATGCAGGGGACACAGGTTCGAGCCCTGGTCTGGGAGGATCCCATATGCCGCAAAGCGACTAGGCCCGTGAGCCACGACTACTGAGCCTGCGCGTCTGGAGCCTGTGCTCCGCAACAGGAGAGGCCACGATAGTGAGAGGCCCACACACCGCGATCAAGAGTGGCCCCCGCTCGCCACAACTGGAGAAAGCCCTTGCACAGAAAAGAAGACCCAACGCAGCAAAAAATAAAAAAAAATAATAAATTACTAAACTCCTACTGCCAACATCTTCTTAAAAAAAATATTAAGGAATAAATTTCCTTAATTATTCCTTAAATATTAAGGAATAAATTTCCTCCATAAAAAGACATAAATAGGGCTTCCCTGGTGGTGCAGTGGTTAAGCATCTG
Source organism: Delphinapterus leucas (assembly GCF_059928025.1). NCBI lineage: Eukaryota > Metazoa > Chordata > Mammalia > Artiodactyla > Monodontidae > Delphinapterus > Delphinapterus leucas. The sequence goes on along the minus strand of NC_143130.1, from coordinate 146,807,613 downwards.
CCTGCCAGTGCAGGGGACATGGGTTCGAGCCCTGGTCCGGGAAGATCCCACATGCCACGGAGCAACTAAGCCCATGTGCCAAAACTACTGAGCCTGTGCTCTAGATCCTGCAAGCCACAACTACTGAGCCTACGTGCCACAACTACTGAAGCCCGCTCGCCTAGAGCCCATGCTCTGCAACAAGAGAAGCCACTGCAATGAGAAGCCTGTGCACTGCAACGAAGAGTAGTCCCCGCTCACCACAACTAGAGAAAGCCCACACACAGCAATGAAGACCAAACGTAGCCAAAAATAAATAAATTTATTTTAAAAAGACATAAATAAATGGAAAGACATATATTGTTAAGGTAGCAATACTACACAGAGGGAATTACAGATTCAATACAATCTCTATCAAATTCCAACAAACTAACACAACATTGTAAAGCAACTATATACCCTAATAAAAAATAAATTTAAAAATATCACGAAAACTGGAAAAAAAATTCTAATAGAATTTTTTGCAGAAATAGAAAAGCCCATCCTAAAATTCATATGGAATCTCAGTGGACTCCACATAGACAAAACAATCTTGAAAAACAAAGTTGGAAAACTCACACTTGCCAATTTCAAAACTTACTTCAAAGGTGCAGTAATCAAAACAGTGTAATACTGCCATAAGGATAGACATATAGATCAATGGGATAGAATTGAAAGTCCAGAAATAAACCCTCTTATTCTTTTATGGTTAAGTGATTTCTGACAAAGGTGCCAAGACAATAGGAAAGAATAATCTTTTCAACAAATTGTGCCAGAACAACTGGATATCCACATTTAAAAAATGAAGTTCTCGGGCTTCCCTGGTGGCGCAGTGGTTGAGTCTGCCTGCCGATGCAGGGGACACAGGTTCGAGCCCTGGTCCGGGAAGATCCCACATGCCGCGGAGCAACTGGGCCCGTGAGCCACAACTACTGAGCCTGTGCGTCTGGAGCCTGTGCTCCGCAGCAAGAGAGGCCGCGACAGTGAGAGGCCCTTGCACCGTGATGAAGAGTGGCCCCCGCTTGCCACAAGTAGAGAAAGCCCGTGCACAGAAACGAAGACCCAACACAGCCAAAAAAAAAAAAAAAAAAAAAATGAAGTTCTACCCTTTCCTCACATGATATACAAAAATTATCTCAAAATGGATCAACGACCTAAATGTAAGAGCTAAAAATTATAAAATTCTCAGAAGAAAACAGAGGGATAAATATTCTTTACCTTGGATTTGGTAATTGATACTTAGATATGATACCAAAAGGATAAGGAACAAAAGAAAATTTAGACAAACTGGACTTCATCAAATTTAAAAACTTTTGTACATCACAGGATTATCAAGAAAGGTTGAAAAGACAACCAATAGAATGGGAGAAAATATTTGCAAATCATATATCTGATAATGCTTTAGTATCCAGAATATATAAAGAATACTTACAACAGAACAACAAAAGATGAATCCATTTTAAAAAAAAACAAAACACCTAATTTTAAGAAATGAGGTAAAAGACTTGAATAGACATTTCTCTGAAGAAGATATACAAATGGTCAACAAGCAACATGAAAAGATGTTCATTATCATCAGTCATTAAGGGAAATGCAAATCAAAACCACAGTGAGATACTTCACACTCACTCAATGGCTGTAATTTTTTTAAAAAAGGAAAATAAATGTTGTTGAGTATGTAGAGAAACTGGAAACCTCATACATTTCTGTTAGGTATGTAAAATGGTGCAGTTCTGTGGAAACAATTTGGCGGTTCCTCACAAAGTTAAACACAGAATTATTATATTACTCAACGGTTCTATCCTAGGTGTATATCCAAGAGAATCAAAAACTGGTGTTCAAACAAACGCTTGTACACAGATGTTGATAGCAGCATTATTTTAATAACGAAAACGTGGAAACAACGTAAATGTCTATCAACTGATCAGTGGCTAAACAAAAGGCATGACATCTATACAACGGAATATTTTACAGCCATAAAATGGAGTGCTGATGTCTGCTACAACACAGATGAACCTTGAAAACATGATGTGAAAGAAACTAGACAAAAAAAGCCACATATTGTATGATTCCACTCATATGTAATGTCCAGAGTAGGCAAATACATAACCAGTAAGTTGATAGGGGATGGGAGGTGGGGGTATGGGGAGTGACTACTTACTGGGTGTGGTATTTTTTGAGGGGTGATGAAATATTCTGGAATTAGAGGTGATGCTTGCACAATATTGTAAAAGTACTAAAAGTCACTGAACTGTACACCTAAACATGTTGAATTGTATGTGACTTTTACTTCAATTATATATTTAAAAAGAAATCTTTCCCTAATCCAGCACAATGAAAATTTTGTCCTATATAAATCTGTGAAAGCTTTATAGTTTTATCTTTCATACTTAGGTCTCTAAAAAATTTAGAACTTTTTTTGGGATACTGTATGGGATACGCGAATCAATTTCATTTTTTCATAAGGACTGCCTGTTGTCCCAGCATCATTTATTGAAAAAAGAACTTCACTAATCTGTAGTACAAACTCTGTCATATACAAAGTGTCCATATGTGTTGGCATTTTTTAGGCTTCTATTCTGTTCCATTGATCTAAGTGTTAATTCTTGCACCAATAATGCACTTTATATCATTTTAAGTCTTGGTATTTATAGAGCAGATCTTCTCACTCTGTTCTTTTTCTTATTCATGAGTATCTTGGTTATTTTTGGTCCTTTGCATTTCCATTCTGTATAAATTTTAGAAGCAG